>NC_090444.1:1571094003-1572344003 GCF_031143425.1 Pleurodeles waltl
TGTCCATAGTGTATCCAAGGTCACTCCTTTTTTCTGTTCTTATGGCTATCATCCTACTTCTTTTCCTACTTCTCCTCAGTCTACCTCTCCTCTGCCTGCGGTTACTTCCCTTTCCAGACGACTTCTACAAATCCATAGATTAATTCGAACCAACTTGTTGAACACCAAGAGATATATGAAGAAAATAGCAGACAAGAAACGTAGGGACATTCCAGACTATCACCTTCAGCATAAAGTCTGGCTTTCATCCAGATTCTTGCCTTTACGCCTTTCTCAGAATAAGTTCACACCCCGCTACTACGGGCCTTTCCGTATCCTTCAGCTGATTAATCCTGTCACTGTCCGTCTTCACTTGCCTCGTACATAGAAAATTCATCCGGTCTTTCATGTTTCCCAGCTCAAACCTTACGTACCTGATCCTTTCTCTTGTCAGTTTCCTTGTCCTCCTCCTGTGTTAGTGGATGATGTACCTGAATATGAGGTACAAGAAATTTGTGACTCTCGTATCTTTCACAAATGTCTTCAGTATCTGATTCATTGGAAGGGTTATCCTCTCAGTGAATGCTCTTGGGAAGATGCATCTTCTGTTCACGCTCCTCTTCTGATTCGTCATTTTCACCACTTATTTCCACACAAACCTGGGCCTTCGGGGGGAGACCTACTGTCGTGCCGCGTGCTGCGGCGCGAGCCGAACATTCGGCTCGGGCCGCACCACGCATCTGCAGGACGCGGCGCGCCCCCAGTCTGCTGTGTGCTTTGCGAGGCCTCAGAATGGGCATGTGTCCTCGCTCTGTTTCTGTGCACCGCGTTTTTCGGGCATCCTGACCCCTCTTACCTGTTCTTTTCTTTTCTTCTTTTTCTGGGACATCTGGTTGTACCTTCCTTTATGTTTTTTCCCCCTTCCCATGTTACCTTTTTCTTCCCAGCATTCCTTGTTCCCTATTGTCTATGGTTCCTAGTCTATTCTGTTCTATGTACTTTTCCCTATATAAGATGGTGTCCTTTTACTTCCTGTTGGTCGTTTCCTGTTTAGTGGTATTTAAGGGCTGTGTTTCTTTCTTTCCTTGCGCTGCAACACTTTCTGTTGGGATGGTGTCTTCGCTCCTGTTTCTTTGCCGTTCTGTGCTGGATCTTGTCAATTCAGTGTATTACCTATATTTTGCATCTGTTGATTCCTGTTATTTTGTTCCTGTTTCAGGAATCTATCTGTTTGGAGGTTTTTTCCCCTTTTCAGGGTTTTTTTCCCTCTGGCGCTATTTCTGAAGGGCACGATCTGTTCTTGGCGTTTCCATTGCCTACAGCACCGTGACTACCAGAAAGAGTCGCCCCTTTCTGGGCCAAAGCCGAACATTCAAGACCCACGCCACTCGATCTGCGGATTCCAGGCGTAAGCAGCACGTGAGTCGTGACAGATACTTTGGGATAGATGACATTCCTGAACATGAGAGAAGGGGTGATAGAACTAAAAAGTTGAGGCAATTAGAATCTAGATATATCATCCAAATGAGAACAAGAACACCTCTTGGTTTGAATAATGACGAGGAACCTTTTGTTCATTTATGAATAATAGAATGGTTGATGAATACGAAAGAAGCTTCATGTTAATGGTCACAAGCATAGTAGGACGTAAAGAATTAATTTTGTAAATATCCAAAATTATTCGTGGAAATTTGGACTTAATTTTAATCATTATATGTGAAGTATATTCCATTTACAAGTAAAAAGAAAAATGTATTGATTTTTAGACACAATATTGTAAAGTACCTTTCTCTCTTTTTGATTTGTGTTAAATACGATAATTATGTGATTAAACATACATATTAATTTGATTGTAATTGTTGAGTGATGTTAAACATAAAGTAGTAGAATATTGATTATAATGCACTACAATGGCCATAATGCATTGCACTGGTCACTGGACTAGGGTAGTATAAAAAGAGACAGAGAGAAAGGACTGTGAAACCAGGAAGAAGACTGTTTAGTCGAAACGCATTGTTTTGTTTTCTTTGCACTGAATAAATTTGAAAAATGAAGAACCAAACCTTAACAGAGTGCGTCCCCAGCAGTTTTTTGTTCAACAATATATATATATATATATGATTTATAGTACCGTGGGAAACACATATATATACCCTGCAGAAGCTTGCATTATATGACTAGAAATTGCGATCCAAATGATTAGGAAAATGCTACTATGAAGATATGTGATATGCTGTATGCATTGGCACTGGAAGTATTGTTTGTTTTTTTAACGTCAATAAAGTTTGCTTGAAAGAGTACAAGTGATCAGGGGCAGTCCAGGTACATGGACCTTAATAATATAAAATAAACAAAACACGCAAGAAAAGAAAGTACAAATCAGGGCAGAGGGTAAGGGACTGAATAAACATTTACAACATATTCAGACGCTCCTTCCTATACTTATTCTACCCCTCCACCCCCACATCAGACTTTTGAATACATTGTAAAAAAGGTTTTGGCCTTCTCAAATGACAGAAAGACTCGTGATTGTCCCTTATAGTCCCTTATAAAGGAATTTCAATTGAAATTGCTAAATAAATACCTGCTGGAGCCCCTTGTCTCTTGAATTTATCAATCATTGTTTTGAACTGTGCGTCACTGTGATAAGTCAGAGACTTATATGAATAGATCTATAAAGAGTAATTTTCTGAAGCTTGATATGTTACTTTGCCTATTGCACTGGTCAAAATTTGCTTTTTGACGCAACAATCTCCAAATTTCACCAAGATAGTTTGTGGATATTTTGAGTTGGGGGCAAAGAAGCAGGGAGGAGATGTGCCCGTGTGATTGTACTATCCATGTCCTTAGCTGCTAATTCCGGGACCACAAACATATTGATTAAATCTGTGATACACTCGGTCGCAATCTGGCCATTATAGCTTTATTTGAAATGCTATATTTTTCTATTATGTTGTTTAACTTCCACTGTATAGTTCATCTTGCATGGTAAGCCACTTCTTTTGTGTTATTAGCGGGGTCAGACTGGGAAAGATACGAGGCCCGGGCATTAATCAAAAGTGGGGTTGTTAGAGTACGAGATAGGTGAAAAGGTATCCCATGTTTGCAAACAGGTAGTTTTAAACTAGAAAAGACACGCTCTGCAAGAGATTCACAGAGTGGGCAGCACTGTATGGTTTCAAACTTGCTGCAGGCAACATTTGTTTAAATATTAGGGATATCACCAGTAAAACCTTCAGCCCAGCAGACCATAGAACAGTCCCACAAAGAGCCGAAAAAATAGGCCAGGCATTGATCTATCAGACCGGCACATGGGCACTGCTCGATTGCCCTATAGGCCAGAATGACTCTGGTTATTGTTAGTTATCTTATTTTATGTCTGAATATTTGTCTCTTAGATTTTATTCAGATAAAGCTTTTAAACTAAAAAAAATACATTTGGCATTGACAACTGTGGTTTGACAGCTGGGCATGTAAATGATAAATTAAACTTGTAATCTTTCCCATATATCTGAAAAAAATATGTTTTTTGGTCTTCTCGAGTTTGGACCTCTAGTGGGAAGTGAGGCCGGCTGACAAGGCCTAAACCACTACATAATTTGTGTAAAATTGTTCCTCACATAATCATACTGCAGGACGTGTTACATACAAAAGAACTGGCCAGATATACAAGTTCACAACCAGGCTGACAAATTGGATGCCAAAGACAGCTAAAAGGCACATAGATCAATGTTGATGTTGAAATTCTAGCAAAGGCTCTGGGAGCAAAACTGGGTAGTCATATCATCTCTGGTACATAGACTTCGGGTTGAGCTTGTTCCAGGGTGGTTTTTAGGAAGGAACCTGGAATTCTTTCATACCTCATATAACAAACTAGGAAATTTAGGCCATCTAATTAGATGCGGAGAAGCTTCTCCCTCTTATGACTCGCATAGACTACTCTGATCAGGCAGGGTTTATACCAAAACGAAATACGGCACAAAACATTCTATGCCTTCTAAATTTGATGGAAGATGATTTTCCAGACAGAGAACCATCTGCAGTGTTGGCGATAGATATTGAAAAGGCCTGTGACAGCCTTGAGTGGCAATATCTCCATAGGGTGATAGAACATTTGGAGTTGGGAAACAGCTTTCTAGCATGAACGCAGCTGCTATATACTGGTCCTAGGGCCAAAGTACAAACCGTACGATGAGTTCTCAGACGTATATGTGGTCTCCCTTGTTGTTTGCCCTGGCCATGGAACCATCTGGCTATCAAGTAAGAAAAGGTGGCTGGTATCGGAGGTTTGCGTATAGAGCCACTACCTATCATATAGCACTCTACACAGATGATCTGTTGATGTTCCTTCAGGACACTTCCTTTGACCTGAAGGGTGCCCAGGCACCCCTGGAATGGTTCAGCTCCAATTCTGATTTCTAGGTGAACTGGCAGAAATCACAGTTATTCCCTTTGACAGAGAACAGCGAGTCACCCGAGAACGTAGACTTGACTCCCTCGGAACCCAGGTTCCTGCCTTATCTAGAAGTCAACATTTGCCATCTCAGCCCAACCTCCAGGAAGGGAATATAGGAGCAGCAATTAGGGTGCTAAAATCTAACCTAGAGTTTTGGAAGATGCTCTCATTGTCGGTGATGAGAAGAGAGGCAATACTTAAAATGGTAGCCCTCCTGAGACTTTTATATTATTTCATAGTCCTTCCGCTTTGGATTCCCACATTGACATTCCGGGAAGTGGACTCCTAATAACTGTATTTCTCTGGGGCTCGGAGCTACATCGGGCAGCACTGGCAACCATCAAACGACCAGTGGCTGAAGGTGGTTCCTGATTTTGAAGCCTACTACTTAGTTGCACAACTGCAGTGATTTACATGGAGGATAGAAGACTGACTACCACAAAATGCTGACATGAGCACGCTCGTGCCAAACCTATTGCACCTGTTTGGGACTCTACTGAAAACAACCGGTCCTTCCCCCACTGATACCTTAGAGTTATGAGTGATGTGCAAATGCTGGAATAGATGTCTTCAAAAATACATGCAACAGTTCCATTGTCCCCTGACATGCCGATATCTATACTATAATATTTACCTCGTGGTGGACTGGGGGGGCTTAATGGAATGGGTTGTAGCAGGATTCCTCAAGGTGGCTGACTTATATAGGGATAGGGGACTTCGCAATCCTGCGTGGCCACTTTCTCTTGAACCGCATGGTCATCTTGACAATTTGGAAACATTGGCGCAGTGGGCAGCTTGAACCACACCCTTATGCGGCCTGCCATTAGGTAGTGTTATCAGCTGGCACTGTCAAAGCAGTAACATGCTTATATAAAGCACTACAGTCCCCTCAAGTCCTTCAGGGTTAAATGGCAAGAGGACCTCGGAGTTCTGATACCAGAGAGGGACTGGGGTCAATTATGGAGAAGGTGCCTAAGGTGTCTAGAAATGCATGTCTTAAATTAATCAGTTCTAATGTATTGCATAGGTCCTATCTCAACCCTGGATGCCTTCTCAAACATTTCAACATGGGTGAGGAGAAATGCCCCAGATATGGGGAGGAAGAGGTGGCGTTTTTGCATATGTTCTTGACCTGCCCATATATCACTGATTACCGGGGGGAGATACCTGTATTTTTGGCTGAAGTCACATCATGAGACATCCCTTGCACTCCTGGATACTGCCTTTTTCAATGGTTCCCCAATGCCCCTAAGAATAAGGCTACAAGTAGGTTTCAGAACCTAGCATATATACTGGCCAAAAGAGAGATAACACAACACTGGAAGACCCCAGGAGGGCCCAGAATCCATAGCTGGAAAAAAAGAGCTGGAGAAGTGGGCGGGGAGCAAGTGGGCGGTGTTGCTACGGGAAGCTTAACGGGGCAGAGGCTCCCCTGAACTGGTCATCACCTAGGAGCTACTGGTAGATTGCTTAAAGGAGGCCGACCAAACCTTACACAGGACTACACCTAGGACCTCTCCAAGTGCCTCCCACTGTTGAACCCCACTGCTGATCCATGCACATCAAATACTGTAAACACATTTCTGGTAACCACCACCCCAACCCATCGTTTATTTCTGACACGAAAGGTACATACCACTCTATTAAATGAGACTACTTATACCTATGCAATGGGGGATATGGCATGGAAAGGGGAAGGAGGAAAGGGGGCGGGAACAACAGTAGCAGCATGTTGTATTGTAGATTAATATGAGACCAACTGTGACACAATGTAATGTTACTGCTTCATTAACCACTGTAAAACAACATTTGTAAAACAAAGAAAAAAAAAACTACATGTGGAGAAGAAATTTGACCATGTGAATGGGTATACATATATGGATCGCTGAAGCATTTTCACCCTTTTCAGGAATCAATGCTCAACAAGGTCACCACATCATTGGAACCTGCAATAGACCTGACAGAGCCATCCAACACACTTTCAGTAGAAACCAATTAAGGTAAACAGTATGGCCAATGGGGGCAAACGTGAAAAACTGCAGTCAGGACGAAAGTTAAAGGACTTATTACAAACTCAAACTTAGTGTCATGTAAACAGTTTATAAAACAAAGGTATAAAGATACAGAACCACCAAGGGTTGCCCAAGGTGACAAAAGTAGTTCAAATGAACTAACCTTAATAAAACTAAGCATTCTACAATAAAAATGCAAAACATTAACAAAACAATTGGAGAAACAGAAAATAAACATTGCTCAGCTTTGACAAGCATTAATGCAATTCAAATCCTCAAAGGTTCAATGTAGCTAGGCAACCCTACTATTGACCAAATTCAGGAAAATCATGTGTAGGGCAGAACACATGAGGCAAAAGACAAAAAGAACAATGATGGAAAAAAGAGTTTGGAAAAGGTTATCTTGGGCAACAGGCAACTAACAAAGGTGGGCAAAAGATAGGTAAAAAAGGAAAGCACCAGCATGTCAAAAGCTCGATCAAGAGTCTTCTGCAGGTGACAGGAAAAAAATCTTTAAGTCTCAGCATGGCATTTCAAAGGTGCAAATGGCACATAGGAAGATACCTCTACAAGGGGGCAAAACTTTCAAGATACAGGAAAAGGGGCTCAGTATCTCTTCTTCGGAACTCTGAAAGAATCTGATGAAAATCCAACTGGTGGATGACATATCAAAGTTCATATGGCAATCTGATTCATTCAGGACAAAAGTTTATTTTATGTTGAAGGGGTATCATCCCATAAAAAGTGATCACACAACTCATTACTGGAACATTTGTGTTTCTTCCCAGGTTTGTTATGAGAACATCATCCATCCATGGAGTTCCACATGAGTTTGAAACACTTGTTTAACTTGTCAGTCACAGTCCAGGATGTTCCATATCCAAAGTTGAATTTGTATAACTCTCTGTGTGTAAAACAATAAGGATCTATTACCAAAGCTAGTCTCCTCATGGGAAGGACATCTGAAAGAAAGTTCAATTTAATGTCATAATTTAACATTTTCTGCACAATCATGAAAAACAGGACCCAGCAGGCCTAACTTAAGTTAATGCAACTGAACTAATACTGCACATTATTACATCTAATAAAACACATTATAAGACGCAGCCTGTGAATTCTTCATGAGTAATTCTTCATTAGCATTCAGATTAGAATAACTTCAAACAAAATAACTTTGTTAGTACATTTCAGTCAGTATAATGTGGAATGGCATTTATCTGTTTTTGCATACATATTTAATTCATTAAGCATTAGATATTCAAAATCATTTCAATACATACTATTAGTCTAAATCTACATCATAATGTAAGTTTAATCCATCAAACATTTTGCTAACCTTTGATACCACCAGGGTTTCCAACATTAGTCTAAACAAAAGCACATTTAAATGACATCTCAGTGCTTCTTTCTGCAGTCAAACTATTAATATTTTGATTAACAGAATGCATAAACTGTCACATATGGATGATTTATGTGACATGAGGGACAGCACTAAAGTTTCTGCTACAGGAGGACCAGCAAAAGCAGAGCTTGTACAGGACCAAGGTTCGGAGGTATCTAACTCCTCCTCTGCATTGTTAATTGTGATGGTTTTTCTACAAAGTCAGATTACAATCCAAAGAGGTACCTATGGTATCCATGATTACCATCTATTACCTTTCTTTTTCTTCTTGGCACTTGAATCTTCAACAGTGGAGATTCATCGCTCAGAGGACATCCAGGACATTTTAAAACATGTGAGTCAGATTAAGAGTTTCGTATAGATCAGTGATACTCAAAATACGGCCGGGGGCCGCATGCGGCCCTCCTGACATTTACATGCGGCCCCCCAGGTCAACAGCAGCACTTTGCTGTTGTTTATTCGACTCAGCGCTGGCACTAAAAATTGTGAAATAAACTGGCAAGTATTTATTTAGAGTCTAATTTAAGTTAATGAAAAGGAGTAACTAGGGTGTTCTGGAACTCTTAACTTTAGAAACACGTTCATTATTAATGACATCTTGCAGCAAAAATATAAAAGTATTATCTGAGTGAAATTCAAACAGTGCATTTCATTAACCTGCAGAACTGTTTCACCTTAGTACACAACATTATATAACTGCATTGAGAAGTATTTTTTAAAGTCATAGTTTTCAAACATGAATTTAGAAACTTTCATTCCCTTCCATCCCCCACACCCTGACAACAATGTGAACTGTGAACTAAAAGGCAAATCAAGTGTTATGTGAACTCTTTGGGAGGGATGGGTTTCTATAAAACATGAACAACATTATAGTTTATTAAATCAGACAGAGAAGGTTTTATACAGCATACATCCTGAAGACATTTTTCAAGGTTCTTATATGTGATGATGAAGAAAAACGAAAAAAGGAGGTAAAATGAAATAAAACATTTGCCTAGGATCACACAGTTTGGTTAAGTGGAGAAGCCAAGATTTACACCCAGGTTTCTCGTTTTACATTGGGAAATTCAGACCCTAGATGTATATGCTTCACTTGCCCTACACACACGTTACCACTACCCCTCCCCACCCTACTCCCAGCCCTCCGACGGCCACCATGCTGGCAGCAATGTGGCCCTTGGTCACATCAAAGACCAAACAGTGCAGCCCCAGGGAAAATATTTGTGGGTACCCATGGTATAGATGAATGATAGTCTACTTACACCTGAATTCTCTACACCTTCTGTGATGTCTTCAGTTCATTCTCTGGTACAAGATTGACTGGGTGAAATGTGAGCACAAACTATGTTCTTTTCCACCATCAAAGCCACTCTTTGTGGGTCAAATACTGAGTTGGTCATTAGAGGTCTTACTTTCCTTGGCATCCATGTTGATGGAAATATACAGAACAAGGTAGAATGTAATTTGATACCACTGATGACTAAGACCAAGATTAATTAAGTAATCGCATCTTAATTTCTCACTATGGGTCAGTGTACAGGAATTTGGAATTCAATCAGACATACACACCAAGATTGAATCTTTCATTTTTGGAATACTTCCAATACTAATACCCAAAGCATTATTGACACACCTTGGTATGGACAATACAAACATATTTGTAGAAAGGAAAAGAGCTACATTAAAAACCCTCAAATTATGCCCCCATCCTGCTTCAGATGGGTTTCTTACAACTCATAGAGCTACATGTTACTTGGCTCATCACCTATTGGAATTATTTCCTACCACAAAATGCTGGGTTCAAACTGGATGCAGAATATTACAATGCCACACTGCATTAACTATAACTCACCCTTTCTCCATATAATGGTTATGCCCTTGCATATTACCTTACTTATACAATCTAAAATCATAGTATTCAAAACAATACTTATAACATCTCAAATTACATCATTTCTGAGAACACAGTGCATGGTAGAGTAGTGAGTTACAGTTAATATAGCACAGCAAGTGAGGTGACAAAATTGTGCACGGAGGTGAATGAGTTATAGTAAATTTTATGTGGTGTCTACATTATCATTTTAATTTATAACTGGCGGTGAGTAAATTTGGAAGTATTACATTTCTAAAGTTTCTAAAAGTATCTAAAGTTTGCATAGTTTAAATTAAGTTTGTATACAAAGAATAACAAAAATAACTAAATAACTATAACTCAATAAATCAGCTTTAACCATTGGTTTTTATATATATTTATATATATATATATATATATATATATATATATATATATATGTATTTTTTTTTTCTTCATAAGAACTTGAAAACTTGATTGTTTTAATTAGTTCCTGATTGGCCTACTTTGCCCTAGTGGCTACTAAAGAGCGGAGCAACCCTATTTGGGTAGCCACACACTATCTAAGATTTAATAATAACATTAATAATTATAATAATAACAAAATGTATGTGAAACCAAAGAATTCTGGATCTATAATTCATCAACAGTTTAGTCTAAACTCAAATACTTTACAGGGGTAAGGTAAATGTTTACGACTTGAGTACCTTCACGTGGCACTTTGTGGTTGGCATAGTGTCACACCACTGCAGTCTGGGGTTTAGAGATTTGGAAGAATGTAGACTTGATTTTAACATTTCCAAATATCGAGCTGCTGCTTTTTGAGAATATTGGTATTGGATTTTTTCATTATTAACTCTTGACAATATAATGCACAATGTTATATTTCGCCTTAGGTAAGTAATCCCTCTACATGAATTGATGCTCTAGTGTGGATAATATGCTGGAGTGCTAATCAACCATCATCATATTTGTAGACAAACATTCAGCTGTTGCACAAAACTAATTCTCAGAGAAGAAACACATAATTCAAAAATGCTTTCCAAGAGAATGCGGGTCGGAAGGTCCCTTACTGCATACATTGTGGGAATATCCCAAACGGAGCCGTTGCTGGGAGAAGATGCTCAAGTCACTGGAGGGTGCAACTGGGTCTCCCCAGGACCTGCAGCCATGGCACTCCTTGTTGGGTATTTGGATGTCTAAGGATATAACAAAAAGAAAGCAAATACTGATTAACATGGGATGCATGTTGGGCAAACGTGACATAGGACAAAGATGGGGGCACAGATATCCTCCAAAATATGACACATGGGAAACTAGAATGGAGCACCTTAAATTGTTGGGAAAAAAAGAGATGTATAAAGGGTGGGGATGTATGAAGAAATTTAAGAGGATTTTGGGTACTGGGTAAATGCAGTGCATGTAGGGAAACACAACCTAGGAAGAATTTGGACACTTGCCGAACGCCAACAGAAGGCAGGAATCTTCTGGGCAGAATTGAAGGCTTTATGGCTGACTCGGGGTAGGACCAATGGGAGGTTGTGTGGATGATTGTTACTTTTCTTCTGGGTTGTTGCGAACCAGAGGAGATGGAACGTAGAACTATTAGTTGCACCACCTGATAATCTATTGTTGCTCTGTATATGAGGCAACGCTGTTCAATGTATTGGAGAAATGATAACATCAATAAAAACAATAATGCCCAGCAGGCACAATATGTTTTTGATATCTTCTGTATCTGTGCTAAAGGTTTCACTGGTTATCGTTGTCATTTCAGAGCCATTTTGCAAGCCTATTTTTATGCATATTACATTAAAAAACAAGCATTGGCAAGTCTTGTCTACGGGTGAGCTATTAGCTTTGTCAATGTGATACTATTAAGCTATTAAGTGATACTGAAAATGCCGACCTGTAGCAGATGGAGCGACACCTGTGTAGAGCTGCACAAGTGAGTATGTCTCTCCTTGGAGCAAGGCACGGATATCAGTAGCACAAGTGGATGTGCATTTCACTTTGGGGGCTCTCACAATGGAGTCTGTGTCAGTCGATCAGCCGGCGGCTTGTCTTGCATGACATTTTCTTGATGATAAACCATTTAAAAGGTAAACATGGATGTGGTTTTGCTGCGATTAATGACGGTCTGCAGAGGGCAGACCCAACAAGCCCCAGAACTGTTTAGAATACTGGCTGTGATCGGGAAGAATCATAAGCCCGTATTTATACTCCGTTTGTGCCAGATTAGCGTAATTGTTTTACGGAATCCGGTGCAAACTTAACCCCATATTTATATTTTGACGCTAGACTCGCCTAACGTCAAAATATCCAAGTGTGAGTCATTTTCTGGATGCGTGAAACCACCTTGTGTCAATGAGATGCAAGGTAGGCGTTCCCATCCAAAAAATGACTTAAACACCCATGCGCCATATTTATCCAACTGGGCAAAAATGGCCACGGCTGGGAGGCAGAACCGGAAAATGAAGTAAATCCCAATTTGCACCAAATTTTAACGCCTGGGTCTTGGCGGGCATTAAAATGGGGAAAACACACCACTACTTAAGGAAAACTCACACAAGCAACATCATTGCTCAAGAAGGAAGACATGGAGGTGCTATTCATGCAGCATGCTCGAAGACGCAGAACACAGGACCAACAGCAGCAGCTACCACCACACCAACATGGACCCCAAAGGCAACCCAGAGGGCAGGAGAGGATATTCAGGACCAGGACAACCCTTTAGGGCCTCAGGGAACATGATATCATGCAGAGGTACAGACTAAACTAGCAAGCCATACATCAGCTGCTGCGCCACATTGAGCCACAGTTGGCAGCCAGATTGCAGACACCCCACATCATTCCACCAGAGACCAAGCTGCTAGCTGTCCTGCGCATGTTGGCAAGTGGATCATTTCATACCACTAGTGCCCTGGTTGATGAGATTTCACAGCCCTCATTCTCTGCCTTCCTTCCCAAGGTACTTGATGCCATCATCTCCCTCACACACCCCCACATCAGCTTCCCCAACACAGCAGAAGCAGAAGGAGACCAAACAGGGGTTTTATCAAATTAATGGATTCCTGCACATGCTTGGTGCTATTGACTGCACACATGTCCGGATTGTGCCACCTGCTGCAACCGAGAACCTATACCACAACAGGAAGCACACACACTCCATCAATGTGGAGGCCATTGTGGATCACCAGGGATTGTTCACCAACATCATGGCAAAGTATCCTGGGAGTGTACATTATTCATTCATCTTCTGCCACAGCACCATCAATCGGCACTTCCAGGATGGACGATATGGCAATGGCTTACTTATTGGTAAGTACGGAAACCTAGTAATTTACACACAGCACGGCAAACCTGTAGGACACCTACCACATACACCACTACATTGACACGTGGCCAGGAAGACACTGAGATGTGTCACTGGTAGTCATGTTTTATATCCTGACCCAATGGGATACACACCTATGGACAAATGACGGATGCAAATAACAATAGATGCCACTATAGAGCCACACAGGACCAATTTAAAACCACACAGTGACAATGACATGGCCTTAACTGGCAGTACAACTTGGAATATGAACCTTTCAATATCACATAAGGCTACAGTCAATCCCACACACTTCCAAGCAATGCATCTTGTATAAGTGGTGTGTAATGTGTGTTGCTGCAGGTCAAACACCATGAGACATATAGAATGATGACGCTGACTCAAATGAAGGTGACATGGAATTATTGAGGCAGTACCAACATCTCACATCACTCCTGGGGTGGCATTGCCAGCTAGCAATAAGGAAGTGGACTGTGCTATGAAAACATGTTTATGTGACACTAATGCAAAGTGTACACTGATACACATACTGATTGAGACAATTCCCCATATACATAACAGATGTAAAGAGAGATGGACCTTCCTACACTAAAACCTTCAGCCCCACAACCAGCTCACCTGGAGCAAGTTCATTAGTGTTGGTGCACGGTTGCACATGAGCCAACTGGGTGAGGGAAAAAAAATAGGTTTGCATAGAACTTGTCACACATGAGATAATTGTACATTGTCAATAGTGAACACTTCAGTGCTGCCATCGTATGGAAATGTGTTGTGCATTGTCACCTAGCCAAATCAAAGGGCCTCACTGTTGCATTTCTCCTGCAATTACATATGTCTTATTGGATGGGATGTTCAGGCCATATAGTGCAACCGTGTTACCATCACAGTGGAATCTATTGAGTCTGTGGAAGTATCATGTCACCTGCAGTGAATGCACATGGACACTTCTTTCTCACTACATAACGCATGGGAGATACACATTGAACTGCAAGTTTCTAAATATACTACAGATATAATCTCAATCAGCCAAACACCAGTTTTGCTAGTCAAAAAACCCAATGCAGAAAGAACATCACAGAAGCCTAGGATCCCACACAATACCACAAACACATATGAGTCACAGACGACACAAGATAACAACTGCCATGCAAAGTGACAATCACGGTGCAACCAACAACAAAATACTTACCCACATTTCTCTTTCAGGATTACGGGATCCAGCCATGGATCACGACCCCATTTGCCAACCCAAGCACAGCAGCAGAGCGTGCCTATAATGAGGCACATCGCAGGACACGCACCATAGTTGAGCGGACTTTTGGCATCCTGAAGTCCAGATTCAGGTGCCTGGACATCACCGGAGGCAGCCTTCTATATTCCCCTGAAATGGTCTGTAAGATCATTCTGACCTGTGCCATCCTGCACAACATTTGTGTTAGGAGGAACATTCCCCTCTATGAACCGGAACAACACATGCCTGAAGAAGAGGAGGAGGAGAGGATGCTGTCTGGGAAGATGAGGGGAAATATCCTAACACAGCTGCAGGATTGCGTCGCAGACAACAGATCATGCAAAACGTCTTCTAACTATAGTCACTAGCACCACTTTGTTTTCATGTGGAATTAAACACCTCACTTCATCACTCAATCATGCTTTGGGTAATTATTTATGCATCACATGATCTCTAGGAATCATAATCAGAGTTTTGCCTCATGGAGCATTGCAGAAATACAAATTTGCATATTGCAAAAGCCACACCACATTTGATGGGTATGAATGTACAACAAATATCACACATGGTTTTAATGACATATATCCTGTCTATTTCACATTTGAAGTGCAATATCATAGGACCACAGCTATGAGACACATCCATGTTGCCAACATGGCCCATTAAAGCATATGACACACAACAAAGACACCATCAATCATAAGGTAAAAAAGCGCATCACACATGAGGCAGTGGATGTGCAATTGCATTGGTAACAGGAATGTATGACTAGACCCTTGACAGCAGTAAGTGTGACATCAGCTATCTCTGTAAGGAGCATGTGTGACAAGAGGTGCATTAAACATGAAAATGGATAGCACAAGTGCCCCAGGTATGACAAGCATTGCTCATAAGATATGCCCTGTGCAAACCATCCCAGTAATAAGTCCTGACACTGCCATGTTTTAAGTCTCTGCCCACCCTTCTCTAGGGGGCGCTGTAATTGGACTATCTGTACCCTGAGAATCGTTATCTACACTCACCCAGATTCCCATTCTGACTCCTGTATGCTTCCCTCTTCAGTATGGAATGCCATAGTCCTAGTTCATCAGTCTGCATGGACTTCAGGTCCGATTATGCACTTCCTGGTAGTTGGTAATACCTGTAATCTGCTGTCCATTGCTTCCCATGTGAAAGGTCTGGTTGGCCCTTTGAACTTGATTCTCAACTCCAGGACTTGTGAGAGACTGAAGCTACACACACCTGTGAGCACTTCCATGCAGCCCAGCCATCTGAACCTGCCCTGCCCTTGCTGCTGCCTGGAACTGCTTAGAAGCTGCCATTTTCTGAATCTCCTTGTTGTGCATTGGTGTACAAATCACTTGTGTACCAGAGCCCTGAGGGGATTGTGTAACAGTGCAGAATACAGCAGAAAGTGATCTTTGTTCCCAGAGTGTTGTTCCTGCTTGTCCCAGTCAGAGTCTGCACACTGTATATTTGCCTTGTTCATGTTTGTTCCTGACAGAGCCTGCATCCTGTTAGCCAGACTGCTTCCAGTCTTTGCGTTAGCCATAGATGTTCCCTGTGGCTACATTTGTCTCATAGTTGGTTTCCATGCCCTCTGTTTCGTCTTGGGGTATTGTGTCTGGTAGGTCTACGATGAATCCTCAAATGTATAGCATAGTTTAATTAGTTTACTTATCGTATTTTGTTCTGGGACATGTATTCAAATGGGCTAATCCAGCCCCCATCCCTTGTCTGGTTTTGCATGTATTCATTAGTGCCAAACAGAGACAGTGTGCTATGGCTGTATGCATGGATTTGGTACTCTACCTCCAGCACAACAAACAAGGGCTGCTAATGTGTATATAAAGACAAAACATGTTTGTACCCTGATGGTCCAGATGCAGATTCACTTCTGCTGACATCTTTTGATGGGGCATGCGTGTTGACTAGCTGTGAGATTAATCAGCACAGAGGCACTGATGCTCCCTCTTGCAGTGGGAATTTTTGAGCCCACCCTGTATACAAATGTTGTGATGAAACCTGCCTGTTTCCTATTACTGATCCATAATGTATTTGAGCACACCAAGGTTGCTCTGTCGTCAGCCTTCTGAAATTTCTGGTGTGTCATAGCTGGACTATCCTCATGTATGCCGTTAGTTGATCTTTGGCTTTTGGTCAAACCTGCTTTAAAGGATACTCTGTTAATTCAAGGGTTGGCTCCACAGACTCATGACTGGACCTGCACATAACTGTGACAACATGGAGGCCAATACTGACATAGGGTACACATGGCCACACACTTGAACTGGACATCTTTGTGCAATGAACCATTGGAAATATGTGAGCACATGCAGCATGGTCTGCTGGTCCTCCACAGCCACAGGAGAAATATAAGTCATCAAATGCCTGACTCATGGGTAGTATATACACAAGTGAGCATGAAGTGGTATCCAACATTTCATTACATGTGAGGGGTAACATATCTGACATAGCCATTATCAGCCGTCCTCGATCTTTCCTGAGTATAGTTAGTCATGGGAAATGTTTTGTCCCCAATGTTAAGCAAGTACACACAACATAAGAGGCAACAGATATTACAAACACACATCATGACTGATGTACCTCATTGAATGGCATCTGATGGTTATAGCCATTGTGACACATTCATACATGCACATTACGCCAAATGTTTTGCATGCCGTTCCCACAGAGGCACAACAATAATTTGGACAGACAATTCACACATATAAACACACAGGCCATGAGTCTAATTGTTTAGTAGCGTAGCCTTGCTGTCCTCTATTGATGCAACACCAGCTCAAACGAGAAAAATCCTATTTTATTTCCTAAGTTTGTGTTGCTGTTGCGTCAGTTAAGAGGGCTAATCCTGCACAATAACATGAGTATTATGGCCCACAGTAGTATGGTCTGCAACATGTGCCCAAACACTAGAACACACACTGCAGGTCATACCATCCTATCTTTGTATAGGTATAGGCTGCATGCATGTTCAAAATTGAAAAATCAAAAAAGACGTATATGCATCAAAATACTATGCATATGCATTAAAAAATGATGCTTATGTGTTAAAAAAGATGCATATGTGTTAAAAAATGATGCATTTTACGCATATTATACATCAATTGATCCCTAGCGTTAATTCCACCAACGCACCCCAGGAATGCGGTTATCCATTGAAAATGTATTCATCCTTCAATGCGTGGGAATTTTCACTCATCTGCATAAAAAAAAATTACGCAAACCCCGTAAGCGTCATAAAATTACACACAATACAAAAAAGGGGCCACATTTGAGACAGGAGGTGATGTAATGGGATATCCTGTTTGCAGAAATGGTACAGTGGGTATACTGTCACTTTCTCTTTGCAGTATGTGATTATTGTAGACTGTGTGGCTGTGTTTTGACTTGTCTCTCTGTGAATATTGTGAATTTGTCTCCTGTGTGCTCCTTATATTGTCTTTTGGTGTTTTGTATGTGTCTGTGGTATCCTGTGGTTTTTTGTCATTTATTGCATTTAGATTTGTCTTTGTACTGTTGGGAGTCTGTTTGTGGGTAGTGTTAGTTGGAGTATTGTTGGGCTGTCCGTTGGTTAGATAAGTTTCCTTTTCCTACCTCCTTTCCCTGTTTTTCCCTCTTTCCCTTTTTCATTTCTAATTTTGTTGAGATGTTGGGAAGGCCATGGCTGCGGCGAATGGGTGAGGAGGAGCTGGGAGCATTTGTGTGGATGGTGTGCCACTTCCTCTCCCTGATGTTGGAGGCTGGGGGCAGTGTGATACAGGGGGATCACACGGAGGCAAGAAGGCTGCAGTGGGCAAAGGTGCTGTTCCACCTGCGGAACATTTTCAACAGCCAGCGCAACGACCACCAGCTGAAGCATCAATGGGCTGACCTGGTGGCCCGTGAGCAGGACCTGCTGGACCACCTGGGAGTGGTGATTGGTGGCCCTGTTGGTGAGTACAAAATTGACTAATGTGTACAGTACAATGCTCAGTAGCAAATGTTGTGAAATGCTGCATGCAATGTTTTGGGACATGTGAAATGCAAGTTGAACAAACTGTGGCCCTGATTTATACAATTTTTGCAATGCATTACCGTCATTTGTTGACGTAAACTTACAAAATACAATTGTATTTTGTAATGAAGTGCTGCTTTTGCATCAATAGATGACGGTAATGCGTCACAAACAAAAATTTTAATCAGGGCCTTTGAGTGTACCAGGAATCTGATGTATTTCATAAGGTAATACATGGAAACACTGTAGTCCCCAGTTTTGTGGAACCATGTCCGAACAGTATTCATGACCATACGTACCAAGCTCTTCATAACCTCCACTATTATCTTAGGCCCATATTTCTACTTTGTTTGTGCTGCATTTGTGGTACTTCTGGATGCAAAAGTATCGCACACATGCTACATTCAAATATATTTTGCTAATTTCCATAGCAGTAGCGTAAACAAATGAAGCAAATGCAACACAAAAAACGTCTGGCCCTAATTTCACTGTTTCTGTGTGTTTACCTCTGGACAGATAATCTTTCACATGGCCATACCCAAATAGGCCATGATGCTACCAGATTGCAGTAGCACAAAACAGGTTCATCCTGTGGCTTTTCGGAGTAGGCGTTGAAATCCTATCATTGAGTAGCAGGGCCCAACAAAATTTTTGGCTTGGGCGTAATTGCTGGTACTGAGCTAGTGCAAGTTACCATCTGTGTCACTTTTGTGCCACCCCATTTTGAAGTTAATGGGTCATCATGGGATCCCTGCTCTTTGTGAATGCATGGTCATAAACGATTTTTGAGCATTATGTTGTGCAAGGGACCACTGACTGCTTCCATGATACTACTTTAGTGAAGAAATAGGTTGTTATTTCACTTTTGGTACACCCCTGCTGATATATTGCAGCATTTCTACAAATGTTAAATTTTCAGTATGAAGGCAGTCACAGACATGGTGGACTGCTAAGATCAGTAGGCCAGCATTCCTGTGAGTGCCACCATTCCCAAGATGCTTGCAAATAGAGACCTTCTGCATCATGATTGCAGAAGTAAAACATTTGCTAACCCATGTTTTTATTAGGAGGCAGTTTCAGTTCGGTTGTTCTACCACTGATCACCCAACTTGGCGATTCTAAGTTGCTGATTCTGGCAATGTGTGATTTACAATACCTGATATAGGTACACAGGGCCCAGAGTAACACATTTCAGGTGCAATGACTACACCTGTGCCCATGCATTCTGTCAAAGATGATCAAATAAGACCATGTCAGCATACATCTTTTTGCTGTTTTGAAGTGGCCAATCCATGTTTAGCGTAACATTGTCATCAAGTAACACACAGGATCCCTGCCATCATATTGTCATAGGGGACATATACGGCTCAGGGTACAGTGCCAAGGTGGCATATGTAACCTACATACAACACTGGCACACCTATTATGGACCACTGAAAGCACAACAATTCCTGAATACAAATCAACCCACATGAGCATCACACAGTTACTCATTATCCCTTGATGCACAGGCCACAATACCTGAGGCACTGGTATTGTAGTGCACCAGGAATGTGGCATTGCATGTGTCTCCTAATTACAAAATATGAAATGGAGTACTATCTGGAACAGATTAAGCACAAAATTGAGTAATCATGTTTGGCACCACATGATTGTTAGGGTCAGTGCATGTGTGCATATGTGTGTCTATCACTCACTGGAGTGACACTGTCAATGCATGTTTGCAATGGTATGTCTGTTAGGGTGTCTACATGCCTGATGTGCAGCTCTATCATATAAAATGTCACACACAGTGATTTGTTGTTCCAACTTTTGTACAGTGAGCAGACAATGAGCACATATCACCCTTCCATGTTTACAGGTGGACCAGCCCCCTACACAATAGGTGAAGTGGCTCGATTTGCAGACCCAGATGTATCCAGTAAGTGTTAAAATGTTTGTCCTGTTTTGTGTTTGCAGCTGTTGTGTGATTGACTCCTGGGTGTTGGACTCATTGCAAGATATGATGAGCTGGCATGTGATCTGATATGTGACTTGACTGGAGGTTGGCATAGAGTTTCATGTTAGAGTTAGACATTCAGCGGTGGAGAGTCATATATTGGGAGTCGAGTGCTGAACAATAGGTATGGGCAGGTGAACAAGGTGATTTGTTGCTACATGTATGCCAAGTTTTGATTTGGAGATGGCCAGTGTCATAATTTAGTCAGCAAGTCATACCCTAATTTACACAGAACAGTGATGCATCAGTTTTGCACACAGACTTGGGCATTCCTGTTAAGTAATGAACATGTAGGACTGTATGGGGGTCTGTCCCGCAGCATCTAGCTCCACATGTTGTACTCCATTTACATGGCACTTGAGTGAAATGTCATAGGTGTGCATGCAGGTCAAGGCCAGATGGGTGCTTGCATCAACGTGGTTAAATTTGGAAATGCGTCAGTGAGATCTGATGTTGACGATTGTCCGCAATTAGAAACATGAATGTAGATGTGATTGTCCAATGGTTGACTCAGTCCTAGTTGGCAGGCCTCCTTACCTGTGGTGGACTGACTAAACCCAAGTACAGCTGGACAAAGCTTTGTGGTTGTTCTTGATGTTTGAAAGTATGTGTTGCATGTCCATCCCCCCCTGAGGCACTGGTTAGGACTAGATTTTATGTGTAGCTAGGTGTGATGGTCACAGTGTAGATGACAGACATGTAATTCAAGCATTCATGTGTGCCAGACTACAATGCCCCCTTATGATTACCAACTGCATACTGTCCTGGCTGTTCTATATACAAATCACAGGTCTTATGTGCCTTGAATTTGATACAGAAGATAGTGAATAGTCGGCCTGGCACATATTGAGTACTTACAGCATTTGTTATGTGACAAGTAATACTACAAATATGCACAGATCATTTAATTAAGTACACACCTTGTTATGCATTGCTGTGCTGTTAGATAGTTGATGGGTAGTCTGCGTTGGCATGTCATTCTTCAGGGATATTCTACCATTTGTACTGCGATTTGGACTGCATGTGCTATTTTTGATGAAGTGTTAGAATATCATCTGTACATTTATCACACAATGATGTCACTAATGTTTGCCTTTCTCTATTTTTACAGCTGCCAAAATAAGTGCCCAGGAGATACGTGAATTTCAGAGGGGGGCAGTGCGGTACCCCCACATCCTCGATGTGGAGGCTGGGTTCCGTAATATGGCTAGGCGATATCGTCATGAGAGAGCCACAGGGGCATGGAGGGTATTTAGCCAAGCAGGGGCGGATTTGCCCACAACTGTCACCACCGCAACAGCTCAGACCACAGTGAACCCAGGGAGGACAGCCACTCCAGCTGGTCCATCGACCTCCTCAGCCCAAGGCCCACAAGCAGCACCTTCTGCACCTGCACCTCCAACGACGGCACCAGCACCAGCTACAACAAATGCTACCCAGATGACCCCTGCTGCTGTTATGGACATGACAGCAGGAGGTGGCCAGCAATAGCAGGAGACTGCAAGGGATTAAGAAAATTCAGAGGAGGACCAATCTGTGACTTATTGATCCTCACCATAATTCCTTCCCCTCCCTCCGTCCTCCACTTTCCTCATTCTTTTCTTTAGTGGGTTTAGGGGGCTTAGTGTTAGGTGAGAGTAGCCTGTTAGTTTAGTTAGGATAAGTGGGTTAGGGGTGGGGGGAGTTATATTACTACATGTTTGTTTGTGGGTGGGTGGGTGGGGGATGATGTTGGGGTTTATGTGTATATAAAAATCTAATTATAAAATAAAAAAATAAAAAATATATATATATTTGTTTAGGATAAGTTAGTATGTGTTTAGGTTAGTATATGTTGTCCCCGTGCTTCCCATGCCACTGGATTCAAGCTAGCCTAGCTGATGAGGGGTGAAACCCCGAAACCGGTCCCAGGATGCTTGTTTCCAGTCCAGGGAAGACCTGGCCTAGCAGTTCGGGCTGGACTGTTCCCATGGGTAACAGGGTCAAGACTGATTTGCATATGGCTGGGTCCAAACTGGAATGGCATGGGCAGCAAAAAAACGATGGATTTAGGCCCAGATCACTGTACTGGGGGTGAATGTTTGACAATGTTCAGCATTCCGTCCATCACTTGTTGTTTTTGCTTTGTCGCCCTAAGTGGGAAGGTATGCCCAGACCTGGGTCCCGTGCTTCCCAGGCCACTGGATTCAAGCTAGCCTGGCTGATGAGGGGTGAAACCCCGAAACCGGTCCCAGGATGCTTGTTTACAGTCCAGGGAAGACCTGGCCTAGCAGTTTGGGCTGGACTGTTCGCATGGAGAACAGGGTCAAGACTGATTTGTATATGGCTGGGTCCAAACTGGAATGGCATGGGCAGCAAAAAAACGATGGATTTAGGCCCAGATCACTGTACTGGGGGTGAATGTTTGACAATGTTCAGCATTCCGTCCATCACTTGTTGTTTTTGCTTAGTATATGTTGTCCTACATGTGTCCCATCACATAAAGGGGGTTGATGTTTAGAGTGTTTAGTTACATGTGGTAAGAAAGTTTAGCTTAGGGTAGTTAGGGCCAGTTGTGGGTAATGTATAGTTAGGATAGGATAGGTTAGGTTAGTTTAGGTGTTTTCTATAGTTTAAGTTTCCTTTTATACAGATATAATAAAGTTTGCTGTACTCCTTTACAGAATGTGTCACATGCTTGGGGATCTGGGCCTTTGTATGAGTGGACACTGTATTTGCATTTGTGTTCCATCCTGCATCCTAATCCCATTCTTGACATGGTTATTCTCACTTCCAAATGAGCTGCCACATTGGCAGCTACAACAAAGCTACTTCTCTATGCATCTGCCATCCATTGCACCCACCACTCAAGGTAACTATGGTTCCCAATGTGTTGTAAAGGTTGGTGTGATGTCAACGTTTGAGTCCTGTATTGGAATTTTGGGCACTGTGGACGTCTTCCTGCAGCCAGATGATCATGTGATCTCTAATAAACTGAGTGATGTCATAATCTTATGAAGTTCAGTATACATAAATCACACCTATGATTTCTTACAGGTGACGTTATTGTCCATACACTCGTACACATCCATTCCTGTTGTATGGTGTGGGTATGTGAATAAAGTTTAGAGTCAGATGTCACATACATAATGATTGTCTTGAAGGGAATGTGGGCCACATTGAGTTTCATTGTGTACATACTTTGGACCTGACATATTCAGTTCTACACAGCATTATACTGTTTGCGATCCTTTAACTTCAGAAATAAGCCTAAGGAAGCACAAATGATGATAAAATCCAGACCCCTGTGCATAGTTATCAGTCTACATTTGTTCTACACTATTGTATTGACATGCTGTGGCCATTGACATGTTACATGCATCACAAATCTCCTACACTGTTGATGTGTCACATTACACAGAGACAAAGTGGTTGTGTAACTGCTATTTATTTTAAAGTGCTGTAGTGCAATGTTTACATAGTCCAGGATTGTAAGTTCCTTAGTGTGATGCCTTCTATTGTGACACAACCCAAGTGCAAACGTGAGGGACATGTCATTGGACATGTTGTGATGGAGTGTCATTCAGTGCAGAGTAACATGAATTGCCAATTAGGTAGTGACAGACAATTGCAGTGCATAGTGGTAAGGTAAACAGTGTGCTGGACAACAGTGCATGTTACCAACTGTAGCAAGACTGGCATGTTAACAAGCAGAGGACATAGGAAATCAATGCCCATGTGGCATGGACTGGTGCTACCTGGTACTCCTACGGGTGAAGATTATCTGTTTCACATCTTCATCTTCTGATGTGTGTGTCGTCTCCTCTGCCCTTGGTGGTGGTGGGTTTGAAGGGGCAACACACACTTCTGTGTTTGAAGAAGTGGGCTCAAAATTCCCGGTAGCTGCCAACTGTAGTGCTATTAAGGGCATTACTGCAGCAAGGAGGAGCTGCTGGTTCTTGAGTATAGCAGCTACATCGCTGTGGTAGGCAGCCAGGTCGGCCCTGAGGGCATCATGATTGCAGTCGTGCACGCAGTGAAATATTTGAGATACCAGGTGTTGTGGCAACTCCCTAACTGCTGTGGTGAAATCTCTCATACACTGTTGTAGTCCTTGCAGTAGGGATTGTTGGACTTGCATAGCTGCTGACTGTTCTGTGGATGACATCATGCACATGGGCATCCCTTCAAGTCTGGCTGCCATATTTTGCATCCCCACCGCACCTCCTTGACCAGCTTCCGTTGTACTCCCACTACTGTCCTCTCAAAGGTTGCACCAGTGTCATCAGAGTCTTCACCTGGGTTTGAGCTGGCAGGTCATACTATTGGGTTGGTGGGTGGGTCCTCTGTGATGGCTGCTACATCTGTGCTCCTCCTTGTGACTGAAGGTGGGGTCTGGAGGGTTCCAAGGACATCTTGGAGGGTTTGCTGGCTAATGGTTGTCAGCTTGTCATCCATGTCATCAGGGAAGTCCCAGGACAGGCATCGTCCTCTACAATCAGATATTGTACAATTAGTGTGCCTGTGTTGTGGCACTTGTAATGTGACGTCACTAACTTTCTATTAGTGGGACATTGTAATGTTGGTTCCTGTTAATTGTTCCTGTCATTAATATTAGCATTCTCACAGGCCTATGCCCCACCTGCATGTCACATGTAGTGTGGGCAGTTTGGGGAATTGTCTGTGTCACATCCTCTAGGTGTAGGTTCTGTCCAAATTGTGTGTTGCCACCTTCTTGTCCTACTCAGCCTTCCCTCTACTTCCATTAACATGGTGAGGCCTTGCAATGGCTGTGGGTGTACTGATGCCACTTGCACCACACTTAACAATATGGGACTGACCCAGTCTCTGATATTTCACATACACCTATACGTTGCTGAAACCTAGCACATACTATGTATAGCATTGGCATGACACAATACAGGTGTCAGCATTGGTAGTGTGTCATGTTGATGTTTGGCAATGTGTGCTACATTGCATTGCATGAATGGGCCTGGCAGTGTTCCATTTGATCTTATGACTGTGCGGGTGTGTTCACTAGCTAGACACATATGTCATCCCCCTCAATGCTGTATGACAGTTGAGATGTTGCAAGGTGGCATTGCAGCTATTGTAACACAGGCACGGGGTGGACCCTGGAATGGGCAGCATGGGTGTGACATTACTGCTGTGTACTTCATAATGTAAGTAACAATACATGTTTATTGCTCACATAAACATGAGCATTTGACAGGATTTACACTTTGTTAGGACTTATAGGGGATTGATCACGTTGTCATCCTGAACCCTCTATTTTGGGTGTGTTTGTTCCATGGGCACCTAACTGCCATTTGCTACTTGACCAGCACACACAGCACAGGTGGCAGTGGCAACTGTTGACAATGGTAAATGCAACTTGCAGAAAGGGCCTGAAACTGGAAATTGAACCCTAGTTCATGTTGTGACAATACCAGCTGTCTTGTGACAGCAGCCCAATTTTACATTCTAGCCTACCCTCCTGGACTGGCTTTTCTTTCCAACAGCTTTGGCATGGCAGAGTACCCCCATGCAAAGGTTGTTGGTGTAGTGTTGTCATGTGCCCCTGGTTTCCCCTGCACAGCCCATGCACCCATCCTGTGCCCTTTTGCACTTTCCACTGCCTGATTTCCATGGCTGACATGCATTGTGTAGTAGGTATGTACCTCCCCCTGCTTGCAGTTAACATTTAGGCATTTTTGTCCCCCAGGCAACTTACGCTGCATATGTGTTGTTTCCTGTTAGTCTTCGCTGTCCTGTCCTTGAATCCCTGTGATGATCTCCTCTGGGATGACGGCTGCCACCATCTCTTCCATCTGGTCCAGGGCCTCCTGCGGTGCTAGACTCCCACCTCCAGTCTGCAGTGCTGCCTTCCTGTTCCTTGCCATTTTTTCCTTGGTCCTGCGCTTGCCGTTATGTTGCTCTCTCCTCCCAATTGGCAATTTTAAGATGACAAAAAGTTGATGCTGGTGTTCTGTCACCTCTCTGACCAGTATTTCATGCTCCTCTGCACTGAAACAATACTTTCTTTTCTTCTTCTCACTCTCCTGGGTCTTGTCTGTGTCCTCCTGACTGGTTCCTGGTCGATTGGGGTCTCCCTGGGGTCTCTCCTGGCTTATGGGATCCATTCTAGAGCTCCTAAGCACTTTTTGCTGTGTTTGTGCCGCTTTTTGATGCTAATGCGGTGTGTATCCGGTGTGTGACCTCGCAAACCGTATTAGAGTCATTTTCTCTGCATTAACGTCATTTTGCTTTACGACTTGGCGCAATGATTAGAGTACAAAATAATTACTCTAACCTGTGCGTGGTGCCACCGTGCGTGAAGGTATAAATTTGACGCACTGGTGGCGCAAAAAAATTGCATTAGCCTGTGTTAAAGTTTTTGACGCAAAATTGCGTTCATGTAGTTTTGCGTCAAAAAGTATAAATATGGCCCATAGTCTGAACCTGGATGCAGCATAGCACACATTTCTAAGGTACACCCCTCCCTAAGGAACTGCAAGCAACAAGTGACATTGTGTTCCTTAACATACTCCTTCTCCCCCAATGACCCGTCATAAAAAACACTCCACACCTCAATGTGTAAAATGAAATGTTTCATTAGAATAAAACGCCATTTTCAAATTATTAAAAAGATTTTAAAGTAGCAGTATACCTCAGAACGACACACCCCTGCTATAAAGATACATTTATTTCTAACAACTGGAATTTTCAGTAAACACGTGGGGTCAAAATGCTCCAGATTGAAATTTTACCCAAATCACCCCAACTTCCTTAGGGAGAAAATGTGCCGTGGGCAAGTAATCTGTTCAGCTTAAGAAAGGCGTTCAAAAACCTGCATTTCAGATGCAACAATAAAGCTTAATTTTATATCCTCTATAAAGCGCTACCACAACTTGCAGAGGCATTTTGGGGGATTGTTGGCCACTCGTTATGAGTGTAGCCCAGTGACCTTTTCAGTACAGTCCGATGCTTGGTATCCAGGAAAATAGATGAGATGTTCGAAGTCTGATTGGGTACCAAGGCAAGCAAACTGTCTCCAAGGTGAGGAATAGACACAGCTGGGCACTCACCGTATTGGCAGCCAGCCAAGTAAGACATCCAGGGAACAAACAGGATTGCACAAGACAGACAAGTTGCAGCCGGCCATAGGAAATAGGGGGCATATTTAAAGTCTGTTTGCGCTGAAATAGCATAATTTATTTTTACGCTATTTCAGAGCAAACTTAACTCCATATTTATATTTTGATGCTAGACCAGTCTCGCATAAAAAAATTGGAGCTAAGATAATTTTTTGCCTGTGGAATGAGATTCAGGGTAGCTGCTCCCAGGCAAAAAATGACTCTAAGGCCCAGGCACCTTATTTATCCTCCCGTGCAAAAATGGTGCACGAGAGGGCCTAAATAATTGCTCTAAGCTTGCTTAGCACCATTATTTAAATCCTGCATCAGGGCAGCAATTTGGGGACCTGTGGGTCTTTTTCCACAGTGAAACACCATGGAAATAGCCCACAGGTGCTCTTCCCAGGCCCCAGGGACACCCCCACCAGAGGGACAGAGGAGAATGGGAGACCCAAACCCAGGTAAGTATAGGTAAGTAGAAGTGAGTATTTTGTGTTTTATTTTAAGTGCCATTGGGGGCCCTGAAATGGGCCACCCTACATGGCACTGGGTGCAATGGCCATGCCTAGGGGACACTTATCCCCTATACTGGCCATTGGAGTAGTGGGCATGACTCCTGTCTTTTATAAGATAGGAGTCATGTGGTATGGTAGGTTTTGCATCAAGAAATGACACTGGGCAGGTTAGACTCATTTTTATTGACTATACCCAGCCTAATGTAATTTTGTGGTGCAAAACCCCCTTCTCCTGTACCACCACCCCCACCCGACTAATGTCAATTTTATTGATGCGAGCCCACCCTTTGTGCCGGATTGCACCATTCCATTAATATGCCGCCCGGCTGGCATTCGGGAATGGTGCAAGCTGGCACTATACTTTTTGACACAAATCTGCGTTAGCGCAGTTTTGCATCATAAAGTATAAATCAAGGCATAAGTATCAAGTGGGAACAAAGGGAGAGAAAGGCATGTTGCTATGCAGCAGTTGGTGAGGTGTTAAAAACATAAGGGTTGCGTAATTTATAGAAAAGAAACCTAAACATATAAGAATATTTGCTAAAACCACAATATTGTGGGCCAGAGTAGAAATTGATATCTGGGTCAAGGGAGGCAATTAGATATGGGCGGTTAAGGAGGGGTGGTGGCAGTGAATCCAGATGGGCACATCGGTGTGGATGACAGAATTATTATAAGAAAAGAACTATGAAGCAGCCAGCAGTAGCTGCTTCATAGCCTATTTTTTCTTCTGTCTGTAGACTTAGTAGAAAAGAGGAGGTGGAGAAGAAGTAGGAATGGGAGGCCGGTGTTAGGTAACAAGAAACATAAAGGGGGGAAGAAGGTGAAACCAGCTGTAACAGCCAGTTGTGCTCAGAATAGCAGTAACAGCCAATGTTCTGATTTACTGCCAGTAAAAGTGCAAAATAGAAAATAGATACAAAACCCGCTTGTAACAATAAAATAACCAGAGGTATGCCCTTCCCATTTCTCTACCTAAAGAGATAAGGGATCTTCTTGAATCAAAAATGGGACAATGCTACAGCGTCTGAAAAGAAGTAAATAAACTAATGTGAATCTATTATGCTTCCACATAAAAACAGAACGAGGGGGACAGAATAAACCTAATCTTGGAAATGGAGGTGTAACAAAGCACACTTCGATAAACAAAATAATAGAGTTAAAAATGCATTCAAAAAGATCGAAGGCGAAAGAGCAAAATGCACAGGAGAGAGAAGCACACAAGGGAATCAGCTGGAGAACACACCCACTCTGGAGTTTTATAAAAAATAATCAGCATAGCTGCGAGGCAAGAAGTGATGAGTGGGAGATCCGGAGGCAGTAACACGGAGAAGATGAAGGAGAAGCACTGGAGGAAAAGAAATACTAACTCCATGCCAGCGCAAGCAGCACAGAGACATTAATCAACAGGAATCAATCTGTACTTTGTCCATGCACCAGATTTGAAACAGGAAGTGATGCATGGCGTGCGCTGGTTCAACAGGAGTGAGCAAAGAACGACAATGGAACCAATGAATAGGAAGCAACAGCAGGCTTAAAGCCCTTTATTTTAAACAATACCCCTCACAAGAACAGCACATGCGCTGTGTAGACAAGACCTTAAGAATTGCTGTTAATTTCTTCATTTGGCATCACATCTCTACAAATAGATACTCCATATCTGACCTAATTTACAAACTTTTTTCACATACAGTTTAAAACATTTCTTTACACATGTACAACATTCCCAAAACTGTAGATTAACCACAATATTTATTTTCTCTTGGCAATGTAATTGCTAACAGTGCATACAACATTTTACCTACACCAGATCTGCCTTCAGAATTAATGCCCCACTAAAATCTTTGAACCACTAAATCTATATAATTTTCTAATCATCATAGTTCCATGATGAAATCCATAGACCTCTCGTTTCTAGCTTCCATACAACTTGGTTTTCCAGGATTCCATTATTTGATCCAAGGAGCAAATTGTTTTGAGAACTACTCTAAACTCTCAGGCCCGTATTTATACTTTTTGACGCTAAACTGCGCTAACGCAGTTTAGCGGCAAAAAAGTTTGCGCCGGCTAACGCCATTCTGAAGCGCCATGCGGGCGCCGTATTTATTGAATGGCGTTAGCCGGCGCAAGCAGACCGGCGCTGCCTGGTGTGCGTGGAAAAAAACCACGTACACCAGGCAGCGCCGGCGTTGGGAAAAATGGCGTTAGGGCGTCTTAAAATGGCGCAAGTCAGGTTGACGCTAAAAAATCGTCTTAACCCGATTTGCGCCATTTTAAACGACGCCCAGATGCCATTTACATGACTCCTGTCTTAGTAAAGACAGGAGTCATGCCCCCTTGCCCAATGGCCATGCCCAGGGGACTTATGTCCCCTGGGCATGGCCATTGGGCATTGTGGCATGTAGGGGGGCACAAATCAGGCCCCCCTATGCCAAAAAAAATATATAAAAAAAAAAAAATGTATACTTACCTGAACTTACCTGAATGTCCCTGGGGTGTGTCCCTCCATCCTTGGGTGTCCTCCTGGGGTGGGCAAGGGTGGCAGGGGGGGTCCCTGGGGGCAGGGGAGGGCACCTGTGGGCTCATTTTGAGCCCACAGGCCCCTTAACGCCTACCCTGACCCAGGCGTTAAAAAGTGGCGCAAATGCGGGGTTTTTTGACCCGACCACTCCCGGGTGTGATTTTTGCCCGGGAGTATAAATACCACGCATTTGCGTCGCCGTCATTTTTTTAGACGGGAACGCCTTCCTTGCATCTCATTAACGCAAGGAAGGCGTTCACGCAAAAAAATGACGCTATTTGCCCATACTTTGGCGCTAGACGCGTCTAACGTCAAAGTATAAATATGGCGTTAGTTTTGCGCCGAATTTGCGTCGAAAAAAACGACGCTAATTCGGCGCAAACGGAGTATAAATATGCCCCTCAATATTCATTCATTATTTATTTCTTTATATACCATTTAGTGGGCAAAATCTGGCGCTTTTCATTATATTCCCTGGCTTCCTATAAAAATTCTGTATACAAGTAAAATAAGAACATTATCTGTTTCTTACATGCTCACAAATGTAACAGAAACATACCCAATTCATTTTCAAGTTTTCATAATACACATCATAGCATTCTTAAATTAATTGACATTTGCAAAGATTATACAATTTAATTCAGCTTATTTTGCATTTTCATGCCTGGCGGGATGCAACTTTATAAGTGAAATATCCTTTATCCTTGAACCCAGTCATATCCCACGCATGTTTGATACCCCCACAATCAGAAGACTCAGGGGGGCACAAATGTCAGTCGAGCCTTGTGAGGGATATGTTCTTGCTTCAGAAAAACCAGAGAGAGTTACTGTATTTCGGGAGAAAATCTTGAAACTCTGACAAACGCCATATGTAGGACGTTCTGCATGCCAACCAATAAGGGCATGGAAGGTCAGACACTCACTGGGAGAGATCTTAGGAAGCGTTTATCTTAAAAAATGTACTGCTGCGTTTTGGTTTAATGTGGGCTGTTGATAAAACTGCTAAAAACAGACATCCTCATTTCTAACAATTATAATTTTTTTGCATTAACTTAAATAATCCTGTAAAATAAGTCACTATTTGATACGAACTATGTGTTACACTATTTTGAATTCCTCATAGTTTTACTTTAATTAGTTACTGTTAGTGCATTCTCACTAGACTTTTATATATAGAATGAAGAAGCTCACCTAAATATCGGTCCCCAAAATGCATGCTTCAGGGTTTCACTTTCTCTTTATGTGCAAGGGCATATAAACTGATCACTGGGAATTTTCTTTCGCACAGCTGCTCTATCGCTTCATAAAACCTTTTTCAACCTAGATTTTAGGGTTGCCGCTGTCTTGAACAGGTAGCTAAAACAAGTGTGTTTTCTATTTTTCAATAATTGTAAACTTTTCAAATTGTTAGACCTGTAGTTTTCACCGCACTCATTACGGATCGACAGATTTCACAGACTTCTTTCATAGACAGAAAATGTAATTTAGCATAAATGAACATTATAGGAAGCATTTTCATGTAATATTTGCAACTACCCACGTTAAGTCCGTAGCTGAGAAGGCAGATGTCTATAATGCAAAACCTCCTCTGTGAATCTGCCATCAAAATGGCAGTTACAAAATATTTAAATTCTCAGCAGCTTATGCACAAATCATTACTTCTGGCTTTTCTTGACTACTTTAACTATACAAATACCAAGAATATGTTAATCCAGAACACTAACCATGTAGTGGTGTCATCGTGTAGGACAATGGTTAAATCAAATGTTACAGGGACTGTCCTTACCTGGGAAAGAACATAATGGACATTCACTAAGAAACACGTGGCTTATAACTACCTTTTTCTTCAATGATGAGGTTATGCACTAAATACCCCAGGTACTTGCCCTCTGTCAGTCTAACTTGAATTCATACATCAGTTTATCCAGCAACTGGCGCATTCTTCCACTAACCCATTTACCCATCCGCAATAAAATAAATACACCAATTCAACAAACAGATGACCATCATATTAAGAGAATAAAAGTAGAAAAATGAAAACACACAACCCCCTAATCCTGTCAGGCATTTGCTTGCATGGCAAAAATACAAATTAAAAATAGCAGAGGGTGGCCTCCCTGCAATGATATTGCATCTAGTGTGTCACTGTTTTGAAGTTCTTGCATTGGTGCTACCTGTAAAATCAATGTGGTAGCCATCTTGGAACAGTAAAAGCAATGAAACACTATGCACAATGCCATTAAAAGATGGCCACATAGTGGCTATCTTGATTATCTTGGAATGGGACAACAAAGATACACTATAGACAGTTCAATTCCAAAATGTATGTCCAGTTTAGAAATAGTGGCACATAGAATGCAGCATGGAAAAATCAAATGAACAGATAGTGAACTGCCAGGTGGGACTGTCTGGAAAGCTGGAAGAGAGGAGAAGAGAAGAGAAGAGAAGGGGCAGGGGAGGGGTGAGGGAAGAGAGAGAAGGGAAGGGGTAGAGGAAGAGGGGAGAGGGAGCAGGAGAGAAGAATAGAGAAAACGAGAAGGGAAAGAATTAAGGGGCATATTTATACTCCGTTTGCGCCGAATTTGCATCGTTTTTTTTTACGCAAAACTAACTCCATATTTATACTTTGGCGTTAGACGTGTCTAGCGCCAAAGTTCATGGAGTTAGCGTCATTTTTTTGCGTGAACACCTTCCTTGCGTTAATGATATGCAAGGTAGGCGTTCCCGTCTTAAAAAGTGACTCCGATGCTATTGCGTCGGATTTATACTCCCGGGCAAAAATGACGCCCGGGAGTGGGCGGGTCTAAAAAACCCGCATTTGCGCCGGATTTTAGCGCCTGGGTCAGGGCAGGCGTTAAGGGACCTGTGGGCTCAGAATGAGCCCAGAGGTGCCCTCCCCTGCCCCCAGGGACACCCCCTGCCACCCTTGCCCACCCCAGGAGGACACCCAAGGATGGAGGGACCCACCCCAGGGACATTAAGGTAAGTCCAGGTAGGTATTTTTTTAAATTTTTTTTTGTGGCATAGGGAGGCCTGATTTGTGCCCCCCTACATGCCACTATGCCCAATGACCATGCCCAGGGGACAGAAGTCCCCTGGGCATGGCCATTGGGCAAGGGGGCATGACTCCTGTCTTTGCTAAGACAGGAGTCATTTCAATGGGGGATGGGCGTTGTTAAAAAATGGCGCAAATCGGGTTGTGGCGATTTTTTTGCCTCAGCCTGACTTGCACCATTTCTGGACGCCCATACGCCATTTTCCCCCTACGCCGGCGCTGCCTGGTGTACGTCGTTTTTTTTAACGCACACCAGACAGCACCGGCGGTAGCGCTATGCACTGCACCGTATTTACAAGGTGGCGTTAAGCCACTGTTTGAGGCTTACTGCTACCTTTTAAATACGGCCCCTTCACAAGATGCACTTTGCGTGGAAGGGGCGTGCAATGGGTGTTGCTGTGGGCATGCCACAGCAACACCCATTGTATTTTGACGCTGTCCCATATTTACAAGTTTTCGTAAACCTGAGGCAGTGTAAAATCTAACACCACCCCCGGGGTTTTCTGTCATGATTTACTTTTGGCTTACCTTCCAGACCAGATGGGGATGGTGTGCGGCCTTGGTTCTTGCAAGTCCTACTCCGGCTGAGGTAGGGGTGATCCCTTCCGGTAGCCATGGTACTGCTGACAGTAGTACGCCACAACAGTCCGTGCCCTCCAAAAGGAGTCCCAGAGGAAAAACCCCGTAAGGAAAAAACCTCCAGACAGGAACTCCCTGGAACAGAAGGAGGACACAAGAAAATCAGAACTTCGATGCCTGGAAATTCACTGGAAGACAGGGGAAAAACAGGAGCAAAAACTGGAGTCTACAGGGAGACCAGCCAGAGCGTGACCACCACAGGAGAAGTGTTGCAACGCAAAGAGTAGAAGAATCTATCCCCTTATATACCCCTTGACAGCAAGTGACATGCAGGATGAAGTAAGACTGCCATCTTGGATTGGGAAAGGGGCTATAGAACCAGATAGGAAAAGACACCATTGTAGTAAGGGAAACAGATGCATGCAGGGAAGGTGAAAGGAGAATGGCATGCTGGGAAAGAGAAATGATGGCTCCTTCAGGAAGAAGGAAAAAGAGAAGGCCCTGAAATTGGGCACCAGGTCAGTGGAAGGACCAAGGGGAGGGCGCGGACACCCCGCGACTACATCCTTGCTGCGCATTATACGTGGCGAGGACCGATGCCCAATCCTGGGTCTCCGGCCTCGCTGCGGTAAAGAAAACAGAGCGCAGCCGGAATAAAGGGCCCCACGATCCAGAAAACGGACATCAGCCCCCACCGTGGCCTGAGCGGGAGATGCCACGGAAGCCCGCAGCATGACTGTTTCACGCTTTCATTTCTCCTAGATTTTTGCTATTTCTATGTGTGCTGCATAGAAAGAGCAAACCACCAGTTAAGATTGTTTTTGTCCAGGAAGGTTTTCCTTACTGTTAAACAAATCTCCCCCTCAATGCAGCCATCCTTGCACTATGGTGCACTGGTTGCTGCTTTGGCACACAACAGCATATTTAGCACCGGCACAGGGGGAAATACTGTGCATCCCTGTAAATAGTGTTACAGGGCATATAAATGAATTATTAGCACACCAATTAATCCATCATAAAAATCAGCAGGTGCATTTCTAGGTATAAAGTACAAATAAATCCAAAGGGTATCAATTATTTGATCTAAAGAATTTGTGAGTGTTCAAGATGACCAGTAATATCAGGAAATCTAAATGACAAAAAAGAATATATTTCTTGGGGGAATCATCACTTCAGACTCTGCCTGTGGGGTTCTAATAATAATACATAGCTCATAATGCTAAACATCTTCAACCTCTAGATGATCTCAGGCTAATATTTCTTTGTTTTTCATTGAGAGTGAGACTTCAGAAACTGTTTGGAGAAAGGAGTTTTACCAAAGTCTATATGAGCTACCTCGGGCATCACAGTAGAGGAAGATGCATATTTCTATTTGCTGTGCAGGTTCACATCTTCACATCACATGTAGTGCTTTAAGGTACTGCAGGAGCCATTCTGAAGACATGTACAACCCTGAAATGCTTCTCCCATCTATTAGCTCTCAATTTCTGGTCTAGGGTCAGGTTTGTGGTCCAAAATAGATGGGGGAATGAAATGTGTGATACAAGGCACAGTTAGTGCAGAGGCTTTCTGGAGAAAGTTTTTTTTTTCCCAGTGTTACCATTCCCTTAAGATTTGTTTGTGTGAGACAATCTTTGATGTAGGTTTACCTGGTAATCAATAGTGCTGGGGAAAGTCTTCACACCTCACATAGTTTGACATTTTACCAAGTTTCAACTTGATTTTAGAAATACTTTTTTGCACCAAAATCAGCTTTTATTAGACAATTTACATTAATAAACATTTTTCTAAGAGAGTTCTTCCACTGAAGGAGTTTATGCAAAGTTTTTCTCCTGAAGTTTGTTTTTAATTCTTGTGAGCTTCCTGATGATAGTGAAATTTGTGAGATTTTTGAATTTGTTTTTTACAAATTCATACACCAATAGTAACCAGCAACATGTCAACATTTTTCAAATTCTGATTCTGGCTGTGCTATAAATCGGTAATATAACTGGGTTATTTAACAATGTCACTGTTAGACCTGGCATCCTTTGCATAGTTTCCACTAAATGTTTTGATGACGTCATTTTTGCTGGCTTTAGGACTCAGGACACTTTACCACAACTAATCTGTTCTAAAGTGCATGTACTCTCTGCTTAAAACATGGTAACTTTGGCTTATCCACAATTGGCATACTTAATTTAATTATACGTTCTCAGACAAGAGTGCTACTTGTACCCAGGGCCTGTAAATTAAAAGCTACTGGTGGGCCTGAAGCACTGATTGTGCCACCTACTTAAGTAGCCCTTTAAACATGACTAAGGCCTGCCATTGCAGAGCCTGTGTGTGGAGCTTTAAACTGCCATGTCGACCTGGCGAGTTAACCCTCCTGCCAGGACCAAACCTTCCTTTTTAATACATTTAAGTCACCCCTAAGGTAGGCCTTGGACAGCCCCAGGGGCAGGGTGCAATATATTTCAAAGATGGACATGTGCTTTTAAGTTTTACATGTCGAGGTAGTGAAGAAGTCTTTAATTGTTTTTCACTACTGCAAGGTCTAGCTGTCTCACATGTTAACATTGGGATTGCCTCATTATATTTTATAAGTGTAATTTCCTATTGGGAACACATGAGAACCCCAAGTTGAGTTTCTTTGGAATCACACTTTAAAATCACAATTGATGGTGAAATCGGATTTTGAATCATAATTCTGAAAATGCCTCCTTTAGCAACTTGACATTTTCTTACCTTAAATCATCTTGTGCCTTCAGCCTGTTTCTGAATACACATCTGGGTGGGTGACAGCTAGGCTCTTGTGCATTCTCTCCAGTCAGTCTCACACAAAGGGAGCTTAAATGTGACTGATGGACCATCAACATCCTGATGTCCCATCCTGAGCAGGATGGAGGGGATGAGCTGACGTGTACTCCTGAGTGGGCGATGTCCTGATCTCACACAGAGGGCTGCATAACCCCTATCTATGGTTATCCAAAACCAATTCTGGGGGTCACTTCCCTCCCACGGTTTTTGGGTCCAGCCTGACTAGGGAGACAAAAGGCTGCTTCCGCCAGGTCCTCCCTTACATTTACTTGTGTAAGGTCAGCTCCTCTTTCAAGTTAATTAAGTTCTTGAAAACACTCTAGTCTTCTACAATGGGAAGAAAAATACTTCCCTATTGTCTCGGCTCTGAGAATAGTTTTTGCACCTCTTCCACACGTATTTCAGGTCAAGTGCAGGGTGGGCAGAACATAATGCAAAAGAAGCTTCAGGTGGGATAAAGGTAATTTTCTAAAAGTTATATTTCCCATATATTTCATCAAAACCTGACTTTACCATGTGATTTGAATTTTATTAAAAATATAAATAAGTCTTTAAATTGGGTCTGTAGCTGATACAGGCCAAGAGTTAGAGATTAAACTGTATAATCTATACTTTTACTTTGTCTATGTGCCAGTTACAGCCTGGCCAGTAGCACTGTTACGTTGGTCTAGTCACTGGGAGAACAAGCCATTTCTAATGACACACATGTTTCACTCTTAATTATTATCTACCCCACCTTGTGGGTAGCAAGATGTCCGCAGAGGTAACTTTTAAAATCTTTTTCTACTTGTCAGAAAGGTGATTTTGACAGGTCTGTGCAGCTGAGTTCAAGCTGGCACTGTCAGGCTACACATGGTAGGCCTGAAACCATGTTTACCATGCCACACTAGTGGGTGGCACCATCATTGTTGCAGTCCATAGGTGACATTCAACTTTCTAGCCCATAAGTGCATTTTCTGCACCATATACTTAGCCATTTTTACATTTGTAAGGGCTCAAAACGCATACACTGGTCACTGGACACCAGTGCTCTAGTGTGCAGTCTAGAAACAAGCAATACAATTCAGGAAAAATGGGGAAAACATGCAAAAAGTGAACTTTTCTCACAATAAATGACAGGCATCTTAGGAAAAAGTGAAATTAAATTTGCAGAAAATTTGTAGTTAGCACAGCAGTACCACCATGCATCCATCGTATGGTGATTCTGACAACACAGCATATTGAGCCATTCACAACCTACAAGTAAACTGCCACAATTAAGAGAGATAAAACCATGCAATACATGGAGAAGCAAGAGGCCTGACAGCAGGAGTGCTCGTAGTCTGAGACTATGGGCCTCATTATGAGTGTGGCGGTCCGAGGACCGCCACACTCAAGTTGACGGTCGCACTTCCACACTCCAGGTGGTCCGACCGCCCAATTACAACTTTAGTAGATGGCCCGCCTAAAGATGGCCATCCCCAAAAGGGTCAAAAATCCATAGGTAATGGCAGTCGGGCTTGTAACCATGGCCAGCCGCCTGGCTGATTGCAGCTCCACTTTCTGCTAGCTTTTTCATGAAAAGGCTGGTGGAAAGCCAGTGCAGGGACTACAGGGGGGCCCAAGGACTGACTATGCCTTGGCACAGGCAGTGCAGGACCACCCCAGCCCATCAGCTTCACAATGTGCACTGTCTGCTTTGCAGACATTGCGCATTCTGAGGGCGCTGGTCGGCCCCCTCCGTGCTAAAGTATAGAACTCGGCTCCCTTATTCCGTAGCACTGTTCCCACCAGACTGACCGCCGCGAATGCACTTTTACAATTTTTCTGCCAGTCATCCCGGCGAGAACATTGTAATAGAGCAGGGGAACACCACTGGAATGACCGTGGCATCCTCCAAGTGGCATTGCCAGTTGGCTGGTCCAAATGCCAATGTCATAATCAGGCTCTAAGTCTCACCAGAGAGAGAGAAGAGGTGGAGGGTCAAAAAGTGGCAACAACAGTGTGATTCACCAAGAAAATGAGTAGCTACGTCAGTGGGAAATGATGAAGTGAGACATCTGCAAGGTGCCTTCTTCATCTGTCTCTTCATGTACCTTACTGCATAGACAAACCAGTATTATAAGACCCGCCCTTCACCTCAGATATGTCAGTCTGAGTTCACAGCACACCCAAACTGTAAACAGAATGGTGCCCCTCTAAAGAGCTGTTGCAGGTTTACAAGCATTGGGCAAGGATGGAAGGAGCTGGTTCCCGTTATTCCAACAAAATGTCTTTGCTCATTGCCTCTCCACTTGCACAGTGCATATAGCCTGAGGCTAGTGGTCTAAGTGCAAAAATAAAATATAGAAACTTTAAATGATGTAGGACGCAAAGCTGTGGGACCAGTCAAAGGTGGCAACAACAGTGGATGAGTAAGGCTATGCTGTGTTGCTTGCCGAGCCATGAACCTGATTAGGTTTTCACTAACTGACAGCACTTGGGTGAAAAAAGAAATACAAAAATTATAGTTGCTGCTGGGAAAAAAACAAAACTGGATTAAGGTGTCAGGCAAAATGTCTGTTACGTGATCATAATTCCGGTAATTTCACTATAAGCTTTTAATATGAAATTTCAGAATATTGTGCTATTATGCCATGTCATGTAATTAAACCCCATTTGCAGCAAAAATTTAGCGCAAAAGAACAGCATACATGATCAGATTGTGAGTGGCTGCTGTTTGATGTGCATGTGTTATTTTGCACGTTTTAAGTGTCAAATGCATCTTTGTATCCAAGATAAACATAGAGATCCTTACCACAATAAACTATAGTGCCAGGACAGTTTTGAATTTTTTGTTAATACATGTAATTTGAGTTTTTTTGTTTTTAATTTCAAGTAATTCTGCAAAAGCAACTTACACATATTTTGCACACCCCTACACAAGACTTTCGGACTTCTGCAGCTTGTCTTGACATTGAATGTGAAATAACAGTCATAGCTTCTGAAATGGAGAGACTGCATTTTTAGAGGAAATCAAAGGTGATTCAGAGGAGCGAGAGAGATGGCTTTATCAAGAGAAATGTGCAGTTGAAATGCTAATGCTCAAGCATTTACATCATCCAGAACAACAGGCTTGCTAACAAGCTACACTGCCCACTACAATGAGAGCCCCCAGGAGCTTTGCTCTCTTCTCTCATCCAAACCTCAGGAAAAGAACCTCCCTTTAATCCTGATATAACATTTGCGACAGAAGTGTATCTTGAATGCCAAAATCCTCTGTTTTGGCCCCTCTGATTCACAGACCTTGCAAAAAAATATCAAGTTTGAGCTGTTCAAGTCTACTGCCTTTCAGTAATGCTTATTCTTTTATACAAAGTATAGGAAAGCATTTGTAGTAATAAAAATACTAGTAACACTGATTCCATTAGTTCCTACTCACCTCAACCTCTGCCTTAGGCCTCTTTAAAGTACAAGTTCAGATGTTACAAGGACCATTCAGGAAGGAAATCACCTAAAGCCCTCAGGGACCTGCACACAAAGGCCCGTATTTATACTCCGTTTGCGCCGAATTAGCGTCGTTTTTTTCGATGCAAATTCGGCGCAAAACTAACGCCATATTTATACTTTGGCGTTAGACGCGTCTAGCGCCAAAGTATGGGCAAATAGCGTAATTTTTTTGCGTGAACGCCTTCCTTGCGTTAATGAGATGCAAGGAAGGCGTTACCGTCTAAAAAAATGACGGCGACGCAAATGCGTCGTATTTATACTCCCGGGCAAAAGTCACCGCCGGGAGGTGGCGGGTCAAAAAACCCCGCATTTGCGCCACTATTTAACGCCTGGGTCAGGGTAGGCGTTAAGGGGCCTGTGGGCTCAAAATGAGCCCACAGGTGCCCTCCCCTGCCCCCAGGGACCCCCCCTGCCACCCCTGCCCTCCCCAGGAGGACACCGAAGGATGGAGGGACCCACCACAGGGACATTCAGGTAAGTTCAGGTAAGTATAATTTTTTATATTTTTTATTTTTTTTTGGGTGGCATAGGGGGGCCTTATTTGTGCCCCCCTACATGCCACTATGCCCAATGACCATGCCCAGGGGACATAAGTCCCCTGGGCATGGCCATTGGGCAAGGGGGCATGACTCCTGTCTTTACTAAGACAGGAGTCATTTAAATGGCGTCTGGGCGTCGAAAATAATGGCGCAAATCGGGTTGAGGCGATTTTTTTGCCTCAACCTGACTTGCCCCATTTTAAGACGCCCTAACGCCATTTTCCCCCTACGCCGGCGCTGCCTGGTCTACGTGGTTTTTTTCCACGCACACCAGGCAGCGCCGGTCTGCTAGCGCCGGCTAACGCCATTCCATAAATACGGCGCCCGCATGGCGCTTCAGAATGGCGTTAGACGGCGCTAAATTTTTTGACGCTAAACTGCGTTAGCGCAGTTTAGCGTCAAAAAGTATAAATATGGGCCAAAATGCCTTCATTGTCTACTATTTAATTCCCCTATTTTGCGTGTGTGTGTGTGTGGGAGACGTTAGGTTTAGGTCACCCCTTGGGACAGGACCCCAGTACTAATGAATGTAAGCTGACCCATAACATCTGGCACTATGGAACGACCTGCGTGAGGATGAAGAGGAGGAGGAGGAAGATGATGTCACCCTCTATCATTGTATTGTGTGCAATAGACAGAAGAAATCACTTGACTTGCCACTTGGTAAAATTTAAATATACAAGTAAGCATTTCTAAAGGTGCAGAGACAGGTATTTGGCTGCAATCAATGCATCATTCACACTGATCAAGAATCACCACAAACCCATTATCACTTTAAACACAAATGCTCAAAAGATGTATTTTACTCCTTGAAAAGCACATATTTAAAAGGCCTGGAAATTGTATTCTAGTTTTGAACCCTTGAAAACATTCATTCAGGGGTATCAGCTGAGAGGTGACACTGGCATCGTAGGCTAAAATGTTATTTTTTTTGACTGAACATTGTTCCATCGATTTTTGAGACAATTATTCTCATGTGTTTTTATCTTAATTTTTTGTTTAATCAGATTTGTTGAAAATAAAATTACATAAAGATAGAAACACATTGACTTGCAAGAATCTAAAGCTGTTTTACACTTTTATATTAAATAATGGGGAATAAGGAGGGAAAACGGGAAAAAGGGAGTAACAAGGAAGAGGGTAAGGAGGGAGGAAAGTATAAACCAACAATTGAAGACTGAGTAGTCCAATATAACAGTTATTAAGGAATATAAACCATTTTAATACATGGATGAGAAATAAGATATAATTGCAAGAAAGCAGAGACTTGTACACTTCATGGAGGTTTGAAATGTTCTGGTTTTGTAGAATTAGCTTGTTGCTTAGCTGCATTGTCTAAGAAATTATTTTCTGACCACAGTAATAAATATCTATTAAAATGTGATTTGAAAGAAGTAAAGGTTACATCCAATCTATGATTATAACAAACATTAAACCACCAAGCTTTAAATGTAATATTAGAGGAACCACTTAATTGTAGTTTGCTGAAAATGCTAAGGCCAACACGAGGTTGAATAATCCTTTAGTAAATTGTGACCAGACTTTCCTCCAAAATTAAATAGAAAACGTGCATAACCAAAGGAGGTGCATCAGGTCTCTGTAAGGATGACTGCATGACCAACAGGCTCTATTGTTTGTGTTGGAGAAAGTGGCTATAGAAACAGGTATGTGATATAATCTGTGATATAAAAAGAAAAGAGATTGAGTGGTAGTGGCAGTAATAGAGATTTTTAAAGTTTGAGTCTAGATTTTATTCCAGAAGGAGATCGGCCAAGCACATCCCAAATCAGGTTTCCAATTGAGTTCTATCTTGGATTTAGCTCAAGATACATCTGGGATGAAAAAGTATTTGTAAATGAGGGAAGCTTTGAGAGAAAGGTTAAGTATTTTAAGAAGAGAGGCATTAGATGAAAGATTTGTAGGAATCACTGGAATTGAATACAGAATATCTAAAATGATTCCTATAAAAGCTGAAATGTTGTGCCAAAACAAACATGGATAGTTGAATGTTTTTTGGAACTGAAGAAAATATTGAGGTTTAGGATCTTCAAAAAAAATACATGCCCATATTATACCTCTTTGTCTGCAGGATTTCCAATACCGAGGTCTATTATTTATAGTAATAAGACCATTGAACCAAAGAGGAGATTGTAAAAAGGAATCCCTAGAAAAAGTATGAGGATGAAAATGTGTGTTTAAATAATGGTGAAGAAGTATTAGTGTTCTTGGAAGAGAAAGAAAGAACTTCTTTAGGAGAGAATGGTGCTATTATAGAGAGATCAATATCCACCCACAAAGGCGTAAAGAGGGAGGATGATGTGAGAAACCATTTAGAGGCCTGTGGCAAATAGAATGATTTATGATAAGATCAGAAAGTCCTGAAAATTAGCTCCTCCTACTGTTTTGGAATTTGTGTGCAGCGTTACAGAATATCGTGGTCTTTTATTCTTCCAAAGGAATTTAGAAAGGCAAGAATCTATTCTTTTAAAATTTATAAGAGTTATATGTACTGGAATCATGGCCAAGATATATCACAAAAAAGGTGTAATAATTATTTTGATAGAATCAAGACGACCCCACCAGGACAAAAATAATGGATTCAAACATCAAGATATTTTAGTAGAATTCAATAATTTTTATCAAAATGTGTACACTCCTTAATTCCCTGCACTGTCATTCCTTATTGCTGCCTATCTGATAGGTAGTCTCTCACCTACGCACGGTACTCTTAATTTCATGTCCCTTGAAACTGAACTTTTGCTACAAGAAATACTAAAAGCTCACAATTCTCACTAGAAAGGCAAAACTCCAGGCCCAGATGGTTTTACACTGGAATTTTACTTACACTTCTCAAATATATTACTCACTAAACTTTTGCAACTTTTTCAATATTTTCATAGCGTGGTTACTGCAGGAGGTACCTTTCCAGAGGCAGCAATATGTCTGATTCCAAAAGAAGGTTGTGATCCATCACAAGGCAAATACTACTGACCTATCTTCCTTGTTAATGTTCATTATGACATTTTTGACAAATTATTAGGGCCAAATTATTAGCACTGCCGGTGCACCAAAGGCACACCAAAGGCAGAATGCACCCCGTGCCATGAACGCTGGTCCTCTGACCATCCGACACCACAACGTGGAAACCCTCCACACACTGAATACAGGACGCTCCGCCACCTGTCATCTTGCATCACCCAGAGACACCCATGGACTGTTCTCCAGCATCTACTGCCATCGCACCGGACCCTCCCACCAATGGGCCATCAAACACCCACTCGGAGCACCTCAGCTGCATCCTTCTCTACATAGGCCCCTGCTACAAACATGCTGTAGAACTCTGGGTCTGCTAGACACCACCCACCCAGACATCACCTTTCTCCTTGAAACATGGACAAACCCAGCAGCAGCACAGGACATTGCCATCCCCATTGACTTCAAACTGCTCCGTAAAGACCGGCCCTCTCGACCAGCCGGCGGCCTGGCCATCGTACACAAATCCACCCACCACCTGACAACTAATGCAGAAGAACACTTGACCCTCAAGGAGCAACTCTATTTCCAGATCCAAATCACTCCCAAGTCCAAAATCTGCGGCACCTCATCAACAGGCTACCCATCCTGTATTCAGTGACTCCATTGATGACATCATATCTCCCCACACACTAACCTCCATGAACTCTCTTCTCCACAGCGACCTCAACTACCACTTTGACAACTGCAACAACATCAATACAACTTTCCTGCTTGAGAACCTCGCCACAATAGGCGCCAATCAACTGGTCACCACACCAACACACATCTCTGGACACACACTCAACCCCATCTTTTCCGCCAGCAACAACATCATCGTCGACAACACCTCCAGCATACACAGGACCGACTACCACTGCATTAATTTTGCCATCACCGCACCGACCATCCACCCCCACACACTCCACTCCCCAACCAGGAAAGGTAACCAGATCACAGAGGAACAGCTCACTAACACCTTCAGCAAGTCTCTTCCTCACCACAAACGCAAACACCTCAGCACGGAACTTCCACCAATGGATCTTCGAATGTGCCAACAGTCTAGCACCACTCCAAAAGACCTCAGCAAAACACAACTTCAAGACGGCCAGCTGGTTCTCCCCCACACTTCAGGACTCCACGTGCACCTGCAGACGGCTAGAGTAAAGATGAAGAAGCAGCAATTCCCCAAAAGACCTCACAGTCTTCAAATCAAATCCACCATCAAATCCCACCATCACCTAATCATATCCACCAGGAAAGATGCCCTGCAGGACCACATCAGTACCACCGCACACAACACCAAAGAGCTTTTCACCATGGTCAATAAGTTTGCCAATCGGAAACGGCAAACGTCTTTCCATCTCAGGACCACTGCGACAGACTAGCCACCTTCTTCCACCGAAAAATCAAAGACATCTAAAATAGCTTCAGCCCCCAAGACCCTCTGAGCCCACAAACAACCCTCCAGCTCTGACCCTCTGACCCTCCACAGATCCTGCACTGCTGGACCATACTCACCACAAACGAGACCCACTTCATCATGAGCAACATCCACTCTGGAGCCCCTACGGACCTCTTTCCCAACCGCATTTTCAGCTAAGCCAACACCTCCATTGCACCTGAGTTCTGCTACACTCTCTTCCATGGAAATGACTACCTTCTCTGAGCACTGGAAGCATGCAAAGATCCACCCTCTTCTAAAGAAACCCACAGCTGACACCCTGAACCTCAAGCACTACCGCCCCATTGCTCTGCTGCCTTTCTAAGCCAAGGACATTGAAAAGGCCTTCAAAGCACAGATCCTCAAACACATCGAGGACAACAACATCCTGGACATCTCCTAATCAGGTTTCAGGACCAACCACATTATGGAGACTGCCCCCCTCGCTGCCACAGATTACATTTTCTCACTCCTCAACTGCAGCCCTCATCCTACTGGACCTATGGTCTCGCATCACACCCTCTGCTTAAAATGCCATGCAGCTGGCATCTACGGAAAGGCCCTACAATGGATACTCTCCCTCCTGACCAGCAGAACACAAAGAGTCAGACTCATGCCTTATCTGTCAAAACCTGCAGAGATCGGTTGCAGAGTTCCAAATGGCTTCTCCCTGAGTCCCACACTCTTCAATATTTACATGGCCACTCTTGAATCTACCTTGAGGAACCACAGACTGAACATCATCTCCTATGCCTACACACAGCTGATCATCTCACTGACCGAAAACCCCACACGGCCAAAAAGAATTTCCACAATGGGATAGAAGCCGTCACCTCCTGGATGAAGGACAGCTGCCTCAAGCTCAACTGTGACAAGACAGAGATCCTCCTCCTGGGACCCTCCACATCAGCCTGGGACGACTCCTGGTTGCCTGCTTCCCTCGGAATGCCCTCATCCCAACAAACTACGCACGCAACCTCAGCTTCATCCTGGATTGATCGCTCACCATGACCCACCAAGTCAACTCGGCCACATCTTCCTGTTTTCACACACTCCGACTTCTCCGGAAGATCTTTAAATGGATCTCAAATGAGTGTTGCAAAACCATAAGCCACACCCTGGTCACTATGAGACTTGACTATGGAAATTCCATCTATGCCTGCACCACCCAGAAAAAACCTGAGGAAAGGACAGCACATACAATACGTCTCCGCCTGACTCACCCTGGACGTCCCCTGCCACAAACACATCACCAGACAGCTAAGGCACCTCCCTGGCTCCCGGTCAAGAAGAGGATTGACTTCAAACTTCTCATCCACGCATGCAAGGCCCTCCAAAACCTATGACCCACCTCCCTCAACCACCGCAAAACCTTCTACTCCCCCGCAGACCACTCCGCTCAACAGGCACTAACCACGATACCCCACATACAGAAGACCTCGGCTGGAGAAAGATCCTTCTCCTACCTTGCGCCAAAGAGCTGGAACACCTTGACTCTTCACCACAGGCAGTCACCATCATTGCCTCAATTCTTAAAGGACCTTAAGACCTGGCTCTTCGACTGAAGCACAGGGGACCGACACCCTCTTTGCCTTGAGATGCTTATGGTTGAGTAGTTCACTGTGTATATAATATGATGATTGATTGATCCATTTTTCCCTAGGTTCATAGGTAAGGAAAAATTTGGGTTTGTTAAAGGTCAACTTGCCTCAGATAACTAGATAATTTTTTCATTTTTTAAATAAGGCTTCTTCTCTTCCTTAGTTACTTTTTCTATAGATGCAAAAAAGGCATTTGACAGAATTGACTGAACCTTTTTACTTAAATCTCTTATATGGCCTGACTTTGGTCCCAATATTATTTTGCATATATCTTCACTTTTTAAAGCCCCAATGATCTCCGTATTGGTTAATGAACAAGTTTCCTCATATTTTCCACTACAGCGTGGAGTCCGTCAAGGGTGTCCTCTATCTCCCCTATTGTTTGTCTTAGATCTTGAATCCTTTCTATCTCAAATTTGCAAAACCGATCACATATCAGGTTTCCATTATGGAGATAAGCAGTTGAAACTCTCTGCATATGCAGATGATAGTCTTCTTTTTCGTTCTGATCCTGACGTTAAAATCCATGCTCTGCTTCAAGAAATTTCTGAGTTCTCTTTAGTGTTAGATATTAAAATAAATTCTAATAAAACAGAGGTTTGCTTATTACTAAATTCTGTAGTAAACAATCTTTCAAGCTTGCTGGCTTTCATTGGAATTATTCTAGAATTAAATATGTAGGTGTCTGGTTCACAATTCTATTACACTGGTATAATAAATATGAAAAAGGATTAAAAAGATTTGAGAACCTTTATCTCGCTTTTTAACACCTGTTTTCTCCTGGTAGCAATCATCTATTTAGTGTCCTTACATTCAAACGCAGGTGAACTCAGCACAGTTTATTTCATTATTTTTGATCTGATAGATTTGAACAGGAAGTCCATGCAGCCAATTACGTTAACTTACATTTTAACACTGGATTGTTCCGAGGAAGCATGTGGTCTTGTTTTTTAATATTGGCTCTATTGATTACTACAGACTATCTCACAGTAATAGAGTCATTGCATGCATTCACTTGTCCACTAAGGACACTGAAAAGAAGCTTGTAATTGAAACAGTGACTACACCTATACAATGCAAGTACGAACCGAAAAGTCCACTACTGATTTCACGGGTAACTGAAGACTAGTATGGATTTCTAGAAAGAAACGACAAAGGATCAAGTGACCTTTTTAGGACTGGGTTGCAAAGACGCAAGGTCATGACAGCAGTAGCCATTAAATTCTAGAATGATTAGTTAGACATTTCTATGATGGTTCTCTCTTCTCTATATAAGACCTCGTGCACACCTGACAACGGTGAAGCACTGCGAAATCTCTTTTTGATATAATACACGAATTGCAAATAAACTCAACAGTTCTCAGTGTAAATAGCAGATCATGCTCAAAGGTACCTGACAAGATAGGTCATGGTCTCCGGGTATGCCAAGATGACGCAGCTTCGGCCAGGGTGGGGGAGGACAGTTACTCTATTTAGAGATTGCTACCTGCCTGCCACCGCGCCTCTCTTCACAGCAGTGCAGGTTTGTCGATTAGGCGTTATATTTATTTTAGTTCTGAGAAACATCTGGCCCCATGGAATTTTCTCCCTGTCAGTGGGGTCCATTTTGTATTTTTGTCTGCCCATAACTATATAAGCACAAAAATGAAATGTGGCAGACAGAAAAAAATAGTTTTAGAATGTGTGCATATATACACACATCATACTTCACTAAAAATATTTTGCATTCAGAAACTTTTAAAAAACAGTCTGTTGCTGGAACAACTTCCTACATTTACATAACGTGTTTGTTTTGATCTTTTTATATTCATAAACATAACACAACAAATTAGCAATGCATTCCATGCTACTTAATAAGGCAAGTAAACAATAATGGTAAACTCTAGAGCGTTGCCTTTGAAATAGTTGGGTTTATTTATATGTTTCTTGCTACTAGAGTCTTTGAGGAAGTTGAAGTCTAGGATAAAATAGAGTGGGTGTGTTGAATGGATGACATCTGATATTTACTTGGTGAGGGCGAGTTTGTGTCCAGGAGGTTTGTAGACCTCGTGAATGTGACGTGACTATCTTGGATGGTGTCAGTGCAAAGTGACAGAGGAAGAACTCAATAACTTAAGACTTAGTTGGCTGTTTAGGATGTACAAGATGGTGTACTAATGGATGACGTTAGGTTCTCCAGTTTTTGTATGTGGTATGCACATTGGATGTTGTAGCCTGCAGGAATGAGGACATCTAAGGGTCTGATTTAAGAAAAGTGGTCCTGCACCCAGTGCATCCCCACTCTTCTTGCACCCCTTAGTGCCCCACTACTGCCACCATGGCAGTAGTTAGGGAGCTAGTGTCACAATTTTTCACACTAGTTCAGAGATTTGCAGGATTAGCGTAAAAACTATGTCACATATCCTGCAAAGTCCACTTAAATGAGAAATTCCCATTCCCTATGTCCCTGGCTGGTGTCTTACATTCATTCAATGAGCCATGCTGGGTTTCAGGGAATTTCCTGTGATCGTCACAGCACAATTTCTCCAGTGTTGGTCATGCCTGTGAAAGGAGAGTGTGGCTTGACACTATTAGACCTGTCAGCTCTTGGCGTGGTTTCCCCGTCTTCTTGGCTTCTGACCTCCTGTTATGATCCTGTGCTGAACTTCAATTTTGCTGGCTTTAGGACTCTGGGCACTTTACCACGGCTGACCAGAGCTAAGGTGCAAGTGCTCTCCATCTAAATTGGTTGGGAATTGGTTTTTCCATGATTGGCACATTGATTTACAGAAAGCCCCTAGTAAAGTGCACTGTGTGTTCCCAGGGTATGTAAATCAAATGCTACCAGTGGACCTGCAGCACTGATTGTACCACCCACATGAGTAGCCCTATAACATGTATCAGACCTGTCACTGCAGTGTTTGTGTGTGCAGTTCCCAAACCTTCCCTTTTTCTACATGTAACCCACCCCTACGGTAGGCCCAAGGCAGCCCTATGGGCAGGGTGGAGTGTATGTCAAAGGTAGGACATGTACTACTGTGTTTTACATGCCCTAATAGTGAAATTGTAATTGTAATTGTAATCGTATTTATATAGCGCTTACTACCCCTGACGAGGCGTCGAAGCGCTTTTCGATGAGTAGCACGCTACTCCGGTACCCAAACAAGAATTAGTGATGGATTAGTATAATTTAATAAGGAGTACAGTTTTAGTATTATTATGAGTTAATTTGAGTTGCGGATATGAGAGTTTGTTAGTTAGATTGACTGGAGTAATGGAGGGGTGGAGGAGGAAAGAAATCCAGAAGTGTTAATTGGGAGTTTATCCTTCATTTACTCAATCCAAAGGCTTGAGATGAATAAAAGGGGGGCGGAGGGGAAAGAGGATGTGGAAGGGTTAGGGAGAGCATATTAGCAGGGTGAGATGAATGCAGGAGAATTTAGTAGGGTTGTGTGGGAGGTCACAGAGGTAGAGTGAGGTTTGGTGAGTTAGATGTGGGGGTGGAGGGATGAGCTTAGGCAGAGATATTTAGGAGATGAAAGTGGTCGAAGGGATTTGGGATGAGTCCGAGTGAGAATGGGGGATAGTTTGATAGAGACATGACATAAGAGTGATGAGTAGATAAGTGTGATAAAAAGAGAGCAGAAATTCATAGAAACATGCCAGGCACAGAAACAACATATACACATACATACACATATATATATATATTTATACACACACACACACATGACTATACACACACATCTGCACATACAATACATAATTAGAATCATGGGTAAAAAATACTTAGTCGTCCATCCATCATCCTGGTAAAAGGCGGGAACTCCCCCACCTACCTCGAGGGTGGACGGGGCGTGGCCCAGCGGGCGGAGCCCACAGGTGCTCCACAAAGGGAGAAACCCTCCACTCTGTGTCTCCAGCAGAGGAAGACAGAACCCGCGCGTCCCAGTCAGACACAGACCACGCTCCAGCACATCATCAGCTCACCTCCAGGAAGGATTCCAGATCTCCTCCGCCATGGGATCTCTGAGCGCACAGCCACGCCCCGCCCCATCCCTGCTAAGCCCAAGAGCCAGGGTGGGCCGTCCTTTCCAGAAGGTGAGCTTCAACCGCGGCATCTGCCGCGTCCACATTGTACACTAGGGTACGTGATGGGCCACGGGGGCAAAACGTCTTCAGCAACCTTGTGTGCCCCCGGCAATGTCATTGCCACTAGTGCGTCCCCGCGGAGATGTCCTCGCGCCACTGCGCATCAACAACGCACCACGCGAGTCGGCGGCAAACGCAGTGGGGTCGCCTTGGAAAGCTGTCCATCATCCTGGCAAGAGGCGGGAATTCCCCTACCTACTTCGAGGGTGGACGGGGCGTGGCTCAGCGGGCGGAGCTTACAGGTGCTCCACGAAGGGAGAACCTTCTACTCTGTGTCTCCAGGAGAGGAAGACAGAACCCGCGCGTCACAGACCACGCTCCAGCACACCATCAGTTCACCTCCAGGAAGGACTCCAGATCTTCCTCTGCTATGGGATCTCTGAGCGCACAGCCGTGCTTCATCCTTGCCAGGCCCAAGAGCCAGGGTGGCTTGTCCTTTCCAGAAGCTGAGCTTCGACTGCGGCACCTGCTACGATTATGATTGTAAGTGCTTCCTTTGAGGTTTAGTTTCTGTAAAATGAGCATCGTGGCCTACACAACCGGAGTATTTTCTACGAGTATGTCAGTAAGCGTTACCTAGCATGTTTTATACGCCCCGTTTATATTCTACACTAAGGGTACGTGATGGGCCACGGGGTAAACGTCTCCAGCAACCTTGTGTGCCTTTGGCAATGTTATTGTTACTAGTGCGTCTTTGTGGAGATGTCCTCATGCTTCTGAGCATTAACAACGCACCACCGGAATCAGCGGTAAACGCATTGGGGTCGTTTTGGAAAGCTGTCCATCATCCTGGTAAAAGGCAGGAATTCCTTTACCTACTTCGAGGGTGGACGGGGTGTGGTTCAGCGGGCGGAGCTTACAGGTGCTTTATAAAGGGAGAACCTTCTACTCTGTGTCTCCCGGAGAGGAAGATAGAAACCCGCGCGTCACAGTCAGATACTGATTTCGCTCCAGTATATCATCAGATTCACCTCCAGGAAGGATTCTAGATCTATCTGCTATGGGATCTCTGAGCGCACAGCCTTGCTTTATCTTTGCCAAGCCCAAGAGTTAGGGTGGCTTGTCCTTTCCAGAAGGTGAGCTTCAACTGCGGCATCTGCTACGTTTATAATGTACACTAGGGGTCTGTGATGGGCCATGGGGTAAACGTTTCCAGCAACCTTGTGTGCCTTTGGCAATGTTATTGTTACTAGTGCGTCTTTGTGGAGATGTCCTCGTGCTTCTGAGCATCAACACTGCACCACCGGAATCGGCGGTAAACGCAGTGGGGTCGTTTTGGAAAGCTGTCCATCATCCTGGTAAGAGGCGGGAATTCCTTTACCTACTTCGAGGGTGGACGGGCGTGGCTCAGCGGGCGGAGCTTACAGGTGCTTTATAAAGGGAGATCCTTCTACTCTGTGTCTCCAGGAGAGGAAGATAGAACCCGCGCGTCACAGTCAGACACAGACCACGCTCCAGCACACCATCAGTTCACCTCCAGGAAGTACTCCAGATCTTCCTCTGCTATGGGATCTCTGAGCGCACAGCCGTGCTTCATCCTTGCCAAGCCCAAGAGCCAGGGTGGCTTGTCCTTTCCAGAAGCTGAGCTTCGACTGCGGCACCTGCTACGTTTATATTGGTAAGTGCTTCCTGTTGAGGTTTAGTTTCTGTAAAATGAGCATCGTGACCGAACCAACCGGAGTATTTTCTACGAGTATGTCAGTAAGCGTTACCTAGCATGTTTTATACGCCCCGTTTATATTGTACACTAGGGGTACCTGATGGGCCACGGGGTAAACGTCTCCAGCAACCTTGTGTGCCTTTGGCAATGTTATTGTTACTAGTGCGTCTGTGGAGATGTCCGTGCTTCTGCGCATCAACAACGCACCACCGGAATCGGCGGTAAATGCAGTGGGGTCGTTTTGGAAAGCTGTCCATCATCCTGGTAAAAGGCGGGAATTCCTTTACCTACTTCGAGGGTGGACGGGGCATGGCTCAGCGGGCGGAGCTTACAGGTGCTTCATAAAGGGAGAACCTTCTACTCAGTGTCTCCAGGAGAGGAAGATAGAACCCGCGCGTCACAGTCAGATACTGATTACGCTCCAGTACAACATCAGTTCACCTCCAGGAAGGATTCTTGATCTTTTTCTGCTATGGGATCTCTGAGCGCACAGCCTTGCTTTATCTTTGCCAAGCCCGAGAGTTAGGGTGGCTTGTCCTTTCCAGAAGCTGAGCTTCAACTGGGGCACCTGCTACGTTTATATTGGTAAGTGCTTCCTGTTGAGGTTTAGTTTCTGTAAAATGAGCATCGTGACCGAACCAACCGGAGTATTTTCTACGAGTATGTCAGTAAGCGTTACCTAGCATGTTTTATACGCCCCGTTTATATTGTACACTAGGGGTACCTGATGGGCCACGGGGTAAACGTCTCCAGCAACCTTGTGTGCCTTTGGCAATGTTATTGTTACTAGTGCGTCTGTGGAGATGTCCGTGCTTCTGCGCATCAACAACGCACCACCGGAATCGGCAGTAAACGCAGTGGGGTCGTTTTGGAAAGCTGTCCATCATCCTGGTAAAAGGCGGGAATTCCTTTACCTACTTCGAGGGTGGACGGGGCGTGGCTCAGCGGGCGGAGCTTACAGGTGCTTCATATAGGGAGAACCTTCTACTCTGTGTCTCCAGGAGAGGAAGATAGAACCCGCGCGTCACAGTCAGATACTGATTACGCTCCAGTACATCATCAGTTCACCTCCAGGAAGGATTCTAGATCTTTTCTGCTATGGGATCTCTGAGCGCAGAGCCTTCCTTCATCTTTGCCCAGCCCAAGAGTTACGGTGGCTTGTCCTTTCCAGAAGCTGAGCTTCAACTGCGGCACCTGCTACGTTTATATTTGGAAGTGCTTCCTGTTGAGGTTTAGTTTCTGTAAAATGAGCATCGTGACCGAACCAACCGGAGTATTTTCTACGAGTATGTCAGTAAGCGTTACCTAGCATGTTTTATACGCCCCGTTTATATTGTACACTAGGGGTACCTGATGGGCCACGGGGTAAACGTCTCCAGCAACCTTGTGTGCCTTTGGCAATGTTATTGTTACTAGTGCGTCTGTGGAGATGTCCGTGCTTCTGCGCATCAACAACGCACCACCGGAATCGGCGGTAAACGCAGTGGGGTCGTTTTGGAAAGCTGTCCATCATCCTGGTAAAAGGCGGGAATTCCTTTACCTACTTCGAGGGTGGACGGGGCGTGGCTCAGCGGGCGGAGCTTACAGGTGCTTCATATAGGGAGAACCTTCTACTCTGTGTCTCCAGGAGAGGGAGATAGAACCCGCGCGTCACAGTCAGATACTGATTACGCTCCAGTACATCATCAGTTCACCTCCAGGAAGGATTCTAGATCTTTTCTGCTATGGGATCTCTGAGCGCAGAGCCTTCCTTCATCTTTGCCCAGCCCAAGAGTTACGGTGGCTTGTCCTTTCCAGAAGCTGAGCTTCAACTGCGGCACCTGCTACGTTTATATTTGGAAGTGCTTCTTTTCAGTTTTAGTTTCTGTAAAAATGCGCATCGTCGCCTACCCAACCGGGGTATTTTCTACGAGTATGTCAGTAAGCGTTACCTAGCATGTTTTATACGCCCCGTTTATATTGTACACTAAGGGTACGTGATGGGCCACGGGGTAAACGTCTCCAGCAACCTTGTGTGCCTTTGGCAATGTGATTGTTACTAGTGCGTCTTTGTGGAGATGTCCTCGTGCTTCTGCGCATCAACAACGCACCACCGGAATCGGCGGTAAACGCAGTGGGGTCGTTTTGGGAAAGCTGTCCATCATCCTGGTAAGAGGCGGGAATTCCTTTACCTACTTCGAGGGTGGACGGGGCGTGGCTCAGCGGGCGGATATTACAGGTGCTTTATGAAGGGAGAACCTTCTACTCTGTGTCTCCAGGAGAGGAAGATAGAACCCGCGCGTCACAGTCAGATACTGATTACGCTCCAGTACATCATCAGTTCACCTCCAGGAAGGATTCTAGATCATTTCTGCTATGGGATCTCTGAGCGTACAGCCGTGCTTTATCTTTGCCAAGCCCAAGAGTTAGGGTGGCTTGTCCTTTCCTGAAGCTGAGCTTCAACTGCGGCACCTGCTACGATTATAATTGCAAGTGCTTCCTTTGAGGTTTAGCCTCTGTAAAATGAGCATCGTGGCCTACCCAACCAGAGTATTTTCTACGAGTATGTTAGTAAGCGTAACCTAGCATGTTTTATACGCCCAGTTTATATTGTACACTAAGGGTACGTGATGGGCCACGGGGAAAACGTCTCCAGCAACCTTGTGTTCCTTTGGCAATGTGATTGTTACTAGTGCGTCTTTGTGGAGATGTCCTCGTGCTTCTGAGCATTAACAACGCACCACCGGAATCGGTGGTAAACGCATTGGGGTCGTTTTGGAAAGCTGTCCATCATCCTGGTAAAAGGCGGGAATTCCTTTACCTACTTCGAGGGTGGACGGGCGTGGCTCAGCGGGCGGAGCTTACAGGTGCTTTATAAAGGGAGAACCTTCTACTCTGTGTCTCCAGGAGAGGGAGATAGAACCCGCGCGTCACAGTCAGATACAGATTACGCTCCAGTACATCATCAGTTCACCTCCAGGAAGGATTCTAGATCTTTTTCTGCTATGGGATCTCTGGGCGCACAGCCTTGCTTTAGTTTCCAAAGAAACTATAAATCAATAGAAATATACATATAATCTGAAGAAAAAAAATTATCCCCATAGGCATATGCAGTTCATAGTTGTTTGAAAAAGGTGGTTATGAAGGAAAGAGCCAACTCTTGAGTAGTTTCCTGAAAACAAGAAAGTTATCTGTGGCTCTTATAGTTGGGGGTAATGAATTCCATAGTTTGGCTGCTTGGACGGAGAAGGATGTACCACCTACAGTCTTTTTCTTGTATGGTGGTGTTCTAAGGCGGGGTGGCAGTCTTGAGCGGAGGGTTCTTTGTTGGATGTATTTGGTAATTTTCTTTCTGATGAAAAGCGGTCCTGTTCCATGTATAGCTTTGTGGGTGATACAAAGCAGCTTGAAAGTGTATCTTCTGGCAACGGGTAGCCAGTGTAGTGCTCTCAAGGCAGGGGAGATGTGGGCTTGCGGCTTTATATGTAGTAGTAGCCTGGCTGCGGAATTCTGGATACGTTGTAGTTTTTTCATAACAGATAGAGATGATCCATGGTAGAGGCTATTGGCATAATCCAGTTTGGATAATACAAGTGAGATAGTAGCTTGCACCTTGTGTGGAAATCCGAGGTGAGGGAAAATGCGTCGTAAAGTCTTTAAGGTGATGAAGCTTGTGCGTGCTAATTTGTCTACTTGGGCATTCATAGTTTGTTTGGAATCCATGGTGATTCCTAGGTTTTTCACTTCCTTGGATAATTGAGGAGGTGGTCCGAGATCGTCAGGCCAGACGCACAGAGGGTCATAATGTTTCCAGTCACCACATGTGAGTATTTCAGTTTTGGAGGTATTTAGTTTGAGATGGCTCCAGGTCATCCACTGATCAACGGCTCTGAGGCAACTGAAGATTTGAGAGTTTTCAATGTTTTTGGGGTCTTCTAATTGAAGTAATATTTGTGTGTCATCTGCATAGTTGTAGCATGTGAGATGGAAATCATTGATCAGTTCTGGTAAAGATATCATGAAGATGTTAAAAAGCAAAGGTGAGATGATTGACCCTTGGGGGACCCCTGTTTTTGTGAGGTAGGGTTCGGATGAGAAGGGGGGTGAGTGGATGATATTTGCTCTTTTTTGGAGATAGGAAGTAATCCAGTCGAGCGCAATCCCTTGTATGCCGGCTTCGTGGAGTCTTTGAGTTAGGGTGTCATGGTCAACTGTATCAAAGGCAGCTGAGAGGTCCAAGAGAAGTAGTGCAGCAACTCCATTTCGGTCAACTGTGTTTTTAAGATCGTCCCAGATTGCCATGAGTGCCGATTCAGTGCTTCTTCCTGGGCGGAATCCAGTTTGGAAGTCTGAAAGTATAGAGTTGTCTTCAATGAATTGTGACATCTGGGCGAATGCTGCTCTTTCTATCAATTTGCCCAGGAAAGGTCCATTTGTGATAGGTCTGTAGTTGTTTGGGTCTTGCGGGTCTAGATTTGTTTTCTTTAATAATGGTCGTATGTATGCCTTTTTCAGGTCTGTAGGAAAAGTTCCTGAAGTTAAAGAGTTGTTGATGATTCTTCTTACAGGTGTGGCAGCGGAAGTAGATAGCAGGATGTTCTTGAAGATCTGTGGTGGGCAAGGGTCAGAAGGGCAACCAGAAGGTCTGCTTGCTTTGACCAAATTCATAAATTCATCCTGGGATATTTGTTTGAAGGACTGTAGAGGTTGGGATGGTTTATTCTTAAAGGGTATTTTAGTAAAGGGGTTGGTGCTGATGGTTTTCTTCTGTTTTAAATAGGAGTCCAGTGTGTCTGCCTTGGTTGTGTAGTGAGTTGCCAATTTGTTTGTGATATCTTGAGTGGTGGGATGACTTCCTTCCATGCATGTGGGTTTTCGAAATTCATTGAGAATTTTGTAAAATTCCTTGGTTGTAGATTGAGCATTTAGAATTCTGTCTGAGTAGTATCTTTTTTTAGCTTTTTTGATTGATGATTTGTATATCCTGTTAAGTTTGTGTAGCTGCAGTTTGTCTTGACTGTTGTTTGTTTTGAGCCAGGTCCGCTGCAACTTTCTGATTTGTTTTTTAATCTTTTTAAGTTCTGTGTTTCTCCAAGGTGTTGGTTTTCTTTTGTCATGTTTAGTTTTTCTGAGTGGTATTAGGACATCAAAAGCTTCCTGTAGCCACTCATAAAGTTTAGGTACAGAATTGATTGTATCTAGATCTGTCTTTGCTGTTAGTTGTGTTTCTAAGTGATCCAAATTGAGTTTTCTCCATGGTCGATAGGTGTATGTATGTAAGTGGTTGTGGGGTGTGTTGATTTGTGGAGTTGTCTGTCGGAAAGTTATCAGATGGTGGTCTGACCAGGTGGTTGGTGTGATGCTATGAATAGTAACAAGTTCAGGCTTAGCAAAAATGACATCTAGGATGTGACCAGCGATGTGTGTGGGATTGTGTACAATCTGATGTAGATTCAATGCGAGTAGGCCAGTGGTGATAGCTTTTGGATGGGGCATATTGGGTTTGTCAAACCAAATGTTTAGATCCCCAAGAATGCATAGATTGGAGTATAGTGTAATAAGGTTTGAGACTATGTCAAGAAAGGCATCTGGGAAAGTGGAGTTGTTAGGTGGAGGTCTGTAAAGGAGGAGAAAGGTACAGGTGGAAGTTGGAGTAGGGTGGCATCTGGTAAGGAGGGCTTCACAACCTTGTATGGAGATGTTGTTTGTTTTACTGAGGTTTATTGCCTGTTTGAATATAATAGCTAGTCCACCTCCTCTCTTGCCTATACGGTTTTGTGTGATGGTTTGATAGCCTGGAGGAAGGGCTTCGTGCAATACTGGTGCCATGTCATCTCCCAACCAGGTTTCCGTAATGAATAGTAAGTCAGGTTGTGTGTCTGTGAGCAGGTCGTAGATGTGGTGCTTGTTTTTTGAGAGTGATCGAGCATTTATGAGCTGGCAGTTTAGATAGGGTGTGGTAGTGTTGTTTTGTTTAGTAGAAGGGTAAGTAGTATAATGTGAGCTTGAAGCAGGAGTGTTGCTAGTTGTGTTGACTGTTTGAGGCTCACAATAGTCTTGCTTTTCAACGTAGTGTTCCTCTTCCAGCAGGTTAAGGAGGCATTTTGTTGGGTCTGTGTGTGTGGGTGGTGAACTTGGTGGCTGAGAGAGCCATGAGGAGTGTAGTGTTTTTTGTAGGGTAGTTTTATTATGAAACAAACAAGGGGATGCGAGGTTGCTATGAGTGGCATGTTTTTTATTATGTTTGCGTTTGTTTAGTGTGGAAGGAGTATGGGTTAGGGGTGGTGGAGGAGCATGTGGATCATGATGTAAGGCTCTAAATTGTGCAATGGAGGAGAGGCGACTGAATGAAGGTTGCTGGGATGGGGTGCTTGTGGTAGGTGTTTGTGAAGAGTGGGGGGGTAGGGGTGGAGATAGGGTGGAATTTGTATCCTGTGTGTAGTCTTGGGGGTGAGAGTGGGTATGATGATGAGTGTAATGTAAGTTTGTGTTGCTTTGATGTGCTGATGTTTGTGGTTGGTATTGTTTTTGTGGAATAATGAGAGGGGTTATTGGTGTAGTTGTTTTTGGTGAGGGACTTGTATGCGATTTAGTGCTGTTAAGTGGAATTTGAGTGTTAGATGGGGTGTTGATGTGTTTTGGAGATGAATGTATGAGGTGTATATGAGGTGATGGATGTGTGTCAGGGAGATAAGTATTAGTTGAGATTACTGGAAGAGGTAATATGTGTGGTGGAGTGAATTGTGGGAATTGTATGGTTGTGTGTAATTGGTGAGCAGAGGGGAAGAGTGTGTGTAGATGATGTGTTTGAAGGCAGGGTTTTGGCATTGTTATGAGTTCAGGCGGTCTGTGTGAAGCGAACAGCAGATAGTGTTTTTGGTTAGTATGTGTAGAGAGTGTGTATCTGGGAGACTGAAACTGAGAGAGTTGTATGTTGTAGTTTTGTATTGTGTGGGCGGTGGCAGGTAGTGTTAGTGGGAGGGGATAGAGTAGTGTTTGCTGTGAGTATGAAGGTGTTTGACTGTAATAGTTATGGGGTGTATGTGTCTATGTGTTGTATGTAGGGTATTGTGGTGGGGCAATGCAATATGTCTGTAATTAGTTTGTGATGCATGAGTTGGATATCTTTGCAGATAATGTGTTTGCATGTTGAGGGATGTGTTGGGGCAGAAACCATTTCTGGTGGAATGAGAATGAGAATTGGGCAGCATTTCTGGCCCTAGTCCCTAGTCCCTACCTGTCCCGAACAGACCCAAACAGACAGCTGCCCTTGTCCTCTCCGCCCTTTGCCTCGACGCCCGGGCTCAGACGCCCTGAATCCTAGCCTTTTATAGCCCTACTGGCCAATAAGAAGCTGGTCCTAACCCTAGCCAATCCGATTTTTTTAAACCCTAATTTAGCCAATTAGTGGGAGACCCAGCCCTAATCACCAGTCACAGCCCTATTTCCTGACCCCCAATCACAGCCCCAGCCCTAAAACCAACAGCCAATCAGAATCCTAGCCCTATTCACCAATCACAGCCCTAGAACCAACAGCCAATCAGAATCCCAGCCCTATCCACCAATCACAGCCCTAGAAACCAACAGCCAATCAGAATCCAAGCCCTATCCACCAATCACAGCCCTAGAACCAACAGCCAATCAGAATCCTAGCCCTATCCACCAATCACAGCCCTAGAACCAACAGCCAATCAGAATCCCAGCCCTATCCACCAATCACAGCCCTAGAAACCAACAGCCAATCAGAATCCAAGCCCTATCCACCAATCACAGCCCTAGAACCAACAGCCAATCAGAATCCTAGCCCTATCCACCAATCACAGCCCTAGAACCAACAGCCAATCAGAATCTTAGCCCTATCCACCAATCACAGCCCTAGAACCAACAGCCAATCAGAATCCTGGCCCTATCCACCAATCACAGCCCTAGAATCAACAGCCAATCAGAATCCCAGCCCTATCCACCAATCACAGCCCTAGAAACCAACAGCCAATCAGAGTCCCAGCCCTATCCACCAATTACAGCCCTAGAACCAACAGCCAATCAGAATCCAAGCCCTATCCACCAATCACAGCCCTAGAACCAACAGCCAATCAGAATCCAAGCCCTATCCACCAATCACAGCCCTAGAACCAACAGCCAATCAGAATCCGAGCCCTATCCACCAATCACAGCCCTAGAACCAACAGCCAATCAGAATCCTGGCCCTATCCACCAATCACAGCCCTAGAATCAACAGCCAATCAGAATCCCAGCCCTATCCACCAATCACAGCCCTAGAAACCAACAGCCAATCAGAATCCCAGCCCTATCCACCAATTACAGCCCTAGAACCAACAGCCAATCAGAATCCCAACCCTATCCACCAATCACAGCCCTAGAAACCAACAGCCAATCAGAATCCCAGCCCTATCCACCAATTACAGCCCTAGAACCAACAGCCAATCAGAATCCTAGCCCTATCCACCAATCACAGCCCTAGAACCAACAGCCAATCTGAATCCTGGCCCTATCCACCAATCACAGCCCTAGAACCAACAGCCAATCAGAATCCTGGCCCTATCCACCAATCACAGCCCTAGAATCAACAGCCAATCAGAATCCCAGCCCTATCCACCAATCATAAATGCATCCCTGGAGCTAGCAACCAATGAAACACCATCTCCCAAAAGAACCTATCATAACAGCATATGCAACAACCACGAGGAACCTATATAAGGAGCAAGTTAACTGAAGTCCAGTCCCTGGAGCCTGGGGGAGGCTACTGGTGCTCTATTCAGTATCTCCTTGGATACAGACAGGCTGAATCCACACTTTCAAGCTAGCAGAGTCTACTTTTCAGGTAAGGGGGAGATTGTTTAAGAGACAAACACTGCAATAGTTCTGGGCGCACACTCTAAAAATCGGGCTTTTTAAGGCAAAAAAGACAGGGGGGCAGACAGCTTTTAAGCACAATTTAAATACTGCTAAACTTGGTTTTCACTATTGCAAAGCCTATCTCTCTCCTGGGTTAACATAGGGAATGCCTTGAAATATCTTTTAAGTATAGTTTCTTATTGGGAACAGATAGAGATATGGAGTTTGGGGTCTCTGAACTCACAAGTTAAAAATATATCTTTCGGTGGAGTTGTTTTTTAGATTGTAAGTTTGAAAATGCCACTTTTAGAAAGTGGGCATTTTCTTCCTTAACCATTCTGTGCCTCTGCCTAACTGTGGAATACACGTCAGGGTCAGACTGACAGTTGGGATCTTTGTGAATTGACTCTAGACAGTCACGCAAGGGCAGCTGAGGTATCTTCCTGGGCAAGAGTGGTGGGAGGAGCTTATGCCTACACCTGAATAGGGTCGTGCCTGTCCTCACACAATACAGTCTCCAACCCCATTGAGTGTGTCTGAGGCCTGGACAGGGAGAGGCAGGATCTTGTGAACTACAAAGACTTTCCTTCCATGTTTGCCTACTTCAAAGGTAGAAATGATTATACGTAATGGACTGCTGACCCCACAACTTCAGAACACTTCTGGACTGAGGACATTCTGCCAAGAAGAAGAGCTGGATGCTTGAGGAGGACCTGTCACTCTGTCTGTTGCTTTGCTGTGCTGGCCTGTTGCTGCTACTTCTGCCCCGGGAGTGAAAGGACTGGCCTTTGCTTTCTACACCCTGTTTTCCAAGGTTCTCCAAGGACTTGAACAGAGCTTGAACTGAGGTAGGCCTTGCAATAGTGAAAAATGAATTTAAGGGTTTTTCACTATTAGGACATGTAAAACTTGAAAGGACATGTCATACTTTTTAATGACATTGCACCCTGCCCTGTGGGCTATTTAGGGCCTGCCCTGGGGGTAACTTATATTTAGCAAAGCACAGAAGGTGATTTGCCAACCTTTGTGGATCCAGCGGAACCAAGGCTCAAACAACCTTGCTACTACACCTGGACTCTGCCAATCATGAGTCTACTCTGCCAAGTGGTACTAACCTAGTCCAGGGCCATTGGAAGTAGACCTAAGGTGATTTGTCAACCTTTGTGAATCCAGCAGAACCAATAGCTGTGCATTTTCTCCACTGCACAGTGCACCCTGAGCAGAAGTGATGCATTGATGCTGCAACGTGGATCGGAACAGCTGTAAAGAGCTGCATCTCAGGCCATCGCTGCATCAAAACCATCACTGTGTGATACATCTTCGGTGTAGGCCCTTACATCTCCTATCAAGAGCAGCTTTGACATTGGCACCGGACACAGCATCACAACCATCCTGGTCTCTAGAAAAAATGCTGTGTAACTTATCTCTGGCCCCGACCTCGCATTACCGCAGCTGCACAACACATCTTCAGTGCAAGACCTCACAACTCTCCGCAACCAGGATTTAAGGTGCACTTGTTCAGCTGGCCTAACTGGGTCCCTGTGGCTAGCCCATGCTCCATTGCAGTTGGCCTGAACTTGGGACCAATCCAGCGCAACCACAGTTGGAGCGTTGTGCTTTTTGGCTTTTTGCCACTATTTTCACTGAAGTTTTTAAACTTGCATTTGCTCGACTAGGGTTTCAGCCCCCTCAACCAGGAACCCAATTTCTTACAGCTATGCCCATTGTTGGTCCTGAACATCTGTAATATCATTCCCAAGCCACAAACACTTCATCTAGGACTGGGGTGGTGACCACAATGCTGGGAGATGTTATTTGTTGAGTTTTCAGAAATCTTCTGCAGTGGCATCTGCAATACTACCTAATGGCATTGCCTGTGGTTCAGCCTGGACTATTAGCAAGTGGACATATTCTTCTTCTGTGGATGGTGGGGACTGAAGTGAAGGAATTTCTTGACATGTAGTCAGTGGGAATCTCTGTCTTCCCTGGCTTATGGATGATGGTGTGTGTGTGTATTATAGAAGGTGCAGCCCCCAGTCCAATTCAGGGGGGCATCTTCGCTCAGGGATTCCCAAAGATTGTCAGAAGGGCTTGATGGTTTGTTACTAAGGTGAACTGGTTGCCATATATGAAAATGTGGAAGAATTCACACACCAATACCACTGCCAGTGTTTCTTTTTCAGGTTGAGAGTAGTCCATTCTTGTATCAGTAGAGCTCTAGTTGGTGACAGCCCTCGTTCTTGTCCAGCATAGAGAAGACCTTGGCACCATTTAAAAGGGTGAACTTGTCACTGATGTGTGGTCTGGGAAGTCTGTACCGCTCAATAGCTGTGCTAGCCAGCTTCATATTCCCACTGAGGCAAACGTTCCCATGTATATTCTGCTTTGGCACTATGACCACCATGTATACTCACAGAATCTGACCTTCCAATCTTTCAATGAGGTCAGTGTCCAAGAGATCCTGCAATTTGCCCACTACTGCTCTCTAAAGGTGAAATGGCACTTTCAGTCTTGATGCACTACCAGTTTCACCTTCTTGTCAATGTGCAACTGTACTTCAAAGTTCACCATCTTTCTAAGGACTGTGAACAGTTTTAGAATCTTTTTAAAGGATAGTCATCAATTTCAGCCATTCTACTCTCTCCACGCTTAGAAGGCAGCCTGCCACCGTAAATCCATCAATTGTAAATTTCAGCATCTACTGACTGGTCTAGAATTTGAAAATTGTTTTGAACTTTCCTAGACATTACATGAAAGTTTTGGCCATACATGTCACATCAGGGTTCATCTTTGCATATTTTGTGGCGCAGATGTATTTAACGCTCCACTATCAAGGATGAAGGATGAAGTGGGCATGATGGCTTCCTGACTAAACATGTAGCTAGGGGTATTTCTCATTCCTTTAACGGTCTGACACCACAAAGGCATGCTTGTCCCTGTCTCATGACATTAGGGAGAGAGATCTCAAATGTGTTTCTTGGGATGATGAGCAGTGCAATCTGGACATCTGGTATTGCACTATACATATCAGCCAGGTGATGAACTCCACCATTGACTTGTCTTTATCTTGTGATACTAGGTTAAGCGCGTATTGCTTGTAATCAACATTCCACAGATGGAGGAATTTCTTGTTCAGTGATTGGTAGGTGATTGATGATTTGAATGGCAATTCTTTGATTATCGGACTGATGTATTTGCTTACTAGATTCTTTAGTGCTAATAATTTGTGTTACTCATCTAGTTTTTTTTACCCCTTCATGAAGTCTTCAAAATCATTCAGCCGTTCTTGGTATTGTGGTCCCATACTGCTGATTGTACTGAGGGGTAAGTGATCTTTTAAATTTAAATACGATGTTTCATATATACTAGGTATTGGTTCTGTGTTATGTATGGTATCTGAAATCCTCTACATCCTGCCATACGTTTGGTCATTCCTTCCACTAATTGTCTTGCTTGACCTAGTTCCCTCCTCCTCTATGTTTTTTTTTTCTTTTGTTTTAAATTTAAACGTCCCACAAGTGCCTAACCCTTCAACATGGCCTCACCTTTCTGTTCAATGATGTTGCTTGATGCTAAGATGGCATCTGCCAGCATCTTGCACCAGTGGCATAACGTTAGTCCCGGCAGCCTCTGTGGTGAGGTGGCCCCTGAGCTCCAGATAGCCCCTTCAGCACAGTATATTGACCACACACTGACTGGCACTATGCACCTTGTGGCGGGCCCCTGACCAGGTCCAAGGGGGGGTCTCCATGTATTTTACAAGGAGGCCCCCGCTTAAGTTTCATTGCACCACTGTCCTGCACCTGCCTGACCCTTTAAAATGGCCACACAGCGGTTTCTATGGGAGCTACCGGAGTGCTGACTTCTCATGAGATTTAAGTGATATCATCTTTTTAGACAGTCTTTGTGAAAGACAGCATGCACTTGTTGAGGACTGCATCGCTTATTTAGGTTTTCTTTCCTTGCATCAGGGTCCCACGCTATTGGCCCAGAGTCTACAGCACAACTCTCCTTAGTCACCATTCAAGATGCAGCAATGCCTGTTCTTCTTTGTTTTCAGAGATGGGATCCTGATATCACCATTCACAACAGTAGGGCTGGACTCCCCATGTTTCTTTTTGCTTGCCTGCATGCAACTGGGTTTTGGGTCCCAATTTCGTGCATAATAGCGGCTGGATTTGAGTCCTTGTGCCACTTCTGCTTTGCTTCCAGGTGACGGGGTTGGGATCCCTAAGTCACTTCTCATTGATGATTGGATACCACCTTTGTTGCAAGGTGTAGTTTATCGGACCAAGGAATGGACACTAGGCACTGGTAGGAGAACTTGCTTCTTTATTTCCTTGTACTTTTAGGTGGCATGTCTGTCCCCTCTCATGCAGATCACAATTATCTGATTCCTCCCTTATGTCCTCCTTCCGCTCCTCTTGGTCCACCCCAATGGAGTGACCATATGGTCACTGGTTACCTCAGCAGGGTTTTACTGCCCTATCCTGACCTTTGCCTATTGAGATCTTACAGTGATAGTGGGATGCTTCAGTGCTGACTGGCCTACTTCTAGTCCTAATTAAAGGCTCCAAATGGCTTTTGTATCTGGTGTAGGAGTTAAGTGTGCGAGTCCAGAAAAATTAATATTCTGTCTCAAAGAGGAACTGATTAGGTGGTCCACATCATGTACAAAGCAAAAGAGTATTAAGAATAACACAGCCACAAACTCAACCTTTCCCATATGCAAAATGCTTTGCTGCATGAGCTATTTTGCAACTTTAATTCAGTTCAATAAAGGGGAAAAACACCTCTGATGTGGTTGGAGTGATTCTATTGTACCCTGAACTCACCACCACTAACACAGTTGCCAGTTGATCTTCACGTTGATTACCACAAATGTTAATACGTATGGCAACCAATGTGAACATCAGAATCAGCTGACAACTGACAAAGGGGGTAGGTTTATTTCATGTATCTCAGTACTTAGACAAAATATCGGAAGCAGAAATATAGTCAGACAGGATATTCTGTCCACCCAATATTTTTAGTCCTGATATTCTCTCAGTGTTCCATGTATCATTACATGCATTGGGCCATGGGATGTAGTGACCCTAGACTTGTATATGCCCACAAACACCAATGAAACAAAAATCCTGAACTATAGCAGATACATGAATCAAGTCATCAATGGACAGCTGAGAGCCCTAGTAGAAAATTAGAGAAATATTATACTCACAAATGTTTCAAAAGTGAAATCCAACAAGGAACAAGATATTGGCCTAGCACAGAGGGAAACTGAGCGAAAGCATGGTCCATGTCTCTGAGTTGTGGATGATGTATAGTGGGCATACTAAGGAACAAAGTCACATTAGTGTTTATATTATCATTAGCTGTGGACTGGACAATGTACCTGGAGTGCTGTGAAGAAAAATTAACTTGCATAAATTCAGGTAAAATTCCAAATAATTCAGAATTATGTTTCTCGCCGTACTCCTTACGAGCAAATATAAAAAAAATTCTCCTTGTTTTTATGTACTGTGTTTTTCTCAATGGGTCTAAACAAAGGGCCATACGCCATTACTGCTACATCAAACTTCAGCTTTGTATTTAAAGGCACTAATCTGCAGACAAGAAAAAAACTATCCCAGTTTATTGATTTCTCGTATTGAAGTGAACCTTCGTCTTCATATATGTCAATTTATCTTTATGATATGATGATTACTATTTGGTTGCAGTTAAATAAAACCTTTTTGATGGCTTTACCAAATGGATTTATAGTCTTACGATCCCAAGTATGGTCCTTGCATGTGCACCCAGTCTTAACTGGCTTTCTTTGGCTGCGACACAACTGCCTACTCATTCCAATAATAATTTTGTCCTGTTACATTCCTAAAGTGTAATCCAGTTCAAATAGTTTGCTTAGTGTTATGTTTAATGTATCAAAGGTCTGTTACCTGAGAAGTCTTCAAAAAAACGTGAAATTTGGGGCTAGGGTTTAGTTATTCGGAACAGTAGAGACATCACCTGCTATGATGTGTGCTGCTACTCTGTTGCGAGCTTGAGAGATAGTGTAGAAGTCTCACGTGTTTGGATATATTGTCACAGTAAACCTGCCTCACCTTTCATTTGCTCCCTGTGCTTCTCCCAAAGCAACCACGATGTGCCATTTACCTGAGATTCTTCAGAAAGCTTTAAAGCGTTACGAATCTCTGGCTATATGATGCCATTCATCGTAGACTTTTACTTCAAAGTTATCTGAATTTAATACCACCGTTATTGTGCAAACTAAGACAATTACACAAATGCAAGCTAATATAAAAACTGCTTCTGTAACAGGGGAATTTTTAATATAACCATTCAATTAATCTAAAGAAATTATCTGAATAAACGTGTGTTAGATTTCTGACAGGTTTTGGCCCAGAAAACTGGTCCAATAATTCAACAAAATATTGCTACAATGGATACTAACTTTGTTTATTGGTGCATATTTTTCTTTTGGTATCAGGACGGGTAGAATACCTAACTGACGGGAAGATTGGATTTTCGTTCCTGTTCAAAAAAATACAGCAGAACCTTCTGAATAGCTCTGGCTGCCTATTTAATGCCATGTGTTAAGTTATAAGCATTCACTAGGGCGACCCCGTTAATCCTAGGGAGACTGGGTATAAACATAAACGCACACAGGAATACAACATTTTTCACACAATAGTTTTCTTTGCAAAATAGCTGTAACAATTTCTGCTAATCTTATTACATGCAAAAAATAGCATGTAAATAATACACTGTATCAAATGTAAGCCATACTTCTCTGTATAATTAATATAAAGCGCAATTTAATAATAAGTTAATTAAGGATAAGGATCACACAAAACAGTTCAAAAGCACAGGGTCAAAACAAATATATCTATAAGTCGCGCTTTCCCTCTGTCCAACTCAGATCAGTAATTGAAAGTCCCAAAAAGTTGATAAGAGGTGCCAATATTTATAGTCCTCCTGATAGGCCATACGAAAATTATTTGAGGCAATGAATTTGAATCGTCTTATAATTAGATAATTGTGGTCATCTCTGTGTGGCCATCTTGCAACAGGTGATGTTATATAAGATTTTTGTCCAATTATGCCATCTAGTCTCTGTTTCCCAACTGTGTGTCTTTTATCTGCCAGAATGTGGTAGATACTAACTAGTAACGTATTACCCTGTTGTAAGCTGGCCACCATTGATGATGTTTTATAGTTCACAAGTTTTGAAAGCAACTAGTTGCTCTAGGGCAAGGATACTCAAAGTACGGCCCGCGGGCCTCATGCGGCCCCTCTGACCTTTACATGCGGCCCCTGGGGCAACAGGAGCACTGGGCAGCTGTTTGCTCGACTCCGCACTAACAAATATTAAATACACACACAATCATTTATTTCAAACTTAATTGGTGGTAAAGGAAGTAACTAGGGACTCCTGCACTTAACCTTAAAAACTCCTTCATGTTTAAAGACATCTTGCAGCATAAGTGTAAAACTAAGACAGTCTCTTCAATATTAATTAAGTGTTTTTAGTTAACATGCAGAACCTTTTTGCCTTAGTACAATTTATTTTATCAGTGCATTGAGATGTATTCCTTTTAAAGTGATAGTTTTCAAACATAAATTTGGAAACATTAATTATTTCCCTTATCCTGGTATGTGCACTTTATGTATGATAGGAACCCAGGCCACCCATAAACAACATTATAGTTTATTAAATCAAACATAGAAACAGGTTTTGTGCAGCGCACACCATGAATCATGTATTTCGAGGTAATCTTAAATGTGATAATGCAGAAAAAGGAGGGAAAGTGACACTAAACAATTGCCTGGCATCACACAATTTGGAAAAGTGGGTAAGCAGGGATTCATTCCAAGTTTTCTGCTTTCCCATTGTTTATTTCAGCCACTAGAAGTATATCCTTTGCTTTCCCTACACCTACCTTGCCACCAATCCCCTATTCACCCCACCCGACTGCCACCTCCCTGGCATCAATGCGGCCCCCAGGCACGTCACAGACCAAACTTTTTGGCCCCTGGGAAAATTGTTTGTGAGTACCCATGCTCTAGGGGCTTGTACTGACTAGGTTGTGGGTTATTATTTCCTATTTGCCTTAATCTTGTGCCACTTTGATGCCATTTCTAATTTTGGCTGTTATGTGGTGATCATTTTTATTGTTAGCAGTTTCTCTTCCAAATGGCTGCCATTAACAGAACTTTTTGCTCAGTATGGCGTGCAACCAGCATGTGCCTGTTTAGTTTGTTTTTGCTTGCATGCATGGCATTTCTAGAGAAGCTTGGATGTCGCTTGCACCTTCCCTGATGTTTTAATACAACTAAGAGGATTACTTGATTCACTCGGAGGTTAGTAAGTGCTCGTTCTACCAGCACTGTGTCTCTTTGTTCTTCCATCTCTATAATGATTGATTAGTGCTTTTTCCATCAGTGTTGTTATTGCTCTGGCATTTCTACTTTGAATAGGGAGTGATTTTGGTTTTTAACTTCTAAGCTTTTTGATGATTCATTCAGGGAATTATGCTGATGAAGTGCTTTGACTTACCTATTGCCCCCAGTTTCTGCACATTCATTTTGAGTAATTTATAGATTGATATTATGTCTGCCTATACCATTAAGTTCCCAGTTGCTTTTCTTGAGATGATTTTCCACTTGTCTTTACGGATGGTTTCACTGGTGTTTCACAGATTTGGGTTTTACTCTGCAATCATTGCTACTTGATCCACACCTTGGTATCTTCAGTGGTGTTCTTCTTGTCTCTTATATTTGAGTGGTTCTTTAGACTATGGCCCTCATTATGATGACCGCCAGCCTCACCATGGCGGTCTTACCGGCAGCCTCACCATGGCGATCTTACAGCGCAGACCCGGTGGGAAAGACCACCACATCACAAGGTGTGGGGTTTGGCAGAAGCCAAACCTCCCCAACACCTCACGGCCTGCCAGTGCGGTTTCACAGAGGCGGCCAGCGGTGAATACTTCCAACCCAACAGCAGGCCTCAGCCTGCCGGCCAGATTACGATGCTGCAGACTGCCAGACTTTCCGTGGCGGTCACCCCCCCACAAAAACCCTGGTGGTACCACACCCGATGACAGGAATACCCATTCCTGTCACCGGCACATGCACCACCACAAGTCCACACACATGCAGACACCCCCCACACCTTCATGCACACATGCATTCACATATACACCCCTCAGCATACGCATACATTTACACAGACATCCCCACTCACTCGCATTCATGCAGACATACACCCCCACTCACTCGCAAACACGCACTTAGGCACCCCCATTCATGTGCACATACATGCACACAAATATTCACATTCAATCACAAATACTCACGCATTAACCACCCCCCTAGGCATACTCACACTTACGCACCCACACACAGAGACACCTTCCCCCCCCCCCGGATGCAACCACCTCTTCGGAGTCCTCCAATGACTTTTAATATGGTGGTCTGTTGGCTGCAGAGGCTTCGGCGGTATTAAACAAACAGAGCTGAAGTCGCAATGAGGCCCCATGTGTTTATTGAAATTAAGTTAATGTAGGTTTTATTAATTGACAAGGGTCTATACAGTTGTATATTACTCAATACTTCATCCTGAGGATGGTCCCATGTCCTGTTCAGACGCTTGGTGACCGAAACGTCGATGCAGCACAGTTCTCTAATTATAAGATTGAAATCCATGGCCTCAAAGTATTTTCTATTTATTATAAGGAGGACTATAAATATTGGGTGATCCATTTGGCATCTCGGAACAACTTTTTGAGACTCTCAAGTACTGATCTAAGTTGGACTGCAAGAGAGCGTGGCTTATAGATATGGTTGTTTTGACCCTCTTCTCTTGAATTGCTTTGTGTGATCCATATCCTTAAATAACATATTAATAAACTGTGCTTTATATTCATTATACAGAGTACGCCTTACATTTGATACAATATGATATTTACTTACTATTTTTTACATCTACTAAGAATAGCAGTTTTTTTACTGCTATTTTGCAAACAAAAGTATTGTATGAAATATTGTCCTTTCAAGGGATTCTTGTTGTGCCTATGTGTTAAGTAGTGGCACACTCATCTGCCCAAGTGTGTTGAGGCACAGAATATTATTCCCAATAGTCAGGCTTTGGATAGAGACGACTGAGGCAGCACTAGTCCACAAGGATAAATGTGCACTCCTTAAAATCAACTAGTATAATGCTGCTTCATTGTTCATTCATTACATTCTGCAGCAATTTTGCCAGATAATCATGCCAGACTGTAGAAAGAGATTACTGGCCTAAGTGTGTCACTGTGGGAGGTCTCCATACTGTGTCAGATGCAAATATGGTTTCAGATTAAGATGTTGAATAAGAGTTGTGTGAATGTGTGCACAGTGTAGAGGACATAAGGGAGGGATGTATATGTGTCACCCAATGTTTAATTCTAATTTTGGATACATTTGGAAGGAGGATGATCTCTATCTTCGATTTGGAGGGTAGACATATTTCAACTCTATCCTCTGCTGATAAATTGATAATATTGGATTTCCTATCTTGTGGTTCTTAACACAGTTGTCGCACATTATAAATAAGCAAATGGAAATAGTTCATTGATGAAGCTTGAGAAAATGCAATAAATGGCAGCAAAATATTGCAATTAAAATGTGTCTGCCCTTTCCACAATGGGTTACTTTGAGAGGCTGCATTAGAGAAAAGGTAGATACCCATTATTAAGTTTAACCAGTGCCAACATAATATCAGTGCTTACTTGTGAAACAGTTTTTTGGTTTTCTCACTGTGTATTTAACGGGATGAATAGGGAGGTCAATTTTGGGAACTGAAGTTATGCTAAAGATCTCACCACTTTTTGAGGTTATCAGGTTTTAGCTGCTGTTGAAATGTGAGTTCAGTAAGCTGGCATTTCAGTAACATGTCACCGACCATTGGTACCCTCAAGGCTTTGTTAAGCGGAGATGAGCTCATGCAACTCTAATGACACGTTTCCAGGGCTTTGTTGAAGATGTTCTAATAATTAGGTCTCCCCTGATCCAGATGCAGAACCCCGCCATGGATAAGCCCAACTCAATGTGCAACTGAACTGGAACTTCATTCGCTTCTGTATAAGGGACTGTATGCTCCATAGGATGCAGATTATTCATAAATATCTCTTCAATTCTAACATAAAAGAATAGAATTCTGCAACACAGTGAATTTACTTCTCAGGCCGTGAAGCCGACACTAAAACTCGCAAACATGTTGTAATCTACCGGCCTGCTGCGAATCACCGTCGGACATTAAAGTTTAAAATTCACATTTTATAACATGTACAAATTAAAAAAATGGGTTTGTGCTGCTCACAGATTTTACAAGCAAATATCAGAATGTAAATAAATCATGAAATGCAATTCAAAGCACTTTATGGTAAACATTCATTCAATGGTTGCCCCCCCTCCCCTCCTGTACAATGCAGCCTGTCTGCTTTTCATTTACTAGTCTGCATCTTCATAAACAAACTCATTGAAATGTCGGCTGCAGCATTTTTGAAGAATGATTCATGTGACATACTATTTCAATCCACACTTTTTCTGAGAAACATCTCCATTTCAAAACAGTAAGGAACCTCTTTGTAGAGGTGGGGACATGTGAAGAGTAAAGACAATTTCAATTTTGATAAAATAATCTCTGTGTTTTGCGAAAAAGAACAGTGTACTAGCTTTAGCTCGTTACAAATATGTTCATACATCTTATATGGTTATTTCTTCATGGGAAATATTATGATACACGTTTTAATATTATAGAACTTACTCTATGAACATGGCATTTGTTTTATTATTTATGGTGTTTAATCGTTCAAATGGATTCTCTATTTCTGTATGGTATTATGCTTGCATGATTTTGTTTCTTTTGTCTTTTTGTAAGGTGGCAATCATCCACCAATTAGCAAGCTTTTACATGTAGCTGGTTCGTTTCCATCTGCCTTAATACGAGTGCAATGCATCCTATGACATTTGAAATAAGGCAGACAGGAACCGTCATTCTAAATCAGGCCCACAGATTGCACAGTGTTGGGCTAACACTCATTCCTTATATATGCTAAGTTCTTCCCTATGACCAAGCCCAACAATGAGATAACAGTGGATTAAACCAATAGCATCCCAACATTTTGGAATGAGTCCATAACAATAAAAAAGTGTGAAATATCCTCCATGACCCCATGGCACAGTCACAAAAACCAAAACTGAGTTTTACTCTATTTTGCTGTAAAGATATTTTAATATAGGGGTTGCTAGAAAAAATTTCACATACATGAATTTCGAGAATGTTGGAGCAGTCCAAACCTAATATGCTGCAGTTCAATTGTGATTCTTGTGTGACAGATGAGAATAGTCCATTGCAATACTCAGTAGAGCGTTTTGTTCCACAATTTCAACCCTTTCTTACATAAACCGATTTCAGACTATATCTAGCTATTAATATTTGTGCTCGCCGTTTATCATGAGGGGTACACCAGAACAATTACTTCTTGACAATTTCCAGACAAAATATCATATTCACTAAAATATCGGCTCGCAGAGATATCTCTTATGTCATCCTGAGACCCTTTTTGCAGTTTTTGTAGCAATTTGTAACCATAAATGAGTCCAGAAGCCGACATCAGCAAACATGTTGATACATCCTCTTCTGTATTCCTTTCAAAGGGTAATAACTAGAGTTGATTACAACACACTACACACTTTTCTCAGGATTTACTTTGTGGAATATTAGCCAACTCTGCATTAGTGTGCTCGACAAACTCTGATAAGTCTTAAAAACAATATATAAAAATAGACATCCAGTGCAGTAGCCAGCTAAGCAGATTAAGGCCCAGATTTATACTCAGTTTGAGCTTAATTAGCATCATTTTTTTTACGCTAATTCAGGGCAAACTTAAATCCATATTTATATTATGGCGCTAGACAAGTTTAGCGCCAAAATATTGGAGTTTAAGTCATTTTTTGGATCTGTAAACCTACCTTGCGTCAATGAGATGCAAGGTAGGCGTTACCATCCAAAAAATGACTCTAAGGCCCTAGCGTCTTATTTATCCTCCTGTGCACAAATGGTGCAAGGGAGGGAGGTGGGCCTAAATAATGGCACTAAATCTACTTAGCGCCATTATTTAATGCATGGGTCTTGGTAGGCGTTAGGGGACCTGTGGACCCTTTCCATGGTGAAAGACCACGTAAAGAGCCTGCAGGTGCTCTGCCCAAGCCCCAGGAACACCCTCACCAACAAGAGGGACACCACTGAATGGGGGACCCATCCCATTTAAGTATAGGCAAATATAGGTAAAAGTGTCATTGGGGGCCCTGAAATGGGCCCCCATACATGGCACAGGGTGCAATGGCCATGCCCAGGGGACCCGTGTCCCCTTTGCTGCCATTAGGGTGGTGGGCATGAGTCCTATCTTTTATAAGACAAGAGTCATGTGGTATGGATGGTTTTGCATCTAGAAATTATGCTAGGCTGGCTAGAGTCAACTTTTTTTACTCTAATCAGCCTAACGTCATTTTTGGTGCAAAACCCCCTCCTCTCATACCACCACCCCAACCCGGCTAACATAATTTTTCTTGATGCTAGCCCACCCTTTGCACCAGATTGTGCCATTCCATTAATATGGCGCCCGGCTGGCACCCTGGAATGGTGCAAGCAGGTGCTATACTTTTTGACCCAAACCTGTGCAAAGGCAGTTTTGCGTCAAAAAGTATAAATCTGGACCTTAGATGATACAAAATACCATAAAGGGATGTGCAGAGCTGTGTAAAGCTACCAGCTTCATGGCAATCATAAACTGCACTCCAGTGTGTCTCACAACTTCATTATACTGCTAAAGATTGCATTCTATAACACAATTACGTAACCTTGGTAACCCAACTTTAGTGTTTCCCAAAGATGACACAGAAAGAATTCCCACATACAATCAAAACAAAGACAACACCTGCCCAACTACATACACTACATGGAGTAGCATGCTGCCTATATAGGCAGGTGCTTCAGCCCCCCACATAGGTTTAGTAATCACAATATAAATGTTGCAATAAAATTTAAATGGGCTAGTATTCCACCTTATTACCACTCTTTGTTGTCTTTGTTAACTTCAAAACTCAGATGTTGTTCCCCATAACACTCATATCATACACAAGCAGAATTTGTTTGTTGGAGACCAAACTGGATTTAATGAGATCTGGTGAAACATTATGGGTGACTAATGCCTCTCACAATAGAGTTCTGACAAAACAGTCGAACACTGCCTCCAAATCTAAAAGCTCCAACAACTTTAGCCCACCTTTCACTGAAACATATTTGGTAACAGTCAGCATTTGCCGAAAATGATTGATGATGTTACCCAAAATTCTCGGAACCCAGCTGGAGTATTCTACAAACACCAACTTAATTCTATGAGTTATTACAAAACATATTAACATAAAGCCTACTAAGTCCATCCAAGCAGTCAACTGGACAGTGGTTTTTTGGATGCGTCCTGTGCATCCCAGAAAGTATATTAAAATAATAACAATGATAATAATAATCGTAGCATGATGCCATGTTGATGGAATCTAGCAGTTCATGTAAATAAAGTTAAACATGCAGATTAATGCTACAACCCTGACAGTTGCAGCAAAGAGACAGAAACCTCCTGGAAAAAACAGTTTTGTTGTATTTGTGCAGTCTATGCTCTCTTATCTTGGAATGTTCAGGTGATGCACGTGAGTAGCATGTTCTGTGTGTATTTGTTGATTTGTTTAGCCAACTACACTACCATCTTCAGTCAGCAACTGTGTCCATGCTAGAGCCGACCCTCTCCTTTACAGGGGGTGTGTGTTATGGCTAGCAGATGCCATGCCTGTGTCCCTTCTGAGAGGTGAAACCAATTTTGACCCCTTTTGAGAATGAGCAGTGTTAGTTATCAGCATCCCTTCACCTGTGCATGCACATGGCTCACCATCTAGGAAGGTCCCTCACCCTAGCAATCTCGCTCTGAAACTCTCTTTACTGGCAGCGATACTATGGTGGTCATTATGAACATGGCGGTTTGGCCTGCCATGCTGGCATTGGCGGCTGAAACTGCCAGCCGGCATGGTGGGCCAACCCCCTGCATTATGTACATGGTCAGGGCCGCCATCGGCAGCCCTCACTCACCGACAGGCTTCCGCCATCAGGCAGCCTGGCGGTGAGTGGAAACACCATCCGGCAGGGTAGCTGCGCTACCCTTCGGATAATGATTCCTGATCCACCAGCCTTTCTGTGGCGGGTTATCCCGCCAGGGAAAGGCTGCCGGAAGGGGTGCCCCAGGGCACCCTTGGGGGCCCCTGCACTGCCCATGCACTTTGGGCAGTGTGTGGGCCCCGTGCAGTGCCTCGTCGCGCAGGTCACTGTCCAGTTTTCAGGCAGTGGTCTGTGCGACTGGTGCAGTTGCACCCACCGCACAGAGGCATTGGCCTGTCAATGTCCCGGCCAGGCCTTTCTGTGGGCAGGCGGGGATCCAGGGTCACTGACGATCAGTGTTTTGACCACCAGCATGAACACAGCAGTTGTTACCGCCGTGCTCATAATGACCACCTAAGTCTGGAGTATTGGCATGAACAACTACACTATGTCAAAGGTAATCTTGTTTAGGTTGTGAGATAATATTGATAAGCTCCCAACTGTTCTAAATCGCTAAACCATAGGAAAATTGCAGTGGCGGTTGGTGACATGCATGTTTGCGGGGGCGTAAACTCCTCTGAAATTGCAAGGAGAAGGCAAGCAAAACAAGAGAGTCCAATTGACTGAATGAATAGATTCATACATGTATAAAATACTGATGGCTCTTTTGAAAGGCAGCAGTTCTGTTATAGAGGCACCAATAGGAAAATTCCTTGATCTCCCCATTTTCCTGATTTCTGAGGCTTGTTGAAAGTGTAGTGTCTTCATAGTGGCTTTTCTCTTTTCACTGTCTCCTGAAATGCACTCCCTTACATTAATTCACTTCATCTCCAATACCGAATACACCCACTCATTTGTAAGCACTGCATTTTGTTTCACGTATGCCTTGTCAATATTTTGACAACTGTGTACCCCCTTCACACATTTGAACCACATCTCAATTGGAACTGGAATATGTGACCATTGCTTAGTGTGCCCTGCGAAGGTGCCAAGGACTGGGTGACCATGTACTCTAAACACTGATTTGACCCACTGGCAGACACTGTGAGAAAGATGCAGAGCCTTCACCCTGAATTCCAGAGCTCTCAATCGTGACCAGTTATAAAATATAAAGGGGAATCAGTTCAAAGTATACACTGTATAAGTGTACAAGGCTTCGAGAAAAAATAATCTTGGAAATAGCTAACACTCCTATGGAATGCAAGATTAAGTAAAAGGTGAAATATAAAGAAACTAAATCACTGACATAAATGACCTTAATCTTATTAATTAAATGTGAGGAATTATTTGGTGTGCTGAGACAGACTGAAGCTAAATACATAGATTACTTAATATGCAAACAATTTCAATTTGTGAAATCAAGAAACAGAGTCTAAGAGGAACACAGTCCAACTGAATGTCAAATCTGACCAAAGTTAGGTAGATATTTTGTTTAATCAAAAAAGAAAAGGAAAAAAAAACACTTATTTAACAGGGCCTTCAGTGCAAGCAACTCGAAGTTTTCTAAAAAGTAAAGCTCAATTCCTTGAAGTTATCTGTAAAAATGTCAAGGTGGTAAAGATACTACAGTTGTTAATGGGTAGCAAACTTTGCTATCTCCAATTAAAAGTCACACTATTTTATCTAATGTCAGTTTCACTGCATCATTGGCATGGCATTTGTATTCTGCCATAGTCTTCTCCATAGCATTGGGTCCCATCATTTGAGCTCCTTGGCAGTCACTATACCAGAGCCAGTGAGAATTAATCCACCGCATGTAGAAACAATAGTCACACTGCAATTATGGAAACATCCTACCAAATATGCTTCCAACTTCACATCTATGGCAACTTTCTTAAGCTCTTGGGGGTACAGCATGGTTTAAGACCATTACATTGCCCAATGAATTTAAGTACGTGGGCATAACAAATGTGTTCTCCTTTCACTAAAGTGTCACTTATAGGCAATAAGTGACACAAACAGTGATGAAATGTCATGCATAAGCACACTGAAAACATGTTGAAATACAGGCAGATGGAAAACTTGGGTGCAATGCTGATGCCATTGTCAGCAGCCGACCCGAGCTTTTAAAAATCTATTTCAGTTGGCTCAGGTTGAGGACACTCATCATCTTCTATTAATTGTTCCCAGCACAGCACCTCCTCAACTCCAAAGAGACTCTTGAGAATAAAAGGGGGGGTACAAAAGAGGGAGTTGTAGCATTGTCAGCCAATCGAGATTTCCCTTTTACAATCGGCAAATTAATTACTTTTATGCATGAAACAAAAATCAAATACATGAACAAAGACACATAACACAAATTAAAATCACAAATTAAGGGATTATGGGCCTTATTTATACTTTTTGGTGCAAAACTGCACTAACGCAGTTTTGCACCAAAAAGTTTTGCACCGGCTTGCACCATTTGTTAGCACCAGCTGGGCACCATATTTATGGAATGGTGCAAGCCGGTGCAAAGGGTAGGCTAGCTTAAAAAAAAAATTACGTTAGACAGTTTTGAGTCAAAATAAATGATTCTGACCAGATTAGCATCATTTTTTGAAGCTAAGGGGCATATTTATACTCTGTTTGCACCGAATTAGCGTCATTTTCTTTTACTCTAATTCAGTGCAAAACTAACTCCATATTTATACTTTGGTGCTAAACCCATCTAGCGCCAAATTTATGGAGTTAAAGTAATTTTTTGGAAGTGGAAACCTACCTTGCCTTAACAAGATGCAAGGTAGGTGTTTCAGTGCAAAAAATGAATCTATGGCCTTAACACCATATTTATACTCCCATGCAAAAATGGTGCAAGGGAGGGAGGAGGGATCAAAAAATGGGGCAAAGCTTGCTTTGCCCCATTTTTTAAGACTTGGGTCAGGGCAGGCGTTAGGGGACCTGTGGGCCTATTTCCATGGTGTAACACCAAGGAATAAGCCCAGAGGTGCCCTCCCTAGGCCCCAGGGGCACCCCACCCACACTAGAGGGACTGCGAGGATGGGGGACCCCATCCTAGGTAAGTACAGGTAAGTACATTTTATTTTTGAAAGTGCCATAGGGGGCCCTGAAATGGGCCCCCATAAATGGCACAGGGTGCAATAGCCATGCCCAGGGGACCCCTGTCCTCTGTGCTGACCATTGGGGTGGTGGGCATGACTCCTGCCTTTTCTAAGGCAGGAGTCATGTGGCATGGAAAGTTTAGAACCATAAAATGACGCTAATCTTGTTAGAGTCATTTTTTTTTTACTCTAACCTGCCATTTTTTGGTGCTAAACCCTCTTCTTCTATACTGCCAGCCCCACCCGACTAAAGTCATTTTTTTAAACTCTAGCCTCCCCTTTGCACCGGCTTGCACCATTCCATAAATATAGTGCCCGGCTGGTGCACAGAAATGGTGCAAGCTGGTGCTAAACGTTTTGGTGCAAAACTGAGTTAGTGCAGTTTTGCAGCAAAAAGTATAAATAAGGGCCAATATTTTGTACGTTTGCATAACTTTTGCGTCAAAATATTACGTTAATGCGGTGCAAAAAAAGTATAAATCAGGGCCTTGGTGCTAGATGGGTCTAGCACCAAAGTATAAATATGGAGTTAGATTTGCACTAAATTAGAGTAAAAAAAAGGACGCTAATTCAGTGCAAACAGAGTATAAATATGCCCCTAAATATGGCATTAAGGCCATTGAGCCATTTTTTGCACAGGAACGCCTACCTTGCATCTCATTAAGGCAAGGTAGGTCTCCACTTTCAAAAAAATGACTTTAACTCCATAAATTTGGTGCTAGAGGGGTCTAGCACCAAAATATAAATATGAGTTAGTTTTGCACAGAATTAGAGTTAAAAAAAATGACACTAATTCGGTACAAACAGAGTATAAATATGCCCCTATGTTTGAAGACAAGCCTGTCCAATATATCAATTGACCAGTCTCTCTATGTTAGTAGACCTGTTTCATTAGTCTATAATTATAAATGAGTTTCCTTCAATCAAATCAGATAGGTCCCCCTGTTATAAAAACAACAGGTTAGTGGGCACACAGCAATTGGTAACACTTAGAAATTGACTTACCTTCCTTCAAAAAGAGCTCACCACATGTACCCCACTCACAGTTGTCTTTGAAGTCCCTGGGGACGTTTTACAGTTATCGAAATGGGGAGCAACCATTGCATTTTAAATAAAATTGTATTTCTCTTATTTTTGCACAAGTAAAATATAGGGCCATATTTATACTTTTTGACGCAAAACTGCGCTAACGCAGTTTTGCGCCCAAAAAATTAGCGCCGGCTAACGCCATTCTGAAGCGCCATGCGGGCGCCGTATTTATTGAATGACGTTAGCCGGCGTTAGCCGACCGGCGCTGCCAGGTGTGCGTGAAAAAAAACGACGTACACCAGGCAGCGCCGGCGTAGGGAAAAATGGCGTTTGGGCATCCCAAAATGGGGCAAGTCAGGCTGAGGCAAAAAAATCGTCTTAACCCTATTTGCGCCATTTTTTTGGGGCGCCCAGACGCCATTAACATGACTCCTGTCTTAGCAAAGACAGGAGTCATGCCCCCTTGCCCAATGGCCATGCCCAGGTGACTTATGTCCCCTGGGCATGGTCATTGGGCATAGTGGCATGTAGGGGGGCACAAATCAGGCCCCCCTATGCCACTAATTTTAAAAAAAAAAATACTTACCACAACTTACCTTTTCTTCCCTGCGATGGGTCCCTCCATCCTTGGGTGTCCTCCTGGGGTGGGCAAGGGTGGCAGGGGGTGTCCCTGGGGGCAGGGGAGGGCCCCTCTGGGCTCATTCTGAGCCCACAGGTCCCTTAACGCCTGCCCTGACCCAGGCGTTAAAAAGAGGCGCAAATGCGGGGTTTTTTGCCCCGCCCACTCCCGGGCGTCATTTTTTCCCGGGAGTATAAATACCACGCACATGCCTGGGAGTCATTTTTTAAGACGGGAACGCCTACCTTGCATCTCATTAACGCAAGGAAGGTGTTCACGCCAAAAAATGACGCTAACTCCATGAACTTTGGCGCTAGACGCGTCTAACGCCAAAGTATAAATATGGAGTTAGTTTTGCGTCGAATTTGCGTCGAAAAAAACGACGCAAATTCGGCGCAAACAGAGTATAAATATGCCCCATAGTCTACTTACTTTTCTTTTTTTTGTTTTACTTTAGTGTAGGAAATTGAAAAACAAAATCTTATTTGCTTGACAATGTTTTGCTAATTGAGTTTTTACAATGACTAGACCAAGATAAGTAATTTGTAACCGTAACTCCCAAATCGTGATACGTTTTCACGATCTGAGGTCATTTGTGGTTTGACTACAAGTTCAGTGGAGCTGACAGTCCAAGAAACTCCATAATCATTAAATGAGCTTTTCAATTATTTCTAAAATTATTTTTATCATTATACGTGGCTAATTCATTTAATTGTCTTTGTAATCCAGTGGATACGATGGATGCATTGAATTGCCTGTGCAATCACAATGTGGGTAGCTTTATTAGGACCAGTGTTGGGCAAAAAGAGTAAAATGGTTTTATAATGTTTGCAAAATCAGACAATTAAAGAGAAAAGCGAAGGTGCCAATACCTAGCCTTGTTATAGGCTATTTCAAATGGTAATTCCAGAAGACAATTTACTAATTGAACCCAAAAGTAGATGAACAATTATTAATGTATTAATGTGAATATTTGCTATTATTAATAATAGACGATCTGAAACAGATATTAGCATGAAGATAGATGATCTGGGATATGCAATGTTTTTAGTTTTTGCCATAATTCAAAAGTATTATAAAATCTGCAAATGCAATAAATTATTCCACTTTTTTATTTATTTACATATCTTTTCCATCGTATTTGTAGACAAAGGATATTGTTGATGGTGGATCATAAAGAAAAAACACCCACTTAAAAAAACAGTTACTGTAGTGAATATATTTGCAGAAGCATCTAGCAAAGTGATTGGTTGATAATGTGATGGGTATAATTTATTTCCTTTCTTATATGAAAGAGTAATATGACTTCCTTTCTAGCACTATGAGATATAGGGCCATATTTATACTTTTTGACGCAAAACTGCGCTAACGCAGTTTTGCGCCAAAAAAATTAGCGCCGGCTAACGCCATTCTGAAGCGCCATGCGGGCGCCGTATTTATTCAATGACGTTAGCCGGCGTTAGCCGCCGGCGCTGTCTGGTGTGCGTTAAAAAAAACGACGTACACCAGGCAGCGCCGGCGTAGGGGGAAAATGGAGTATGGGCGTCCACAAATGGTGCAAGTCAGGCTGAGACAATTTTTGCGCCTCAACCCGATTTGCGCCATTTTTTTACGACGCCCAACCCCCATTGAAATGACTCCTGTCTTAGCAAAGACAGGAGTCATGCCCCCTTGCCCAATGGCCATGCCCAGGGGACTTCTGTCCCCTGGGCATGGTCATTGGGCATAGTGGCATGTAGGGGGGCACAAATCAGGCCCCCCTATGCCACCAAAAAAAAAAAAAAAAAAATACTTACCTGAACTTACCTTAATGTCCCTGGGGTGGGTCCCTCCATCCTTGGGTGTCCTCCTGGGGTGGGCAACGGTGGCAGGGGGTGTCCCTGGGGGCAGGGGAGGGCACATCTGGGCTCATTCTGACCCCACAGGTCCCTTAACGCCTGCCCTGACCCAGGCGTTAAAATCCGGCGCTAATGCAGGTTTTTTAGACCCGCCCACTCCCGGGCGTCATTTTTGCCCGGGAGTATAAATACGACGCATATGCATCAGAGTCATTTTTTAAGACGGGAACGCCTACCTTGCATATCATTAACGCAAGGAAGGTGTTCACGCAAAAAAATGACGCTAACTCCATGAACTTTGGCGCTAGACGCGTCTAACGCCAAAGTATAAATATGGAGTTAGTTTTGCGTCGAATTTGCGTCGAAAAAAACGACGCAAATTCGGCGCAAACGGAGTATAAATATGCCCCATAATATGAATTGGTACAACAGGAAAGCAAAGGAATTAATAACTGGGCCCAAGCTAGTGGTGTAATTTTTATCAATGTAAATGGTATACCATCAGGCCCCTGTGAAGAAGAATTGTTCATGGGTCCAATTATATTAACAATACCCTCAGCAGCAATAAGGTGTATCTTTTTTTACATCAAATCTGGTGTTAGTAACCAGGCATAACTCTATTAAATGTATCTTATCTCAGGGATTTGCCACAATAAGCCAACAGTCTCATACATTTTGTGAAATATTGGCTTACCCCATAATGTCAACATCTAGCCCGGTGTTTTTTGCTTTAAAGTCAATTTTTTGTGTTTTTCAAGCTTTTGTCTTCTTAATGGTTTGATTTTTATTAGATATATTAGAAATGGGGTCTCTAGTTGGCAGTGGTTAGGACCCTGTCCAAGTATGGACCCTCACTCTAGTGAGGTAAGGGAGTCACACAACTAAGATAACACCTGCTCTCCCCTCTGGTAGCTTGGCACGACCAGTCAGGCTTATCTCACAGGCAATGTGTAAAGTATTTGTACACACACACAGCAACATAGTGAAAACACCACAAACGTACTCCACACCAGTTTAGAAAAATAGCCAATATTTATCTTAGTGACAAAAGATCACAACAACAAAAATCCAACATACACAAGCAAAGATGCACATTTTCAAAGATTAAATCTTACTATAGCACTTAGAAACACAATAGCTCCAACTGGGGCTATCACAACATCTTGACAGAGTCATTCTTGACAGTCCGAGGGAGTGAGGGTCATGGAGTTGTACGGACCCCAGATACAGTACCTTGGAAAACGATGAAACAAAGACATTGCAAGGAGTCGGGGAGGTGAGGCATCACTGGAGCCGGTGCAATATTGGTTCCTTACTGCTACTGGGCAGGAGAAGTGATGAGGCATCGGTGGTCAGGAATTGGTTCTTTACCACAAGGTGGGGTAGATGAATCTAGAAGGTCAAGATGCATGGCATCGACTCTGCGGTGTCTTGATTATATCACGGGCCACAGATGCTGTGGTGGAGACAGGTGTCACCTCCGTCAGTGACGCAGCACTCTGGACTCACGCTCTGATGGGGCTTCAGAGGTGCTGCAGCAGTGTCAGACCGGTGGCATCAGTTGCGGTCGTTGCACTCAGTGGGGACCACAACTCCGGTGCATGCAACGGCATGAAGTTGGACAGTGGCACCAGTTCCAAGGTTGCTCTGGAGTACATGTGTTTATTTTTTCTTGGTTACACTAGGTTCACTCCCAAGCTCCCAGTCTCCCAGGAACTGGTTTTGGCACCACTTGGCAAGACATGACTATCAGCAAGAGAGCCCAGGTGCTGGTATGTGAAGTCTTTGATGTCCCCGAGACTTCTTAAAAGGAGGAAACCTCAGTCCAAGCCCTGGAGAAACTTTGAAAGCAGGATGTAAAAAACAAAGTCCAGTCCTTTCACTCCCAGGACAGATGCAGCAGGTCAATAGAGCGAAGCAACAGGCAGATTGGCAGTCCCTCCTACAGCATCCAGCTCTCCTTCCTGGCAGAATGTCCTCACTCAAGAAGGATTCTAATTTTGTGGGTTCAGAGGTCCAGTACTTATACCCATTTCTGCCTTTGAAGTAGGCAAATTTCAAAGAAAAGTCTTTGTAGCATGCAAGACCCTACCTTTCCTGCCCTGGCCCCAGACACAATCCAGCGGGTTGGAGACTTCTTTGTGTAAGGACAGGCACAGCCCTATTCAGGTGCAAGTGTCAGCTTCTTCCACCACTCCAGCTCAGGATGACCCATCAGGATATGCAAGGCACAGCTCCCTTTGTGTGACTGTCTAGAGTGAATTCACAAGCAACCCAACTGTCATCCTGACCCAGACATGCATTCCACAGCCAGGCAGTGGCACAGAAAGGTTAAGCAAGAAAATGCCCACTTTCTAAAAGTGGCATTTTCAAGCATGCAATTAAGAAAACAACTTCACCAAAAGATGTATAATTGAATTGTGAGCTCAGAGACTGCAAACTTCATTTCTTTATCTGCTCCCAATGGAAAATTGCACGTCAAATATTTCAAGGCAATCCCCATGTTACCCTAGGACAAATAGTCCTTGCAATAGTGAAAACTGAGTTTAGCAGTATTTCAATACTATGACATGTAAAACACACCAGTACATGTCCTACCTTCTTACTATACTGCAACCTACTCACGGGACTGCCTTGGGTCTACCTGACGGGCGACTTACATGTGGTAAAAGGGAAGGTTTGGGTCTGGCAAGTGGGTGCACTTGCCAGGTCAAAATGGCAGTTTAGAACTGGGCACAGAGACACTACAGTGGCAGGCCTGAGTCATATTTGCAGAACTAATCATGTGAGTGGCAGAGTGCTGCAGGCCTACTAGTAGCATTTGATTTACAGGCCCTGGGCACACTGTGTGCACTATACTAGGGACTTACTAGTAAATCTAATATGCCAATCATGAAAAATCAATCGCAAATACAATTTAGATTGAGAGCAGTTACACTTTAGCACAGGTCATCAGTGGTAAATTTCCCAGAGTCCTAAAACCATAAAACAAGTATTTCAGCACAGGATCAAAAACAGGAGGTCAAAAGCAAAATGTTTGGGGATAACCCTGCAAAAAGAGCCATTACCAACAACGTAAATCTGAAAATTAGGATACATATGAAGAGGAACTGTACACATAATCTATACTGTACAAGTAAAAATATTTGATGCTGAGTCAGGATTAATCATGATTAAGTTAATTAAATTTACTATGGATTGAATGAGCTCTCCCTTTTGTTTTCTCTAGTCTCACCATTTAACATTTTCATATGATCAGACAAAAATTGTAAACAATTTTAGGAAGTTGTAATGCTTAGCAAAATTTTCCAAAATGTTCGTAGGTTGATACTGACTTACAATCTGAAGCCAAACAAATGTTTATGGGCCTATCATCCAGGAGAAGAAGGGCACAAGGAAAAGACCAGGGACCTCAGAATCTTGAGAAGTTCAGATCTAGGCTGTGTGTAGCTGCTGTATTTTGGGTGACTTTTGGCAAGCAAACAAAGTAAGTTACCCACTCCAGGAAGTTTTGAAAACTTGACAGTTGGGCGTATCTAACGTAGTGTGGCTTGTCACATTTTCTTATGCAGAATTCCCTAAGACATCAAACCTTAGTGCAAAAACCTACATTTTCTCGTATTTCTGTGAGAAAGCATTTCAGAATGTACGTAGACTAACAGGCCGCCTCATCCAACATTCCCACACTTCTGCCAATATCAAACTCACATGTGTGGGTAGTCCTATAATAACTGCCATGAAGAAGGCTAAAAGAGGAGTCTGTGAAGTCAATGTTGTGTTCATGTGATTTTCACATAGTCAAAGTTTTGGCCTATTCCTGTCCTTTGGAATAGGCTCACCGCACATGGAGGGTACTGTTTTAATTGGGAAAAGTCTAGAAATATTGGATGGTAGGACATTAGCAGCTTGCAAGAAGATCTACATTTTTTTGTCAGAAAGGTGAGGATGCATGGTTTTTACCAATACTTTGACATTTGCAGGTTGTGCTTGGTAGTACCATATGCTGGGATTTAAGCACACTGCATTAACATGAATTCCCAAGTTTCTCTAGTTTTCATAAATATCAGGGGTTGGTAGGTTTCCCTGGGTGCCGGCTGGCCCTATGGCCAAGTACTGCAATCAAAGACAATGTCTGGATTGTAGTGAGTGGATCCCTGCTCAAACCCATTGAAAACCACAATCATCTGGTACCCCACACTGAGGAGACCTATGAGAACACAGGTGTTTTTTTGTCAAGGCTGAGAAAGTTTCCTGCATGAAGAAGATACCAGGGAAGTACCACCATTTGGGGAAAACTTAATGGACATTTGGCTAACACCATTTTCAACATCTTCATGTGGCCAACTAGTCAATGTAAGGGAGTTCTGGAACCCAGCTATAGACCCTTTAGGGTAGTATAGATGTTATAAATATATGGTTATGGTAGGCTTCTTTATGACCAAGAGTTATACCGGCAACCCAAAGATAAACAGGAATTCACTTTCAGTTACTTTACCAATTTGTTAAAATTTATTTTTGCAATTTTTTATGGTGCGGACATGGCCCAAAGGCATCACAGCACTTTACAGTAGCAGGATACATGCATTAATGCGGGTTACAGTAACAGTATTTAAACTTGGATGTTTAAATCAATAGATCCCTGCAGGAGATAGCACATGAGGCAATTACAACAGTTGATCAAAAGTTGTACTCAGTTAAAGCATTGATTCAGATAGTGAGGTCACATACCATAGGTAGTACAGATCCGAGTGGAGAGAATACTTAAATCTGGTTGAGGGTGTTTAACCAAGGTGTCTGTCAAACAAGGAAGACCTCGGGTCCTTTTTAAAGATGAATAGGCAGGTGGTTAGGTGGAGAGAGGAAGGTAGAGAGCTTCAGATTCTTGGGGCACTACCAGAGAATGACGGGCTCATGTATCACTCGACTGAAGGTGTGTGTATCCAGAAGCAGGGATTGTGCATCTCTTGAACCCCTATTTGCTCCAGAGATTTTCAGTTTCTCATTGAAAAAGGAGGGTGAAGAGGAGTGCAGCTCTCTGGGGGTAATGCAGGTGGTTTTGAATTGGGCCGGTGCTTCAATGGTAAGCCATTGGAGGGTTAGCAGGGCAGGAGATATGTGGTCAAATTTCTTGAGACCCAAAACGAAGCATACTGCTGCATGTAGTGTTGTTCTCAGTGGGCCTAGGTGAACTTTGGGGATGCCCGAGAGAAAGGCAATTCCAAAATCTAGTATGGAGAGAACAGGAGACTGTGCCACTCATTTGAGATCTTGTTCTAGAATCAATTGTCTGATGTCCCAAAGCTGCCTAAATTGGTGTTGTGCACTTATGGCCATGGCTGCCATGTGGTTGAGAAGATAGAGATGATTGTCAAGTGTGATGCCCAGTGATCTGGCACTCTGAACAATTGTGTGGCAGCTATCCAGGGTGGGAATGGCAGCCATCCCTTCTCATGTTTGAATTTTTGCTTTCAGAGGCAAAATCAAAAAATATATTTTGTTTTAGTTGGAATGAGTTTTAAATGATGATTGGACATACAGTTTTAAATCTGTAAGAGCATGTTGGACAGCAGGGCAACATCTTCTGGGGATGAGATTTTCATGTATATTTGTGTGTCATTGGCATAGAAAGTTTCTGAGAATCGCACATAGTGGCTCTAGGTAAAAGCTAAAGAGTGTCCGGGAGAGGAGTTAGCCTTGAGAGACCCCTTGACATAATCTGAATTTCCTTGAGAATGAGTTACCTATTTTCATAGTTTAGGAAAGGTTGGTTCGGTAGGAGGAAAACCAGTTGAAGACTGTGGGGGTCATTCCGACCCTGGCGGTCATGGACCGCCAGGGCCGGGGACCGCGGGAGCACCGCCAACAGGCTGGCGGTGCTCCCAAGGGCATTCTGACCGCGGCGGTACAGCCGCGGTCAGAAAAGGAAAACCGGCGGTGTACCGCCAGTTTTCCGCTGCCCTGGGGAATCCTCCATGGCGGCGCAGCTTGCTGCGCCGCCATGTGGATTCCGACCCCCATACCACCATCCTGTTCCTGGCGGTTTTGGCCGCCAGGAACAGGATGGCGGTATGGGGTGTCGTGGGGCCCCTGGGGGCCCCTGCAGTGCCCATGCCAATGGCATGGGCACTGCAGGGGCCCCCGTAACAGGGCCCCACCAAGATTTTCAGTGTCTGCCATGCAGACACTGAAAATCGCGACGGGTGCAACTGCACCCGTCGCACCCCTTCCACTCCGCCGGCTCCATTCGGAGCTGGCATCCTTGTGGAAGGGTGTTTCCCGCTGGGCTGGCGGGCGGCCTCCTGGCGGTCGCCCGCCAGCCCAGCGGGAAACCCAGAATACCCGCGGCGGTCTTGTGACCGCGCAGCGGTATTCTGGCGGCTCCCGCCGGCCCCGCGGATACCGCGGCCGGCGGGAGTCAGAATGACCCCCTGTGTCTCCACATCCCATACATTGTGCTAAAGTGCAGAGGAGGTCCAGGTGGTTGAGGGTGTTAAATGCAGTGGATAAATCAAGCAGGACCAGGAGGCAGGATTTACTGGCATCGAGGATTCTAAGGGAGTCAACAACTATTTGGAGGATCGCAGTTTCTGTACTGTGGCCCTGGCAGAAACCTAATTGGAAAATGTCTAGGAGGTTGTTTGTTCACATGTGTGAAGTGATTTGGGACTCTACACAATTTTCAATGGCTTCCCCTTAAAAACCCATTGAAAACACAAACATTTGTGATGCCACAAAAGTCAGGAAAATGTATGAAACACAGATGTGGGTGAAGCATTGAGTGTGACATGTTCCTGTCTGAGTCAGACCATAAGAAAAAAGCCATGTGTTGGTGAGTTTGACAGATGTAATTTTGAATACGTTGTCAATGACTGCCAGACAAAACAAGAGAGACCAGACACCCAGCAATAAGAAATTTCGGAAATGTAGATGTTAAAAACATATGTGTGTTGTAGGTTCACTACTACCCAGGATAATACCTGCAACTGAAAACAGGTACTATTAACTGACATTTTTCCTTTAGTTGCTTTTATAGTTCCCAAACACATTTCATCCAGTATACCACCTCTGCGCATGACTACCCCATTGAAAACTCACACTTAGGAGACCTTTCAAAAATATGTGAGGTCAAGCTTGCAAGAATATAATATTGCATGAGGAACAATGGAGGAATTACAGTGGTTTGGGAAAAATGGTTGACCAGCTGACAAATTTCATATTTAGCACATTCAGAAACTCCCAAACCTACTAAAGCAAGGGAGGTCTGACCTATACGAGGAGATGCATTATATTGTAGAAGCTTGGAAAATATAATGTTTTTATACTTTACATTTAGCCCTGTGTTTGATATGTGCCAAATGAACAGTGCACCATAAACAAAATCGTAATTCAGTGATCTGAAATATTCTTGTACAATCGAATATGCAGACCTAATACCCAAAGAAACTCATGTACTTGGTATTTCCTGACTTTTTTTCCAATTGCAAGAAAATATTTTTAGCCAGTATTAGCCAAGACCTTTTTGATTTCGTAAAATTACACGTTTGCTATACTTACTACTATTCATCCACTGGTCTGTTATTCAGTTATTCACATTTTTCATATGGCTACTAGCCCATACAGTATGGGCAATGGGTCAGCCTACATCAGCCATTGACTAACTTCGGTGTGAGTGACGGAATTCTGCACTTTCACAAGGAGCATAATCTTACTTCCTTTCTGTGTCAGGGTCTACTATGGCTATTTGTGCTTTTTGAGAATGAAAATAATTTTGCTTTAAGGCAATATTTTTTTAGATTGATGAGGCCCGACAGGTTTTCAAAAACGAAGAAAGAAAAAAAAAAAGAGCGATTGACAAAGCCAAAAGGCTGGTAGTAAATGCCAGACCTATTGGTTTTGTCAATGCTTATTCATTAATCCTTAGGCGCTGCATGAGGTATTGATGTGGAGACTGTTCTACTACATAACCGCAATCGTTCTGAAAATGCCTAGTTTTCAGGAGAGCACAAAAAGGACCAAAGATACGTGTCTGAGCAAACTGATACGTATGTTTTTGAAAGAAGCTCTGTCATGGAGGTGCAATCTAAAGGACAAAAATGTTCTACTTTGTGTTAAACCCTAGAGTCCACAGAGCCCAATAACAGCAACATGATGAGCACCTCCCATGAGACGTATATCAGATTTATAAAGAATTTCATATCTTATAACAATGCTGAAACGAGAAAAGGATAGATCGTGACTTCTATACTAGGAACTTGTGTTACTACGTTGTCCATCACTAAAGAAAAGGAAATGTTAAGGCTGGTTCAAAAACCTAATTTCTGCCTCAAAATAAAGCCAGGGAGTAGACTAAGGGAAGTAAACCCTTGCAATAGTTGTAAACGAACAAGAGAGTATCTGTTTTCTGATGGTCCCAGATTTCTACACAATTCATTGGAACTGAACTTATTTTCATCTGATAGGATTTTGCAGAAATGTAATTTGGGTAACCTTAATACTAGTTTTTAAATTGTATGCTTTTCAATCCTTTAGGTCCAAGCCCTCGAGAAGCTATCACAAATACTCAAAATGTAAATGTAAACTTTCTTTGCTCCATGGCAGCACTTTGAAGCCTTCTTTACTGCAATGCCAGTGAGTGCCAAACTACAGTGTCGTTTACAAAGTGTGTCAATTACTGTAGAGTTCATAAACAACAGTAGTTTTCATAGGCACTCGACACCATCTGCAACATGTTTCATGCCATCTTAAAAGGAAAAAAGGTGCCCACCCATCAATTTACATTTTGTATTTCTGTAGTAATATGTATGATATGTATTTTTAAATGTTTTAGATGAGCTCACAGACAAATGTCTATGCATTTTAAAACAGGTATCAGTGCTGTTAAATACCAGACAAAATTAAAAATAAGTAGCAATAATGAAACAGGTTCAAATACAAACTGTGGGGCATATTTACAAGGAGCTTGCACCACCACTGTTATTTGTTTGATGCAGTGGCGGTACATTCCATGCTTCATACCTACAAAGTGATACATTAGGCATTATGCATCACTTTTTGCTGTCCTGTAGCATTTTCTTTCCTGCCCTACAACTGGCTGTGTCAGGGTATGTAAAAAAATATGCAAGACAGGCGTATGGATATCTACAAGTCTATAGGAAAGTGACACATCATTGGCAAATTGCACCAAAATTCCTGCGATTCAGCAACAAAGGCATAAAAAATGACAGATTGGCATGGATACATAAGCAGAACATACCCAAAGAACTTTGGGAAGCTCAACTATGCATGGAGGAACTCATACTGCAGTTCAGAGCAGGAAGAAGACGACCACCACCACAACCACAACTACCATGGAGGCAGCACAGGAGAAGGGAGTGGACATTCCGGCAGAGGAATATCCTCACTATCCTTGGGGAGGAGGAGATCATCCCTTATTACAGGCTCAGGAGGGATTTCATTGTCCAGCTCATGCAGCAGACCGCACCAAGGCTGCAGACAACATCCCAGAGGTGCATCAACATCCCTCTGCAGGCCAAGCTGATGGCAGTACTCCACATGCTACCATCTGGCACATTTCAAACTTCCACAGCAAGAGGGGCAAGAATATCTCAGACCTCCTTTTCTACATTCCTCCACTTCGTCCTCAATGCTATCATAAGCCTCACACCCCAGTGCTTCATGCTCCTCAACATACAGCTGAAACAACCTGAAAACGAGCAGGTCTTCGATGCCATTGCATAATTTCCACAGCAACTTTAGCAACACAAAAGGATGATGGACGGAGTGCTGAACAATGCAAACACTCACCCCCAGTCACAGATCTGGGTTTAATCCATCCAGTCGTGAGGAACAGGTTCAAGACTGATTTGCATATGGCTGGGTCCAAACTGGGGTGGCATGGTGAGCAAAAGAATGATGGATTAAACCCAGATCTGTGACTGGGGTAAGTGTTTGCATTGTTCAGCACTCCGTCCATCATCCTTTTGTGTTTCTCATTTACGAGAGGCCTGAACTGCTGGAGAGTCACTTTTCAATGTGCTTTGATGGCAAAGGCCTCTCAATCACATCTATGAGGCATCACAAAGTCTCCCTGCATGCCTTTGCATGGCCTCAAAAAGATGGAGTGAGGCAAGGCAGTGCAAAGTGCAGCATTGCTTACTCAATGACAAGGATGCATTCCATGGGCCTTGTGGTGGGTTTTCCCATGCAACACCAATTTTGTTTTTTTAACACATTCCAAGATTCATGAGAATTTGTTAACCTGGGAAGGTGTCAAAACTGTGTGCCTCCCCAGGGGAGGAGTAACAAGGTAAATAACCTTATTGCTCTTCATTTTTTCATCTTTCTATGTGGGCAGCATGCAGTACCTTGTTTGCATTTTGTGCACCTGATACGTGTTGTGGCTGGTATTTTCTGAATACAATGCAACATGGCAGACATATGTCTATCATTAGGACATTTCATCTTTGCCTTATGCTACAAGTTCAACATACAGACAATACCAGACATTTGTGATGCAATGTATTGTGCTTCAAATGTACACAGTGTAAATGTTCAGCTGTCACAGTGCAATGTACCATGTTCTTGTCTTGTAGATGGACCCGACCCATACACTCACAGTGAGGTTACAACCTTCAGGGATCCAAATGTTACCAACGAGTGTCACCTGATATTTTGTGTGCTCTGTAAAGATTGTGTGTGTCCTCATATCTTGGTTGCAGTGAGATGTGTAAGGGGTATCATCAGTCTGCGGTAAAAAGCCGTACCTGACATGCAGATACACAACATAATTAGGACAAAGTTGCATGTGCAATTGATAGGGCCAAATCGTGATGCTGATTAATTTTCAACGTAGGCAGGCCCACATGATGGATGGCTCTGAATCTGATGTGCTAATGTTGTACTAGCTATGGTGTGGATGCTATGGCACATTATCATCACCTGACCTAAAACCAACAAAGAGTCATAAGTTCAAATGTCTCTCATCCTCCTTATGGACAGTAAGTGACAACATGATACCTGAAATATGTGACAGAAATGTTGCATGGGATAGACTGTGATTTTCCTGACACAGAATGTTTGCTCAAGTCCAAATTTGATCATAACACAGGTGTAGTTGCCATATTCCACATATCTCAGACAATACTACCAATTGTCAACAGCACATGTTATGTTGACAAGTGCACAGTCAGAATCTTTTCCTAAATATTTGTCCTCCTATTGGTGTACACATCATACCATGCCCACGGACACTGAATATATCTATCCACCCTACCAAAATTGGTACAGTCTGAATGATTGAAGGCATGTTAGACGTTCATGCCACTGAAACAGCAAAAAGTTCTGGGATCCATACATGTACCAGTAGTTCACTGTCTAGCCCATGTTTGCCTTACAATGGACCTGGGTGACCATGTGAGCAGGCTCACCATGCTGAAACATGATTCATTCACAGTACATATGCTGCATATGTATTTGTGTGCTGGCATAGTTAAAATGTATCATTCATGACATCAAAACCGGTGGCAAAATATCATATCCCCATTTTTTGCAGTAACTGTGTAAGTCCCTTCTTCTTCCCAATGACTTACTTAGGTTCACCCCTTAGCCCATATTTATCATGATGTGTGGCAACTGTCACCAGGTATCATGGGTACCTGGGCATCCTTCTGAGTACTGCATATTGGTGAAATGTGAGATGCGGTGACAATGGATCAATTGCCAAAAAGGCACAGTAGTATGAAGGATATTGTCATGGAAGTGGATGTGAACACTGGACTGGAGGGATGAACGTCAATCTGCCTGTCTGATGCTCATAGCTTGTGTAGGTGCCACATGGCAATGGATGCTCAATCTTCTATGACAGGAGGCCCTGAAGGATAATGCAGACATGAAATTGAGACTGGCTGGCCTAGAACTACATGTGGCTACACTTATGCAGATGGTCAGGACTTTGCAGTAAACTGTGGACTGGATTGCTGACCAAATTTAGGACTGTCTACGACTTTCTGCCCCTCCCCAGTTCTTGTTTACTGTAATTAATTAATACAACATTAGCATAGTTTAGGATAGTTTTTGAATAGGGATGTTAGGTTAGTTTTTGTGATTTTACTGATTTTAATATTTGATAATTGTTAGTTGGGGATATGTGTGGGTAGGTTATTTAGTGGGTGGGGAGGTCATTGTTTAGTATATGTATGAAAAGTGCAAAAAAACAACAAATAAAACATCTTGAAAAAAATGTCAAATTATGTAGATTGAAATCTTTAGGTAGTTTATGGAGAGGTGTAGTCTATGTTTGTCTAGTGTGCTAATCTGTATTAAGGGTGGCGGAGGATTGATGTTTCACATGTCTGTTGTGTTATATGTGTAGAGTAAGATAAGTTAAGCTAAGGTTTTTGTAGGTAGATTTTAATACAAGGTACTGTAGTTTAGGTAGCATAGTTTTGTTTAGGTGTAGTTAAGGTTGGAGGAGTTAGTGTAGTCTAGGTAGTTTTAAGTATGCTAAGTTTTATTTATACATTAAATAGCAAACCTGACCACGTATAAGTCTACTTCAGGATTTAACCTGTAGGAGTTGTCAGATCTGCGTAGGTTGTGTTCGGTACATGCAGTAGGTTTTGCAAGCAGTGTTTGCAGTGTGCAACTAGATGAAACACCTATGGAGAGGAACCTGTCAAGTGTGGCATGGAATCACTTAAGAGACCTTCAAATATACTTGAGCACTGTAACTGGCACTCTTGATGTGAATGGATTCACTCCACGAAACGGGTATCCACCTACTGTTGCACTGTGTGTGTCAGTTATGCGACATGCATTGAAAGGATGTTTATATTGAATCATTGTCACTAATCATGTATATTTCGGGTCAGACACTGATGCCAGTCACTTACACAGTCACCCTTGTGTCCTTTGCTTGTCACTGCATTGTTGTTTGCTGACTGGTATTCATGGATGTGCTCCCCACCAGTGCTGTGACTTCATTCACCATTACAATTGACTGCATGCTACTTGTTGCACTTCACGCTTGTAGCCTTGAATACCTACTTGCTGGTTTTGACACACATAGGGTTCACCAAATATATTTCCCTTGGCCTGTGTAGCTTTGTCCATGACTTGATGACACACATGTCTCTTTCGGGAGTAGTTGGTGTCTTTGACTCACAACATCCACTATGTTCTCCTTAGTCCAGACACCAACAGACATACTACACACAGATTGAACTCAGTGCATTTATTTACACGTGCAAACACATTTACAATCACAGGCACAGTTCTGTCTGCAACAACCCTAACAGTTTTCTTGAGCCACTGGATGTCCAGACAGAGTCCATGGGGGATACAATGCATGGGATATGTGGAGGAGAGGAGTGATTCAGTGAGGAAGAGGAAGAACAAATTGCAAATAGGAAAAATAGGCCAGATTGACAGTCCACAAATGGGTGAGATCAACAGGCGGGTCAGCAAATTGAGGACAGTATCAAATGGAATGCACACTTGCATGGTTATCAGCACTGGGCAAAGGAGAAACTTGTAATTTGGCACTTAAAAATGGTACTGGGAAGTTTTATGTTGGCGAAAGGTAACTGCACTGAGAAGGGCTTGCTGGTTTGCCAGCACAGCACCAATATTGCAGTGGTAGGCACCCATTGTTGCGATGTACGTGTCCTGCTTCCACTCCTTGGACTCCAGGATGTTGCAGATTGCCCCCAGCTGTTTGGAAACCTCCCTGGTGCCACTTTGGCATAGCAGTTGTTCGTTCCTCTGTCTCATGACACCAACAATGTCAGCCAGGGACTGTTAGAGGTCACAGAGCGGAGGAAAGGTGCCTTTTATTTCAGTCAAGGTATACTTATTGGGACCGAGGCACCTACGGACTGTGTCTAGGGTGTCCACCGCATTCTCTATCCCCACCCTCCCCCACACCTGGCATCTCCCACTGGTCTCCTACCACACAACATTGAAATTCAACTTGGAGGTCCTTGGAGTCTAGGGCTGGGAGTGGGCTGGCAGGTGATGTTTGTTGTGTGACGGGTGGATCCTCTGGAGACCTCGCAATGATGTTGGCCCTTCCAGCAACTGGAGATGGTGTGTCAAAGGACGTGAGGACTTGCTGGAGGATTTATTGGTCAAGAGTTGGCAGGTCATCCTCAGCCAGATCATCATCCTGGACAGGCAGAAGGTGTAGGAACATCCTCTGCAATGAAATAGAGGAATGTTAATAGTGTTCTATGTTAGATATTGACATGAGTAATCTGATTGACAATCTGACTTGCTGATATTTGACCTTCAGTACAACTTTGACGCGTAGGATGTCTGGTACACATAAGTTGCTCTGTAGTTGCCTTTCAGGTGGCAGTATCTGTGCATTGTTCATACCACTACTGCGTGACAAGGCTGACTTTTTGTGTCATGACACATATTGCAACACATTTACACAGGTCATTGGGCCTACTATTCCTTCATGGCACTTATACTGATTGTGTTTTGACATATTGATACCACTACAATTCACATTGCGGCTAATGCCCCAGGTGCCTGCATTCGCTGTTTCCAGTATTCAGCCCACTGCTCCTGTGCAGGTGATTTGGGTCTGGTCATGAACAAGTTATGATCCTGTCATCTGGCTGTTGCATTGTACATTATGACACTCTGCCTTGTTGTGCCGTCTTGCATGCACATTGTACATTCATGGGGCCAAGGGTTGGTTGTATTACACATCCTGCACTACTCTACACACCAAACAACCTTGCTACGCTGCAGTTATGTGTGAGGGCAAGTACTTAGCATCTATGTCCTATTAGTGTATAATCATGTGATTTGATTGGATACACATTTGGCTTAATCTTTGTGGACAGGGGGCACTGTGTACCAAATCTGAGGGGATGGGCCCAGTCACATTAGGTAGGTTGCAAGCACTGCCACTCATCACAGTTGAGAATTGCCAGAGTTGGTTATCTGCATGGTATAACACATTGTTTGATTCAGGCCTGCTCACTTGCTTCCTCTGCCACTCCTCATTTTGTGCCAGGGACTCCATTTAATGCCACACAGTGATAGAACCCAGATCAAACATTGACTCTGATGTGCCTACAACACCAACAACATGTGTGACCATATCCAGAGGACTGTAATGGCTGGTTGTTATTGAGGGCTATATGGAAAGCAGTATCCCACATGGTAGTAGTGCTGTAGTTGGTGAAATGTACTTAACCAGATGTGCAACATAACTGGGCACATCCACCTCAGTCTCCAACCATCGCTGACTCCAGCCCTTTGTGGTGGCAGACTAGTTGTTCATGTTCCTTGACAGTTCCCTGTTTCACATCCTCCAACTGAGACATAGGTGGCTTTGTGAGACAATTTTCCTTCAGACTCGCTCCTGCCACATACTACATTTTCACCCAGGTCCACATTAAATGTAGAATGTTGTACCCCAATGTGCTTTTCTCTTTTGTCCCTTCCCAGCTGCAACACAAGGGTGACATTGTCAGACACAGCAGTGCATTTGTATTGTTCAGGCTATATGGCAGAACACATATCCATTCTGACCTCCTTGCTATGCAATGTCTTCCCATTCAGACACAGTGGCAGATAAATCTATTCAGTCAGTGATTACAATGCACTGCACAACCAGGGGCCCAGCAGGGCCAAAAAATAATCCGTGGTTTCAACACACATGGTCCTCTGGTGTGCATCACTTGCATTCCCCCCGACCGAGTCTGATTTGGCACATGGCATGAGTTCTGGTGGTCCCTACAATGGCATCTGACATCTGTGTTGTCTCATCCCCCATGTCGAAATAGCTGCATGCTATGGATTGTCATGCCAGCTAATATACATATGGTTCTTGACAAGTTCCTGTGTGTGGATACTTCACATGCCCCATATGTGACTCCCTTCTCAGGTGAGCTGTTTCCTCTCTGATGAGCCCATTCCATTTCATTGCTTTATGTTCCAGATTTGTGTGCATGGGCCCAAGTAAGACACATTGGACTCATGGTGCAAGGTGGCCAGCAGTGTCACCATCTAGTTGTGCAAGGTTCAAGTGTCTATGCATGATGTGTTGTTCTAGTTCATGTTTTTTACTTTGGATTGTGAGACGTATAGTTCTGGTGACTCATGTTGTTCATTCCTCTATGTGGCAATATACAAAGTCGGACTAGGGTTGGTGCTGAACTTTACACATGGAAAGTAGAAACGTGACGGAGCTGGAATGAACTGTGCAACATGTAACTGGGCAGTGTGACTGATATTTCTATTCCATTAAACAGGACATGAGGCAGATTTCTGACCTTTTCCCTGCACATAGCGCAGTGGAGCACTGGGACATAGCTAGTTGCACTGCACAACATGGCCTTTTTAGCCCACATTGCCCCTTGTTGATACTTATCCTGTGGCTGTGGTTGTGCCTCGTGTGCTGCACTGTCATGTCCTGAAACTCCAGCCACCAATTTATCTGGGAAGTCAGCGGCCAGCCACTCGTCTTGGAGCAATGGGCTCCCTGCTCTTATCTGCATTGCTGCCTTCAGGTTGTTGGCCAGTTTTTCCTTCATCCAGCACTTATAATCACGCCAGCCTTTCTTGCAGTCAGTGGCAGTCCTCTTCACTTGTCCCACACTGATGACCTTCTCCACTATGGACTACCAAATAGCACCTTTCCTCTCTAGTGGCAATTTAGAGGTGACAAAGGGCTGCTGTTGGTGTTCTGTCACCTCAGTGGTCAAGATTTCATTCTCCTCCTCACTGAAATGTCACCACCTCTTCCACTGGGAGTCAGCCTGGACATCCTGGCTGGTGCTGGGGTTGTTGTCCTTGCTTCTCTTGCCTGCTCCCTGCTTCATGGCTGCATTTTGTGAGGGGTGCTATTTTTCCCCTGATGTGTCATTATTAGCACTTTTTACAAGACATTCCACACTCAATAGTGTCACAGGGCTGATTAGCATCGTTTTATGTGCCGCAAGTCAGCCCTGCATCACTTTTGCAGCAGTAGCATCAGATTTCATTACAACGTGACAAAAGGGAATTAGTGATTTTTTTTTTATGCAGCACGGAAGCGCAAGTTATTTTGATGTATTGCTACCGCAATGCAACAATGCAGAATTATGAGAGGCTTGAGCAGATATGGAGTAAGACAAGGCATCGCAAGTCACTGCCTTGCTTTACTCTGCACCAGGGAGGCATTCCATGGGTGTTGGGATGGGTCTTTCCATGCAACTCCCATGGGTTTTGATGCATCACAGATTTACAAGGACTTGTAAACCTGGAAACATGTCAAAAGCTTACGTTTCCCTAGGGCAGGTGTAATGAGGACAAATATTTTTATTTCTCCTAATTTTTTTCCTTTTTCCATGTGTGCTGCATTCTGCTACACAGATAGACAGAGGGAAACACCTCTATTGATTGTTTCTGTGCAGGAAGGTGCCCCTTTCTGCACAGAAACAATCCTGCCAACAGCACAGGCACCCTTTCCCCATGGTCAAGGGTGCCTGCGTTGACATTAGGCTGCAGAAATGGCACCAGCACAAAGGGAAAGGACAGAAATGCAACGTATTGCATAAACATGGTGAATTCTTTCCCTTTTCACTTTGACGTAGGGTAGTGCAGGAAGGTGACTTGCTACGCTGTCCTACACCAAATCCCTGTAAATATGGCCCAAAGTATGGCTGATAGATCTTATGATGTGGCCCTTCTACCTCATTGTAACAGACCTCCTTTCATATGCCTCGTCCAACGATATAAGAATACTGTTTGACAACAGCCTCATTTTGAAGTCTGTCATTAACATACATAAAAGCATAGGTTGAAATCATATTTGGAGTTCTAATGAAATATATATGTCCCACTAGAAATCTTTCTGCGCAAACCTTTTCAACAATATATGATTCTAAGGGGCATATTTGCAAGGAACTGGCGCATCGGTTCTGAAGCCCCAGTTTCCTTGTGCTGCCCTGCGCTCCCCTAATGACACAACGGGAGCGCTGTATTTACAATACAGCGCACCATGAGGTTCTTTAGCACAACTGCACCAAAATTTTTGATGCACTTGTGGCGCTTTGCTGGACTAGCGCCAAATATTTTGGAGCTAGTCCAGCAAAGCTCAGGGGTGCCCATAGGATATAGCACTAGTGTCACTTTAATGCCTGCAAATGATGCTAAAATGGTGCACTGAACCATTTTTTGGATCTCTATGAGTGGGAATGCCTCCTTTGCATACATTATACCTGACGCAGGTATAATGTGGCACAAGGGTTTACAAAGTGGTGCAATGGTACCCTTGCACCACTTTGTAAATACGGCGTAGGGTGAGGGCCTGTTTAGCGCCACTGTACCGTCACAAAAAAAGGACACTACTGCAGCGCTAAGGGACTTGTAAGCATACCTCTAAGTAGCTCCAATATTTTATTTTTGGGGCTTCAATTTGGTGGGGCTTCAATAAGGTAGGGGATAAAACTGGAGGACGCATTTAGTATAAGGAAGTGTATCCCATTTAAGCTCTCCGTATGTAACTCGGATTGTGTTCTGCTAACTCAAGACAGATCAAATTAATAAATCACCTCACATACAACATAAAAGCTGCTAGCCTGCTTAATGCGATGTCCAAATATGATAGTGACATAGCCGAAATTCCAAGTCTCTTGAGAAGTGCTTGAGAAGTCTAATGGCCTTATACAGTAGCGCATTTTCTCTCAGAATATGAAAAACCCTTTAATGTATCACGCCCTAAGTCACTGTAGTTTGATGAGGTCCTCGGAGATTCCAACGAGACCCATTCCTCTGCTCTAAGCTACTTCTTAAATACACATTATTCAATGTTCTACAAATGGTGACTAGAGGTAATTGTATGAAAGTGCTAATACTGTGGTTTACTTAGGGTTTTGTGCAGAATATCATTACTTTAATAATGTATTAAGCCAATGGGCCCTGAACTAATGAGAGTGTTAGATGTATTCTCTATAAATTAAACCCTCTCTTGAATTGGTAGATAAAGAGCACATATTTCGGAGGATATGTGTTGATGCTCTGCCAGTAATCTTTTGGGACAGAATGTACCTAACAGCTTTGCCTTTCTAATAATGTCAGTCATAATTTAAGCATATTAAATGTTCTCTTATTCCTTTGTAATGATGTAAAAATTTACACATCGTTCAAATAATATATTTTTTTCCCACTTTAATATCTTTTTTTATTACCTGACACATGGCTATATGCAAAATGTATTACATTTTTTAACAACAACAACAAATATTGTAAAATTAACATGAGTGAATGACTAACTCTTTCCCACAGTAAATTTGCTGTCGTTCAGATATCCCTTCCCTCACCCCATATTGTTGCTCCTTGGTCAGTCTGATGCCCCTCTGAGATCCTTTCCTCACTACCCTTTGGATGTTATAACCTCCTGCACCTCTTGCCTTGTCTCTTATGCAGTCTTGCTCCTTGGTCATTCTTATGGACCTAACCATTGGTTACCCTTTCCCTCAGTTCAATGGATGTACCCATCCTCGTAATTTTCATATTATAGAATTTTCATATTATAGATTTATTCCTGTTTCTTGAAATGTCCTTCTCCTTTCACATACGTTCGTTTCAGTTCCTTTAATGATATTTCCTCATGATACATTGTCGAACGATAGTCTATGTCCTCTATGTATCCATTCTTGCCTGTTGCTGTATTGTTCTTATAATAAGTTGCCCCTGGAGCCCTCAAAGGAGTCCTTCCTCACTCGCCATCACCATATTCCTCCTTGCACCATGAAGTCCCTCTCCTGCTCCCACCACACAACCCCCAAGCAAACCATTACAGGCAAGTCCAAACCTTACTTATGTACGTATTTGGTTTATAGGAACCGGGTATAGGAGTAAAAAGAACAGATACTCGAGAACAATAGTAATAACATTAAATAAACCTCAGTATTCATTATTCCATATGAGGTATTCTTTACAGATACATTATTCAAGGGGAAGGCATATTTGTGCCTTTCGTCCTGGGTTTTTAAACAATACAAAACAAAGCATTCTGTAGATTCGTTGTCAACACTGTATAGTCTTCCCAACATATCTTCATATTTTAGACCAGACAGGATCCTATGCACTTTAGGAAGGGGAGACAGTCCCTTAGAGACATTATGAACAGATGCCCTAATTCAAGGACAAATCCTTCCCTAAAACAAGTGTCAAGCTTAATACGTAGGTTGATCTTTAACTAAATGCAATAAAATGGTTTAATCTGCAAGTAAGACTGATAAAAAAGATCACTGGGAGATCTTATTTTTGCCTACGTTTTTGAAATTACATTTTGATACGGCCTCATCTTTTAAAGCTGCACCCTGAGACAGACAGTTAAACCACTGTCACCTTGTCATGAGTTGATTTCTTGAGATTAAGATAATCGTTGCCATAAAACCCCTTCAGGAAACCACCTAGGGCACGTAACCAGGTTGCATGTTTAACGCCTGCCTTGGGCTGAAAACTAATATGACTGAATAAATGGCACAATGAAATGTTTTGAATTTCACTGCACCATTTTGTGGGCCACCCTGTATTAAAACACCCCCCTGCATACATTATGCGTGATGCAGGCATAAAGCGGCACAATGGTTTTCAAAGTGGTTCAATGCAAGCATTGTGCCATTCTGTAAATGTTGCATGGGGAAAAGGACACCCTTGCATAAAAAAGAAAGATGCTATGGTGACACAAGGTGGTGCAAGGGGCATGTAAATATGACCCTTTGTTTTCTACAAGTATATTTTTATGATAATAATATACAATGTTTTCGCCCTTGAGTTCATGATAATGCTATTTATCTTTCCTTGTACCTTTGGTGCATAGCTCCTTATATGGCTGTGCTGCTCTTACATGTTTTCCCACCCACCTCTCGGACGTTGCATCCCCCCCTTACCAGATGCTTCTGTTACCACTTCTCAGCAGCCTTGATGCCTTCTGCCCCTTGTGACCTTGTCCTTAAGTCCCTAAATGGCTACATAGGGAGTAATATCAGTATGTCAAGCTTTTCTTATTGATCCACAAACGTATACTGAATCCAAAATATTGACAGCCATTGTATTGTCAGGGTATTTTTACATAGGTATATATCTAGACATACTTTTCTTGCTTACATGTTTTGACAATATATATAGCATTTCTATACTTTCTGTTATACACTTACCTTCATGCTAGAGTGGTAGTCATTATGTGCAGTCAATAGTTAATAATTTGTCAATTTTTTTTAAACCTTTCTATACTTTGGCTCCTATCTATTTCAATTGTCTTTCTCCATTCCATTTTGTTCCTTCTCTTTGTAGTGTGGGTACCCCCTACTCACCTTGGAATGTTTTTATCCTCCCCACACCTTAACACCACTCAGCAGAATAATTTTAGCTTGGCAGAGTCATGTGTCCGGAGGTAATATTACACAAATTTATATTAGCCTACAAGCAGCTGCCATTTCAGAGCTTGACCATGATGAGGTGTGAAAACTGCCCATAGATATAGACACTGGCTTAGGCCTGGTGACAGCTGGGGCTAAATGTTTTTTCAGTGATGCCTTGGAGCTCAGAAAGGGCAGCTGAGGAGGTTCCAGGAACAAAGATGAAGTCTGTCCATTAGTTGTTTAGTGTAGGGGGTGACCTGATGAACGGGACACATTTGGGCACTAATTCAATCGGAGGGGGGCTAGTCTAAAACTAGTTGGTGTTGCATGAAAGAGGACTGCTCATTTCACTAAACACACCCCTGCCTGGCTCACAAGTTCCTTTAAGGGCAGAAGACTTGTGCAAATTTGGATTGCCCCTAGAATTCTGGGGTACTTTGCAGTAAAACACACATGATGTGTTCCAAGAGAGGGTAGAGTTGCCCCAGGAATGTTTTCTATATTGGTTATGGATTTTCCTGGAGTCATCCCCACCCATTGGTTACTGAGGTGTACAAAAATTAACCTTACCATCAGCTTTTCAGAACACTTTCTGGACCTATGGATGAACAGAAGAATGGTACCTGCTGTTTTAGACTAGAAGGGCTGGACTTGCTCCCACTTGTACCCTGAAGTGAACTCCAAGGGTCATTTGGCTGACCACCTGTGTGCCTATAGGAACACAATGAGCAGCATGACGCTTTTTTCATGAAGTGACTGGTTGACCAGTAATAACTGGACTTGGACTGGCCACTGCTGGCAGCCTCTGTGTAGTGCGCCTTGGTGCAAAAGTGCTGAGCCTGAGTACCTGGGGGCTTTAGTGGCATTCAGAAGGATTTATTCAGAAATCTCTTTAAAAATGTTGGTGTAGGAAAACTTTGAATTTCCAGATGTCTTGAGGACCAGGATCAGCAACCCAAGCCATTCCACCTGAGGCATGAACGTTTTGGGCAACACAGTCAGGTTATTTCAGCTGAGAGCTTTTTGCCACCTGAAATTCAGTTAATTGAATCCTTGCAGCATGCCTGTCTGATTTTGATGTGACCTGCCCAGTTGCATCCTGCTCCTCTGCCCTGCTGCAGGAATCCACACTCCGCAAAAGAGACAATGTCTGAAGGTAGAAATTGTTAACAGGCGAAGGCACCAACATTATCAAGCTATTGAGATGACTTCCTTAGGTGCAAAATGTTACTTTCTCTGCTGAAAGGCTTTCCTTCCAAAACCAATGGGTACAGCTGGAGCTTGCTCAATACCTTTTCGATTTTGAAAGGTCTTTCTCTGACAAGGTCTGCAACCATGCCCCACTGGAGGATTGTGACTTTCATTTCACAGACTTAGAAGATAAAAGCTTTCACTGGGACAAACCCACTCAGTGTCTCTGACTGTAGTTCATCATGGTGTCCCTAAAATCTCACCTAAGTCTGGGTGAAATGCGAACCGTATTTTCCATCAGGGCTTTACATTTTCTTGGTGATATTTCTTTCGAATCTTTTTTAATGCAAATCTCGGCATATTTTACTTTTTAACTGTAATGGTGAATCTAAATAATTTTCGCATTTTCCCTAAGTTAAGTCTGTCTACTCTGTGCCATAGCTACCAGGGGTTGAGCTCAGGTTTAAATTACTAAAACCTCTAATTAGACCCAATAGGTTAGTTATATTATCTCTTAAGTTGGACTACCAGACACCATAATTACTAATTCACTTTCTTACATTTTTTTATCACTCACTTTGATGTTCCTTCCTTCTTGCCCCTTGGTCTTACTGTCTATTCCCCTGACCCTCAGGCAGCCTCTTTTTCCACTTACCAACATATCTTTTTGCTCCTTGGACCCTCTAATGATCTCTCTGCTCTTATACTTTCACCTCTGTGCCAAGCCCTTTGCTCCCTAACAATTTTGTTATTCTACCTTTGTTCCTTAGTCCCTCTGATGGCCCCTCCTCTCACACCCTTTCAACTTGTGTGCTAACATATCCCCATCTCTGCAATAATACTTTTATACCCTAGGTCTGATTTTATTAAAATGGTTTCCTTTCCTTGCAGCTGTACTGCTCTGGCCTCAGGTATACCCTGCTGCCATATTCCTCTCCACCTGCTCACAATTCTGCAGGACGTTATTAGTCCAGAATGGTCATGTGACTATAGTTAATGTGGCCAGGATAGCATGCAACCATACAAGAAAGTATGGAAATCCTCTTGCTGGTCCCCTCACTCTTTGCTAATATATTCTAACCACTGTGAAGGTACTACCACCTGCTATCCCCTTAGCAGGCATCCTTCCACTATGGCCACTTGGTACTTTACATGACATCACTAATCTTACTATGATCCTTTTGTGTTTTTGCTTCTGTCGGGTTCCCCCCTGGTTCTTTATATATCCACCCTCTGCTTCTTCTTTACATAATCTTGACTGTCTCTCTATTATGGCCCTCATCCTTACCTTCTTAAACTTCAATCACTGAGACATCTTCTCCACCCCTAATAGGTCTTGTTATGTCCTTACCCCTTCTTTTTTTAGATTGCATCTCCTACTTATATTCTTGCATTACAGTCCCTCCAGTGACCAATCCCCCTGACTCTACATTTCATGTTACTCTTTTACTCCCCATTGTCACTTTGCTACTTAATGCTTCAAGTGACTAATGACTCCACCTCCTTGCATTTCCCTCTAATGATTTTGCTACTTGTATGTTTGCCTCTTTGTCTTTTGCTTGTCCTCCTTGCCATCCTCATTTTTACTACTCCAAAGATGGCCCTGTATCTTATTGGATTTCAGATCATGTTACTATAGGTTACAACAACTGCAGGATGTTTTAAAGATCTGTTCTCTGTATTGTTGAATCCTACTGCACATTTGCCTTCCATTCTCCTGTTGAGAGTATCCCTGTTAGAAATGGGGTTTCTGGTGGGCTAGGGCATGCACCTAAGCCAGGCACAGCTCACCACTCTAGACAGGGCAAGTACGTTAAACGCCAAAGATAACCTGTACTCACCCCATGGAAGTAGAGTAGTCAGGCTTATACTCAGAGGCAACGTGTAAAGCATTTCTGCATCACAGTCACACAAGTAACACAATAATTACACCACAAAAGGGACTCCACACAAGCTTATATGAAAATATGCTTCTATATCATATATATATATATATATAAATATATGTCACATGATCAAACACATCTTGTATCATATCATAAATACTGTGCATTTTGTGCTATTACTGAATAATACATATTATCCTGCCAATGCAAGGTATAAAATTACGCCAAAAAACCTTTATGGCATGTAATCCAACAGGTAATGAAGAACACCAATTACCAATGACCATTATAAGTACATACATGACACTGAAATTATATGACACAGCACCCCTGCTCTCCTATAAAATGTGATACTGTAATCAGGCCAAAGTCAAAGGCTGCAGGAGCACCTGCTCACTTGCTACATCTATGAGGGTAAATTCCCAGTTGTCATAACCAGGGTTGCCTCCATGGAATACTGGGCCTGCAAGACCATCCTCAACAAGCACCAGTGCCCCCAGGTATGGCCCAATGGGTGGGATCACACACACACACACACACACACACTGTAGGTGGTAGAGGTGGAGACCTCACTTCGTCCCCTGCATGCAAAGTTGGACGAGGGCAGCTGCGCGGCACCTGCAACTGGGCAGAGTGACCCCCATCAGCTGGGTGTTCAGCTCACTGTATCTTCTTTGGCAGGAGGAGACCATGTGCTGGTGTAAAAATTACTGTGAGGGTTGGACTCAGAGTCCCACAGCCAAATCTACATCAGCCACAAGTTGCAGGAGTACACTTGGGGCACAAGAAAGGCACAGTAGATAGGTAGACCAGCACAACAAAACAAGTAGTTCCAATGGCAATCTCTCATGGCAGCACCACAGTGCTTCAGCAGAACAGAGTCAGGGAGCAGCTGGAGCAGGACAACAACAGAAAAGCAATCCAGTAAATCCTTTATGCCACCCAGCAAGTAGCAGGCAGCAGAGAAACACCAGATGAGTCCCTTTGAGCACCACAGCAGTCCTTCTGACAGCGGTTTGGTTCCACCTCCAAAAGTGCTCCTATACATGGGGTAAGAGTCCCTCTACTTACTCTCATAAATGTCTTTGATGGAGGGGGTGACTTCTCAACACAGCCTTGGCTCCAGACATCAGTAGGGGGTAAATTTGCCTTTTGTCTGAGGACACAACCTGTCCAAATCTAAAATGTGAACAACCTCTCCCTCTCCCAGCCCAGGAAGGCTATCAGTTTGCAGATGAATGTAAATGTATCCTCTGTTACACCTAACCCTCCCTGTGTTTAGGTTGTCTGGAAAGTATGCACAAAGTGTATCTGTCACTCAGCCCTAGATGTGTTTTGCAGTCAGGCTGTAAAGCGCGTAGAGATATAAGCAAAGAAAAAATGTCCACTTTCTAAAACTGACATTTCTAAAATAGTAATGTAAAATCCAACTGTACCAGAAACTTGTTATGCTCCAAGAAACTCATATAACAAGATGCCGATATACACAGATGACCAGCACCTCATTACGCAGAAGAGGATGAGGTCTGGTTAGCTACAACAAAACCTGCATTTAGAAGGTCCTTTTAAGGCAAAAAAGGCAGGAACCCAGTTACCCTTAAAGACTGGCATTGCTTGACAACTATCATGTACACTCAGTGTTCCTTACTTCCCTGTTAAAAACCTATACATCATCCTCCCAACCAGATCCTCCGCCTTCATAATTTCCGTGGTTGGAGATTATGAAGAATTTGAAGTGCACCACATTCTCGATTTTAAGAGACTACATAGAAAACTGCATTACCTAATAGACTGTAAAGGATACTACCCAGTCGGCAGTTCCTGAGAACCAGCAAGCAATGTCATGTCAGTTGACCTTAGGGAGAGTATTGTTGGGCTCTGCTCAATGTATGCATCCACACACCTCTTTTTAAATCAGCGCTCACCACAGCACTCCATGCTTGTGTCAATAACATTTCCGAATATATACCCATCTTATTTCTTGGTGTTTACACGCCCCCCAGGCCATGCCCGCCACACTCTTTCCCTTAGCGTAGCCAGAGTGCCTGCCTACGCCATACCCTGCACTTCATTAGAGGTACGCAAGGTCTCCTCACACTTCCTCCAAAAGTATTAAAGGCCTCCTAACAGTCCCATTTGCCAGCCAAATTCACAGTAGAGTGAGGCTCAAGATCTTGTGAGATCGCAAGCGCTTGCAAGACTGTGCCCAGTCCACAAGCCTTAGTTAGCCTACTGCATCTAGCTGAGAAAAGATCCTGCTCACAGCTTCCCTTCTTTCCCAGTAACTTACCTGATCTCCTTGCTGCCCCAGTTTCAGCACAAAGTGGGATATTCTTCCCTTTGTGTCTCAGTCACTGTCATGCCATTTCGCTGCATCTAAAAATAAAAGGAGCAATCAGCCAAGAATCACCAACACACATAAGGTCAGTGCACTCTACCAAGAACTCACAAAAATATCATCTTATTTTTTAAATATTTCTGATTTAAATTGAGACTATTGAATTGTTTGAACTCAAAAAACTGCTCACCATTCAGGTGTGAATATGTACTCCTTCATGCAGCCTTATATTTGAGACATCTACAGCGCTAATAAGTAACAAGATATGAGTGCTTCATATGCCAAGTAATAGAGAAAGCACTGAAAAAGTTCTCTTTAAATCCAAGGTTGAGTGCATGTAACCAAACCCTGTAAAGTAAAACAAAAGCTGATATGTATGTAATTGTATGGCTTACCAAGAATATAATTGATACTGTTGTTCTTTGTGTGTATTAATTAGTACAAGGTCACAACATGACCATGAAAAGTCCTGGCAAGTTCATGCAGCTAAACCAAGTAATTTTGAAACCTTGAAGAGTCCCCTCAGAACAATCCAACCCTGGTTCCAATGGTCAGACTCTTGAGATCTCCTGTCCACTTATCTCTCTCTCTCTTTCCCAACCCCCTTTTCCCTGGAAGGTGAACCACCAATACTTGGTCTTTCCCTTCCGTGTTAAGGGTTAAATAACAGGAGATTGGACAGGCAATCTTCGCTCCTACAGAACCCAGTCACTCAGGTGAGTGGACTCTGATAGTTGTCCATATAATGACAGCTATACCCATTCCAAACACCATGCCACACCCTCAACATCAAACCACTCAATATCAAACCATATATCACACCATTGAATATGTAAACTATTATCCTGCAAGATCTCAGACTATAACATACAACACATGCAACATATCACCACACCACACTATATCCCACCTCTTAACAGGATATCACACCACATCATAAATTTCCTATAATGGCAATTAAATGGTACTGCAGCAATTCATTCACACTATAGCATTATATTCCTTAGTAGATCATATTCCGATTTCTGACACAGCACAAGACATTGCACCAGACCAGACCACATCACACCAAATTGCACACTATATCACTTTGAACCATACCACATTATACCGCTAAGCATCACAGCCGACAAGACCACTCGAGCATAGCACACTATTAAATAAAAGCCTCAGACTACTGAATACAATGTTGCATCACTCAATTTCAAACTCTGAATTAGCACACCACAATATTTCACACTGACAGACTCTGTACCAATCCACAACAAATCTTACTTTAACTCACTAAAAATAATAGGCTGCGCCATTGAACACAAAAGACCATAATACTGTATCATAGTATAACACAGTACCTATGTTACACAACCTCACAATAAACCATGTAGTCTCCACTTAATTCTGATAAGCCCTTAACAGTAGATACTGGCTGAATTGGAATTAAGAGATCCATGTAAACATTGTTGATCTGTTTTCTTTCACCTGGAGATTTTGGTTGCTGATTGCAGCAAAAATCTCCAGGTCAAAGTCTGGACCAAAATGAGTAATTTGGGATGAGAACAAGTCAGAGAATTATTGATTAAACTGGTCATTTCTCATGTTTTAGTAAACCCTCATGACCAACTCAAAATGGGCCATATTTCCCCTGCCCTGCAGTGAAAGTAATTCCACTTGTGGGGATATTCTGACCACTTACTAAGGGCACATGTAATAACACCATAATGTAAGTATATATCACACCATACTGCATAATCAACAGTATATCACAAGTTACAAAAGAGCATGCCACATTAGGAAAGATCATACCAAACTATACCTATTCATTCATTAATGATGGGACTTCACTGTCGAATCCCTGACAGTGAAAGACATATTATTAGAAATATTGACAAAACACAGATGTGTGAAGAATGCTACACCAAACTATTGGCCTGATTTAGAGCTTGACTGTAATACCGCCGTCACACCATGGCAGCTGACCCAAGTACTCCATCAAGCCGATGGTGTTCTGACCGCCATATTTAGATCGATGTCTGTTCAACCACCATCTGTTTTGATGGAGTGTACTCCATCGTGCTAGCTGCATCCTGCAGCCTGCTCCATGAACTCCAATGCTGGTGAATATATTATTCTGTTGCTGTCAGGATGACAGCATTGTGCCAACCATATTTAGATAACACATTCTTGCTGACAGTGTACCAGCGGTTGTCACCTGATGGCCGCAGTCAGTCACAGGAACCGTTCAGCATTGTACTATTTGGCAATTATGGTGGATGACATTATTAGAGTAGAGCCACAATGGTTTGGAGCAAATTACTACCATATCATAGAAAAGGTAAATGTGGGACAGAATAGTCAACAGAGTGAATGCTGTAGCTAACAATCTGCACACACAGGAGGAAATTTGGAAGAGATGGAATGACCTGCGGGGGAGAGTCTGTTCCCTTGCCTCCAAGTATCTACTGGAGGCCCAGAGGACTATTGGTGGTTCTCCCAGTCCCCCATTGCAGCTCTTTCCCTAGGAGAAGAAGGTCTGGCAGATCCTAAATCTTGAAGACTTGACAGGTTTTCCTGGTGGAGTGGAGACTGATAGGTTGCACCTGTGTATGTCTCACTAATCACAAATGGAGTCCTTGCCCTTTGCTATTCAGAATGTTTCTAGACACCTATCAAAACATATAGATTTAAACTTCAGTTTCAAAAATAACTTGTGTTTTCCAAATTAGTAGCATCATGGTTGGTTCTCCCTATGTAAAAATGAACAACGTAGGGCATATTTACGAGAAAGTGGTGCAGTATGGCGCTGTGCCAAAATTGAAATGCAGGGATGCCCTGTATTTTAAAAAATATGTCACATCCCTGTGTTTTCACTGGCACTAAATTTAGGTGCCTAGCACCAACACAGGCGAGTGGATGCATTGCAGGGAATGATTGCAGAATGCAGCACACATAGAAAAAGCAAAAACAAGGAGAAATAAAAGTATTTCTCCTGATTGCACCATGCTAACGCCACCCCTAGGGTGCATTAGATTTTGGCGCTGCCTCAGAATTGTTTCCTTGTAAATCTGGGGCAAGGTCAAAAAGCAATGGGTGCAGCGTGGGTACGCCCATGGCAACAACCATTGCATGCCCCTCTGTTGCAGAAAACTGCATTGAGGGGCCCATATTCACAAGGCGGCGTTAAGCCACAAAAAGTGGCTTAACATCACCTTGTAAATATGGAGCAGGGCACAGTGCCAAAGGAGCCTCACAAAAAGTGGCACTTTGGTGGCGCCAGTGGCTTGTAAATCTGACCCTATGTATTTTTAGATTGGATGTTATTTTCCATGGATCACCCCTTACATTTGCCCAGTACCTTGTTTTATCTCAACGTAGGTTGTTGTACTTCAATAAACAGGTTCCAAACCCCATCCATATGCATATGAAGGGATAATGCTTGTAAGTGGTATTTTAACATATTTATATTATACACCTGTCTGTACATATCATAAATGTGTGTTCATTTTCACTGCAGTAATTTATATAGGTATGTGTTACCCACTTTTTTACAAGTATTGGCAATAGTGTTTACAAATGACTACAGCTATCATGATGCCCTGATTTTCCCTCTACCACATTTGCTCAAAAATGTCAAAGCTTTATGTTTTTGTCATTCACCATTTCATGGCATGTATAAAAAAAAACATCTGCTGTGTTGATCCATTATATTGAAACCTTCTTGCCGCTACAGTTAATTGATCTACTTGCTTGAATAAATCATAGCTTGTGTAACCAAAGGTTTCCGATCATGTTCTGTGACATGCTAATTATAAGCAGTATTGATACACAATTGACTTTGCGGTGTACCATATGATGACCAATGCCATTTAATTCACTAAGTTATACAGTTGTTTGTTTTTGAGACCTCTAGGCCTTGAAATGGCTCAGCTCTCAAATCTCCTCTCTAGTGTGTTGGGTTGCATGTCTGGTACATGTAATGTACACTTTCTAAATAACATTTTACATTTCAGGACATCTCTCCATCATTGTTACTGACGTTATCATCTGTGTACATTAATCTGCATAGTAAAAAGTGCAAAATCACATTACGGCCATAACATTCCACTAATCATTACATTTAATTTTTTCAAAGTTGCTTAATTTGTAGCTCTAGACACATTTGAGGTACAATACAGACCTTTAATGTTATTTTGTAATTCATATTAGATCCAACACCCAGGGTCAGTGAACCACTGTTGCAACCGAAGACACCTTCACTCCGGGCCAAGATCAAGCCTTCAGTGAGGACACCACTCCTGCAAGTGTGGATGATGAGGGGGATGCCTGTTCCATCTGGTCTGTCTGGGAAGACAGCCCCAGTAAGTCATACTCAGCCCATACCTACACCTCTCGTCCCAGCTGCTATAACAACTATGGATACCTCCATTTCCTGTGTTCAGAGGAACACAACTCCCATTGGATGGGCCACACTGCCTCATAGGAACAGGGTAGTGGGGGTGAGGGTCATGAGAGGGAATCAGTGGGCCAGCAAAGTGAGGCTACTGACATCATTGTCACCCAAACCACTACTAACCGAGTCTTGGGAGCCCTATAACAATCCTAAGATGTGATGGGGCAGGTCCAAACAGAGATCCAGGCTCTTAAGCAGGTACAGAGGGAGCACATTGTTGGGCTGCAGAATCACAACTCCAATTTATGCTCCTTGACTGAGGTGGTGAGTGACATTTATCATAATGCGTGCAGGGTGTTTGCTGTACCATCTATCCCTGTCTGTGGTTCTTCAACATCAGGGCCAAATAAAACCTTACTCAGCTACAGATAGCAAGGCCCTGCCACAACAGGAAACTGCTCCACCCATCCCATTCACTGCACATGTGCCCCCCTCCCCGGAGGGGACATTCATCCAGGCCACCAGGAGAGGATGGCAAGACCTCCACCACCACTTCCAAGAGATACTGTACCTAAATGACTCAAGTGTGTGTCTACCATTCACCCTGTGGCCTATTTCATGGACATATTTACCGTTTTTGAGGAGAGTTTTTGAACATTGGACCCAACAAATATAATTTCATACATAATAATGGACTTTAGTTTTTTATTCTTGTTCTTTTTCATTCTGGTTTAAAAGATATTACACTCATTTTTTTAAAAATAAATTCCCATAAAACGAAGTGAAAACTGGTGTAGGAGTTATTGTGGTAATTACTTTTCTATGCCTTCAGTACACCATCATTTTTAAAACTGTCAAACAATATAATTCAAAAACAAATAACAGATAATAACTTGTTTATGAGTTTTCCATTTAAAAAAAAAAGATGTAACACGTCTGTTATAAAATCAAAGATGCTTTTTCCAAACCATGTAGAAACTAAACTGTCTGTGCCAGTTTGAGGTTGATACTCCGGAACCTTGACACATTGGAAGAAAGGGAATATTTCATAAAACCAAATTAAATAGGAAAAACTATTATTGATCCATGACCTAAGCTTATGGCAGACATCCTGCCCTCACAATAGGAATCCTACATCAATAACTCCAATAGTCTACATCATAGCAGTAGTAAACATTGAGGCCACATAACCATTTTAGGACACTGTAGCAGTATCTGGTGCAATGCCACAACCACCATTCATTTACTACAAAAAGTTCTTTCAACTATGAGAAGACACATCAACAGCTTCCTACACTGAACACAAATTGAAGATTTAGCCAATGTGTATGCTATGGCTTGATCTATACATGTGGCTAAAGCAAGTTGAGCAGCACATTTTGCCTTGGTAACAACAGCCAACAGAAAACACGTCTGATACAATCTCAAGAGCTTCCATTTAATCACAGTGCAATTTGTCTCTGTACAAGATCTGTCCATCCAAAGTGTGTGTTCGAGGGCCAACCCATGATCCCTTTGTACTTTACAACTGTAGGAAGCTGGCTCTTCATATGATATATCAAAATGAGATATATCATGCAAAGAGTCGAGGGGTTTCCTTACCAGTGGACAGGGGCTTGCTCTATCAATCCCAATGTGCTCTATTTAGGCGGTAGTGTGGTTGAGCAGCCTTGGGCTTATCAGAGAGGAGTGTTAGACATCCACAAACACACTCACATTCAATAAATGAGACACACAACTCAATAAGGAGATCCACATCAATTTATAAAAATAACAAGTATCTTTATATATATTTAGTCACCAGAATCAATATGATCAGGTGAGACTGTTTTGCAAGAAAAATACTTTCAGCTTTCAAACGTCGACTGCATTTTTCAGAAGTGGCCATGTAATCCCATGGAGAGAAAAACAAGTATTGCATTCAGGCATAGTACAGTGACTTACAGAATTAATCTCCGACTTAAATAAAGTATTGGGCAAGGGTCAGGACTGCACCAACAGGTCATACCAGGCAGAGGTGGATGCTCAATGTTAGTCAATGGGGATTGGTCAGGTTGAAAATAGGCTGTAGGTTTGAACAGGGAGTCCAGTCGAGGAACCAACAGATGTGTTCATGTCTTGAGATGCTCGGGATAGAGGAACATCTTTGGTCCTCTTCTCCATGGGCCAGGGGTGACGGCTGCAGATGTGTCCTGAGGAGTCAGGTTTTCTCCACCAAGAGCACTCACGGTTGAGGGGAACTATGAGCAGAGGCTGCAGGCAGCGATGGTGAGTCTTGGGTGGGCAAGACTAAGGTGGGCTTTGTCTCTGAAGGGCTGAGGGACCACATTCACACCACTGGTCTACTTCAGCTCTGACTAAGTAGCACGGGTGCAGTGGTCCTCTCCGGTGTCAGGTTTTTTATCAGTTTGGAGTCCTCTAAAGTTTCTTGGGGTGCCTGAAAGATGCAGGGAAGCAGATCCACTGCTCCAGAAGAGCTCCTGGGTCTTTGCTGAACGCAAGCAGTCCTCTAAGGCTTCTGGAGGTACAGAAGCTTGCAGGAGGAGTCAACTTTGGCATAAATTGGCCGGAACAGCAGACAGGTAGGTACGGCTGAGGCCAAGTCAGGTGCTTCTTCCTTGGGCTTTGCTTTTGTGGCTTTTGAGTGTCCTTCTATGTAGGTCAGTAAGAATCTGATTTCCTGGTTCCAGTGTCTCCCTTAAATACCGAACTTAGGAGCATTTGGGGGGTGTACAGTAGTAGCCAATGGGCCTACTACCCCTGGGGTCACTACACTCCTATATGACCACTTCCAGTAGGAAGTGGGCATAACCCTGTCCCAGCGCATCTTAGGGGTAGGACTGACCTGAGGGAGGGAACCTCTCTGAATACTGTCCAGGTGCCAAATGGGTCCTTAGGTTGTGGGGTTGGCATCTCTCCTGTGAGTGAAGCTAGATCTTCATACCATGATTATTACATATTTTATTGGACAAATACTTCACGCATTGCCTTCTAAGTTAAGCCTGACTGCTCAGTTCCAAGCTATCAGAGGATGGGCACAGGATAATTTGGATTGTGTGTGACTTACCCTGACTAGGACGGTGGTCTCTACCTGGACAAGGGTGTATACCTTTGCCAACTACAGACCCCATTTCTAACAAAAGGAATCATGTGTTGACCCTGGAAAGTGGGCACACACACTTGAGATGTATGAATCCGGTAAGCATACAACTTGCACATTGATAGAATGGAAGTTCTTCCGATTGTGGTGGACCTGTTCCCTGGCATGTGGTGGCACCTAGGCAATATGTGTGCCATCAATTGCTTCAACCACATGTGGTAGGCCACCCAAATCATAAAATTCTCCCTTCAAATTGGCCAAATCCTGAGCTCTTGGAAACTAGATGAAGCTGTTGATGTATCTAATACTGCCATAAAGTATTGAACAGATCCAGTGTCCAGAACATGAAGTATTGACATGAGTTTCACTATTGGTGTTATTGCTGTTGTATTCCTATTGTGAGACAGAAGATCAGGCTCCAGTTGCTAACATAATTCCAGTACAGTTTGCCTATTTAATCTGAATTTCTTTATTATGTCCCTTTACTCCATGGTGGCAAGGTCTGGAAGCAGTCTGAAGACTTGAGGATGTCTTCTTCTTCCCATCCCTGAGTTCATATGTCCGCATGTAAGGAAAACAAACTATCACTTAAAATTGTCACACAATATTTTCACAATCAGCACACATTTCACGTCTTGGTTACATTAGTGATATCATTGTGTCATATATGTACACATAATTTAAAAACATTTTTGCAACTGCAAATCAATTTTTTTTTCCATGTCTGACAATGTGTAAATAATATTTTTGAAATGTTTTATTTGCACATTATTTTCATTCTTTTTTAACAATCACTGTCAACTGAAGTATAATATACATTGCAGCACTATCAATGTCAAAAACAGTAGCAGTTCACTTTTTAATGTGTCATATTTTGGTAAAAACAGTATTGTATGTATAGGGCATTTGTATCCAAAGTAGCCACAATTTTGAGACAAAACTATTTAAAACTACACAGCTTCATGTCCTAAAATGACAGGTGCCTGTCCTTGCCATCAAGACATTGGCTATTCGATGGCCGATGAAGTGCACATCAAATAGATTGTGAAGAGGTATGCAGAAGTAAGTTTATTTCCATACAAAATAAATAGGTTATTTTCAGTGTGCCTTCCAAAACTTGTTTGCAATTATTTTACATATTTCCTACACTGAAAAAGACAAAATATGGTTACGAGAATGCATATTTTTAGTGGGTTTGAAAATAATCAGTACTGTCACGTGTTTTTCATAATTTGTCTTTGAGCCCTCCTAAACACTCCCCCACCCAGCACCCATTTTGTGCATTTGCTTTTGCCAGGGAAGTTGATATTCATTACCAATAATGTATTCATCTCTTATCATTATTGTGCAACAATGTACATTAAATATATCATACTTTTAGAAGTGTGCTCCTAGTTCACACAGTCATATATTGTTTGAAAAGCTAATGCTTAGGTGAAAGCATAATAGGTTTAGGATTTAACATGAATGTGGCATGGACGTCTTATGTTATTTTTCTCATCTTAAATCAGGATCAAAAAGTTTATTTTTCTCAAAATAAACAATATAGGAACTATTTAGAAGCTGTTCAACAGAAAGGGATAGGGATTTGAAGAACATTCTAAGGACAGAGCGACAAAGCTTCTTGTTGAGCGGCCCAAAGCCATCTGGCATGTTTGTCTCATAACATGTCTATCTGTATATATCACTCAGCCTTGTCTCACAGTCAGACCTACAACCAAAAAATATACGAAGTTCAGACAGGAGTTCAGGAGTGGCAGGGGTTACACGGTTGGGGTACTCAGGTGGGATAGGAAAGAACACAGAGCTTCATTTACGAGGCCCTAGTGGCACACTCTGCCATGGGAGCATCATTTTTTTTTTTACGCTCCGGTTGTGAATTATGCCGGCTCACATTTACAAGGCCACGCAAAGCCAGCTTGTGTGGCTGTGCAATGCCTTCTAAATATGATTACCTTTCATGCATAACACTGCATGAAAGGGGCATTCATGGGTGTTGCTGTTGATGTTCCCACAGCAACACCCATGGAAACTGACGGAATCTGACACATTTCCAGATTTGTCGTGAATGAGTCAGATTCCTATGCTAGGCAGCAATTTGTGCACCAGTGCAGGGGACAAGGACAGGAATGTGCCATATCTTATAGATTCAGCACATTCCTCCCCTTTAGTTTTGATACAGGACGGAGTAGCAAAAAGGCTTGAGGAGCTTTCCTGCACCTAAACATAGTCAATGAGGCCCAAAGTGTGCTGGTTGCACATAGAGGGATTAAAGCAGCTGGAAAGCTGACTCCATGGGAGGACTATAGATGGAATGGGGAACAGATAGGGGCTGCAGTGGTAGGGCAGGGTTGAATACAGAATGGTGAAGGGGCGGTGTTAATGCAGCGAGGAAGGAGGTTGAGGATGACCTAAAGGTTACAAGAGGCTTAGGAGCAGATGAATGGCATCATGACAGAGCCCTCACACACTCACAGATATTTTAAAGTAGCCTAGTGGAACAAAGGGTGAGAAGTGGCAGTAATATGACTGGTCCCACCAGAACCTCACTAATGTTGAATTAGAGTAGGCTGTTCACATGTTTGTATTTTTGGCATATTTTTAAAGTGCTCTGTTGTCACAAAGGGCATGCTAGCACTGAGGGATCAAGTGAAGTGGATTGTAAGTAAATTAACACATGACTGATTAGAACAGAGAAACGTCAAGTCAAAGACAAAATGTAAGATGATAAGGAACAGGGTTCAAAGAAAATGGTAGGGCATTCCAATGTTTAGTTGCCACATAGGAAAAGAACACAGGTTTGTCAGCTTGCAAAAGATCCGAAGCAAAGAGATTTGCTGGAATGCAACTATTTGTTTGAAACATAGGATATCAACGTATCCTGAAGATATGAAGGAGCTATTTGGTGCAGTGAATGATGGCAAATACAGAGAGTCTTTAAAAGAATAAATTTAGAAAGAGGAAGCCAGCAAAACGACCCAAGAGAAAAGATGGAGGAGCTGAAAGAGAGGTTGAAGATGAGATGAGCTCCGGAACTTCAGATCAGCTGAAAATGTTTATAAATGAAATCAGGCTAGCCAAAATAAAGGGAGTTGCAGTAATGTAGCCTAGAGAGTATAAGAGACTGAACAACCTGTGCTGGAGATTGGTAGGAAGAAATTTAATAACTTTCCTAAAAATTGTAATAATGGAAAAGATGAGCACTGTAATTTATTTAGAACACACAATGAGAGAGTGAGAGGATAGGAAAACCTAGTTCACCCCAAGTTCAACATCAATCAACAAGAGGCGACTAGGTTTTAATTCTGGGGTTGGTCCTGTGGAAAACCAAAAGATTTTGGAGTGGATGCATCACCCACTTCATATTGTGGCATGTTTCATCATCACCCTGACAGGTTGGTACAGCATAGTGTGGGGACTTAATTAAATACTTAAATAATACATTAATACCATTACTTAATTTATAATTAATTCTGACAATGAGTAATAATTTGTTAATTAAAAAAAATTGTCTAAATATATATAATTTCATATGAAGAGTTTTACATTTCCCATCAACTAATATGGTTATTAAAATATGTTATATGTTTGAAGTGAAGTACTTTCCCTACTGCTGCAGAGACTGGAGCAGGAATAGTAAATATTATCCCTCTGGAGTCTAACACTTTCCCTAACATTGCACAGAATGGAGTGGGAATAGTAATTTAACTCCCCCAAAGTCCAACGTCGTTCACACTGTTGAATAAACTGGAGACTGAATAGAAAATTTGACCCTTCAAAAGAGCAACGCTTTCTGTTCTGTTGCTCAGACTGGAGTGGGAATAGTAAATGTAACTCTTCCAAGTCCAATGTTTTCCCCGCTGCTGCACAGCCTGGAGAAGAAATAGCAAATTGAACCCCTCCAAAGTCCAACGCTTTCCCTACTGTTGCACAGACTGCAGTGGGAATAGTAAATGTAACCCTTCCGAAGTCCAACGCTTTCCCTATTGTTGCACACGCTGGAGTAGGAATAGTACATTTAACTCCTCTGATGTTCATTGCCTTCCCTACTGTTGCACAGACTGGAGTTGGAATAATAAATTGTACTTCCCCAATGACTAATACTTTACCTACTGTTGCACAGACTGTAGTGAGAATAGTACATTTTACCCCTAGGAAGTCCAATGCTTTTCCTACTAGTGCACAGACTGGAGTGGGAATAGTACATTTAAACCCTCGATGTCCAACACTTTTCCTACTGCTGCACAGACTGGGGAGGGGGAATAGTAATTTGTACCTCTTTGAATGCTCATATTTCCCTACTGTTGTACAAACTTGAGTGGGAATAGTAAATGTAACCTCTCTGAAGTCCAATATTTCCCCTACTGCTGCACAGATTGGGGTGTGAATAGTGAATGTTACCCCTCCAAACTCCAATGCTTTTTCTGCTGTTGCACAGACTGGAGTTGCAATAGTAAATTATATTCCTCTGAAGTCCACTGCTTTCCCTTCTGTTCCATAGACTGTATTGTAATAGTATATCTATTATTTTGTGATTTGAATACTTATTTTTGGAATTGTTGAAATATAGATTATTATTACTATTTGTTTGCTTGTTTAATTTTATAGTATTTGTTTATACATAGATTTTTTTGTAATGTTTGTAATATTTTAGTACAATTTTCTTAAATTTATATTTTTGGTCATTTATTTAAATTTTTTGTGGTTGTGTTTTAATATTTTTTATATATATATGTATATGTGTGTGTATATATATATATATATGTATACATGTGCATGTTTATAGCAGTAAATTAAAAGTAAAAAAAAGAATATGTATTTTTGACATTACAGTTATTTTTTTTAAATATATATATATATATATAAGTATATATATATATATATATAGTCACTTAAAAAAACAAAGTTTACAGGGACGTTATAGTTAGGCTCACATTTTAAAGGTACAAAACCATAGAAATTCATCTGTTCTACTTATAGTTATCTCAAGTAACTATAATTCGTGCCGTGAGGCAACTATAACTCGTGCCTCTGCCAGACAGTTTTTTCATCAAATAAATTACTGCAAATATTAAATTGAAATTATAAATCAGAATTATCATTAGTGCTGTAATTTGTGAGGTAAATAGCAGTGCATAGTGGGGGGCATATTATAGTTACTTGCGATAACTCTAACAGGTGAATATATATGGTTTTGTATGTTTAAAATGTGAACCTAACTATAACGTCCTTGTAACCTTTGGTTTTTAAGTGAATTTCCATGTTTTTTTTATTTTTTATTCTATTTCCTAACTATAACATCCCTGTAACCTTTGTTTTTTCAGTGTATTTCTCAGTTTTTTTTAACATATTGTAATTTTCCTTACTATACGTTAATACAAGCACCGCTGTGCACAGACTTTTGATGTGCGCAGCAGGGGCTGGAAGAGGGTGGCACTGGGTGTGAGAGTGGGTGTGACAGTATCAGGGTGGGAGAGTGGATGTGAGAGGGTCTACATAGGTGTGAGACTGGGTGTGAGAGTCTCTCTATGAGTGTGAGAGTAGGTGTGAGAGGGAATTTCTGAGTGTCACATTGTATCTGTAACTGGGAGTGTGAGTGCCTGAGTGGGTCTGTGAGTGGGTGTGTGAGTGCCCAACTGGGTCTTTGAGTGGGTGTGTATGTGTCTGAGTAGCTCTGTGAGAGGGTACATGAGTTTCTGAGTGGGCCTGTGAGTGATTACATGATTTTCTGAATGGGTTTGTGAGTTCATGAGTCTCTGAGTAACTCTCTGAGTGGGTGCATGAGTCTGAGTGGGTCTGTGAGTGGGTGCCTGAATCTCTGAGAGGGTCAGTGAGTGAGTACATGAGTCTCCAAGAGGGTCTGTAAGTGGGTGCATGAGTGTCTGAGTGCATCTGTGAGTGAGTGTGTGTGTATATTTAGGTGTGTCAGTAGCTGTGGAGTGACTCGGTCACAAAGGAACCTCACCTGCCCTTTTATTCAGCAAGAGTCCACAGCTTTGCACAAAATATCTACTCAAGTGTAGTTTCATTCTGCCTTGCACCTTCAGGTAACTATAACTTACGCCCTCGCCATTCACATTTTTCTGATCAATAATTTTATTGCAAATCTTGCAGTGATAATATCAAAGATACCATAGAAGGTATCATCAGTGATATAAAATGTGGAGTAATTAGCTGCACATGGTGAGGGGTGAGTTATGGTTAGGGTGTGAGTTATAGTTATTTGAAATAACTCTAACCATAACTGCTGAATTTCTAAGGTTTTGTGAGAGGATATTTAGAACCTAACTATAACATCCCCGTAACCGTTTTTTTCAGTGAATTTGGCTGTTTGTTTTACCACGCACAGAGGTAAATATGAATAGTGCCTATGGCCAGACCCGGTGGCCAACACTCCTGCGTGCACCAAAACCAAAGCTGCACACGGCCTTCGGCCATGCACATCATGCGTTTGGATACAGTGGGTGTTTTCTTTTTCAGTTTGTCTCTGGATTCGACAATCCTCAAGTGGATTTGCAAATCTGGGATCCATGAATCCATCAGTTGATCCGCAAATCAGGCAAAAAAAAAAGGGCAATTTTTGCCCACACAGGGTCCCTAGGGGACCTCTCTATGTGTCCTATGGGGTCTGGATACCTGTATCCTGACCCCTTATGTATTTTTGCTCTCTTTTTTTCCCAACCCTGACCCAATGCGACAAGAAAAATGGCCACCACAACTTTTCTGTCAGGTTCCAGCCAGCCAATCAGGGCCTTGATTTTCCGAATCTGCAGAGCTAGATGTCAATATGTCTATATTTTGTAAACTCTACTATCTCCGAAAATACTGGATGGATTTACACCAAACCACAAAAAGCATAATCTGCGGAATGCAAAATCCTCAGAGACACAGAATGGAGAAAAAGTGTTTTGTCGTCCTTTATTTCCACCCCCGCTTCACAGATCACTCCAAAACTTTTAAGACAGCAGCTGAACTGACCAAAGTATACTTTTTGAAAATTTCATGAAGATTCATCAAGCAGCGCCAAAGTTATTAGCAAAACAAAAAAAAGGTCCATCTATGGAAAAAAAATCTATCTATCTTTCTATTTATTTTTCACAGTTCACACTTCTTCTTCAAGAAGTACGCACACTTTGGGCTCTACATCCATTAGTTTATTCACGTAAGGACACCAAACAAAAGCATCATGTTTCAGTGCTAAAGCCTTGATCATGTGATCAAGGCCTTAGTGCCGAAACAAGCTGTTTTTATTTGGTGTCCTTACACTAATAAACTAATGCATAGTAACTCTCTTAATGATATAGCACATTTGAAGGAAATTGAAAATTCAGGGAACCCTATGTGAAGATCCTTCAATTTCTTTTTAATAGTCACTTCATTTGGTTGGAATGTGTACCATAAGCGACTATAAATGATTACACAAATGAGACATTCATTCTTGTGTTTTTTTCAAAATTTTGGATGAGACAGTGCCTACGATTATTTTACGCTCTTTTTTAGCTTTCTTTACAAGATTAAAGGGGTAGCTCTTTGCCTCCAAATTCTTTGTTAATACTTCCGCTTGTTGGCTGTGAACACTTTTTTCAGTGTGTTTCCTCTTTAGTTTCAAGAATTGGTCAACTGGTAAATTATCTTTTAATGATCTTGACTGCCATCTATCATACCTCAGCAGATTATTACAGTCAGTGGATTTATAATGTACCTCAGTTTAAGGCTAGTGTATCATGTCCATATTATCATGTCTGGTTCAGAAATCAACTTCCTGTCAGACATCATGGTATATCTCAAGAATTCATCTCTAGTGTTTATCCATTCAGTAAATTCAAAGACTTCTGATTCATCCCCTTTCTAGATGTCTACAATATCATCAAGATATTGTTTCCAATCTTTAATATTGGTATTATACAGATTATCCTTGTTGTAAATGTGTTTGGTTTCAAAATCATGGACATAGAGAAATGCTATACTGGGAGCAAAATTACTGCCCATAGATGTCCCATGCATTGTAGGAAAACCCGAGCCTCCATTTGAAAATAATTACTAGTGAGGGCCAGCCCAGTAAAAAATTCAATGAGTGTGAAGGAATTCCATGATACTTTTTTTATAAGGTTCCTAAAACCTAGAGGGATGACTCTTGGGGGACACTTGTGTACAAGGCCTCTGTGTCTAGTGTTACCATTATGTCAGTTTTGGAATAAAATTCAATGTATTGGATGATATTTAATATATCTTTGGTATCTTTTACATATGAAGGCATCTGGGCTACTCATGGCCTCAAACAGTGGTCAATAGATTTAGAGAGTGGGTGGAAAAGTGATCCAGTTCTAGATGCAATTGGCCTGATGCGAGGGGGATGCTCACCTTTATGTATTTAGATAGGATGCAAAAATAAGACACTCTGGGATTTATTTTTTCAAATAGTTATCCACTCATTCTCTTTTGATTGAGCAATCATGAACTCTATGGTGGTCATTACAACCCTGGCGGACGGTGTTAAAGCGGCAGTAAAACCGCCAACAGGCCAGCGGTAAAAAAAGATGTAACACTCCAACTGCCACGGCGGTACAAACAAACAGTGTGGCGGTCACCACCAACAGACAGACGGGAGACAATGTACCGCCCACAGTACTATGACAGGCCAATCCACCACCTTTTCCGGGGTGGATTCACCGCGGATAAAAACACGGCGGAAACAGAAATTTCGAAGGTAAAACGCTCACCTCTACACACCCCACGAGGAACGAGGACACCATGGAACTGGACCTCCAAATTCTCCCTTCGATAGTCTTCCTTCTCCTCTACCAGGAGCAAGAACACCGGCGGCGAAGACCACGGTGAGTACTGCACCTACGACACAGTGGAGAGGGGAGGCAAAAAACAGGGACACACACAAGCAACACCCCCACCCTCACCCACTACAACACACACAAATGCATATCAATACATCACAGTAACACCCTCCAAACCCCCCGGAAGAATGCAAAGACAATAGAAAATTAGTGTAACCATTGTAATATATTAAAAACAAGTAGGCAGAAATATATATATATACACCATGTATAAAATAAATACCAAGCATAGTAGTCCAGGTAGTGCACTAAGAAAGTCCGTGGAACACTGGGACCACACGGTATGGGCGAGGCCCACACAAGATCCCCGACCATGACGGAGAGAACATTGCAGGGGCATCAGATACCAATAAAACAGGGACCTCAGGGAGAGGGAAAGGGGGGGCACCTCAGCCGCTTGAGTGCACGACGCCAAATCCACGAGGGGGCCACATGCCCACTGTTACATCCTGGGGAGTGCAAAGCCACAGTCTCTCAAGTCTACACAGTGGGTGGGTTGCCCACTGCCATATCCTGGGGAGTGCAAGCCACAGTCTCACAAGTCTCTACAGTGGGTGGTCTGCCCACTGTTCAATCCTCGGGAGTGCAAAGCCACAGTCTCTCAAGTCTCTACAGTGGGTGGGTTGCCCACTGTCATATCCTGGGGAGTGCAAAGCCACAGTCTCACAAGTGGATGACAGTCTCCACTGGTTCTGGAGGGGGCATGGTGCCCAGAGTGCTTCATCCTGTTAAGGACAGAGGTAGTGGATGACAGTCTCCACTGGTTCTGGAGGGGGCATAGTGCCATGTGGGATGCAGCTCCCTCCTGCTCCAGTGCCGCTGCTCCTCTGCCTGATGATGCTAATGCATTCAAGAACAGGGAGACCCCACAAAAAGGGGGGGGGGACAGAAGAAAGACATGTTGAGTGCATGCATTACCGCTACCGTTGGCGGACACGACAGACACAGAAGCCCCCTGCACTACGCCGTGCTCTTGGGCTCCACTGTTCAATTTATGGGAAATGGCCTACAAGGCTATGGACGATATCTTCACACATAGATGACACGGGGGCATGACTAACTGTACTTGGCTCTCTACAGAGGTGGGCTGGGGTGCCACATGGCCTGCCTTACGGAGGGGCCTTGCCTACGGAACTCGCCCTGGCCTAGGGAAACCCACAGCCCACCTCCCCCACCCAGACTGCTCCACTGCATGCAAAGTCAGCAGAATGAGAGTGTACTCACCCCCTTGTGGCTGCTGTGATGCCCTCAAGCGCCCATCCAACTCCGGGTAGGCCACCGCCAGGATCCTGAACATCAGGGGGGTCATGGTGCGACGGGCACCCCTCCCACGTTAAGAGGCCATCCCCAGCTGAGCCTCCGCTGTCTTCTTGCTCCAGCGCCGAATGTCCTCCCATCTTTTCCGGCAGTGGGTGCTCCGTCTGTGGTAGACCCCCAGGGTCCGGACGTCCTTGGCGATGGCACGCCAAATATCTTTCTTCTGGTGGGCGCTGACCTACATGAAATGTACAGGGGAAAAAGAGAAGTGATTACCAACTGCACTGTCGAAGTGATTGGCCCCCATCCCTACCCTTGCCATGTGGCACATGCATTCACCGTCTTTCATGCACGCAGCACTCTCCCCCCTTCCTTCTTAATCAATCAATCAATCACAGACATTTGTAGAGCGCGCTACTTACTCGTTAGGGTTCCAAGGTGCTTAGGGAGGGGGGAACTACTACTGCTTGAAGAGCCAGGTCTTGAGGAGTCTTCTGAAGGCGAGTAGGTCTTGGGTCTGTCGAAGGTAGGTAGGGAGCGTGTTCCAGGTCTTCGCGGCGAGGTAGGTGAAGGATCTGCCGCCGGAGGAGGCTCGTTGGATGCAGGGGACAGTGGCGAGGGCGAGGGTCGCGGATCGCAGTCGGCGGGTCGGAGTGTAGAAGTTGAGTCTGTCGTTGAGGTAGGAGGGGCCGGCGTTGTGGAGTGCTTTGTGTGCGTGGGTGAGGAGCTTGAAGGTGACCCTTTTGTTGACGGGGAGCCAGTGGAGTCCTTTGAGGTGAGGGGTGATGTGGCAGTGGCGGGGTGCGTTGGTGATGAGTCGGGCTGAGGCGTTTTGGATGCGTTGGAGTCACTGTAGGTGTTTTGCTGGTATTCCTGCATAGAGTGCATTGCCGTAGTCCAGTCTGCTGCTGACGAGGGCGTGGGTCACTGTCTTCCTGGTGTCGGTCGGGATCCACTTGTAGATCCTGCGGAGGGTGCAGAGGGTGTTGTAGCAGGAGGAGGTGACTGCGCTGACTTGTCTGTCCATGGAGAGTGCGGAGTCGAGGATGAATCCCAAGTTGCGGGCGTGGTCGGTGGGCGTCGGGGCAGTTCCGAGGGAGGTGGGCCACCACGAGTCGTCCCAGGCAGAGGGAGATGTCCCGAGGATGAGGATTTCTGCCTTGTCGGTGTTGAGTGTCAGGCGGCTATTACTCATCCAGTCGGCGACTGCTTTCATTCCTTCGTGGAGGTTGGCTTTGGCGGTGGCAGGGTCGTTGGTGAGGGTGAGGATGAGCTGGGTGTCGTCGGCGTTGGTGATGATGTTGAGGTCGAACCGGCAGGCCACTTGTGCGAGAGGGGCATGTAAATGTTGAACAGCGTTGGGCTCAGGGAGGAGCCCTGGGGGACGCCGCAGATTATGTTTTTGGCTTCTGAGCGGCTTACATCCAGCCCTCTCCACACAGGCATAGCCCATACAACATGTTCCATGTGTACCTGTTTGTCTGGAGGACCATAGAGTAGCGTGTACTGGGGAGGACCCCATCCACGAGTTTCTCCAACTCCTCCAATGTGAAGGCAGGGGCCCTTTCCCCAGACACTCGAGCCATTGTCTCTTCGAGACCAAGGTCACAGCAGCACTTGCAGTGTAGGTCCTCTCCTGTCGAACATCAGGTATCGAGTGATTGAAGTGATAGAAAATGGCGGTCACGTCCGCGGCGGTGCGTACCGTCACCGCCGGCGTACATCGCCATTGGCTCCTGGGACCCATAGGGTCCAATGTTAACCAATGCAGCATTGGTCTTCCACCGCCTACCGCGACGGTGTACAACGCCAGCGCAGTTACCTTTCATCCATTTGTCCCACTTTACAGGTCAGGCAGCCGCCATTTCAGGGGCCCACATGGTATCATTTCCAACTGCGTCACTCATACCTAGGCCTAGACTTAACACACATACAGGCCACCTTTTGTGTATGATAGGTGTTCTGTGTAAACTGTGGGTACGTACCTCTGAGTTGTTTGACTCAGTGCTCGCTGTTGTCCTTCATAGGCACCGTCCGCTGGGACGTGTGAGGAGATGGTGGCATCCTCCGGTGTACCGACCATTGGTGGACCTGTCGACAATGGAGGAGCGACATTTGATTATCACATACAGGCTTGACCGTCCCACAATCAAGGAACTGTGTACCCAGTTGGAGCCAGACCTGATGTCAGCAATCCGCCATCCCACAGGAATCCCCCCTCAAGTGCAGGTGCTGTCAGTGCTCCATTTCCTTGCAAGTGGGTCATTTCAAACAATAGTGGCCATAGCATCAGGGATGTCCCAGCCTATGTTTTCCAACGTATTGTCCAGAATGTTGTCTGCCCTTCTGAAACACGTGCGGAGCTACATTGTTTTCCCTCAGGTGGAGGATTTGCCTACAGTGAAAGGTGATTTCTATGCCCTGGGACACATCCCCAACATCATAGGTGCCATTGATGGGACCCATGTGGCTTTGGTCCCCCCCACAGGAGTGAACAGGTGTACAGAAACCGGAAGAGTTATCATTCTATGAATGTACAGATGGTATGTTTGGCAGACCAGTACATCTCCCATGTGAATGCCAAGTTCCCTGGCTCAGTGCATGACGCCTACATCCTGCGGAATAGCAGCATCCCTTATGTGATGGGTCAACTCCAGAGGCACCGGGTGTGGCTAATAGGTGAGCACCTGGAAGCAAGTCACTGGGAATGGTTGTCTGGGTCTGGGGATATCCCTCCAGGTTAGTGTGTGTCTAACAGTTGTCCCTCACCATTTGCAGGTGACTCTGGTTACCCCAACCTGTCATGGCTACTGACTCCAGTGAGGAATCCCAGGACAAGGGCAGAGGAACGCTACAATGAGGCCCATGAGCGAACTAGGAGGGTGATCAAGCGGACCTTTGGCCTCCTGAAGGCCAGGTTCAGGTGTCTCCATATGACAGGTGGATCCCTATTCTACTCACCAAAGAAGGTGTGCCAGATCATCGTGGACTGCTGTATGCTTCATAACTTGGCTTTGCGACGACAGGTGCCTTTTCTGCAGGAGGATGGTCCAGATGGCGATGTTGTTGCAGCTGTGTTGCCTGTGGACAGTGAAAACGAGGAAGCAGGGGAAGAAGACATGCACAACAGGGACTCAGTGATCCAGCAATATTTCCAGTGAGACACAGGTAAGAATACAAACCTGCCTACTACATGTACTTTAACACTACTACCTCTCAACTGTCTGTCGTTTTCACCCAGTGTATGGTCACTGAGTTGTCACTTTCCCTTACAATTTCACAGATGTGGGTCCCACTGTGTGACATCTGCTTAGATTCCTCATGGACTAGAGCTGTGTGACATAGGTATGTTGACATTAAACTTGAAAGAGAATTTTGCCACTGTAATTGCTAATACACTATTTCAAAATCACAGACAGACTCCAGATTGTTTTGTGCTTTAAGGGTGTTTATTTAAGTGCTCAATATTGGAGGGGGTAGTGAAATGGTGAGGGGTGATGACGAAGGAATGTCCATGGCAGAGTCCAGTCTATTAGTCTCACAGGTGCATTGCCCATATGGGCAGAGGAAGTGGAGCTGGGGCAGTTTCAGTATGGACAGGGTGACAAAGTGGGAGAGTAGGATGACAATCAGGGTGGTCTCATTTCTTGGCGGGGTCTTGGCATCGTGCTCTGTCTTTGTCCTGGATCTCAGGGACCGTTTGCGGGTGGTTCTCCCTCTGCAGGGGGTGGGGTGCTGGTGTGGTGGTCCTGTGGCGGGCACCCTGTCCACTAGCACCAGCGGAGGTGGTGGGCAGTTCATCGTCCATGCTAGTGTCAGGGGCCCCTTGAAGTGCCACAGTGTCCCTCCTGGTATTGAGAGCTTCCTTCAGCACCCCTACGATGGTGCCCAGGGTGGAGCTGATGGTTCTGAGCTCCTCCCTGAAGCCCATATACTGTTCCTCCTGCAGCCGCTGGGTCTCCTGAAACTTGGCCAGTACCGTTACCATCGTCTCCTGGGAGTGGTGGTATGCTCCCATGATGGAGGAGAGGGCCTCGTGGAGAGTGGGTTCCCTTGGCCTGTCCGCCCCCTGTCGCACAGCAGCCCTCCCAGTTCCCCTCTGTTCCTGGGCCTCCGTCCCCTGGACCGTGTGCCCACTACCACTGCCCCCAGGTCCCTGTTGTTGTTGGGGTGGTGGGTTATCCTGGGTTCCCTGTAGTGATGGACACACTGCTGATTGACGTGTCCTGGGGACGGAGGAATGGGCCAGCTGGGTGGGTGCTGTGCTGGTGTTTCCAGATGGTAGAAGGTCTGCAGTGGCCTATGACTGGGTGATGGGAACCGACTGTCCCGAGGTCCCCGATGGGCCGGGCTGGTCATCTAGATCCAGTTGGACAGAGCTGCTGTCATCACTGTGGGCCTCTTCTGTTGGTGGTGTGGACATGTGTGGACCGTCCTGTCCGGTGACGTTGGGTAGTGGTCCTGGAGGGGTATAAAAGGATGGTTATTACATCTGTGTGTGTCATGGTGTGCCATGGGTGGGTGACCGTGTACCCCAGTGTTTGCATTCCTGTGTGGGACCTTGTGTGAGGATTGTTTAGGTGGTTGTATGGGTATGTGCAGTGGGCATGCTTTAGTGATGGGTGTCCATGCTTTGTTGTTGCATGCAGGGCTTGGTGTTGGGATGGGTGGTTTGTGATGTTGGGACATATGTGAGGAGCTGGGGTGCTGGGGTGAGGATGAGGGTGGGGGTATGTGATAGAATGCAGGTAGGGTGGGGGTTGTAATAGTTAAGATTTGACTTACCAGAGTCCATTCCTCCACCTACTCCTGCGAGGCCCTCAGGATGCAGAATCTCCAAGACCTGCTCCTCCCATGTTGTTAGTTGTGGGGGAGGAGGTGGGGGTACGCTGCCAGTCATCTGAACCGCCAGGTGGTGTCTTGAGACCATGGAACGCACCTACCCCCGTAGGTCGCTCCACCGCTTCCTGATGTCCTCCCAATTTCTTGGGTGCTGTCCCACTGCATTCACCCTGTCCACGATTCTTCACCATAGCTCCATCTTCCTTGCAATGGAGGTGTGCTGCACCTGTGATCCGAATAGGTGTGGCTCTACCCGGACGATTTCGTCCGCCATGACCCTGAGCTCCTCCTCCGAGAACCTGGGGTGTCTTCGCGGTGCCATGGGGTGGTGTAGGTGATGTGTGGGGTGGAGTGTGTGGTGATATGTAGTGATGAGTTGTGTGATGTGCGTGGAAGTTCTGTGGGTGATGGTGTTGTGTGCCTGTGGATGCTGTTGTTCTTGCTGGTGCTCTCTCTCTGGACTTCTTTCTGAATTTTTGTTGTGGGGGTTTGTGGGTGTTGTGGGTGTGTGGCTTATATTGTATTGTGTGTGTGGGAGTGGTGTGTGTATGTGTTTCAGGTGTGTGTATTTGGAATTGTCCAATGTGGCTGTGTTTTGTAAGAGTGTGTGTATTTTGAGTGCAGCGGTGTGTACCGCCAATGGAATACCGCGGTTGAAAGACGGCCGCGTTGATTCGTGTGTCGTGATAGTGTGGGCGTATTTCTGTTGGCGTGATGTTGGAGGTTTTGTTATTACCAGTTTATCACTGACCTTTGGTGTGGCGGACTTGTGTGGGTGTCTGAATTTTGGCGGATTCTGAAATGTGGGTCATAATAGCTGTGGTGGAATTCTGCAGCCGCGGCGGTGTGTTGCCGGTCTTCTGCGCGGTAGTAAGTGGCTTTTACCGCCAATGTTGTAATGACCGCCTATATCCTCCATGGTGTCTTTTTTAGGGTCTCTATCTAGACATTTGTAATTTCTAGAGTCATTCAAATGTGTGTAGTTTGCAGTGTGTGACAACAGGGTTGTGCCACCCACTTGAGTTTCATAACTCCAGAATTACCCATAATTAGGGTAAGCAGTATAACTGATTTTTCTCACAATGTAAAGTATGAATGCTCAGGCATGCTGTGTATGTTTGCAGTGGTTTGTCTTGGCTCACTTTATCGCACTATATTTAACACATACAAGTGCTCTTTTTACCCCACCTGACAAAAGTGTTGTCAGGTGGGGTGTTACTATAATTTAGCAACCTTCTGCATGTACAATATACCTTGTTACATTATTACTCTTAGATTGTATGTTTTGTCCTGAATACAATTATCCAATGTTTCTATTTATTTTTTAACCTATGTTTTCTCTAAGAGGAGTTCCAAATGAGGTGAGAGCCCTAAGCCTTGTTTCTATGCATGGTATAGATGAGTAGATCTGCAGGGATGCTAACAGAACTGATAAAGGCCTCAGACTCAAATGGGCTTAGTTGTAGGCCGAAACATGTTGACTTGTACAAAAGCGATTATGTCATTAGCACTCAAAATACACCCTTGACAGGGTTTTAATTATGTCTAGGGTATTCAAGCAATAAAGGAAATTCCCTTGAGTATACCCTGAGACATTTCTATTACTGTTTCTCTGGATTCTTGCTCCAAATCCATTAGCAATTTATCTAAGAACTCCTAATTTTGGTTGAGTTCAGCATGGTGGTACTAACCTACCAGAATATGGATAGGCACCAATGATGAAGCATGCTATAATACAAAGGGGGTGAGGCTACTACTCTAAAATCTTTTGACTTTCAACAGGACCAACCCCAGAATTAAAGCCTAGTTGCCCATAGGTGATTGGCATTGTCATTTTATTGACATGATTATTATAAGAGAGCAAATAATCTAAAATGATATTCACATTACTGCTAGTGTGGAGAATAGGTCAGGGGTCCAATTCTGGAGGCCACCAGGCAGAACTCTAGATTTTGTCATTGGTAAGTATAAGAACTTTAGTTCTTTTTTTAACAATTCAGCTTCAGCAATTAGCATTCATCTAGGTGGATTCTATACACATGCAGTCCCAGTATTTGGTTTGCGTCTCAAGAAAATTGTCCTTGAATATGACAGCAAGCTGGGTGCAGTCTGCATAAACCATGAACACGTACCCAAAGGATTAAATTAATATGATAAGAGGAATCCTACGTATACATGGGATCAGGATAATGGAGTCCATGAGAAGCTCACAGAGTGAGAAGAACAGGGACAGTGGACACCACTTCCTGACTCAGGGACTGAACCAGAAGTGTGGGGAAGAGATGGGCACTCAAGAATATAGAGGGCACTTGGACAATATGGATGGAGGTAAGCTTTCTCAAGAGTAGAGAAACAAGTGATAAAGAGGGAAAACATAATAAAAAGATAAGCAGTATAGCTATGTCCATCTGGTCAGCACATCCTGTGCTGAAAAAGACACAAACTGGTGACAAAGTTAAGACATGGTCACATGGTGCTGCCTTTTCCAACTTCAATTTACAACAAAGCTGTGACTAACCAACCAGCTGTGCACTCTGGTATCAGAGTACACTTGAGTAAACTCATTATAATATTCATATGCAGTGTGTTCCTAGCTACATGTGATGGATGGCCAAGAGTGACCCTAAAAGGTTAGATTCAGATGGAGCATTCAGCATGGAACAATACAGCTGCAAAGATGCAGCCCAAGGTGCCAGTATTGATAAGTGCCAGCATATATAGATAATGGAACCAGAAAATTCCTTTAGAAATTCCCAATAGAGGTGGTCATTTTGGAGGGCATCAACAAAATACACACATGTAGATCACACCAAGCTATGGGAAAGTCAAATACAAGCTTCCAAGCACCCTGGAAAAGTGGATACCATGAGTGCCCAAGAGAAGTAGACCTGCATGCTTTGTTGGGTTTGTTAGTTTGTCTGGCATGTGAGGCCCAGGAGAAGCACTGACCACTTTTAAATGGGCTGTCAATCATTATGAGGAAAACAGAAAAACAAAGCCCAGACCTGCAAGTTGCCAGTGGGAGTTTACTTAAAGAGGTAGCAGCACCAGGCACAGGGTGAGCAGTATTTTTCTAAGAAGGATTGCCTTTTTACAATGAGAGTAGACTCAGTGAGGCAAAGACTTGACAAGAAAGAACAATTAGATCTTTTTGGAACAGATTGATCATGTTGAATTCAGGCCATCCCGGCAGGAAGTCATTGAAACACTGCGCAGCTGTCATTTATATCAGGGACTATGATGACAGCCAATTCACATGATCAATAGAGGTAGCATATAAAAGAGCCAGGAAATTGAGGAGCACTAATTGAGTCTGAAAATGGTGCTATACCAGCTAACTTGAAAAGGGCTAGTTTACCCATGGTTATACAATCAGGCACCACGATGACACCCAAGTCGCACGATCAATAGAGGTAGCATATATGAGAGCCAGAAAGGTTCAGAGTGCTAAAAGAGTCTGAAAATGCTGCTGCACCAGCCATCTTGAAAGGAGCTAGTATCCCTATAGTTCCATAATGATAAAACTGATATCTTCCAATATTGAATGGCAAGCATTTCAAAGAGACTACTCCCTATCATAAATAAAAAGTAATGGGCCCAGCTGAAGTACAAACAAACAAGTAAAACCTTTTAAAGAAGAAATTAGATACATAGACAAAGGAAAAATGGTGTGAATGTCACCCTCTAAGGAGCTCTGATCAAAGGTACTGGAAAGTGGAAAGAGAAAAAGATAGATTAAAATAAAATACCTTTTGCCAGCCCCTGCATTCATCCCATCATGGTGGGTGGGGCAACCCACCTGGTGCAGGCCTTTAGCTATACGCAGCAGTGTTTGGCCCAGTGCCATCCCACTCTCGGTGGTCAACACATGCTGAGTGCATTCCTTGACCAAGCACAGCAGTGGTTTGCTGCAAGGCCTGACTTTCAGCATATAATGGAATGTGAACACAGGGTGGGTCTGTGCTCAGGGTTCACAAAATCAAGAGATATTCATAGACCCTCACCAAAAACATTTTTTTAATTTCAAAAATTTGGGGAACTCTTTTAGGTCCCTCACCAAAGGGTGGTGTCTGTGTCTCCTAACCCGGCCCCTTTTTGTGGCTTTCATTTTTTTGTAGGAAGCAGTCACCACTCCCATATGTGCTGTATTAGTAGTTGCAATGGAACATTTTCTCTAGGTGGGCAGAAAATCAGAACATACAGCTTTATGTTACCTTAGAATTTACTGTGGTTGCAGTTTTGTGTTATGTTTTGTTTTGTTGTGCCCAGTTATGTTTTGTTATGCTGCTTTGCAAAGTTATTGTGTTGAGTCCTGTTGTGCTCTGTCATTGCTTTAGAGCTTTAAAGATCGGATAAAAAACATTTACCTCTATTTAAGGTGGTAAAATGCTGCTGCAGTAGCTGTTCCACCTTTTAAGACATTAGGCCATGTAAAAAAGTGTCAGATACCATTCATAAGTTAACACTTTCAGTGCTCACTATAAAGTGATACTGCCCAGAGTATCTTCTGTTTAAAGCAATAGGCCATAAACCGAGACATGGCTTTTCTAAGACTTCTAAAATACTGCTACATGATAACCAGTGTTCACACTATTTGTGACTGTGTCAATCACTCCCAGTCAGCAGAAAAGGTCACAAAATATTGATGTGCTAAAACAAAGCTGTCCAGGATCTGTTCAGAAATGAACCCCAAATTGCCTGATCAGTTGTCCATCACTTTCATGAACATGGAAGTTACTAAACATTGAAAAGTACCTCTTAGACTGCACAAGGTCCTACTGGAAAGGCTGAGGAAACTTCCAATTTTGTCACAGTACCCCATCAGCATTATTTAGATAACTAACTGATTACATTATCCAGTTTTTTTGCTGTGCTGTAATAATTTGTGTAAAACCCTTTGATTCACGTGTCAAATGCCTTGCCCAAGGACCCCATTAAATGCTGCTATAAACCTCTGCCAGGGTGGGGTGCATGTAAGTGCTGCTTTAGTGGATAATATCAGCTTCTCTATACACAGATGATGTTAGTAAGTCTAGATTGAAAGTAGATGTAAACAGTGTGGTAAGTGCTGGATTGTTGGTACAGTGCATTCAACCCTGAAATACTCCTTCCAGGGATCCGGAGTGTTGGAGAACCTATGATACCCCGGTCAAATTATAGCTGTTTACTAACTCTTCTGCCCTAGAGCAGCAAGGGTAAAACATCCTTACCCCTCCATCAGCAAATCATCTTCCTTTGGTAAACTACCCACCACCAAGCACAGCAGAATGTTTTTCTCCGCCACAAAAACAGCCATGCGTTTGGTGGTCTACATTGATAGACACATGTACTGTTACACCTGACTTCTTCAGGGGGGTGTTTCCCCCAAATGTTTTGCCTGTTTGCCTCATATTTTGTTGATTTATTTTTGTTGGCCTTAGGGCCCTGAGCACTTTACCACTGCTGACCAATGCTACAATTCATGTGCTCTCTTCCCTCAACATGGTTTGATTGGTACATCCTGAGTTGGCATACTTAATTTACTGTTAAGTCCCCAGTAAAGTGGACTACATGTGCTCAGTGTGAGAATGGGCCACGTTTGACATGGTCGTCCCCCACGTTTTGTTTGGAAAATTATGTGGTTTTAAACTGTAAGTGCCCTGGACCCCTACTTAACAGGTTCCCAGGCCAGAGCTCTTTCCCCAAAACTGCACTATTTTTGGCACTTCAGCCACATTTGTAAGTCACTAGTTAATGGTACCCCCTTGTACCTAGGGAATGGGTACCCAAGAGGGCCCCTGGGAGCTGCAGCAGCAATTGTGCACTCTGAGAAGCCCCACACCGCACTCATGCAGACTGCAATTGCATGTGCATGACAGGTTGTATCCAAAGTTGCAAGCTCAACATGGCATTCACCAAGAGTGCTGCGTCCACTAACACTGCATGAAATATAGATAAATCGCCCCTCTGGTAGGCCCTACAGCCCTAATGCAGGGTGCACTATTATGCATGTGAGGGCATATGTGTGCATGGTCAAATATGCCCCTTGTAGGAAGGTAGCATCTTTCTAGCCTTGTTACCCCCACTTTTGGCCTTTTTGTGAACACATGTCAGGGAGTTTTTACTGTCTCACTGGGATCCTGCTAGCCAGGGCCCAGTGCTCATAGTGAAAACCCTATGTTGTCAGTGTGTTTGATATGTGTCACTGGGATCCTGCTAGTCAGGACCCCAGTGCTCATAAGTTTGTGGCCTATATGTGTTCCCTGTGTGGTGCCTAACTGTATCACTGAGGCTCTACTAACCAGAACCTCAGTATTTATGCTTTCTCTGCTTTTAAAATTGTGACTGCAGGCTAGTGACTAATTTTACCAATTCTCATTGGCACACTGGAACACCCTTATAATTCCCTAGTATATGGTACCTAGGTACCCAGGGTATTGGGGTTCTGGGAGATCCCTATGGGCTGCAGCATTTCTTTTGCCACCCATAGGGAGCTCAGACAAATCTTACACAGGACTGCCACTGCAGCCTGAGTGAAATAATGTCCACGTTATTTCACAGCCATTTTACACTGCACTTAAGTAACTTATAAGTCACCTATATGTCTAACCCTCACTTAGTGAAGGTTAGGTGCAAAGTTACTTAGTGTGAGGACACCCTGGCACTAGCCAAGGTGCCTCCACATTGTTCAGGGCAGATTCCCCAGACTTTGTGAGTGTGGGGACACCATTACACGCGTGCACTACATATAGGTCAATACCTATATGTAGAGTCACAATGGTAACTCCAATCATTGCCATGGAACATGTCTAGGATCATGGAATTGTCACCCCAATACCATTCTGGTATTGGGGGACACTTTTATGCATCCCTGGGTCCCCAGCATAGAGCCCGGGTACTGCCAAACTAACTTTCCGGGGTCTCCACTGCAGCTACCACTGCTGCCAACCCCTCAGACTGGTTTCTGCCCCCCTGGGGCGTGGGCAGCCCAGTCCTAGGAAGGCAGAACAAAGGATTTCCTCTGAGAGAGGGTTTTACACCCTCTCCCTTTGGTAATTGGTGTGAAGGGCTTGGGAGGAGTAGCCTCTCCTGGCCTCTGGAAATGATTTGAAGGGCACAGATGGTGCCCACCTTGCATAAGCCGGTCTACACCAGTGCAGGGATCCCCCCAGCCCTGCTCTGGCGCGAAACCACCCGGAGGCAGCCCTTTTGCACCTTCATCCGGGGTTTAGTGGGCTCCTGCCCCCCCTGGACACTTGCGTGACTCTTGGACTTGGTCCCCTTCCTTTACAGGTCCTCAGGTCCAGGAATCCATCTTCAGTGTTTTGCAGTCAGTTGTTGTCCTTGCAGAATCCCCTATCTCGACTTTACTGTCTTTCTGGGGTAGTAGGGCAACTTTACTCCTACTTTTCAGGGTCTTGGGGTGGTGTATCTTGGACACCCTTAGTGTTTTCTAACACTCCCAGCGACCCTCTGCACACTACACTAGGCCTGGGGTCCATTCATGGTACGCATTCTACTTTTGGAGTATGTGGTTTGTGTTGCCCTTAGGCCTACTTCTCCCTATTGCATTCTATTGTGTTCTACATTGTTTACACTACTTTTCTAACTGTTACTTACCTGATTTTGGTTTGTGTCTATATATTTTGTGTATATTACTGACCTCCTAAGGGAGTACATCCTTTGAGATACTTTTGGCATATTGTCACTAAAATAAAGTACCTTTATTTTTAGTAACTCTGAGTATTGTGTTTTCTTATGATATAGTGCTATATGATATAAGAGGTATAGTAGAAGCTTTGCATGTCTCCTAGTTCAGCCTAAGCTGCTCTGCTATAGCTACCTCTATCAGCCTAAGCTGCTAGAACACCTCTATTCTACTAATAAGGGATAACTGGACCTGGCACAAGGTGTAAGTACCATAAGGTACCCACTATAAGCCAGGCCAGCCTCCTACACCCCTACTATGTCCTTGCAAATTCTTAGACATAGCAAGTGTACAGGGAAGCCATAGCAAATGCATGGGCTGGACACTGGTCATTATGAGTTCCCCAGCTACATGATGGCCTCTCTGAACTCTGGGTTGTTTGGTATCAAACAACTCAGAGCAATAAACCCACATGTATTCCAGTGATAGATTTATTATAAAATGTACCAAGAGGGCACCTTAGAGGTGACCCCTGCGAAACCTAACAGCCCTGACATGGTTGCTGACTGGTCCTAACCAGCCTGCCACCACCAGGCATGATTCTGGGCTCCTGGGTGAGAGCCTGTGCTCTCATGAGGCAGAACACAAAGCCTTTCTTTAGCAGAGGTGTAACACCTTCTCTCCCAGTTAGGGCCCCTGCATGAGCTGTCAGCTTCAAAGGCTTTGCCGCCTTTGAAATCTGACCTCCATCTCTGCTGCTAGCAGCAGATGGCCATCCAATGGTTTTGCCCCCTCTTTATACCTAGCAAGAATAGGAGGAGTGGCCATCCCGAGCCTGCACCACCCCTCAGGTGTGGCAGAAGAGGTGACCACTCCATTTCATTTTCCTCCATCTTGGATGGTAGGAAAATAGCCAATCAGGGTTAGCGATGTGACCCCTTCTTACAGGAAGTGGTCACCTAGTGGGTGTAGCCACCCTAAGGTAGGTGGCCCATTGGTCACTACCAGGTACTCCCCCTAAATACAGTATTCAGTTGGCATCCTACACTAAAGCCTCAGATTTGACAGACACAAAGAAGACAAGGAAAAAGAAGACCCAAGGGACAAAAACGGAAGCCCTGCTGCAGAATGAAAAAGGAGCCAAATACTGCCTGCTGCTCCAAGGACTCGTCCATTGCCACAGAACTGTAGCCTCGAAACCTGAAGGACTCTACTGAACCCCAGAGCACCTCCAGCCTTCTAAAAACCACTAAAAACCTCCCTTTGAGTGAATTGTATCACTCCCTGCTCCCAGCAGACAAGGAACCCACAAAGTCCGGCAAAGTGTTGTGGTGTATCACTACGCCGGGTACCGGACTCCCAACGTCAGACACCCAGAAGCAAAGTCCACCCTGGACTCCCAAAAGCCCAGAAGAAAACATCACTCAAGGCACTTCAGGACATCCATGAACCAGCCCCCAGAGTGTCCCTGCTGACCTGCAATCCACCCTCCAAGTGACTTGCTCTTGACTTCAAGGACTCAAAGACTCACAACTCCTTGCTGACCTCTCTGTGCTGCCCCTGACCGCCCTGGCCCTTGCATCAACCAACCAGTGGTGCTGTAGTGGTCCCTAACCACTTGACGCCTCCACCATCCAAGGGGACCCACCAAATTTATCGTTAAGTCCATCTTTATAGTGTGTTTCCAAGTGATCCCCTTCTTAGGCTGTCAGCTCCAAGACCTTCAGCCACTGCTCCCGCTTGAACCGGGAACTGCCCTACATTCTCCAGCTGGCCCCTTGGACGCTTAATGACCTCAACCTAAAAATAGAAGGATACATTTATGAGAGCAGTGCCTGATTTCAGATGAATTTTTTAAGTTTTTCCCATTGATTCCTATGGAGCGTAATTACACATAGAAAAGCAACATTTTCTAAACTTTGAAAAATCATAGGAAAAGAAGCACTTACCATATATTGATGATTTTGATCTTAAAAATGTAATACAAATCTGAAATAATTTTGTAAATTGGTCTAGAGTTATTCTTTTGAGTGAATGTCCACATTTATTGATACTGTGAGTATAACAAATGCTTAGCATTTCCCCTGGATTAGCCTAACTGCTCGCCAACACAACCACAAAAACAGAGCATTAGGTGGTCTTCTTTTTAGGTCTGGATACCAAAGTGGGGTTGCTTAGACTCTCTGCACCATGAGAGTAATTTTCATACGCTATATAGAGAGCCATCCTCCTGGTCTCATGGCCTGTAAATTAAGTGCTACTAGTGGGACTGCAACACTGCATGTGCCACCCACTCAAGTAGCCCTTAAATACATTTCAGGCCTGCCATTTGCAGATCATTTATGTGCAATTTACACTGCTATGTCGACTTGGCATATGGAACCTCTTGCAAAGCTTTAAACTCCCCTTTTATTACGCGTAAGTCACCTCTAAGATAGGCCCTCACTAGCCCGTAGGGCAGGGTGTAATGTAGTTAACAGGCAGGAACTTTAAGTTTTCAATGTGCTGGTAGTGAAAAACTCCCAAATTACTACCCTGAGACCTACCCCTCTCATAGGTCAACATGGGGGATTTCTTGCTACATTTAATAAGCTGTAATTCCTAATTAAAAAGTAGCAGATACCTCATGTTTAGTACCTATGGAGTTGTAAAAATAAATCCTATTTAATGGTAAAGTCAGATTTATTGTTATAATTTTGAAAACGTCGCATTTTTTGAAGTTGACATTTTTCTGCTCTTAGCTCTGGATGCCTGCAGACCACCTCCAATACACATCTGGGTTGGGGCGACACTTGGGCTTGTGCATCCCCTCTAGACAGCCACACACAAAGGGAGCTTAGGTGTGACTTATAGTCCATCAGCATACTGATGGGCCATACTGGGCAAGATGGGAGGAAGGAGCTGGGCACAGACTCACACTTACACTTCAGTGAGCAGTATCCTGTCCCCTCTCAAAGGTCTGCATATCCCATGTGGTGAGTCTGGAGCAAGGGCAGGAAAAAAGGACATCTGTGCTCTTCCATGATGCTTCTTTGAAGTCACCCCCACTTCAAAGGCACAAGTGGGTATCAGTACTGGACCTCTGACCCTACCAACTCAGTACACTACTGGACCTCTAAAGAACCCTTCCAGGAAGAAGGACAGCTCTGCTGCTACAAGGACTGCCGCTCTCAACTGCTGCTCCGTAAGAGCTGTTTTTTTGTTGTTCTGCCCTGTTGCTTGCTACCCTCTGCCCTGCTGAAGAAGGACTGGACCAATCTCAATTGAAGCAGAGTGACTCCAAGGACATGTTGGCTTACCCCCTTGTCTAAGTCTCAGACACATCAGAGACTTCTTAGAAACTGGGTCTCTAGTTCGCAGAGGTATGCACTTTGTCGAGGTAGAGATCACAATCCTAGTCAAGGTTAGTCAGATAAATACCATAAATTAACTTGAGCTCACTCCTTGGTTGCTTGGCAAAGAGCAGTCTGACCTAATTTAAGAGGAAATGTGTAAAGTATTTCTGCAACACTTAAGTTACAGTAACACAGTGGAAAATGCTACAAAAAGACTTTTCACTAGTTGAGAAACATAGAGAATATTTATCCGAGTAAAATAAGACCAAAATTACAAACATCCAAAGTAGAACATAAGATATGAATTTTTACAGAATAAACTGCAATGTAGTGCTTAAAAGTCAATAAAACTAAAAGGTTACTTGAGGTCGTGCTAGACTGGGGTAAATTCAAAGTTCAGACCAACCATGATGGATGACAGGCTGGCTACAGGACCCATGTTGGGCCTGCTGAAAAAGTACCTTGGATGGAGCAAGGGTCAGCATTAAAGACTTGATGCGTTGGTTCTAATCCATGTAGTCAGATAAATGCACCGTCTTCGAGCCTCTCAGTCGGGCCCCGCATCGGCATCAAACCCCTTTCGATGCAGGCAATGGTTGGTCAATGAGCTGCACAGCAATGTCTCCAGATCGGCACTGCATCATCATCGAACCTTGTAATCAGATCCCGCCTCATCATCAAAGTGGCACTGTGTCAGCATCAAAATGCACTGCATTGGTTTTGAGTGGTGCAACAGCCTAGATGCATTGATTTTTGTGTAAAAAACTGCTCCAGAGTCCACTCTCAAAGCCCAGGACTGGATTGGCACCTCTTGGCAGGCAGGAGTTCGAGTGGATAATCCTGCAGCTAAAGCAGTGTTGAGGGAAGTCTTTGATGGCTCTGAGTCTTCCAGAACAGGAGGCAAGCCCTTGGAGTCACTTGGTGCTGCAGGGGATGTATAGAGCTAAGTCCAATCCCTCTCATTCCCAGGCAAAAGGCAGCAGGCCAACACTGCTGAGCAGAGTGGCAATTCCTCTTGGCAGCACAGCAGTCCTTCTTATTGGTGGAATGTTCTCAGATCCAGTAGTGTACTGATTTGGTGTGGTTCGCAGTCCAGTACTGATACCCAGTTGAGCGTTTGAGGTGGAGGAGACTTTAAAGAGACGCCTTTGAAGTACATACGATCCCTGCAATTACTTCCATGGCACCAGACACTCTACATTGGGTTAAGTAGCTCTTTGAGTGGGGACAGACACAGCCCTATTCAGGTATAAGTGTCAGCTCTCCCTCCACCTAGCCCAGGAAGGCCTACCTGCCTGGTTATGGGCCATTAGGATATAAATGTCATAACTTAGTATACTTTGTATGTAATTGTCTAGAATTTTCAAAAAGTGCTATTTTCAGATTCAATTTAAAATCTGACTTCACCATAAGTTGTGATTTTAAATTGTGAGTCCATCAACACCATACTCTAAATTTTTATTTTTTTCCAATTGTAATTTACACTTAAAAGCTGCTTAAAGGTAACCCTGATTTACATCTATGGGAAAGACAGGCCTTGCAGTAGTGAAAAACGAATTTGATAGTTTTTCTTACCAGGACACGTTAAACTTAAAAATACATATCCAACTTTTTAACTATACTACACCCTCCCCTTGGGGCTAACTGAGGCCTACCTTATGGGTGATATATGTAATAAAAAGGAAGGTTTGGGCCTGACAAGTGGGTGCCCTTGCCAGGGTGATATGGCAGTTTAAAACTGCACACAAAGGCTCTGAGTGGCAAGCCTGAGAAATGTTTAAAGGACTACTGTAGTAGGTGGCACACTCAGTGCTGCAGGCCTACTAATAGCATTTAATGTACATGCCCTGGGCACATATAGTGAACTTTACTATGGACTTACAAGTTAATTAAATATGCCAACTGTGGGTAAGCCAATGTCACATTGTTTCAGAGTACAGAGCACCTGCACTTTAGCACTGGTTAGCAGTGGTAAAGTGCAAAGAATCCTAAAGCCAGCACAAATGAAGTCAGTAGAACAGGAGGTCAGAAGACAAAAGGTTAGGGGAACCCACATCTAGGATGCCAGACCTAACACTTCTAACCATCCTGCAACAGCACCTGGACTTTGCTTGCTGCTAACCTTTCCCTGCCAAGTGGTGCCAATCCAATCCTGGTCCTTTGGAATATGGTATAAAGTGATGCAACTGCCAGAACATGTGCATCAACACTGTTGCACCGATTGGAAATGGTACATCTTCCTCAAAAACAATGTATCACCGTGAGGATCGCAGACACAGCACTGCAGACTACACAGTACATTCTGTCCTGCTTTCCATGCATCTCGGACTTTGGGCAGCTCGGAACTGATGCATGCCCTACATCTCAAGGATCAACAATGACGCATCGTCTCCTCTGCTCCCTGCATTTCAGCTTCGACATCGGCACATCTAAAAACGAAAGTACTGTTTTAACAGGCCAATGCTGGTCCCTTTCTCTAACCCACACTCCATCCTGGTTGGCCTGAATTTTTAGATTTGACTCGGTCCAGCATGACCGGATTGCACTAGTTGGTGCTTTATGGTTCTAAGCACTACAATTACGTTTTTTTATTAAAAATTCATATTTCGGCTTCTAATTAATGGATCTTTGTTGTTTTTTGGTCTAAATGTGTTCATTAAATTAAGATTTATGTTTCTAACCTGGTGTGGAGTCATTTTGTGGTGAGCACAGGTTAATTTAAGATATGTATCTGCCTTACCCTGACTAGGATTGTGGTTCCTACTTGTACAGAGTGCATACATCTGCCAACCAGAAACACAATTGCTAACAGGTACATTTTGCATTGTGCTATTGTTCTGATTTAAAAGCCTGGCTACAAAAGAGACTGAAAAGGGCTCTAGAGGAAATGAACATAACTAGACAATATCTAGTGCAAAGATGTACTGGGAGATTTTGGTAGAGTTTTTGGCAGTTTTAATTCACTTGTTAAACCTATTGTCATGTCTGAAGAAGTGAATGGATATGGGGTAGGAGTACAAGAGAGTGGCCAAGGAAGAAATTCAGGGAGTGGAAGATGGAAGAGAGTTAGTGAAGTATGGAAAGATTAAACTGAGGTTGTGGTGCTACATTTATTCTAAGGGACTGATAAATTGCACTTATAATTCATCCTACAAATAGCAAGCATGATCATTGGGAGCATTAGAAAAGCAGCAAACAATACTACATGATTAATAAGCTGCACGTTGGCCTTTAATACTATCTTCATTCTCTTGCAAAAACATTTTCTTAATTTGCCAGTAGCCGTATCCTTTATGGCCTGGGCAAAAGTGTGCCTTCTGCTGTAATGTAAAGGTTACCTGAGCTTCAGCAAAACACTTTGCTCGATTTTATCCACTCACACCCTGTCACCATCAATAGACAATGGCCTTTCTGAAAACTGGAAATAGGCATTGAAGTACCAATGGGCATCAGAAATGGTCAGTGGAATTTGGTGACTACAGTGCCTGTGAGGCTGCTTCAGCTGGTGTAACAACTGCACTTTGTAAATTGTACCCATGTGATCATAGTCACCTCCACCTGTGCCATAACACTGTTATCCATATTCTTCCCTCTTGAGAGCACAGAAGTTGGGACCTTGATCAGGAAGCTGATCACAACTTCCGTATGGACATTGACATCATGAAATGGCACATTTAATGGGAATGGTTCGGACAGGGCTCTTTATTCTCAGCAGGGACAGTGTGGGGTCCAATAGGATTTCTGTCTGGAGCCCCAGACCCCTTATGCACAGAAACACTCATGATAGCGTGCCAGGTCCTTAGTAAGTAAACTTACAAAGGAATGCGTATAGGCTGATGCACCTTTTGAATCGCATGGAGTATCCTAAACATGCGGTGATTTCTGTATCAATAATCAACATCAATAGAGCAATATCAAACACTTAAGAACCCAATAGGGGAAAACCATATCAATCAGAAATAACCATCACTCACTGTAAAAGGTTAATAGATTTTATTTCCCTATTGATTACAATTCTAGTCAAAATCTTTACTTGCCTTTTCTTATGGATCAATGCTTTATTAGTCATCACAAAATATTGTTCACCAAAAAGAAACACAATCAAAGCAATCCTAACTCAACAATTATCAACATTAATGCAGTAATTCAGCAATGCAAATTTGTCAGTCGATTGTCATCGTCAGCGTCTCCCCCGTCAGCCTACCTAACCAAGATTAGCATCAGCATGTGGGTCTTCATGCGAAAACAATTTAGTTAAACATTAATTTGGAAAAATCTACCTAAGAGAGAACTTCTATAAAACAGCCCAGTTGGTACCTAGTAGAAAAGGCACACAATTAATGAGTCACATTTTCATAGCTACCTATCCAGGATGGATCAGCAACGAGTCAGTCTTCGAACCCCAGGTCATCAGTAATCAGCAAAGTATCAGGCTCACAGAGTGTAAGCCCAATTATCAGCTCTCCGGACAGTGTCTCCTGACGTCATCAACTTTCTCCTCTCCACTCTGGTTTCGCTCCCCCTGTCATGACTTTTTATTAGGGTCTCTAAGCCTGTCCCACTAATTGCTAATTGGTAAACTTATCAGAAGTTATGATTCTAACCTATAGTTTTTGTTTACCAAATCTAATTTTCTGCCTAGGCTTCAAGTTCCATTAATTTAATTGGTCATTCTAGTGATGAGAACATCTTCCGGCTCTTCAGGTAACAAAATTGTTGCACATAAGTCTTTAGTCAGTGCTTCTATTGTTCAAGTCCTGGGAAAGTACATTTAGCCTACACTACACATAATTTTTTCAATTTGTCTTCATCATCTCCTGTTCGCTGGTACATTTGCAGAATGTTCTGGAAGTGCTATCTGAACTCTGCACAGTTCAAGGTCCTTCACTCCAGTTACCAGTCCTCGCAAGCCTAGTTGAGTCTTCACGTTATAAGCAGGTAAGGCCCAGCAAAACTAGTTCTTTGGTTCAGCTAAGTTAAGAATGTGAATTAACATTAAACATAGGTTATACATCTAGTTATGATACATTAATGCATTTTTCATGAATTATTCTCATTATTTAGCATCTTGTTAATACACATGGTGACCACTCCCTGTAGGCACATTTAGCTTAAACACAATATTTTCAGTTTCACTATGACATTTTCTCATTAATAATCATGCAGTAGTCAATAGATATTTCTCAATTTAACATACCTGCTCCATCACTCATTTTTCCTTAGTCCCTCTGTAAATGCAGTGTCCGCTTGACAAATTCCCATTGACACCATCATGTCAAATACAGAGAACAAAGTTAAGAAAGAGATAGAACGGGTGAGGACTAGATTAAATGTCAGTTTGAAAGCCGTGGCCATTATCCATCAATCCATGAATCGCTCATTGAAGATAGATAACGGGAACTCTTCAGAACAATGTGGTAATTAACACAGTTCAAAATAAAAGATGGTAGTATTTCTTCTTTTCCTAGCATTATGGGGCGTTTGTATTTGCCCTAAAGCTACGTTTCGTCAGCATTTTCTGCGTCATTCCTTTGCTTTGGATAGTAACAGGATACCTATGCTTTATGACGAAGAAAGTGTTCAAGAGGAGAGGCCAGGAGGTTGAGGAGGAAATAGTGAACAGGAAGTGGAAGGGAAAAGGGGTAAAAAAGAAATAGGGCGACATCAAAAGTGTTTTTAACTGTGCAAAATGGAACTGTGGCTGATAAATGAAAACACTACAGTTGCCATGATAAGAAAATTGTTTATGTGCAGATCTAAACCTGTTTCCTGTGACCTCCAGATCCCTTCTCCTCTCCTGAACATCAAGAATATTTGTGCATGACCCTGGAAAAATGCTACCTAGCCCTTTCTCCTTTGATACATCTGCTGCTCTTACACGTTGCTTGACATATACTGTACAAGGGTTATAGGAAAACATTTTACTTATTATTGTGTCTTGTCTAAATTAACAGATAACACACGGGCTTCAACTTACAAGGAACTAGATCAACACTGACTATGGAAATTTGTATAATTACTGGATGTGCTTGGGAGGAGTCTGGTGACAGACTGGGATATGATGTCTCCTTTGTCAATAAACACACTACCTCGACACATCTAAATAAATATGTAATCGAATTTCACCTGAGAAAAGCCTATTTTATTCTTCCATATAGTGTAGGGTCACTGTGGCATCTCATATTACGTGCCTACGTATATGCCCCCAGTGTTCAGTGTTGTGGGTTATACATAGAACACCCAGCCTTGGAGGCTACAAAGAACAATTAGGTGTCAATTGGCTAATATTTAAAAACAGTTTTCCTACAAGTCAAAAAGGTTTCTTTTGATGTGCTTTAGGCAGCACAATGGAATGCCTGAAGCCATTATTTTACAGTCACATTTATGGGACCGTACAGCCCACGTGTGATATTTTCTTTCATGTCACTTTTGGAGCTTCGAAGTTATTTTATGTTTAATTTTCATATAAAGTGCAGCAACTCACTCCCAACAGAATATCCTGGCACTTAACCAGGCCAACGCAAACCAGGTTTAAGGAGGGATCCCTGTAATAGCCACGTTGTCGGCTGTGTTTTTTTAATAATCAGAGTGTTGCATGAACGGATAGATAAAGGAAGTTATTTTTCATTGGCATGGGGCAAAATAGGAAACGTACAGACAAGGCTTCTAGCGACACAAATCTTATGTATTGTTGTCAAAGCCATATCTGAGGATCTAAGATTTCTACTAGGTTGTTAAAAGCTGACCCTACTCTGAAGATAGCAGGGAACCCCACCATAAAAAGCTTTACGAATGTGTGTCATAGCAATTTCAAAATGCAACGCTTCCAAATAGGCAGCCAGTGGAGGGCATTAAGAAGCAGCCCCGTGGTTGTTCTGGGGGCAGATGGCAAAGAAGCCATGCTGCTGCATTCTGCACGACTTGCATACGAGGCAGTAGAAACTCATTTATGGCTCGAAAAGCACATATCGATAACCCAATTGACTTATTATGATTGCTTGCGTGAAGGCCATCCGGCAGTGTAAGGGCATCCAGTTAAAGGCTTACTTAAGCATACACATTATGTGAAAGCAAGAACTCGATACCAAGGCCCATATTTATACTTTTTTAGCAATGCATTTGCGCTGCTTTTTGATGCAAATGCGGCGCAAACTTAACAAATTACAATAGTATATTTTAAGTTTGCGCCGCTTTTGCGTTAAAAAATGACACAAATGCGGCACTAAAATAATATAAATAAGGGCCCAAGACACTATGGGGCATATTTATATTCTATTTGCGCTGAATGTGCATCAAAAAGTTTGATGCACATTCAGCGCCAACCTTGCCCCATATTTATACTATGACGCCCAACCCAGTGGACGTCAAAAATCCTCAGTGTGCGTCATTTTTTAGATTTGTGAAACCGTCTTGCGTTCATGACATGCAAGGTAGGCATTCCCGTCCAAAAAATGACTTTAAGGCCTGTGCGTCTTATTTATACTCCTGCGTCATTTTGACGCACAGGAGGGGGTGGGCCTTAAAAAATAGCACACAGCCTGGTGTGCGCCGTTTTTTAACGCCTGGGTGAGGGCAGGCGTTAAGAGACCTGTGGGATCACTTCAATGGTCTCTGACCATGGAAGCAATCCAGAGGTACCCTTCTCTGCCACCAGGGACACCCCCTGCCACCCCTGGAGGACACCCATGGATGGGGGGACCCATCCCAGATAAGTACAGGTAAGTAGAGGGAAGTATGTTTTTTTATTTTTTTAAAGTGGAATAGGGGAGCCTAATTTGGGCCCCCCTACATGTTACTATGCCCAATGAGCATGCCCAGGGGACAGATGTCCCCTGGGCATGGTCATTGGGCAAGGGGGCAAGATTCCCATCTTTGCTAAGACAGGAGTCATTTCAATGGGGGTTGGGCGTCAAAAAATTGCACTAGTCCGGTTTGAGCCATGATTTTTTACTCTAACCTGACTTGCACCATTTTTTGACGCACAACCCCCATTTTCCCCTACGCCGGCGCTGGTTTGCGTCAAAAAGTATCAATATGGGCTTATGGCCCATATTTATACTTTTTTAGCACCGCATTTGTGTCATTTTTTGACGCAAAAGCGGTGCAAACTTACAAAATACAACTGTGGGCCATATTTATACTTTTTTACTGCTGCATTTGCTTCATTTTTTGACGCAGAAACGGGGCAAACTTGCAAAATACAATTGTATTTTGTAAGTTTGCGCCACTTTTGCATCAAAAAGTTCAGCAAATGCGGCGCTAAAAAAGTAGAACTATAGGTCTGTACATGATAATTAGGCCCATATTTATCTGTGTCATTATTTGACACAAAAGCGATGCAAACTTACAAAATACAACTTGATTTTTTTTACGTTTGCGCCACTTTTGCGTCAAAAAGCAGTGCAAATGTGGCGCTAAAAAACTATAAATATGGGCCTGAGTGTATCATCCAACCAACTGCTCAATTTTTTGGCCACTTTTATAGAGAAGGAGGAATGCTGTGTTCTTCTGGCCATATCCAAATAACCTTTCTAAAAAGTTCAATCTCCCTTAAGTTGTAAGCAATTCTCTTTCATCCAAAAGGCCACAGAGCGCAGGCTATCACAGAATCCAATTCTGGTTGCTTCTTGATTTTGTGCATTGGATACCATAAACTGCGTATTATCGGCATCGGACTGTATCTCAAATCCATATTCTCTGACAATCTTTGGCAGGAGAGCCACTTAGATATTAAACATGGGGATCAGAGATGACCCTTGTGGCACCCGCATGTCTTAGTCACAACTTTGGATTTCAAATGAGGAATAAAGGCGGCTTTAGTTCTATTAGTTAAAAAAATCAGGCCAAGGCTCATGACTCTGGATGCCATTTTCATGTAGCCTCTTGATCAGAATTGCAAGTAAGACCCTTTCAAAGGTCATAGAAAGGTCTAAGAGGATGAGGGCAGCAGGTCAGCCCTCATCCATGCTAGTCCTGATCACATCTGTGACAGCCAGGAGGATGGTCTCAGTGCTGTGTTCTGCTCGGAATCCCGATTGGGATGCACCCAATATGCTGTTTACTTTCAGATATTAGGATAGCTTTTTTTGTAATCATTTTCTCCAGTAGTTTGACTGGGTAGACCAGGAAAGAAATGGATCGATTATTGGCTAAATTAGACGAATCCACAGTTGACTTCTTTAATATTAGAAGCATATTGGAGTGTTTCCATTTCGCAGGACTTTTTACAGTATTAAGTATCAGGTTGAACAATGTATTCAAAAAAGGGGAAAACAAAGATGTTGATAAGGAGATCACATGTGCCGAGTAAGAGTTATCAGGGGTTCCTGAATAAATAGAGGGAATCAAGCCACTTAGTTCCTCTAGAGTGATGTTGGTAAACCTCATGAAGCTATGTCCTTTCATGGAGGGTGTCTAATTAAGGGGAACAGTAGCACAGCATGAGTCTGCCAGACTCCCTAAATTTATCATAAATTGTACTTTTATTGTAGAAGAAGGAAGACAAGGTCTCACAGGGTTCTGGGTAATTGGGAATGGATGATACACATTCCTCTGGCTTCTTTAATTCTTTCAGGGTGCTCTAAAGCTCTTTTGAGGCGCTGTTCTCAGTCCTATCAGCAAAAGATTGCCTATGAGCAGCACACAGCTTCTTGCAATAGGCTTTAACAGCTTCTTGAACAGCTATTCCACCCTTCAGAGATTTGGAGCATCTCCATGCTCTCTCCAGTGTCTTAAATTTCAATTTATCTCTTCTAAGGACTTCCTTGTACCTTTAAGCCCGAGGCTCCTGATGGAAAATGTTCACAAGTTGAAGGGCGGTATGGTGTCTAAAGCCAAAGCTACATCTGTTTGTACATGTTGGTGACAATTTCTAAATCCACACTGCTTACTATCTCTGGAAACTTATGTCTCTCAGACTTTCTTCTGACACAAACGTCCATTGCCAGAGTAAATCGGTGGATAGGAAAGAGTGAAAGAACATTAAAAAGGTAACGGTCTGTCCATGTGAGAGGGTTGGGGTGTCTAATTTAATGTCACTATAATTGCTGAATATTAGGTGAAGCGTATCATCTTCAGCATCTGTTGTAGCAGCATGTTTCTGAGTCAGTTCTGCAGTTTCGTAATCCTTTTACAGTTTAATTTCGGACCAGTCCTCTGTGGAATCCCAATGTTGGTTCATATATTTGTTTCATATTTCATGTTTCTTTCAATAATGAGTGAAGTATCCGGCAACTCAAGGCTGAAATCATTCTTTATGGCACTTCCCCTTTCAAACACACGCTGTCAGGAATATCTAATTTTAAAATTGTCAATTGAAGCTAGTCAAAATCGAAGGTGTTTAGGGTGTGTTTAAATCAGTGCTTAATTTGTGCTTGTTGTTTCCGGTGCTGAGCACCGGCACTTATTTTTGAGGGCCGGGGTTTATTCTTCTGCCTCAAACATTTTCTGCGAGCAAAAGACACATATGGGAAAGACGGAGGAAGAGAAAAACGAAAAAAGCGTCACAAAGGGAGAAAGTAGAAAGCAGCAAGAGTGAGCTGATGGGACAGTGAGTGGCTTTATATGGATTGAAGAGGCCCGAGATGGCTGCAGGATTACGCCGCCTCATTTTTCTGTGTTCGCACATTTAATTGCAACAGCCGCGTGTTTAAGAGGAAGGCTTTGGGCACCGGCACCTTTTTATTTACAAATTAAGCCCTGGTTGAAATGTAATTGCCAGTCCGCCACATATCCTGTCCTTGGATCACGTTGAATCATCATATAATCAGTGAAAATAGCAATAGCTATGTCTGGATTGGCAGCAGAGTAGAACCAGTTCTCTGAATTGAGAGAGGAAATGAGGTGCCACACCTCAATAGTGTGTTTAACCAGGCATCTAGAATTAAAATAAAATCCTTTTCAGCACTTGACTGATCTAGAAGAGTCTTTACTTCTCAAATTTAACATAGAAAGCAAGAAATCTAAGCTTGATACCTTGCTTAGTGATACAAATGATTTACAGGAAGACAGGGGCACAATTGTCACACCTATCACCATAGGCCAATATCCCCAAAGCCCCGGGTGCATGGAACAGGAAGGCCAGTCGTCCAGTGGTGGGGTGTAAAAGTCTGTGATGAGAGTTGTGTGGCAACGCATGAGCCCGACCGTCATAAGAGGGTCATGGAGGAAGTTCTTCCCACTCAGGAAAAGTTTGAAAAAAGAGTGGGCAATTTTTGCATTTTAAAGCAAATTTGATAACGCAAAAAGGTTTATAAAGCAGCTGTCAGCGTGTAGACTTGAAATATTGAAACACATAAAAATGTTCCATATCTTACTGAATTAAAATGAATTAAGAGTTACTATAGCCTGAAAATTGTACAATGGACAAGCAAGGTTAATAATAACCAAACCCTGGTTGGTTTTCTCTGCACTGCATGTGGTTAGTGACAACAGGCCAGTGAGTCCATTGTAAAATGTATATTTTTTATCTATTCGCATGTGCAAGCAGCATACCACAAAAATCAAACTAACTGCAGTGTATAAGTAATGCAATTAATGTCCAGGTATAAAAAACTTAACAGGACTTGAAAAAGTGAAACTTGAAAGTGGGTACATTTGTGAAAAGGACACTAATGTTTGTGGATTTTTTTACTTTGACAGTTACTAATTTATTGCTCATAATACGAAAGATTATTAATGGTGGGTGGAGTAGCAATTGTGCTTGCTCCCTTTATGTCTCCTTGGCCAGCCGACTGCCCAGTCATTCACTTTAGGACTCAGACTCAAAGTAAGGCAAACGGAGAAGGTCATGCCAGGGATCAGTGTCGTACCAGCTATATTCACAGAGAGCAGTGCTGGGCACAATACTGCCTTCAATGCGATAGCAGCTGCTCCACTTTAATGTTTCTTTTTTTTTTTTTATTAAACCGTGCGATTTTTTTGGATTTTTTTTTTACTTGGTCCCCATTCCCCAGACCCAAGTGGCTTGCACCAGGCAGTTGGTCCTTCACTATCACTATCACTCTTCACCGTTGGTTAGTAAAAACAAAAAAACAAAAAGCAAACGCTCACACGTTGTATTTTCACCCTCTCTCGTTTTTTTATCGCTATATGTTCACTACTGTAGCCTCCAATAACAAGTGTGTAATAAAGAACTAGTAAAAACAAAATGACTCACTCAAACCCTGTCATACATTACACTTTACCAATCTTCCATGCACTCTTTGACTTTGCAAAGGCTTTGCTATAAACCATCCCTTTGAAGAGGGATATTTAATCTCACAAGTTTCTGTACAGTATTTCAGTACAACATTAGGACATGGTTTAAAGAGGATTTGCTCACATGGTATGCGCAAGTGCAATGGCTTCCCTCCCCATCTCCGCTGTGAAGCGAAGCATGGCATGCCACAGAAAGGCCTCTCAAAATACAAAAAGTGCTTTCACGCTGTAATGAAAAAGAGCGGAAGATAAACTGTGCTCACTGGTGTGTGTCTTTTTTGGGGACCCTAACTAAAGGGAGCCTTAAAAGCTGGAGTATTTTCAGAAAACTTTACTGTATGGATGAAGGGAACGCACGACCCATGGATCTCTCTTTCACGTGCACATTTCATTTTTATTTCGATCTTAGCTGATTAACGCTTATCTCTGTGGGAAATTAATTAGCAGCGTTTGGAATCATTTCAGAGCGGTTACTTTTCAAGAAAGCATGGCTGTTTTGACTGTCCTCCTCACCAGCAGTGAAAGCAAAGGGTGAATGACGCAGGATTCAATGGTAGCGCTTGGCAGCCATAACCCTGAATATAGGGTGTCAGTCCTGCTAAGAATCATATTTAATGCAGGATGCCACCTTCAGTATGGTACAGTTGAGTTTATACATGCTGGCCTGGTGTCGATCTCCGCGCAGCCTTTATTACGAGCAGTCTGTTCTTCACAGCGGCTAACTCTTTAAGCATTTATAAAGATGGGACTTGTTTTTGACCTGGCTCTCTTGCACACATTTGTGGCACACGCTGACAGCACTGGTACTGTGCTGCCCATGTGCCAATGCTCTCTGCAAGACAGCTAGTTCTTCTCAGAGCTCGTCACAGACTAGGGACAGCCTTTTGCAAGGAACACGTCTAGTCAAAACTTTTTATTTCCAAACTTTCCAATTATTACTGGTTTCGTTCGTCTGCAAAGCAGCTGGGCACAAAATGAAGGGGAGTCAAAGGTACATTTCAGAGTTATCATTCCTTACCACCAGCATACAGGCTGAAAATATTCATTTCCTACATGTTTACTGCGTGTTCGGAGCTACCAGCAGAGAGTCGTCCCCTCCCTCAACAGGCAATCCGTCTTTGGCACACATGTCAAATCACCCGAATTCCATGCCGTGAGAGCCACTTGTTTTTGGTTTAAAATGAGTCGTTTTCAGGTCGAGCGCTCAGGCTGTAGGAAAGTTCTTTTTTTTTTGCCCTAGTCAACCCCAAACTTTTTTGGACAGATACTGGTGGTTACTGACTCTTGGCTGTGCCCTGGGTACAGCTTACCAGTCCAAGGGTCAGTGCTCTGTGTAAAGTCGATATGCCAATTAATGTAATTGTAATTAGCAGTATCAATCTTCCTATAGGTCCCTAGTATACGGTAAGTATAGGGACCCCAGCGTAGGTAGTGCACCTATAGGTGCCCGGTGTCATTTTAAAGGCAGGCCTGCCTTGATGGCTGTTTTTAATCTAAAGTTATATGCAAATTCGACTTTGGAATTAAAAGTACTTCCAAAGTCTTAAACTACCTTATTTTTATATATAAGTCACCCCAAGGTGTGCCCTATGTGCCCCTATGGTTGAGGGTCATGTAACTATAAGCAGGGACCTTATAAAAATTGTTTTATAAGCCCTGGTGGAGTAAAATAGCCAAATTTGTTTTTCCCTCACTGTAGCGAATGGCCTCCATAGGCAAAAATGGGATTACTTTATTTTAATTAACAAAGTTCCATAAGTGCCAGATACCTCAAGGTTGGTATCAAATTAATTGTTATAATAAATCCCACAATTTGCAATTGCTGGATTTAATGTAACTAGTTCAGGTAAAGAGTTTTAAAACTCTACCTGAAAGTTGCCAAATTCAGCTCTGCAGGGCCCTTCTCTGATTGGCCAGCCTCTGGCAGCCTGGCCAGGCTGCCTTGATGAAGTGTGAAGTGGCCTGGGCTGAACACAAAGAATGTGCCTGGGGGAGGAGATCTGCCTCATCAGAGGGTGAAACAGGATGGGGGAGAGCAGCCAAACTGATCTTCAAAGTCAGGGAAGGACATTTGGAGCAGCTCAAAACCCCCCTCACTTCCTGCAACCCCACACAATTATGTGCCCTCTTGATTAGATTAGGAGAGGGGTGTGTTTATGATTTTCAGCCACACCAGTGGATGGGCTCAGCCAGATTTAACCTCCAAAAATCTCTTTCAGCCATGTTGGATTTTTGAAGAATGTTCCCTGGGATTGATTTTTGCCACACTTCTCCGGAAGTGGTCATCAACAGGGGAAGGAGCCTGTCTGTCATTGGACAGCCGGGACCCCTTTGCTGTTAACCCAGGAGCAAGGATAAATATGGCAGCGCTGCACCCACACCTCAGATCCCTACAAGGAAGTACATCAGAAGAAGAAGGACTTCCCTGCTGGACCCCTGACCTTTCACCGAGGTCTTCTACAAAGCGTATCCGAAGAGGCTCCAGGGAGGTCGGATTGGATTTGTGACTTCATCCCTCTGAAGAAAATCTTCAAGAAAATGACTAAGTCCAAAGGTAAACATTTGACTGAGGCCTCCCGCTTGCTGTAGCCGAGCAGGGCTCCATCGCGGTCAGCCTGAAAGTTAGACTTTGCCCCCGTCAAAGTCCGACCAGATTGGCACTTTTTGTTTCTATGTGCTAGAAAACATTATTTCTTTAGAAATGTATATCTCTGTTTCCCCTTATCCAATTTTATTCGTTTTGGTGTCAAATTACAGCTAAACATTTCCTATTTTTATAAAGTGTTTTGGGATTTTTAAACTGTTTCCTGTGTTTTATTTAATTATTCTCTTCTGATACTTGAATGCTTTACTCACTTTGTCTTCTAAGTTAAGACTTGTCGCTCGTTGCCAAGCTAGCAAGGGTTGAGCTGAGGTTCATTTATTGAGACCTAACTGAACCTAGTGAGGGTTAGTGGCCTATTGCCAAGTGTACCCTGCCCTTACCAATAGTCCATTTTCCAACACAGGCGCTCTGATGTGTTGTAATCTATCTGTGGGCTTTTAACCACACCCACCGCACGCCCATCACTATCACTCATTCTTGCCTTTCAAAAATCCTTTGTTATCATTGTTAAATGCTTTATGTTTGTCCCTCCTTGGGGCAGTTTGGTTATTGCCTTGGCCATTGACCCTGTTGCATGGATAATTGCATGATTGCCAATTTTTATGACTGTGAGCAAGCTTCTTTTTCCTCATGGCGGCCATAGCGCTTTGAATCAGCTTGCTTATGTCAACTGTTTTACTTTTCATTTTCAATTTAAAATGCAAGAAAAGCAGCTCAAACTCGAGCAAATGCAAGAACCATTGCCTTGCAAATGCTTGTTAATTTTCGTCAATCCACCTGAACATAAAATGTTCAGTAGTTCAATGAAGTGAGTTGCCCTAAATAATTGAGACTGCCAAGTGAAGCTGCAATTGCAAACCGAGGCAAAGTAAAACAAAACTCTTCAACCACAGCCATACTAAAAAAGGAGTCAACTGACTTAACTACTTAATTTTCTATTTATGTCACCTCATATTTAAATTTTTCTACACCGCATGTCCACTCTGACTACAACCACTTCTTCCTTTAGTATGTGTCTACTCTATCAGATATTGTTAAGCCCCACCTACCCTCTTCAGGAACCTAAAGCAACTGGCTCACGGCTGAAAAAAGCTCACAGCCGTTACATAACGGGGTAGGGGAACCATCAATAAGGGCTGGGGACACAAATATATAGGGGGGCAATGCCCCAACACCCTAAAGAGAAACCACCCCTGCAGTCCTCCTCATCTCCCTTATAGGACAGAACAGCCCATGTATACAGCAGCAACAAAAAACGTGATCTCGGCACCACTTATCATGTTACAAATTTAGGCCCTCATTCTGACCCTGGCGGTCGGTGATAAAGCGGCGGCCAAGCCGCCGACAGGCCGGCGGTCTAAAATATGCAATTCTGACCCTGGCGGGAACCGCCAACACAGCCCTCCAACTTAACACTCCGCCCGCCACAGCGGTACAAACAAACAGCGCGGCGGTTCCCGCCAACAGCCCGGCGGCAGACAAAGTACCGCCCACCCTATTACGACCCACCAATCTGCCACCTTTTCCGGAGCGGGAGCACCGCCGATAAGAACACGGCGGAAACAGACTACGAACGGGAAAACGCTCACCTCTACGCACTCCACGCGAGATTCCGGCAGTATGGAGCCAGAGTTGCAGGTCATCCCCGCACTCCTATTCCTCCTCATATACCAGGAGCGGCGCGGAAGACATCGGTGAGTACGGCACCTACGACACAGGGGAGGGAAAAGATTACCGGCACACACCCACCCACCCACACCCACTACAACACACACATCAATGCATTCCCACAGATCACTGTCACAACCCACAAACCACCCCCCTCCGAAATAATGCAAAGACCAAAAGAAGAGATCATAAACGGGCAGATATATTGAAATATGTACACCATTAATCCCAATAAATAAATAAACTATGTACAAAATATATACAGCTACTAAATGTAGTCCAACCACTGTCCGTGGATCACAGGGGTCCTGTGCAAAGGGGCAAGGCCCAGTCCCACGACAAGAACTCCACGGAGAGAACACTGCAGGGGCATCAGAAAGAAAATAGGACAGGCACCTCAGGGGGAAGGGAAGGGGGGGCACCTCAGCCACTTGAGTACACGACGCCAGATCCACGAGGGGACTCCATCACCACTGGCCCATCCTGGGGAGAGCAAAGCCACAGTCCATACAGTCCATACAGTGGGTGGCCTGCCCACTGGGCCATCCTGGGGAGAGCAAAGCCACAGTCCAAACAGTCCATACAGTGGGTGGCCTGCCCACTGGGCCATCCTGGGGAGAGCAAAGCCACAGTCCATACAGTCCATACAGTGGGTGGCCTGCCCACTGGGCCATCCTGGGGAGAGCAAAGCCACAGTCCAAACAGTCCATACAGTGGGTGGCCTGCCCACTGGGCCATCCTGGGGAGAGCAAAGCCACAGTCCAAACAGTCCATAACAGACCCCACTGCCACTGGAGGAGGCAAGTTGGCCAGAGGACATCCTGCAGCCCTGCCCGAGATAGATCCTGCCCTGCCACGTCTGCCAAAGGGCCAGCGGTTCTTGCCCTGAAGGGCCCAGTTCAGCCGTTCTTGAGACGGCGGGGCCCAGTTCAGCGCTTCTTGAGACGGCGGGGCCCAGTTCAGCGGTTCTTGCCCTGAAGGGCCCAGTTCAGCGGTTCTTGAGACGGCGGGGCCCAGTTCAGCGGTTCTTGCCTTGAAGGGCCCAGTTCAGCGGTTCTTGAGACGGCGGGGCCCAGTTCAGCGCTTCTTGAGACGGCGGGGCCCAGTTCAGCGGTTCCTGCCTTGAAGGGCCCAGTTCAGCGGTTCTTGAGACGGCGGGGCCCAGTTCAGCGCTTCTTGAGACGGCGGGGCCCAGTTCAGCGCTTCTTGCCTTGAAGGGCCCAGTTCAGCGGTTCTTGAGACGGCGGGGCCCAGTTCAGCGGTTCTTGAGACGGCGGGGCCCAGTTCAGCGGTTCTTGAGACGGCGGACGGTCTATGGCCAACTGCTAATTGCCTGGTGGTGCCCTCCTGGGCAGCGGGGATGGTGCTCCTTCACTGCCCACCTGGGCTGTGGGGCCCTCCTGGCCAGCTGGGCTGGGTCCTCCCTGGGCAGCGGCTATGGGGGTGGTGGGCTCTCCCGGGGCAGCTGTGCCGGTTCCTCCCGGGGCAGCGGCTATGGGGGTTGTGGGCTCCTCCTGGGCAGCAGGCCTGCTGCCTGACCTCTCCAACTTGCTGCCCTTGCCCTCCTTAGTCGTCGGCCTGTGGCCCTTTCCTCCCTTTGGAGCTGTGGCTGGTGACTGTCTCTGGGTGGTGTCCGGGGGGGATGTAGAAGGCGGGCTCCTGCGGCGCCCCTTCCGCCTTCTGCTCCTCTTCCCAGGGGGTGGGCTGGCTGTCCCCTTGCTGCTGGGCGAAGATCCAGACATGCGGGCTGGCGGGCTCCAATACCCCTGCACCCTTGTCAAGGGGGCTGCAGGGCTGGTGGTGGCTGAGGTGCTCTTCTTACCCCGACGAGAAGGAGGGGGGGGCTCAGGGTCAGGAAAGAAGTTAGTAGTGGCGAGGAAGAGCTTCTTGGGACAATGGAGAGTGGTAGGTACAGTGGGAATGGGAGTGGAGGGAGAGGATGTGGTTGTAGGTGAGTCACGTTTGCTGTCTTTGGGTGCAGGTGCAGGAGGGATAGGCTGTCGTGAGGTGGATGGCTGTTGGGTGGGTGGGTGGCTGCGTTTGTGTGGTGTGGAAGAGGGGGTGACAGACACAGTGGGAGAGGACACAGGGGACGTGTAAATGGCAGTGGGGGTGGTGACTGCACGTGTGCGGACTGGAGTGGAGGGTGTGCTGGTGATGGAAACACTGGCTGATGGTGAGGTGAATGGAGGTGTGAGTGTAGACGTCACAGGGAGGGAGGAGGGAGACGAGGAGGTGGGGGTCACAGAGGTGGTAGTGACTGTTGGCATGTCTGCATCGGAATGTTGCGTGTGTGAATGTCTGCGTGATCTGTGGTGCTTATGTTTGGATGAGCTTCTCTTGGGTGTTGAGGTGTGTGCAGGCTGGTCTGATGGTGTGGGTGGGACAGGCAGAGGAACAGGAGACTGGGAGGAGGGAGTTAGTAGAGGCAGGCAGGAGACAGGGACAATGGCTGCCGTCAGTGCTGAGGCCAGAGCCTGGAACGATCACTGATGGGCAGCCTGACCCGAATGAATGCCCTCCAGGTACGCATTGCTGCGATGAACCTCCCTCTCCACCCCCTGGATGGCATTCAAAAGGGTAGTCTGCCCAACAATGAGCGTTCGGAGGAGGTCAATGACCTCCTCACTGAGGGCAGCGGGGGTAACAGGGGCAGGGCCTGAGGTGCCTGGGGCGAAGGAGATGCCCGGCTTCCTGGCAGAGCGGGCACGGGGCGAACGCTGAGGGGCTGCTGGGAGGGCAGAGATGGTGCGCTGGGTGGCGGCTGTACCTGTAATGGCGGGGGGCACGGATGGTGCCACCCCCGCAAGGGAGCCCCCTTCCGAGGACGTGTCCGTGTCGCTGCAGGCTCCAGTCGTCCCCGTCGTGGAGCTCCCCTCGCCCTCCGTCTCACTGGTCCAGTCTGACTCTGTGGCATGGCCCTCCTGGGCCATGTGAGATGCAGCTCCCTCCTGCCCCGATGCCACTTCTCCTCCGCCTGATGATGCTGATGCACACAAGCACAGAAAGACAAACAAAAAGGGGGGGGAGAGAGAAATAAAGGGATATTGAGTACATGGATCTCCGGTACAGTTAGCGGACATGACAGACACAGATGCCCCCTGCACTAAGTTGCGCACTTGGGGTACGCTACGCATTCCGTGGAACATGGCCTACACGCCTAGAGTTGACAACTGCACCCATGGATGACACGGCCCAGGGATGGCTGTACTGACAAACTACTGAGGGTGGTGGCTGGGGACACAGGGGCTTACGGGGGTGCCCAGCCTACAGATATCGCCCTGGCCTAGGGGGACCCCCAGCCCTCCTCCCCCACCCAGACACCTCCACTGCGCGACAACAGAGTAGATAATGCTTGTACTCACCCCCTTGTGTCTGCTGTGCTGCCCTCACGCGCCCATCCAATTCAGGGTAGGCCACCGCCAGGATCCGGAACATCAGGGGGCTCAGTTGACGGCAGGCACCCCGCCTACGTTGGGAGGCCATCCCCAGCAGAGACTCGGCGGTCTTCTTGGTCCCGCGGCGGATGTCCTCCCACCTCTTGCGGCAGTGGGTGCCCCGTCGATGGTGGACCCCCAGGGCCCGGACTTCCTTGGCGATGGCACGCCAAATCCCGATCTTCTCATGGGCGCGGACCTATGTGACACGTACAGGGAGGGAGAAATACCACGTTCAAGTTTCTCAGCATTTTCCTTTCCAGTGGCCCAACGCCCCCCATCCCCGCCAGGCCCCCCGCCATGCCCCCCGCCATGCCCAACATGCCCCCCATCCCCGCCAGGCCCCCCGCCATGCCCAACATGCCCCCCATCCCCGCCAGGCCCCCCGCCATGCCCAACATGCCCCCCATCCCCGCCAGGCCCCCCGCCATGCCCCCGCCATGCCCAACATGCCCCCCATCCCCGCCAGGCCCCCCGCCATGCCCAACATGCCCCCCATCCCCGCCAGGCCCCCCGCCATGCCCCCCGCCATGCCCAACATGCCCCCCATCCCCGCCAGGCCCCCAAGCCAGCCAGTGGCCCCAAATCCATATTGAATTAAACTCACTTGTTGGTCTGGAGGACCGTAGAGTAGCGCATACTGGGGGAGGACCCCATCCACAAGTTTCTCCAACTCCTCTCCAGTGAAGGCAGGGGCCCTTTCCCCAGTCGCAGCAGCCATTGTCCCTTCCAGACCGAGGTCACAGCAACACTTGCAGTATAGGTCCTCTCCTGTGAAAGTTCAAGTCGCAAGTGGATAAGTAGATAGAAAATGGCGGTCACGTCCGCGGCGGTGCGTACCGCGGCGGTGCGTCCCGCCACCGCCGGCGCCCTTCGCCATTGGCTCCTGAAACCCATAGGCTTCAATGTTAACCAATGCGGCTTCGCGCCGCGGTCTTCGCCCGCCGCCCGCCGCGGTGTGCCACGCCAGCGCATTGACCTCACATCCCATTGTCACACTTCACAGGTCAGGCAGCCGCCATTTCCAGGGCCCACATGGCTCAATTTCAACTGCGTCACACAGGCCTAGGCCTTGCATAGCCACTCAGACACGCCATTCACTGCATAGAGAATCGTATACTGTGCTAGCTGTGAGTACGTACCTGTGGGTTGCTTGACTGTGTGCTCCATGTTGTCCTTCCTAGGCACCGTCCGCTGGGTTGGGCGAGGAGACGGATGAATCCTCCCGTGTACCGACCGCTGGTGGACCTGTCGACAATGGAAGAACGCCACATTATCCTGACCTACCGTCTTAACCGTGCCACTATCCATGAACTGTGTGCCCGGCTGGAGCCCGACCTGATGTCCCCCATCCGCCAACCCACAGGGATTCCCCCTCTGGTGCAGGTCATGTCAGTACTACATTTCTTGGCAAGTGGGTCATTTCAGACAACCGTGGGAATTGCTTCCGGGATGTCTCAGCCCATGTTTTCGAAGGTGTTATCCAGAGTGTTGTCTGCCCTGATGAAATCCGTGAGGAACTACATCATTTTCCCTGAGGTGGGCGAATTGGCTACAGTGAAGGGTGATTTCTACGCCCTTGGACATATTCCCAACGTAATTGGTGCCATTGATGGGACCCATGTGGCTTTGGTTCCCCCAAGAGACAGGGAGCAGGTGTACAGGAACAGGAAAAATTACCATTCAATGAACATCCAGGTGGTGTGTTTGGCTGACCAGTACATCTCGCATGTAAATGCCAAATTCCCAGGGTCAGTGCATGACGCCTACATCCTCAGGAATAGAAGCATCCCTTACGTGATGGAACAGCTACAGAGACACCGTGTATGGCTAGTGGGGGACTCTGGGTACCCCAACCTGTCGTGGCTACTGACCCCAGTAAGGAATCCCCGGACCAGGGCAGAGGAACGGTACAATGAGGCCCATGGGCGTACTAGGAGGGTGATCGAACGCACCTTTGGCCTCCTAAAGGCCAGGTTTCGCTGCCTGCATATGACCGGTGGATCCCTAATGTACTCACCTAAGAAGGTGTGTCACATCATCGTGGCCTGCTGCATGCTTCACAACCTGGCTTTGCGCCGCCAGGTGCCTTTCCTGCAGGAGGATGGTCGAGACGGTGGTGTTGTGGCAGCGGTGGAACCTGAGGAGAGTGACGAGGAGGAAGACGACGGGGCTGAAACAGACAACAGGGACAGAATCATTGAACAGTACTTCCAATAGGACACAGGTAACATTTCAAAGATAATTTAGTAAATGTTAACTACTCTGCAGCATCTCTGCTGCCTGTCTATTTGCCCCAGTGTATGATGACTGAGTTTTGGCTTTTCCCTCCCTATTTCAGATCTGGGGTCCCCACTACGAGTCCTGTGCTTCGTTTCCCCATGGACTACAGCTTTGTGGCAGCTGTTTGTTGACTTCACCATGTACAAGGACATATTTGCACTGTCATGTCAATTACAATCTATTGAAATCACAGCCAGACTCCTGATATTTTGGTGCAAAATAGGTGTTTATTGAAGTGCTCAAAATGGGATGGGTGGTTTCAAGTGGGTGGGGGCTATGGTGAAGGAATGTCCATGGCAGAGTCCAGAGTAACAGTCACACAGGTGCATTGTCCAGAGGCCTGTGGAGAGATGGAGCATGGGCAGTTCAAGGATGGACAGGGTGACAATGTGGGACAGTGGGATGACATCAGGTGGTATCCATTGCTGGCGGGGGTCTTGACATCCTACTCTGTCTTCTTGCGAGATCTCAGGGCCCTCTTGCGGGGTGGTTCTTCTCCTGCAGGAGGTGGGGGTCTGGTGGGCTGCTGCTGTGCGGGGGCCTCCTGTCCACTAGCGCCGGCGGAGGTGGATGGCTGTTCTTGGTCCAGGCTAGTGGCAGGGGCCCTTTGGTGTTGTTCAGTGTCCGCCCTGCTGTTTACGAGGTCCTGCAGCAGCCCTACCATGGTAACCAGGGTGGTGTTGATGGCTCTGATGTCCTCCCTGTACCCCCGATAGTGTTCCTCCTGCAGCACCTGGATCTCCTGGAACCGGGCCAGTACCGTCGCCATCGTCTCCTGTGAGCGGTTGTATGCTCCCATGATGGTGGTGAGGACCTCGTGGAGAGTGGGTTCCCTGGGCCTCTCCTCCCCCCCCTGTCGCACAGCTGCCCGCCGAGTTGCCCTGTTTCCCTGGGCCTCTGCCCCCTGGCCGGTGTGCCCACTACCACTGCCCCCAGGTCCCTGTTGTTGTTGGGGTGGTGGGTTATCCTGGGTGCCCTGTAGTGGTAGACACACCGCAGATTGACGCGCCCTGGAGACAGAGGCATGGGCCCGCTGGGTGGGAGCTGTGCTGGTGTTCCCAGAGGGGTTAGGGTCTGTAGTGGCCTGTGCCTGTGTGAGGGGAACCGACTGTCCAGAGGTCCCCGATGGTCCGGGCTGGTCATCGGTGTCCAGATCGACAGAGCTGCTGTCATCGCTGACGGCCTCTTGGGTGGGGGGTGTGGATAATTCTGGCCCCTCCGCCGCGGTGTGTTGACGGTCGGGTCCTGCAGGGGTATAGAGGTATGGTTATAGTTTCAATGTGTGGCATATGGGTGTATCTGTGGGTTCTCGTGTCCCCAAGTGCTGGCATTCGTGTGTGGGGGCTTTGGTGAGGGTGGCTTGTGGGGGGGATGTGTATATGCATTGGGCATGCTTTGGTGATGGGTGTCCATGCTTAGTGGACGCATGCAGGCCTAGGTTTTGGGATGTGTGGGTTGTGATGGTGAGACATTGGCGGGGAATAGGTGTGCTGGGGGTGGGGGTGAGGATGGTGGTGGGGGTGAGGATGGTGGTGGGGGTGAGGGTGGGGGTGAGGATGGGGGTGGGGGTGAGGGTGGGGTTCGAGGATGGGGGTGAGGGTTGGGGTCTGATTTGGCATGCAGGTGGGGGGGAAGCAGTATTGAAGCTTCAACTTACCAGTATCCATTCCTCCGCCGACTCCTGCGAGGCCGTCAGGATGCAGGATGTTCAAGACTTCCTCCTCCCATGATGTGAATTGTGGGGGTTGAGGTGGGGGTCCTCCGCCAGTCTTCTGCACGGCGATGTTGTGCCTGGATACCATGGAACGCACCTTCCCCCGTAGGTCGTTCCATCGCTTCCTGATGTCTTCCCGATTTCTGGGGTGCTGTCCCACTGCGTTCACCCTGTCGACAATCCTCTGCCATAGCTCCGTCCTCCGGGCAATACTGGTGTATTGTATCTGTGTGCCGAACAGCTGGGGCTCTACCCGAACGATTTCCTCCACCATGACCCTGAGTTCTTCGTCTGTGAAGCGGGGTTGTCTTTGGGGTGCCATGGGGTGGTGTGTATGATGTGTGGGGTGGAGTATGTGTATTTCAGTGAGTTGAGTGTGGTGGTGTGTGTTGTTTTGTGTGTGGATAGTGTGTGGGTGATGGTGTTGAGTGGCTGTGGCTGTTATGTTTTGGATGCTGGTGTCTCGCTCTTGTCTTATTTACGAATTTTTAAGCGTAGGGGTTTGTGGGTGATGTGGGTGTGTGTTTTATATTGTATTGTGTGTGTGGGAGTGGTGTGTGTATGTGTATCAGGTGTGTGGGATTCAAATCGTCCAATGTGGCTGAGTTTTGTTCGTTTGTGTGTATTCTGACCGCGCCGGTGTGTCCCGCCAATGGAATACCGCGTTTGAATGACCGCCGCGTGGATTCGTGGGTCGTAATGGCATGGGCGTATTTCTGTTGGCGTGGCGGTGGAGGTTTGGTCACCTCCACCTTTCCGCCGACCGCTGGTCTGGCGGTCTGTTGTGGCGGTCGGATTTTCGGAGGTTTGCCTTCTGCGGGTCAGAATGACCGTGGCGGGTTTCCGCGACCGCGGCGGGATTATGGAGGATTTCTGACCGGCGGTAGGCGCCTTTTACCGCCGAGGTCAGAATGAGGGCCTAAATGTCTTCAAAAAAGTAATGTTTCAACCAAGTTAGAAAACCAGACGCTTGAAGTAATGACTCCGCAGTCCATTCATTTTTCAAAGCCTTCTCTTTTCCTCTATTCCTCTTATTCACAAAATAGCTTTTCTTCCCTTGTCCCTTAGCCAACGCATTTCTTCCCAATTTGGGACTGTCCAGGGCTGCTCAATGTAGCAATAAATCCCACACTGATCTCTGCAAGATCGATATGATTGTATCCCAGGCTCTCCCCAAAAAAGAACCTCTCGTTCCTGTATTGCCCCTTTCATTGGTCACATTTGCTTAGTCTCATTGGATTAATTTTTACAGAAATGTTAAATTAGGAATTTGAAAGCTTATAGATCCGGTAAAGTTACTAGAAGCAATGCAGTTTGGCCAGGCTGGCAGGGTGGAATTAAATGGCCACAACCACATTTGTGACTATGGTTCCCAGCTGCCTGTTTTGTTTTTATCAGCCTGAACAGTATTTTAATGTCTGTGCTGGTACGAAAAAAAAAAAAATTACCCAAAGCTGGTATTAACCAAAGCTGTTATTTTTACTCTGGTGATTACATACTTTAAAGGCAAACGTAATGCAAAAGCACATTCAATTTTTTCCTTAAAGGTGAGTTAAACCTAGCCCTAGACTAAGGCAGAAAAGCCAGTTTAGAAAGGAATATAGATAGTTGTATGTAAAGAGTCCTCGTTATTTATCACGGCTGGGGCCTTTTCAGAATCTGGCTGTTTATTTTTTGTTTGTGTAGTTTTATATAGCAGGAATTCTGCCCAAAAGTATTGGAACAATTTACATGAGCACTAATTACACAAGATCAAATTTATTTTTATTTAGGCATCGAGAAAGTAATTGATTTGCCCACAAGCACAGGATTCAGAGCGATGCTGGGACTCAAAAGTACTTTATAACCTTTCTATTTTTTTCTTCTCTCTGGGAAAAGTAGTGTCACAGTGAGGCCTACACAATCACACACCCCCACCAGCCCAAAAGACCCTTGGTACGAGGTGGCAACATCCTCTGCATACTCCCTCCTCTCCCGCTCACCATGGCCAGAATGTGGTGGCCCAGCAGGGAGGCGTCAGGGGAAAACTGCTGCTGGGCCGAGTCAGACACGAGGGGGTCCTGAGGTGAGAATGGCACAAAGCTGGGGTGGGTGGAGGCGTGGCTAAGATGAATACACGTTACAGTGGCCTGGCAGGAGACTCCCAGACTGTTAGGCTTTGTGGACCAGTTAACTGCGAACATATAAAACTGGCCCACCTGTGAATCTGAGGCACTGGTCCATCGGCCAGTTCCCAACTGCCCGCCTTTCCAATCTGCCTCTGATTGTATCAATGTTTTCTCTTCATGATCGTCATCAGGAACGCCTCAATCTTGGCAGTTGTCACAATCCTACAGGGTCCATAGTAAGGTCACTGTGGGTAAGTGTCACCCACTCACAATAGCGCTGCAGCATCCCCCGAAATAACCAACATTTAATTTGTGAAATGATGAGGGGTGCTGGGATCATTTTTTGCTGATGTTTAGTGATGTTAGTCCCTGGACTGGCCGCTCTATGGTCAATTGTAGGTTGATCCTCATTCTTATCAGAGAAGCCACGTGCTCAAAATAAAAAAGGCCCACATGTGTTCCCAGGTGAGTATTTGAAACAACATTTTGCCTGAGGGAGAGCTCTACATATTGAATGGAGATAGCCTGAATAGGTAGTTCTTTTCTCCCGAGTTGGTCTGAAACTGCCAGAACTTCTAGTGCCTGGCGATGGTCTGACACAAGCAGGTGCAGACAAGCTTTGGTGCACCTTTGAACTTCCTCTGGACCTATTTAAAAGCTACTTATGCCATTTGGGTGTAGTCAACTTTACAAATATTATATGGTCAGAGCACAGTGGCAAGAGTCAATATGCTACCAAATTCAGTAAACAAAGTACAAAAAATCAAGGAAAAACGCAGAACAGTACATTTTGTGCAAGGCTAATTTTCTTAGGTTGAGAAAGCCAAGTTAATTTTGCATATTTCAGGTACAAATTGGAACTACCATAGGATGCATGACTTTATGCACAAAGGAGAATGCCATCTGTTTAAGCCAACCCACAACCAGCCTTCAAACATCCAAACAAAACCAAGGGGCATTGAAAATGATCATTGTGCCAGATGAAAACTCTGCACCACACTATCCATGAAAATGTAGCGTGTAGCATACAAGAAACCCAAATAGCTCATCTAAATGTGCAAATATCAAGGTGAGCCTACATAACACCTAGGATGAAAAGATCTAGAGTCGACATCCATAACAGAACAACAAAGTGAGCAGAATATCTCATTTAAAATATGTTTTGCCATACACTGTTTGGCAATTGATTCTACAGACCAATGAAGAAGAGGGATGTGGCTAGCCCAGCATTAACATGGTATAGATCATTCCAGCACCTCAGGGAGTATGGTACTTTGTTGAAAGGAGATCAAGATGGTCTAAATAAGTACTGGCAGAGCCAATCGGTTTCGTCTATGCAAAAACTATTAGCCTTATTAATGTTTCAGTCAATGCTGTAGGTTTGTTTGCATTTGCTTGCAATCAAAATAAAAAAAATAGCCATCACACCAGCTTGCCAAGGCCTGTCCTATTGGCGTCACCAATTATTGTTTTCTTTGCATTGTGGTACTTGCAGTCGTGAATTTATACTTGACTTAAGAGAACCACAAGTACCGCTCTGGGACTTAGGAGGCTGATGCTGAAATGCTGCATTGTCAATCTAAATGAGCTTAATGTATCCTGTCAAGGGGTGTGCCACGTTTCCAGTCACAGGAATAGCTTCTGTTCACCTCTCCTGCATCCTCCACTATCTCCCTGCATATGGCACAGACAAGTCCTCAGTTGGCTAACAGCGGGCAAGGGCCTCATAGAGTATATATGGGGGTACTAATAAGGGGGTGTTGTTCTCATGAACACAACATAGGGAGCCGCCCCCTGCCAAAATGAGCTGTGAGAGATGGCAAATGAGGCAACAGTAAGGCTGTCCTCTTCCAACCACTTCCCTCTGGTCATCAAGGCAACCAGTCCCTTCCCCTTTATAGGCAAGTGTGTACAATGTATATATAACAAGTAGATCACAAAGCACATGTTAAAGGACCTATCCAGTGTAGGGAAAAAAATCAATACACCGAATCACGGGTAAGGTAGTTATTTGTCACGGATATTTATTTGTCACTGTATTTTTTCTCCACAGCAATGCTGGGCACATAACACGGATAACTTAATTTGTTAATGTACTGACCGCAGAAGCGTATGCAGCCTGCAAATTACAAGTTCATATACATGCACTAAGAAGTGAAAGCAACCCGAGCCCACAAGAGGGACAGCAAGGGCTGTAGCAAAATGTCCTTTTGATATGAGGGGGGCCAACCTAAAATTATGGAATACATTGGAAAATTGCTGATTTTAAGTGGCCGTGTTTTTGTCACTGTGCAAACACTGTGTAACAACACACCGTGACCAAGTTGAGGGAATCAAAGCAGTGCAATCCAGTAATAAAGATGGAGACTATGTAGGCAGTGGTTGAAGTGAGGTGGTTGGAGGGATGGGCAAACAATAAACAGGAAAGGGGCATGCAGCAACGGGAGTTAGGTGATGGGAGGAGCGAACAAGCAACATGCAGCTAAGGGGCAAGCAGCAAAGGGAGTTCGGTGAACAGAGGGATGGGCAAGCCATAACCAGAATATGGACAGTAGAATTAGCCTGAAAAACTATGCACTGTTACCTAGTCCTACCCTTGAACTTAAAAAAATATAGTACCTTTCCAAGTGCTTGGCCAGGGGAAGTACTTGATCCAAGCTCCACAACAAAGATGAAGACCTGAAGCTGAGCAGGAAGCTGTAGATAGGAGGAGGCGATGACCAACAGAAAGAAACTGAACAAGAGTGATGCGAGATTCAATCATTGGTAAGTAAGGTTAAGTTATGGCCAGGCTCTAAGCCCCTTTCAAGATTCTTTTGATTACAAGAGATTTTGCAAGCACAGCACAAGAAAAACTTAAAAAGTGTATCCCCATAGCACAAAGTTGTTTAATGTGGATTAGGTCGGTAGTTGGGGATAGCACTACCCAGTTATATCACTGACAGAGGTAATTGCCAGATAGAAAGTTCTGTTGTATTGTGGTATCCTAGGATCTTGTAGCTGGATATCTCAGCACATCATCCTGGGCTGTCTCCATAATAATATTAGTGTAATGACACGAAATGGCAGTTCAAATCACTGACACAAGCATGCATCTAAATCATTGAATTTCAAGCTACCACAGTAGTAACAAGAATCTTGAAAGAGCTTCTGAGCAGAACAGAAGCAATTGGCACTTGCCATATGGAGCCCTACCTCGTTGGTCATCTAGGCACACTCCCTATGACATTATAACATGGCTTCTCAGACGTTTTCCCTTTCTTCCTACCCAATGTCTCCACATAAAAAAAAAAGTCCATGAGATAAATACTGCATTGTTACAAGGGTAAACATTTCCACCCTCCCAAGCACAAGATCAGAAGAGGAAGGGAGAAGACAGACTGCAGTGGAGATAACCTGCACAAATGTAGGACACCGATCAAGGATATTAGATGCGTTTGGTTGCTTTTGTGGGTGAGCAGGATGCCATGTATGAGATGGACACTTGCAATGGGTCCAATTAAATGATGACCGTTGCCAGATCACAGAACCTCATAGAGAGGCTTGTGGCAGTCATGACAGAGAGCACTGAGTCATGTGTAGGGTACTCTAACTACCTGCCAACATGTGCAATTGAAAGACATAGCAGAACACAACATGGATCAGGAAAAACACATGAAAAAGCAGGCAAACCGGAGAAGAATACATGTGGACACAGTAAGAGGCAGCTGTGATTTCAGAGACAGATTACTGACTGTAGTTATGTGTAGTTTGAGGTGGCCTCCAGCACACAATGAACAGCTGCAGGAAAACGTATGTCTGCCGCACAGTGTGCTATCATTTCTCACATTGTGTCTGTCCTGAAGGACATAGGTAACAAACTGCATACCAGCCCTATTTATTGGAAACGTTGCCCACTGAGTAATCATATCTGCAAATGACAGCAGTATGCTGTTTTGCAATTCAACCTTTACGCAGTGCTTTCAATGGGCTGGTACTATCAAAAATCAGTACCTCCACTGCTTTAATTAGGAAGGACTAGTGCCAGCACTTCTCAGCACTGCTGCACTGCTTCTAATGGGAGAGTACCATCACTTCTCAGAAGCAAAAGGTGATCTTGGACTAGGAGTACCTGCACGTTTATATTTCACTTTAGGCACTGCCCTTACAGTATATTGGTGTATACAAAGGTATTCCATTTGTGGGTTTGCTTAGCAATACACTGCCTACATTATTTCTAATAATTTAGCTGTGTAATGTTTGATTTGTAATTGTGTTATTGTTCAGTTGTATTGTTTTTATGGCCATCCCTCAAAGACGGACACCGCTAGGTACAGACAGCAATCACATACATGGGCAGAGACAGAACTATACATATAAAGAGAAATAGACAGTGATGGCGGCCACTGAACAGGGGTGGCAGGGTGAGACAGAGAGCAAAGGGACAGGGGAATGGGGGGGGTTAAAAAAACAAAACAAATTAAAATAAAAAAAACTTACCTTAGAGGGATGATGCGTTCATCCCCCCTGTGTCCTCTTCCTCCTCCCGGCTACACAGGCTCCCAGCCAATCACGACGCTGCTGAACGTAGTGTCATGATTGGTCTGAGTGGCCTGCTTCACGTTCAGACTGGCAATGGGAGCCTGTGCATGTTCTCTATCAGTATGTGCTATACAGCCGGGTAGAGAACATGCAAAGTGTGCATGTCTTTTTGCCCTGCTGAAGACGGCAGGCCAAAAAGACATGTGCACTTTGTGTGTACATAGCCATCCTCCGGCCCCTCCCTCCAGCCCAGCTCCACTCTACAAAGCAAAATAAGATGATAATAACGTAATGTACGTTATCGTTTTATTTTTCCTTTTTGGATAAAGCAGTGGGGCGACGCTCCTCCACATTAGTGGAGGAGCTGACCCTGGAGATAGACATATATGAAGAGATAACCAAAGAGATAAGGAGACATAAAGACATATTTTACAAAGACACTTTCACAGTTATTCAATGAATAAATCAGAGTGACCTTAGGCACTGGAGGTGGTGCTGCAGAGTTCAGATCGAGAATGTACAATATAAGTGCCTTTTTTGTGTTCCTGCACCTCACATCCAAAATGTCCACAGGAAAGAATTTTGCACTAAACACTGGTGTGAAATTGTGCCTCAAGCAACATACACGAGTGGCCATTTTGAGCTGTGTGACAGTCCAGATTCTATTCTGCAAACTACATGCATGTTACCCAAGCTATGCTAATTGGTTCAAGGACAAGCATCAAATGTCAGGATATGTCTTTTGACAAACTGCAGCTTATTTGGAAACTGGTGTTTACTTATATTTATAAAGGCCATAGGATATCAATATATTCCTAACACAATAGTTAAAAGCCTGTAAATAACTAGATACGTTGGAAAAAATATTAGCTATTTGGAAAGCACAAACGAAGCGTTATTTTTTTTGTAATTGTGAAATGTGATGGGAACAAACATTTTTATTTTAAATATTAGCAGAAACACGATTTCTGCGCATTGTCGTTTGTGTGCTGTATAGTTTTACCAGCAAATTAAGAGTTAGAGGTAATTTCAACCGAAAATGTGCTTTCCGTGAATGACAGAGTGCTACCTCACAAGTGCTCCAAAATGCACCACGGGCTACCTGCCTAACACACACTTACCTTTCCTTCTGAATGAGCGCAGCACATTTTCTATACTTTTTTTGTGGGATGCTTGAATTTTTCACAATCCTTCTAACTTCAGTGATATAACATTAATAGCAGCATCTGCACTCTGAAATAATGTCTAACACCCCTTGGAGTCACGGAGAGTGAAACAGAAATAGACACATTTAAAGTAAAATGGGAGACGGATACCTACTCAGGCAGGCAGAGAGGAGTGACGAGACTGCCTGATAAAGGGATACACATGCATAACAATACATGAGTACACGGAAGGGTAAGATATTTAACACACATGATAACCTCTGACACGCCTTGGTTCTATAATTTATCTGGTGTGACAAATAGCACACATTAAACGTTTTTATCTCATAAGAAGCCGATTTTTGCATATCTTGGTAATTACCGGACACGTTTCACCTACAGAAATCTATATAGGGTTATCAGAGTATGATAGTACTAGTAAGGGTTACTAAAAGGGCCTGAATTTTGTGACGCTCTTCTAAAGACGGTTCTAGGGAAAAAAAATCATACATATAGATGTTCAGATAATTTGCAAAACAGATACATATACTCTGATAATTGCCATGAGCCCTAAACAATGTTAGATGTATTGTTCAACAGACTTTATAATTTTTCATGTGAGCAATTTCTGCAGTGATAGTTTATGTGGAGGGCAACCTTAGTTAAGTAGTTTCAGATATAAATAGTATTCGTATGAGTCACATTGCTAGAACTACATAACAGCAACCAGCAAGATGACGACTTACTTTCAATATGTGCCAAAACATGATTTGATACTGCAGAATCCCTTGCCAAAACTGCTTATGATAAAGTACAAAACTAAACATTATTAGCTGTTAATGAAGTGGCTGTCAAGCGTTATTTAGGCTGTAATATTTAGGACTAAGCAAACTGCTTCAGATTTTACCAACACCTTTTTAAATGAAGGGATCAACATCGCTTAATCTATGAAAACATTTTGGAAAATGTGTAGAGTATTTTAAATCTGATTCTTCCTCTGCTTTGTGTAGTGCTCTCTTGCACTGAATTATTCATCAAACTAGGAAAATAATCCGAAAAAAATCAGAAGAGAAAAAAACGAAAGCAGAGGGTGAGGTGTAGGGGCCTGAGCTGCTACATGCGGAACTGGAGGAACCAGTCTCAGAACTCGGCGTCGGCTTAACGTCCTTTGATTCTGGGCAGATCACTTAATCTTCCTGTGCCTACACTTCAGCGAACCTCACCAGTGATTTGCTATGCTTTACAAGTCCTGTAGTTAAAGACACTGTATTCCTTTTTAGGTCGAGTGTGCAAGTGCTTTGACCTATTATAAGTATTGTGGGTTTTAACCATGCCCACCTCATGCCCATCACTTTAACCCGTTCGCTACCAGGCCTTTTCCCCCTCCTGTGCCAGGCCTTTTTTTGCCTATTTGGGGCAGTTCGCGCTTAGGCCCTCATAACTTTTTGTCCACATAAGCTAACCAAGCCAAATTTGAGTCCTTTTTTTCAAACATCTAGAGGTACCCAGACTTTGTGGGTTCCCCTGAAGGAGGCCAAGAAATTGGCCAAAATACAGGGAAAATTTTGTTTTAATCAAAAAAATTGGAAAAAGTGGCTGCAGAAGAAGGCTTGTGGTTTTTCCCCTGAAAATGGCATCAACAAAGGGTTTGCGGTGCTAAACTCAGCAGCTTCCCAGCTTTCAGGAACAGGCAGACTTGAATCTGTCAGTGACAGAAATGGGCATGAAACCAATGCTGGATCCCAGAAACCTAAACATTTCTCAAAAGTAGACACAATTCTGAATTCAGCAAGGGGTCATTTGTGTAGATCCTACAAGGGTTTCCTACAGAAAATAACAACTGAAAAAGAAACATATTGAAATTGAGGTGAAAAAAACATCAATTTTTCTCTACGTTTTACTCTATAACTTTTCCCTGCAATATCAGATTATCGAAAGCAATATACCGTTACATCTGCTGGACTCCTCTGGTTGCGGGGATATATAGGGCTTGTAGGTTCATCAAGAACCCGAGGAACCCAGAGCCAATAAATGAGCTGCACCCTGCAGTGCGTTTTCATTCTATACCGGGTATACAGCAATTCATTTGCTGAAATATAAAGAGTAAAAAATTGCTATCAAGAAAACCTTTGTATTTCCAAAAAAGGCACAAGATAAGGTGTTGAGGAGCAGTGGTTATTTGCACATCTCTGAATTCCGGGGTGACCATACTAGCATGTGAATTACAGGGCATTTCTCAAATAGATGTCTTTTTTACACACTCTCCTATATTTGGAAGGAAAAAATGTAGAGAAAGACAAGGGGCAATAACACTTGTTTTGCTAATCTATGTTCCCCCAAGTCTCCCGATAAAAATGATACCTCACTTGTGTGGGTAGGCCTAGCGCCCGCGACAGGAAACGCCCCAAAGCGCAACGTGGACACATCCAAATTTTTGGAAGAAAACAGAGGTGTTTTTTGGCGAAGTGCCTACCTGTAGATTTTGGCCTCTAGCTCAGCCGGCACCTAGGGAAACCTACCAAACCTGTGCATTTCTGAAAACTAGAGACCTAGGGGAATCCAAGGAGGGGTGACTTGCGGGGCTCGGACCAGGTTCTGTTACCCAGAATCCTTTGCAAACCTCAAAATGTGGCTAAAAAAAACACATGTTCATCACATTTCTGTGGCAGAAAGTTCGGGAATCTGAGAGGAGCCACAAATTTCCTTCCACCCAGCGTTCCCCCAAGTCTCCAGATAAAAATGATACCTCACTTGTGTGGGTAGGCCTAGCGCCCGCGACAGGAAACGCCCCAAAGCGCAACGTGGACACATCCATATTTTTGGAAGAAAACAGAGGTGTTTTTTGCGAAGTGCCTACCTGTAGATTTTGGCCTCTAGCTCAGCCGGCACCTAGGGAAACCTACCATACCTGTGCATTTCTGAAAACTAGAGACCTAGGGGAATCCAAGGAGGGGTGACTTGTGGGGCTCGGACCAGGTTCTGTTACCCAGAATCCTTTGCAAACCTCAAAATTTGGCTAAAAAAACACATGTTCCTCACATTTCTGTGGCAGAAAGTTCGGGAATCTGAGAGGAGCCACACATTTCCTTCCACCCAGCGTTCCCCCAAGTCTCCCGATAAAAATGATACCTCACTTGTGTGGGTAGGCCTAGCGCCCGCGACAGGAAACGCCCCAAAGTGCAACTTGGACACATCCAAATTTTTTGAAGAAAACAGAGGTGTTTTTTGCGAAGTGCCTACCTGTAGATTTTGGCCTCTAGCTCAGCCAGCACCCATGGAAACCTACCAAACCTGTGCATTTCTGAAAACTAGAGACCTAGGGGAATCCAAGGAGGGGTGACTTGCGGGGCTCGGACCAGGTTCTGTTACCCAGAATCCTTTGCAAACCTCAAAATGTGGCTAAAAAAAACACATGTTCCTCACATTTCTGTGGCAGAAAGTTCTGGAATCTGAGAGGAGTCACAAATTTCCTTCCACCCAGCGTTCCCCCAAGTCTCCCGATAAAAATGATACCTCACTTGTGTGGGTAGGCCTAGCGCCCGCGACAGGAAACGCCCCAAAGCGCAACGTGGACACATCCAAATTTTTGGAAGAAAACAGAGGTGTTTTTTGCGAAGTGCCTACCTGTAGATTTTGGCCTCTAGCTCAGCCGCCACCTAGGGAAACCTACCAAACCTGTGCATTTCTGAAAACTAGAGACCTAGGGGAATCCAAGGAGGGGTGACTTGTGGGGCTCGGACCAGGTTCTGTTACCCAGAATCCTTTGCAAACCTCAAAATTAGGCTAAAAAAACACATGTTCCTCACATTTTTGTGGCAGAAAGTTCTGGAATCTGAGAGGAGCCACAAATTTCCTTCCACCCAGCGTTCCCCCAAGTCTCCCGATAAAAATGATACCTCACTTGTGTGGGTAGGCCTAGCGCCCGCAACAGGAAATGCCCCAAAGCGCAACGTGGACACATCCAAATATTTGGAAGAAAACAGAGGTGTTTTTTGCGAAGTGCCTACCTGTAGATTTTGGCCTCTAGCTCAGCCGGCACCTAGGGAAACCTACCAAACCTGTGCATTTCTGAAAAGTAGAGACCTAGGGGAATCCAAGGAGGGGTGACTTGCGGGGCTCGGACCAGGTTCTGTTACCCAGAATCCTTTGCAAACCTCAAAATTTGGCTAAAAAAACACATGTTCCTCACATTTCTGTGGCAGAAAGTTCGGGAATCTGAGAGGAGCCACAAATTTCCTTCCACCCAGTGTTCCCCCAAGTCTCCCGATAAAAATGATACCTCACTTGTGGGGGTAGGCCTAGCGCCCGCGACAGGAAACGCCCCAAAGCGCAACGTGGACACATCCAAATTTTTGGAAGAAAACAGAGGTGTTTTTTGCGAAGTGCCTACCTGTAGATTTTGGCCTCTAGCTCAGCCGGCACCTAGGGAAACCTACCAAACCTGTGCATTTCTGAAAACTAGAGACCTAGGGGAATCCAAGGAGGGGTGACTTGCGGGGCTCGGACCAGGTTCTGTTACCCCGAATCCTTTGCAAACCTCAAAATTTGGCTAAAAAAACACATGTTCCTCACATTTCTGTGGCAGAAAGTTCGGGAATCTGAGAGGAGCCACACATTTCCTTCCACCCAGCGTTCCCCCAAGTCTCCCGATAAAAATGATACCTCACTTGTGTGGGTAGGCCTAGCGCCCGCGACAGGAAACGCCCCAAAGCGCAACGTGGACACCTCCAAATTTTGGGAAGAAAACAGAGGTGTTTTTTGCGAAGTGCCTACCTGTAGATTTTGGCCTCTAGCTCAGCCGGCACCTAGGGAAACCTACCAAACCTGTGCATTTCTGAAAAGTAGAGACCTAGGGGAATCCAAGGAGGGGTGACTTGTGGGGCTCGGACCAGGTTCTGTTACCCAGAATCCTTTGCAAACCTCAAAAATTGGCTAAAAAAACACATGTTCCTCACATTTCTGTGGCAGAAAGTTCGGGAATCTGAGAGGAGCCACAAATTTCCTTCCACCCAGCGTTCCCCCAAGTCTCCTGATAAAAATGATACCTCACTTGTGGGGGTAGGCCTAGCGCCCGCGACAGGAAACGCCCCAAAGCGCAACGTGGACACATCCATATTTTTGGAAGAAAACAGAGGTGTTTTTTGCGAAGTGCCTACCTGTAGATTTTGGCCTCTAGCTCAGCCGGCACGTAGGGAAACCTACCATACCTGTGCATTTCTGAAAACTAGAGACCTAGGGGAATCCAAGGAGGGGTGACTTGCGGGGCTCGGACCAGGTTCTGTTACCCAGAATCCTTTGCAAACCTCAAAATTTGGCTAAAAAAACACATGTTCCTCACATTTCTGTGGCAGAAAGTTCGGGAATCTGAGAGGAGCCACAAATTTCCTTCCACCCAGCGTTCCCCCAAGTCTCCCGATAAAAATGATACCTCACTTTTGTGGGTAGGCCTAGCGCCCGCGACAGGAAACGCCCCAAAGCGCAACGTGGACACATCCACATTTTTGGAAGAAAACAGAGGTGTTTTTTGCGAAGTGCCTACCTGTAGATTTTGGCCTCTAGCTCAGCCGGCACCTAGGGAAACCTACCAAACCTGTGCATTTCTGAAAACTAGAGACCTAGGGGAATCCAAGGAGGGGTGACTTGCGGGGCTCGGACCAGGTTCTGTTACCCAGAATCCTTTGCAAACTTTAAAATTTGGCTAAAAAAACACATGTTCCTCACATTTCTGTGGCAGAAAGTTCGGGAATCTGAGAGGAGCCACAAATTTCCTTCCACCCAGCGTTCCCCCAAGTCTCCCGATAAAAATGATACCTCACTTGTGTGGGTAGGCCTAGCGCCCGCGACAGGAAATGCCCCAAAGCGCAACGTGGACACATCCAAATTTTTGGAAGAAAACAGAGGTGTTTTTTGCGAAGTGCCTACCTGTAGATTTTGGCCTCTAGCTCAGCTAGCACCTAGGGAAACCTACCAAACCTGTGAATTTCTGAAAACTAGAGACCTAGGGGAATCCAAGGAGGGGTGACTTGCGGGGCTCGGACCAGGTTCTGTTACCCCGAATCCTTTGCAAACCTCAAAATTTGGCTAAAAAAACACATGTTCCTCACATTCCTGTGGCAGAAAGTTCGGGAATCTGAGAGGAGCCACAAATTTCCTTCCACCCAGCGTTCCCCCAAGTCTCCCGATAAAAATGATACCTCACTTGTGTGGGTAGGCCTAGCGCCCGCGACAGGAAACGCCCCAAAGCGCAACGTGAACACATCCAAATTTTGGGAAGAAAACAGAGGTGTTTTTTGCGAAGTGCCTACCTGTAGATTTTGGCCTCTAGCTCAGCCGGCACCTAGGGAAACCTACCAAACCTGTGCATTTCTGAAAAGTAGAGACCTAGGGGAATCCAAGGAGGGGTGACTTGTGGGGCTCGGACCAGGTTCTGTTACCCAGAATCCTTTGCAAACCTCAAAAATTGGCTAAAAAAACACATGTTCCTCACATTTCTGTGGCAGAAAGTTCGGGAATCTGAGAGGAGCCACAAATTTCCTTCCACCCAGCGTTCCCCCAAGTCTCCCGATAAAAATGATACCTCACTTGTGTGGGTAGGCCTAGCGCCCGCGACAGGAAACGCCCCAAAGTGCAACTTGGACACATCCAAATTTTTTGAAGAAAACAGAGGAGTTTTTTGCGAAGTGCCTACCTGTAGATTTTGGCCTCTAGCTCAGCCAGCACCCATGGAAACCTACCAAACCTGTGCATTTCTGAAAACTAGAGACCTAGGGGAATCCAAGGAGGGGTGACTTGCGGGGCTCGGACCAGGTTCTGTTACCCAGAATCCTTTGCAAACCTCAAAATGTGGCTAAAAAAAACACATGTTCCTCACATTTCTGTGGCAGAAAGTTCTGGAATCTGAGAGGAGTCACAAATTTCCTTCCACCCAGCGTTCCCCAAGTCTCCCGATAAAAATGATACCTCACTTGTGTGGGTAGGCCTAGCGCCCGCGACAGGAAACGCCCCAAAGCGCAACGTGGACACATCCAAATTTTTGGAAGAAAACAGAGGTGTTTTTTGCGAAGTGCCTACCTGTAGATTTTGGCCTCTAGCTCAGCCGGCACCTAGGGAAACCTACCAAACCTGTGCATTTCTGAAAACTAGAGACCTAGGGGAATCCAAGGAGGGGTGACTTGCGGGGCTCGGACCAGGTTCTGTTACCCAGAATCCTTTGCAAACCTCAAAATTAGGCTAAAAAAACACATGTTCCTCACATTTTTGTGGCAGAAAGTTCTGCAATCTGAGAGGAGCCACAAATTCCCTTCCACCCAGCGTTCCCCCAAGTCTCCCGATAAAAATGATACCTCACTTGTGTGGGTAGGCCTAGCGCCCGCAACAGGAAATGCCCCAAAGCGCAACGTGGACACATCCAAATATTTGGAAGAAAACAGAGGTGTTTTTTGCGAAGTGCCTACCTGTAGATTTTGGCCTCTAGCTCAGCCGGCACCTAGGGAAACCTACCAAACCTGTGCATTTCTGAAAAGTAGAGACCTAGGGGAATCCAAGGAGGGGTGACTTGCGGGGCTCGGACCAGGTTCTGTTACCCAGAATCCTTTGCAAACCTCAAAATTTGGCTAAAAAAACACATGTTCCTCACATTTCTGTGGCAGAAAGTTCGGGAATCTGAGAGGAGCCACAAATTTCCTTCCACCCAGCGTTCCCCCAAGTCTCCCGATAAAAATGATACCTCACTTGTGGGGGTAGGCCTAGCGCCCGCGACAGGAAACGCCCCAAAGCGCAACGTGGACACATCCAAATTTTTGGAAGAAAACAGAGGTGTTTTTTGGCGAAGTGCCTACCTGTAGATTTTGGCCTCTAGCTCAGCCGGCACCTAGGGAAACCTACCAAACCTGTGCATTTCTGAAAACTAGAGACCTAGGGGAATCCAAGGAGGGGTGACTTGCGGGGCTCGGACCAGGTTCTGTTACCCAGAATCCTTTGCAAACCTCAAAATGTGGCTAAAAAAAACACATGTTCATCACATTTCTGTGGCAGAAAGTTCGGGAATCTGAGAGGAGCCACAAATTTCCTTCCACCCAGCGTTCCCCCAAGTCTCCAGATAAAAATGATACCTCACTTGTGTGGGTAGGCCTAGCGCCCGCGACAGGAAACGCCCCAAAGCGCAACGTGGACACATCCATATTTTTGGAAGAAAACAGAGGTGTTTTTTGCGAAGTGCCTACCTGTAGATTTTGGCCTCTAGCTCAGCCGGCACCTAGGGAAACCTACCATACCTGTGCATTTCTGAAAACTAGAGACCTAGGGGAATCCAAGGAGGGGTGACTTGTGGGGCTCGGACCAGGTTCTGTTACCCAGAATCCTTTGCAAACCTCAAAATTTGGCTAAAAAAACACATGTTCCTCACATTTCTGTGGCAGAAAGTTCGGGAATCTGAGAGGAGCCACACATTTCCTTCCACCCAGCGTTCCCCCAAGTCTCCCGATAAAAATGATACCTCACTTGTGTGGTTAGGCCTAGCGCCCGCAACAGGAAACGCCCCAAAGTGCAACTTGGACACATCCAAATTTTTTGAAGAAAACAGAGGTGTTTTTTGCGAAGTGCCTACCTGTAGATTTTGGCCTCTAGCTCAGCCAGCACCCATGGAAACCTACCAAACCTGTGCATTTCTGAAAACTAGAGACCTAGGGGAATCCAAGGAGGGGTGACTTGCGGGGCTCGGACCAGGTTCTGTTACCCAGAATCCTTTGCAAACCTCAAAATGTGGCTAAAAAAAACACATGTTCCTCACATTTCTGTGGCAGAAAGTTCTGGAATCTGAGAGGAGTCACAAATTTCCTTCCACCCAGCGTTCCCCCAAGTCTCCCGATAAAAATGATACCTCACTTGTGTGGGTAGGCCTAGCGCCCGCGACAGGAAACGCCCCAAAGCGCAACGTGGACACATCCAAATTTTTGGAAGAAAACAGAGGTGTTTTTTGCGAAGTGCCTACCTGTAGATTTTGGCCTCTAGCTCAGCCGCCACCTAGGGAAACCTACCAAACCTGTGCATTTCTGAAAACTAGAGACCTAGGGGAATCCAAGGAGGGGTGACTTGCGGGGCTCGGACCAGGTTCTGTTACCCAGAATCCTTTGCAAACCTCAAAATTAGGCTAAAAAAACACATGTTCCTCACATTTTTGTGGCAGAAAGTTCTGGAATCTGAGAGGAGCCACAAATTTCCTTCCACCCAGCGTTCCCCCAAGTCTCCCGATAAAAATGATACCTCACTTGTGTGGGTAGGCCTAGCGCCCGCAACAGGAAATGCCCCAAAGCGCAACGTGGACACATCCAAATATTTGGAAGAAAACAGAGGTGTTTTTTGCGAAGTGCCTACCTGTAGATTTTGGCCTCTAGCTCAGCCGGCACCTAGGGAAACCTACCAAACCTGTGCATTTCTGAAAAGTAGAGACCTAGGGGAATCCAAGGAGGGGTGACTTGCGGGGCTCGGACCAGGTTCTGTTACCCAGAATCCTTTGCAAACCTCAAAATTTGGCTAAAAAAACACATGTTCCTCACATTTCTGTGGCAGAAAGTTCGGGAATCTGAGAGGAGCCACAAATTTCCTTCCACCCAGTGTTCCCCCAAGTCTCCCGATAAAAATGATACCTCACTTGTGGGGGTAGGCCTAGCGCCCGCGACAGGAAACGCCCCAAAGCGCAACGTGGACACATCCAAATTTTTGGAAGAAAACAGAGGTGTTTTTTGCGAAGTGCCTACCTGTAGATTTTGGCCTCTAGCTCAGCCGGCACCTAGGGAAACCTACCAAACCTGTGCATTTCTGAAAACTAGAGACCTAGGGGAATCCAAGGAGGGGTGACTTGCGGGGCTCGGACCAGGTTCTGTTACCCCGAATCCTTTGCAAACCTCAAAATTTGGCTAAAAAAACACATGTTCCTCACATTTCTGTGGCAGAAAGTTCGGGAATCTGAGAGGAGCCACACATTTCCTTCCACCCAGCGTTCCCCCAAGTCTCCCGATAAAAATGATACCTCACTTGTGTGGGTAGGCCTAGCGCCCGCGACAGGAAACGCCCCAAAGCGCAACGTGGACACCTCCAAATTTTGGGAAGAAAACAGAGGTGTTTTTTGCGAAGTGCCTACCTGTAGATTTTGGCCTCTAGCTCAGCCGGCACCTAGGGAAACCTACCAAACCTGTGCATTTCTGAAAAGTAGAGACCTAGGGGAATCCAAGGAGGGGTGACTTGTGGGGCTCGGACCAGGTTCTGTTACCCAGAATCCTTTGCAAACCTCAAAAATTGGCTAAAAAAACACATGTTCCTCACATTTCTGTGGCAGAAAGTTCGGGAATCTGAGAGGAGCCACAAATTTCCTTCCACCCAGCGTTCCCCCAAGTCTCCTGATAAAAATGATACCTCACTTGTGGGGGTAGGCCTAGCGCCCGCGACAGGAAACGCCCCAAAGCGCAACGTGGACACATCCATATTTTTGGAAGAAAACAGAGGTGTTTTTTGCGAAGTGCCTACCTGTAGATTTTGGCCTCTAGCTCAGCCGGCACCTAGGGAAACCTACCATACCTGTGCATTTCTGAAAACTAGAGACCTAGGGGAATCCAAGGAGGGGTGACTTGCGGGGCTCGGACCAGGTTCTGTTACCCAGAATCCTTTGCAAACCTCAAAATTTGGCTAAAAAAACACATGTTCCTCACATTTCTGTGGCAGAAAGTTCGGGAATCTGAGAGGAGCCACAAATTTCCTTCCACCCAGCGTTCCCCCAAGTCTCCCGATAAAAATGATACCTCACTTGTGTGGGTAGGCCTAGCGCCCGCGACAGGAAACGCCCCAAAGCGCAACGTGGACACATCCACATTTTTGGAAGAAAACAGAGGTGTTTTTTGCGAAGTGCCTACCTGTAGATTTTGGCCTCTAGCTCAGCCGGCACCTAGGGAAACCTACCAAACCTGTGCATTTCTGAAAACTAGAGACCTAGGGGAATCCAAGGAGGGGTGACTTGCGGGGCTCGGACCAGGTTCTGTTACCCAGAATCCTTTGCAAACTTTAAAATTTGGCTAAAAAAACACATGTTCCTCACATTTCTGTGGCAGAAAGTTCGGGAATCTGAGAGGAGCCACAAATTTCCTTCCACCCAGCGTTCCCCCAAGTCTCCCGATAAAAATGATACCTCACTTGTGTGGGTAGGCCTAGCGCCCGCGACAGGAAATGCCCCAAAGCGCAACGTGGACACATCCAAATTTTTGGAAGAAAACAGAGGTGTTTTTTGCGAAGTGCCTACCTGTAGATTTTGGCCTCTAGCTCAGCTAGCACCTAGGGAAACCTACCAAACCTGTGAATTTCTGAAAACTAGAGACCTAGGGGAATCCAAGGAGGGGTGACTTGCGGGGCTCGGACCAGGTTCTGTTACCCCGAATCCTTTGCAAACCTCAAAATTTGGCTAAAAAAACACATGTTCCTCACATTCCTGTGGCAGAAAGTTCGGGAATCTGAGAGGAGCCACAAATTTCCTTCCACCCAGCGTTCCCCCAAGTCTCCCGATAAAAATGATACCTCACTTGTGTGGGTAGGCCTAGCGCCCGCGACAGGAAACGCCCCAAAGCGCAACGTGGACACATCCAAATTTTGGGAAGAAAACAGAGGTGTTTTTTGCGAAGTGCCTACCTGTAGATTTTGGCCTCTAGCTCAGCCGGCACCTAGGGAAACCTACCAAACCTGTGCATTTCTGAAAAGTAGAGACCTAGGGGAATGCAAGGAGGGGTGACTTGTGGGGCTCGGACCAGGTTCTGTTACCCAGAATCCTTTGCAAACCTCAAAAATTGGCTAAAAAAACACATGTTCCTCACATTTCTGTGGCAGAAAGTTCGGGAATCTGAGAGGAGCCACAAATTTCCTTCCACCCAGCGTTCCCCCAAGTCTCCCGATAAAAATGATACCTCACTTGTGTGGGTAGGCCTAGCGCCCGCGACAGGAAACGCCCCAAAGTGCAACTTGGACACATCCAAATTTTTTGAAGAAAACAGAGGAGTTTTTTGCGAAGTGCCTACCTGTAGATTTTGGCCTCTAGCTCAGCCAGCACCCATGGAAACCTACCAAACCTGTGCATTTCTGAAAACTAGAGACCTAGGGGAATCCAAGGAGGGGTGACTTGCGGGGCTCGGACCAGGTTCTGTTACCCAGAATCCTTTGCAAACCTCAAAATGTGGCTAAAAAAAACACATGTTCCTCACATTTCTGTGGCAGAAAGTTCTGGAATCTGAGAGGAGTCACAAATTTCCTTCCACCCAGCGTTCCCCCAAGTCTCCCGATAAAAATGATACCTCACTTGTGTGGGTAGGCCTAGCGCCCACGACAGGAAACGCCCCAAAGCGCAACGTGGACACATCCAAATTTTTGGAAGAAAACAGAGGTGTTTTTTGCGAAGTGCCTACCTGTAGATTTTGGCCTCTAGCTCAGCCGGCACCTAGGGAAACCTACCAAACCTGTGCATTTCTGAAAACTAGAGACCTAGGGGAATCCAAGGAGGGGTGACTTGCGGGGCTCGGACCAGGTTCTGTTACCCAGAATCCTTTGCAAACCTCAAAATTAGGCTAAAAAAACACATGTTCCTCACATTTTTGTGGCAGAAAGTTCTGCAATCTGAGAGGAGCCACAAATTCCCTTCCACCCAGCGTTCCCCCAAGTCTCCCGATAAAAATGATACCTCACTTGTGTGGGTAGGCCTAGCGCCCGCAACAGGAAATGCCCCAAAGCGCAACGTGGACACATCCAAATATTTGGAAGAAAACAGAGGTGTTTTTTGCGAAGTGCCTACCTGTAGATTTTGGCCTCTAGCTCAGCCGGCACCTAGGGAAACCTACCAAACCTGTGCATTTCTGAAAAGTAGAGACCTAGGGGAATCCAAGGAGGGGTGACTTGCGGGGCTCGGACCAGGTTCTGTTACCCAGAATCCTTTGCAAACCTCAAAATTTGGCTAAAAAAACACATGTTCCTCACATTTCTGTGGCAGAAAGTTCGGGAATCTGAGAGGAGCCACAAATTTCCTTCCACCCAGCGTTCCCCCAAGTCTCCCGATAAAAATGATACCTCACTTGTGGGGGTAGGCCTAGCGCCCGCGACAGGAAACGCCCCAAAGCGCAACGTGGACACATCCAAATTTTTGGAAGAAAACAGAGGTGTTTTTTGCGAAGTGCCTACCTGTAGATTTTGGCCTCTAGCTCAGCCGGCACCTAGGGAAACCTACCAAACCTGTGCATTTCTGAAAACTAGAGACCTAGGGGAATCCAAGGAGGGGTGACTTGCGGGGCTCGGACCAGGTTCTGTTACCCCGAATCCTTTGCAAACCTCAAAATTTGGCTAAAAAAACACATGTTCCTCACATTTCTGTGGCAGAAAGTTCGGGAATCTGAGAGGAGCCACACATTTCCTTCCACCCAGCGTTCCCCCAAGTCTCCCGATAAAAATGATACCTCACTTGTGTGGGTAGGCCTAGCGCCCGCGACAGGAAACGCCCCAAAGCGCAACGTGGACACCTCCAAATTTTGGGAAGAAAACAGAGGTGTTTTTTGCGAAGTGCCTACCTGTAGATTTTGGCCTCTAGCTCAGCCGGCACCTAGGGAAACCTACCAAACCTGTGCATTTCTGAAAAGTAGAGACCTAGGGGAATCCAAGGAGGGGTGACTTGCGGGGCTCGGACCAGGTTCTGTTACCCAGAATCCTTTGCAAACTTTAAAATTTGGCTAAAAAAACACATGTTCCTCACATTTCTGTGGCAGAAAGTTCGGGAATCTGAGAGGAGCCACAAATTTCCTTCCACCCAGCGTTCCCCCAAGTCTCCCGATAAAAATGATACCTCACTTGTGTGGGTAGGCCTAGTGCCCGCGACAGGAAACGCCCCAAAGCGCAACGTGGACACATCCAAATTTTTGGAAGAAAACAGAGGTGTTTTTTGCGAAGTGCCTACCTGTAGATTTTGGCCTCTAGCTCAGCTAGCACCTAGGGAAACCTACCAAACCTGTGAATTTCTGAAAACTAGAGACCTAGGGGAATCCAAGGAGGGGTGACTTGCGGGGCTCGGACCAGGTTCTGTTACCCCGAATCCTTTGCAAACCTCAAAATTTGGCTAAAAAAACACATGTTCCTCACATTTCTGTGGCAGAAAGTTCGGGAATCTGAGAGGAGCCACAAATTTCCTTCCACCCAGCGTTCCCCCAAGTCTCCCGATAAAAATGATACCTCACTTGTGTGGGTAGGCCTAGCGCCCGCGACAGGAAACGCCCCAAAGCGCAACGTGGACACATCCAAATTTTGGGAAGAAAACAGAGGTGTTTTTTGCGAAGTGCCTACCTGTAGATTTTGGCCTCTAGCTCAGCCGGCACCTAGGGAAACCTACCAAACCTGTGCATTTCTGAAAAGTAGAGACCTAGGGGAATCCAAGGAGGGGTGACTTGTGGGGCTCGGACCAGGTTCTGTTACCCAGAATCCTTTGCAAACCTCAAAAATTGGCTAAAAAAACAGATGTTCCTCACATTTCTGTGGCAGAAAGTTCGGGAATCTGAGAGGAGCCACAAATTTCCTTCCACCCAGCGTTCCCCCAAGTCTCCCGATAAAAATGATACCTCACTTGTGTGGGTAGGCCTAGCGCCCGCGACAGGAAACGCCCCAAAGTGCAACTTGGACACATCCAAATTTTTTGAAGAAAACAGAGGAGTTTTTTGCGAAGTGCCTACCTGTAGATTTTGGCCTCTAGCTCAGCCAGCACCCATGGAAACCTACCAAACCTGTGCATTTCTGAAAACTAGAGACCTAGGGGAATCCAAGGAGGGGTGACTTGCGGGGCTCGGACCAGGTTCTGTTACCCAGAATCCTTTGCAAACCTCAAAATGTGGCTAAAAAAACACATGTTCCTCACATTTCTGTGGCAGAAAGTTCTGGAATCTGAGAGGAGTCACAAATTTCCTTCCACCCAGCGTTCCCCCAAGTCTCCCGATAAAAATGATACCTCACTTGTGTGGGTAGGCCTAGCGCCCGCGACAGGAAACGCCCCAAAGCGCAACGTGGACACATCCAAATTTTTGGAAGAAAACAGAGGTGTTTTTTGCGAAGTGCCTACCTGTAGATTTTGGCCTCTAGCTCAGCCGGCACCTAGGGAAACCTACCAAACCTGTGCATTTCTGAAAACTAGAGACCTAGGGGAATCCAAGGAGGGGTGACTTGCGGGGCTCGGACCAGGTTCTGTTACCCAGAATCCTTTGCAAACCTCAAAATTAGGCTAAAAAAACACATGTTCCTCACATTTTTGTGGCAGAAAGTTCTGCAATCTGAGAGGAGCCACAAATTCCCTTCCACCCAGCGTTCCCCCAAGTCTCCCGATAAAAATGATACCTCACTTGTGTGGGTAGGCCTAGCGCCCGCAACAGGAAATGCCCCAAAGCGCAACGTGGACTCATCCAAATATTTGGAAGAAAACAGAGGTGTTTTTTGCGAAGTGCCTACCTGTAGATTTTGGCCTCTAGCTCAGCCGGCACCTAGGGAAACCTACCAAACCTGTGCATTTCTGAAAAGTAGAGACCTAGGGGAATCCAAGGAGGGGTGACTTGCGGGGCTCGGACCAGGTTCTGTTACCCAGAATCCTTTGCAAACCTCAAAATTTGGCTAAAAAAACACATGTTCCTCACATTTCTGTGGCAGAAAGTTCGGGAATCTGAGAGGAGCCACAAATTTCCTTCCACCCAGCGTTCCCCCAAGTCTCCCGATAAAAATGATACCTCACTTGTGGGGGTAGGCCTAGCGCCCGCGACAGGAAACGCCCCAAAGCGCAACGTGGACACATCCAAATTTTTGGAAGAAAACAGAGGTGTTTTTTGCGAAGTGCCTACCTGTAGATTTTGGCCTCTAGCTCAGCCGGCACCTAGGGAAACCTACCAAACCTGTGCATTTCTGAAAACTAGAGACCTAGGGGAATCCAAGGAGGGGTGACTTGCGGGGCTCGGACCAGGTTCTGTTACCCCGAATCCTTTGCAAACCTCAAAATTTGGCTAAAAAAACACAAGTTCCTCACATTTCTGTGGCAGAAAGTTCGGGAATCTGAGAGGAGCCACACATTTCCTTCCACCCAGCGTTCCCCCAAGTCTCCCGATAAAAATGATACCTCACTTGTGTGGGTAGGCCTAGCGCCCGCGACAGGAAACGCCCCAAAGCGCAACGTGGACACCTCCAAATTTTGGGAAGAAAACAGAGGTGTTTTTTGCGAAGTGCCTACCTGTAGATTTTGGCCTCTAGCTCAGCCGGCACCTAGGGAAACCTACCAAACCTGTGCATTTCTGAAAAGTAGAGACCTAGGGGAATCCAAGGAGGGGTGACTTGTGGGGCTCGGACCAGGTTCTGTTACCCAGAATCCTTTGCAAACCTCAAAAATTGGCTAAAAAAACACATGTTCCTCACATTTCTGTGGCAGAAAGTTCGGGAATCTGAGAGGAGCCACAAATTTCCTTCCACCCAGCGTTCCCCCAAGTCTCCTGATAAAAATGATACCTCACTTGTGGGGGTAGGCCTAGCGCCCGAGACAGGAAACGCCCCAAAGCGCAACGTGGACACATCCATATTTTTGGAAGAAAACAGAGGTGTTTTTTGCGAAGTGCCTACCTGTAGATTTTGGCCTCTAGCTCAGCCGGCACCTAGGGAAACCTACCATACCTGTGCATTTCTGAAAACTAGAGACCTAGGGGAATCCAAGGAGGGGTGACTTGCGGGGCTCGGACCAGGTTCTGTTACCCAGAATCCTTTGCAAACCTCAAAATTTGGCTAAAAAAACACATGTTCCTCACATTTCTGTGGCAGAAAGTTCGGGAATCTGAGAGGAGCCACAAATTTCCTTCCACCCAGCGTTCCCCCAAGTCTCCCGATAAAAATGATACCTCACTTGTGTGGGTAGGCCTAGCGCCCGCGACAGGAAACGCCCCAAAGCGCAACGTGGACACATCCACATTTTTGGAAGAAAACAGAGGTGTTTTTTGCGAAGTGCCTACCTGTAGATTTTGGCCTCTAGCTCAGCCGGCACCTAGGGAAACCTACCAAACCTGTGCATTTCTGAAAAGTAGAGACCTAGGGGAATCCAAGGAGGGGTGACTTGCGGGGCTCGGACCAGGTTCTGTTACCCAGAATCCTTTGCAAACTTTAAAATTTGGCTAAAAAAACACATGTTCCTCACATTTCTGTGGCAGAAAGTTCGGGAATCTGAGAGGAGCCACAAATTTCCTTCCACCCAGCGTTCCCCCAAGTCTCCCGATAAAAATGATACATCACTTGTGTGGGTAGACCTAGCGCCCGCGACAGGAAACGCCCCAAAGCGCAACGTGGACACATCCAAATTTTTGGAAGAAAACAGAGGTGTTTTTTGCGAAGTGCCTACCTGTAGATTTTGGCCTCTAGCTCAGCTAGCACCTAGGGAAACCTACCAAACCTGTGAATTTCTGAAAACTAGAGACCTAGGGGAATCCAAGGAGGGGTGACTTGCGGGGCTCGGACCAAGTTCTGTTACCCCGAATCCTTTGCAAACCTCAAAATTTGGCTAAAAAAACACATGTTCCTCACATTTCTGTGGCAGAAAGTTCGGGAATCTGAGAGGAGCCACAAATTTCCTTCCACCCAGCGTTCCCCCAAGTCTCCCGATAAAAATGATACCTCACTTGTGTGGGTAGGCCTAGCGCCCGCGACAGGAAACGACCCAAAGCGCAACGTGGACACATCCAAATTTTGGGAAGAAAACAGAGGTGTTTTTTGCGAAGTGCCTACCTGTAGATTTTGGCCTCTAGCTCAGCCGGCACCTAGGGAAACCTACCAAACCTGTGCATTTCTGAAAAGTAGAGATCTAGGGGAATCCAAGGAGGGGTGACTTGTGGGGCTCGGACCAGGTTCTGTTACCCAGAATCCTTTGCAAACCTCAAAAATTGGCTAAAAAAACACATGTTCCTCACATTTCTGTGGCAGAAAGTTCGGGAATCTGAGAGGAGCCACAAATTTCCTTCCACCCAGTGTTCCCCCAAGTCTTCCGATAAAAATGATACCTCACTTGTGGGGGTAGGCCTAGCGCCCGCGACAGGAAACGCCCCAAAGCGCAACGTGGACACATCCATATTTTTGGAAGAAAACAGAGGTGTTTTTTGCGAAGTGCCTACCTGTAGATTTTGGCCTCTAGCTCAGCCGGCACCTAGGGAAACCTACCATACCTGTGCATTTCTGAAAACTAGAGACCTAGGGGAATCCAAGGAGGGGTGACTTGCGGGGCTCGGACCAGGTTCTGTTACCCAGAATCCTTTGCAAACCTCAAAATTTGGCTACAAAAACACATGTTCCTCACATTTCTGTGGCAGAAAGTTCGGGAATCTGAGAGGAGCCACAAATTTCCTTCCACCCAGCGTTCCCCCAAGTCTCCCGATAAAAATGATACCTCACTTGTGTGGGTAGGCCTAGCGCCCGCGACAGGAAACGCCCCAAAGCGCAACGTGGACACATCCACATTTTTGGAAGAAAACAGAGGTGTTTTTTGCGAAGTGCCTACCTGTAGATTTTGGCCTCTAGCTCAGCTAGCACCTAGGGAAACCTACCAAACCTGTGAATTTCTGAAAACTAGAGACCTAGGGGAATCCAAGGAGGGGTGACTTGCGGGGCTCGGACCAGGTTCTGTTACCCAGAATCCTTTGCAAACCTCAAAATGTGGCTAAAAAAACACATGTTCCTCACATTTCTGTGGCAGAAAGTTCGGGAATCTGAGAGGAGCCACAAATTTCCTTCCACCCAGCGTTCCCCCAAGTCTCCCGATAAAAATGATACCTCACTTGTGTGGGTAGGCCTAGCGCCTGCGACAGGAAATGCCCCAAAGCGCAACGTGGACACATCCAAATTTTTGGAAGAAAACAGAGGTGTTTTTTGCGAAGTGCCTACCTGTAGATTTTGGCCTCTAGCTCAGCCGGCACCTAGGGAAACCTACCACACCTGTGCATTTCTGAAAAGTAGAGACCTAGGGGAATCCAAGGAGGGGTGACTTGCGGGGCTCGGACCAGGTTCTGTTACCCAGAATCCTTTGCAAACCTCAAAATTAGGCTAAAAAAACACATGTTCCTCACATTTTTGTGGCAGAAAGTTCTGGAATCTGAGAGGAGCCACAAATCTCCTTCCACCCAGCGTTCCCCCAAGTCTCCCGATAAAAATGATACCTCACTTGTGTGGGTAGGCCTAGCGCCCGCGACAGGAAATGCCCCAAAGCGCAACGTGGACACATCCAAATATTTGGAAGAAAACAGAGGTGTTTTTTGCGAAGTGCCTACCTGTAGATTTTGGCCTCTAGCTCAGCCGGCACCTAGGGAAACCTACCAAACCTGTGCATTTCTGAAAAGTAGAGACCTAGGGGAATCCAAGGAGGGGTGACTTGCGGGGCTCGGACCAGGTTCTGTTACCCAGAATCCTTTGCAAACCTCAAAATTTGGCTAAAAAAACACATGTTCCTCACATTTCTGTGGCAGAAAGTTCGGGAATCTGAGAGGAGCCACAAATTTCCTTCCACCCAGCGTTCCCCCAAGTCTCCCGATAAAAATGATACCTCACTTGTGTGGGTAGGCCTAGCGCCTGCGACAGGAAATGCCCCAAAGCGCAACGTGGACACATCCACATTTTTGGAAGAAAACAGAGGTGTTTTTTGCGAAGTGCCTACCTGTAGATTTTGGCCTCTAGCTCAGCTAGCACCTAGGGAAACCTACCAAACCTGTGAATTTCTGAAAACTAGAGACCTAGGGGAATCCAAGGAGGGGTGACTTGCGGGGCTCGGACCAGGTTCTGTTACCCAGAATCCTTTGCAAACCTCAAAATGTGGCTAAAAAAACACATGTTCCTCACATTTCTGTGGCAGAAAGTTCGGGAATCTGAGAGGAGCCACAAATTTCCTTCCACCCAGCGTTCCCCCAAGTCTCCCGATAAAAATGATACCTCACTTGTGTGGGTAGGCCTAGCGCCTGCGACAGGAAATGCCCCAAAGCGCAACGTGGACACATCCAAATTTTTGGAAGAAAACAGAGGTGTTTTTTGCGAAGTGCCTACCTGTAGATTTTGGCCTCTAGCTCAGCCGGCACCTAGGGAAACCTACCACACCTGTGCATTTCTGAAAAGTAGAGACCTAGGGGAATCCAAGGAGGGGTGACTTGCGGGGCTCGGACCAGGTTCTGTTACCCAGAATCCTTTGCAAGCCTCAAAATTAGGCTAAAAAAACACATGTTCCTCACATTTTTGTGGCAGAAAGTTCTGGAATCTGAGAGGAGCCACAAATCTCCTTCCACCCAGCGTTCCCCCAAGTCTCCCGATAAAAATGATACCTCACTTGTGTGGGTAGGCCTAGCGCCCGCGACAGGAAATGCCCCAAAGCGCAACGTGGACACATCCAAATATTTGGAAGAAAACAGAGGTGTTTTTTGCGAAGTGCATACCTGTAGATTTTGGCCTCTAGCTCAGCCGGCACCTAGGGAAACCTACCAAACCTGTGCATTTCTGAAAAGTAGAGACCTAGGGGAATCCAAGGAGGGGTGACTTGCGGGGCTCGGACCAGGTTCTGTTACCCAGAATCCTTTGCAAACCTCAAAATTTGGCTAAAAAAACACATGTTCCTCACATTTCTGTGGCAGAAAGTTCGGGAATCTGAGAGGAGCCACAAATTTCCTTCCACCCAGCGTTCCCCCAAGTCTCCCGATAAAAATGATACCTCACTTGTGGGGGTAGGCCTAGCGCCCGCGACAGGAAACGCCCCAAAGCGCAACGTGGACACATCCAAATTTTTGGAAGAAAACAGAGGTGTTTTTTGCGAAGTGCCTACCTGTAGATTTTGGCCTCTAGCTCAGCCGGCACCTAGGGAAACCTACCAAACCTGTGCATTTCTGAAAACTAGAGACCTAGGGGAATCCAAGGAGGGGTGACTTGCGGGGCTCGGACCAGGTTCTGTTACCCAGAATCCTTTGCAAACCTCAAAATTTGGCTAAAAAAACACATGTTCCTCACATTTCTGTGGCAGAAAGTTCGGGAATCTGAGAGGAGCCACAAATTTCCTTCCACCCAGCGTTCCCCCAAGTCTCCCGATAAAAATGATACCTCACTTGTGGGGGTAGGCCTAGCGCCCGCGACAGGAAACGCCCCAAAGCGCAACGTGGACACATCCAAATTTTTGGAAGAAAACAGAGGTGTTTTTTGCGAAGTGCCTACCTGTAGATTTTGGCCTCTAGCTCAGCCGGCACCTAGGGAAACCTACCAAACCTGTGCATTTCTGAAAACTAGAGACCTAGGGGAATCCAAGGAGGGGTGACTTGCGGGGCTCGGACCAGGTTCTGTTACCCCGAATCCTTTGCAAACCTCAAAATTTGGCTAAAAAAACACATGTTCCTCACATTTCTGTGGCAGAAAGTTCGGGAATCTGAGAGGAGCCACACATTTCCTTCAACCCAGCGTTCCCCCAAGTCTCCCGATAAAAATGATACCTCACTTGTGTGGGTAGGCCTAGCGCCCGCGACAGGAAACGCCCCAAAGCGCAACGTGGACACCTCCAAATTTTGGGAAGAAAACAGAGGTGTTTTTTGCGAAGTGCCTACCTGTAGATTTTGGCCTCTAGCTCAGCCGGCACCTAGGGAAACCTACCAAACCTGTGCATTTCTGAAAAGTAGAGACCTAGGGGAATCCAAGGAGGGGTGACTTGTGGGGCTCGGACCAGGTTCTGTTACCCAGAATCCTTTGCAAACCTCAAAAATTGGCTAAAAAAACACATGTTCCTCACATTTCTGTGGCAGAAAGTTCGGGAATCTGAGAGGAGCCACAAATTTCCTTCCACCCAGCGTTCCCCCAAGTCTCCTGATAAAAATGATACCTCACTTGTGGGGGTAGGCCTAGCGCCCGCGACAGGAAACGCCCCAAAGCGCAACGTGGACACATCCATATTTTTGGAAGAAAACAGAGGTGTTTTTTGCGAAGTGCCTACCTGTAGATTTTGGCCTCTAGCTCAGCCGGCACCTAGGGAAACCTACCATACCTGTGCATTTCTGAAAACTAGAGACCTAGGGGAATCCAAGGAGGGGTGACTTGCGGGGCTCGGACCAGGTTCTGTTACCCAGAATCCTTTGCAAACCTCAAAATTTGGCTAAAAAAACACATGTTCCTCACATTTCTGTGGCAGAAAGTTCGGGAATCTGAGAGGAGCCACAAATTTCCTTCCACCCAGCGTTCCCCCAAGTCTCCCGATAAAAATGATACCTCACTTGTGGGGGTAGGCCTAGCGCCCGCGACAGGAAACGCCCCAAAGCGCAACGTGGACACATCCATATTTTTGGAAGAAAACAGAGGTGTTTTTTGCGAAGTGCCTACCTGTAGATTTTGGCCTCTAGCTCAGCCGGCACCTAGGGAAACCTACCATACCTGTGCATTTCTGAAAACTAGAGACCTAGGGGAATCCAAGGAGGGGTGACTTGCGGGGCTCGGACCAGGTTCTGTTACCCAGAATCCTTTGCAAACCTCAAAATTTGGCTAAAAAAACACATGTTCCTCACATTTCTGTGGCAGAAAGTTCGGGAATCTGAGAGGAGCCACAAATTTCCTTCCACCCAGCGTTCCCCCAAGTCTCCCGATAAAAATGATACCTCACTTGTGTGGGTAGGCCTAGCGCCCGCGACAGGAAACGCCCCAAAGCGCAACGTGGACACATCCACATTTTTGGAAGAAAACAGAGGTGTTTTTTGCGAAGTGCCTACCTGTAGATTTTGGCCTCTAGCTCAGCCGGCACCTAGGGAAACCTACCAAACCTGTGCATTTCTGAAAACTAGAGACCTAGGGGAATCCAAGGAGGGGTGACTTGCGGGGCTCGGACCAGGTTCTGTTACCCAGAATCCTTTGCAAACTTTAAAATTTGGCTAAAAAAACACATGTTCCTCACATTTCTGTGGCAGAAAGTTCGGGAATCTGAGAGGAGCCACAAATTTCCTTCCACCCAGCGTTCCCCCAAGTCTCCCGATAAAAATGATACCTCACTTGTGTGGGTAGGCCTAGCGCCCGCGACAGGAAATGCCCCAAAGCGCAACATGGACACATCCAAATTTTTGGAAGAAAACAGAGGTGTTTTTTGCGAAGTGCCTACCTGTAGATTTTGGCCTCTAGCTCAGCTAGCACCTAGGGAAACCTACCAAACCTGTGAATTTCTGAAAACTAGAGACCTAGGGGAATCCAAGGAGGGGTGACTTGCGGGGCTCGGACCAGGTTCTGTTACCCCGAATCCTTTGCAAACCTCAAAATTAGGCTAAAAAAACACATGTTCCTCAAATTTTTGTGGCAGAAAGTTCTGGAATCTGAGAGGAGCCACAAATTTCCTTCCACCCAGCGTTCCCCCAAGTCTCCCGATAAAAATGATACCTCACTTGTGTGGGTAGGCCTAGCGCCCCCAACAGGAAATGCCCCAAAGCGCAACGTGGACACATCCAAATATTTGGCAGAAAACAGAGGTGTTTTTTGCGAAGTGCCTACCTGTAGATTTTGGCCTCTAGCTCAGCCGGCACCTAGGGAAACCTACCAAACCTGTGCATTTCTGAAAAGTAGAGACCTAGGGGAATCCAAGGAGGGGTGACTTGCGGGGCTCGGACCAGGTTCTGTTACCCAGAATCCTTTGCAAACCTCAAAATTTGGCTAAAAAAACACATGTTCCTCACATTTCTGTGGCAGAAAGTTCGGGAATCTGAGAGGAGCCACAAATTTCCTTCCACCCAGCGTTCCCCCAAGTCTCCCGATAAAAATGATACCTCACTTGTGGGGGTAGGCCTAGCGCCCGCGACAGGAAACGCCCCAAAGCGCAACGTGGACACATCCAAATTTTTGGAAGAAAACAGAGGTGTTTTTTGCGAAGTGCCTACCTGTAGATTTTGGCCTCTAGCTCAGCCGGCACCTAGGGAAACCTACCAAACCTGTGCATTTCTGAAAACTAGAGACCTAGGGGAATCCAAGGAGGGGTGACTTGCGGGGCTCGGACCAGGTTCTGTTACCCCGAATCCTTTGCAAACCTCAAAATATGGCTAAAAAAACACATGTTCCTCACATTTCTGTGGCAGAAAGTTCGGGAATCTGAGAGGAGCCACACATTTCCTTCCACCCAGCGTTCCCCCAAGTCTCCCGATAAAAATGATACCTCACTTGTGTGGGTAGGCCTAGCGCCCGCGACAGGAAACGCCCCAAAGCGCAACGTGGACACCTCCAAATTTTGGGAAGAAAACAGAGGTGTTTTTTGCGAAGTGCCTACCTGTAGATTTTGGCCTCTAGCTCAGCCGGCACCTAGGGAAACCTACCAAACCTGTGCATTTCTGAAAAGTAGAGACATAGGGGAATCCAAGGAGGGGTGACTTGTGGGGCTCGGACCAGGTTCTGTTACCCAGAATCCTTTGCAAACCTCAAAAATTGGCTAAAAAAACACATGTTCCTCACATTTCTGTGGCAGAAAGTTCGGGAATCTGAGAGGAGCCACAATTTTCCTTCCACCCAGCGTTCCCCCAAGTCTCCTGATAAAAATGATACCTCACTTGTGGGGGTAGGCCTAGCGCCCGCGACAGGAAACGCCCCAAAGCGCAACGTGGACACATCCATATTTTTGGAAGAAAACAGAGGTGTTTTTTGCGAAGTGCCTACCTGTAGATTTTGGCCTCTAGCTCAGCCGGCACCTAGGGAAACCTACCATACCTGTGCATTTCTGAAAACTAGAGACCTAGGGGAATCCAAGGAGGGGTGACTTGCGGGGCTCGGACCAGGTTCTGTTACCCAGAATCCTTTGCAAACCTCAAAATTTGGCTAAAAAAACACATGTTCCTCACATTTCTGTGGCAGAAAGTTCGGGAATCTGAGAGGAGCCACAAATTTCCTTCCACCCAGCGTTCCCCCAAGTCTCCCGATAAAAATGATACCTCACTTGTGTGGGTAGGCCTAGCGCCCGCGACAGGAAACGCCCCAAAGCGCAACGTGGACACATCCACATTTTTGGAAGAAAACAGAGGTGTTTTTTGCGAAGTGCCTACCTGTAGATTTTGGCCTCTAGCTCAGCCGGCACCTAGGGAAACCTACCAAACCTGTGCATTTCTGAAAAGTAGAGACCTAGGGGAATCCAAGGAGGGGTGACTTGCGGGGCTCGGACCAGGTTCTGTTACTCAGAATCCTTTGCAAACTTTAAAATTTGGCTAAAAAAACACATGTTCCTCACATTTCTGTGGCAGAAAGTTCGGGAATCTGAGAGGAGCCACAAATTTCCTTCCACCCAGCGTTCCCCCAAGTCTCCCGATAAAAATGATACATCACTTGTGTGGGTAGACCTAGCGCCCGCGACAGGAAACGCCCCAAAGCGCAACGTGGACACATCCAAATTTTTGGAAGAAAACAGAGGTGTTTTTTGCGAAATGCCTACCTGTAGAGTTTGGCCTCTAGCTCAGCTAGCACCTAGGGAAACCTACCAAACCTGTGAATTTCTGAAAACTAGAGACCTAGGGGAATCCAAGGAGGGGTGACTTGCGGGGCTCGGACCAGGTTCTGTTACCCCGAATCCTTTGCAAACCTCAAAATTTGGCTAAAAAAACACATGTTCCTCACATTTCTGTGGCAGAAAGTTCGGGAATCTGAGAGGAGCCACAAATTTCCTTCCACCCAGCGTTCCCCCAAGTCTCCCGATAAAAATGATACCTCACTTGTGGGGGTAGGCCTAGCGCCCGCGACAGGAAACGCCCCAAAGCGCAACGTGGACACATCCAAATTTTTGGAAGAAAACAGAGGTGTTTTTTGCGAAGTGCCTACCTGTAGATTTTGGCCTCTAGCTCAGCCGGCACCTAGGGAAACCTACCAAACCTGTGCATTTCTGAAAAGTAGAGACCTAGGGGAATCCAAGGAGGGGTGACTTGTGGGGCTCAGACCAGGTTCTGTTACCCAGAATCCTTTGCAAACCTCAAAAATTGGCTAAAAAAACACATGTTCCTCACATTTCTGTGGCAGAAAGTTCGGGAATCTGAGAGGAGCCACAAATTTCCTTCCACCCAGCGTTCCCCCAAGTCTCCTGATAAAAATGATACCTCACTTGTGGGGGTAGGCCTAGCGCCCGCGACAGGAAACGCCCCAAAGCGCAACGTGGACACATCCATATTTTTGGAAGAAAACAGAGGTGTTTTTTGCGAAGTGCCTACCTGTAGATTTTGGCCTCTAGCTCAGCCGGCACCTAGGGAAACCTACCATACCTGTGCATTTCTGAAAACTAGAGACCTAGGGGAATCCAAGGAGGGGTGACTTGCGGGGCTCGGACCAGGTTCTGTTACCCAGAATCCTTTGCAAACCTCAAAATTTGGCTAAAAAAACACATGTTCCTCACATTTCTGTGGCAGAAAGTTCGGGAATCTGAGAGGAGCCACACATTTCCTTCCACCCAGCGTTCCCCCAAGTCTCCCGATAAAAATGATACCTCACTTGTGTGGGTAGGCCTAGCGCCCGCGACAGGAAACGCCCCAAAGCGCAACGTGGACACCTCCAAATTTTGGGAAGAAAACAGAGGTGTTTTTTGCGAAGTGCCTACCTGTAGATTTTGGCCTCTAGCTCAGCCGGCACCTAGGGAAACCTACCAAACCTGTGCATTTCTGAAAAGTAGAGACCTAGGGGAATCCAAGGAGGGGTGACTTGTGGGGCTCGGACCAGGTTCTGTTACCCAGAATCCTTTGCAAACCTCAAAAATTGGCTAAAAAAACACATGTTCCTCACATTTCTGTGGCAGAAAGTTCGGGAATCTGAGAGGAGCCACAAATTTCCTTCCACCCAGCGTTCCCCCAAGTCTCCTGATAAAAATGATACCTCACTTGTGGGGGTAGGCCTAGCGCCCGCGACAGGAAACGCCCCAAAGCACAACGTGGACACATCCATATTTTTGGAAGAAAACAGAGGTGTTTTTTGCGAAGTGCCTACCTGTAGATTTTGGCCTCTAGCTCAGCCGGCACCTAGGGAAACCTACCATACCTGTGCATTTCTGAAAACTAGAGACCTAGGGGAATCCAAGGAGGGGTGACTTGCGGGGCTCGGACCAGGTTCTGTTACCCAGAATCCTTTGCAAACCTCAAAATTTGGCTAAAAAAACACATGTTCCTCACATTTCTGTGGCAGAAAGTTCGGGAATCTGAGAGGAGCCACAAATTTCCTTCCACCCAGCGTTCCCCCAAGTCTCCCGATAAAAATGATACCTCACTTGTGTGGGTAGGCCTAGCGCCCGCGACAGGAAACGCCCCAAAGCGCAACGTGGACACATCCACATTTTTGGAAGAAAACAGAGGTGTTTTTTGCGAAGTGCCTACCTGTAGATTTTGGCCTCTAGCTCAGCCGGCACCTAGGGAAACCTACCAAACCTGTGCATTTCTGAAAAGTAGAGACCTAGGGGAATCCAAGGAGGGGTGACTTGCGGGGCTCGGACCAGGTTCTGTTACCCAGAATCCTTTGCAAACTTTAAAATTTGGCTAAAAAAACACATGTTCCTCACATTTCTGTGGCAGAAAGTTCGGGAATCTGAGAGGAGCCACAAATTTCCTTCCACCCAGCGTTCCCCCAAGTCTCCCGATAAAAATGATACATCACTTGTGTGGGTAGACCTAGCGCCCGCGACAGGAAACGCCCCAAAGCGCAACGTGGACACATCCAAATTTTTGGAAGAAAACAGAGGTGTTTTTTGCGAAGTGCCTACCTGTAGATTTTGGCCTCTAGCTCAGCTAGCACCTAGGGAAACCTACCAAACCTGTGAATTTCTGAAAACTAGAGACCTAGGGGAATCCAAGGAGGGGTGACTTGCGGGGCTCGGACCAAGTTCTGTTACCCCGAATCCTTTGCAAACCTCAAAATTTGGCTAAAAAAACACATGTTCCTCACATTTCTGTGGCAGAAAGTTCGGGAATCTGAGAGGAGCCACAAATTTCCTTCCACCCAGCGTTCCCCCAAGTCTCCCGATAAAAATGATACCTCACTTGTGTGGGTAGGCCTAGCGCCCGCGACAGGAAACGCCCCAAAGCGCAACGTGGACACATCCAAATTTTGGGAAGAAAACAGAGGTGTTTTTTGCGAAGTGCCTACCTGTAGATTTTGGCCTCTAGCTCAGCCGGCACCTAGGGAAACCTACCAAACCTGTGCATTTCTGAAAAGTAGAGATCTAGGGGAATCCAAGGAGGGGTGACTTGTGGGGCTCGGACCAGGTTCTGTTACCCAGAATCCTTTGCAAACCTCAAAAATTGGCTAAAAAAACACATGTTCCTCACATTTCTGTGGCAGAAAGTTCGGGAATCTGAGAGGAGCCACAAATTTCCTTCCACCCAGTGTTCCCCCAAGTCTTCCGATAAAAATGATACCTCACTTGTGGGGGTAGGCCTAGCGCCCGCGACAGGAAACGCCCCAAAGCGCAACGTGGACACATCCATATTTTTGGAAGAAAACAGAGGTGTTTTTTGCGAAGTGCCTACCTGTAGATTTTGGCCTCTAGCTCAGCCGGCACCTAGGGAAACCTACCATACCTGTGCATTTCTGAAAACTAGAGACCTAGGGGAATCCAAGGAGGGGTGACTTGCGGGGCTCGGACCAGGTTCTGTTACCCAGAATCCTTTGCAAACCTCAAAATTTGGCTACAAAAACACATGTTCCTCACATTTCTGTGGCAGAAAGTTCGGGAATCTGAGAGGAGCCACAAATTTCCTTCCACCCAGCGTTCCCCCAAGTCTCCCGATAAAAATGATACCTCACTTGTGTGGGTAGGCCTAGCGCCCCCAACAGGAAATGCCCCAAAGCGCAACGTGGACACATCCAAATATTTGGCAGAAAACAGAGGTGTTTTTTGCGAAGTGCCTACCTGTAGATTTTGGCCTCTAGCTCAGCCGGCACCTAGGGAAACCTACCAAACCTGTGCATTTCTGAAAAGTAGAGACCTAGGGGAATCCAAGGAGGGGTGACTTGCGGGGCTCGGACCAGGTTCTGTTACCCAGAATCCTTTGCAAACCTCAAAATTTGGCTAAAAAAACACATGTTCCTCACATTTCTGTGGCAGAAAGTTCGGGAATCTGAGAGGAGCCACAAATTTCCTTCCACCCAGCGTTCCCCCAAGTCTCCCGATAAAAATGATACCTCACTTGTGGGGGTAGGCCTAGCGCCCGCGACAGGAAACGCCCCAAAGCGCAACGTGGACACATCCAAATTTTTGGAAGAAAACAGAGGTGTTTTTTGCGAAGTGCCTACCTGTAGATTTTGGCCTCTAGCTCAGCCGGCACCTAGGGAAACCTACCAAACCTGTGCATTTCTGAAAACTAGAGACCTAGGGGAATCCAAGGAGGGGTGACTTGCGGGGCTCGGACCAGGTTCTGTTACCCCGAATCCTTTGCAAACCTCAAAATATGGCTAAAAAAACACATGTTCCTCACATTTCTGTGGCAGAAAGTTCGGGAATCTGAGAGGAGCCACACATTTCCTTCCACCCAGCGTTCCCCCAAGTCTCCCGATAAAAATGATACCTCACTTGTGTGGGTAGGCCTAGCGCCCGCGACAGGAAACGCCCCAAAGCGCAACGTGGACACCTCCAAATTTTGGGAAGAAAACAGAGGTGTTTTTTGCGAAGTGCCTACCTGTAGATTTTGGCCTCTAGCTCAGCCGGCACCTAGGGAAACCTACCAAACCTGTGCATTTCTGAAAAGTAGAGACATAGGGGAATCCAAGGAGGGGTGACTTGTGGGGCTCGGACCAGGTTCTGTTACCCAGAATCCTTTGCAAACCTCAAAAATTGGCTAAAAAAACACATGTTCCTCACATTTCTGTGGCAGAAAGTTCGGGAATCTGAGAGGAGCCACAATTTTCCTTCCACCCAGCGTTCCCCCAAGTCTCCTGATAAAAATGATACCTCACTTGTGGGGGTAGGCCTAGCGCCCGCGACAGGAAACGCCCCAAAGCGCAACGTGGACACATCCATATTTTTGGAAGAAAACAGAGGTGTTTTTTGCGAAGTGCCTACCTGTAGATTTTGGCCTCTAGCTCAGCCGGCACCTAGGGAAACCTACCATACCTGTGCATTTCTGAAAACTAGAGACCTAGGGGAATCCAAGGAGGGGTGACTTGCGGGGCTCGGACCAGGTTCTGTTACCCAGAATCCTTTGCAAACCTCAAAATTTGGCTAAAAAAACACATGTTCCTCACATTTCTGTGGCAGAAAGTTCGGGAATCTGAGAGGAGCCACAAATTTCCTTCCACCCAGCGTTCCCCCAAGTCTCCCGATAAAAATGATACCTCACTTGTGTGGGTAGGCCTAGCGCCCGCGACAGGAAACGCCCCAAAGCGCAACGTGGACACATCCACATTTTTGGAAGAAAACAGAGGTGTTTTTTGCGAAGTGCCTACCTGTAGATTTTGGCCTCTAGCTCAGCCGGCACCTAGGGAAACCTACCAAACCTGTGCATTTCTGAAAAGTAGAGACCTAGGGGAATCCAAGGAGGGGTGACTTGCGGGGCTCGGACCAGGTTCTGTTACTCAGAATCCTTTGCAAACTTTAAAATTTGGCTAAAAAAACACATGTTCCTCACATTTCTGTGGCAGAAAGTTCGGGAATCTGAGAGGAGCCACAAATTTCCTTCCACCCAGCGTTCCCCCAAGTCTCCCGATAAAAATGATACATCACTTGTGTGGGTAGACCTAGCGCCCGCGACAGGAAACGCCCCAAAGCGCAACGTGGACACATCCAAATTTTTGGAAGAAAACAGAGGTGTTTTTTGCGAAATGCCTACCTGTAGAGTTTGGCCTCTAGCTCAGCTAGCACCTAGGGAAACCTACCAAACCTGTGAATTTCTGAAAACTAGAGACCTAGGGGAATCCAAGGAGGGGTGACTTGCGGGGCTCGGACCAGGTTCTGTTACCCCGAATCCTTTGCAAACCTCAAAATTTGGCTAAAAAAACACATGTTCCTCACATTTCTGTGGCAGAAAGTTCGGGAATCTGAGAGGAGCCACAAATTTCCTTCCACCCAGCGTTCCCCCAAGTCTCCCGATAAAAATGATACCTCACTTGTGGGGGTAGGCCTAGCGCCCGCGACAGGAAACGCCCCAAAGCGCAACGTGGACACATCCAAATTTTTGGAAGAAAACAGAGGTGTTTTTTGCGAAGTGCCTACCTGTAGATTTTGGCCTCTAGCTCAGCCGGCACCTAGGGAAACCTACCAAACCTGTGCATTTCTGAAAAGTAGAGACCTAGGGGAATCCAAGGAGGGGTGACTTGTGGGGCTCAGACCAGGTTCTGTTACCCAGAATCCTTTGCAAACCTCAAAAATTGGCTAAAAAAACACATGTTCCTCACATTTCTGTGGCAGAAAGTTCGGGAATCTGAGAGGAGCCACAAATTTCCTTCCACCCAGCGTTCCCCCAAGTCTCCTGATAAAAATGATACCTCACTTGTGGGGGTAGGCCTAGCGCCCGCGACAGGAAACGCCCCAAAGCGCAACGTGGACACATCCATATTTTTGGAAGAAAACAGAGGTGTTTTTTGCGAAGTGCCTACCTGTAGATTTTGGCCTCTAGCTCAGCCGGCACCTAGGGAAACCTACCATACCTGTGCATTTCTGAAAACTAGAGACCTAGGGGAATCCAAGGAGGGGTGACTTGCGGGGCTCGGACCAGGTTCTGTTACCCAGAATCCTTTGCAAACCTCAAAATTTGGCTAAAAAAACACATGTTCCTCACATTTCTGTGGCAGAAAGTTCGGGAATCTGAGAGGAGCCACACATTTCCTTCCACCCAGCGTTCCCCCAAGTCTCCCGATAAAAATGATACCTCACTTGTGTGGGTAGGCCTAGCGCCCGCGACAGGAAACGCCCCAAAGCGCAACGTGGACACCTCCAAATTTTGGGAAGAAAACAGAGGTGTTTTTTGCGAAGTGCCTACCTGTAGATTTTGGCCTCTAGCTCAGCCGGCACCTAGGGAAACCTACCAAACCTGTGCATTTCTGAAAAGTAGAGACCTAGGGGAATCCAAGGAGGGGTGACTTGTGGGGCTCGGACCAGGTTCTGTTACCCAGAATCCTTTGCAAACCTCAAAAATTGGCTAAAAAAACACATGTTCCTCACATTTCTGTGGCAGAAAGTTCGGGAATCTGAGAGGAGCCACAAATTTCCTTCCACCCAGCGTTCCCCCAAGTCTCCTGATAAAAATGATACCTCACTTGTGGGGGTAGGCCTAGCGCCCGCGACAGGAAACGCCCCAAAGCACAACGTGGACACATCCATATTTTTGGAAGAAAACAGAGGTGTTTTTTGCGAAGTGCCTACCTGTAGATTTTGGCCTCTAGCTCAGCCGGCACCTAGGGAAACCTACCATACCTGTGCATTTCTGAAAACTAGAGACCTAGGGGAATCCAAGGAGGGGTGACTTGCGGGGCTCGGACCAGGTTCTGTTACCCAGAATCCTTTGCAAACCTCAAAATTTGGCTAAAAAAACACATGTTCCTCACATTTCTGTGGCAGAAAGTTCGGGAATCTGAGAGGAGCCACAAATTTCCTTCCACCCAGCGTTCCCCCAAGTCTCCCGATAAAAATGATACCTCACTTGTGTGGGTAGGCCTAGCGCCCGCGACAGGAAACGCCCCAAAGCGCAACGTGGACACATCCACATTTTTGGAAGAAAACAGAGGTGTTTTTTGCGAAGTGCCTACCTGTAGATTTTGGCCTCTAGCTCAGCCGGCACCTAGGGAAACCTACCAAACCTGTGCATTTCTGAAAAGTAGAGACCTAGGGGAATCCAAGGAGGGGTGACTTGCGGGGCTCGGACCAGGTTCTGTTACCCAGAATCCTTTGCAAACTTTAAAATTTGGCTAAAAAAACACATGTTCCTCACATTTCTGTGGCAGAAAGTTCGGGAATCTGAGAGGAGCCACAAATTTCCTTCCACCCAGCGTTCCCCCAAGTCTCCCGATAAAAATGATACATCACTTGTGTGGGTAGACCTAGCGCCCGCGACAGGAAACGCCCCAAAGCGCAACGTGGACACATCCAAATTTTTGGAAGAAAACAGAGGTGTTTTTTGCGAAGTGCCTACCTGTAGATTTTGGCCTCTAGCTCAGCTAGCACCTAGGGAAACCTACCAAACCTGTGAATTTCTGAAAACTAGAGACCTAGGGGAATCCAAGGAGGGGTGACTTGCGGGGCTCGGACCAAGTTCTGTTACCCCGAATCCTTTGCAAACCTCAAAATTTGGCTAAAAAAACACATGTTCCTCACATTTCTGTGGCAGAAAGTTCGGGAATCTGAGAGGAGCCACAAATTTCCTTCCACCCAGCGTTCCCCCAAGTCTCCCGATAAAAATGATACCTCACTTGTGTGGGTAGGCCTAGCGCCCGCGACAGGAAACGCCCCAAAGCGCAACGTGGACACATCCAAATTTTGGGAAGAAAACAGAGGTGTTTTTTGCGAAGTGCCTACCTGTAGATTTTGGCCTCTAGCTCAGCCGGCACCTAGGGAAACCTACCAAACCTGTGCATTTCTGAAAAGTAGAGATCTAGGGGAATCCAAGGAGGGGTGACTTGTGGGGCTCGGACCAGGTTCTGTTACCCAGAATCCTTTGCAAACCTCAAAAATTGGCTAAAAAAACACATGTTCCTCACATTTCTGTGGCAGAAAGTTCGGGAATCTGAGAGGAGCCACAAATTTCCTTCCACCCAGTGTTCCCCCAAGTCTTCCGATAAAAATGATACCTCACTTGTGGGGGTAGGCCTAGCGCCCGCGACAGGAAACGCCCCAAAGCGCAACGTGGACACATCCATATTTTTGGAAGAAAACAGAGGTGTTTTTTGCGAAGTGCCTACCTGTAGATTTTGGCCTCTAGCTCAGCCGGCACCTAGGGAAACCTACCATACCTGTGCATTTCTGAAAACTAGAGACCTAGGGGAATCCAAGGAGGGGTGACTTGCGGGGCTCGGACCAGGTTCTGTTACCCAGAATCCTTTGCAAACCTCAAAATTTGGCTACAAAAACACATGTTCCTCACATTTCTGTGGCAGAAAGTTCGGGAATCTGAGAGGAGCCACAAATTTCCTTCCACCCAGCGTTCCCCCAAGTCTCCCGATAAAAATGATACCTCACTTGTGTGGGTAGGCCTAGCGCCTGCGACAGGAAATGCCCCAAAGCGCAACGTGGACACATCCAAATTTTTGGAAGAAAACAGAGGTGTTTTTTGCGAAGTGCCTACCTGTAGATTTTGGCCTCTAGCTCAGCCGGCACCTAGGGAAACCTACCACACCTGTGCATTTCTGAAAAGTAGAGACCTAGGGGAATCCAAGGAGGGGTGACTTGCGGGGCTCGGACCAGGTTCTGTTACCCAGAATCCTTTGCAAACCTCAAAATTAGGCTAAAAAAACACATGTTCCTCACATTTTTGTGGCAGAAAGTTCTGGAATCTGAGAGGAGCCACAAATCTCCTTCCACCCAGCGTTCCCCCAAGTCTCCCGATAAAAATGATACCTCACTTGTGTGGGTAGGCCTAGCGCCCGCGACAGGAAATGCCCCAAAGCGCAACGTGGACACATCCAAATATTTGGAAGAAAACAGAGGTGTTTTTTGCGAAGTGCCTACCTGTAGATTTTGGCCTCTAGCTCAGCCGGCACCTAGGGAAACCTACCAAACCTGTGCATTTCTGAAAAGTAGAGACCTAGGGGAATCCAAGGAGGGGTGACTTGCGGGGCTCGGACCAGGTTCTGTTACCCAGAATCCTTTGCAAACCTCAAAATTTGGCTAAAAAAACACATGTTCCTCACATTTCTGTGGCAGAAAGTTCGGGAATCTGAGAGGAGCCACAAATTTCCTTCCACCCAGCGTTCCCCCAAGTCTCCCGATAAAAATGATACCTCACTTGTGTGGGTAGGCCTAGCGCCTGCGACAGGAAATGCCCCAAAGCGCAACGTGGACACATCCACATTTTTGGAAGAAAACAGAGGTGTTTTTTGCGAAGTGCCTACCTGTAGATTTTGGCCTCTAGCTCAGCTAGCACCTAGGGAAACCTACCAAACCTGTGAATTTCTGAAAACTAGAGACCTAGGGGAATCCAAGGAGGGGTGACTTGCGGGGCTCGGACCAGGTTCTGTTACCCAGAATCCTTTGCAAACCTCAAAATGTGGCTAAAAAAACACATGTTCCTCACATTTCTGTGGCAGAAAGTTCGGGAATCTGAGAGGAGCCACAAATTTCCTTCCACCCAGCGTTCCCCCAAGTCTCCCGATAAAAATGATACCTCACTTGTGTGGGTAGGCCTAGCGCCTGCGACAGGAAATGCCCCAAAGCGCAACGTGGACACATCCAAATTTTTGGAAGAAAACAGAGGTGTTTTTTGCGAAGTGCCTACCTGTAGATTTTGGCCTCTAGCTCAGCCGGCACCTAGGGAAACCTACCACACCTGTGCATTTCTGAAAAGTAGAGACCTAGGGGAATCCAAGGAGGGGTGACTTGCGGGGCTCGGACCAGGTTCTGTTACCCAGAATCCTTTGCAAACCTCAAAATTAGGCTAAAAAAACACATGTTCCTCACATTTTTGTGGCAGAAAGTTCTGGAATCTGAGAGGAGCCACAAATCTCCTTCCACCCAGCGTTCCCCCAAGTCTCCCGATAAAAATGATACCTCACTTGTGTGGGTAGGCCTAGCGCCCGCGACAGGAAATGCCCCAAAGCGCAACGTGGACACATCCAAATATTTGGAAGAAAACAGAGGTGTTTTTTGCGAAGTGCCTACCTGTAGATTTTGGCCTCTAGCTCAGCCGGCACCTAGGGAAACCTACCAAACCTGTGCATTTCTGAAAAGTAGAGACCTAGGGGAATCCAAGGAGGGGTGACTTGCGGGGCTCGGACCAGGTTCTGTTACCCAGAATCCTTTGCAAACCTCAAAATTTGGCTAAAAAAACACATGTTCCTCACATTTCTGTGGCAGAAAGTTCGGGAATCTGAGAGGAGCCACAAATTTCCTTCCACCCAGCGTTCCCCCAAGTCTCCCGATAAAAATGATACCTCACTTGTGGGGGTAGGCCTAGCGCCCGCGACAGGAAACGCCCCAAAGCGCAACGTGGACACATCCAAATTTTTGGAAGAAAACAGAGGTGTTTTTTGCGAAGTGCCTACCTGTAGATTTTGGCCTCTAGCTCAGCCGGCACCTAGGGAAACCTACCAAACCTGTGCATTTCTGAAAACTAGAGACCTAGGGGAATCCAAGGAGGGGTGACTTGCGGGGCTCGGACCAGGTTCTGTTACCCAGAATCCTTTGCAAACCTCAAAATTTGGCTAAAAAAACACATGTTCCTCACATTTCTGTGGCAGAAAGTTCGGGAATCTGAGAGGAGCCACAAATTTCCTTCCACCCAGCGTTCCCCCAAGTCTCCCGATAAAAATGATACCTCACTTGTGGGGGTAGGCCTAGCGCCCGCGACAGGAAACGCCCCAAAGCGCAACGTGGACACATCCAAATTTTTGGAAGAAAACAGAGGTGTTTTTTGCGAAGTGCCTACCTGTAGATTTTGGCCTCTAGCTCAGCCGGCACCTAGGGAAACCTACCAAACCTGTGCATTTCTGAAAACTAGAGACCTAGGGGAATCCAAGGAGGGGTGACTTGCGGGGCTCGGACCAGGTTCTGTTACCCCGAATCCTTTGCAAACCTCAAAATTTGGCTAAAAAAACACATGTTCCTCACATTTCTGTGGCAGAAAGTTCGGGAATCTGAGAGGAGCCACACATTTCCTTCAACCCAGCGTTCCCCCAAGTCTCCCGATAAAAATGATACCTCACTTGTGTGGGTAGGCCTAGCGCCCGCGACAGGAAACGCCCCAAAGCGCAACGTGGACACCTCCAAATTTTGGGAAGAAAACAGAGGTGTTTTTTGCGAAGTGCCTACCTGTAGATTTTGGCCTCTAGCTCAGCCGGCACCTAGGGAAACCTACCAAACCTGTGCATTTCTGAAAAGTAGAGACCTAGGGGAATCCAAGGAGGGGTGACTTGCGGGGCTCGGACCAGGTTCTGTTACCCAGAATCCTTTGCAAACCTCAAAAATTGGCTAAAAAAACACATGTTCCTCACATTTCTGTGGCAGAAAGTTCGGGAATCTGAGAGGAGCCACAAATTTCCTTCCACCCAGCGTTCCCCCAAGTCTCCTGATAAAAATGATACCTCACTTGTGGGGGTAGGCCTAGCGCCCGCGACAGGAAACGCCCCAAAGCGCAACGTGGACACATCCATATTTTTGGAAGAAAACAGAGGTGTTTTTTGCGAAGTGCCTACCTGTAGATTTTGGCCTCTAGCTCAGCCGGCACCTAGGGAAACCTACCATACCTGTGCATTTCTGAAAACTAGAGACCTAGGGGAATCCAAGGAGGGGTGACTTGCGGGGCTCGGACCAGGTTCTGTTACCCAGAATCCTTTGCAAACCTCAAAATTTGGCTAAAAAAACACATGTTCCTCACATTTCTGTGGCAGAAAGTTCGGGAATCTGAGAGGAGCCACAAATTTCCTTCCACCCAGCGTTCCCCCAAGTCTCCCGATAAAAATGATACCTCACTTGTGGGGGTAGGCCTAGCGCCCGCGACAGGAAACGCCCCAAAGCGCAACGTGGACACATCCATATTTTTGGAAGAATACAGAGGTGTTTTTTGCGAAGTGCCTACCTGTAGATTTTGGCCTCTAGCTCAGCCGGCACCTAGGGAAACCTACCATACCTGTGCATTTCTGAAAACTAGAGACCTAGGGGAATCCAAGGAGGGGTGACTTGCGGGGCTCGGACCAGGTTCTGTTACCCAGAATCCTTTGCAAACCTCAAAATTTGGCTAAAAAAACACATGTTCCTCACATTTCTGTGGCAGAAAGTTCGGGAATCTGAGAGGAGCCACAAATTTCCTTCCACCCAGCGTTCCCCCAAGTCTCCCGATAAAAATGATACCTCACTTGTGTGGGTAGGCCTAGCGCCCGCGACAGGAAACGCCCCAAAGCGCAACGTGGACACATCCACATTTTTGGAAGAAAACAGAGGTGTTTTTTGCGAAGTGCCTACCTGTAGATTTTGGCCTCTAGCTCAGCCGGCACCTAGGGAAACCTACCAAACCTGTGCATTTCTGAAAACTAGAGACCTAGGGGAATCCAAGGAGGGGTGACTTGCGGGGCTCGGACCAGGTTCTGTTACCCAGAATCCTTTGCAAACTTTAAAATTTGGCTAAAAAAACACATGTTCCTCACATTTCTGTGGCAGAAAGTTCGGGAATCTGAGAGGAGCCACAAATTTCCTTCCACCCAGCGTTCCCCCAAGTCTCCCGATAAAAATGATACCTCACTTGTGTGGGTAGGCCTAGCGCCCGCGACAGGAAATGCCCCAAAGCGCAACGTGGACACATCCAAATTTTTGGAAGAAAACAGAGGTGTTTTTTGCGAAGTGCCTACCTGTAGATTTTGGCCTCTAGCTCAGCTAGCACCTAGGGAAACCTACCAAACCTGTGAATTTCTGAAAACTAGAGACCTAGGGGAATCCAAGGAGGGGTGACTTGCGGGGCTCGGACCAGGTTCTGTTACCCCGAATCCTTTGCAAACCTCAAAATTAGGCTAAAAAAACACATGTTCCTCAAATTTTTGTGGCAGAAAGTTCTGGAATCTGAGAGGAGCCACAAATTTCCTTCCACCCAGCGTTCCCCCAAGTCTCCCGATAAAAATGATACCTCACTTGTGTGGGTAGGCCTAGCGCCCGCAACAGGAAATGCCCCAAAGCGCAACGTGGACACATCCAAATATTTGGCAGAAAACAGAGGTGTTTTTTGCGAAGTGCCTACCTGTAGATTTTGGCCTCTAGCTCAGCCGGCACCTAGGGAAACCTACCAAACCTGTGCATTTCTGAAAAGTAGAGACCTAGGGGAATCCAAGGAGGGGTGACTTGCGGGGCTCGGACCAGGTTCTGTTACCCCGAATCCTTTGCAAACCTCAAAATTTGGCTAAAAAAACACATGTTCCTCACATTTCTGTGGCAGAAAGTTCGGGAATCTGAGAGGAGCCACAAATTTCCTTCCACCCAGCGTTCCCCCAAGTCTCCCGATAAAAATGATACCTCACTTGTGGGGGTAGGCCTAGCGCCCGCGACAGGAAACGCCCCAAAGCGCAACGTGGACACATCCAAATTTTTGGAAGAAAACAGAGGTGTTTTTTGCGAAGTGCCTACCTGTAGATTTTGGCCTCTAGCTCAGCCGGCACCTAGGGAAACCTACCAAACCTGTGCATTTCTGAAAACTAGAGACCTAGGGGAATCCAAGGAGGGGTGACTTGCGGGGCTCGGACCAGGTTCTGTTACCCCGAATCCTTTGCAAACCTCAAAATATGGCTAAAAAAACACATGTTCCTCACATTTCTGTGGCAGAAAGTTCGGGAATCTGAGAGGAGCCACACATTTCCTTCCACCCAGCGTTCCCCCAAGTCTCCCGATAAAAATGATACCTCACTTGTGTGGGTAGGCCTAGCGCCCGCGACAGGAAACGCCCCAAAGCGCAACGTGGACACCTCCAAATTTTGGGAAGAAAACAGAGGTGTTTTTTGCGAAGTGCCTACCTGTAGATTTTGGCCTCTAGCTCAGCCGGCACCTAGGGAAACCTACCAAACCTGTGCATTTCTGAAAAGTAGAGACATAGGGGAATCCAAGGAGGGGTGACTTGTGGGGCTCGGACCAGGTTCTGTTACCCAGAATCCTTTGCAAACCTCAAAAATTGGCTAAAAAAACACATGTTCCTCACATTTCTGTGGCAGAAAGTTCGGGAATCTGAGAGGAGCCACAATTTTCCTTCCACCCAGCGTTCCCCCAAGTCTCCTGATAAAAATGATACCTCACTTGTGGGGGTAGGCCTAGCGCCCGCGACAGGAAACGCCCCAAAGCGCAACGTGGACACATCCATATTTTTGGAAGAAAACAGAGGTGTTTTTTGCGAAGTGCCTACCTGTAGATTTTGGCCTCTAGCTCAGCCGGCACCTAGGGAAACCTACCATACCTGTGCATTTCTGAAAACTAGAGACCTAGGGGAATCCAAGGAGGGGTGACTTGCGGGGCTCGGACCAGGTTCTGTTACCCAGAATCCTTTGCAAACCTCAAAATTTGGCTAAAAAAACACATGTTCCTCACATTTCTGTGGCAGAAAGTTCGGGAATCTGAGAGGAGCCACAAATTTCCTTCCACCCAGCGTTCCCCCAAGTCTCCCGATAAAAATGATACCTCACTTGTGTGGGTAGGCCTAGCGCCCGCGACAGGAAACGCCCCAAAGCGCAACGTGGACACATCCACATTTTTGGAAGAAAACAGAGGTGTTTTTTGCGAAGTGCCTACCTGTAGATTTTGGCCTCTAGCTCAGCCGGCACCTAGGGAAACCTACCAAACCTGTGCATTTCTGAAAAGTAGAGACCTAGGGGAATCCAAGGAGGGGTGACTTGCGGGGCTCGGACCAGGTTCTGTTACCCAGAATCCTTTGCAAACCTCAAAATTTGGCTAAAAAAACACATGTTCCTCACATTTCTGTGGCAGAAAGTTCGGGAATCTGAGAGGAGCCACAAATTTCCTTCCACCCAGCGTTCCCCCAAGTCTCCCGATAAAAATGATACCTCACTTGTGGGGGTAGGCCTAGCGCCCGCGACAGGAAACGCCCCAAAGCGCAACGTGGACACATCCAAATTTTTGGAAGAAAACCGAGGTGTTTTTTGCGAAGTGCCTACCTGTAGATTTTGGCCTCTAGCTCAGCCGGCACCTAGGGAAACCTACCAAACCTGTGCATTTCTGAAAACTAGAGACCTAGGGGAATCCAAGGAGGGGTGACTTGCGGGGCTCGGACCAGGTTCTGTTACCCCGAATCCTTTGCAAACCTCAAAATATGGCTAAAAAAACACATGTTCCTCACATTTCTGTGGCAGAAAGTTCGGGAATCTGAGAGGAGCCACAAATTTCCTTCCACCCAGCGTTCCCCCAAGTCTCCCGATAAAAATGATACCTCACTTGTGGGGGTAGGCCTAGCGCCCGCGACAGGAAACGCCCCAAAGCGCAACGTGGACACCTCCAAATTTTGGGAAGAAAACAGAGGTGTTTTTTGCGAAGTGCCTACCTGTAGATTTTGGCCTCTAGCTCAGCCGGCACCTAGGGAAACCTACCAAACCTGTGCATTTCTGAAAAGTAGAGACATAGGGGAATCCAAGGAGGGGTGACTTGTGGGGCTCGGACCAGGTTCTGTTACCCAGAATCCTTTGCAAACCTCAAAAATTGGCTAAAAAAACACATGTTCCTCACATTTCTGTGGCAGAAAGTTCGGGAATCTGAGAGGAGCCACAATTTTCCTTCCACCCAGCGTTCCCCCAAGTCTCCTGATAAAAATGATACCTCACTTGTGGGGGTAGGCCTAGCGCCCGCGACAGGAAACGCCCCAAAGCGCAACGTGGACACATCCATATTTTTGGAAGAAAACAGAGGTGTTTTTTGCGAAGTGCCTACCTGTAGATTTTGGCCTCTAACTCAGCCGGCACCTAGGGAAACCTACCATACCTGTGCATTTCTGAAAACTAGAGACCTAGGGGAATCCAAGGAGGGGTGACTTGCGGGGCTCGGACCAGGTTCTGTTACCCAGAATCCTTTGCAAACCTCAAAATTTGGCTAAAAAAACACATGTTCCTCACATTTCTGTGGCAGAAAGTTCGGGAATCTGAGAGGAGCCACAAATTTCCTTCCACCCAGCGTTCCCCCAAGTCTCCCGATAAAAATGATACCTCACTTGTGTGGGTAGGCCTAGCGCCCGCGACAGGAAACGCCCCAAAGCGCAACGTGGACACATCCACATTTTTGGAAGAAAACAGAGGTGTTTTTTGCGAAGTGCCTACCTGTAGATTTTGGCCTCTAGCTCAGCCGGCACCTAGGGAAACCTACCAAACCTGTGCATTTCTGAAAAGTAGAGACCTAGGGGAATCCAAGGAGGGGTGACTTGCGGGGCTCGGACCAGGTTCTGTTACTCAGAATCCTTTGCAAACTTTAAAATTTGGCTAAAAAAACACATGTTCCTCACATTTCTGTGGCAGAAAGTTCGGGAATCTGAGAGGAGCCACAAATTTCCTTCCACCCAGCGTTCCCCCAAGTCTCCCGATAAAAATGATACATCACTTGTGTGGGTAGACCTAGCGCCCGCGACAGGAAACGCCCCAAAGCGCAACGTGGACACATCCAAATTTTTGGAAGAAAACAGAGGTGTTTTTTGCGAAGTGCCTACCTGTAGAGTTTGGCCTCTAGCTCAGCTAGCACCTAGGGAAACCTACCAAACCTGTGAATTTCTGAAAACTAGAGACCTAGGGGAATCCAAGGAGGGGTGACTTGCGGGGCTCGGACCAGGTTCTGTTACCCCGAATCCTTTGCAAACCTCAAAATTTGGCTAAAAAAACACATGTTCCTCACATTTCTGTGGCAGAAAGTTCGGGAATCTGAGAGGAGCCACAAATTTCCTTCCACCCAGCGTTCCCCCAAGTCTCCCGATAAAAATGATACCTCACTTGTGTGGGTAGGCCTAGCGCCCGCGACAGGAAACGCCCCAAAGCGCAACGTGGACACATCCAAATTTTGAGAAGAAAACAGAGGTGTTTTTTGCGAAGTGCCTACCTGTAGATTTTGGCCTCTAGCTCAGCCGGCACCTAGGGAAACCTACCAAACCTGTGCATTTCTGAAAAGTAGAGACCTAGGGGAATCCAAGGAGGGGTGACTTGTGGGGCTCAGACCAGGTTCTGTTACCCAGAATCCTTTGCAAACCTCAAAAATTGGCTAAAAAAACACATGTTCCTCACATTTCTGTGGCAGAAAGTTCGGGAATCTGAGAGGAGCCACAAATTTCCTTCCACCCAGCGTTCCCCCAAGTCTCCTGATAAAAATGATACCTCACTTGTGGGGGTAGGCCTAGCGCCCGCGACAGGAAACGCCCCAAAGCGCAACGTGGACACATCCATATTTTTGGAAGAAAACAGAGGTGTTTTTTGCGAAGTGCCTACCTGTAGATTTTGGCCTCTAGCTCAGCCGGCACCTAGGGAAACCTACCATACCTGTGCATTTCTGAAAACTAGAGACCTAGGGGAATCCAAGGAGGGGTGACTTGCGGGGCTCGGACCAGGTTCTGTTACCCAGAATCCTTTGCAAACCTCAAAATTTGGCTAAAAAAACACATGTTCCTCACATTTCTGTGGCAGAAAGTTCGGGAATCTGAGAGGAGCCACAAATTTCCTTCCACCCAGCGTTCCCCCAAGTCTCCCGATAAAAATGATACCTCACTTGTGTGGGTAGGCCTAGCGCCCGCGACAGGAAACGCCCCAAAGCGCAACGTGCACACATCCACATTTTTGGAAGAAAACAGAGGTGTTTTTTGCGAAGTGCCTACCTGTAGATTTTGGCCTCTAGCTCAGCCGGCACCTAGGGAAACCTACCAAACCTGTGCATTTCTGAAAAGTAGAGACCTAGGGGAATCCAAGGAGGGGTGACTTGCGGGGCTCGGACCAGGTTCTGTTACCCAGAATCCTTTGCAAACTTTAAAATTTGGCTAAAAAAACACATGTTCCTCACATTTCTGTGGCAGAAAGTTCGGGAATCTGAGAGGAGCCACAAATTTCCTTCCACCCAGCGTTCCCCCAAGTCTCCCGATAAAAATGATACATCACTTGTGTGGGTAGACCTAGCGCCCGCGACAGGAAACGCCCCAAAGCGCAACGTGGACACATCCAAATTTTTGGAAGAAAACAGAGGTGTTTTTTGCGAAGTGCCTACCTGTAGATTTTGGCCTCTAGCTCAGCTAGCACCTAGGGAAACCTACCAAACCTGTGAATTTCTGAAAACTAGAGACCTAGGGGAATCCAAGGAGGGGTGACTTGCGGGGCTCGGACCAGGTTCTGTTACCCCGAATCCTTTGCAAACCTCAAAATTTGGCTAAAAAAACACATGTTCCTCACATTTCTGTGGCAGAAAGTTCGGGAATCTGAGAGGAGCCACAAATTTCCTTCCACCCAGCGTTCCCCCAAGTCTCCCGATAAAAATGATACCTCACTTGTGTGGGTAGGCCTAGCGCCCGCGACAGGAAACGCCCCAAAGCGCAACGTGGACACATCCAAATTTTGGGAAGAAAACAGAGGAGTTTTTTGCGAAGTGCCTACCTGTAGATTTTGGCCTCTAGCTCAGCCGGCACCTAGGGAAACCTACCAAACCTGTGCATTTCTGAAAAGTAGAGACCTAGGGGAATCCAAGGAGGGGTGACTTGTGGGGCTCGGACCAGGTTCTGTTACCCAGAATCCTTTGCAAACCTCAAAAATTGGCTAAAAAAACACATGTTCCTCACATTTCTGTGGCAGAAAGTTCGGGAATCTGAGAGGAGCCACAAATTTCCTTCCACCCAGTGTTCCCCCAAGTCTCCCGATAAAAATGATACCTCACTTGTGGGGGTAGGCCTAGCGCCCGCGACAGGAAACGCCCCAAAGCGCAACGTGGACACATCCATATTTTTGGAAGAAAACAGAGGTGTTTTTTGCGAAGTGCCTACCTGTAGATTTTGGCCTCTAGCTCAGCCGGCACCTAGGGAAACCTACCATACCTGTGCATTTCTGAAAACTAGAGACCTAGGGGAATCCAAGGAGGGGTGACTTGCGGGGCTCGGACCAGGTTCTGTTACCCAGAATCCTTTGCAAACCTCAAAATTTGGCTACAAAAACACATGTTCCTCACATTTCTGTGGCAGAAAGTTCGGGAATCTGAGAGGAGCCACAAATTTCCTTCCACCCAGCGTTCCCCCAAGTCTCCCGATAAAAATGATACCTCACTTGTGTGGGTAGGCCTAGTGCCCGCGACAGGAAACGCCCCAAAGCGCAACGTGGACACATCCACATTTTTGGAAGAAAACAGAGGTGTTTTTTGCGAAGTGCCTACCTGTAGATTTTGGCCTCTAGCTCAGCTAGCACCTAGGGAAACCTACCAAACCTGTGAATTTCTGAAAACTAGAGACCTAGGGGAATCCAAGGAGGGGTGACTTGCGGGGCTCGGACCAGGTTCTGTTACCCAGAATCCTTTGCAAACCTCAAAATGTGGCTAAAAAAACACATGTTCCTCACATTTCTGTGGCAGAAAGTTCGGGAATCTGAGAGGAGCCACAAATTTCCTTCCACCCAGCGTTCCCCCAAGTCTCCCGATAAAAATGATACCTCACTTGTGTGGGTAGGCCTAGCGCCTGCGACAGGAAATGCCCCAAAGCGCAACGTGGACACATCCAAATTTTTGGAAGAAAACAGAGGTGTTTTTTGCGAAGTGCCTACCTGTAGATTTTGGCCTCTAGCTCAGCCGGCACCTAGGGAAACCTACCACACCTGTGCATTTCTGAAAAGTAGAGACTTAGGGGAATCCAAGGAGGGGTGACTTGCGGGGCTCGGACCAGGTTCTGTTACCCAGAATCCTTTGCAAACCTCAAAATTAGGCTCAAAAAACACATGTTCCTCACATTTTTGTGGCAGAAAGTTCTGGAATCTGAGAGGAGCCACAAATCTCCTTCCACCCAGCGTTCCCCCAAGTCTCCCGATAAAAATGATACCTCACTTGTGTGGGTAGGCCTAGCGCCCGCGACAGGAAATGCCCCAAAGCGCAACGTGGACACATCCAAATTTTTGGAAGAAAACAGAGGTGTTTTTTGCGAAGTGCCTACCTGTAGATTTTGGCCTCTAGCTCAGCCGGCACCTAGGGAAACCTACCAAACCTGTGCATTTCTGAAAAGTAGAGACCTAGGGGAATCCAAGGAGGGGTGACTTGTGGGGCTCGGACCAGGTTCTGTTACCCAGAATCCTTTGCAATCCTCAAAATGTGGCTAAAAAAACACATGTTCCTCACATTTCTGTGGCAGAAAGTTCGGGAATCTGAGAGGAGCCACAAATTTCCTTCCACCCAGCGTTCCCCCAAGTCTCCCGATAAAAATGATACCTCACTTGTGTGGGTAGGCCTAGCGCCCGCGACAGGAAACGCCCCAAAGCGCAACGTGGACACATCCAAATTTTTGGAAGAAAACAGAAGTGTTTTTTGCGAAGTGCCTACCTGTAGATTTTGGCCTCTAGCTCAGCCAGCACCTAGGGAAACCTACCAAACCTGTGCATTTCAGAAAACTAGAGACCTAGGGGAATCCAAGGAGGGGTGACTTGCGGGGCTCGGACCAGGTTCTGTTACCCAGAATCCTTTGCAAACCTCAAAATGTGGCTAAAAAAACACATGTTCCTCACATTTCTGTGGCAGAAAGTTCGGAATCTGAGAGGAGCCACAAATTTCCTTCCACCCAGCGTTCCCCCAAGTCTCCCGATAAAAATGATACCTCACTTGTGTGGGTAGGCCTAGCGCCCGCCACAGGAAAAGCCCCAAAGCGCAACGTGGACACATCCAAATTTTTGGAAGAAAACAGAGGTGTTATTTGCGAAGTGCCTACCTGTAGATTTTGGCCTCTAGCTCAGCCGGCACCTAGGGAAACCTACCAAACCTGTGCATTTCTGAAAACTAGAGACCTAGGGGAATCCAAGGAGGGGTGACTTGCGGGGCTCGGACCAGGTTCTTTTACCCAGAATACTTTGCAAACCTCAAAATTTGGCTAAAAAAACACATGTTCCTCACATTTCTGTGGCAGAAAGTTCGGGAATCTGAGAGGAGCCACACATTTCCTTCCACCCAGTGTTCCCCCAAGTCTCCCAATAAAAATTATACCTCACTTGTGTGGGTAGGCCTAGCGCCCGCGACAGGAAACGCCCCAAAGCGCAACGTGGACACATCCAAATTTTTGGAAGAAAACAGAGGTGTTTTTTGCGAAGTGCCTACCTGTAGATTTTGGCCTCTAGCTCAGCCGGCACCTAGGGAAACCTACCATACCTGTGCATTTCTGAAAACTAGAGACCTAGGGGAATCCAAGGAGGGGTGACTTGCGGGGCTCGGACCAGGTTCTGTTACCCAGAATCCTTTGCAATCCTCAAAATGTGGCTAAAAAAACACATGTTCCTCACATTTCTGTGGCAGAAAGTTCGGGAATCTGAGAGGAGCCACAAATTTCCTTCCACCCAGCGTTCCCCCAAGTCTCCCGATAAAAATGATACCTCACTTGTGTGGGTAGGCCTAGCGCCCGCGACAGGAAACGCCCCAAAGCGCAACGTGGACACATCCAAATTTTTGGAAGAAAACAGAAGTGTTTTTTGCGAAGTGCCTACCTGTAGATTTTGGCCTCTAGCTCAGCCAGCACCTAGGGAAACCTACCAAACCTGTGCATTTCTGAAAACTAGAGACCTAGGGGAATCCAAGGAGGGGTGACTTGCGGGGCTCGGACCAGGTTCTGTTACCCAGAATCCTTTGCAAACCTCAAAATGTGGCTAAAAAAACACATGTTCCTCACATTTCTGTGGCAGAAAGTTCGGAATCTGAGAGGAGCCACAAATTTCCTTCCACCCAGCGTTCCCCCAAGTCTCCCGATAAAAATGATACCTCACTTGTGTGGGTAGGCCTAGCGCCCGCCACAGGAAAAGCCCCAAAGCGCAACGTGGACACATCCAAATTTTTGGAAGAAAACAGAGGTGTTATTTGCGAAGTGCCTACCTGTAGATTTTGGCCTCTAGCTCAGCCGGCACCTAGGGAAACCTACCAAACCTGTGCATTTCTGAAAACTAGAGACCTAGGGGAATCCAAGGAGGGGTGACTTGCGGGGCTCGGACCAGGTTCTTTTACCCAGAATACTTTGCAAACCTCAAAATTTGGCTAAAAAAACACATGTTCCTCACATTTCTGTGGCAGAAAGTTCGGGAATCTGAGAGGAGCCACACATTTCCTTCCACCCAGTGTTCCCCCAAGTCTCCCAATAAAAATGATACCTCACTTGTGTGGGTAGGCCTAGCGCCCGCGACAGGAAACGCCCCAAAGCGCAACGTGGACACATCCAAATTTTTGGAAGAAAACAGAGGTGTTTTTTGCGAAGTGCCTACCTATAGATTTTGGCCTCTAGCTCAGCGGGCACCAAGGGAAACCTACCAAACCTGTGCATTTCTGAAAACTAGAGACCTAGGGGAATCCAAGGAGGGGTGACTTGCGGGGCTCCGACCAGGTTCTGTTACCCAGAATCCTTTGCAAACCTCAAAATTTGGCTAAAAAAACACATGTTCCTCACATTTCTGTGGCAGAAAGTTCGGGAATCTGAGAGGAGCCACAAATTTCCTTCCACCCAGCGTTTCCCCAAGTCTCCCGATAAAAATGATACCTCACTTGTGGGGGTAGGCCTAGCGCCCGCGACAGGAAACGCCCCAAGCGCAACGTGGACACATCCAAATTTTTGGAAGAAAACAGAGGTGTTTCTTGCGAAGTGCCTACCTGTAGATTTTGGCCTCTAGCTCAGCCGGCACCTAGGGAAACCTACCAAACCTGTGCATTTCTGAAAACTAGAGACCTAGGGGAATCCAAGTAGGGGTGACTTGCGGGGCTCGGACCAGGTTCTGTTACCCAGAATCCTTTGCAAACCTCAAAATTTGGCTAAAAAAACACATGTTCCTCACATTTCTGTGGCAGAAAGTTCTGGAATCTGAGAGGAGCCACAAATTTCCTTCCACCCAGCATTCCCCATGTCTCCCGATAAAAATGATACCTCACTTGTGTGGGTAGGCCTAGCGCCCGCGACAGGAAACGCCTCAAAGCGCAACGTGGACACATCCAAATGTTTGAAAGAAAACAGTGCCTACCTGTGGATTTTGGCCTGTAGCTCAGCCGGCACCTAGGGAAACCTACCAAACCTGTGCATTTCTGAAAACTAGAGACCTAGGGGAATCCAAGGAGGGGTGACTTGCGGGGCTCGGACCAGGTTCTGTTACCCAGAATCCTTTGCAAACTTTAAATTTGGCTAAAAAAACACATGTTCCTCACATTTCTGTAGCAGAAAGTTCGGGAATCTGAGAGGAGCCACAAATTTCCTTCCACCCAGCGTTCCCCCAAGTCTCCCGATAAAAATGATACCTCACTTGTGTGGGTAGGCCTAGCGCCCGCGACAGGAAACGCCCCAAAGCGCAACGTGGACACATCCAAATTTTTGGAAGAAAACAGAGGTGTTTTTTGCGAAGTGCCTACCTGTAGATTTTGGCCTCTAGCTCAGCCAGCACCTAGGGAAACCTACCAAACCTGTGCATTTCTGAAAACTAGAGACCTAGGGGAATCCAAGGAGGGGTGACTTGCGGGGCTCGGACCAGGTTCTGTTACCCAGAATCCTTTGCAAACCTCAAAATGTGGCTAAAAAAACACATGTTCCTCACATTTCTGTGGCAGAAAGTTCGGGAATCTGAGAGGAGCCACAAATTTCCTTCCACCCAGCGTTCCCCCAAGTCTCCCGATAAAAATGATACCTCACTTGTGTGGGTAGGCCTAGCGCCCGCGACAGGAAATGCCCCAAAGCGCAACGTGGACACATCCACATTTTTGAAAGAAAACAGAGGTGTTTTTTGCGAAGTGCCTACCTGTAGATTTTGGCCTCTAGCTCAGCCGGCACCTAGGGAAACCTACCACACCTGTGCTTTTCTGAAAAGTAGAGACCTAGGGGAATCCAAGGAGGGATGACTTGCGGGGGTCGGACCAGGTTCTGTTACCCAGAATCCTTTGCAAACCTCAAAATTAGGCTAAAAAAACACATGTTCCTCACATTTTTGTGGCAGAAAGTTCTGGAATCTGAGAGGAGCCACAAATTTCCTTCCACCCAGCGTTCCCCCAAGTGTCCCAATAAAAATGATACCTCACTTGTGGGGGTAGGCCTAGCGCCCGCGACAGGAAACGCCCCAAAGCGCAACGTGGACACATCCAAATTTTTGGAAGAAAACAGAGGTGTTTTTTGCGAAGTGCCTACCTGTAGATTTTGGCCTCTAGCTCAGCCGGCACCTAGTGAAACCTACCATACCTGTGCATTTCTGAAAACTAGAGACCTAGGGGAATCCAAGGAGGGGTGACTTGCGGGGCTCGGACCAGGTTCTGTTACCCAGAATCCTTTGCAAACCTCAAAATTTGGCTAAAAAAACACATGTTCCTCACATTTCTGTGGCAGAAAGTTCGGGAATCTGAGAGGAGCCACAAATTTCCTTCCACCCAGCGTTCCCCCAAGTCTCCCGATAAAAATGATACCTCACTTGTGTGGGTAGGCCTAGCGCCCGCGACAGGTAACGCCCCAAAGCGCAACGTGGACACATCCAATTTTTTGAAAGAAAACAGAGGTGTTTTTTGCGAAGTGCTTACCTATAGATTTTGGCCTCTAGCTCAGCCGGCACCTAGGGAAACCTACCAAACCTGTGCATTTCTGAAAACTAGAGACCTAGGGGAATCCAAGGAGGGGTGACTTGCGGGGCTCGGACCAGGTTCTGTTACCCAGAATCCTTTGCAAACCTCAAAATGTGGCTAAAAAAACACATGTTCCTCACATTTCTGTGGCAGAAAGTTCGGGAATCTGAGAGGAGCCCCAAATTTCCTTCCACCCAGCGTTCCCCCAAGTCTCCCGATAAAAATGATACCTCACTTGTGTGGGTAGGCCTAGCGCCCGCGACAGGAAACGCCCCAAAGCGCAACGTGGACACATCCAACTTTTTGGAAGAAAACAGAGGTGTTTTTTGCGAAGTGCCTACCTGTAGATTTTGGCCTCTAGCTCAGCCAGCACCTAGGGAAACCTACCAAACCTGTGCATTTCTGAAAACTAGAGACCTAGGGGAATCCAAGGAGGGGTGACTTGCGGGGCTCGGCCCAGGTTCTGTTACCCAGAATCCTTTGCAAACCTCAAAATGTGGCTAAAAAACACATGTTCCTCACATTTCTGTGGCAGAAAGTTCGGGAATCTGAGAGGAGCCACAAATTTCCTTCCACCCAGCGTTCCCCCAAGTCTCTCGATAAAAATGATACCTCACTTGTGTGGGTAGGCCTAGCGCTCGCGACAGGAAATGCCCCAAAGCGCAACGTGGACACATCCAAATTTTTGGAAGAAAACAGAGGTGTTTTTTGCGAAGTGCCTACCTGTAGATTTTGGCCTCTATCTCAGCCGGCACCTAGGGAAACCTACCAAACCTGTGCATTTCTGAAAACTAGAGACCTAGGGGAATCCAAGGAGGGGTGACTTGCGGGGCTCGGACCAGGTTCTGTTACCCAGAATCCTTTGCAAACTTTAAAATTTGGCTAAAAAAACACATGTTCCTCACATTTCTGTAGCAGAAAGTTCGGGAATCTGAGAGGAGCCACAAATTTCCTTCCACCCAGCGTTCCCCCAAGTCTCCCGATAAAAATGATACCTCACTTGTGTTGGTAGGCCTAGCGCCCGCGACAGGAAACGCCCCAAAGCGCAACGTGGACACATCCAAATTTTTGGAAGAAAACAGAGGTGTTTTTTGCGAAGTGCCTACCTGTAGATTTTGGCCTCTAGCTCAGCCAGCACCTAGGGAAACCTACCAAACCTGTGCATTTCTGAAAACTAGAGACCTAGGGGAATCCAAGGAGGGGTGACTTGCGGGGCTCGGACCAGGTTCTGTTACCCAGAATCCTTTGCAAACCTCAAAATGTGGCTCAAAAAACACATGTTCCTCACATTTCTGTGGCAGAAAGTTCGGGAATCTGAGAGGAGCCACAAATTTCCTTCCACCCAGCGTTCCCCCAAGTCTCCCGATAAAAATGATACCTCACTTGTGTGGGTAGGCCTAGCGCCCGCGACAGGAAACGCCCCAAAGCGCAACGTGGACACCTCCACATTTTTGGAAGAAAACAGAGGTGTTTTTTGCGAAGTGCCTACCTGTAGATTTTGGCCTCTAGCTCAGCCGGCACCTAGGGAAACCTACCAAACCTGTGCATTTCTGAAAACTAGAGACCTAGGGGAATCCAAGGAGGGGTGACTTGCGGGGCTCGGACCAGGTTCTGTTACCCAGAATCCTTTGCAAACTTTAAAATTTGGCTAAAAAAACACATGTTCCTCACATTTCTGTGGCAGAAAGTTCGGGAATCTGAGAGGAGCCACAAATGTCCTTCCACCCAGCGTTCCCCCAAGTCTCCCGATAAAAATGATACCTCACTTGTGTGGGTAGGCCTAGCGCCCGCGACAGGAAACGCCCCAAAGCGCAACGTGGACACATCCAAATTTTTGGAAGAAAACAGAGGTGTTTTTTGCGAAGTGCCTACCTGTAGATTTTGGGCTCTAGCTCAGCCGGCACCTAGGGAAACCTACCAAACCTGTGCATTTCTGAAAACTAGAGACCAAGGGGAATCCAAGGAGGGGTGACTTGCGGGGCTCGGACCAGGTTCTGTTACCCAGAATCCTTTGCAAACTTTAAAATTTGGCTAAAAAAACACATGTTCCTCACATTTCTGTGGCAGAAAGTTCGGGAATCTGAGAGGAGCCACAAATTTCCTTCCACCCAGCGTTCCCCCAAGTCTCCCGATAAAAATGATACCTCACTTGTGTGGGTAGGCCTAGCGCCCGCGACAGGAAACGCCCCAAAGCGCAACGTGGACACATCCAAATTTTTGGAAGAAAACAGAGGTGTTTTTTGCGAAGTGCCTACCTGTAGATTTTGGCCTCTAGCTCAGCTAGCACCTAGGGAAACCTACCAAACCTGTGAATTTCTGAAAACTAGAGACCTAGGGGAATCCAAGGAGGGGTGACTTGCGGGGCTCGGACCATGTTCTGTTACCCAGAATCCTTTGCACACCTCAAAATGTGGCTAAAAAAACACATGTTCCTCACATTTCTGTGGCAGAAAGTTCGGGAATCTGAGAGGAGCCACAAATTTCCTTCCACCCAGCGTTCCCCCAAGTCTCCCGATAAAAATGATACCTCACTTGTGTGGGTAGGCCTAGCGCCTGCGACAGGAAATGCCCCAAAGCGCAACGTGGACACATCCAAATTTTTGGAAGAAAACAGAGGTGTTTTTTGCGAAGTGCCTACCTGTAGATTTTGGCCTCTAGCTCAGCCGGCACCTAGGGAAACCTACCACACCTGTGCATTTCTGAAAAGTAGAGGCCTAGGGGAATCCAAGGAGGGGTGACTTGCGGGGCTCGGACCAGGTTGTGTTAGCCAGAATCCTTTGAAAACCTCAAAATTAGGCTAAAAAAACACATGTTCCTCACATTTTTGTGGCAGAAAGTTCTGGAATCTGAGAGGAGCCACAAATCTCCTTCCACCCAGCGTTCCCCCAAGTCTCCCGATAAAAAATGATACCTCACTTGTGTGGGTAGGCCTAGCGCCCGCGACAGGAAATGCCCCAAAACGCAACGTGGACACATCCAAATTTTTGGAAGAAAACAGAAGTGTTTTTTGCGAAGTGCCTACCTGTAGATTTTGGCCTCTAGCTCAGCCGGCACCTAGGGAAACCTACCAAACCTGTGCATTTCTGAAAAGTAGAGACCTAGGGGAATCCAAGGAGGGGTGACTTGTGGGACTCGGACCAGGTTCTGTTACCCAGAATCCTTTGTAAACCTCAAAAATTGGCTAAAAAAACACATGTTCCTCATATTTCTGTGGCAGAAAAGATCGGGAATCTGAGAGGAGCCACAAATTTCCTTCCACCCAGCGTTCCCCCAAGTCTCCCGATAAAAATGATACCTCACTTGTGGGGGTAGGCCTAGCGCCCGCGACAGGAAACGCCCCAAAGCGCAACGTGGACACATCCAAATTTTTGGAAGAAAACAGAGGTGTTTTTTGCGAAGTGCCTACCTGTAGATTTTGGCCTCTAGCTCAGCCGGCACCTAGGGAAACCTACCATACCTGTGCATTTCTGAAAACTAGAGACCTAGGGGAATCCAAGGAGGGGTGACTTGCGGGGCTCGGACCATGTTCTGTTACCCAGAATCCTTTGCAAACCTCAAAATGTGGCTAAAAAAACACATGTTCCTCACATTTCTGTGGCAGAAAGTTCGGGAATCTGAGAGGAGCCACAAATTTCCTTCCACCCAGCGTTCCCCCAAGTCTCCCGATAAAAATTATACCTCACTTGTGTGGGTAGGCCTAGCGCCCGCGACAGGAAACGCCCCAAAGCGCAACGTGGACACATCCAAATTTTTGGAAGAAAACAGAAGTGTTTTTTGCGAAGTGCCTACCTGTAGATTTTGGCCTCTAGCTCAGCCAGCACCTAGGGAAACCTACCAAACCTGTGCATTTCTGAAAACTAGAGACCTAGGGGAATCCAAGGAGGGGTGACTTGCGGGGCTCGGACCAGGTTCTGTTACCCAGAATCCTTTGCAAACCTCAAAATTGGCTAAAAAAACACATGTTCCTCATATTTCTGTGGCAGAAAAGATCGGGAATCTGAGAGGAGCCACAAATTTCCTTCCACCCAGCGTTCCCCCAAGTCTCCCGATAAAAATTATACCTCACTTGTGTGGGTAGGCCTAGCGCCCGCGACAGGAAACGCCCCAAAGCGCAACGTGGACACATCCAAATTTTTGGAAGAAAACAGAAGTGTTTTTTGCGAAGTGCCTACCTGTAGATTTTGGCCTCTAGCTCAGCCAGCACCTAGGGAAACCTACCAAACCTGTGCATTTCTGAAAACTAGAGACCTAGGGGAATCCAAGGAGGGGTGACTTGCGGGGCTCGGACCAGGTTCTGTTACCCAGAATCCTTTGCAAACCTCAAAATTGGCTAAAAAAACACATGTTCCTCATATTTCTGTGGCAGAAAAGATCGGGAATCTGAGAGGAGCCACAAATTTCCTTCCACCCAGCGTTCCTCCAAGTCTCCCGATAAAAATGATACCTCACTTGTGGGGGTAGGCCTAGCGCCCGCGACAGGAAACGCCCCAAAGCGCAACGTGGACACATCCAAATTTTTGGAAGAAAACAGAGGTGTTTTTTGCGAAGTGCCTACCTGTAGATTTTGGCCTCTAGCTCATCCGGCACCTAGGGAAACCTACCATACCTGTGCATTTCTGAAAACTAGAGACCTAGGGGAATCCAAGGAGGGGTGACTTGCGGGGCTCGGACCAGGTTCTGTTACCCAGAATCCTTTGCAAACCTCAAAATGTGCCTAAAAAAACACATGTTCCTCACATTTCTGTGGCAGAAAGTTCGGGAATCTGAGAGGAGCCACAAATTTCCTTCCACCCAGCGTTCCCCCAAGTCTCCCGATAAAAATGATACCTCACTTGTGTGGGTAGGCCTAGCGCCCGCGTCAGGAAACGCCCCAAAGCGCAACGTGGACACATCCAAATTTTTGGAAGAAAACAGAAGTGTTTTTTGCGAAGTGCCTACCTGTAGATTTTGGCCTCTAGCTCAGCCAGCACCTAGGGAAACCTACCAAACCTGTGCATTTCTGAAAACTAGAGACCTAGGGGAATCCAAGGAGGGGTGACTTGCGGGGCTCGGACCAGGTTCTGTTACCCAGAATCCTTTGCAAACCTCAAAATGTGGCTAAAAAAACACATGTTCCTCACATTTCTGTGGCAGAAAGTTCGGGAATCTGAGAGGAGCCACAAATTTCCTTCCACCCAGCGTTCCCCCAAGTCTCCCGATAAAAATGATACCTCACTTGTGTGGGTAGGCCTAGCGCCCGCGACAGGAAACGCCCCAAAGCGCAACGTGGACACATCCAACTTTTTGGAAGAAAACAGAGGTGTTTTTTGCGAAGTGCCTACCTGTAGATTTTGGCCTCTAGCTCAGCCAGCACCTAGGGAAACCTACCAAACCTGTGCATTTCTGAAAACTAGAGACCTAGGGGAATCCAAGGAGGGGTGACTTGCGGGGCTCGGCCCAGGTTCTGTTACCCAGAATCCTTTGCAAACCTCAAAATGTGGCTAAAAAACACATGTTCCTCACATTTCTGTGGCAGAAAGTTCGGGAATCTGAGAGGAGCCACAAATTTCCTTCCACCCAGCGTTCCCCCAAGTCTCTCGATAAAAATGATACCTCACTTGTGTGGGTAGGCCTAGCGCCCGCGACAGGAAATGCCCCAAAGCGCAACGTGGACACATCCAAATTTTTGGAAGAAAACAGAGGTGTTTTTTGCGAAGTGCCTACCTGTAGATTTTGGCCTCTATCTCAGCCGGCACCTAGGGAAACCTACCAAACCTGTGCATTTCTGAAAACTAGAGACCTAGGGGAATCCAAGGAGGGGTGACTTGCGGGGCTCGGACCAGGTTCTGTTACCCAGAATTCTTTGCAAACCTCAAAATTGGCTAAAAAAACACATGTTCCTCATATTTCTGTGGCAGAAAAGATCGGGAATCTGAGAGGAGCCACAAATTTCCTTCCACCCAGCATTCCCCCAAGTCTCCCGATAAAAATTATACCTCACTTGTGTGTGTAGGCCTAGCGCCCGCGACAGGAAACGCCCCAAAGCGCAACGTGGACACATCCAAATTTTTGGAAGAAAACAGAGGTGTTTTTTGCGAAGTGCCTACCTGTAGATTTTGGCCTCTAGCTCAGCCGGCACCTAGGAAAACCTACCATACCTGTGCATTTCTGAAAACTAGAGACCTAGGGGAATCCAAGGAGGGGTGACTTGCGGGGCTCGGACCAGGTTCTGTTACCCAGAATCCTTTGCAATCCTCAAAATGTGGCTAAAAAAACACATGTTCCTCACATTTCTGTGGCAGAAAGTTCGGGAATCTGAGAGGAGCCACAAATTTCCTTCCACCCAGCGTTCCCCCAAGTCTCCCGATAAAAATGATACCTCACTTGTGTGGGTAGGCCTAGCGCCCGCGACAGGAAACGCCCCAAAGCGCAACGTGGACACATCCAAATTTTTGGAAGAAAACAGAAGTGTTTTTTGCGAAGTGCCTACCTGTAGATTTTGGCCTCTAGCTCAGCCAGCACCTAGGGAAACCTACCAAACCTGTGCATTTCTGAAAACTAGAGACCTAGGGGAATCCAAGGAGGGGTGACTTGCGGGGCTCGGACCAGGTTCTGTTACCCAGAATCCTTTGCAAACCTCAAAATGTGGCTAAAAAAACACATGTTCCTCACATTTCTGTGGCAGAAAGTTCGGAATCTGAGAGGAGCCACAAATTTCCTTCCACCCAGGGTTCCCCCAAGTCTCCCGATAAAAATGATACCTCACTTGTGTGGGTAGGCCTAGCGCCCGCCACAGGAAAAGCCCCAAAGCGCAACGTGGACACATCCAAATTTTTGGAAGAAAACAGAGGTGTTATTTGCGAAGTGCCTACCTGTAGATTTTGGCCTCTAGCTCAGCCGGCACCTAGGGAAACCTACCAAACCTGTGCATTTCTGAAAACTAGAGACCTAGGGGAATCCAAGGAGGGGTGACTTGCGGGGCTCGGACCAGGTTCTTTTACCCAGAATACTTTGCAAACCTCAAAATTTGGCTAAAAAAACACATGTTCCTCACATTTCTGTGGCAGAAAGTTCGGGAATCTGAGAGGAGCCACACATTTCCTTCCACCCAGTGTTCCCCCAAGTCTCCCAATAAAAATGATACCTCACTTGTGTGGGTAGGCCTAGCGCCCGCGACAGGAAACGCCCCAAAGCGCAACGTGGACACATCCAAATTTTTGGAAGAAAACAGAGTTGTTTTTTGCGAAGTGCCTACCTATAGATTTTGGCCTCTAGCTCAGCCGGCACCAAGGGAAACCTACCAAACCTGTGCATTTCTGAAAACTAGAGACCTAGGGGAATCCAAGGAGGGGTGACTTGCGGGGCTCGGACCAGGTTCTGTTACCCAGAATCCTTTGCAAACCTCAAAATTTGGCTAAAAAAAAACACATGTTCCTCACATTTCTGTGGCAGAAAGTTCGGGAATCGGAGAGGAGCCACAAATTTCCTTCCACCCAGCGTTTCCCCAAGTCTCCCGATAAAAATGATACCTCACTTCTGGGGGTAGGCCTAGCGCCCGCGACAGGAAACGCCCCAAAGCGCAACGTGGACACATCCAAATTTTTGGAAGAAAACAGAGGTGTTTTTTGCGAAGTGCCTACCTGTAGATTTTGGCCTCTAGCTCAGCCGGCACCTAGGGAAACCTACCATACCTGTGCATTTCTGAAAACTAGAGACCTAGGGGAATCCAAGGAGGGGTGACTTGCGGGGCTCGGACCAGGTTCTGTTACCCAGAATCCTTTGCAAACCTCAAAATGTGGCTAAAAAAACACATGTTCCTCACATTTCTGTGGCAGAAAGTTCGGGAATCTGAGAGGAGCCACAAATTTCCTTCCACCCAGCGTTCCCCCAAGTCTCCCGATAAAAATGATACCTCACTTGTGTGGGTAGGCCTAGCGCCCGCGACAGGAAACGCCCCAAAGCGCAACGTGGACACATCCAAATTTTTGGAAGAAAACAGAAGTGTTTTTTGCGAAGTGCCTACCTGTAGATTTTGGCCTCTAGCTCAGCCAGCACCTAGGGAAACCTACCAAACCTGTGCATTTCTGAAAACTAGAGACCTAGGGGAATCCAAGGAGGGGTGACTTGCGGGGCTCGGACCAGGTTCTGTTACCCAGAATCCTTTGCAAACCTCAAAATGTCGCTAAAAAAACACATGTTCCTCACATTTCTGTGGCAGAAAGTTCGGGAATCTGAGAGGAGCCACAAATTTCCTTCCACCCAGCGTTCCCCCAAGTCTCCCGATAAAAATGATACCTCACTTGTGTGGGTAGGCCTAGCGCCCGCGACAGGAAACGCCCCAAAGCGCAACGTGGACACATCCAACTTTTTGGAAGAAAACAGAGGTGTTTTTTGCGAAGTGCCTACCTGTAGATTTTGGCCTCTAGCTCAGCCAGCACCTAGGGAAACCTACCAAACCTGTGCATTTCTGAAAACTAGAGACCTAGGGGAATCCAAGGAGGGGTGACTTGCGGGGCTCGGACCAGGTTCTGTTACCCAGAATTCTTTGCAAACCTCAAAATTGGCTAAAAAAACACATGTTCCTCATATTTCTGTGGCAGAAAAGATCGGGAATCTGAGAGGAGCCACAAATTTCCTTCCACCCAGCATTCCCCCAAGTCTCCCGATAAAAATTATACCTCACTTGTGGGGGTAGGCCTAGCGCCCGCGACAGGAAACGCCCCAAAGCGCAACGTGGACTCATCCAAATTTTTGGAAGAAAACAGAGGTGTTTTTTGCGAAGTGCCTACCTGTAGATTTTGGCCTCTAGCTCAGCCGGCACCTAGGAAAACCTACCATACCTGTGCATTTCTGAAAACTAGAGACCTAGGGGAATCCAAGGAGGGGTGACTTGCGGGGCTCGGACCAGGTTCTGTTACCCAGAATCCTTTGCAATCCTCAAAATGTGGCTAAAAAAACACATGTTCCTCACATTTCTGTGGCAGAAAGTTCGGGAATCTGAGAGGAGCCACAAATTTCCTTCCACCCAGCGTTCCCCCAAGTCTCCCGATAAAAATGATACCTCACTTGTGTGGGTAGGCCTAGCGCCCGCGACAGGAAACGCCCCAAAGCGCAACGTGGACACATCCAAATTTTTGGAAGAAAACAGAAGTGTTTTTTGCGAAGTGCCTACCTGTAGATTTTGGCCTCTAGCTCAGCCAGCACCTAGGGAAACCTACCAAACCTGTGCATTTCTGAAAACTAGAGACCTAGGGGAATCCAAGGAGGGGTGACTTGCGGGGCTCGGACCAGGTTCTGTTACCCAGAATCCTTTGCAAACCTCAAAATGTGGCTAAAAAAACACATGTTCCTCACATTTCTGTGGCAGAAAGTTCGGAATCTGAGAGGAGCCACAAATTTCCTTCCACCCAGCGTTCCCCCAAGTCTCCCGATAAAAATGATACCTCACTTGTGTGGGTAGGCCTAGCGCCCGCCACAGGAAAAGCCCCAAAGCGCAACGTGGACACATCCAAATTTTTGGAAGAAAACAGAGGTGTTATTTGCGAAGTGCCTACCTGTAGATTTTGGCCTCTAGCTCAGCCGGCACCTAGGGAAACCTACCAAACCTGTGCATTTCTGAAAACTAGAGACCTAGGGGAATCCAAGGAGGGGTGACTTGCGGGGCTCGGACCAGGTTCTTTTACCCAGAATACTTTGCAAACCTCAAAATTTGGCTAAAAAAACACATGTTCCTCACATTTCTGTGGCAGAAAGTTCGGGAATCTGAGAGGAGCCACACATTTCCTTCCACCCAGTGTTCCCCCAAGTCTCCCAATAAAAATGATACCTCACTTGTGTGGGTAGGCCTAGCGCCCGCGACAGGAAACGCCCCAAAGCGCAACGTGGACACATCCAAATTTTTGGAAGAAAACAGAGGTGTTTTTGCGAAGTGCCTACCTATAGATTTTGGCCTCTAGCTCAGCCGGCACCAAGGGAAACCTACCAAACCTGTGCATTTCTGAAAACTAGAGACCTAGGGGAATCCAAGGAGGGGTGACTTGCGGGGCTCGGACCAGGTTCTGTTACCCAGAATCCTTTGCAAACCTCAAAATTTGGCTAAAAAAAAACACATGTTCCTCACATTTCTGTGGCAGAAAGTTCGGGAATCTGAGAGGAGCCACAAATTTCCTTCCACCCAGCGTTTCCCCAAGTCTCCCGATAAAAATGATACCTCACTTGTGGGGGTAGGCCTAGCGCCCGCGACAGGAAACGCCCCAAGCGCAACGTGGACACATCCAAATTTTTGGAAGAAAACAGAGGTGTTTCTTGCGAAGTGCCTACCTGTAGATTTTGGCCTCTAGCTCAGCCGGCACCTAGGGAAACCTACCAAACCTGTGCATTTCTGAAAACTAGAGACCTAGGGGAATCCAAGTAGGGGTGACTTGCGGGGCTCGGACCAGGTTCTGTTACCCAGAATCCTTTGCAAACCTCAAAATTTGGCTAAAAAAACACATGTTCCTCACATTTCTGTAGCAGAAAGTTCGGGAATCTGAGAGGAGCCACAAATTTCCTTCCACCCAGCATTCCCCCATGTCTCCCGATAAAAATGATACCTCACTTGTGTGGGTAGGCCTAGCGCCCGCGACAGGAAACGCCCCAAAGCGCAACGTGGACACATCCAAATGTTTGAAAGAAAACAGTGCCTACCTGTGGATTTTGGCCTGTAGCTCAGCCGGCACCTAGGGAAACCTACCAAACCTGTGCATTTCTGAAAACTAGAGACCTAGGGGAATCCAAGGAGGGGTGACTTGCGGGGCTCGGACCAGGTTCTGTTACCCAGAATCCTTTGCAAACCTCAAAATGTGGCTAAAAAAACACATGTTCCTCACATTTCTGTGGCAGAAAGTTCGGGAATCTGAGAGGAGCCACAAATTTCCTTCCACCCAGCGTTCCCCCAAGTCTCCCGATAAAAATGATACCTCACTTGTGTGGGTAGGCCTAGCGCCCGCGACAGGAAATGCCCCAAAGCGCAACGTGGACACATCCACATTTTTGAAAGAAAACAGAGGTGTTTTTTGCGAAGTGCCTACCTGTAGATTTTGGCCTCTAGCTCAGCCGGCACCTAGGGAAACCTACCACACCTGTGCTTTTCTGAAAAGTAGAGACCTAGGGGAATCCAAGGAGGGGTGACTTGCGGGGCTCGGACCAGGTTCTGTTACCCAGAATCCTTTGCAAACCTCAAAATTAGGCTAAAAAAACACATGTTCCTCACATTTTTGTGGCAGAAAGTTCTGGAATCTGAGAGGAGCCACAAATTTCCTTCCACCCAGCGTTCCCCCAAGTGTCCCAATAAAAATGATACCTCACTTGTGGGGGTAGGCCTAGCGCCCGCGACAGGAAACTCCCCAAAGCGCAACGTGGACACATCCACATTTTTGGAAGAAAACAGAGGTGTTTTTTGCGAAGTGCCTACCTGTAGATTTTGGCCTCTAGCTCAGCCGGCACCTAGGGAAACCTACCAAACCTGTGCATTTCTGAAAACTAGAGACCTAGGGGAATCCAAGGAGGGGTGACTTGCGGGGCTCGGACCAGGTTCTGTTACCCAGAATCCTTTGCAAACTTTAAAATTTGGCTAAAAAAACACATGTTCCTCACATTTCTGTGGCAGAAAGTTCGGGAATCTGAGAGGAGCCACAAATTTCCTTCCACCCAACGTTCCCCCAAGTCTCCCGATAAAAATGATACCTCACTTGTGTGGGTAGGCCTAGCGCCCGCGACAGGAAACGCCCCAAAGCGCAACGTGGACACATCCAAATTTTTGGAAGAAAACAGAGGTGTTTTTTGCGAAGTGCCTACCTGTAGATTTTGGGCTCTAGCTCAGCCGGCACCTAGGGAAACCTACCAAACCTGTGCATTTCTGAAAACTAGAGACCTAGGGGAATCCAAGGAGGGGTGACTTGCGGGGCTCGGACCAGGTTCTGTTACCCAGAATCCTTTGCAAACTTTTAAATTTGGCTAAAAAAACACATGTTCCTCACATTTCTGTGGCAGAAAGTTCGGGAATCTGAGAGGAGCCACAAATTTCCTTCCACCCAGCGTTCCCCCAAGTCTCCCGATAAAAATGATACCTCACTTGTGTGGGTAGGCCTAGCGCCCGCGACAGGAAACGCCCCAAAGCGCAACGTGGACACATCCAAATTTTTGGAAGAAAACAGAGGTGTTTTTTGCGAAGTGCCTACCTGTAGATTTTGGCCTCTAGCTCAGCTAGCACCTAGGGAAACCTACCAAACCTGTGAATTTCTGAAAACTAGAGACCTAGGGGAATCCAAGGAGGGGTGACTTGCGGGGCTCGGACCAGGTTCTGTTACCCAGAATCCTTTGCAAACCTCAAAATGTGGCTAAAAAAACACATGTTCCTCACATTTCTGTGGCAGAAAGTTCGGGAATCTGAGAGGAGCCACAAATTTCCTTCCACCCAGCGTTCCCCCAAGTCTCCCGATAAAAATGATACCTCACTTGTGTGGGTAGGCCTAGCGCCTGCAACAGGAAATGCCCCAAAGCGCAACGTGGACACATCCAAATTTTTGGAAGAAAACAGAGGTGTTTTTTGCGAAGTGCCTACCTGTAGATTTTGGCCTCTAGCTCAGCCGGCACCTAGGGAAACCTACCACACCTGTGCATTTCTGAAAAGTAGAGGCCTAGGGGAATCCAAGGAGGGGTGACTTGCGGGGCTCGGACCAGGTTGTGTTAGCCAGAATCCTTTGCAAACCTCAAAATTAGGCTAAAAAAACACATGTTCCTCACATTTTTGTGGCAGAAAGTTCTGGAATCTGAGAGGAGCCACAAATCTCCTTCCACCCAGCGTTCCCCCAAGTCTCCCGATAAAAATTATACCTCACTTGTGTGGGTAGGCCTAGCGCCCGCGACAGGAAATGCCCCAAAGCGCAACGTGGACACATCCAAATTTTTGGAAGAAAACAGAGGTGTTTTTTGCGGAGTGCCTACCTGTAGATTTTGGCCTCTAGCTCAGCCGGCACCTAGGGAAACCTACCAAACCTGTGCATTTCTGAAAAGTAGAGACCTAAGGGAATCCAAGGAGGGGTGACTTGTGGGACTCGGACCAGGTTCTGTTACCCAGAATCCTTTGTAAACCTCAAAAATTGGCTAAAAAAACACATGTTCCTCATATTTCTGTGGCAGAAAAGATCGGGAATCTGAGAGGAGCCACAAATTTCCTTCCACCCAGCGTTCCCCCAAGTCTCCCGATAAAAATGATACCTCACTTGTGGGGGTAGGCCTAGCGCCCGCGACAGGAAACGCCCCAAAGCGCAACGTGGACACATCCAAATTTTTGGAAGAAAACAGAGGTGTTTTTTGCGAAGTGCCTACCTGTAGATTTTGGCCTCCAGCTCAGCCGGCACCTAGGGAAACCTACCATACCTGTGCATTTCTGAAAACTAGAGACCTAGGGGAATCAAAGGAGGGGTGACTTGCGGGGCTCGGACCATGTTCTGTTACCCAGAATCCTTTGCAAACCTCAAAATGTTGCTAAAAAAACACATGTTCCTCACATTTCTGTGGCAGAAAGTTCGGGAATCTGAGAGGAGCCACAAATTTCCTTCCACCCAGCGTTCCCCCAATTCTCCCGATAAAAATTATACCTCACTTGTGTGGGTAGGCCTAGCGCCCGCGACAGGAAACGCCCCAAAGCGCAACGTGGACACATCCAAATTTTTGGAAGAAAACAGAAGTGTTTTTTGCGAAGTGCCTACCTGTAGATTTTGGCCTCTAGCTCAGCCAGCACCTAGGGAAACCTACCAAACCTGTGCATTTCTGAAAACTAGAGACCTAGGGGAATCCAAGGAGGGCTGACTTGCGGGGCTTGGACCAGGTTCTGTTACCCAGAATCCTTTGCAAACCTCAAAATTGGCTAAAAAAACACATGTTCCTCATATTTCTGTGGCAGAAAAGATCGGGAATCTGAGAGGAGCCACAAATTTCCTTCCACCCAGCGTTCCCCCAAGTCTCCCGATAAAAATGATACCTCACTTGTGGGGGTAGGCCTAGCGCCCGCGACAGGAAACGCCCCAAAGCGCAACGTGGACACATCCAAATTTTTGGAAGAAAACAGAGGTGTTTTTTGCGAAGTGCCTACCTGTAGATTTTGGCCTCTAGCTCAGCCGGCACCTAGGGAAACCTACCATACCTGTGCATTTCTGAAAACTAGAGACCTAGGGGAATCCAAGGAGGGGTGACTTGCGGGGCTCGGACCAGGTTCTGTTACCCAGAATCCTTTGCAAACCTCAAAATGTGGCTAAAAAAACACATGTTCCTCACATTTCTGTGGCAGAAAGTTCGGGAATCTGAGAGGAGCCACAAATTTCCTTCCACCCAGCGTTCCCCCAAGTCTCCCGATAAAAATGATACCTCACTTGTGTGGGTAGGCCTAGCGCCCGCGACAGGAAACGCCCCAAAGCGCAACGTGGACACATCCAAATTTTTGGAAGAAAACAGAAGTGTTTTTTGCGAAGTGCCTACCTGTAGATTTTGGCCTCTAGCTCAGCCAGCACCTAGGGAAACTACCAAACCTGTGCATTTCTGAAAACTAGAGACCTAGGGGAATCCAAGGAGGGGTGACTTGCGGGGCTCGGACCAGGTTCTGTTACCCAGAATCCTTTGCAAACCTCAAAATGTGGCTAAAAAAACACATGTTCCTCACATTTCTGTGGCAGAAAGTTCGGGAATCTGAGAGGAGCCACAAATTTCCTTCCACCCAGCGTTTCCCCAAGTCTCCCGATAAAAATGATACCTCACTTGTGTGGGTAGGCCTAGCGCCCGCGACAGGAAACGCCCCAAAGCGCAACGTGGACACATCCAACTTTTTGGAAGAAAACAGAGGTGTTTTTTGCGAAGTGCCTACCTGTAGATTTTGGCCTCTAGCTCAGCCAGCACCTAGGGAAACCTACCAAACCTGTGCATTTCTGAAAACTAGAGACCTAGGGGAATCCAAGGAGGGGTGACTTGCGGGGCTCGGCCCAGGTTCTGTTACCCAGAATCCTTTGCAAACCTCAAAATGTGGCTAAAAAACACATGTTCCTCACATTTCTGTGCCAGAAAGTTCGGGAATCTGAGAGGAGCCACAAATTTCCTTCCACCCAGCGTTCCCCCAAGGCTCTCGATAAAAATGATACCTCACTTGTGTGGGTAGGCCTAGCGCCCGCGACAGGAAATGCCCCAAAGCGCAACGTGGACACATCCAAATTTTTGGAAGAAAACAGAGGTGTTTTTTGCGAAGTGCCTACCTGTAGATTTTGGCCTCTATCTCAGCCGGCACCTAGGGAAACCTACCAAACCTGTGCATTTCTGAAAACTAGAGACCTAGGGGAATCCAAGGAGGGGTGACTTGCGGGGCTCGGACCAGGTTCTTTTACCCAGAATACTTTGCAAACCTCAAAATTTGGTTACAAAAACACATGTTCCTCACATTTCTGTGGCAGAAAGTTCGGGAATCTGAGAGGAGCCACACATTTCCTTCCACCCAGTGTTCCCCCAAGTCTCCCGATAAAAATTATACCTCACTTGTGTGGGTAGGCCTAGCGCCCGCGACAGGAAACGCCCCAAAGCGCAACGTGGACACATCCAAATTTTTGGAAGAAAACAGAGGTGTTTTTTGCGAAGTACCTACCTATAGATTTTGGCCTCTAGCTCAGCCGGCACCTAGGGAAACCTACCAATCCTGTGCATTTCTGAAAACTAGAGACCTAGGGGAATCCAAGGAGGGGTGACTTGTGGGGCTCGGACCAGGTTCTGTTACCCAGAATCCTTTGCAAACCTCAAAATTTGGCTAAAAAAACACATGTTCCTCACATTTCTGTGGCAGAAAGTTCTGGAATCTGAGAGGAGCCACAAATTTCCTTCCACCCAGCATTCCCCCACGTCTCCCGATAAAAATGATACCTCACTTGTGTGGGTAGGTCTAGCGCCCGCGACAGGAAACGCCCCAAAGCGCAACGTGGACACATCCAAATGTTTGAAAGAAAACAGTGCCTACCTGTGGATTGTGCCCTGTAGCTCAGTCGGCACCTAGGGAAACCTACCAAACCTGTGCATTTCTGAAAACTAGAGACCTAGGGGAATCCAAGGAGGGGTGACTTGCGGGGCTCGGACCAGGTTCTTTTACCCAGAATACTTTGCAAACCTCAAAATTTGGCTACAAAAACACATGTTCCTCACATTTCTGTGGCAGAAAGTTCGGGAATCTGAGAGGAGCCACACATTTCCTTCCACCCAGTGTTCCCCCAAGTCTCCCGATAAAAATTATACCTCACTTGTGTGGGTAGGCCTAGCGCCCGCGACAGGAAACGCCCCAAAGCGCAACGTGGACACATCCAAATTTTTGGAAGAAAACAGAGGTGTTTTTTGCGAAGTACCTACCTATAGATTTTGGCCTCTAGCTCAGCCGGCACCTAGGGAAACCTACCAATCCTGTGCATTTCTGAAAACTAGAGACCTAGGGGAATCCAAGGAGGGGTGACTTGTGGGGCTCGGACCAGGTTCTGTTACCCAGAATCCTTTGCAAACCTCAAAATTTGGCTAAAAAAACACATGTTCCTCACATTTCTGTGGCAGAAAGTTCTGGAATCTGAGAGGAGCCACAAATTTCCTTCCACCCAGCATTCCCCCACGTCTCCCGATAAAAATGATACCTCACTTGTGTGGGTAGGTCTAGCGCCCGCGACAGGAAACGCCCCAAAGCGCAACGTGGACACATCCAAATGTTTGAAAGAAAACAGTGCCTACCTGTGGATTGTGGCCTGTAGCTCAGTCGGCACCTAGGGAAACCTACCAAACCTGTGCATTTCTGAAAACTAGAGACCTAGGGGAATCCAAGGAGGGGTGACTTGCGGGGCTCGGACCAGGTTCTGTTACCCAGAATCCTTTGCAAACTTTAAAATTTGGCTAAAAAAACACATGTTCCTCACATTTCTGTAGCAGAAAGTTCGGGAATCTGAGAGGAGCCACAAATTTCCTTCCACCCAGCGTTCCCCCAAGTCTCCCGATAAAAATTATACCTCACTTGTGTGGGTAGGCCTAGCGCCCGCGACAGGAAATGCCCCAAAGCGCAACGTGGACACATCCAAATTTTTGGAAGAAAACAGAGGTGTTTCTTGCGAAGTGCCTACCTGTAGATTTTGGGCTCTAGCTCAGCCAGCACCTAGGGAAACCTACCAAACCTGTGCATTTCTGAAAACTAGAGACCTAGGGGAATCCAAGGAGGGGTGACTTGCGGGGCTCGGACCAGGTTGTGTTACCCAGAATCCTTTGCAAACCTCAAAACGTGGCTAAAAAAACACATGTTCCTCACATTTCTGTGGCAGAAAGTTCGGGAATCTGAGAGGAGCCACAAATTTCCTTCCACCCAGCGTTCCCCCAAGTCTCCCGATAAAAATGATACCTCACTTGTGTGGGTAGGCCTAGCGCCCGCGACAGGAAACGCCCCAAAGCGCAACGTGGACACATCCACATTTTTGGAAGAAAACAGAGGTGTTTTTTGCGAAGTGCCTACCTGTAGATTTTGGCCTCTAGCTCAGCCGGCACCTAGGGAAACCTACCAAACCTGTGCATTTCTGAAAACTAGAGACCTAGGGGAATCCAAGGAGGGGTGACTTGCGGGGCTCGGACCAGGTTCTGTTACCCAGAATCCTTTGCAAACTTTAAAATTTGGCTAAAAAAACACATGTTCCTCACATTTCTGTGGCAGAAAGTTCGGGAATCTGAGAGGAGCCACAAATTTCCTGCCACCCAGCGTTCCCCCAAGTCTCCCGATAAAAATGATACCTCACTTGTGTGGGTAGGCCTAGCGCCCGCGACAGGAAACGCCCCAAAGCGCAACGTGGACACATCCAAATTTTTGGAAGAAAACAGAGGTGTTTTTTGCGAAGTGCCTACCTGTAGATTTTGGGCTCTAGCTCAGCCGGCACCTAGGGAAACCTACCAAACCTGTGCATTTCTGAAAACTAGAGACCTAGGGGAATCCAAGGAGGGGTGACTTGCGGGGCTCGGACCAGGTTCTGTTACCCAGAATCCTTTGCAAACTTTAAAATTTGGCTAAAAAAACACATGTTCCTCACATTTCTGTGGCAGAAAGTTCGGGAATCTGAGAGGAGCCACAAATTTCCTCCCACCCAGCGTTCCCCCAAGTCTCCTGATAAAAATGATACCTCACTTGTGTGGGTAGGCCTAGCGCCCGCGACAGGAAACGCCCCAAAGCGCAACGTGGACACATCCACATTTTTGGAAGAAAACAGAGGTGTTTTTTGCGAAGTGCCTACCTGTAGATTTTGGCCTCTAGCTCAGCTAGCACCTAGGGAAACCTACCAAACCTGTGAATTTCTGAAAACTAGAGACCTAGGGGAATCCAAGGAGGGGTGACTTGCGGGGCTCGGACCAGGTTCTGTTACCCAGAATCCTTTGCAAACTTCAAAATGTGGCTAAAAAAACACATGTTCCTCACATTTCTGTGGCAGAAAGTTCGGGAATCTGAGAGGAGCCACAAATTTCCTTCCACCCAGCGTTCCCCCAAGTCTCCCGATAAAAATGATACCTCACTTGTGTGGGTAGGCCTAGCGCCTGCGACAGGAAATGCCCCAAAGCGCAACGTGGACACATCCAAATTTTTGGAAGAAAACAGAGGTGTTTTTTGCGAAGTGCCTACCTGTATATTTTGGCCTCTAGCTCAGCCGGCACCTAGGGAAACCTACCACACCTGTGCATTTCTGAAAAGTAGAGGCCTAGGGGAATCCAAGGAGGGGTGACTTGCGGGGCTCGGACCAGGTTGTGTTAGCCAGAATCCTTTGCAAACCTCAAAATTAGGCTAAAAAAACACATGTTCCTCACATTTTTGTGGCAGAAAGTTCTGGAATCTGAGAGGAGCCACAAATCTCCTTCCACCCAGCGTTCCCCCAAGTCTCCCGATAAAAATGATACCTCACTTGTGTGGGTAGGCCTAGCGCCCGCGACAGGAAATGCCCCAAAGCGCAACGTGGACACATCCAAATTTTTGGAAGAAAACAGAGGTGTTTTTTGCGAAGTGCCTACCTGTAGATTTTGGCCTCTAGCTCAGCCGGCACCTAGGGAAACCTACCAAACCTGTGCATTTCTGAAAAGTAGAGACCTAGGGGAATCCAAGGAGGGGTGACTTGTGGGACTCGGACCAGGTTCTGTTACCCAGAATCCTTTGTAAACCTCAAAAATTGGCTAAAAAAACACATGTTCCTCATATTTCTGTGGCAGAAAAGATCGGGAATCTGAGAGGAGCCACAAATTTCCTTCCACCCAGCGTTCCCCCAAGTCTCCCGATAAAAATGATACCTCACTTGTGTGGGTAGGCCTAGCGCCCGCGACAGGAAACGCCCCAAAGCGCAACGTGGACACATCCAAATTTTTGGAAGAAAACAGAAGTGTTTTTTGCGAAGTGCCTACCTGTAGATTTTGGCCTCTAGCTCAGCCAGCACCTAGGGAAACCTACCAAACCTGTGCATTTCTGAAAACTAGAGACCTAGGGGAATCCAAGGAGGGGTGACTTGCGGGGCTCGGACCAGGTTCTGTTACCCAGAATCCTTTGCAAACCTCAAAATGTGGCTAAAAAAACACATGTTCCTCACATTTCTGTGGCAGAAAGTTCGGGAATCTGAGAGGAGCCACAAATTTCCTTCCGCCCAGCGTTCCCCCAAGTCTCCCGATAAAAATGATACCTCACTTGTGTGGGTAGGCCTAGCGCCCGCGACAGGAAACGCCCCAAAGCGCAACGTGGACACATCCAACTTTTTGGAAGAAAACAGAGGTGTTTTTTGCGAAGTGCCTACCTGTAGATTTTGGCCTCTAGCTCAGCCAGCACCTAGGGAAACCTACCAAACCTGTGCATTTCTGAAAACTAGAGACCGAGGGGAATCCAAGGAGGGGTGACTTGCGGGGCTCGGCCCAGGTTCTGTTACCCAGAATCCTTTGCAAACCTCAAAATGTGGCTAAAAAACACATGTTCCTCACATTTCTGTGGCAGAAAGTTCGGGAATCTGAGAGGAGCCACAAATTTCCTTCCACCCAGCGTTCCCCCAAGTCTCTCGATAAAAATGATACCTCACTTGTGTGGGTAGGCCTAGCGCCCGCGACAGGAAATGCCCCAAAGCGCAACGTGGACACATCCAAATTTTTGGAAGAAAACAGAGGTGTTTTTTGCGAAGTGCCTACCTGTAGATTTTGGCCTCTATCTCAGCCGGCACCTAGGGAAACCTACCAAACCTGTGCATTTCTGAAAACTAGAGACCTAGGGGAATCCAAGGAGGGGTGACTTGCGGGGCTCGGACCAGGTTCTTTTACCCAGAATACTTTGCAAACCTCAAAATTTGGCTACAAAAACACATGTTCCTCACATTTCTGTGGCAGAAAGTTCGGGAATCTGAGAGGAGCCACACATTTCCTTCCACCCAGTGTTCCCCCAAGTCTCCCGATAAAAATTATACCTCACTTGTGTGAGTAGGCCTAGCGCCCGCGACAGGAAACGCCCCAAAGCGCAACGTGGACACATCCAAATTTTTGGAAGAAAACAGAGGTGTTTTTTGCGAAGTACCTACCTATAGATTTTGGCCTCTAGCTCAGCCGGCACCTAGGGAAACCTACCAATCCTGTGCATTTCTGAAAACTAGAGACCTAGGGGAATCCAAGGAGGGGTGACTTGCGGGGCTCGGACCAGGTTCTGTTACCCAGAATCCTTTGCAAACCTCAAAATTTGGCTAAAAAAACACATGTTCCTCACATTTCTGTGGCAGAAAGTTCTGGAATCTGAGAGGAGCCCCAAATTTCCTTCCACCCAGCATTCCCCCACGTCTCCCGATAAAAATGATACCTCACTTGTGTGGGTAGGCCTAGCGCCCGCGACAGAAAACGCCCCAAAGCGCAACGTGGACACATCCAAATGTTTGAAAGAAAACAGTGCCTACCTGTGGATTGTGGCCTGTAGCTCAGCCGGCACCTAGGGAAACCTACCAAACCTGTGCATTTCTGAAAACTAGAGACCTAGGGGAATCCAAGGAGGGGTGACTTGCGGGGCTCGGACCAGGTTCTGTTACCCAGAATCCTTTGCAAACTTTAAAATTTGGCTAAAAAAACACATGTTCCTCAAATTTCTGTAGCAGAAAGTTCGGGAATCTGAGAGGAGCCACAAATTTCCTTCCACCCAGCGTTCCCCCAAGTCTCCCGATAAAAATGATACCTCACTTGTGTGGGTAGGCCTAGCGCCCGCGACAGGAAACGCCCCAAAGCGCAACGTGGACACATCCAAATTTTTGGAAGAAAACAGAGGTGTTTTTTGCGAAGTGCCTACCTGTAGATTTTGGGCTCTAGCTCAGCCAGCACCTAGGGAAACCTACCAAACCTGTGCATTTCTGAAAACTAGAGACCTAGGGGAATCCAAGGAGGGGGGACTTGCGGGGCTCGGACCAGGTTGTGTTACCCAGAATCCTTTGCAAACCTCAAAATGTGGCTAAAAAAACACATGTTCCTCACATTTCTGTGGCAGAAAGTTTGGGAATCTGAGAGGAGCCACAAATTTCCTTCCACCCAGCGTTCCCCCAAGTCTCCCGATAAAAATGATACCTCACTTGTGTGGGTAGGCCTAGCGCCAGCGACAGGAAACGCCCCAAAGCGCAACGTGGACACATCCACATTTTTGGAAGAAAACAGAGGTGTTTTTTGCGAAGTGCCTACCTGTAGATTTTGGGCTCTAGCTCAGCCAGCACCTAGGGAAACCTACCAAACCTGTGCATTTCTGAAAACTAGAGACCTAGGGGAATCCAAGGAGGGGTGACTTGCGGGGCTCGGACCAGGTTGTGTTACCCAGAATCCTTTGCAAACCTCAAAATGTGGCTAAAAAAACACATGTTCCTCACATTTCTGTGGCAGAAAGTTCGGGAATCTGAGAGGAGCCACAAATTTCCTTCCACCCAGCGTTCCCCCAAGTCTCCCGATAAAAATGATACCTCACTTGTGTGGGTAGGCCTAGCGCCCGCGACAGGAAACGCCCCAAAGCGCAACGTGGACACATCCACATTTTTGGAAGAAAACAGAGGTGTTTTTTGCGAAGTGCCTACCTGTAGATTTTGGCCTCTAGCTCAGCCGGCACCTAGGGAAACCTACCAAACCTGTGCATTTCTGAAAAGTAGAGACCTAGGGGAATCCAAGGAGGGGTGACTTGTGGGACTCGGACCAGGTTCTGTTACCCAGAATCCTTTGTAAACCTCAAAAATTGGCTAAAAAAACACATGTTCCTCATATTTCTGTGGCAGAAAAGATCGGGAATCTGAGAGGAGCCACAAATTTCCTTCCACCCAGCGTTCCCCCAAGTCTCCCGATAAAAATGATACCTCACTTGTGTGGGTAGGCCTAGCGCCCGCGACAGGAAACGCCCCAAAGCGCAACGTGGACACATCCAAATTTTTGGAAGAAAACAGAAGTGTTTTTTGCGAAGTGCCTACCTGTAGATTTTGGCCTCTAGCTCAGCCAGCACCTAGGGAAACCTACCAAACCTGTGCATTTCTGAAAACTAGAGACCTAGGGGAATCCAAGGAGGGGTGACTTGCGGGGCTCGGACCAGGTTCTGTTACCCAGAATCCTTTGCAAACCTCAAAATGTGGCTAAAAAAACACATGTTCCTCACATTTCTGTGGCAGAAAGTTCGGGAATCTGAGAGGAGCCACAAATTTCCTTCCGCCCAGCGTTCCCCCAAGTCTCCCGATAAAAATGATACCTCACTTGTGTGGGTAGGCCTAGCGCCCGCGACAGGAAACGCCCCAAAGCGCAACGTGGACACATCCAACTTTTTGGAAGAAAACAGAGGTGTTTTTTGCGAAGTGCCTACCTGTAGATTTTGGCCTCTAGCTCAGCCAGCACCTAGGGAAACCTACCAAACCTGTGCATTTCTGAAAACTAGAGACCGAGGGGAATCCAAGGAGGGGTGACTTGCGGGGCTCGGCCCAGGTTCTGTTACCCAGAATCCTTTGCAAACCTCAAAATGTGGCTAAAAAACACATGTTCCTCACATTTCTGTGGCAGAAAGTTCGGGAATCTGAGAGGAGCCACAAATTTCCTTCCACCCAGCGTTCCCCCAAGTCTCTCGATAAAAATGATACCTCACTTGTGTGGGTAGGCCTAGCGCCCGCGACAGGAAATGCCCCAAAGCGCAACGTGGACACATCCAAATTTTTGGAAGAAAACAGAGGTGTTTTTTGCGAAGTGCCTACCTGTAGATTTTGGCCTCTATCTCAGCCGGCACCTAGGGAAACCTACCAAACCTGTGCATTTCTGAAAACTAGAGACCTAGGGGAATCCAAGGAGGGGTGACTTGCGGGGCTCGGACCAGGTTCTTTTACCCAGAATACTTTGCAAACCTCAAAATTTGGCTACAAAAACACATGTTCCTCACATTTCTGTGGCAGAAAGTTCGGGAATCTGAGAGGAGCCACACATTTCCTTCCACCCAGTGTTCCCCCAAGTCTCCCGATAAAAATTATACCTCACTTGTGTGGGTAGGCCTAGCGCCCGCGACAGGAAACGCCCCAAAGCGCAACGTGGACACATCCAAATTTTTGGAAGAAAACAGAGGTGTTTTTTGCGAAGTACCTACCTATAGATTTTGGCCTCTAGCTCAGCCGGCACCTAGGGAAACCTACCAATCCTGTGCATTTCTGAAAACTAGAGACCTAGGGGAATCCAAGGAGGGGTGACTTGCGGGGCTCGGACCAGGTTCTGTTACCCAGAATCCTTTGCAAACCTCAAAATTTGGCTAAAAAAACACATGTTCCTCACATTTCTGTGGCAGAAAGTTCTGGAATCTGAGAGGAGCCCCAAATTTCCTTCCACCCAGCATTCCCCCACGTCTCCCGATAAAAATGATACCTCACTTGTGTGGGTAGGCCTAGCGCCCGCGACAGGAAACGCCCCAAAGCGCAACGTGGACACATCCAAATGTTTGAAAGAAAACAGTGCCTACCTGTGGATTGTGGCCTGTAGCTCAGCCGGCACCTAGGGAAACCTACCAAACCTGTGCATTTCTGAAAACTAGAGACCTAGGGGAATCCAAGGAGGGGTGACTTGCGGGGCTCGGACCAGGTTCTGTTACCCAGAATCCTTTGCAAACTTTAAAATTTGGCTAAAAAAACACATGTTCCTCAAATTTCTGTAGCAGAAAGTTCGGGAATCTGAGAGGAGCCACAAATTTCCTTCCACCCAGCGTTCCCCCAAGTCTCCCGATAAAAATGATACCTCACTTGTGTGGGTAGGCCTAGCGCCCGCGACAGGAAACGCCCCAAAGCGCAACGTGGACACATCCAAATTTTTGGAAGAAAACAGAGGTGTTTTTTGCGAAGTGCCTACCTGTAGATTTTGGGCTCTAGCTCAGCCAGCACCTAGGGAAACCTACCAAACCTGTGCATTTCTGAAAACTAGAGACCTAGGGGAATCCAAGGAGGGGGGACTTGCGGGGCTCGGACCAGGTTGTGTTACCCAGAATCCTTTGCAAACCTCAAAATGTGGCTAAAAAAACACATGTTCCTCACATTTCTGTGGCAGAAAGTTTGGGAATCTGAGAGGAGCCACAAATTTCCTTCCACCCAGCGTTCCCCCAAGTCTCCCGATAAAAATGATACCTCACTTGTGTGGGTAGGCCTAGCGCCAGCGACAGGAAACGCCCCAAAGCGCAACGTGGACACATCCACATTTTTGGAAGAAAACAGAGGTGTTTTTTGCGAAGTGCCTACCTGTAGATTTTGGGCTCTAGCTCAGCCAGCACCTAGGGAAACCTACCAAACCTGTGCATTTCTGAAAACTAGAGACCTAGGGGAATCCAAGGAGGGGTGACTTGCGGGGCTCGGACCAGGTTGTGTTACCCAGAATCCTTTGCAAACCTCAAAATGTGGCTAAAAAAACACATGTTCCTCACATTTCTGTGGCAGAAAGTTCGGGAATCTGAGAGGAGCCACAAATTTCCTTCCACCCAGCGTTCCCCCAAGTCTCCCGATAAAAATGATACCTCACTTGTGTGGGTAGGCCTAGCGCCCGCGACAGGAAACGCCCCAAAGCGCAACGTGGACACATCCACATTTTTGGAAGAAAACAGAGGTGTTTTTTGCGAAGTGCCTACCTGTAGATTTTGGCCTCTAGCTCAGCCGGCACCTAGGGAAACCTACCAAACCTGTGCATTTCTGAAAACTAGAGACCTAGGGGAATCCAAGGAGGGGTGACTTGCGGGGCTCGGACCAGGTTCTGTTACCCAGAATCCTTTGCAAACTTTAAAATTTGGCTAAAAAAACACATGTTCCTCACATTTCTGTGGCAGAAAGTTCGGGAATCTGAGAGGCGCCACAAATTTCCTTCCACCCAGCGTTCCCCCAAGTCTCCCGATAAAAATGATACCTCACTTGTGTGGGTAGGCCTAGCGCCCGCGACAGGAAACGCCCCAAAGCGCAACGTGGACACATCCAAATTTTTGGAAGAAAACAGAGGTGTTTTTTGCGAAGTGCCTACCTGTAGATTTTGGCCTCTAGCTCAGCCGGCACCTAGGGAAACCTACCAAACCTGTGCATTTCTGAAAACTAGAGACCTAGGGGAATCCAAGGAGGGGTGACTTGCGGGGCTCGGACCAGGTTCTTTTACCCAGAATACTTTGCAAACCTCAAAATTTGGCTAAAAAAACACATGTTCCTCACATTTCTGTGGCAGAAAGTTCGGGAATCTGAGAGGAGCCACACATTTCCTTCCACCCAGTGTTCCCCCAAGTCTCCCAATAAAAATGATACCTCACTTGTGTGGGTAGGCCTAGCGCCCGCGACAGGAAACGCCCCAAAGCGCAACGTGGACACATCCAAATTTTTGGAAGAAAATAGAGGTGTTTTTTGCGAAGTGCCTACCTATAGATTTTGGCCTCTAGCTCAGCCGGCACCTAGGGAAACCTACCAAACCTGTGCATTTCTGAAAACTAGAGACCTAGGGGAATCCAAGGAGGGGTGACTTGTGGGGCTCGGACCAGGTTCTGTTACCCAGAATCCTTTGCAAACCTCAAAATTTGGCTAAAAAAAAACACATGTTCCTCACATTTCTGTGGCAGAAAGTTCGGGAATCTGAGAGGAGCCACAAATTTCCTTCCACCCAGCGTTTCCCCAAGTCTCCCGATAAAAATGATACCTCACTTGTGGGGGTAGGCCTAGCGCCCGCGACAGGAAACGCCCCAAGCGCAACGTGGACACATCCAAATTTTTGGAAGAAAACAGAGGTGTTTCTTGCGAAGTGCCTACCTGTAGATTTTGGCCTCTAGCTCAGCCGGCACCTAGGGAAACCTACCAAACCTGTGCATTTCTGAAAACTAGAGACCTAGGGGAATCCAAGTAGGGGTGACTTGCGGGGCTCGGACCAGGTTCTGTTACCCAGAATCCTTTGCAAACCTCAAAATTTGGCTAAAAAAACACATGTTCCTCACATTTCTGTTGCAGAAAGTTCTGGAATCTGAGAGGAGCCACGAATTTCCTTCCACCCAGCATTCCCCCACGTCTCCCGATAAAAATGATACCTCACTTGTGTGGGTAGGCCTAGCGCCCGCGACAGGAAACGCCCCAAAGCGCAACGTGGACACATCCAAATGTTTGAAAGAAAACAGTGCCTACCTGTGGATTTTGGCCTGTAGCTCAGCCGGCACCTAGGGAAACCTACCAAACCTGTGCATTTCTGAAAACTAGAGACCTAGGGGAATCCAAAGAGGGGTGACTTGCGGGGCTCGGACCAGGTTCTGTTACCCAGAATCCTTTGCAAACTTTAAATTTGGCTAAAAAAACACATGTTCCTCACATTTCTGTAGCAGAAAGTTCGGGAATCTGAGAGGAGCCACAAATTTCCTTCCACCCAGCGTTCCCCCAAGTCTCCCGATAAAAATGATACCTCACTTGTGTGGGTAGGCCTAGCGCCCGCGACAGGAAACGCCCCAAAGCGCAACGTGGACACATCCAAATTTTTGGAAGAAAACAGAGGTGTTTTTTGCGAAGTGCCTACCTGTAGATTTTGGCCTCTAGCTCAGCCAGCACCTAGGGAAACCTACCAAACCTGTGCATTTCTGAAAACTAGAGACCTAGGGGAATCCAAGGAGGGGTGACTTGCGGGGCTCGGACCAGGTTCTGTTACCCAGAATCCTTTGCAAACCTCAAAATGTGGCTAAAAAAACACATGTTCCTCACATTTCTGTGGCAGAAAGTTCGGGAATCTGAGAGGAGCCACAAATTTCCTTCCACCCAGCGTTCCCCCAAGTCTCCCGATAAAAATGATACCTCACTTGTGTGGGTAGGCCTAGCGCCCGCGACAGGAAATGCCCCAAAGCGCAACGTGGACACATCCACATTTTTGGAAGAAAACAGAGGTGTTTTTTGCGAAGTGCCTACCTGTAGATTTTGGCCTCTAGCTCAGCCGGCACCTAGGGAAACCTACCACACCTGTGCATTTCTGAAAAGTAGAGACCTAGGGGAATCCAAGGAGGGGTGACTTGCGGGGCTCGGACCAGGTTCTGTTACCCAGAATCCTTTGCAAACCTCAAAATTAGGCTAAAAAAACACATGTTCCTCACATTTTTGTGGCAGAAAGTTCTGGAATCTGAGAGGAGCCACAAATTTCCTTTCACCCAGCGTTCCCCCAAGTGTCCCAATAAAAATGATACCTCACTTGTGGGGGTAGGCCTAGCGCCCGCGACAGGAAACGCCCCAAAGCGCAACGTGGACACATCCAAATTTTTGGAAGAAAACAGAGGTGTTTTTTGCGAAGTGCCTACCTGTAGATTTTGGCCTCTAGCTCAGCCGGCACCTAGGGAAACCTACCATACCTGTGCATTTCTGAAAACTAGAGACCTAGGGGAATCCAAGGAGGGGTGACTTGCGGGGCTCGGACCAGGTTCTGTTACCCAGAATCCTTTGCAAACCTCAAAATTTGGCTAAAAAAACACATGTTCCTCACATTTCTGTGGCAGAAAGTTCGGGAATCTGAGAGGAGCCACAAATTTCCTTCCACCCAGCGTTCCCCCAAGTCTCCCGATAAAAATGATACCTCACTTGTGTGGGTAGGCCTAGCGCCCGCGACAGGTAACGCCCCAAAGCGCAACGTGGACACATCCAATTTTTTGAAAGAAAACAGAGGTGTTTTTTGCGAAGTGCCTACCTATAGATTTTGGCCTCTAGCTCAGCCGGCACCTAGGGAAACCTACCATACCTGTGCATTTCTGAAAACTAGAGACCTAGGGGAATCCAAGGAGGGGTGACTTGCGGGGCTCGGACCAGGTTCTGTTACCCAGAATCCTTTGCAAACCTCAAAATGTGGCTAAAAAAACACATGTTCCTCACATTTCTGTGGCAGAAAGTTCGGGAATCTGAGAGGAGCCACAAATTTCCTTCCACCCAGCGTTCCCCCAAGTCTCCCGATAAAAATGATACCTCACTTGTGTGGGTAGGCCTAGCGCCCGCGACAGGAAACGCCCCAAAGCGCAACGTGGACACATCCAACTTTTTGGAAGAAAACAGAGGTGTTTTTTGCGAAGTGCCTACCTGTAGATTTTGGCCTCTAGCTCAGCCAGCACCTACGGAAACCTACCAAACCTGTGCATTTCTGAAAACTAGAGACCTAGGGGAATCCAAGGAGGGGTGACTTGCGGGGCTCGGCCCAGGTTCTGTTACCCAGAATCCTTTGCAAACCTCAAAATGTGGCTAAAAAAACACATGTTCCTCACATTTCTGTGGCAGAAAGTTCGGGAATCTGAGAGGAGCCACAAATTTCCTTCCACCCAGCGTTCCCCCAAGTCTCTCGATAAAAATGATACCTCACTTGTGTGGGTAGGCCTAGCGCCCGCGACAGGAAATGCCCCAAAGCGCAACGTGGACACATCCAAATTTTTGGAAGAAAACAGAGGTGTTTTTTGCGAAGTGCCTACCTGTAGATTTTGGCCTCTATCTCAGCCGGCACCTAGGGAAACCTACCAAACCTGTGCATTTCTGAAAACTAGAGACCTAGGGGAATCCAAGGAGGGGTGACTTGCGGGGCTCGGACCAGGTTCTTTTACCCAGAATACTTTGCAAACCTCAAAATTTGGCTACAAAAACACATGTTCCTCACATTTCTGTGGCAGAAAGTTCGGAATTCTGAGAGGAGCCACGAATTTCCTTCCACCCAGTGTTCCCCCAAGTCTCCCGATAAAAATGATACCTCACTTGTGTGGGTAGGCCTAGCGCCCGCGACAGGAAACGCCCCAAAGCGCAACGTGGACACATCCAAATTTTTGGAAGAAAACAGAGGTGTTTTTTGCGAAGTACCTACCTATAGATTTTGGCCTCTAGCTCAGCCGGCACCTAGGGAAACCTACCAATCCTGTGCATTTCTGAAAACTAGAGACCTAGGGGAATCCAAGGAGGGGTGACTTGCGGAGCTCGGACCAGGTTCTGTTACCCAGAATCCTTTGCAAACCTCAAAATTTGGCTAAAAAAATACATGTTCCTCACATTTCTGTGGCAGAAAGTTCTGGAATCTGAGAGGAGCCACAAATTTCCTTCCACCCAGCATTCCCCCACGTCTCCCGATAAAAATGATACCTCACTTGTGTGGGTAGGCCTAGCGCCCGCGACAGGAAACGCCCCAAAGCGCAACGTGGACACATCCAAATGTTTGAAAGAAAACAGTGCCTACCTGTGGATTGTGGCCTGTAGCTCAGCCGGCACCTAGGGAAACCTACCAAACCTCTGCATTTCTGAAAACTAGAGACCTAGGGGAATCCAAGGAGGGGTGACTTGCGGGGCTCGGACCAGGTTCTGTTACCCAGAATCCTTTGCAAACCTCAAAATTAGGCTAAAAAAACACATGTTCCTCACATTTCTGTGGTAGAAAGTTCGGGAATCTGAGAGGAGCCAGAAATTTCCTTCCACCCAGCGTTCCCCCAAGTTTCCCAATAAAAATGATACCTCACTTGTGGGGGTAGGCCTAGCGCCCGCGACAGGAAACGCCCCAAAGCGCAACGTGGACACATCCAAATTTTTGGAAGAAAACAGAGGTGTTTTTTGCGAAGTGCCTACCTGTAGATTTTGGCCTCTAGCTCAGCCGGCACCTAGGGAAACCTACCATACCTGTGCCTTTCTGAAAACTAGAGACCTAGGGGAATCCAAGGAGGGGTGACTTGCGGGGCTCGGACCAGGTTCTGTTACCCAGAATCCTTTGCAAACCTCAAAATTTGGCTAAAAAAACACATGTTCCTCACATTTCTGTGGCAGAAAGTTCGGGAATCTGAGAGGAGCCACAAATTTCCTTCCACCCAGCGTTCCCCCAAGTCTCCCGATAAAAATGATACCTCACTTGTGTGGGTAGGCCTAGCGCCCGCGACAGGTAACGCCCCAAAGCGCAACGTGGACACATCCAAATTTTTGGAAGAAAACAGAGGTGTTTTTTGCGAAGTGCCTACCTATAGATTTTGGCCTCTAGCTCAGCCGGCACCTAGGGAAACCTACCAAACCTGTGCATTTCTGAAAACTAGAGACCTAGGGGAATCCAAGGAGGGGTGACTTGCGGGCCTCGGACCAGGTTCTGTTACCCAGAATCCTTTGCAAACCTCAAAATGTGGCTAAAAAAACACATGTTCCTCACATTTCTGTGGCAGAAAGTTCGGGAATCTGAGAGGAGCCACAAATTTCCTTCCACCCAGCGTTCCCCCAAGTCTCCCGATAAAAATGATACCTCACTTGTGTGGGTAGGCCTAGCGCCCGCGACAGGAAACGCCCCAAAGCGCAACGTGGACACATCCAAATTTTTGGAAGAAAACAGAGGTGTTTTTTGCGAAGTGCCTACCTGTAGATTTTGGCCTCTAGCTCAGCCAGCACCTAGGGAAACCTACCAAACCTGTGCATTTCTGAAAACTAGAGACCTAGGGGAATCCAAGGAGGGGTGACTTGCGGGGCTCGGCCCAGGTTCTGTTACCCAGAATCCTTTGCAAACCTCAAAATGTGGCTAAAAAAACACATGTTCCTCACATTTCTGTGGCAGAAAGTTCGGGAATCTGAGAGGAGCCACAAATTTCCTTCCACCCAGCATTCCCCCAAGTCTCTCGATAAAAATGATACCTCACTTGTGTGGGTAGGCCTAGCGCCCGCGACAGGAAATGCCCCAAAGCGCAACGTGGACACATCCAAATTTTTGGAAGAAAACAGAGGTGTTTTTTGCGAAGTGCCTACCTGTAGATTTTGGCCTCTATCTCAGCCGGCACCTAGGGAAACCTACCAAACCTGTGCATTTCTGAAAACTAGAGACCTAGGGGAATCCAAGGAGGGGTGACTTGCGGGGCTCGGACCAAGTTCTTTTACCCAGAATACTTTGCAAACCTCAAAATTTGGCTACAAAAACACATGTTCCTCACATTTCTGTGGCAGAAAGTTCGGGAATCTGAGAGGAGCCACACATTTCCTTCCACCAAGTGTTCCCCCAAGACTCCCGATAAAAATGATACCTCACTTGTGTGGGTAGGCCTAGCGCCCGCGACAGGAAACGCCCCAAAGCGCAACGTGGACACATCCAAATTTTTGGAAGAAAACAGAGGTGTTTTTTGCGAAGTGCCTACCTATAGATTTTGGCCTCTAGCTCAGCCGGCACCTAGGGAAACCTACCAATCCTGTGCATTTCTGAAAACTAGAGACCTAGGGGAATCCAAGGAGGGGTGACTTGCGGGGCTCGGACCAGGTTCTGTTACCCAGAATCCTTTGCAAACCTCAAAAATTGGCTAAAAAAACACATGTTCCTCACATTTCTGTGGCAGAAAGTTCAGGAATCTGAGAGGAGCCACAAATTTCCTTCCACCCAGCGTTCCCCCAAGTCTCCCGATAAAAATGAAACCTCACTTGTGTCGGTAGGCGTAGCCCCCTGCGAAAGGTAACGCCCCAAAGCGCAACGTGGACATATCCAAATTTTTGGAAGAAAACAGAGGTGTTTTTTGCGAAGTGCCTACCTATAGATTTTGGCCTCTAGCTCAGCCGGCACCTAGGGAAACCTACCAAACCTGTGCATTTCTGAAAACTAGAGACCTAGGGGAATCCAACGAGGGGTGACTTGCGGGGCTCGGACCAGGTTCTGTTACCCAGAATCCTTTGCAAACCTCAAAATGTGGCTAAAAAAACACATGTTCCTGACATTTCTGTGGCAGAAAGTTCGGGAATCTGAGAGGAGCCACAAATTTCCTTCCACCCAGCGTTCCCCCAAGTCTCCTGATAAAAATGATACCTCACTTGTGTGGGTAGGCCTAGCGCCCGCGACAGGAAACGCCCCAAAGCGCAACGTGGACACATCCAAATTTTTGGAAGAAAACAGAGGTGTTTTTTGCGAAGTGCCTACCTGTAGATTTTGGCCTCTAGCTCAGCCAGCACCTAGGGAAACCTACCAAACCTGTGCATTTCTGAAAACTAGAGACCTAGGGGAATCCAAGGAGGTGTGACTTGCGGGGCTCGGCCCAGGTTCTGTTACCCAGAATCCTTTGCAAACCTCAAAATGTGGCTAAAAAAACACATGTTCCTCACATTTCTGTGGCAGAAAGTTCGGGAATCTGAGAGGAGCCACAAATTTCCTTCCACCCAGCGTTCCCCCAAGTCTCCCGATAAAAATGATACCTCACTTGTGTGGGTAGGCCTAGTGCCCGCGACAGGAAATGCCCCAAAGCGCAACGTGGACACATCCAAATTTTTGGAAGAAAACAGAGGTGTTTTTTGCGAAGTGCCTACCTGTAGATTTTGGCCTCTATCTCAGCCGGCACCTAGGGAAACCTACCAAACCTGTGCATTTCTGAAAACTAGAGACCTAGGGGAATCCAAGGAGGGGTGACTTGCGGGGCTCGGACCAGGTTCTTTTACCCAGAATACTTTGCAAACCTCAAAATTTGGCTACAAAAACACATGTTCCTCACATTTCTGTGGCAGAAAGTTCGGGAATCTGAGAGGAGCCACAAATTTCCTTCCACCCAGCGTTCCCCCAAGTCTCCCGATAAAAATGATACCTCACTTGTGGGGGTAGGCCTAGCGCCCGCGACAGGAAACGCCCCAAAGCGCAACGTGGACACATCCAAATTTTTGGAAGAAAACAGAGGTGTTTTTTGCGAAGTGCCTACCTGTAGATTTTGGCCTCTAGCTCAGCCGGCACCTAGGGAAACCTACCATACCTGTGCATTTCTGAAAACTAGAGACCTAGGGGAATCCAAGGAGGGGTGACTTGCGGGGCTCGGACCAGGTTCTGTTACCCAGAATCCTTTGCAAACCTCAAAATTTGGCTAAAAAAACACATGTTCCTCACATTTCTGTGGCAGAAAGTTCGGGAATCTGAGAGGAGCCACAAATTTCCTTCCACCCAGCGTTCCCCCAAGTCTCCCGATAAAAATGATACCTCACTTGTGTGGGTAGGCGTAGCGCCCGCGACAGGTAACGCCCCAAAGCGCAACGTGGACACATCCAAATTTTTGGAAGAAAACAGAGGTGTTTTTTGCGAAGTGCCTACCTATAGATTTTGGCCTCTAGCTCAGCCGGCACCTAGGGAAACCTACCAAACCTGTGCATTTCTGAAACCTAGAGACCTAGGGGAATCCAAGGAGGGGTGACTTGCGGGGCTCGGACCAGGTTCTGTTACCCAGAATCCTTTGCAAACCTCAAAATGTGGCTAAAAAAACACATGTTCCTCACATTTCTGTGGCAGAAAGTTCGGGAATCTGAGAGGAGCCACAAATTTCCTTCCACCCAGCGTTCCCCCAAGTCTCCTGATAAAAATGATACCTCACTTGTGTGGGTAGGCCTAGCGCCCACGACAGGAAACGCCCCAAAGCGCAACGTGGACACATTCAAATTTTTGGAAGAAAACAGAGGTGTTTTTTGCGAAGTGCCTACCTGTAGATTTTGGCCTCTAGCTCAGCCAGCACCTAGGGAAACCTACCAAACCTGTGCATTTCTGAAAACTAGAGACCTAGGGGAATCCAAGGAGGGGTGACTTGCGGGGCTCGGCCCAGGTTCTGTTACCCAGAATCCTTTGCAAACCTCAAAATGTGGCTAAAAAAACACATGTTCCTCAAATTTCTGTGGCAGAAAGTTCGGGAATCTGAGAGGAGCCACAAATTTCCTTCCACCCAGCGTTCCCCCAAGTCTCCCGATAAAAATGATACCTCACTTGTGTGGGTAGGCCTAGTGCCCGCGACAGGAAATGCCCCAAAGCGCAACGTGGACACATCCAAATTTTTGGAAGAAAACAGAGGTGTTTTTTGCGAAGTGCCTACCTGTAGATTTTGGCCTCTATCTCAGCCGGCACCTAGGGAAACCTACCAAACCTGTGCATTTCTGAAAACTAGAGACCTAGGGGAATCCAAGGAGGGGTGACTTGCGGGGCTCGGACCAGGTTCTTTTACCCAGAATACTTTGCAAACCTCAAAATTTGGCTACAAAAACACATGTTCCTCACATTTCTGTGGCAGAAAGTTCGGGAATCTGAGAGGAGCCACACATTTCCTTCCACCCAGTGTTCCCCCAAGTCTCCCGATAAAAATGATACCTCACTTGTGTGGGTAGGCCTAGCGCCCGCGACAGGAAACGCCCCAAAGCGCAACGTGGACACATCCAAATTTTTGGAAGAAAACAGAGGTGTTTTTTGCGAAGTGCCTACCTATAGATTTTGGCCTCTAGCTCAGCCGGCACCTAGGGAAACCTACCAAACCTGTGCATTTCTGAAAACTAGAGACCTAGGGGAATCCAAGGAGGGGTGACTTGCGGGGCTCGGACCAGGTTCTGTTACCCAGAATCCTTTGCAAACCTCAAAATTTGGCTAAAAAAACACATGTTCCTCACATTTCTGTGGCAGAAAGTTCGGGAATCTGAGAGGAGCCACAAATTTCCTTCCACCCAGCGTTTCCCCAAGTCTCCCGATAAAAATGATACCTCACTTGTGTGGGTAGGCCTAGCGCCCGCGACAGGAAATGCCCCAAAGCGCAACGTGGACACATCCAAATTTTTGGAAGAAAACAGAGGTGTTTTTTGCGAAGTGCCTACCTGTAGATTTTGGCCTCTAGCTCAGCCAGCACCTAGGGAAACCTACCAAACCTGTGCATTTCTGAAAACTAGAGACCTAGGGGAATCCAAGGAGGGGTGACTTGCGGGGCTCGGACCAGGTTCTGTTACCCAGAATCCTTTGCAAACCTCAAAATGTGGCTAAAAAAACACATGTTCCTCACATTTCTGTGGCAGAAAGTTCGGGAATCTGAGAGGAGCCACAAATTTCCTTCCACCCAGCGTTCCCCCAAGTCTCCCGATAAAAATGATACCTCACTTGTGTGGGTAGGCCTAGCGCCCGCGACAGGAAACGCCCCAAAGCGCAACGTGGACACATCCAAATTTTTGGAAGAAAACTGAGGTGTATTTTGCGAAGTGCCTACCTGTAGATTTTGGCCTCTAGCTCAGCCGGCACCTAGGGAAACCTACCAAACCTGTGCATTTCTGAAAAGTAGAGACCTAGCGGAATCCAAGGAGGGGTGACTTGCGGGGCTCGGACCAGGTTCTGTTACCCAGAATCCTTTGCAAACCTCAAAATTTGGCTAAAAAAACACATATTCCTCACATTTCTGTGGCAGAAAGTTCGGGAATCTGAGAGGAGCCACAAATTTCCTTCCACCCAGCGTTCCCACAAGTCTCCCAATAAAAATGATACCTCACTTGTGTGGGTAGGCCTAGCGCCCGCGACAAGAAACGCCCCAAAGCGCAACGTGGACACATTCATATTTTTGGAAGAAAACAGAGGTGTTTTTTGCGAAGAGCCTACCTGTAGATTTTGGCCTCTAGCTCAGCCAGCACCTAGGGAAACCTACCAAACTTGTGCATTTCTGAAAACTAGAGACCTAGGGGAATCCAAGGAGGGGTGACTTGCGGGGCTCGGACCAGGTTCTTTTACCCAGAATACTTTGCAAACCTCAAAATTTGGCTACAAAAACACATGTTCCTCACATTTCTGTGGCAGAAAGTTCGGGAATCTGAGAGGAGCCACACATTTCCTTCCACCCAGTGTTCCCCCAAGTCTCCCGATAAAAATGATACCACACTTGTGTGGGTAGGCCTAGCGCCCGCGACAGGAAACGCCCCAAAGCGCAACGTGGACACATCGAAATTTTTGGAAGAAAACAGAGGTGTTTTTTGCGAAGTGCCTACCTATAGATTTTGGCCTCTAGCTCAGCCGGCACCTAGGGAAACCTACCAAACCTGTGCATTTCTGAAAACTAGAGACCTAGGGGAATCCAAGGAGGGGTGACTTGCGGGGCTCGGACCAGGTTCTGTTACCCAGAATCCTTTGCAAACCTCAAAATTTGGCTAAAAAAACACATGTTCCTCACATTTCTGTGGCAGAAAGTTCGGGAATCTGAGAGGAGCCACAAATTTCCTTCCACCCAGCGTTTCCCCAAGTCTCCCGATAAAAATGATACCTCACTTGTGTGGGTAGGCCTAGCGCCCGCGACAGGAAATGCCCCAAAGCGCAACGTGGACACATCCAAATTTTTGGAAGAAAACAGAGGTGTTTTTTGCGAAGTGCCTACCTGTAGATTTTGGCCTCTAGCTCAGCCAGCACCTAGGGAAACCTACCAAACCTGTGCATTTCTGAAAACTAGAGACCTAGGGGAATCCAAGGAGGGGTGACTTGCGGGGCTCGGACCAGGTTCTGTTACCCAGAATCCTTTGCAAACCTCAAAATGTGGCTAAAAAAACACATGTTCCTCACATTTCTGTGGCAGAAAGTTCGGGAATCTGAGAGGAGCCACAAATTTCCTTCCACCCAGCGTTCCCCCAAGTCTCCCGATAAAAATGATACCTCACTTGTGTGGGTAGGCCTAGCGCCCGCGACAGGAAACGCCCCAAAGCGCAACGTGGACACATCCAAATTTTTGGAAGAAAACTGAGGTGTATTTTGCGAAGTGCCTACCTGTAGATTTTGGCCTCTAGCTCAGCCGGCACCTAGGGAAACCTACCAAACCTGTGCATTTCTGAAAAGTAGAGACCTAGGGGAATCCAAGGAGGGGTGACTTGCGGGGCTCGGACCAGGTTCTGTTACCCAGAATCCTTTGCAAACCTCAAAATTTGGCTAAAAAAACACATATTCCTCACATTTCTGTGGCAGAAAGTTCGGGAATCTGAGAGGAGCCACAAATTTCCTTCCACCCAGCGTTCCCACAAGTCTCCCAATAAAAATGATACCTCACTTGTGTGGGTAGGCCTAGCGCCCGCGACAAGAAACGCCCCAAAGCGCAACGTGGACACATTCATATTTTTGGAAGAAAACAGAGGTGTTTTTTGCGAAGTGCCTACCTGTAGATTTTGGCCTCTAGCTCAGCCAGCACCTAGGGAAACCTACCAAACCTGTGCATTTCTGAAAACTAGAGACCTAGGGGAATCCAAGGAGGGGTGACTTGCGGGGCTCGGACCAAGTTCTGTTACCCAGAATCCTTTGCAAACCTCAAAATGTGGCTAAAAAAACACATGTTCCTCACATTTCTGTGGCAGAAAGTTCGGGAATCTGAGAGGAGCCACAAATTTCCTTCCACCCAGCGTTCCCCCATGTCTCCCGGTAAAAATGATACCTCACTTGTGGGGGTAGGCCTAGTGCCCGCGACAGGAAACGCCCCAAAGCGCAACGTGGACACATCCAAATTTTTGGAAGACAACAGAGGTGTTTTTTGCGAAGTGCCTACCTGTAGATTTTGGCCTCTAGCTCAGCCAGCACCTAGGGAAACCTACCAAACCTGTGCATTTCTGAAAACTAGAGACCTAGGGGAATCCAAGGAGGGGTGACTTGCGGGGCTCGGACCAGGTTCTGTTACCCAGAATCCTTTGCAAACCTCAAAATGTGGCTAAAAAAACACATGTTCCTCACATTTCTGTGGCAGAAAGTTCGGGAATCTGAGAGGAGCCACAAATTTCCTTCCACCCAGCGTTCCCCCAAGTCTCCCGATAAAAATGATACCTCACTTGTGTGGGTAGGCCTAGCGCCCGCGACAGGAAATGCCCCAAAGCGCAACGTGGACACATCCACATTTTTGGAAGAAAACAGAGGTGTTTTTTGCGAAGTGCCTACCTGTAGATTTTGGCCTCTAGCTCAGCCGGCACCTAGGGAAACCTACCACACCTGTGCATTTCTGAAAAGTAGAGACCTAGGGGAATCCAAGGAGGGGTGACTTGCGGGGCTCGGACCAGGTTCTGTTACCCAGAATCCTTTGCAAACCTCAAAATTAGGCTAAAAAAACACATGTTCCTCACATTTTTGTGGCAGAAAGTTCTGGAATCTGAGAGGAGCCACAAATTTCCTTTCACCCAGCGTTCCCCCAAGTGTCCCAATAAAAATGATACCTCACTTGTGGGGGTAGGCCTAGCGCCCGCGACAGGAAACGCCCCAAAGCGCAACGTGGACACATCCAAATTTTTGGAAGAAAACAGAGGTGTTTTTTGCGAAGTGCCTACCTGTAGATTTTGGCCTCTAGCTCAGCCGGCACCTAGGGAAACCTACCATACCTGTGCATTTCTGAAAACTAGAGACCTAGGGGAATCCAAGGAGGGGTGACTTGCGGGGCTCGGACCAGGTTCTGTTACCCAGAATCCTTTGCAAACCTCAAAATTTGGCTAAAAAAACACATGTTCCTCACATTTCTGTGGCAGAAAGTTCGGGAATCTGAGAGGAGCCACAAATTTCCTTCCACCCAGCGTTCCCCCAAGTCTCCCGATAAAAATGATACCTCACTTGTGTGGGTAGGCCTAGCGCCCGCGACAGGTAACGCCCCAAAGCGCAACGTGGACACATCCAATTTTTTGAAAGAAAACAGAGGTGTTTTTTGCGAAGTGCCTACCTATAGATTTTGGCCTCTAGCTCAGCCGGCACCTAGGGAAACCTACCATACCTGTGCATTTCTGAAAACTAGAGACCTAGGGGAATCCAAGGAGGGGTGACTTGCGGGGCTCGGACCAGGTTCTGTTACCCAGAATCCTTTGCAAACCTCAAAATGTGGCTAAAAAAACACATGTTCCTCACATTTCTGTGGCAGAAAGTTCGGGAATCTGAGAGGAGCCACAAATTTCCTTCCACCCAGCGTTCCCCCAAGTCTCCCGATAAAAATGATACCTCACTTGTGTGGGTAGGCCTAGCGCCCGCGACAGGAAACGCCCCAAAGCGCAACGTGGACACATCCAACTTTTTGGAAGAAAACAGAGGTGTTTTTTGCGAAGTGCCTACCTGTAGATTTTGGCCTCTAGCTCAGCCGGCACCTAGGGAAACCTACCATACCTGTGCATTTCTGAAAACTAGAGACCTAGGGGAATCCAAGGAGGGGTGACTTGCGGGGCTCGGACCAGGTTCTGTTACCCAGAATCCTTTGCAAACCTCAAAATTTGGCTAAAAAAACACATGTTCCTCACATTTCTGTGGCAGAAAGTTCGGGAATCTGAGAGGAGCCACAAATTTCCTTCCACCCAGCGTTCCCCCAAGTCTCCCGATAAAAATGATACCTCACTTGTGTGGGTAGGCCTAGCGCCCGCGACAGGTAACGCCCCAAAGCGCAACGTGGACACATCCAATTTTTTGAAAGAAAACAGAGGTGTTTTTTGCGAAGTGCCTACCTATAGATTTTGGCCTCTAGCTCAGCCGGCACCTAGGGAAACCTACCATACCTGTGCATTTCTGAAAACTAGAGACCTAGGGGAATCCAAGGAGGGGTGACTTGCGGGGCTCGGACCAGGTTCTGTTACCCAGAATCCTTTGCAAACCTCAAAATGTGGCTAAAAAAACACATGTTCCTCACATTTCTGTGGCAGAAAGTTCGGGAATCTGAGAGGAGCCACAAATTTCCTTCCACCCAGCGTTCCCCCAAGTCTCCCGATAAAAATGATACCTCACTTGTGTGGGTAGGCCTAGCGCCCGCGACAGGAAACGCCCCAAAGCGCAACGTGGACACATCCAACTTTTTGGAAGAAAACAGAGGTGTTTTTTGCGAAGTGCCTACCTGTAGATTTTGGCCTCTAGCTCAGCCAGCACCTAGGGAAACCTACCAAACCTGTGCATTTCTGAAAACTAGAGACCTAGGGGAATCCAAGGAGGGGTGACTTGCGGGGCTCGGCCCAGGTTCTGTTACCCAGAATCCTTTGCAAACCTCAAAATGTGGCTAAAAAAACACATGTTCCTCACATTTCTGTGGCAGAAAGTTCGGGAATCTGAGAGGAGCCACAAATTTCCTTCCACCCAGCGTTTCCCCAAGTCTCCCGATAAAAATGATACCTCACTTGTGTGGGTAGGCCTAGCGCCCGCGACAGGAAATGCCCCAAAGCGCAACGTGGACACATCCAAATTTTTGGAAGAAAACAGAGGTGTTTTTTGCGAAGTGCCTACCTGTAGATTTTGGCCTCTAGCTCAGCCAGCACCTAGGGAAACCTACCAAACCTGTGCATTTCTGAAAACTAGAGACCTAGGGGAATCCAAGGAGGGGTGACTTGCGGGGCTCGGACCAGGTTCTGTTACCCAGAATCCTTTGCAAACCTCAAAATGTGGCTAAAAAAACACATGTTCCTCACATTTCTGTGGCAGAAAGTTCGGGAATCTGAGAGGAGCCACAAATTTCCTTCCACCCAGCGTTCCCCCAAGTCTCCCGATAAAAATGATACCTCACTTGTGTGGGTAGGCCTAGCGCCCGCGACAGGAAACGCCCCAAAGCGCAACGTGGACACATCCAAATTTTTGGAAGAAAACTGAGGTGTATTTTGCGAAGTGCCTACCTGTAGATTTTGGCCTCTAGCTCAGCCGGCACCTAGGGAAACCTACCAAACCTGTGCATTTCTGAAAAGTAGAGACCTAGCGGAATCCAAGGAGGGGTGACTTGCGGGGCTCGGACCAGGTTCTGTTACCCAGAATCCTTTGCAAACCTCAAAATTTGGCTAAAAAAACACATATTCCTCACATTTCTGTGGCAGAAAGTTCGGGAATCTGAGAGGAGCCACAAATTTCCTTCCACCCAGCGTTCCCACAAGTCTCCCAATAAAAATGATACCTCACTTGTGTGGGTAGGCCTAGCGCCCGCGACAAGAAACGCCCCAAAGCGCAACGTGGACACATTCATATTTTTGGAAGAAAACAGAGGTGTTTTTTGCGAAGAGCCTACCTGTAGATTTTGGCCTCTAGCTCAGCCAGCACCTAGGGAAACCTACCAAACTTGTGCATTTCTGAAAACTAGAGACCTAGGGGAATCCAAGGAGGGGGTGACTTGCGGGGCTCGGACCAGGTTCTTTTACCCAGAATACTTTGCAAACCTCAAAATTTGGCTACAAAAACACATGTTCCTCACATTTCTGTGGCAGAAAGTTCGGGAATCTGAGAGGAGCCACACATTTCCTTCCACCCAGTGTTCCCCCAAGTCTCCCGATAAAAATGATACCACACTTGTGTGGGTAGGCCTAGCGCCCGCGACAGGAAACGCCCCAAAGCGCAACGTGGACACATCGAAATTTTTGGAAGAAAACAGAGGTGTTTTTTGCGAAGTGCCTACCTATAGATTTTGGCCTCTAGCTCAGCCGGCACCTAGGGAAACCTACCAAACCTGTGCATTTCTGAAAACTAGAGACCTAGGGGAATCCAAGGAGGGGTGACTTGCGGGGCTCGGACCAGGTTCTGTTACCCAGAATCCTTTGCAAACCTCAAAATTTGGCTAAAAAAAACACATGTTCCTCACATTTCTGTGGCAGAAAGTTCGGGAATCTGAGAGGAGCCACAAATTTCCTTCCACCCAGCGTTTCCCCAAGTCTCCCGATAAAAATGATACCTCACTTGTGTGGGTAGGCCTAGCGCCCGCGACAGGAAATGCCCCAAAGCGCAACGTGGACACATCCAAATTTTTGGAAGAAAACAGAGGTGTTTTTTGCGAAGTGCCTACCTGTAGATTTTGGCCTCTAGCTCAGCCAGCACCTAGGGAAACCTACCAAACCTGTGCATTTCTGAAAACTAGAGACCTAGGGGAATCCAAGGAGGGGTGACTTGCGGGGCTCGGACCAGGTTCTGTTACCCAGAATCCTTTGCAAACCTCAAAATGTGGCTAAAAAAACACATGTTCCTCACATTTCTGTGGCAGAAAGTTCGGGAATCTGAGAGGAGCCACAAATTTCCTTCCACCCAGCGTTCCCCCAAGTCTCCCGATAAAAATGATACCTCACTTGTGTGGGTAGGCCTAGCGCCCGCGACAGGAAACGCCCCAAAGCGCAACGTGGACACATCCAAATTTTTGGAAGAAAACTGAGGTGTATTTTGCGAAGTGCCTACCTGTAGATTTTGGCCTCTAGCTCAGCCGGCACCTAGGGAAACCTACCAAACCTGTGCATTTCTGAAAAGTAGAGACCTAGGGGAATCCAAGGAGGGGTGACTTGCGGGGCTCGGACCAGGTTCTGTTACCCAGAATCCTTTGCAAACCTCAAAATTTGGCTAAAAAAACACATATTCCTCACATTTCTGTGGCAGAAAGTTCGGGAATCTGAGAGGAGCCACAAATTTCCTTCCACCCAGCGTTCCCACAAGTCTCCCCAATAAAAATGATACCTCACTTGTGTGGGTAGGCCTAGCGCCCGCGACAAGAAACGCCCCAAAGCGCAACGTGGACACATTCATATTTTTGGAAGAAAACAGAGGTGTTTTTGCGAAGTGCCCTACCTGTAGATTTTGGCCTCTAGCTCAGCCAGCACCTAGGGAAACCTACCAAACCTGTGCATTTCTGAAACTAGAGACCTAGGGGAATCCAAGGAGGGGTGACTTGCGGGGCTCGGACCAAGTTCTGTTACCCAGAATCCTTTGCAAACCTCAAAATGTGGCTAAAAAAACACATGTTCCTCACATTTCTGTGGCAGAAAGTTCGGGAATCTGAGAGGAGCCACAAATTTCCTTCCACCCAGCGTTCCCCCATGTCTCCCGGTAAAAATGATACCTCACTTGTGGGGGTAGGCCTAGTGCCCGCGACAGGAAACGCCCCAAAGCGCAACGTGGACACATCCAAATTTTTGGAAGACAACAGAGGTGTTTTTTGCGAAGTGCCTACCCTGTAGATTTTGGCCTCTAGCTCAGCCAGCACCTAGGGAAACCTACCAAACCTGTGCATTTCTGAAAACTAGAGACCTAGGGGAATCCAAGGAGGGGTGACTTGCGGGGCTCGGACCAGGTTCTGTTACCCAGAATCCTTTGCAAACCTCAAAATGTGGCTAAAAAAACACATGTTCCTCACATTTCTGTGGCAGAAAGTTCGGGAATCTGAGAGGAGCCACAAATTTCCTTCCACCCAGCGTTCCCCCAAGTCTCCCGATAAAAATGATACCTCACTTGTGTGGGTAGGCCTAGCGCCCGCGACAGGGAAATGCCCCAAAGCGCAACGTGGACACATCCACATTTTTGGAAGAAAACAGAGGTGTTTTTTGCGAAGTGCCTACCTGTAGATTTTGGCCTCTAGCTCAGCCGGCACCTAGGGAAACCTACCACACCTGTGCATTTCTGAAAAGTAGAGACCTAGGGGAATCCAAGGAGGGGTGACTTGCGGGGCTCGGACCAGGTTCTGTTACCCAGAATCCTTTGCAAACCTCAAAATTAGGCTAAAAAAACACATGTTCCTCACATTTTTGTGGCAGAAAGTTCTGGAATCTGAGAGGAGCCACAAATTTCCTTTCACCCAGCGTTCCCCAGTGTCCCAATAAAAATGATACCTCACTTGTGGGGGTAGGCCTAGCGCCCGCGACAGGAAACGCCCCAAAGCGCAACGTGGACACATCCAAATTTTTGGAAGAAAACAGAGGTGTTTTTTGCGAAGTGCCTACCTGTAGATTTTGGCCTCTAGCTCAGCCGGCACCTAGGGAAACCTACCATACCTGTGCATTTCTGAAAACTAGAGACCTAGGGGAATCCAAGGAGGGGTGACTTGCGGGGCTCGGACCAGGTTCTGTTACCCAGAATCCTTTGCAAACCTCAAAATTTGGCTAAAAAAACACATGTTCCTCACATTTCTGTGGCAGAAAGTTCGGGAATCTGAGAGGAGCCACAAATTTCCTTCCACCCAGCGTTCCCCCAAGTCTCCCGATAAAAATGATACCTCACTTGTGTGGGTAGGCCTAGCGCCCGCGACAGGTAACGCCCCAAAGCGCAACGTGGACACATCCAATTTTTTGAAAGAAAACAGAGGTGTTTTTTGCGAAGTGCCTACCTATAGATTTTGGCCTCTAGCTCAGCCGGCACCTAGGGAAACCTACCATACCTGTGCATTTCTGAAAACTAGAGACCTAGGGGAATCCAAGGAGGGGTGACTTGCGGGGCTCGGACCAGGTTCTGTTACCCAGAATCCTTTGCAAACCTCAAAATGTGGCTAAAAAAACACATGTTCCTCACATTTCTGTGGCAGAAAGTTCGGGAATCTGAGAGGAGCCACAAATTTCCTTCCACCCAGCGTTCCCCCAAGTCTCCCGATAAAAATGATACCTCACTTGTGTGGGTAGGCCTAGCGCCCGCGACAGGAAACGCCCCAAAGCGCAACGTGGACACATCCAACTTTTTGGAAGAAAACAGAGGTGTTTTTTGCGAAGTGCCTACCTGTAGATTTTGGCCTCTAGCTCAGCCGGCACCTAGGGAAACCTACCATACCTGTGCATTTCTGAAAACTAGAGACCTAGGGGAATCCAAGGAGGGGTGACTTGCGGGGCTCGGACCAGGTTCTGTTACCCAGAATCCTTTGCAAACCTCAAAATTTGGCTAAAAAAACACATGTTCCTCACATTTCTGTGGCAGAAAGTTCGGGAATCTGAGAGGAGCCACAAATTTCCTTCCACCCAGCGTTCCCCCAAGTCTCCCGATAAAAATGATACCTCACTTGTGTGGGTAGGCCTAGCGCCCGCGACAGGTAACGCCCCAAAGCGCAACGTGGACACATCCAATTTTTTGAAAGAAAACAGAGGTGTTTTTTGCGAAGTGCCTACCTATAGATTTTGGCCTCTAGCTCAGCCGGCACCTAGGGAAACCTACCATACCTGTGCATTTCTGAAAACTAGAGACCTAGGGGAATCCAAGGAGGGGTGACTTGCGGGGCTCGGACCAGGTTCTGTTACCCAGAATCCTTTGCAAACCTCAAAATGTGGCTAAAAAAACACATGTTCCTCACATTTCTGTGGCAGAAAGTTCGGGAATCTGAGAGGAGCCACAAATTTCCTTCCACCCAGCGTTCCCCCAAGTCTCCCGATAAAAATGATACCTCACTTGTGTGGGTAGGCCTAGCGCCCGCGACAGGAAACGCCCCAAAGCGCAACGTGGACACATCCAACTTTTTGGAAGAAAACAGAGGTGTTTTTTGCGAAGTGCCTACCTGTAGATTTTGGCCTCTAGCTCAGCCAGCACCTAGGGAAACCTACCAAACCTGTGCATTTCTGAAAACTAGAGACCTAGGGGAATCCAAGGAGGGGTGACTTGCGGGGCTCGGCCCAGGTTCTGTTACCCAGAATCCTTTGCAAACCTCAAAATGTGGCTAAAAAAACACATGTTCCTCACATTTCTGTGGCAGAAAGTTCGGGAATCTGAGAGGAGCCACAAATTTCCCTCCACCCAGCGTTCCCCCAAGTCTCTCGATAAAAATGATACCTCACTTGTGTGGGTAGGCCTAGCGCCCGCGACAGGAAATGCCCCAAAGCGCAACGTGGACACATCCAAATTTTTGGAAGAAAACAGAGGTGTTTTTTGCGAAGTGCCTACCTGTAGATTTTGGCCTCTATCTCAGCCGGCACCTAGGGAAACCTACCAAACCTGTGCATTTCTGAAAACTAGAGACCTAGGGGAATCCAAGGAGGGGTGACTTGCGGGGCTCGGACCAGGTTCTTTTACCCAGAATACTTTGCAAACCTCAAAATTTGGCTACAAAAACACATGTTCCTCACATTTCTGTGGCAGAAAGTTCGGGAATCTGAGAGGAGCCACGAATTTCCTTCCACCCAGTGTTCCCCCAAGTCTCCCGATAAAAATGATACCTCACTTGTGTGGGTAGGCCTAGCGCCCGCGACAGGAAACGCCCCAAAGCGCAACGTGGACACATCCAAATTTTTGGAAGAAAACAGAGGTGTTTTTTGCGAAGTACCTACCTATAGATTTTGGCCTCTAGCTCAGCCGGCACCTAGGGAAACCTACCAATCCTGTGCATTTCTGAAAACTAGAGACCTAGGGGAATCCAAGGAGGGGTGACTTGCGGAGCTCGGACCAGGTTCTGTTACCCAGAATCCTTTGCAAACCTCAAAATTTGGCTAAAAAAATACATGTTCCTCACATTTCTGTGGCAGAAAGTTCTGGAATCTGAGAGGAGCCACAAATTTCCTTCCACCCAGCATTCCCCCACGTCTCCCGATAAAAATGATACCTCACTTGTGTGGGTAGGCCTAGCGCCCGCGACAGGAAACGCCCCAAAGCGCAACGTGGACACATCCAAATGTTTGAAAGAAAACAGTGCCTACCTGTGGATTGTGGCCTGTAGCTCAGCCGGCACCTAGGGAAACCTACCAAACCTCTGCATTTCTGAAAACTAGAGACCTAGGGGAATCCAAGGAGGGGTGACTTGCGGGGCTCGGACCAGGTTCTGTTACCCAGAATCCTTTGCAAACCTCAAAATTAGGCTAAAAAAACACATGTTCCTCACATTTCTGTGGCAGAAAGTTCGGGAATCTGAGAGGAGCCAGAAATTTCCTTCCACCCAGCGTTCCCCCAAGTTTCCCAATAAAAATGATACCTCACTTGTGGGGGTAGGCCTAGCGCCCGCGACAGGAAACGCCCCAAAGCGCAACGTGGACACATCCAAATTTTTGGAAGAAAACAGAGGTGTTTTTTGCGAAGTGCCTACCTGTAGATTTTGGCCTCTAGCTCAGCCGGCACCTAGGGAAACCTACCATACCTGTGCCTTTCTGAAAACTAGAGACCTAGGGGAATCCAAGGAGGGGTGACTTGCGGGGCTCGGACCAGGTTCTGTTACCCAGAATCCTTTGCAAACCTCAAAATTTGGCTAAAAAAACACATGTTCCTCACATTTCTGTGGCAGAAAGTTCGGGAATCTGAGAGGAGCCACAAATTTCCTTCCACCCAGCGTTCCCCCAAGTCTCCCGATAAAAATGATACCTCACTTGTGTGGGTAGGCCTAGCGCCCGCGACAGGTAACGCCCCAAAGCGCAACGTGGACACATCCAAATTTTTGGAAGAAAACAGAGGTGTTTTTTGCGAAGTGCCTACCTATAGATTTTGGCCTCTAGCTCAGCCGGCACCTAGGGAAACCTACCAAACCTGTGCATTTCTGAAAACTAGAGACCTAGGGGAATCCAAGGAGGGGTGACTTGCGGGCCTCGGACCAGGTTCTGTTACCCAGAATCCTTTGCAAACCTCAAAATGTGGCTAAAAAAACACATGTTCCTCACATTTCTGTGGCAGAAAGTTCGGGAATCTGAGAGGAGCCACAAATTTCCTTCCACCCAGCGTTCCCCCAAGTCTCCCGATAAAAATGATACCTCACTTGTGTGGGTAGGCCTAGCGCCCGCGACAGGAAACGCCCCAAAGCGCAACGTGGACACATCCAAATTTTTGGAAGAAAACAGAGGTGTTTTTTGCGAAGTGCCTACCTGTAGATTTTGGCCTCTAGCTCAGCCAGCACCTAGGGAAACCTACCAAACCTGTGCATTTCTGAAAACTAGAGACCTAGGGGAATCCAAGGAGGTGTGACTTGCGGGGCTCGGCCCAGGTTCTGTTACCCAGAATCCTTTGCAAACCTCAAAATGTGGCTAAAAAAACACATGTTCCTCACATTTCTGTGGCAGAAAGTTCGGGAATCTGAGAGGAGCCACAAATTTCCTTCCACCCAGCGTTCCCCCAAGTCTCCCGATAAAAATGATACCTCACTTGTGTGGGTAGGCCTAGTGCCCGCGACAGGAAATGCCCCAAAGCGCAACGTGGACACATCCAAATTTTTGGAAGAAAACAGAGGTGTTTTTTGCGAAGTGCCTACCTGTAGATTTTGGCCTCTATCTCAGCCGGCACCTAGGGAAACCTACCAAACCTGTGCATTTCTGAAAACTAGAGACCTAGGGGAATCCAAGGAGGGGTGACTTGCGGGGCTCGGACCAGGTTCTTTTACCCAGAATACTTTGCAAACCTCAAAATTTGGCTACAAAAACACATGTTCCTCACATTTCTGTGGCAGAAAGTTCGGGAATCTGAGAGGAGCCACAAATTTCCTTCCACCCAGCGTTCCCCCAAGTCTCCCGATAAAAATGATACCTCACTTGTGGGGGTAGGCCTAGCGCCCGCGACAGGAAACGCCCCAAAGCGCAACGTGGACACATCCAAATTTTTGGAAGAAAACAGAGGTGTTTTTTGCGAAGTGCCTACCTGTAGATTTTGGCCTCTAGCTCAGCCGGCACCTAGGGAAACCTACCATACCTGTGCATTTCTGAAAACTAGAGACCTAGGGGAATCCAAGGAGGGGTGACTTGCGGGGCTCGGACCAGGTTCTGTTACCCAGAATCCTTTGCAAACCTCAAAATTTGGCTAAAAAAACATATGTTCCTCACATTTCTGTGGCAGAAAGTTCGGGAATCTGAGAGGAGCCACAAATTTCCTTCCACCCAGCGTTCCCCCAAGTCTCCCGATAAAAATGATACCTCACTTGTGTGGGTAGGCGTAGCGCCCGCGACAGGTAACGCCCCAAAGCGCAACGTGGACACATCCAAATTTTTGGAAGAAAACAGAGGTGTTTTTTGCGAAGTGCCTACCTATAGATTTTGGCCTCTAGCTCAGCCGGCACCTAGGGAAACCTACCAAACCTGTGCATTTCTGAAACCTAGAGACCTAGGGGAATCCAAGGAGGGGTGACTTGCGGGGCTCGGACCAGGTTCTGTTACCCAGAATCCTTTGCAAACCTCAAAATGTGGCTAAAAAAACACATGTTCCTCACATTTCTGTGGCAGAAAGTTCGGGAATCTGAGAGGAGCCACAAATTTCCTTCCACCCAGCGTTCCCCCAAGTCTCCTGATAAAAATGATACCTCACTTGTGTGGGTAGGCCTAGCGCCCACGACAGGAAACGCCCCAAAGCGCAACGTGGACACATTCAAATTTTTGGAAGAAAACAGAGGTGTTTTTTGCGAAGTGCCTACCTGTAGATTTTGGCCTCTAGCTCAGCCAGCACCTAGGGAAACCTACCAAACCTGTGCATTTCTGAAAACTAGAGACCTAGGGGAATCCAAGGAGGGGTGACTTGCGGGGCTCGGCCCAGGTTCTGTTACCCAGAATCCTTTGCAAACCTCAAAATGTGGCTAAAAAAACACATGTTCCTCAAATTTCTGTGGCAGAAAGTTCGGGAATCTGAGAGGAGCCACAAATTTCCTTCCACCCAGCGTTCCCCCAAGTCTCCCGATAAAAATGATACCTCACTTGTGTGGGTAGGCCTAGTGCCCGCGACAGGAAATGCCCCAAAGCGCAACGTGGACACATCCAAATTTTTGGAAGAAAACAGAGGTGTTTTTTGCGAAGTGCCTACCTGTAGATTTTGGCCTCTATCTCAGCCGGCACCTAGGGAAACCTACCAAACCTGTGCATTTCTGAAAACTAGAGACCTAGGGGAATCCAAGGAGGGGTGACTTGCGGGGCTCGGACCAGGTTCTTTTACCCAGAATACTTTGCAAACCTCAAAATTTGGCTACAAAAACACATGTTTCTCACATTTCTGTGGCAGAAAGTTCGGGAATCTGAGAGGAGCCACACATTTCCTTCCACCCAGTGTTCCCCCAAGTCTCCCGATAAAAATGATACCTCACTTGTGTGGGTAGGCCTAGCGCCCGCGACAGGAAACGCCCCAAAGCGCAACGTGGACACATCCAAATTTTTGGAAGAAAACAGAGGTGTTTTTTGCGAAGTGCCTACCTATAGATTTTGGCCTCTAGCTCAGCCGGCACCTAGGGAAACCTACCAAACCTGTGCATTTCTGAAAACTAGAGACCTAGGGGAATCCAAGGAGGGGTGACTTGCGGGGCTCGGACCAGGTTCTGTTACCCCGAATCCTTTGCAAACCTCAAAATTTGGCTAAAAAAACACATGTTCCTCACATTTCTGTGGCAGAAAGTTCGGGAATCTGAGAGGAGCCACAAATTTCCTTCCACCCAGCGTTTCCCCAAGTCTCCCGATAAAAATGATACCTCACTTGTGTGGGTAGGCCTAGCGCCCGCGACAGGAAATGCCCCAAAGCGCAACGTGGACACATCCAAATTTTTGGAAGAAAACAGAGGTGTTTTTTGCGAAGTGCCTACCTGTAGATTTTGGCCTCTAGCTCAGCCAGCACCTAGGGAAACCTACCAAACCTGTGCATTTCTGAAAACTAGAGACCTAGGGGAATCCAAGGAGGGGTGACTTGCGGGGCTCGGACCAGGTTCTGTTACCCAGAATCCTTTGCAAACCTCAAAATGTGGCTAAAAAAACACATGTTCCTCACATTTCTGTGGCAGAAAGTTCGGGAATCTGAGAGGAGCCACAAATTTCCTTCCACCCAGCGTTCCCCCAAGTCTCCCGATAAAAATGATACCTCACTTGTGTGGGTAGGCCTAGCGCCCGCGACAGGAAACGCCCCAAAGCGCAACGTGGACACATCCAAATTTTTGGAAGAAAACTGAGGTGTATTTTGCGAAGTGCCTACCTGTAGATTTTGGCCTCTAGCTCAGCCGGCACCTAGGGAAACCTACCAAACCTGTGCATTTCTGAAAAGTAGAGACCTAGCGGAATCCAAGGAGGGGTGACTTGCGGGGCTCGGACCAGGTTCTGTTACCCAGAATCCTTTGCAAACCTCAAAATTTGGCTAAAAAAACACATATTCCTCACATTTCTGTGGCAGAAAGTTCGGGAATCTGAGAGGAGCCACAAATTTCCTTCCACCCAGCGTTCCCACAAGTCTCCCAATAAAAATGATACCTCACTTGTGTGGGTAGGCCTAGCGCCCGCGACAAGAAACGCCCCAAAGCGCAACGTGGACACATTCATATTTTTGGAAGAAAACAGAGGTGTTTTTTGCGAAGAGCCTACCTGTAGATTTTGGCCTCTAGCTCAGCCAGCACCTAGGGAAACCTACCAAACTTGTGCATTTCTGAAAACTAGAGACCTAGGGGAATCCAAGGAGGGGTGACTTGCGGGGCTCGGACCAGGTTCTTTTACCCAGAATACTTTGCAAACCTCAAAATTTGGCTACAAAAACACATGTTCCTCACATTTCTGTGGCAGAAAGTTCGGGAATCTGAGAGGAGCCACACATTTCCTTCCACCCAGTGTTCCCCCAAGTCTCCCGATAAAAATGATACCACACTTGTGTGGGTAGGCCTAGCGCCCGCGACAGGAAACGCCCCAAAGCGCAACGTGGACACATCGAAATTTTTGGAAGAAAACAGAGGTGTTTTTTGCGAAGTGCCTACCTATAGATTTTGGCCTCTAGCTCAGCCGGCACCTAGGGAAACCTACCAAACCTGTGCATTTCTGAAAACTAGAGACCTAGGGGAATCCAAGGAGGGGTGACTTGCGGGGCTCGGACCAGGTTCTGTTACCCAGAATCCTTTGCAAACCTCAAAATTTGGCTAAAAAAACACATGTTCCTCACATTTCTGTGGCAGAAAGTTCGGGAATCTGAGAGGAGCCACAAATTTCCTTCCACCCAGCGTTTCCCCAAGTCTCCCGATAAAAATGATACCTCACTTGTGTGGGTAGGCCTAGCGCCCGCGACAGGAAATGCCCCAAAGCGCAACGTGGACACATCCAAATTTTTGGAAGAAAACAGAGGTGTTTTTTGCGAAGTGCCTACCTGTAGATTTTGGCCTCTAGCTCAGCCAGCACCTAGGGAAACCTACCAAACCTGTGCATTTCTGAAAACTAGAGACCTAGGGGAATCCAAGGAGGGGTGACTTGCGGGGCTCGGACCAGGTTCTGTTACCCAGAATCCTTTGCAAACCTCAAAATGTGGCTAAAAAAACACATGTTCCTCACATTTCTGTGGCAGAAAGTTCGGGAATCTGAGAGGAGCCACAAATTTCCTTCCACCCAGCGTTCCCCCAAGTCTCCCGATAAAAATGATACCTCACTTGTGTGGGTAGGCCTAGCGCCCGCGACAGGAAACGCCCCAAAGCGCAACGTGGACACATCCAAATTTTTGGAAGAAAACTGAGGTGTATTTTGCGAAGTGCCTACCTGTAGATTTTGGCCTCTAGCTCAGCCGGCACCTAGGGAAACCTACCAAACCTGTGCATTTCTGAAAAGTAGAGACCTAGGGGAATCCAAGGAGGGGTGACTTGCGGGGCTCGGACCAGGTTCTGTTACCCAGAATCCTTTGCAAACCTCAAAATTTGGCTAAAAAAACACATATTCCTCACATTTCTGTGGCAGAAAGTTCGGGAATCTGAGAGGAGCCACAAATTTCCTTCCACCCAGCGTTCCCACAAGTCTCCCAATAAAAATGATACCTCACTTGTGTGGGTAGGCCTAGCGCCCGCGACAAGAAACGCCCCAAAGCGCAACGTGGACACATTCATATTTTTGGAAGAAAACAGAGGTGTTTTTTGCGAAGTGCCTACCTGTAGATTTTGGCCTCTAGCTCAGCCAGCACCTAGGGAAACCTACCAAACCTGTGCATTTCTGAAAACTAGAGACCTAGGGGAATCCAAGGAGGGGTGACTTGCGGGGCTCGGACCAAGTTCTGTTACCCAGAATCCTTTGCAAACCTCAAAATGTGGCTAAAAAAACACATGTTCCTCACATTTCTGTGGCAGAAAGTTCGGGAATCTGAGAGGAGCCACAAATTTCCTTCCACCCAGCGTTCCCCCAAGTCTCCCGATAAAAATGATACCTCACTTGTGTGGGTAGGCCTAGCGCCCGCGACAGGAAACGCCCCAAAGCGCAACGTGGACACATCCAAATTTTTGGAAGAAAACTGAGGTGTATTTTGCGAAGTGCCTACCTGTAGATTTTGGCCTCTAGCTCAGCCGGCACCTAGGGAAACCTACCAAACCTGTGCATTTCTGAAAAGTAGAGACCTAGGGGAATCCAAGGAGGGGTGACTTGCGGGGCTCGGACCAGGTTCTGTTACCCAGAATCCTTTGCAAACCTCAAAATTTGGCTAAAAAAACACATATTCCTCACATTTCTGTGGCAGAAAGTTCGGGAATCTGAGAGGAGCCACAAATTTCCTTCCACCCAGCGTTCCCACAAGTCTCCCAATAAAAATGATACCTCACTTGTGTGGGTAGGCCTAGCGCCCGCGACAAGAAACGCCCCAAAGCGCAACGTGGACACATTCATATTTTTGGAAGAAAACAGAGGTGTTTTTTGCGAAGTGCCTACCTGTAGATTTTGGCCTCTAGCTCAGCCAGCACCTAGGGAAACCTACCAAACCTGTGCATTTCTGAAAACTAGAGACCTAGGGGAATCCAAGGAGGGGTGACTTGCGGGGCTCGGACCAAGTTCTGTTACCCAGAATCCTTTGCAAACCTCAAAATGTGGCTAAAAAAACACATGTTCCTCACATTTCTGTGGCAGAAAGTTCGGGAATCTGAGAGGAGCCACAAATTTCCTTCCACCCAGCGTTCCCCCATGTCTCCCGGTAAAAATGATACCTCACTTGTGGGGGTAGGCCTAGTGCCCGCGACAGGAAACGCCCCAAAGCGCAACGTGGACACATCCAAATTTTTGGAAGAAAACAGAGGTGTTTTTTGCGAAGTGCCTACCTGTAGATTTTGGCCTCTAGCTCAGCCAGCACCTAGGGAAACCTACCAAACCTGTGCATTTCTGAAAACTAGAGACCTAGGGGAATCCAAGGAGGGGTGACTTGCGGGGCTCGGACCAGGTTCTGTTACCCAGAATCCTTTGCAAACCTCAAAATGTGGCTAAAAAAACACATGTTCCTCACATTTCTGTGGCAGAAAGTTCGGGAATCTGAGAGGAGCCACAAATTTCCTTCCACCCAGCGTTCCCCCAAGTCTCCCGATAAAAATGATACCTCACTTGTGTGGGTAGGCCTAGCGCCCGCGACAGGAAATGCCCCAAAGCGCAACGTGGACACATCCACATTTTTGGAAGAAAACAGAGGTGTTTTTTGCGAAGTGCCTACCTGTAGATTTTGGCCTCTAGCTCAGCCGGCACCTAGGGAAACCTACCACACCTGTGCATTTCTGAAAAGTAGAGACCTAGGGGAATCCAAGGAGGGGTGACTTGCGGGGCTCGGACCGGGTTCTGTTACCCAGAATCCTTTGCAAACCTCAAAATTAGGCTAAAAAAACACATGTTCCTCACATTTTTGTGGCAGAAAGTTCTGGAATCTGAGAGGAGCCACAAATTTCCTTTCACCCAGCGTTCCCCCAAGTGTCCCAATAAAAATGATACCTCACTTGTGGGGGTAGGCCTAGCGCCCGCGACAGGAAACGCCCCAAAGCGCAACGTGGACACATCCAAATTTTTGGAAGAAAACAGAGGTGTTTTTTGCGAAGTGCCTACCTGTAGATTTTGGCCTCTAGCTCAGCCGGCACCTAGGGAAACCTACCATACCTGTGCATTTCTGAAAACTAGAGACCTAGGGGAATCCAAGGAGGGGTGACTTGCGGGGCTCGGACCAGGTTCTGTTACCCAGAATCCTTTGCAAACCTCAAAATTTGGCTAAAAAAACACATGTTCCTCACATTTCTGTGGCAGAAAGTTCGGGAATCTGAGAGGAGCCACAAATTTCCTTCCACCCAGCGTTCCCCCAAGTCTCCCGATAAAAATGATACCTCACTTGTGTGGGTAGGCCTAGCGCCCGCGACAGGTAACGCCCCAAAGCGCAACGTGGACACATCCAATTTTTTGAAAGAAAACAGAGGTGTTTTTTGCGAAGTGCCTACCTATAGATTTTGGCCTCTAGCTCAGCCGGCACCTAGGGAAACCTACCATACCTGTGCATTTCTGAAAACTAGAGACCTAGGGGAATCCAAGGAGGGGTGACTTGCGGGGCTCGGACCAGGTTCTGTTACCCAGAATCCTTTGCAAACCTCAAAATGTGGCTAAAAAAACACATGTTCCTCACATTTCTGTGGCAGAAAGTTCGGGAATCTGAGAGGAGCCACAAATTTCCTTCCACCCAGCGTTCCCCCAAGTCTCCCGATAAAAATGATACCTCACTTGTGTGGGTAGGCCTAGCGCCCGCGACAGGAAACGCCCCAAAGCGCAACGTGGACACATCCAACTTTTTGGAAGAAAACAGAGGTGTTTTTTGCGAAGTGCCTACCTGTAGATTTTGGCCTCTAGTTCAGCCGGCACCTAGGGAAACCTACCATACCTGTGCATTTCTGAAAACTAGAGACCTAGGGGAATCCAAGGAGGGGTGACTTGCGGGGCTCGGACCAGGTTCTGTTACCCAGAATCCTTTGCAAACCTCAAAATTTGGCTAAAAAAACACATGTTCCTCACATTTCTGTGGCAGAAAGTTCGGGAATCTGAGAGGAGCCACAAATTTCCTTCCACCCAGCGTTCCCCCAAGTCTCCCGATAAAAATGATACCTCACTTGTGTGGGTAGGCCTAGCGCCCGCGACAGGTAACGCCCCAAAGCGCAACGTGGACACATCCAATTTTTTGAAAGAAAACAGAGGTGTTTTTTGCGAAGTGCCTACCTATAGATTTTGGCCTCTAGCTCAGCCGGCACCTAGGGAAACCTACCATACCTGTGCATTTCTGAAAACTAGAGACCTAGGGGAATCCAAGGAGGGGTGACTTGCGGGGCTCGGACCAGGTTCTGTTACCCAGAATCCTTTGCAAACCTCAAAATGTGGCTAAAAAAACACATGTTCCTCACATTTCTGTGGCAGAAAGTTCGGGAATCTGAGAGGAGCCACAAATTTCCTTCCACCCAGCGTTCCCCCAAGTCTCCCGATAAAAATGATACCTCACTTGTGTGGGTAGGCCTAGCGCCCGCGACAGGAAACGCCCCAAAGCGCAACGTGGACACATCCAACTTTTTGGAAGAAAACAGAGGTGTTTTTTGCGAAGTGCCTACCTGTAGATTTTGGCCTCTAGCTCAGCCAGCACCTAGGGAAACCTACCAAACCTGTGCATTTCTGAAAACTAGAGACCTAGGGGAATCCAAGGAGGGGTGACTTGCGGGGCTCGGCCCAGGTTCTGTTACCCAGAATCCTTTGCAAACCTCAAAATGTGGCTAAAAAAACACATGTTCCTCACATTTCTGTGGCAGAAAGTTCGGGAATCTGAGAGGAGCCACAAATTTCCCTCCACCCAGCGTTCCCCCAAGTCTCTCGATAAAAATGATACCTCACTTGTGTGGGTAGGCCTAGCGCCCGCGACAGGAAATGCCCCAAAGCGCAACGTGGACACATCCAAATTTTTGGAAGAAAACAGAGGTGTTTTTTGCGAAGTGCCTACCTGTAGATTTTGGCCTCTATCTCAGCCGGCACCTAGGGAAACCTACCAAACCTGTGCATTTCTGAAAACTAGAGACCTAGGGGAATCCAAGGAGGGGTGACTTGCGGGGCTCGGACCAGGTTCTTTTACCCAGAATACTTTGCAAACCTCAAAATTTGGCTACAAAAACACATGTTCCTCACATTTCTGTGGCAGAAAGTTCGGGAATCTGAGAGGAGCCACGAATTTCCTTCCACCCAGTGTTCCCCCAAGTCTCCCGATAAAAATGATACCTCACTTGTGTGGGTAGGCCTAGCGCCCGCGACAGGAAACGCCCCAAAGCGCAACGTGGACACATCCAAATTTTTGGAAGAAAACAGAGGTGTTTTTTGCGAAGTACCTACCTATAGATTTTGGCCTCTAGCTCAGCCGGCACCTAGGGAAACCTACCAATCCTGTGCATTTCTGAAAACTAGAGACCTAGGGGAATCCAAGGAGGGGTGACTTGCGGAGCTCGGACCAGGTTCTGTTACCCAGAATCCTTTGCAAACCTCAAAATTTGGCTAAAAAAATACATGTTCCTCACATTTCTGTGGCAGAAAGTTCTGGAATCTGAGAGGAGCCACAAATTTCCTTCCACCCAGCATTCCCCCACGTCTCCCGATAAAAATGATACCTCACTTGTGTGGGTAGGCCTAGCGCCCGCGACAGGAAACGCCCCAAAGCGCAACGTGGACACATCCAAATGTTTGAAAGAAAACAGTGCCTACCTGTGGATTGTGGCCTGTAGCTCAGCCGGCACCTAGGGAAACCTACCAAACCTCTGCATTTCTGAAAACTAGAGACCTAGGGGAATCCAAGGAGGGGTGACTTGCGGGGCTCGGACCAGGTTCTGTTACCCAGAATCCTTTGCAAACCTCAAAATTAGGCTAAAAAAACACATGTTCCTCACATTTCTGTGGCAGAAAGTTCGGGAATCTGAGAGGAGCCAGAAATTTCCTTCCACCCAGCGTTCCCCCAAGTTTCCCAATAAAAATGATACCTCACTTGTGGGGGTAGGCCTAGCGCCCGCGACAGGAAACGCCCCAAAGCGCAACGTGGACACATCCAAATTTTTGGAAGAAAACAGAGGTGTTTTTTGCGAAGTGCCTACCTGTAGATTTTGGCCTCTAGCTCAGCCGGCACCTAGGGAAACCTACCATACCTGTGCCTTTCTGAAAACTAGAGACCTAGGGGAATCCAAGGAGGGGTGACTTGCGGGGCTCGGACCAGGTTCTGTTACCCAGAATCCTTTGCAAACCTCAAAATTTGGCTAAAAAAACACATGTTCCTCACATTTCTGTGGCAGAAAGTTCGGGAATCTGAGAGGAGCCACAAATTTCCTTCCACCCAGCGTTCCCCCAAGTCTCCCGATAAAAATGATACCTCACTTGTGTGGGTAGGCCTAGCGCCCGCGACAGGTAACGCCCCAAAGCGCAACGTGGACACATCCAAATTTTTGGAAGAAAACAGAGGTGTTTTTTGCGAAGTGCCTACCTATAGATTTTGGCCTCTAGCTCAGCCGGCACCTAGGGAAACCTACCAAACCTGTGCATTTCTGAAAACTAGAGACCTAGGGGAATCCAAGGAGGGGTGACTTGCGGGCCTCGGACCAGGTTCTGTTACCCAGAATCCTTTGCAAACCTCAAAATGTGGCTAAAAAAACACATGTTCCTCACATTTCTGTGGCAGAAAGTTCGGGAATCTGAGAGGAGCCACAAATTTCCTTCCACCCAGCGTTCCCCCAAGTCTCCCGATAAAAATGATACCTCACTTGTGTGGGTAGGCCTAGCGCCCGCGACAGGAAACGCCCCAAAGCGCAACGTGGACACATCCAAATTTTTGGAAGAAAACAGAGGTGTTTTTTGCGAAGTGCCTACCTGTAGATTTTGGCCTCTAGCTCAGCCAGCACCTAGGGAAACCTACCAAACCTGTGCATTTCTGAAAACTAGAGACCTAGGGGAATCCAAGGAGGGGTGACTTGCGGGGCTCGGCCCAGGTTCTGTTACCCAGAATCCTTTGCAAACCTCAAAATGTGGCTAAAAAAACACATGTTCCTCACATTTCTGTGGCAGAAAGTTCGGGAATCTGAGAGGAGCCACAAATTTCCTTCCACCCAGCGTTCCCCCAAGTCTCTCGATAAAAATGATACCTCACTTGTGTGGGTAGGCCTAGCGCCCGCGACAGGAAATGCCCCAAAGCGCAACGTGGACACATCCAAATTTTTGGAAGAAAACAGAGGTGTTTTTTGCGAAGTGCCTACCTGTAGATTTTGGCCTCTATCTCAGCCGGCACCTAGGGAAACCTACCAAACCTGTGCATTTCTGAAAACTAGAGACCTAGGGGAATCCAAGGAGGGGTGACTTGCGGGGCTCGGACCAAGTTCTTTTACCCAGAATACTTTGCAAACCTCAAAATTTGGCTACAAAAACACATGTTCCTCACATTTCTGTGGCAGAAAGTTCGGGAATCTGAGAGGAGCCACACATTTCCTTCCACCAAGTGTTCCCCCAAGACTCCCGATAAAAATGATACCTCACTTGTGTGGGTAGGCCTAGCGCCCGCGACAGGAAACGCCCCAAAGCGCAACGTGGACACATCCAAATTTTTGGAAGAAAACAGAGGTGTTTTTTGCGAAGTGCCTACCTATAGATTTTGGCCTCTAGCTCAGCCGGCACCTAGGGAAACCTACCAATCCTGTGCATTTCTGAAAACTAGAGACCTAGGGGAATCCAAGGAGGGGTGACTTGCGGGGCTCGGACCAGGTTCTGTTACCCAGAATCCTTTGCAAACCTCAAAAATTGGCTAAAAAAACACATGTTCCTCACATTTCTGTGGGAGAAAGTTCAGGAATCTGAGAGGAGCCACAAATTTCCTTCCACCCAGCGTTCCCCCAAGTCTCCCGATAAAAATGAAACCTCACTTGTGTCGGTAGGCGTAGCCCCCTGCGAAAGGTAACGCCCCAAAGCGCAACGTGGACATATCCAAATTTTTGGAAGAAAACAGAGGTGTTTTTTGCGAAGTGCCTACCTATAGATTTTGGCCTCTAGCTCAGCCGGCACCTAGGGAAACCTACCAAACCTGTGCATTTCTGAAAACTAGAGACCTAGGGGAATCCAACGAGGGGTGACTTGCGGGGCTCGGACCAGGTTCTGTTACCCAGAATCCTTTGCAAACCTCAAAATGTGGCTAAAAAAACACATGTTCCTGACATTTCTGTGGCAGAAAGTTCGGGAATCTGAGAGGAGCCACGAATTTCCTTCCACCCAGCGTTCCCCCAAGTCTCCTGATAAAAATGATACCTCACTTGTGTGGGTAGGCCTAGCGCCCGCGACAGGAAACGCCCCAAAGCGCAACGTGGACACATCCAAATTTTTGGAAGAAAACAGAGGTGTTTTTTGCGAAGTGCCTACCTGTAGATTTTGGCCTCTAGCTCAGCCAGCACCTAGGGAAACCTACCAAACCTGTGCATTTCTGAAAACTAGAGACCTAGGGGAATCCAAGGAGGTGTGACTTGCGGGGCTCGGCCCAGGTTCTGTTACCCAGAATCCTTTGCAAACCTCAAAATGTGGCTAAAAAAACACATGTTCCTCACATTTCTGTGGCAGAAAGTTCGGGAATCTGAGAGGAGCCACAAATTTCCTTCCACCCAGCGTTCCCCCAAGTCTCCCGATAAAAATGATACCTCACTTGTGTGGGTAGGCCTAGTGCCCGCGACAGGAAATGCCCCAAAGCGCAACGTGGACACATCCAAATTTTTGGAAGAAAACAGAGGTGTTTTTTGCGAAGTGCCTACCTGTAGATTTTGGCCTCTATCTCAGCCGGCACCTAGGGAAACCTACCAAACCTGTGCATTTCTGAAAACTAGAGACCTAGGGGAATCCAAGGAGGGGTGACTTGCGGGGCTCGGACCAGGTTCTTTTACCCAGAATACTTTGCAAACCTCAAAATTTGGCTACAAAAACACATGTTCCTCACATTTCTGTGGCAGAAAGTTCGGGAATCTGAGAGGAGCCACAAATTTCCTTCCACCCAGCGTTCCCCCAAGTCTCCCGATAAAAATGATACCTCACTTGTGGGGGTAGGCCTAGCGCCCGCGACAGGAAACGCCCCAAAGCGCAACGTGGACACATCCAAATTTTTGGAAGAAAACAGAGGTGTTTTTTGCGAAGTGCCTACCTGTAGATTTTGGCCTCTAGCTCAGCCGGCACCTAGGGAAACCTACCATACCTGTGCATTTCTGAAAACTAGAGACCTAGGGGAATCCAAGGAGGGGTGACTTGCGGGGCTCGGACCAGGTTCTGTTACCCAGAATCCTTTGCAAACCTCAAAATTTGGCTAAAAAAACACATGTTCCTCACATTTCTGTGGCAGAAAGTTCGGGAATCTGAGAGGAGCCACAAATTTCCTTCCACCCAGCGTTCCCCCAAGTCTCCCGATAAAAATGATACCTCACTTGTGTGGGTAGGCGTAGCGCCCGCGACAGGTAACGCCCCAAAGCGCAACGTGGACACATCCAAATTTTTGGAAGAAAACAGAGGTGTTTTTTGCGAAGTGCCTACCTATAGATTTTGGCCTCTAGCTCAGCCGGCACCTAGGGAAACCTACCAAACCTGTGCATTTCTGAAACCTAGAGACCTAGGGGAATCCAAGGAGGGGTGACTTGCGGGGCTCGGACCAGGTTCTGTTACCCAGAATCCTTTGCAAACCTCAAAATGTGGTTCAAAAAACACATGTTCCTCACATTTCTGTGGCAGAAAGTTCGGGAATCTGAGAGGAGCCACAAATTTCCTTCCACCCAGCGTTCCCCCAAGTCTCCTGATAAAAATGATACCTCACTTGTGTGGGTAGGCCTAGCGCCCGCGACAGGAAACGCCCCAAAGCGCAACGTGGACACATCCAAATTTTTGGAAGAAAACAGAGGTGTTTTTTGCGAAGTGCCTACCTGTAGATTTTGGCCTCTAGCTCAGCCAGCACCTAGGGAAACCTACCAAACCTGTGCATTTCTGAAAACTAGAGACCTAGGGGAATCCAAGGAGGGGTGACTTGCGGGGCTCGGCCCAGGTTCTGTTACCCAGAATCCTTTGCAAACCTCAAAATGTGGCTAAAAAAACACATGTTCCTCAAATTTCTGTGGCAGAAAGTTCGGGAATCTGAGAGGAGCCACAAATTTCCTTCCACCCAGCGTTCCCCCAAGTCTCCCGATAAAAATGATACCTCACTTGTGTGGGTAGGCCTAGTGCCCGCGACAGGAAATGCCCCAAAGCGCAACGTGGACACATCCAAATTTTTGGAAGAAAACAGAGGTGTTTTTTGCGAAGTGCCTACCTGTAGATTTTGGCCTCTATCTCAGCCGGCACCTAGGGAAACCTACCAAACCTGTGCATTTCTGAAAACTAGAGACCTAGGGGAATCCAAGGAGGGGTGACTTGCGGGGCTCGGACCAGGTTCTTTTACCCAGAATACTTTGCAAACCTCAAAATTTGGCTACAAAAACACATGTTCCTCACATTTCTGTGGCAGAAAGTTCGGGAATCTGAGAGGAGCCACACATTTCCTTCCACCCAGTGTTCCCCCAAGTCTCCCGATAAAAATGATACCTCACTTGTGTGGGTAGGCCTAGCGCCCGCGACAGGAAACGCCCCAAAGCGCAACGTGGACACATCCAAATTTTTGGAAGAAAACAGAGGTGTTTTTTGCGAAGTGCCTACCTATAGATTTTGGCCTCTAGCTCAGCCGGCACCTAGGGAAACCTACCAAACCTGTGCATTTCTGAAAACTAGAGACCTAGGGGAATCCAAGGAGGGGTGACTTGCGGGGCTCGGACCAGGTTCTGTTACTCAGAATCCTTTGCAAACCTCAAAATTTGGCTAAAAAAACACATGTTCCTCACATTTCTGTGGCAGAAAGTTCGGGAATCTGAGAGGAGCCACAAATTTCCTTCCACCCAGCGTTTCCCCAAGTCTCCCGATAAAAATGATACCTCACTTGTGTGGGTAGGCCTAGCGCCCGCGACAGGAAATGCCCCAAAGCGCAACGTGGACACATCCAAATTTTTGGAAGAAAACAGAGGTGTTTTTTGCGAAGTGCCTACCTGTAGATTTTGGCCTCTAGCTCAGCCAGCACCTAGGGAAACCTACCAAACCTGTGCATTTCTGAAAACTAGAGACCTAGGGGAATCCAAGGAGGGGTGACTTGCGGGGCTCGGACCAGGTTCTGTTACCCAGAATCCTTTGCAAACCTCAAAATGTGGCTAAAAAAACACATGTTCCTCACATTTCTGTGGCAGAAAGTTCGGGAATCTGAGAGGAGCCACAAATTTCCTTCCACCCAGCGTTCCCCCAAGTCTCCCGATAAAAATGATACCTCACTTGTGTGGGTAGGCCTAGCGCCCGCGACAGGAAACGCCCCAAAGCGCAACGTGGACACATCCAAATTTTTGGAAGAAAACTGAGGTGTATTTTGCGAAGTGCCTACCTGTAGATTTTGGCCTCTAGCTCAGCCGGCACCTAGGGAAACCTACCAAACCTGTGCATTTCTGAAAAGTAGAGACCTAGGGGAATCCAAGGAGGGGTGACTTGCGGGGCTCGGACCAGGTTCTGTTACCCAGAATCCTTTGCAAACCTCAAAATTTGGCTAAAAAAACACATATTCCTCACATTTCTGTGGCAGAAAGTTCGGGAATCTGAGAGGAGCCACAAATTTCCTTCCACCCAGCGTTCCCACAAGTCTCCCAATAAAAATGATACCTCACTTGTGTGGGTAGGCCTAGCGCCCGCGACAAGAAACGCCCCAAAGCGCAACGTGGACACATTCATATTTTTGGAAGAAAACAGAGGTGTTTTTTGCGAAGTGCCTACCTGTAGATTTTGGCCTCTAGCTCAGCCAGCACCTAGGGAAACCTACCAAACCTGTGCATTTCTGAAAACTAGAGACCTAGGGGAATCCAAGGAGGGGTGACTTGCGGGGCTCGGACCAAGTTCTGTTACCCAGAATCCTTTGCAAACCTCAAAATGTGGCTAAAAAAACACATGTTCCTCACATTTCTGTGGCAGAAAGTTCGGGAATCTGAGAGGAGCCACAAATTTCCTTCCACCCAGCGTTCCCCCAAGTCTCCCGGTAAAAATGATACCTCACTTGTGGGGGTAGGCCTAGTGCCCGCGACAGGAAACGCCCCAAAGCGCAACGTGGACACATCCAAATTTTTGGAAGAAAACAGAGGTGTTTTTTGCGAAGTGCCTACCTGTAGATTTTGGCCTCTAGCTCAGCCAGCACCTAGGGAAACCTACCAAACCTGTGCATTTCTGAAAACTAGAGACCTAGGGGAATCCAAGGAGGGGTGACTTGCGGGGCTCGGACCAGGTTCTGTTACCCAGAATCCTTTGCAAACCTCAAAATGTGGCTAAAAAAACACATGTTCCTCACATTTCTGTGGCAGAAAGTTCGGGAATCTGAGAGGAGCCACAAATTTCCTTCCACCCAGCGTTCCCCCAAGTCTCCCGATAAAAATGATACCTCACTTGTGTGGGTAGGCCTAGCGCCCGCGACAGGAAATGCCCCAAAGCGCAACGTGGACACATCCACATTTTTGGAAGAAAACAGAGGTGTTTTTTGCGAAGTGCCTACCTGTAGATTTTGGCCTCTAGCTCAGCCGGCACCTAGGGAAACCTACCACACCTGTGCATTTCTGAAAAGTAGAGACCTAGGGGAATCCAAGGAGGGGTGACTTGCGGGGCTCGGACCAGGTTCTGTTACCCAGAATCCTTTGCAAACCTCAAAATTAGGCTAAAAAAACACATGTTCCTCACATTTTTGTGGCAGAAAGTTCTGGAATCTGAGAGGAGCCACAAATTTCCTTTCACCCAGCGTTCCCCCAAGTGTCCCAATAAAAATGATACCTCACTTGTGGGGGTAGGCCTAGCGCCCGCGACAGGAAACGCCCCAAAGCGCAACGTGGACACATCCAAATTTTTGGAAGAAAACAGAGGTGTTTTTTGCGAAGTGCCTACCTATAGATTTTGGCCTCTAGCTCAGCCGGCACCTAGGGAAACCTACCATACCTGTGCATTTCTGAAAACTAGAGACCTAGGGGAATCCAAGGAGGGGTGACTTGCGGGGCTCGGACCAGGTTCTGTTACCCAGAATCCTTTGCAAACCTCAAAATTTGGCTAAAAAAACACATGTTCCTCACATTTCTGTGGCAGAAAGTTCGGGAATCTGAGAGGAGCCACAAATTTCCTTCCACCCAGCGTTCCCCCAAGTCTCCCGATAAAAATGATACCTCACTTGTGTGGGTAGGCCTAGCGCCCGCGACAGGTAACGCCCCAAAGCGCAACGTGGACACATCCAATTTTTTGAAAGAAAACAGAGGTGTTTTTTGCGAAGTGCCTACCTATAGATTTTGGCCTCTAGCTCAGCCGGCACCTAGGGAAACCTACCATACCTGTGCATTTCTGAAAACTAGAGACCTAGGGGAATCCAAGGAGGGGTGACTTGCGGGGCTCGGACCAGGTTCTGTTACCCAGAATCCTTTGCAAACCTCAAAATGTGGCTAAAAAAACACATGTTCCTCACATTTCTGTGGCAGAAAGTTCGGGAATCTGAGAGGAGCCACAAATTTCCTTCCACCCAGCGTTCCCCCAAGTCTCCCGATAAAAATGATACCTCACTTGTGTGGGTAGGCCTAGCGCCCGCGACAGGAAACGCCCCAAAGCGCAACGTGGACTCATCCAACTTTTTGGAAGAAAACAGAGGTGTTTTTTGCGAAGTGCCTACCTGTAGATTTTGGCCTCTAGCTCAGCCAGCACCTAGGGAAACCTACCAAACCTGTGCATTTCTGAAAACTAGAGACCTAGGGGAATCCAAGGAGGGGTGACTTGCGGGGCTCGGCCCAGGTTCTGTTACCCAGAATCCTTTGCAAACCTCAAAATGTGGCTAAAAAAACACATGTTCCTCACATTTCTGTGGCAGAAAGTTCGGGAATCTGAGAGGAGCCACAAATTTCCTTCCACCCAGCGTTCCCCCAAGTCTCTCGATAAAAATGATACCTCACTTGTGTGGGTAGGCCTAGCGCCCGCGACAGGAAATGCCCCAAAGCGCAACGTGGACACATCCAAATTTTTGGAAGAAAACAGAGGTGTTTTTTGCGAAGTGCCTACCTGTAGATTTTGGCCTCTATCTCAGCCGGCACCTAGGGAAACCTACCAAACCTGTGCATTTCTGAAAACTAGAGACCTAGGGGAATCCAAGGAGGGGTGACTTGCGGGGCTCGGACCAGGTTCTTTTACCCAGAATACTTTGCAAACCTCAAAATTTGGCTACAAAAACACATGTTCCTCACATTTCTGTGGCAGAAAGTTCGGGAATCTGAGAGGAGCCACGAATTTCCTTCCACCCAGTGTTCCCCCAAGTCTCCCGATAAAAATGATACCTCACTTGTGTGGGTAGGCCTAGCGCCCGCGACAGGAAACGCCCCAAAGCGCAACGTGGACACATCCAAATTTTTGGAAGAAAACAGAGGTGTTTTTTGCGAAGTACCTACCTATAGATTTTGGCCTCTAGCTCAGCCGGCACCTAGGGAAACCTACCAATCCTGTGCATTTCTGAAAACTAGAGACCTAGGGGAATCCAAGGAGGGGTGACTTGCGGAGCTCGGACCAGGTTCTGTTACCCAGAATCCTTTGCAAACCTCAAAATTTGGCTAAAAAAATACATGTTCCTCACATTTCTGTGGCAGAAAGTTCTGGAATCTGAGAGGAGCCACAAATTTCCTTCCACCCAGCATTCCCCCACGTCTCCCGATAAAAATGATACCTCACTTGTGTGGGTAGGCCTAGCGCCCGCGACAGGAAACGCCCCAAAGCGCAACGTGGACACATCCAAATGTTTGAAAGAAAACAGTGCCTACCTGTGGATTGTGGCCTGTAGCTCAGCCGGCACCTAGGGAAACCTACCAAACCTCTGCATTTCTGAAAACTAGAGACCTAGGGGAATCCAAGGAGGGGTGACTTGCGGGGCTCGGACCAGGTTCTGTTACCCAGAATCCTTTGCAAACCTCAAAATTAGGCTAAAAAAACACATGTTCCTCACATTTCTGTGGCAGAAAGTTCGGGAATCTGAGAGGAGCCAGAAATTTCCTTCCACCCAGCGTTCCCCCAAGTTTCCCAATAAAAATGATACCTCACTTGTGGGGGTAGGCCTAGCGCCCGCGACAGGAAACGCCCCAAAGCGCAACGTGGACACATCAAAATTTTTGGAAGAAAACAGAGGTGTTTTTTGCGAAGTGCCTACCTGTAGATTTTGGCCTCTAGCTCAGCCGGCACCTAGGGAAACCTACCATACCTGTGCCTTTCTGAAAACTAGAGACCTAGGGGAATCCAAGGAGGGGTGACTTGCGGGGCTCGGACCAGGTTCTGTTACCCAGAATCCTTTGCAAACCTCAAAATTTGGCTAAAAAAACACATGTTCCTCACATTTCTGTGGCAGAAAGTTCGGGAATCTGAGAGGAGCCACAAATTTCCTTCCACCCAGCGTTCCCCCAAGTCTCCCGATAAAAATGATACCTCACTTGTGTGGGTAGGCCTAGCGCCCGCGACAGGTAACGCCCCAAAGCGCAACGTGGACACATCCAAATTTTTGGAAGAAAACAGAGGTGTTTTTTGCGAAGTGCCTACCTATAGATTTTGGCCTCTAGCTCAGCCGGCACCTAGGGAAACCTACCAAACCTGTGCATTTCTGAAAACTAGAGACCTAGGGGAATCCAAGGAGGGGTGACTTGCGGGCCTCGGACCAGGTTCTGTTACCCAGAATCCTTTGCAAACCTCAAAATGTGGCTAAAAAAACACATGTTCCTCACATTTCTGTGGCAGAAAGTTCGGGAATCTGAGAGGAGCCACAAATTTCCTTCCACCCAGCGTTCCCCCAAGTCTCCCGATAAAAATGATACCTCATTTGTGTGGGTAGGCCTAGCGCCCGCGACAGGAAACGCCCCAAAGCGCAACGTGGACACATCCAAATTTTTGGAAGAAAACAGAGGTGTTTTTTGCGAAGTGCCTACCTGTAGATTTTGGCCTCTAGCTCAGCCAGCACCTAGGGAAACCTACCAAACCTGTGCATTTCTGAAAACTAGAGACCTAGGGGAATCCAAGGAGGGGTGACTTGCGGGGCTCGGCCCAGGTTCTGTTACCCAGAATCCTTTGCAAACCTCAAAATGTGGCTAAAAAAACACATGTTCCTCACATTTCTGTGGCAGAAAGTTCGGGAATCTGAGAGGAGCCACAAATTTCCTTCCACCCAGCGTTCCCCCAAGTCTCTCGATAAAAATGATACCTCACTTGTGTGGGTAGGCCTAGCGCCCGCGACAGGAAATGCCCCAAAGCGCAACGTGGACACATCCACATTTTTGGAAGAAAACAGAGGTGTTTTTTGCGAAGTGCCTACCTGTAGATTTTGGCCTCTATCTCAGCCGGCACCTAGGGAAACCTACCAAACCTGTGCATTTCTGAAAACTAGAGACCTAGGGGAATCCAAGGAGGGGTGACTTGCGGGGCTCGGACCAAGTTCTTTTACCCAGAATACTTTGCAAACCTCAAAATTTGGCTACAAAAACACATGTTCCTCACATTTCTGTGGCAGAAAGTTCGGGAATCTGAGAGGAGCCACACATTTCCTTCCACCAAGTGTTCCCCCAAGACTCCCGATAAAAATGATACCTCACTTGTGTGGGTAGGCCTAGCGCCCGCGACAGGAAACGCCCCAAAGCGCAACGTGGACACATCCAAATTTTTGGAAGAAAACAGAGGTGTTTTTTGCGAAGTGCCTACCTATAGATTTTGGCCTCTAGCTCAGCCGGCACCTAGGGAAACCTACCAATCCTGTGCATTTCTGAAAACTAGAGACCTAGGGGAATCCAAGGAGGGGTGACTTGCGGGGCTCGGACCAGGTTCTGTTACCCAGAATCCTTTGCAAACCTCAAAAATTGGCTAAAAAAACACATGTTCCTCACATTTCTGTGGCAGAAAGTTCAGGAATCTGAGAGGAGCCACAAATTTCCTTCCACCCAGCGTTCCCCCAAGTCTCCCGATAAAAATGAAACCTCACTTGTGTCGGTAGGCGTAGCCCCCTGCGAAAGGTAACGCCCCAAAGCGCAACGTGGACATATCCAAATTTTTGGAAGAAAACAGAGGTGTTTTTTGCGAAGTGCCTACCTATAGATTTTGGCCTCTAGCTCAGCCGGCACCTAGGGAAACCTACCAAACCTGTGCATTTCTGAAAACTAGAGACCTAGGGGAATCCAACGAGGGGTGACTTGCGGGGCTCGGACCAGGTTCTGTTACCCAGAATCCTTTGCAAACCTCAAAATGTGGCTAAAAAAACACATGTTCCTGACATTTCTGTGGCAGAAAGTTCGGGAATCTGAGAGGAGCCACAAATTTCCTTCCACCCAGCGTTCCCCCAAGTCTCCTGATAAAAATGATACCTCACTTGTGTGGGTAGGCCTAGCGCCCGCGACAGGAAACGCCCCAAAGCGCAACGTGGACACATCCACATTTTTGGAAGAAAACAGAGGTGTTTTTTGCGAAGTGCCTACCTGTAGATTTTGGCCTCTAGCTCAGCCAGCACCTAGGGAAACCTACCAAACCTGTGCATTTCTGAAAACTAGAGACCTAGGGGAATCCAAGGAGGTGTGACTTGCGGGGCTCGGCCCAGGTTCTGTTACCCAGAATCCTTTGCAAACCTCAAAATGTGGCTAAAAAAACACATGTTCCTCACATTTCTGTGGCAGAAAGTTCGGGAATCTGAGAGGAGCCACAAATTTCCTTCCACCCAGCGTTCCCCCAAGTCTCCCGATAAAAATGATACCTCACTTGTGTGGGTAGGCCTAGTGCCCGCGACAGGAAATGCCCCAAAGCGCAACGTGGACACATCCAAATTTTTGGAAGAAAACAGAGGTGTTTTTTGCGAAGTGCCTACCTGTAGATTTTGGCCTCTATCTCAGCCGGCACCTAGGGAAACCTACCAAACCTGTGCATTTCTGAAAACTAGAGACCTAGGGGAATCCAAGGAGGGGTGACTTGCGGGGCTCGGACCAGGTTCTTTTACCCAGAATACTTTGCAAACCTCAAAATTTAGCTACAAAAACACATGTTCCTCACATTTCTGTGGCAGAAAGTTCGGGAATCTGAGAGGAGCCACAAATTTCCTTCCACCCAGCGTTCCCCCAAGTCTCCCGATAAAAATGATACCTCACTTGTGGGGGTAGGCCTAGCGCCCGCGACAGGAAACGCCCCAAAGCGCAACGTGGACACATCCAAATTTTTGGAAGAAAACAGAGGTGTTTTTTGCGAAGTGCCTACCTGTAGATTTTGGCCTCTAGCTCAGCCGGCACCTAGGGAAACCTACCATACCTGTGCATTTCTGAAAACTAGAGACCTAGGGGAATCCAAGGAGGGGTGACTTGCGGGGCTCGGACCAGGTTCTGTTACCCAGAATCCTTTGCAAACCTCAAAATTTGGCTAAAAAAACACATGTTCCTCACATTTCTGTGGCAGAAAGTTCGGGAATCTGAGAGGAGCCACAAATTTCCTTCCACCCAGCGTTCCCCCAAGTCTCCCGATAAAAATGATACCTCACTTGTGTGGGTAGGCGTAGCGCCCGCGACAGGTAACGCCCCAAAGCGCAACGTGGACACATCCAAATTTTTGGAAGAAAACAGAGGTGTTTTTTGCGAAGTGCCTACCTATAGATTTTGGCCTCTAGCTCAGCCGGCACCTAGGGAAACCTACCAAACTTGTGCATTTCTGAAACCTAGAGACCTAGGGGAATCCAAGGAGGGGTGACTTGCGGGGCTCGGACCAGGTTCTGTTACCCAGAATCCTTTGCAAACCTCAAAATGTGGCTAAAAAAACACATGTTCCTCACATTTCTGTGGCAGAAAGTTCGGGAATCTGAGAGGAGCCACAAATTTCCTTCCACCCAGCGTTCCCCCAAGTCTCCTGATAAAAATGATACCTCACTTGTGTGGGTAGGCCTAGCGCCCGCGACAGGAAACGCCCCAAAGCGCAACGTGGACACATCCAAATTTTTGGAAGAAAACAGAGGTGTTTTTTGCGAAGTGCCTACCTGTAGATTTTGGCCTCTAGCTCAGCCAGCACCTAGGGAAACCTACCAAACCTGTGCATTTCTGAAAACTAGAGACCTAGGGGAATCCAAGGAGGGGTGACTTGCGGGGCTCGGCCCAGGTTCTGTTACCCAGAATCCTTTGCAAACCTCAAAATGTGGCTAAAAAAACACATGTTCCTCAAATTTCTGTGGCAGAAAGTTCGGGAATCTGAGAGGAGCCACAAATTTCCTTCCACCCAGCGTTCCCCCAAGTCTCCCGATAAAAATGATACCTCACTTGTGTGGGTAGGCCTAGTGCCCGCGACAGGAAATGCCCCAAAGCGCAACGTGGACACATCCAAATTTTTGGAAGAAAACAGAGGTGTTTTTTGCGAAGTGCCTACCTGTAGATTTTGGCCTCTATCTCAGCCGGCACCTAGGGAAACCTACCAAACCTGTGCATTTCTGAAAACTAGAGACCTAGGGGAATCCAAGGAGGGGTGACTTGCGGGGCTCGGACCAGGTTCTTTTACCCAGAATACTTTGCAAACCTCAAAATTTGGCTACAAAAACACATGTTCCTCACATTTCTGTGGCAGAAAGTTCGGGAATCTGAGAGGAGCCACACATTTCCTTCCACCCAGTGTTCCCCCAAGTCTCCCGATAAAAATGATACCTCACTTGTGTGGGTAGGCCTAGCGCCCGCGACAGGAAACGCCCCAAAGCGCAACGTGGACACATCCAAATTTTTGGAAGAAAACAGAGGTGTTTTTTGCGAAGTGCCTACCTATAGATTTTGGCCTCTAGCTCAGCCGGCACCTAGGGAAACCTACCAAACCTGTGCATTTCTGAAAACTAGAGACCTAGGGGAATCCAAGGAGGGGTGACTTGCGGGGCTCGGACCAGGTTCTGTTACCCAGAATCCTTTGCAAACCTCAAAATTTGGCTAAAAAAACACATGTTCCTCACATTTCTGTGGCAGAAAGTTCGGGAATCTGAGAGGAGCCACAAATTTCCTTCCACCCAGCGTTTCCCCAAGTCTCCCGATAAAAATGATACCTCACTTGTGTGGGTAGGCCTAGCGCCCGCGACAGGAAATGCCCCAAAGCGCAACGTGGACACATCCAAATTTTTGGAAGAAAACAGAGGTGTTTTTTGCGAAGTGCCTACCTGTAGATTTTGGCCTCTAGCTCAGCCAGCACCTAGGGAAACCTACCAAACCTGTGCATTTCTGAAAACTAGAGACCTAGGGGAATCCAAGGAGGGGTGACTTGCGGGGCTCGGACCAGGTTCTGTTACCCAGAATCCTTTGCAAACCTCAAAATGTGGCTAAAAAAACACATGTTCCTCACATTTCTGTGGCAGAAAGTTCGGGAATCTGAGAGGAGCCACAAATTTCCTTCCACCCAGCGTTCCCCCAAGTCTCCCGATAAAAATGATACCTCACTTGTGTGGGTAGGCCTAGCGCCCGCGACAGGAAACGCCCCAAAGCGCAACGTGGACACATCCAAATTTTTGGAAGAAAACGGAGGTGTATTTTGCGAAGTGCCTACCTGTAGATTTTGGCCTCTAGCTCAGCCGGCACCTAGGGAAACCTACCAAACCTGTGCATTTCTGAAAAGTAGAGACCTAGGGGAATCCAAGGAGGGGTGACTTGCGGGGCTCGGACCAGGTTCTGTTACCCAGAATCCTTTGCAAACCTCAAAATTTGGCTAAAAAAACACATATTCCTCACATTTCTGTGGCAGAAAGTTCGGGAATCTGAGAGGAGCCACAAATTTCCTTCCACCCAGCGTTCCCACAAGTCTCCCAATAAAAATGATACCTCACTTGTGTGGGTAGGCCTAGCGCCCGCGACAAGAAACGCCCCAAAGCGCAACGTGGACACATTCATATTTTTGGAAGAAAACAGAGGTGTTTTTTGCGAAGTGCCTACCTGTAGATTTTGGCCTCTAGCTCAGCCAGCACCTAGGGAAACCTACCAAACCTGTGCATTTCTGAAAACTAGAGACCTAGGGGAATCCAAGGAGGGGTGACTTGCGGGGCTCGGACCAGGTTCTTTTACCCAGAATACTTTGCAAACCTCAAAATTTGGCTACAAAACACATGTTCCTCACATTTCTGTGGCAGAAAGTTCGGGAATCTGAGAGGAGCCACACATTTCCTTCCACCCAGTGTTCCCCCAAGTCTCCCGATAAAAATTATACCTCACTTGTGTGGGTAGGCCTAGCGCCCGCGACAGGAAACGCCCCAAAGCGCAACGTGGACACATCGAAATTTTTGGAAGAAAACAGAGGTGTTTTTTGCGAAGTGCCTACCTATAGATTTTGGCCTCTAGCTCAGCCGGCACCTAGGGAAACCTAACAAACCTGTGCATTTCTGAAAACTAGAGACCTAGGGGAATCCAAGGAGGGGTGACTTGCGGGGCTCGGACCAGGTTCTGTTACCCAGAATCCTTTGCAAACCTCAAAATTTGGCTAAAAAAACACATGTTCCTCACATTTCTGTGGCAGAAAGTTCGGGAATCTGAGAGGAGCCACAAATTTCCTTCCACCCAGCGTTTCCCCAAGTCTCCCGATAAAAATGATACCTCACTTGTGTGGGTAGGCCTAGCGCCCGCGACAGGAAATGCCCCAAAGCGCAACGTGGACACATCCAAATTTTTGGAAGAAAACAGAGGTGTTTTTTGCGAAGTGCCTACCTGTAGATTTTGGCCTCTAGCTCAGCCAGCACCTAGGGAAACCTACCAAACCTGTGCATTTCTGAAAACTAGAGACCTAGGGGAATCCAAGGAGGGGTGACTTGCGGGGCTCGGACCAGGTTCTGTTACCCAGAATCCTTTGCAAACCTCAAAATGTGGCTAAAAAAACACATGTTCCTCACATTTCTGTGGCAGAAAGTTCGGGAATCTGAGAGGAGCCACAAATTTCCTTCCACCCAGCGTTCCCCCAAGTCTCCCGATAAAAATGATACCTCACTTGTGTGGGTAGGCCTAACGCCCGCGACAGGAAACGCCCCAAAGCGCAACGTGGACACATCCAAATTTTTGGAAGAAAACTGAGGTGTATTTTGCGAAGTGCCTACCTGTAGATTTTGGCCTCTAGCTCAGCCGGCACCTAGGGAAACCTACCAAACCTGTGCATTTCTGAAAAGTAGAGACCTAGGGGAATCCAAGGAGGGGTGACTTGCGGGGCTCGGACCAGGTTCTGTTACCCAGAATCCTTTGCAAACCTCAAAATTTGGCTAAAAAAACACATATTCCTCATATTTCTGTGGCAGAAAGTTCGGGAATCTGAGAGGAGCCACAAATTTCCTTCCACCCAGCGTTCCCACAAGTCTCCCAATAAAAATGATACCTCACTTGTGTGGGTAGGCCTAGCGCCCGCGACAAGAAACGCCCCAAAGCGCAACGTGGACACATTCATATTTTTGGAAGAAAACAGAGGTGTTTTTTGCGAAGTGCCTACCTGTAGATTTTGGCCTCTAGCTCAGCCAGCACCTAGGGAAACCTACCAAACCTGTGCATTTCTGAAAACTAGAGACCTAGGGGAATCCAAGGAGGGGTGACTTGCGGGGCTCGGACCAAGTTCTGTTACCCAGAATCCTTTGCAAACCTCAAAATGTGGCTAAAAAAACACATGTTCCTCACATTTCTGTGGCAGAAAGTTCGGGAATCTGAGAGGAGCCACAAATTTCCTTCCACCCAGCGTTCCCCCAAGTCTCCCGGTAAAAATGATACCTCACTTGTGGGGGTAGGCCTAGTGCCCGCGACAGGAAACGCCCCAAAGCGCAACGTGGACACATCCAAATTTTTGGAAGAAAACAGAGGTGTTTTTTGCGAAGTGCCTACCTGTAGATTTTGGCCTCTAGCTCAGCCGGCACCTAGGGAAACCTACCAAACCTGTGCAGTTTGGAAAACTAGAGACCTAGGGGAATCCAAGGAGGGGTGACTTGCGGGGTCGGACCAGGTTCTGTTACCCAGAATCCGTTGCAAACCTCAAAATTTGGCTAAAAAAACACATGTTCCTCACATTTCTGTGGCAGAAAGTTCGGGAATCTGAGAGGAGCCACAAATTTCCTTCCACCAAGCGTTCCCCCAAGTCTCCCGATAAAAATGATACCTCACTTGTGGGGGTAGGCCTAGCGCCCGCGACAGGAAACGCCCCAAAGCGCAACATGGACACATCCAAATTTTTTGAAGAAAACAGAGGTGTTTTTTGCGAAGTGCCTACCTGTAGATTTTGGCCTCTAGCTCAGCCGGCACCTAGGGAAACCTACCAAACCTGTGCAGTTCTGAAAACTAGAGACCTAGGGGAATCCAAGGAGGGGTGACTTGCGGGGCTCGGACCAGGTTCTGTTACCCAGAAACCTTTGCAAATCTCAAAATTTGGCTAAAAAAATACATGTTCCTCACATTTCTGTGGCAGAAAGTTCGGGAATCTGAGAGGAGCCACAAATTTCCTTCCACCCAGCGTTCCCCCAAGTCTCCTGATAAAAATGATACCTCACTTGTGTGGGTAGACCTAGCGCCCGCGACAGGAAACGCCCCAAAGCTCAACGTGGACACATCCAAATTTTTGGAAGAAAACAGAGGTGTTTCTTGCGAAGTGCCTACCTGTAGATTTTGGCCTCTAGCTCAGCCGGCACCTAGGGAAACCTACCAAACCTGTGCATTTCGGAAAACTAGAGACCTAGGGGAATCCAAGGAGGGGTGACTTGTGGGGCTCGGACCAGGTTCTGTTACCCAGAATCCTTTGCAAACCTCAAAATGTGGCTAAAAAAACACATGTTCCTCACATTTCTGTGGCAGAAAGTTCGGGAATCTGAGAGGAGCCACAACTTTCCTTCCACCCAGCGTTCCCCCAAGTCTCCCGATAAAAATGATACCTCACTTGTGTGGGTAGGCCTAGCGCCTGTGACAGGAAACGACCCAAAGCGCAACGTGGACACATCCAAATTTTTTGAAGAAAACAGAGGTGTTTTTTGCGAAGTGCCTTCCTGTAGATTTTGGCCTCTAGCTCAGCCGGCACCTAGGGAAACCTACCAAACCTGTGCATTTCTGAAAAGTAGAGACCTAGGGGAATCCAAGGAGGGGTGACTTGCGGGGCTCGGACCAGGTTCTGTTACCCTAAATCCTTTGCAAACCTCACAATTTGGCTAAAAAAACACATGTTCCTACATTTCTGTGGCAGAAAGTTCGGGAATCTGAGAGGAGCCACAAATTTCCTTCCACCCAGTGTTCCCACAAGTCTCCCGATAAAAATGATACCTCACTTGTGTGGGTAGGCCTAGCGCCCGCGACAGGAAACGCCCCAAAGCGCAACGTGGACACATCCAAATTTTTGGAAGAAAACAGAGGTGTTTTTTGAGAAGTGCCTACCTATAGATTTTGGCCTCTAGCTCAGCCGGCACCTAGGGAAACCTACCAATCCTGTGCATTTCTGAAAACTAGAGACCTAGGGGAATCCAAGGAGGGGTGACTTGCGGGGCTCTGACCAGGTTCTGTTACCCAGAATCCTTTGCAAACCTCAAAAATTGGCTAAAAAAACACATGTTCCTCACATTTCTGTGGCAGAAAGTTCGGTAATCTGAGAGGAGCCACAAATTTCCTTCCACCCAGCGTTCCCCCAAGTCTCCCGATAAAAATGATACCTCACTTGTGTGGGTAGGCCTAGCGCCTGTGACAGGAAACGCCCCAAAGCGCAACGTGGACACATCCAAATTTTTGGAAGAAAACAGAGGTGTTTTTTGCGAAGTGCCTACCTGTAGATTTTGGCCTCTAGCTCAGCCGGCACCTAGGGAAACCTACCAAACCTGTGCATTTCTGAAAAGTAGAGACCTAGGGGAATCCAAGGAGGGGTGACTTGCGGGGCTCGGACCAGGTTCTGTTACCCTGAATCCTTTGGAAACCTCACAATTTGGCTAAAAAAACACATGTTCCTACATTTCTGTGGCAGAAAGTTCGGGAATCTGAGAGGAGCCACAAATTTCCTTCCACCCAGTGTTCCCACAAGTCTCCCGATAAAAATGATACCTCACTTGTGTGGGTAGGCCTAGCGCCCGCGACAGGAAACGCCCCAAAGCGCAACGTGGACACATCCAAATTTTTGGAAGAAAACAGAGGTGTTTTTTGCGAAGTGCCTACCTATAGATTTTGGCCTCTAGCTCAGCCGGCACCTAGGGAAACCTACCAAACCTGTTCATTTCTGAAAACTAGAGACCTAGGGGAATCCAAGGAGGGGTGACTTGCGGGGCTCGGACCAGGTTCTTTTACCCAGAATACTTTGCAAACCTCAAAATTTGGCTACAAAAACACATGTTCCTCACATTTCTGTGGCAGAAAGTTCGGGAATCTGAGAGGAGCCACAAATTTCCTTCCACCCAGCGTTCCCCCAAGTCTCCCGATAAAAATGATACCTCACTTGTGGGGGTAGGCCTAGCGCCCGCGACAGGAAACGCCCCAAAGCGCAACGTGGACACATCCACATTTTTGGAAGAAAACAGAGGTGTTTTTTGCGAAGTGCCTACCTGTAGATTTAGGCCTCTAGCTCAGCCGGCACCTAGGGAAACCTACCATACCTGTGCATTTCTGAAAAGTAGAGACCTAGGGGAATCCAAGGAGGGGTGACTTGCGGGGCTCGGACCAGGTTCTGTTACCCAGAATCCTTTGCAAACCTCAAAATGTGGCTAAAAAAACACATGTTCCTCACATTTCTGTGGCAGAAAGTTCGGGAATCTGAGAGGAGCCACAACTTTCCTTCCACCCAGCGTTCCCCCAAGTCTCCCGATAAAAATGATACCTCACTTGTGTGGGTAGGCCTAGCGCCTGTGACAGGAAACGCCCCAAAGCGCAACGTGGACACATCCAAATTTTTTGAAGAAAACAGAGGTGTTTTTTGCGAAGTGCCTACCTGTAGATTTTGGCCTCTAGCTCAGCCGGCACCTAGGGAAACCTACCAAACCTGTGCATTTCTGAAAAGTAGAGACCTAGGGGAATCCAAGGAGGGGTGACTTGCGGGGCTCGGACCAGGTTCTGTTACCCTAAATCCTTGGCAAACCTCACAATTTGGCTAAAAAAACACATGTTCCTACATTTCTGTGGCAGAAAGTTCGGGAATCTGAGAGGAGCCACAAATTTCCTTCCACCCAGTGTTCCCCCAAGTCTCCCGATAAAAATGATACCTCACTTGTGTGGGTAGGCCTAGCGCCCGCGACAGGAAACGCCCCAAAGCGCAACGTGGACACATCCAAATTTTTGGAAGAAAACAGAGGTGTTTTTTGCGAAGTGCCTACCTATAGATTTTGGCCTCTAGCTCAGCCGGCACCTAGGGAAACCTACCAATCCTGTGCATTTCTGAAAACTAGAGACCTAGGGGAATCCAAGGAGGGATGACTTGCGGGGCTCGGACCAGGTTCTGTTACCCAGAATCCTTTGCAAACCTCAAAAATTGGCTAAAAAAACACATGTTCCTCACATTTCTGTGGCAGAAAGTTCGGGAATCTGAGAGGAGCCACAAATTTCCTTCCACCCAGCGTTCCCCCAAGTCTCCCGATAAAAATGATACCTCACTTGTGGGGGTAGGCCTAGCGCCCGCGACAGGAAACGCCCCAAAGCGCAACGTGGACACATCAAAATCTTTTGAAGAAAACAGAGGTGTTTTTTGCGAAGTGCCTACCTGTAGATTTTGGCCTCTAGCTCAGCCGGCACCTAGGGAAACCTACCATACCTGTGCATTTCTGAAAACTAGAGACCTAGGGGAATCCAAGGAGGGGTGACTTGCGGGGCTCGGACCAGGTTCTGTTACCCAGAATCCTTTGCAAACCTCAAAATGTGGCTAAAAAAACACGTGTTCCTCACATTTCTGTGGCAGAAAGTTCGGAAATCTGAGAGGAGCCACAAATTTCCTTCCACCCAGCGTTCCCCCAAGCCTCCCGATAAAAATGATACCTCACTTGTGTGGGTAGGCCTAGCGCCTGTGACAGGAAACGCCCCAAAGCGCAACGTGGACACATCCAAATTTTTGGAAGAAAACAGAGGTGTTTTTTGCGAAGTGCCTACCTGTAGATTTTGGCCTCTAGCTCAGCCGGCACCTAGGGAAACCTACCAAACCTGTGCATTTCTGAAAAGTAGAGACCTAGGGGAATCCAAGGAGGGGTGACTTGCGGGGCTCGGACCAGGTTCTGTTACCCTGAATCCTTTGCAAACCTCACAATTTGGCTAAAAAAACACATGTTCCTACATTTCTGTGGCAGAAAGTTCGGGAATCTGAGAGGAGCCACAAATTTCCTTCCACCCAGTGTTCCCCCAAGTCTCCCGATAAAAATGATACCTCACTTTTGTGGGTAGGCCTAGCGCCCGCGACAGGAAACGCCCCAAAGCGCAACGTGGACACATCCAAATTTTTGGAAGAAAACAGAGGTGTTTTTTGCGAAGTGCCTACCTATAGATTTTGGCCTCTAGCTCAGCCGGCACCTAGGGAAACCTACCAAACCTGTTCATTTCTGAAAACTAGAGACCTAGGGGAATCCAAGGAGGGGTGACTTGCGGGGCTCGGACCAGGTTCTTTTACCCAGAATACTTTGCAAACCTCAAAATTTGGCTACAAAAACACATGTTCCTCACATTTCTGTGGCAGAAAGTTCGGGAATCTGAGAGGAGCCACAAATTTCCTTCCACCCAGCGTTCCCCCAAGTCTCCCGATAAAAATGATACCTCACTTGTGGGGGTAGGCCTAGCGCCCGCGACAGGAAACGCCCCAAAGCGCAACGTGGACACATCCAAATTTTTGGAAGAAAACAGAGGTGTTTTTTGCGAAGTGCCTACCTGTAGATTTAGGCCTCTAGCTCAGCCGGCACCTAGGGAAACCTACCATACCTGTGCATTTCTGAAAACTAGAGCCCTAGGGGAATCCAAGGAGGGGTGACTTGCGGGGCTCGGACCAGGTTCTGTTACCCAGAATCCTTTGCAAACCTCAAAATTTGGCTAAAAAAACACATGTTCCTCACATTTCTGTGGCAGAAAGTTCGGGAATCTGAGAGGAGCCACAAATTTCCTTCCACCCAGCGTTCCCCCAAGTCTCCCGATAAAAATGATACCTCACTTGTGGGGGTAGGCCTAGCGCCCGCGACAGGAAACGCCCCAAAGCGCAACGTGGACACATCCAAATTTTTGGAAGAAAACAGAGGTGTTTTTTGCGAAGTGCCTACCTGTAGATTTAGGCCTCTAGCTCAGCCGGCACCTAGGGAAACCTACCATACCTGTGCATTTCTGAAAACTAGAGCCCTAGGGGAATCCAAGGAGGGGTGACTTGCGGGGCTCGGACCAGGTTCTGTTACCCAGAATCCTTTGCAAACCTCAAAATTTGGCTAAAAAAACACATGTTCCTCACATTTCTGTGGCAGAAAGTTCGGGAATCTGAGAGGAGCCACAAATTTCCTTCCACCCAGCGTTCCACCAAGTCTCCCGATAAAAATGATACCTCACTTGTGTGGGTAGGCGTAGCGCCCGCGACAGGTAACGCCCCAAAGCGCAACGTGGACACATCCAAATTTTTGGAAGAAAACAGAGGTGTTTTTTGCGAAGTGCCTACCTATAGATTTTGGCCTCTAGCTCAGCCGGCACCTAGGGAAACCTACCAAACCTGTTCATTTCTGAAAACTAGAGACCTAGGGGAATCCAAGGAGGGGTGACTTGCGGGGCTCGGACCAGGTTCTTTTACCCAGAATACTTTGCAAACCTCAAAATTTGGCTACAAAAACACATGTTCCTCACATTTCTGTGGCAGAAAGTTCGGGAATCTGAGAGGAGCCACAAATTTCCTTCCACCCAGCGTTCCCCCAAGTCTCCCGATAAAAATGATACCTCACTTGTGGGGGTAGGCCTAGCGCCCGCGACAGGAAACGCCCCAAAGCGCAACGTGGACACATCCACATTTTTGGAAGAAAACAGAGGTGTTTTTTGCGAAGTGCCTACCTGTAGATTTAGGCCTCTAGCTCAGCCGGCACCTAGGGAAACCTACCATACCTGTGCATTTCTGAAAACTAGAGACCTAGGGGAATCCAAGGAGGGGTGACTTGCGGGGCTCGGACCAGGTTCTGTTACCCAGAATCCTTTGCAAACCTCAAAATGTGGCTAAAAAAACACATGTTCCTCACATTTCTGTGGCAGAAAGTTCGGGAATCTGAGAGGAGCCACAACTTTCCTTCCACCCAGCGTTCCCCCAAGTCTCCCGATAAAAATGATACCTCACTTGTGTGGGTAGGCCTAGCGCCTGTGACAGGAAACGCCCCAAAGCGCAACGTGGACACATCCAAATTTTTTGAAGAAAACAGAGGTGTTTTTTGCGAAGTGCCTACCTGTAGATTTTGGCCTCTAGCTCAGCCGGCACCTAGGGAAACCTACCAAACCTGTGCATTTCTGAAAAGTAGAGACCTAGGGGAATCCAAGGAGGGGTGACTTGCGGGGCTCGGACCAGGTTCTGTTACCCTAAATCCTTGGCAAACCTCACAATTTGGCTAAAAAAACACATGTTCCTACATTTCTGTGGCAGAAAGTTCGGGAATCTGAGAGGAGCCACAAATTTCCTTCCACCCAGTGTTCCCCCAAGTCTCCCGATAAAAATGATACCTCACTTGTGTGGGTAGGCCTAGCGCCCGCGACAGGAAACGCCCCAAAGCGCAACGTGGACACATCCAAATTTTTGGAAGAAAACAGAGGTGTTTTTTGCGAAGTGCCTACCTATAGATTTTGGCCTCTAGCTCAGCCGGCACCTAGGGAAACCTACCAATCCTGTGCATTTCTGAAAACTAGAGACCTAGGGGAATCCAAGGAGGGGTGACTTGCGGGGCTCGGACCAGGTTCTGTTACCCAGAATCCTTTGCAAACCTCAAAAATTGGCTAAAAAAACACATGTTCCTCACATTTCTGTGGCAGAAAGTTCGGGAATCTGAGAGGAGCCACAAATTTCCTTCCACCCAGCGTTCCCCCAAGTCTCCCGATAAAAATGATACCTCACTTGTGTGGGTAGGCCTAGCGCCTGTGACAGGAAACGCCCCAAAGCGCAACGTGGACACATCCAAATTTTTGGAAGAAAACAGAGGTGTTTTTTGCGAAGTGCCTACCTGTAGATTTTGGCCTCTAGCTCAGCCGGCACCTAGGGAAACCTACCAAACCTGTGCATTTCTGAAAAGTAGAGACCTAGGGGAATCCAAGGAGGGGTGACTTGCGGGGCTCGGACCAGGTTCTGTTACCCTGAATCCTTTGCAAACCTCACAATTTGGCTAAAAAAACACATGTTCCTACATTTCTGTGGCAGAAAGTTCGGGAATCTGAGAGGAGCCACAAATTTCCTTCCACCCAGTGTTCCCCCAAGTCTCCCGATAAAAATGATACCTCACTTGTGTGGGTAGGCCTAGCGCCCGCGACAGGAAACGCCCCAAAGCGCAACGTGGACACATCCAAATTTTTGGAAGAAAACAGAGGTGTTTTTTGCGAAGTGCCTACCTATAGATTTTGGCCTCTAGCTCAGCCGGCACCTAGGGAAACCTACCAAACCTGTTCATTTCTGAAAACTAGAGACCTAGGGGAATCCAAGGAGGGGTGACTTGCGGGGCTCGGACCAGGTTCTTTTACCCAGAATACTTTGCAAACCTCAAAATTTGGCTACAAAAACACATGTTCCTCACATTTCTGTGGCAGAAAGTTCGGGAATCTGAGAGGAGCCACAAATTTCCTTCCACCCAGCGTTCCCCCAAGTCTCCCGATAAAAATGATACCTCACTTGTGGGGGTAGGCCTAGCGCCCGCGACAGGAAACGCCCCAAAGCGCAACGTGGACACATCCAAATTTTTGGAAGAAAACAGAGGTGTTTTTTGCGAAGTGCCTACCTGTAGATTTAGGCCTCTAGCTCAGCCGGCACCTAGGGAAACCTACCATACCTGTGCATTTCTGAAAACTAGAGCCCTAGGGGAATCCAAGGAGGGGTGACTTGCGGGGCTCGGACCAGGTTCTGTTACCCAGAATCCTTTGCAAACCTCAAAATTTGGCTAAAAAAACACATGTTCCTCACATTTCTGTGGCAGAAAGTTCGGGAATCTGAGAGGAGCCACAAATTTCCTTCCACCCAGCGTTCCACCAAGTCTCCCGATAAAAATGATACCTCACTTGTGTGGGTAGGCGTAGCGCCCGCGACAGGTAACGCCCCAAAGCGCAACGTGGACACATCCAAATTTTTGGAAGAAAACAGAGGTGTTTTTTGCGAAGTGCCTACCTATAGATTTTGGCCTCTAGCTCAGCCGGCACCAGGGGAAACCTACCAAACCTGTTCATTTCTGAAAACTAGAGACCTAGGGGAATCCAAGGAGGGGTGACTTGCGGGGCTCGGACCAGGTTCTTTTACCCAGAATACTTTGCAAACCTCAAAATTTGGCTACAAAAACACATGTTCCTCACATTTCTGTGGCAGAAAGTTCGGGAATCTGAGAGGAGCCACAAATTTCCTTCCACCCAGCGTTCCCCCAAGTCTCCCGATAAAAATGATACCTCACTTGTGGGGGTAGGCCTAGCGCCCGCGACAGGAAACGCCCCAAAGCGCAACGTGGACACATCCACATTTTTGGAAGAAAACAGAGGTGTTTTTTGCGAAGTGCCTACCTGTAGATTTAGGCCTCTAGCTCAGCCGGCACCTAGGGAAACCTACCATACCTGTGCATTTCTGAAAACTAGAGACCTAGGGGAATCCAAGGAGGGGTGACTTGCGGGGCTCGGACCAGGTTCTGTTACCCAGAATCCTTTGCAAACCTCAAAATGTGGCTAAAAAAACACATGTTCCTCACATTTCTGTGGCAGAAAGTTCGGGAATCTGAGAGGAGCCACAACTTTCCTTCCACCCAGCGTTCCCCCAAGTCTCCCGATAAAAATGATACCTCACTTGTGTGGGTAGGCCTAGCGCCTGTGACAGGAAACGCCCCAAAGCGCAACGTGGACACATCCAAATTTTTTGAAGAAAACAGAGGTGTTTTTTGCGAAGTGCCTACCTGTAGATTTTGGCCTCTAGCTCAGCCGGCACCTAGGGAAACCTACCAAACCTGTGCATTTCTGAAAAGTAGAGACCTAGGGGAATCCAAGGAGGGGTGACTTGCGGGGCTCGGACCAGGTTCTGTTACCCTAAATCCTTGGCAAACCTCACAATTTGGCTAAAAAAACACATGTTCCTACATTTCTGTGGCAGAAAGTTCGGGAATCTGAGAGGAGCCACAAATTTCCTTCCACCCAGTGTTCCCCCAAGTCTCCCGATAAAAATGATACCTCACTTGTGTGGGTAGGCCTAGCGCCCGCGACAGGAAACGCCCCAAAGCGCAACGTGGACACATCCAAATTTTTGGAAGAAAACAGAGGTGTTTTTTGCGAAGTGCCTACCTATAGATTTTGGCCTCTAGCTCAGCCGGCACCTAGGGAAACCTACCAATCCTGTGCATTTCTGAAAACTAGAGACCTTGGGGCAATCCAAGGAGGGGTGACTTGCGGGGCTCGGACCAGGTTCTGTTACCCAGAATCCTTTGCAAACCTCAAAAATTGGCTAAAAAAACACATGTTCCTCACATTTCTGTGGCAGAAAGTTCGGGAATCTGAGAGGAGCCACAAATTTCCTTCCACCCAGCGTTCCCCCAAGTCTCCCGATAAAAATGATACCTCACTTGTGGGGGTAGGCCTAGCGCCCGCGACAGGAAACGCCCCAAAGCGCAACGTGGACACATCAAAATCTTTTGAAGAAAACAGAGGTGTTTTTTGCGAAGTGCCTACCTGTAGATTTTGGCCTCTAGCTCAGCCGGCACCTAGGGAAACCTACCATACCTGTGCATTTCTGAAAACTAGAGACCTAGGGGAATCCAAGGAGGGGTGACTTGCGGGGCTCGGACCAGGTTCTGTTACCCAGAATCCTTTGCAAACCTCAAAATGTGGCTAAAAAAACACGTGTTCCTCACATTTCTGTGGCAGAAAGTTCGGGAATCTGAGAGGAGCCACAAATTTCCTTCCACCCAGCGTTCCCCCAAGTCTCCCGATAAAAATGATACCTCACTTGTGTGGGTAGGCCTAGCGCCTGTGACAGGAAACGCCCCAAAGCGCAACGTGGACACATCCAAATTTTTGGAAGAAAACAGAGGTGTTTTTTGCGAAGTGCCTACCTGTAGATTTTGGCCTCTAGCTCAGCCGGCACCTAGGGAAACCTACCAAACCTGTGCATTTCTGAAAAGTAGAGACCTAGGGGAATCCAAGGAGGGGTGACTTGCGGGGCTCGGACCAGGTTCTGTTACCCTGAATCCTTTGCAAACCTCACAATTTGGCTAAAAAAAAAAATGTTCCTCACATTTCTGTGGCAGAAAGTTCGGGAATCTGAGAGGAGCCACAAATTTCCTTCCACCCAGCGTTCCCCCAAGTCTCCCGATAAAAATGATACCTCACTTGTGGGGGTAGGCCTAGCGCCCGCGACAGGAAACGCCCCAAAGCGCAACGTGGACACATCCAAATTTTTGGAAGAAAACAGAGGTGTTTTTTGCGAAGTGCCTACCTGTAGATTTAGGCCTCTAGCTCAGCCGGCACCTAGGGAAACCTACCATACCTGTGCATTTCTGAAAACTAGAGCCCTAGGGGAATCCAAGGAGGGGTGACTTGCGGGGCTCGGACCAGGTTCTGTTACCCAGAATCCTTTGCAAACCTCAAAATTTGGCTAAAAAAACACATGTTCCTCACATTTCTGTGGCAGAAAGTTCGGGAATCTGAGAGGAGCCACAAATTTCCTTCCACCCAGCGTTCCACCAAGTCTCCCGATAAAAATGATACCTCACTTGTGTGGGTATGCGTGGCGCCCGCGACAGGTAACGCCCCAAAGCGCAACGTGGACACATCCAAATTTTTGGAAGAAAACAGAGGTGTTTTTTGCGAAGTGCCTACCTATAGATTTTGGCCTCTAGCTCAGCCGGCACCTAGGGAAACCTACCAAACCTGTGCATTTCTGAAAACTAGAGACCTAGGGGAATCCAAGGAGGGGTGACTTGCGGGGCTCGGACCAGGTTCTGTTACCCAGAATCCTTTGCAAACCTCAAAATGTGGCTAAAAAAACACATGTTCCTCACATTTCTGTGGCAGAAAGTTCGGGAATCTGAGAGGAGCCACAAATTTCCTTCCACCCAGCGTTCCCCCAAGTCTCCTGATAAAAATGATACCTCACTTGTGTGGGTAGGCCTAGCGCCCGCGACAGGAAACGCCCCAAAGCGCAACGTGGACACATCCAAATTTTTGGAAGAAAACAGAGGTGTTTTTTGCGAAGTGCCTACCTGTAGATTTTGGCCTCTAGCTCAGCCAGCACCTAGGGAAACCTACCAAACCTGTGCATTTCTGAAAACTAGAGACCTAGGGGAATCCAAGGAGGGGTGACTTGCGGGGCTCGGCCCAGGTTCTGTTACCCAGAATCCTTTGCAAACCTCAAAATGTGGCTAAAAAAACACATGTTCCTCACATTTCTGTGGCAGAAAGTTCGGGAATCTGAGAGGAGCCACAAATTTCCTTCCACCCAGCGTTCCCCCAAGTCTCCCGATAAAAATGATACCTCACTTGTGTGGGTAGGCCTAGTGCCCGCGACAGGAAATGCCCCAAAGCGCAACGTGGACACATCCAAATTTTTGGAAGAAAACAGAGGTGTTTTTTGCGAAGTGCCTACCTGTAGATTTTGGCCTCTATCTCAGCCGGCACCTAGGGAAACCTACCAAACCTGTGCATTTCTGAAAACTAGAGACCTAGGGGAATCCAAGGAGGGGTGACTTGCGGGGCTCGGACCAGGTTCTTTTACCCAGAATACTTTGCAAACCTCAAAATTTGGCTAAAAAAACACACGTTCCTCACATTTCTGTGGCAGAAAGTTCGGGAATCTGAGAGGAGCCACAAATTTCCTTCCACCCAGCGTTTCCCCAAGTCTCCCGATAAAAATGATACCTCACTTGTGGGGTAGGCCTAGCGCCCGCGACAGGAAACGCCCCAAAGCGCAACGGGGACACATCCAAATTTTTGGAAGAAAACAGAGGTGTTTTTTGCGAAGTGCCTACCTGTAGATTTTGGCCTCTAGCTCAGCCGGCACCTAGGGAAACCTACCAAACCTGTGCATTTCTGAAAACTAGAGACCTAGGGGAATCCAAGGAGGGGTGACTTGCGGGGCTCGGACCAGGTTCTGTTACCCAGAATCCTTTGCAAACCTCAAAATGTGGCTAAAAAAACACATGTTCCTCACATTTCTGTGGCAGAAAGTTCTGGAATCTGAGAGGAGCCACAAATTTCCTTCCACCCAGCGTTCCCCCAAGTCTCCTGATAAAAATGATACCTCACTTGTGTGGGTAGGCCTAGCGCCCGCGACAGGAAACGCCCCAAAGCGCAACGTGGACACATCCAAATTTTTGGAAGAAAACAGAGGTGTTTTTTGCGAAGTGCCTACCTGTAGATTTTGGCCTCTAGCTCAGCCAGCACCTAGGGAAACCTACCAAACCTGTGCATTTCTGAAAACTAGAGACCTAGGGGAATCCAAGGAGGGGTGACTTGCGGGGCTCGGCCCAGGTTCTGTTACCCAGAATCCTTTGCAAACCTCAAAATGTGGCTAAAAAAACACATGTTCCTCACATTTCTGTGGCAGAAAGTTCGGGAATCTGAGAGGAGCCACAAATTTCCTTCCACCCAGCGTTCCCCCAAGTCTCCCGATAAAAATGATACCTCACTTGTGTGGGTAGGCCTAGTGCCCGCGACAGGAAATGCCCCAAAGCGCAACGTGGACACATCCAAATTTTTGGAAGAAAACAGAGGTGTTTTTTGCGAAGTGCCTACCTGTAGATTTTGGCCTCTATCTCAGCCGGCACCTAGGGAAACCTACCAAACCTGTGCATTTCTGAAAACTAGAGACCTAGGGGAATCCAAGGAGGGGTGACTTGCGGGGCTCGGACCAGGTTCTTTTACCCAGAATACTTTGCAAACCTCAAAATTTGGCTAAAAAAACACACGTTCCTCACATTTCTGTGGCAGAAAGTTCGGGAATCTGAGAGGAGCCACAAATTTCCTTCCACCCAGCGTTTCCCCAAGTCTCCCGATAAAAATGATACCTCACTTGTGTGGGTAGGCCTAGCGCCCGCGACAGGAAACGCCCCAAAGCGCAACGGGGACACATCCAAATTTTTGGAAGAAAACAGAGGTGTTTTTTGCGAAGTGCCTACCTGTAGATTTTGGCCTCTAGCTCAGCCGGCACCTAGGGAAACCTACCAAACCTGTGCATTTCTGAAAACTAGAGACCTAGGGGAATCCAAGGAGGGGTGACTTGCGGGGCTCGGACCAGGTTCTGTTACCCAGAATCCTTTGCAAACCTCAAAATTTGGTTAAAAAAACACATGTTCCTCACATTTCTGTGGCAGAAAGTTCTGGAATCTGAGAGGAGCCACAAATTTCCTTCCACCCAGCATTCCCCCAAGTCTCCAGATAAAAATGATACCTCACTTGTGTGGGTAGGCCTAGCGCCCGCGACAGGAAACGCCCCAAAGCGCAACGTGGACACATCCAAATGTTTGAAAGAAAACAGTGCCTACCTGTGGATTTTGGCCTGTAGCTCAGCCGGCACCTAGGGAAACCTACCAAACCTGTGCATTTCTGAAAACTAGAGACCTAGGGGAATCCAAGGAGGGGTGACTTGCGGGGCTCGGACCAGGTTCTGTTACCCAGAATCCTTTGCAAACCTCAAAATTTGGTTAAAAAAACAAATGTTCCTCACATTTCTGTGGCAGAAAGTTATGGAATCTGAGAGGAGCCACAAATTTCCTTCCACCCAGCATTCCCCCAAGTCTCCCGATAAAAATGATACCTCACTTGTGTGGGTAGGCCTAGCGCCCGCTACAGGAAATGCCCCAAAGCGCAACGTGGACACATCCAAATTTTTGGAAGAAAACAGAGGTGTTTTTTGCGAAGTGCCTACCTGTAGATTTTGGCCTCTAGCTCAGCCAGCACCTAGGGAAACCTACCAAACCTGTGCATTTCTGAAAACTAGAGACCTAGGGGAATCCAAGGAGGGGTGACTTGCGGGGCTCGGACCAGGTTCTGTTACCCAGAATCCTTTGCAAACCTCAAAATGTGGCTAAAAAAACACATGTTCCTCACATTTCTGTGGCAGAAAGTTCGGGAATCTGAGAGGAGCCACAAATTTCCTTCCACCCAGCGTTCCCCCAAGTCTCCCGATAAAAATAATACCTCACTTGTGTGGGTAGGCCTAGCGCCCGCGACAGGAAACGCCCCAAAGCGCAACGTGGACACATCCAAATTTTTGGAAGAAAACAGAGGTGTTTTTTGCGAAGTGCCTACCTATAGATTTTGGCCTCTAGCTCAGCCGGCATCTAGTGAAACCTACCAAACCTGTGCATTTCTGAAAACTAGAGACCTAGGGGAATCCAAGGAGGGGTGACTTGCGGGGCTCGGACCAGGTTCTGTTACCCAGAATCCTTTGCAAACCTCAAAATTTGACTAAAAAATCACATGTTCCTCACATTTCTGTGGCAGAAAGTTCGGGAATCTGAGAGGAGCCACAAATTTCCTTCCACCCAGCATTCCCCCAAGTCTCCCGATAAAAATGATACCTCACTTGTGTGGGTAGGCCTAGCGCCCGCGACAGGAAACGCCCCAAAGCGCAACGTGGACACATCCACATTTTTGGAAGAAAACAGAGGTGTATTTTGCGAAGTGCCTACCTGTAGATTTTGGCCTCTAGCTCAGCCGGCACCTAGGGACACCTACCAATCCTGTGCATTTCTGAAAAGTAGAGACCTAGGGGAATCCAAGGAGGGGTGACTTGCGGGGCTCGGACCAGGTTCTGTTACCCAGAATCCTTTGCAAACCTCAAAATTTGGCTAAAAAAACACATATTCCTCACATTTCTGTGGCAGAAAGTTCGGGAATCTGAGAGGAGCCACAAATTTCCTTCCACCCAGCGTTCCCACAAGTCTCCCAATAAAAATGATACCTCACTTGTGTGGGTAGGCCTAGCGCCCGCGACAAGAAACGCCCCAAAGCGCAACGTGGACACATTCATATTTTTGGAAGAAAACAGAGGTGTTTTTTGCGAAGTGCCTACCTGTAGATTTTGGCCTCTAGCTCAGCCAGCACCTAGGGAAACCTACCAAACCTGTGCATTTCTGAAAACTAGAGACCGAGGGGAATCCAAGGAGGGGTGACTTGCGGGGCTCGGACCAAGTTCTGTTACCCAGAATCCTTTGCAAACCTCAAAATGTGGCTAAAAAAACACATGTTCCTCACATTTCTGTGGCAGAAAGTTCGGGAATCTGAGAGGAGCCACAAATTTCCTTCCACCCAGCGTTCCCCCAAGTCTCCCGGTAAAAATGATACCTCACTTGTGGGGGTAGGCCTAGTGCCCGCGACAGGAAACGCCCCAAAGCGCAACGTGGACACATCCAAATTTTTGGAAGAAAACAGAGGTGTTTTTTGCGAAGTGCCTACCTGTAGATTTTGGCCTCTAGCTCAGCCGGCACCTAGGGAAACCTACCAAACATGTGCAGTTTGGAAAACTAGAGACCTAGGGTAATCCAAGGAGGGGTGACTTGCAGGGTCGGACCAGGTTCTGTTACCCAGAATCCGTTGCAAACCTCAAAATTTGGCTAAAAAAACACATGTTCCTCACATTTCTGTGGCAGAAAGTTCGGGAATCTGAGAGGAGCCACAAATTTCCTTCCACCCAGCGTTCCCCCAAGTCTCCCGATAAAAATGATACCTCACTTGTGGGGGTAGGCCTAGCGCCCGCGACAGGAAACGCCCCAAAGCGCAACATGGACACATCCAAATTTTTTGAAGAAAACAGAGGTATTTTTTGCGAAGTGCCTACCTGTAGATTTTGGCCTCTAGCTCAGCCGGCACCTAGGGAAACCTACCAAACCTGTGCAGTTCTGAAAACTAGAGACCTAGGGGAATCCAAGGAGGGGTGACTTGCGGGGCTCGGACCAGGTTCTGTTACCCAGAATCCTTTGCAAACCTCAAAATTTGGCTAAAAAAATACATGTTCCTCACATTTCTGTGGCAGAAAGTTCGGGAATCTGAGAGGAGCCACAAATTTCCTTCCACCCAGCGTTCCCCCAAGTCTCCCGATAAAAATGATACCTCACTTGTGTGGGTAGGCCTAGCGCCCGCGACAGGAAACGCCCCAAAGCGCAACGTGGACACATCCAAATTTTTGGAAGAAAACAGAGGTGTTTCTTGCGAAGTGCCTACCTGTAGATTTTGGCCTCTAGCTCAGCCGGCACCTAGGGAAACCTACCAAACCTGTGCATTTCGGAAAACTAGAGACCTAGGGGAATCCAAGGAGGGGTGACTTGTGGGGCTCGGACCAGGTTCTGTTACCCAGAATCCTTTGCAAACCTCAAAATGTGGCTAAATAAACACATGTTCCTCACATTTCTGTGGCAGAAAGTTCGGGAATCTGAGAGGAGCCACAACTTTACTTCCACCCAGCGTTCCCCCAAGTCTCCCGATAAAAATGATACCTCACTTGTGTGGGTAGGCCTAGCGCCTGTGACAGGAAACGCCCCAAAGCGCAACGTGGACACATCCAAATTTTTGGAAGAAAACAGAGGTGTTTTTTGCGAAGTGCCTACCTGTAGATTTTGGCCTCTAGCTCAGCCGGCACCTAGGGAAACCTACCAAACCTGTGCATTTCTGAAAAGTAGAGACCTAGGGGAATCCAAGGAGGGGTGACTTGCGGGGCTCGGACCAGGTTCTGTTACCCTGAATCCTTTGCAAACCTCACAATTTGGCTAAAAAAACACATGTTCCTACATTTCTGTGGCAGAAAGTTCGGGAATCTGAGAGGAGCCACAAATTTCCTTCCACCCAGTGTTCCCCCAAGTCTCCCGATAAAAATGATACCTCACTTGTGTGGGTAGGCCTAGCGCCCGCGACAGGAAACGCCCCAAAGCGCAACGTGGACACATCCAAATTTTTGGAAGAAAACAGAGGTGTTTTTTGCGAAGTGCCTACCTATAGATTTTGGCCTCTAGCTCAGCCGGCACCTAGGGAAACCTACCAATCCTGTGCATTTCTGAAAACTAGAGACCTAGGGGAATCCAAGGAGGGGTGACTTGCGGGGCTCGGACCAGGTTCTGTTACCCAGAATCCTTTGCAAACCTCAAAAATTGGCTAAAAAAACACATGTTCCTCACATTTCTGTGGCAGAAAGTTCGGGAATCTGAGAGGAGCCACAAATTTCCTTCCACCCAGCGTTCCCCCAAGTCTCCCGATAAAAATGATACCTCACTTGTGCGGGTAGGCCTAGCGCCCGCGACAGGAAACGCCCCAAAGCGCAACGTGGACACATTCATATTTTTGGAAGAAAACAGAGGTGTTTTTTGCGAAGTGCCTACCTGTAGATTTTGGCCTCTAGCTCAGCCAGCAACTAGGGAAACCTACCAAACCTGTGCATTTCTGAAAACTAGAGACCGAGGGGAATCCAAGGAGGGGTGACTTGCGGGGCTCGGACCAAGTTCTGTTACCCATAATCCTTTGCAAACCTCAAAATGTGGCTAAAAAAACACATGTTCCTCACATTTCTGTGGCAGAAAGTTCGGGAATCTGAGAGGAGCCACAAATTTCCTTCCACCCAGCGTTCCCCCAAGTCTCCCGGTAAAAATGATACCTCACTTGTGGGGGTAGGCCTAGTGCCCGCGACAGGAAACGCCCCAAAGCGCAACGTGGACACATCCAAATTTTTGGAAGAAAACAGAGGTGTTTTTTGCGAAGTGCCTACCTGTAGATTTTGGCCTCTAGCTCAGCCGGCACCTAGGGAAACCTACCAAACCTGTGCAGTTTGGAAAACTAGAGACCTAGGGTAATCCAAGGAGGGGTGACTTGCAGGGTCGGACCAGGTTCTGTTACCCAGAATCCGTTGCAAACCTCAAAATTTGGCTAAAAAAACACATGTTCCTCACATTTCTGTGGCAGAAAGTTCGGGAATCTGAGAGGAGCCACAAATTTCCTTCCACCCAGCGTTCCCCCAAGTCTCCCGATAAAAATGATACCTCACTTGTGGGGGTAGGCCTAGCGCCCGCGACAGGAAACGCCCCAAAGCGCAACATGGACACATCCAAATTTTTTGAAGAAAACAGAGGTATTTTTTGCGAAGTGCCTACCTGTAGATTTTGGCCTCTAGCTCAGCCGGCACCTAGGGAAACCTACCAAACCTGTGCAGTTCTGAAAACTAGAGACCTAGGGGAATCCAAGGAGGGGTGACTTGCGGGGCTCGGACCAGGTTCTGTTACCCAGAATCCTTTGCAAACCTCAAAATTTGGCTAAAAAAATACATGTTCCTCACATTTCTGTGGCAGAAAGTTCGGGAATCTGAGAGGAGCCACAAATTTCCTTCCACCCAGCGTTCCCCCAAGTCTCCCGATAAAAATGATACCTCACTTGTGTGGGTAGGCCTAGCGCCCGCAACAGGAAACGCCCCAAAGCGCAACGTGGACACATCCAAATTTTTGGAAGAAAACAGAGGTGTTTCTTGCGAAGTGCCTACCTGTAGATTTTGGCCTCTAGCTCAGCCGGCACCTAGGGAAACCTACCAAACCTGTGCATTTCGGAAAACTAGAGACCTAGGGGAATCCAAGGAGGGGTGACTTGTGGGGCTCGGACCAGGTTCTGTTACCCAGAATCCTTTGCAAACCTCAAAATATGGCTAAATAAACACATGTTCCTCACATTTCTGTGGCAGAAAGTTCGGGAATCTGAGAGGAGCCACAACTTTACTTCCACCCAGCGTTCCCCCAAGTCTCCCGATAAAAATGATACCTCACTTGTGTGGGTAGGCCTAGCGCCTGTGACAGGAAACGCCCCAAAGCGCAACGTGGACACATCCAAATTTTTGGAAGAAAACAGAGGTGTTTTTTGCGAAGTGCCTACCTGTAGATTTTGGCCTCTAGCTCAGCCGGCACCTAGGGAAACCTACCAAACCTGTGCATTTCTGAAAAGTAGAGACCTAGGGGAATCCAAGGAGGGGTGACTTGCGGGGCTCGGACCAGGTTCTGTTACCCTGAATCCTTTGCAAACCTCACAATTTGGCTAAAAAAACACATGTTCCTACATTTCTGTGGCAGAAAGTTCGGGAATCTGAGAGGAGCCACAAATTTCCTTCCACCCAGTGTTCCCCCAAGTCTCCCGATAAAAATGATACCTCACTTGTGTGGGTAGGCCTAGCGCCCGCGACAGGAAACGCCCCAAAGCGCAAAGTGGACACATCCAAATTTTTGGAAGAAAACAGAGGTGTTTTTTGCGAAGTGCCTACCTATAGATTTTGGCCTCTAGCTCAGCCGGCACCTAGGGAAACCTACCAATCCTGTGCATTTCTGAAAACTAGAGACCTAGGGGAATCCAAGGAGGGGTGACTTGCGGGGCTCGGACCAGGTTCTGTTACCCAGAATCCTTTGCAAACCTCAAAAATTGGCTAAAAAAACACATGTTCCTCACATTTCTGTGGCAGAAAGTTCGGGAATCTGAGAGGAGCCACAAATTTCCTTCCACCCAGCGTTCCCCCAAGTCTCCCGATAAAAATGATACCTCACTTGTGCGGGTAGGCCTAGCGCCCGCGACAGGAAACGCCCCAAAGCGCAACGTGGACACATTCATATTTTTGGAAGAAAACAGAGGTGTTTTTTGCGAAGTGCCTACCTGTAGATTTTGGCCTCTAGCTCAGCCAGCAACTAGGGAAACCTACCAAACCTGTGCATTTCTGAAAACTAGAGACCTAGGGGAATCCAAGGAGGGGTGACTTGCGGGGCTCGGACCAAGTTCTGTTACCCATAATCCTTTGCAAACCTCAAAATGTGGCTAAAAAAACACATGTTCCTCACATTTCTGTGGCAGAAAGTTCGGGAATCTGAGAGGAGCCACAAATTTCCTTCCACCCAGCGTTCCCCCAAGTCTCCCGGTAAAAATGATACCTCACTTGTGGGGGTAGGCCTAGTGCCCGCGACAGGAAACTCCCCAAAGCGCAACGTGGACACATCCAAATTTTTGGAAGAAAACAGAGGTGTTTTTTGCGAAGTGCCTACCTGTAGATTTTGGCCTCTAGCTCAGCCGGCACCTAGGGAAACCTACCAAACCTGTGCAGTTTGGAAAACTAGAGACCTAGGGTAATCCAAGGAGGGGTGACTTGCAGGGTCGGACCAGGTTCTGTTACCCAGAATCCGTTGCAAACCTCAAAATTTGGCTAAAAAAACACATGTTCCTCACATTTCTGTGGCAGAAAGTTCGGGAATCTGAGAGGAGCCACAAATTTCCTTCCACCCAGCGTTCCCCCAAGTCTCCCGATAAAAATGATACCTCACTTGTGGGGGTAGGCCTAGCGCCCGCGACAGGAAACGCCCCAAAGCGCAACATGGACACATCCAAATTTTTTGAAGAAAACAGAGGTATTTTTTGCGAAGTGCCTACCTGTAGATTTTGGCCTCTAGCTCAGCCGGCACCTAGGGAAACCTACCAAACCTGTGCATTTCGGAAAACTAGAGACCTAGGGGAATCCAAGGAGGGGTGACTTGTGGGGCTCGGACCAGGTTCTGTTACCCAGAATCCTTTGCAAACCTCAAAATATGGCTAAATAAACACATGTTCCTCACATTTCTGTGGCAGAAAGTTCGGGAATCTGAGAGGAGCCACAACTTTACTTCCACCCAGCGTTCCCCCAAGTCTCCCGATAAAAATGATACCTCACTTGTGTGGGTAGGCCTAGCGCCTGTGACAGGAAACGCCCCAAAGCGCAACGTGGACACATCCAAATTTTTGGAAGAAAACAGAGGTGTTTTTTGCGAAGTGCCTACCTGTAGATTTTGGCCTCTAGCTCAGCCGGCACCTAGGGAAACCTACCAAACCTGTGCATTTCTGAAAAGTAGAGACCTAGGGGAATCCAAGGAGGGGTGACTTGCGGGGCTCGGACCAGGTTCTGTTACCCTGAATCCTTTGCAAACCTCACAATTTGGCTAAAAAAACACATGTTCCTACATTTCTGTGGCAGAAAGTTCGGGAATCTGAGAGGAGCCACAAATTTCCTTCCACCCAGTGTTCCCCCAAGTCTCCCGATAAAAATGATACCTCACTTGTGTGGGTAGGCCTAGCGCCCGCGACAGGAAACGCCCCAAAGCGCAAAGTGGACACATCCAAATTTTTGGAAGAAAACAGAGGTGTTTTTTGCGAAGTGCCTACCTATAGATTTTGGCCTCTAGCTCAGCCGGCACCTAGGGAAACCTACCAATCCTGTGCATTTCTGAAAACTAGAGACCTAGGGGAATCCAAGGAGGGGTGACTTGCGGGGCTCGGACCAGGTTCTGTTACCCAGAATCCTTTGCAAACCTCAAAAATTGGCTAAAAAAACACATGTTCCTCACATTTCTGTGGCAGAAAGTTCGGGAATCTGAGAGGAGCCACAAATTTCCTTCCACCCAGCGTTCCCCCAAGTCTCCCGATAAAAATGATACCTCACTTGTGCGGGTAGGCCTAGCGCCCGCGACAGGAAACGCCCCAAAGCGCAACGTGGACACATTCATATTTTTGGAAGAAAACAGAGGTGTTTTTTGCGAAGTGCCTACCTGTAGATTTTGGCCTCTAGCTCAGCCAGCAACTAGGGAAACCTACCAAACCTGTGCATTTCTGAAAACTAGAGACCTAGGGGAATCCAAGGAGGGGTGACTTGCGGGGCTCGGACCAAGTTCTGTTACCCATAATCCTTTGCAAACCTCAAAATGTGGCTAAAAAAACACATGTTCCTCACATTTCTGTGGCAGAAAGTTCGGGAATCTGAGAGGAGCCACAAATTTCCTTCCACCCAGCGTTCCCCCAAGTCTCCCGGTAAAAATGATACCTCACTTGTGGGGGTAGGCCTAGTGCCCGCGACAGGAAACTCCCCAAAGCGCAACGTGGACACATCCAAATTTTTGGAAGAAAACAGAGGTGTTTTTTGCGAAGTGCCTACCTGTAGATTTTGGCCTCTAGCTCAGCCGGCACCTAGGGAAACCTACCAAACCTGTGCAGTTTGGAAAACTAGAGACCTAGGGTAATCCAAGGAGGGGTGACTTGCAGGGTCGGACCAGGTTCTGTTACCCAGAATCCGTTGCAAACCTCAAAATTTGGCTAAAAAAACACATGTTCCTCACATTTCTGTGGCAGAAAGTTCGGGAATCTGAGAGGAGCCACAAATTTCCTTCCACCCAGCGTTCCCCCAAGTCTCCCGATAAAAATGATACCTCACTTGTGGGGGTAGGCCTAGCGCCCGCGACAGGAAACGCCCCAAAGCGCAACATGGACACATCCAAATTTTTTGAAGAAAACAGAGGTATTTTTTGCGAAGTGCCTACCTGTAGATTTTGGCCTCTAGCTCAGCCGGCACCTAGGGAAACCTACCAAACCTGTGCAGTTCTGAAAACTAGAGACCTAGGGGAATCCAAGGAGGGGTGACTTGCGGGGCTCGGACCAGGTTCTGTTACCCAGAATCCTTTGCAAACCTCAAAATTTGGCTAAAAAAATACATGTTCCTCACATTTCTGTGGCAGAAAGTTCGGGAATCTGAGAGGAGCCACAAATTTCCTTCCACCCAGCGTTCCCCCAAGTCTCCCGATAAAAATGATACCTCACTTGTGTGGGTAGGCCTAGCGCCCGCAACAGGAAACGCCCCAAAGCGCAACGTGGACACATCCAAATTTTTGGAAGAAAACAGAGGTGTTTCTTGCGAAGTGCCTACCTGTAGATTTTGGCCTCTAGCTCAGCCGGCACCTAGGGAAACTTACCAAACCTGTGCATTTCGGAAAACTAGAGACCTAGGGGAATCCAAGGAGGGGTGACTTGTGGGGCTCGGACCAGGTTCTGTTACCCAGAATCCTTTGCAAACCTCAAAATGTGGCTAAATAAACACATGTTCCTCACATTTCTGTGGCAGAAAGTTCGGGAATCTGAGAGGAGCCACAACTTTACTTCCACCCAGCGTTCCCCCAAGTCTCCCGATAAAAATGATACCTCACTTGTGTGGGTAGGCCTAGCGCCTGTGACAGGAAACGCCCCAAAGCGCAACGTGGACACATCCAAATTTTTGGAAGAAAACAGAGGTGTTTTTTGCGAAGTGCCTACCTGTAGATTTTGGCCTCTAGCTCAGCCGGCACCTAGGGAAACCTACCAAACCTGTGCATTTCTGAAAAGTAGAGACCTAGGGGAATCCAAGGAGGGGTGACTTGCGGGGCTCGGACCAGGTTCTGTTACCCTGAATCCTTTGCAAACCTCACAATTTGGCTAAAAAAACACATGTTCCTACATTTCTGTGGCAGAAAGTTCGGGAATCTGAGAGGAGCCACAAATTTCCTTCCACCCAGTGTTCCCCCAAGTCTCCCGATAAAAATGATACCTCACTTGTGTGGGTAGGCCTAGCGCCCGCGACAGGAAACGCCCCAAAGCGCAAAGTGGACACATCCAAATTTTTGGAAGAAAACAGAGGTGTTTTTTGCGAAGTGCCTACCTATAGATTTTGGCCTCTAGCTCAGCCGGCACCTAGGGAAACCTACCAATCCTGTGCATTTCTGAAAACTAGAGACCTAGGGGAATCCAAGGAGGGGTGACTTGCGGGGCTCGGACCAGGTTCTGTTACCCAGAATCCTTTGCAAACCTCAAAAATTGGCTAAAAAAACACATGTTCCTCACATTTCTGTGGCAGAAAGTTCGGGAATCTGAGAGGAGCCACAAATTTCCTTCCACCCAGCGTTCCCCCAAGTCTCCCGATAAAAATGATACCTCACTTGTGCGGGTAGGCCTAGCGCCCGCGACAGGAAACGCCCCAAAGCGCAACGTGGACACATTCATATTTTTGGAAGAAAACAGAGGTGTTTTTTGCGAAGTGCCTACCTGTAGATTTTGGCCTCTAGCTCAGCCAGCAACTAGGGAAACCTACCAAACCTGTGCATTTCTGAAAACTAGAGACCTAGGGGAATCCAAGGAGGGGTGACTTGCGGGGCTCGGACCAAGTTCTGTTACCCATAATCCTTTGCAAACCTCAAAATGTGGCTAAAAAAACACATGTTCCTCACATTTCTGTGGCAGAAAGTTCGGGAATCTGAGAGGAGCCACAAATTTCCTTCCACCCAGCGTTCCCCCAAGTCTCCCGGTAAAAATGATACCTCACTTGTGGGGGTAGGCCTAGTGCCCGCGACAGGAAACTCCCCAAAGCGCAACGTGGACACATCCAAATTTTTGGAAGAAAACAGAGGTGTTTTTTGCGAAGTGCCTACCTGTAGATTTTGGCCTCTAGCTCAGCCGGCACCTAGGGAAACCTACCAAACCTGTGCAGTTTGGAAAACTAGAGACCTAGGGTAATCCAAGGAGGGGTGACTTGCAGGGTCGGACCAGGTTCTGTTACCCAGAATCCGTTGCAAACCTCAAAATTTGGCTAAAAAAACACATGTTCCTCACATTTCTGTGGCAGAAAGTTCGGGAATCTGAGAGGAGCCACAAATTTCCTTCCACCCAGCGTTCCCCCAAGTCTCCCGATAAAAATGATACCTCACTTGTGGGGGTAGGCCTAGCGCCCGCGACAGGAAACGCCCCAAAGCGCAACATGGACACATCCAAATTTTTTGAAGAAAACAGAGGTATTTTTTGCGAAGTGCCTACCTGTAGATTTTGGCCTCTAGCTCAGCCGGCACCTAGGGAAACCTACCAAACCTGTGCAGTTCTGAAAACTAGAGACCTAGGGGAATCCAAGGAGGGGTGACTTGCGGGGCTCGGACCAGGTTCTGTTACCCAGAATCCTTTGCAAACCTCAAAATTTGGCTAAAAAAATACATGTTCCTCACATTTCTGTGGCAGAAAGTTCGGGAATCTGAGAGGAGCCACAAATTTCCTTCCACCCAGCGTTCCCCCAAGTCTCCCGATAAAAATGATACCTCACTTGTGTGGGTAGGCCTAGCGCCCGCGACAGGAAACGCCCCAAAGCGCAACGTGGACACATCCAAATTTTTGGAAGAAAACAGAGGTGTTTCTTGCGAAGTGCCTACCTGTAGATTTTGGCCTCTAGCTCAGCCGGCACCTAGGGAAACCTACCAAACCTGTGCATTTCGGAAAACTAGAGACCTAGGGGAATCCAAGGAGGGGTGACTTGTGGGGCTCGGACCAGGTTCTGTTACCCAGAATCCTTTGCAAACCTCAAAATGTGGCTAAAAAAACACATGTTCCTCACATTTCTGTGGCAGAAAGTTCGGGAATCTGAGAGGAGCCACAACTTTACTTCCACCCAGCGTTCCCCCAAGTCTCCCGATAAAAATGATACCTCACTTGTGTGGGTAGGCCTAGCGCCTGTGACAGGAAACGCCCCAAAGCGCAGCGTGGACACATCCAAATTTTTGGAAGAAAACAGAGGTGTTTTTTGCGAAGTGCCTACCTGTAGATTTTGGCCTCTAGCTCAGCCGGCACCTAGGGAAACCTACCAAACCTGTGCATTTCTGAAAAGTAGAGACCTAGGGGAATCCAAGGAGGGGTGACTTGCGGGGCTCGGACCAGGTTCTGTTACCCTGAATCCTTTGCAAACCTCACAATTTGGCTAAAAAAACACATGTTCCTACATTTCTGTGGCAGAAAGTTCGGGAATCTGAGAGGAGCCACAAATTTCCTTCCACCCAGTGTTCCCCCAAGTCTCCCGATAAAAATGATACCTCACTTGTGTGGGTAGGCCTAGCGCCCGCGACAGGAAACGCCCCAAAGCGCAACGTGGACACATCCAAATTTTTGGAAGAAAACAGAGGTGTTTTTTGCGAAGTGCCTACCTATAGATTTTGGCCTCTAGCTCAGCCGGCACCTAGGGAAACCTACCAATCCTGTGCATTTCTGAAAACTAGAGACCTAGGGGAATCCAAGGAGGGGTGACTTGCGGGGCTCGGACCAGGTTCTGTTACCCAGAATCCTTTGCAAACCTCAAAAATTGGCTAAAAAAACACATGTTCCTCACATTTCTGTGGCAGAAAGTTCGGGAATCTGAGAGGAGCCACAAATTTCCTTCCACCCAGCGTTCCCCCAAGTCTCCCGATAAAAATGATACCTCACTTGTGCGGGTAGGCCTAGCGCCCGCGACAGGAAACGCCCCAAAGCGCAACGTGGACACATCAAAATCTTTTGAAGAAAACAGAGGTGTTTTTTGCGAAGTGCCTACCTGTAGATTTTGGCCTCTAGCTCAGCCGGCACCTAGGGAAACCTACCATACCTGTGCATTTCTGAAAACTAGAGACCTAGGGGAATCCAAGGAGGGGTGACTTGCGGGGCTCGGACCAGGTTCTGTTACCCAGAATCCTTTGCAAACCTCAAAATGTGGCTAAAAAAACACATGTTCCTCACATTTCTGTGGCAGAAAGTTCGGGAATCTGAGAGGAGCCACAAATTTCCTTCCACCCAGCGTTCCCCCAAGTCTCCCGATAAAAATGATACCTCACAGAACTTCCAGCGCGACGAGGGAGGCCCCTGTGACAAATCAGCGCGCGCTTGCGTGCTGACGTCACAGGGTGGGGTGGGGGGGGTCGGGGGTGGAAGGGGAAGGTCTTCCCCTTCCATCCCCGACTTGGGGGTGGAGGGGGTTGCACGGGGGGCGCGCTAGCGCGCCCCCAAGTTCCCCTGTGCCATGGACGAGATGATCTTGTCCAAGGCACAGGGGAACTGTAGCCTTGGACGAGATCATCTCGTCCAAGGCACAGAACCGGTTAATTTGTATGTGGGCTTGCCTTTCAAAAATCACTTGATGTCATTGGTAAGCACTGTATGTTTGTCCTGCCTTCGGGTGGCTGGGTTACCGCTTTGGACACCGACCCTTTACAGAAATAATTGCACATGGGCAAACTAATTTTTAGGGTCGAGCGTGCAAAGCGTTCTGTCCCTGGTGTAATCTCTCTATGGGCTTTTAACCACACCCACCACACGCTCATCTCTTTCTTTGGTTTGTGGGCTTGCCTTTTAAAATTTGCTTGATTTCATTAGTAAAAGGCATGCTCACATCATGCCTTGCCATTTCCGGTGGTAAGTCCACCTTGAGCGTACTGGCCAACTACTGAAAATATACGAGGCTCCATGTTTTCTTGAGTGGAGGAGTTGTCCTTTAATTGTAGTAGGGGGGAAATTGTTGTATTGGTATTATAGAAGTTGATTGCATGGCAGGGAGTGACAGTGTTTCACATGTTCTTCAACTGTAGACAAGTTGTGGACGATCCATCTATGGTACAGAATGGTCTAAGCATGGACTGTTGCTTCGGTTTTATGCAGATCGATGCTTAGAAAAAGAGAGAAGCATTTCTCCCTTACCTTTGCAAGATGCTTGACCTTCCAGTACCAGGATGAGCTGCACGTGCCAATTGTTTTCTGCAACATATAGAAGTGATAAGCAAGTTTCATTTGTGACTGTAAAATTAATTTTAATAAAACTCAAAATCAACTTTATGTGCCTCCTGAAATGATGCAAGTATCTATGTGTAACTTCTGCTCTCTGTATCTTTATTACAACATGATGGCATAGGAATTCATTAGTCTAATGGTCTCAAATTGTCGCTCTGCCTTAATCACGTGCTCTTTTTCTCTCCTATCTCCAGCTAAAGCCTCTCCCTCTGCATCTCCACTTGCCCATTTCAAAAACGTGAAGCCCCATTTTGATTTTTTTTCACTGGTGATAAAGTAAGAGTGTATCTGTGTGTTGGAATTTTTACTTGTGTGTAAATAATATTGGGAAGTGTTTTCTTTGCCATTGGCAAAGAAACAGATTTATGCTTTTCAAAATATTCTCAATATAAAAATGTCATTATCGCAGATAAACAATTCAAAACAATATAGCTTAAGCTTTTCATTTTTTCATTTTTTTTGTTTTTTGTAAAACTACTTTTGCACCATCCAGAAAACCCTATTGCATTAAGTGCACTGCAGTGTAATCAATACATGTAAAGTTAAGGAGTAGGGACCCGTTCCAAAACATCTCTTTTTCTTTCAGAACGCTGTCGTGGCCGAGCACTGGCAGGACTCAGCCCACTTAAAAACTTGCTCTTTCCTCTTTTAACTCTCACATTTCATCGATCGCCTTTGACCCTTTTCCTCACCCATGATCTTCTCCTCAGTTCATGTGATCTTTTCCAAGATCCCTCTAATTCCTTACCTCTTCTCCTGTTTCGATCTATCCTTTTTAGTTCGAGCGTGCAAACATTTTGGCCTGTTGTAACCTATCTGTAGGCTTTTAACCACGTCCAATGCATGCCCATTACTATCACTCATTGATGGGCTTGCCTTTAAAAAATCCTTTGTTATCATTGGTAAATGCTTTACGTTTGTACCTCCTTGGCTCAGTTTAGTTACCGCTTTGGCCATAATCATGTTACATGGATAATTCCAAGTTTGCTAATATGTTTGACTGCGGGCAAACTTCTTTTTCCTTTTGTGTCTCTCTTCTCGCTCATGCTCACGACGGCCTTGGTACTTTGAATCTGGTTGCTAATGTCAACTTTTCATTTTCAATTTATGTGGCAAGAAAAGTTCAGTTATGAATCTACAACGCTACTAGCTCTAACTCGAGCAAATGCAAGACCCATTGCATTGCAAATGCTTGTTTCTTTTGTCTGCGCTACATGGCTGCCATGGCACTCACAGCACTCAGAGCGTGAAGTCAACTGGCGGTATCATTTTTACCTTATATGCACTCTGATCTGCTTAGAGCACGTTCTTTGCAGCAGGCATATTAACCCTGTGCACGACCTTATGATGACTTCAAGCTTCCACTAGACAAAAGTATGTTCTCTCTACAGAAAGAACATACATCACCAGAGTTATTTTGACATTTTACATTGCATGCACTTTGGGATTTGCCTAGTACATGTTCTTTGCACCAGGCACATTAACCTTCTGTGCAAACCTTATGATGAATCCAAGCTTCCACTAGACAAAAGACCATTCTCTCTCCAGAAAGAACATAAATCACCAGTTATTTTGACATTTTTACCTTACATGCACTTTGTGATTTGCCTACATACATTCTTTGAAGCAGGCACATTAACCCTGTGCGCTAACTTATGATGATTCCAAGCTTCCACTAAACAAAGTACGTTCTCTTGCCTGTCATGGTGCTCACATCGCTCAGAGTGCGAACTCAATCAGCAGTATTGTTTCTACATTACATGCACTCTGATCTGCTTAGTACACGTTCTTTGCAGCAGGCATATTAACCCTGTGTGCTACCTTTTGATGACTCCAAACTTCCACTAGAGAAAAGTAGGTTCTCTCTCCAGAAAGAACATAAATTGCCAGAGTTATTTTGACATTTTTACATCATATGCACTTTGTGATTTGCCTAGCACAGGTTATTCGGAGCAGGCACATTAAACCTCTGCGCTATATTATAATGAGTCCAAGCTTTCACTAGACAAATGTACGTTCTCTCTCCAGAAAGAACATCTGCTTAGTACATGTTCTTTGCAGCACACCTATTCATTTTTGGGACTTGCAGTTTTATTTTTATAATGTAATACAAGCTGGAAACCAGCCGCTGGAGTAGTTTTCAAAGAGATGTCCAGCTCCTTAGTTCGATGCGTGATTCGCTCATTTAGTTTATGTTTCAGCTTTGCATTCTGGGGCTTGAAGTTTTGTATTTATAACGTGACACAAGCTGCGAATATAAAAAAGAAACCTGACTAGATGAACTGCACATGTCTGTGGAATTTGAGCTGTGTGTACGTGTATTTATAAATCTAACCTCGAGGAGAGCTTACAGTTGATTATGCTGTACAATGGTCAATATTTCATAACTAATATTTCATTTCAAGACTGGTTGAGGATCATTAATATCATGTGAGGTGGCTCTCTTCAAGCATGTGAAAAATCACAGATGTTTTGGTCGAATCCCCAGAATCCAGTAAAGAGACAGTGATCCAGTAAGCACACATCCTTGAAGTAATATTATTTATTCATTGCCCCGTGGGCAATGTCGCCTGTACCAAAAGCCAAGTAAATACGTTTTTCACCTGGGAGTAGATTGCATTTTAAGGGCCTTGTTTTAAAAAAGATTCCAGTAGGCCTACTAGCCCTTTCATTATATGCAGGGCCACTGGAATTTTGTGGCAGGAAGGACCAAAATATGCAGCAGGCTTGACCAATTAATGTGACAAAAAAGTGCACTTATGCATTTACAATGCCAATAGCTTCATCTTGCGAGACCTATTGCATTGCAAATGCTTGTTCTGCATTTCAGCAACTTGTTGTAGGGCACTGCCACCTTGAAACATTGCATCTGCTTTAAAGTTAAGATCCACTAATTACTGTAAACAAATACAAGGCTGGTAACTGGGTTTAATTTTACACTCCGTTGTTTCGATAATTGGTTATAGCGATGACCTGTATTTATAAACGCCCAGGGATAAAATGTAATATGATCAGACAAAGCAAGCTATTTTGATTAATTAAAGTGTAGATCAGTGAAGGCTTGTTTGTGTCACCGTCTGTACTCAGAAGAAACAGAAATAGACACTGAGGGGCATATTTATACTCCGTTTGCGCCGATTGAGTGTCAAAAAATTTGACGCACAATCAGCGTAAACGTTGCCCCATATTTAAACTCTGACGCCCGAGCCCGCGGACGACAAAATTCCGCCATGTGCGTCATTTCTTGGATGCGGCAACCCGCCCTGTGTTAATGATATGCAGGGTAGGCGTTCCCGTCCAAAAAACTACGCAAACGGCTGTGCGTCGTATTTATGCTTCTGGGCTAAAATGACTCTCGGCCGGGAGGCGGAGCAAAAAAATGACGCACAGCCCGATGTGCGTAAAAATTTAATGCCTGGGTCAGGGCAGGCGTTAAGATGGGGCAAACACACCTGTATTTAATCAGAACACACAGAACAAACAGCAGAACAGCAAAGCAGCAACAGGGAGACCTGGAGGTGATTTTTATCCAGCGTGCACGTAGACGCAGAGCCCAGCAGCAACAACAGCAGCTACAACAACACCAGCAGGGACCCCAAAGGCAGCGCAGAAGGCAGGAGAGGATATTCCGCCCAAGAACAACCCTGCATGGCCTCAGGGAACACGACATCATCTGGAGGTACCGGTTGAACTGGCAAGCCATTCAGCAGCTGCTGCGCAACATTGAACCGCAGTTGGCCCCCACTTTAGTGACACCCCGCACCATCCCAACAGAAACAAAGCTGCTTGCCGTACTTCACCTGCTGGCAAGTGGCTCATTTCAAACAACTGGTGCCCTGGTTGGCGGAATATCACAACCATCATTCTCCGCATTTCTTCCAAAAGTACTGGATGCCATAATTCGCCTGACACCCCTTCACATCTGCTTCCCTAACACACTTCAGAAGCAGCAGGAAACAAAACAGGGGTTCTACCTCATCAGTGGCTTCCCACACGTCCTTGGTGCAATCGACTGCACACATGTACGCCTTGTGCCACCTGCTGCAACAGAACACCTCTACCGCAACAGGAAGCACACACATTCAATCAACTTGCAGGCCATAGTCGATCACCAGGGATTGATCACCAACATCATGGCTAAATATCCTGGGAGTGTACATGACTCATTCATCTTCCGTCACAGCACCATCAACCAACACTTCCAGGATGGACGGTATGGCAATGGACTACTTGTTGGTAAGTACAGAAACCTACTTATATACACACTGCACAGCAACCCTCTAGGACACACAACACATACACCACAACTGCAACATCTAGACAGGAACACACTGAGGTCCTGACATCACTAGCCATGTTTCTTAACTCACCATTGAACCTGTCACACATTGGAATTTACTGTACAGCCTAATGTGAAGACATTAATGAGTGTGGTTGCCTAAATGTCACCTTGCAAATTGTAAGTGTCACAATGACCTTTACATTAATACATTGCATAAGTTTCAAGGTATGGGATGTACAGGGTACTTTGATATGAACGTGTTAACAACACTTCCAAATTTAAATGTGCATGGAACTATCATCTCACCCTCAGTGAAGACACACGGACACCTGTATCACAAGTCACAATGCTAGGGAGGGCACACTGTACTGCAAATCCCAAAACATACTGCTGACAAACGGTTAGCAGACAAACACTTGCTCAGCCAAGGAAACAACACAATGCAGATGGTATAGCCTACAAGTATAGGATGTCACATTAGTAAACAAAAGAGTCACAGACAACACAAGACAACTACTGCCATTAAAGGTCTTTTCAATAGTGCCAGCTACATCTACATGATCCCATTCTGTGTTTTTCTTTCAGCTGATCAGGGGTATGGCATCCAGCCATGGCTAATGACACCATTTGGGAACCCGAGTACTGCTGCAGAGCGGGCATACAACGACGTCCATAAGAGGACACGCAGCATTGTCGAGCGGACCTTTGGGATCCTCAAGTCAAGGTTCCGCTGCCTTGACATCACTGGCTGTAGCCTACTATATTCCCCCGAGATGGTCTGTAGGATCATACTCACATGTGCAATATTGCACAACATTTGTGTAAAAAGGAACATTCCCCTCCTCGAACCAGACCCATACATGCCTGAAGACGAAGAAGAGGAGGATGCTGGCCTGCAACAGGAGGGGGAACAACCAAACACGGCTGCTGGAGTGCGTAGGCGCCAACACATTGTAAATAATTTCTTTTCATAATTATCACCATCACCACTTAATGCACTATTGTAAATAAACACTGATAACAAACACCACATCATGGTTTGGCCTATTCATTTCTGCCCACCTTTAGCTTGAAATATCTGAAGAAGAATGTCGTCTCATTGAGCAATAATGATATAACAATCAGGACACAAAAAAATACACCACAAATGTAATGGCCACCATACAATGGTCAAATACACACACAATGTAAATGACAGACATCCTGTACAGTTCACCTTTGAAGGGCAATAGCTGATGACCACACATGTGACTCACATACATGTAGTAAACATGGATCATCGCAGCAGATGGCACACAACTAAAACACCATCACTCAACTATGGGAAAACAGGCCTCATACATCAGGCAGTTCACATGCTAATGCTTCAGGAACAGGAATGTAGTACTAGACTCTTGCCAACAGTAATTCCAACTACTTACTATCATTGCAATGACTATCTGTCACTAGAGTTACACATAAGCAGAACATACACAGCACAAGTGCTACACCTATGACAAGCATCCAGCACATCACATCCCATCTACATGTCAGCCCTTTTCTAAAAACATTACACACACTTGCAGCTGCTCACACCCCACCTGTCTGAAGAGGTCCCTGGAATGCTGATTTGTGTACACTGAGATTCCCTCATCTACACACACACACTCACAAGAGTCATCCAGTGTGCCACACCCTTTCCTATGCCTACCATTGTCATAGTACCATCTCACTGCATGAAACTCAGCTCATATAATACACTGGCTTTGAGTTTATAAGGCCTGGTATCACCTGTAGATTGATTCCTCTGTGAAAGGAACTGTAGGCTATTTATCAGCAAATCCCATCTGACAGGACTAGTGAGACACTGATGGAGGCCACACCAGTGATCCCCTCCATGCACACCACCCAAATGTACATGCCCCGTCCCTGCTGATGCCTCCTAATGCATACATGTTTGAATTTGAGCTATTACATCATTAAGTTTTGACACTAATGTTGCCGTAGAAAACTTTATCAGGGTTCATGTGTCACCTTCAAAACAACACAGGACATACACAGTGTGACATCTCAACTGTCTACTGCTCCCTCTGACCAGTCCTAGTCAGAACACTTGGGGGGTTATTCTAACTTTGGAGGAGGTGTTAATCCGTCCCAAAAGTGACGGAAAAGTGACGGATTTACCACCAGCCGTATTACGAGTCCATTATATCCTATGGAACTCGTAATACGGCTGGTGGTATATCCGTCACTTTACCGTCACTTTTGGGACGGATTAACACTCCTCCAAAGTTAGAATAACCCCCTTGATCATGTAATTACTGAAAGAACTTGCTCATGATTGACCCAGCATCCTGTCAGCCTGACTGTCACCTGTCCGTGGGTCACTCTACAGATACCTGGGGTCCACCTATGGACCACATGTGCAGTCCAAAACCTCTTGTACCTCAGACACTAATTTGTCATTAGCCTCATCAATGTATACTCAAATACATAGTATTGCATCATCTGACTGTTATTTGCATCCGATTTGTGACAGTGCCCTTGAATAGCCAAATCTTGGCCCTTCCGTTGTCTGGCCCTCATTAATGCCTAAACTACAAAGTGTGACAGTGGACCAGGACCATAGTGTATGATGTTGTAAATGGCCTCCATCAAAACCAGCAACCTCAGATACTGTCCATGAAAAGTCAACACATATGAGGACCCTGACTGTTCAAACGCTGAGTAACATTGTTCAAATGATAAAGATGAGTCGTGTGTGTTGAATACCAGCCATTTACTTCTGCACAGAGGCTATGATGTTTCCCGATACATTACCATCCACAGAGGCCAACTGGAGTACAAATGTTGCAATGACATATGCCGGATCCAGACACCTGAGACATTCTCTCACTCAGCACACCAAGGTTGCCCAGTTGAAAGTCTCATTACACGTTTTCAGTGACAGGGTGGGACCATCCATGTGTAGGTGACCATGTCCTCAATGGCTTCTCTCAAATTTTTATACAAACAATACCCAATAGAAACAAGATTAGCTGCCACTAACTCATGAGGAGACCTGGAAGTTACAGTGACAACATACACCCTGACAGTTGATACTGGATCAATATTGGACCACACACATGTACATGTACCATCCAATCAACAAAATATTTGCAAGCAGCCGATCACAGTAGTGTCCCAGTTGTAACCTAGCAGGAAGAATGAAACATGCCACTAAACCAGGTAATGCATAAAGGGCCACATACATCAACAACCTATTTGCTATCATGACATGAGGAACGTTGAGATTTTGCAAAAAATATCAATGCAAAATGGTATGTCAGATTTCTCCAAAGAATCAATAGGGCAAATGTAAAATGGGCAAATGGGATTACAGAATGGCAAACAGTGAATCATACCCTATTTGCTTCCATGAGCCTGCTGCTGAAGGTTTAGCATTACTGAATTTGGGAAACCCTTGGATAAATTTGCAAGTCTGGAAGAGCAAACCCTAGGGTGCTGGGGGCCTAAGTCCACCTCTACTGCCCCCCAAATATACATTATTTATGCACATGTGAAGCACACACATGCATAAGGCGCATGTGTGCCCTACATGTCAAAAGTAAAACACATTTAAGATACATTAACTCGTAATTAGGACATGGTTACCCCCTTAAAAAGTGTAGGCGACAATTGCACTACCTATTTGGCCTTTATATAATTTTGATTACCGTGATAAATGTGGACACATTTTTGCTAAGGAATACATCCTGGTATCCCATTCATATTTTGAAAATAGCCATCAGCAATTACCCACATATGTGTACAATTATGAGTAATATCCATTTTGACCAATCATTACTATTGCACTGTGGATACCTTCTATACATCCTATAAGGGACATTTGCCATAGCTAACCCCAAATGTGTACCACTTAGCACGGTTTGGTCATGACAAAATTCATTTCTCAATTTGACAAATGAAAGACATATTTGTCATAATGCGTCATATTTCCACGCATACAGCTTGTGCGTCATAGTTTTTGACGCACAGGAGTGCAGATAATGCAGAGTCAAAAAATTATTTCAAAAATAGATCTCATAATATCCTGCATAACATGGCCTCCATTTTTTTCCATAATGCTTCATATTTCCACGCATACAGCTTGTGCGTCATAATTTTTGACGCACAGGAGTGCAGATAATGCAGAGTCAAAAATATTTTTCATATTTAGATATCATATTTTCCAGCGGCTTAATTTTCAACTCTAGAACTGTAAAATAAGCCTCAAACAAATATAATAGAGCAATGAAGAATTTTATTTTGACTCTGCATTATGTGCACTCCTATGCGTCAAAAAATATGACACACAAGCTGTATGCATGAAAAAATGACGCATAGCGGGGAAAAAACGGCGGCCATTTTATGCAGGATGTGATGTAATAGGATATCCTGTTTACAGAATCTGTACAGTGGGTGTACTTTCACTTTCACTTTGCAGTCTCAGATTATTCTAGACTGTGTGGCTGTGTGGAAAGTGTTGTCCTGTGTATTAGTGCTTTTGTGTCCAGTGTACCATCTCAATTGTGCTTTTGTCATCATTGTCTTGTTGTTGAATACTGTCTGAGTCTGTGTTGTATTATTTTGTCAAGTCCAGTGTTTTATTTATTGCCTGTGGGAGTCTGTTGTGGGTACTGTAGTATAGGGGTTAGTTGGGCTCTTCTTCTTAAGTTTTCTTTGTATTTCACCACTCTACCTTTCCCCATTTCCCCCTTTTCTTTTTTCTACAACTTTTTCCCCTTTGTCAGTGCTGACATGTCTGGTAGGCCATGGCTTTCTAGGATGGGTGAGGAGGAATTGGGGGGATTTATATGGCTTGTTTGCCATTTCCTCCCACTCATGCTGGAGGCTGGGGGTAGGGTGATACAGGGGTATCACACGGAGGCCCGTAAAGTCCGGTGGGGGAAGGTGCACCATCACTTGGTCAGTGTATATGGTAGCCTAAGGAATGACCATCAACTGAAGCACCGCTGGGCTGATCTGATATCCATGGAGCAAGATCTGCTGGACCACCTGGGAATCAGGATTGGTGGCCATGTTGGTGAGTACAGATCAATTACATGTGCACAATTTAAAGCTGTGTGGCAACATGTGATGATTGTTACCCAATCTGCCAGATAAGTAGCTGACTGTGTGTAATGCTAGGGAAACCTACTGGGTAATTGATGCACAATGTGAAAGAGGACAAATGCTAGCAGTCAGGTAGCTCATGTTTTCTATACATACCGGTTGCCTGTACCAGTATGTAATGTAGTGCTGCCTTTGTGTCAGACAAGCGACACATTAATGACGCAATTAGGACTCTACAGGTCACAATAGCCAGTGAAAAATGGATGTTGAAACATCATACCTACATATGTAGACGCCATAGCTAGACTGACATTTGTAAACCCTACATGATGCTATAAATGAGTGCTGCCTTCACCTCAATTGAAGTTAGCAATGTTGTCCACACATATGTCACATTGTGTGTCTGGTTGGTGTGTATGGAAAATGACCACATAGGCTGTTTGAGTTTGAGAGGTCATGCAGTCCTCAAGTAACCAGCTTTTGGATGTCTCTCTTAGATGCACATGATGAGATGAATGCACCCCTATATTGTTGGTGCATACTAATGGAGGTGCATCTTTGCCACCACATGACTGTCCAGGCCACTGCATGTGTGTAGTAGGGTGTGTAACTGTAGCAGGAGACTCATCCAATGTAAATGTTGCTCATGAATAATTCCATGCAGTATGAGCATCTGTGAAAGGGTTTCATTACTCATGTCATATTCTCACATTGTCTTTGTAATTGCAATTGTTTGTCAGTGCACGGATTCTGAGTATATTGTTCCTTCCATGCTTTACAGGTGGTCCTGCACCATACACAGTGGGAGAGGTGGCTCATTTTAAGGACCCCGACACCTACAGTGAGTGTTGCATGTGTGCTATTTTTAATGTTTGCTGGTGATGCATGATGAACTACTGTGTGTTCAACAGAATTCAAGGTTTGATGCGCTGCCCATTCATTAGTATTGTTCCATTAGTGGGATTTCAGTTATCGCTTCATTTTGAGTTGACCTATGCTTATCCATTTCTCAGATTTTGGGTCTGTAGGCCATTCCAGTAGCGCCCGCTATGGGGAATGGCGTAAGTCATGTGGAATACACTGGTTAATGTAAGAGTTGCTCTGGGACTTGTCTCGGACTGAATCTGCATTTCAGACTGACATTCTCCCAGATAGCTTCTGCAAATGGCTTGTCTGAAATCTGCTGCTTCCCTAGTTAACGATGGACAGAGTACACTGTAGGTTGGATCTTCCAGGGGCATGTACTTCCACAAGGTGTACTAGAAGTGTGTGGGACTAGAGTGCCTAGGTGTACATTCTACTCATGATCATGGGTGTTCTTGCTCCTCTGTGTCTGTAGAAAAATATGCCTCACTGGTAGTATGTGATGTTGGCCTAAGTCAGTACATTTTGACATGTGTGGACCTTGGATAGGACAAGGTTTAGCTGACTCCGATTTGATGCTAGCCCTTCACTGGTGTTGTGTGTGTGGAGGCAAAAACGTGTTGAGCTTTCTATACACTCCTGGGTGTGCATTGATCATGGGATTGTTGGATGTTCTTCCCACCCCCCCCTCAAAGACTGCCATGTGTTTGGGAATAGGGTACCTAGGACTGTAGCAACCAGTATGTTACACATACTTGTGACCATTTGAAACTTTGTTTTGAACCTAGTGTACACACTCGGTTATGGCACATGAGTTCTATACTAGCAAATCCAATTACAAATCTCAGATATTGAGGGTTGTGATTGTTATTACATACACTGACATATGTAGTCAAGGCAATAGGCGGAGGAGGTGCAGCCATAATGTCAGCTGCATTACTAATTATTTTGATGAGAAGTTTAGGCTGATGTCACCCATCATGTATAGACATGTATATGCTAGGTGTGAGATGCCCTTTGTATGCAGGCTTCCCATGTACTTCCTCTGAGACTTTCAATGATCTATGTGGTGATATGAGCTGTTACAACTACAGTAAAAGTAATTTCCAATCGACCCATTGTGCTATTCCACCCAATGCATTTCCTATGGTAAATAGTTGCCCTTTCTCTTCACAGCTGCAAACATGAGTGCCGCACAGAGGCATGATTTTGAAAGGTGGGCCATGAGATACCGGCACATCCTGCAGGTGCAGTCGGGGTTCTGACGGATGGCCCATAAATACCAGGCGGATCGGGCCTCTGGAGCATGGTGGGCCTCACCACAGGGTGACCCAACGTTGCCCACTACAGCCACCACCACCACAACCACCAGTTCTCCCCATGTGGCCCCAGCAACGGCGGGGACAGTTGTCCCTGCCTCTGCAGCACGATCTGGACCCAGCAATATCAGAGCTGCAGGACAGTCCAGTGGGCTACAAACAACTCCCACACAGAGCACCTCTGCCAGCACACAGACAGCAGCAGCACCTCCAATTGACCCTGCGGCATTCCAGGCTTTAGACCGCAAAATGGACAAGTTCATTCGGAAGGTGGACAAGCTGAGCCAGGATGTGGCGTACATAAAGAAGCGGGTCAGGTCCATCAGGCGGACCCTACGGAGGGCCAACCTCTAGGACTTATATGGTCTATTTTAATTTATCCCTCCCCTCTCTCCTCTTTCCTTTTTATCATGATAGGTGGGTTTGGGGGATTAGTATTAGGTTAGTATAGGTTGTTAGCTTAGTTAGTTTTAGGGAGGAGGGTGGGGGGTCCTTATTCTTTCTATTTTTCATTTTTGAGTGTGTGGGTGGGTGGGTGCCCGTCAATGTTTGCATTCCTGTCTGTTTAGAAAAAAAAAAACATATATATATATATAAAAAAAATACAAAAAAATATATGATTGTTTAGGATAGTATAGTATGTGTGTAGGTTAGTATGTGTTGTCCTGCATGTGTCCTGTCTCATAATGGTGGGTGGGGGGTTGATGTTTAGATCGATTCGTTATATGTGTAGAGTAAGTTTAGCTTAGGTTAGTTAGGGACAGTTGTGGGTTAGGAGTAGTCAGATTAGATTAGTGTGGGTTTGACTTTTCCCTTAGTTGCCTCTAGTGTGAATACTTTTGAATAAATATATAGTTAACCCTTTGCATTATGTGTTAACTGCTACTTGATCATGGCCTTGCCATCAGTGTAGGTGATTGTTGTTCTATGACATTTGTGTCCTATGCTACACACCGAAGGAAGAAAAAAGAGGTTTAAAATGGCAGCTACCCCTGTGCTAACTTGGTAAGTATCCACCATTTGATAGAACCACCATTTGGAGTTTACATGGATCACAAAGGATTTGTGTTGATGAGTATGTTTTCTACTTCACAAAGTGTGCTTCCAGACTTGGTATTGTGGGTAATTTATTAGGTCGGACTGCAGTGTGATGTTCAGGGACATCTTTGTAGATGAGGTGTTGTTAACACTCTTGTCTTCTTGTCTTCATTACTGACATAGATCGTGTGTGCAAAAATTCAGCATGACTTCCCTTCTTGGAAGTATACTCAGAAAGGGTGATTGATGCTGTGTTTAGTTGTGTTTGGTTAGATTAGACTGCATAATTTAATGTTTTAGTATTGCATGGTGCCCACATTTATCAGCCACCATTAGTTGACTTTGATTGCTATTGATGGAGTATTATTCTGTCCAACACAGCATGATTGTGTGTGGTTTGTCCTTTCATCAGTTATTCTCCTTAGGATGGTCAGGCTATGATGCAATCCTGGCCACTGCACAGATGTATCAGACTACATGATGTCAGGACAGTTGTATTGACAAGCTACATGGTTGTCACACAGGCACTTTTGAGTCATCTACTGCACAGTTGATGTGTCAAATTACACAGAGACATATTAGTTGTGCAAGTGCTATTTATTGATAGGTGCTGTAGTGCAAAATGTACATTGTCCATGTTTGCTGAGTCCGTTCTAGTGCATTCTTAAATGGTGATCCTACAGAAGGGGTGTGGATGATGCTCCTGACATGCTGGGGTGATGTTACAGACAGTGCAGAGGGACAGGATTTGCTGATTAGTAGGAGAGAGACATTCACTGGCAATGCTGACAAGTCATACAGTGGTTAGCAGAACAGTCATTGAGTATAGTTGTAGTGAGACTGGCATTTGACAAAACGTAGGACCTTGGTCAAAGTAGGCCATGGTGCAGGGACTAGTGCTTCTGGGTACTCTTCCGTGTGAATGTGATCTGTTCCATGTCTTCTTCTTCTGATGTGTGTGTTGCCTGCTTTGTCCTTGTTGTTGTTGTTTGTGAAGGGGCAACACACACCTCAGTGTTAGAAGACGTGGAGTCAGACATCCCGGTGGCTGCTCCCTGTGAAGGTCTTAAGGGCAGTACTGCAGCAAGGAGGGCCTGCTGGTTTTTGAGAATAGCAGCTACATCACGATGGTAGGCAGCCAGGTCGGCCCTGAGGGAGTCATGATTGCATTCGCGCATGCAGTGGAAAGTTTGGGGTGCGAGGTGTTGTGGCAACTCCCTTACTGCAGTGGCGAATTCCTTTATAGTTTCTTTTAGTCCTTGCAGTATGGATGTTAGGGCTTGCATAGCTGCTGCCTGATCTGCAGATGACATCATGCACAAGCGCACCCCCTCAAGGCTGGCTGCCATATTTTGCATCCCCACCCGCACCTCCTTGGCCAGCTCCCGCTGTACTCCAACTACAGTTCTTTCAAAGCTGGTGCCAGTGTCATCAGAGTCCTCAGCTGTGTAGGAGCTGGCAGGTCATGCAATTGGGGTGGTGGGTGGTTCTTCTGTGATGGCTGCTTGTTCTGTGCTCCTCCTTGTGACTGAAGGTGGGGTCTGGAGGGTTTCAAGGACCTTTTGGATGGTCTCCTGGGGAATGTTTATGGGCTCGTCATCCATGTCATCAGGGAAATCTGGGACAGGCATATCGGCAGGAGATCCACGTTCCTCTGCAATGAAACAGGATACAATTAGTGTGCCTGTGTTGTGACAATTTTTACGTAACATGCCAGCCTTTTGATGAATTTACTTTGTGATCTTGTTTGGTATTGGTATCTGCTGTCCTTCATATGGGCATTGTTATAGGCCTATGGCCCACCTGTGTGTCACATGTATGATATAGAGTTATCAGACTTGTCTGCCTAATCGCCTCTAGGTGTTGCTTTGTACCAAATAGGGAATAGCCATCTTTTTGTCCTACTCGACCCTTCGTGTATATCTATTCTTATGGTGAGACCTTTCACCGGCTGTGGGTGTTCTGATTGCCCTGGCAGCACACTTGCCTCTCAGGACCTGCCCCAATCCCTGATTGTTCACATTGACTTAATTGTAATTGGCATGTGGCATATCCTATGCATGGCAATGTTATGATGTGATACGGATGTAGACATTGTTAATGTGTCCTGCTGATGTTGGGTAATGTGTGTTTAATTGCATTGCCCTGTTTATCGTATCAATGTCCTATTTGGTCCTCTGACTGTGCAATGCTGTTGTCTGAGCAGTATGACATTTGTGATGTTGCCTTGTTAGCCAGGCACGTGAAGGACCCTGACATATGCAGCATGTGTGTGTCCTTAGTGCTGTGTCGCTCCTATTGCTGTTTACTTTGGCTGATGTATGTGACAACTATGGGCATTGACATATGAGTGTACTGGGGCCTTTGTCTTGATCCAGGAGATTGTTGCAGATGTCATCCTCACCCCCTAATTTAGGTATGTATGTTCCATGGGGAGGTTACTGCCATTGGCTACTATAGCTGCACAGAGATCAGAGGTGTTAGTGTCAACTGTTGTTGCAGTTACATTGCAGTTGTTGTTTTGGCTAGTGGATTGCTGATAGGACCCTAGTTAATGTAGGAGATATTTTGGCTGACGAGTGCCAGGATGTAAGTTTGACATAGTGGCCTTCCCTCCTGTCGAGGCTTTTCCTTAGCTCCATTGTTGTCATGACAGGATGCCCCCATGGGACTGTTGTTGGTGTTGTGTTATGTTGTGCCCCAGCTTCTGTATGTGCAGGGCATGCCCCCCTGCCGTGCCCCTTTACCCATGTCACTCCATGTATATGCTGACATACATGCAATGTGTAGTAGGTATTTCCCCCCCCTGCTTACAGTCAACATTATTGCATTATAATTCCCCATGCGACTTACCCTGCATGTGCGTTGTCTCGTGGTAGTCTGCACTGTCCTGTCCTTGAATCCCTGTGACGATCTCCTCAGGGATGACGCCTGCGACCATCTCCTCCATGTGGTCCATGGCCTCCTGGTGTGCTGGACTCCCCCCTCCAGTCTGCAGTGCTGCCTTCCTGTTCCTGGCCATTTTTTCCTTTGTCCTGCGTTTGCAGTCATGCCAGCGTTTCTTACACTCGGTGACTGTCCTGCGTACTTCAGCCACATTGTTGATCTTGTCAACAATTTGTTGCCATATGGTCTCTCTCCTACTGATTGGCAACTTAGAGGTGATGAACAGTTGGTGCTGGTGTTCCGTCATCTCTTTAACCAGGATTTCCTGCTCCTCTGCACTGAAGCAACACTTTTTTTTCTTCTATATATGTCCTGGTTCTTGTATGGATCATCCTGGCTGGTTCCTGGTCTGCTGTCATCTTCCTGGGGTCTGTAGTGGCATCTGGGATCCATTTTGGCTCTCCTCTGCTGAAAGGGCAGGGTTCGCGGGTATTTTTGACGCTATTGCGTAAAAAAAAAAGGCGCTTTCCGGGTTGCGCTGTCGTAAATCGACCCACAGTCATTTACATTGCGTTAACGTTGTTTTCCTTTACGACTTGACGCCACGATGTGCATCCCAAAAAATTACTCCCACCTGTTGATTGTGCCGCTGCGCATCAAAGTATAAATTTGACGCCCACACGGCGCATCGAAATGGTGTTAGCCGGCGGTAAAAATTTTGACGCAAAACTGCGGCGGCGCAGCTTTGCGACAAAAAGTATAAATATGGCCCTGAGATGGGCAGGAGCTAGGTCGAACTACTCTAAATGACAGATAATTCAAAGAACACATTTGTGACAGACTGAGTGGCCCTTTGCACACGCACAGTTTGGGGGCTTATTGGAGCTAAATACATTGGGGCCCTGTCAGAGAGCTGGAGCATGTTATCATGCCCCTCAGCTTCTTGCAGAAGCTTGGACATCCACACCTGAAAGGCCATCCAACTGCAGGATATCATTGTCACACTATGAATGACTGTGCAGTGCTTATAAAATGACCATTCACCATGCAGCAATGCACCTGTTGAATTTGTGTAATGTAGGCACAATACAATAATTCTCAATTTTGCCCAGAAAGATGCATTAATTGCCAAAAATAGATGGATTTACACTTGCTATCTATTAACAGAAGAAACCTTGTCACTGTAACTTTGCTCCTGCACAAGTGTAAGCTGCTTACATGGAATTAAGCATGTGTAAATCCAAATATAGCATGGAAAGTGGGTTTAAGAGGGCATGGTTTAGCTCCTGAGTATGTGAACAGACACAAAAATATCAGATTTTGGACATTCACAACCTGAGAAGTGAACCTTTCCTAATTTGGAAATCGCTTGCTCAATTCAGTTCAAGGCAGTTATTAATCATTAGTTTCAAATTGTACTAGATGTCACTGTTCATTGTATGCAGCTAAAATGGATTACAGTTATGGACAGTGTGGAATAATAGGTACTGTCACCCAACATTCAAATACTATACTTCTCTTGATAGTGACTGACGTGTAGGCTTTGATACAAGTTATGTGGATCTGAATTATGATAGCAGCAACCAAGCCTGAGGGAAAAGTGAGTAATTTCCTTTGCAGAAATTGCATGAAATTTAATAAAATATGCAAAATTACATGTCATTACATGAAATGCAGTTCCTTCACCCCACCCACAAAGAGGAGGCATTTTGCACTCAAAATTGGTGCAAAATTGTGCGACAAGCAATATACACATGAGTGGCCATTTTGAATGCTGTGGCAGCCCAGATTATAGTCTGCAGTGTGACGTTCTTGATAGAACAAGTATTGAACGATTAAGAGATTTGTGTCATTATTGATTATTTTTCACAGCCTTGACAGGCCTTGAAAAAGTCATGATGTGATTGTCCCAGACGAAACACGTGTTGGCCAGGCTGAATGTGGAGTTACAAAGAAATATCAAGTCGAATAAAGTGATTTAACACTATAACAACCATTGGCTGTTATTTCAAGGTTTTGGGTAGTTCCCTTTCAGAGCACCATCTAGTACTCAGGAGTCAAGTTTATAACATGTCTACATTTATTACCATATGTACTAGACTGTGTGCGCCTTATTCCCATTAAACCACCTTTTCGTAATTACTATAGTCTGCTCATGCATGCATGTTTCCCAAGCTTTCCCAATTAAGTTAGACAATTTTCCAACCACATATATTATTTTGTCCCCTTTATTTTTACACTGTCTTGTTACCTTTCATTTTGATTGTCTGCTAATGTTTTCATGTAACTACTTTGAGAAAGTGGGTTATTAATTGTGAAAGATGTGAGACCCTCTAAAGTAATAAATCCACAATTGTCTTTTTACTGGGAACCTAATACCAATGGTAGCACTTAACTCTCTCATTGTAGCAATGCAATGTAGTCTAAGGTCGAATATGGGGAGGTGGGGTGGCATGTAACCCACATTTATTAAATCATTGTCTAGTTAGTGCTTTTTATATTGAAAAGGAAAAATACTATTATTATACTCATACTAAATACTACACATGAAATTACAAATATATACAGATGGATGATATACCTTTAGCGACACCCTCATATCATGTTGCATCTTAGTGGGTTCTCAACCCTGTAACCACGATGACTCCTACCTATACTAGATGCAATATCACACTATAAGGCAGCAACATATTGTGATTCACCATTGAAACCAAAACGGACAATTCAACCATAGGCTACATGCTATAATTGAGGCTCCCAGTTTCATGGCATTTATTTTTTTAACATTTCCATCTGTATTGATCCACATTTATATGTGGACTGTCTTATTGGTATTTATCAGTTGTACTTTGATGCCTTTCGCGTTTTAGCAAATTAAACAGCCAAATATAGGAAAACACTACATCCCCAGGTACATGTTAATGAATATATGTTAACATATGACTGTAATTAGGGAAATCTTATCTTATTTTTTTTAACTCTCCATGCTATCTATCTGCTCAGCTTTTGGCCTGGAATTCATAAAGGCCAGCATGGAAGTTATGTACAAGAAACACAATTTTCTGTATTTTTTCAGTTTTAAAAAATAAATACAGTCAAGAATTTCATTTTTTCTGCAATATTTACATGTTAAAATCAGTAAAAACAGAAAACTCCGAGCCTCATTTATAACCCACATTTAAAGTCAATAGCATTTATTTACTGGGAAAATCTTACATTGTTAATCATCAGCATTGTCAATAAAACATTTGTTTGAAAAACATGTGTGACAAAGTATATCTTTTACTTTTATTAGACTGAAGCTGCAGTCTTCAGACAAACTCACAAGGGTCACTGCACTCCCAGACCCATAGTCCCCCATAGTAGCTAAAAAAAAACCTTAATATGAAGCAACACCTCTCCAGGGTCATGCAGTTAACCCCTTATGAGACATAGGGCTAGTTATTCAGGGAAATCTCTGGAGGAGCTGCTGCATACTCTGCAGCCCCCACAACACTTGCAGGTATCCTTGGTGGTATCCAGGCCCATTTTGGGGCCACCATAGAGAAAGCTGTGTTTCAATTAAGCACCCTCCAAGGGGCTAATGAGGCACTCCTTACACAAGGTCTTGCATAATTTATTAGTGACTTCTTCTTCATGGTGCCCTAGAAGAATCAAATGATCAGCCTCCCTTCACAGCCCTTAACCTTAAATGCTGGCAACCCATGCCCACCAAGTACGTAGATGCTATTTGTGGGCTGGGCCAGTGTGGGAGCCCTCTACAGCTCTGCTCATCTGGCTCCCTACATGACTGACATTTCTGGTATGCTGACATGGAAGCTGGGAGCTGATGTCTAGCACTTGTTCCCTGTTCTCCTGTGGCTGGGGAGAAAGAGAGTGCTCTTCTCCGCTGTCCTATTAGCAGTTCTTTGTGGATCCTCTTCTGCCCCAGAGGTATGGTGTCCCCTTGGACTCCTGAATTACATCTGGCCTGGGGATTTGGGGTCCACAGGCTATCAGAGATCTAGGGGGAGCGGACCTCATGCCTGCCCCTCCCAGGAACATTAATTAATTGAAGGTTCACCAACACCAGAGTGGTTGGTACTCCTGTGGGAATATTACGAAGAAGTTGCAAAGTGCCACCTGCTTCATTCTCTCCCTGGTCTCCCCTGGGGCCAATTCACACAATGTTGGGTTGTTTTGTTCCTGGTGGCCAACCCTTGCCATCATAAGGAATTTACTTCAGGCCTGCGGGTCTCTAAAGGAGTGCTTTTTTAGAAGCTGGATTTTCTGGCTCTCTGTCCCAGACCTGTCCTCTGTCTGGACACCCAGAGTTCTCCACTCAGCAGCCAGCATGCAAAGCAACCTCCTGGAACATGCCCTAGTATTCATAGTTTCCTAGGTACTTGCAGGGTATCTTTGTGTCAGCAAAGTCATGGGCCAGTCCACAGCAATCCCTGGGGGATCCATCTTGGGTCCTCCAGCAGGTCCATTCCCCATTTGTTCCTCATGTGGCATCACGGACCCAGGAGAGACCCATGTTAGGCCTAGGTTTCAGCTACAGGAAATTCCAAAAGTCCATTCTTGCAGAGACATTATGGGGGTCATTCTAACCCTGGCGGTAAAAACCGCCAGGGCGAATGACCGCGGTAGCCCCGCCAACAGGCTGGCGGTGCACCGCTGGGCATTCTGACCGCGGTGGTTCAGCCGCGGCCAGAAACGGAAAGTCGGCGGTGTCCCGCCGACTTTCCGCTGCCCTTGAGAATCCTCCATGGCGGCGGAGCGCGCTCCGCCGCCATGGGGATTCTGACACCCCCTACCGCCATCCTGTTTCTGGCGGGTCTCCCCGCGGGGGTGCCGCGGGGCCCCTGGGGGCCCCTGCAGTGCCCCTGCCAAATTCGCGACTGGTGCTACTACACCCGTCGCACTCCAGCAACTCCGCCGGCTCCATTCGGAGCCGGCTTCATCGTTGCTGGGTCTTTCCCGCTGTGCTGGCGGGCGGCCTTTTGGCGGTCGCCCGCCAGCACAGCGGGAAAGCCAGAATGGCCGCCGCGGTCTTGTGACCGCGGTGCGGTCATTTGGCGGTAACTGCATGGCGGGCGGCGACCGCCGCGGTTAGAATCACCGCCTATGTGCCTTCTCCTAGCAGTTGAAGATTTTGTCACCATTGACACTCCCAGGTTCAGTGAGATCTCACCTGACTCTTTTATCTGTGGGTGGGTTTTAGGTAGAGATTGAATGTTCCAGAAGACAGGCATTCCTACTAATCCTAGGGTGTCACAGAGGATTGTCTCAGAATGCTGTTCAGAAGGGTTTCCACCCATGTCCTAAACTGTCATGCACAAAATTGTATGACTTTCCAATATGGGAGCAGAATAGTTAACTTGCCCAGTAGATGGGACAAAGTCCTGGACATGGAAATATGACAATTCATAATGTGCCATAAGGTGTGTAGGTATCATGTTTGGGATTGGAAACCTGCACTTGGAGTGCATGTTTACCCCTAGATTGGTACCTTGCTGGACTTCGTAGGCCTATGTGGAGCAAAACTGTACTTTAGTGCAGATATCACCTACAATGTGTAATGCAGTGTAAACACCACAGACCTTCAGTAAGTACCACAGATGTGCACTATGAATGTCCTCCCCCATCATAAGGACTGGCCTGGGTCAGAACCAATACTTGAAGAGTCCATTCTGCAAAAGTCTACCTGTGCACAGATAGTGGGTAGCACAAGATTCTAGTCTCATACATGCAGCCCACACATGTGTGACCACCACCGCACCTCTTAACCTAGCTGGGTAGCAGCAGCTTTAGCCTAAAAGTGGACACCAGTGGTTAGCACTCTCAGTCAAATTACTGTAAATTTAATGTGCATAAGAATCAGGTAGTGAGACTCGCTTACTGTAAAAGTCCAAAAACCGAGTAGTCAAATGTAAAATATCTTAGGGGACCAAATGGGCAAAACCCATTTGCTATATTTACCCTGATTGATACTACTGATCAGTGCCTTTATTTTCTTTTCCTCCTTTCAAGAAAAATAAAAGAGACAGGGGTCAAGAACAATTGGAATGAGGGGAGTGACACCACAACCTCTACCTCCACCGTGCTTGAAGGTATGTCTACTACCAGTAAGTTGTGTTTAGTCACTCTTCTTTAATTTAGCAATAATTAACCTTTGCTCTTTCCTACACAGAATACCCTTCCATATTTCCTTTTTTTTTTTTTTTGCTGTTTCCTCTCTCCCCCTTTTATTTAGTTTAGTGTCCATTAAGTTAACAACACACACCTCTTTGTGTTTATAGTTACATTCCAATCTACTTCTTCAGTCTATATTCTCCCCTTCTTCACCTGTCTGTCAGGTTTTTTCCTCTCCCTTCTCTTAACCAGTAGCTCTTCTATACCCGTTTAGGCTTTCCCCCATTTTTAGGGTCAAGCCTGCGAGTGCATGCACTAGCGCATGCGTCTCGCTTGAAAGACTGTTGTACAGTAAAGGGCCGGGAGCCCGCCTGTCACTTTCCATTTGATGGCTTGCATGGCACTCTGCTTTACAGCCTCGTAATTCTCACGGCAGGCCTTGCATCATTTCCATTTCTCTGTGTGGAGCAGGGACTAAGCACTGAAGATTCAACTTAATCAGTGCCCATTTGATGCTCCTAATGTGATTGAGGTACTATTTTGTTCTTTTAATCTTCTAGTGCCCTGCAAACAGAAGGTGTATGATTATCAAAAATGTGCCCACAGGACATATAGAATTGAAAAGATTTCATTTTTAAAGCTAACTTTATTTTATTTTGCCGAATCATCTTTTCTCACTTTGTACTTATGTTTTCTTTTGTTTTTGCTCATAGGCGCTGCTCTCAAATGACTATTATTTTGTTCTAAATATTGCAAAGCAACATTGTTTCTTTATTATGTGTTATTTCTGAAATTATGCTTAAAAACATATTCCTGCAGTTCACCCGATCCACCCTACACCAATCTGTCCCAATACAATCCACCTCAATCTACCCTACCTTACCCCACACTAATTCACCCCACCCCAATCCAATCCACTCCAACCCTCTGCACCCCACTCCAATCTTCCCAACCCACACCAATCCAATCTGCCTCACTCCAGTTCACTCCACTTCAATCCAAAACAATGTACACCACTCCAAAACAATCTTCCCCACTCCAATTTAAAACACTTTGTCCCACTCCAATCCAAAACAATATGCCCCTCTCCAATCCAAAACAAAAAGCCCCACTCCCATCTACCTCACTCCAAATGCCCCATTCCAATCAAGAACAATCTGCCCCACTCCAATATTCCCCACTGCGATCCAAAACAATCTGCCCCATTCCAATTCAAAACAATCTGCCCCACTCTAATCTGTCTCATTCCAATCTGCTCCACTTTAATCCAAAACAATTTGCCACTCTCCAGTTCACCCACTGCAATCTGCCCAACTTCAATCTACAACAATCTGTCCCACTGAAATCTGCCCCACGCCAGTCCAAAACAATCTGCCCCACTCCAATCTGCCTCACTCCAACCTGCCCCACTCAAATCCAAAACAATATGCCCTACTCCAATCCAATCTACCTCACCCAATCCACCCCACTCCATCCCAATTCATCCCAATTCAATCCATCCCACTCCATCCAATCCACCCAATACCAACCCAATCCAAGCCTCAACAATACAATACAATCTACACCACTCCAATCTACCCTAATACAATATGTTCCACTCCATTATACCTAACTCCAATCTGCCCCACTCCTTTCCAAAACAATCTGCCCAACTCCACTCTGCCCCAGTACAATCCAAAACAATCTGTCCCACTCCTAACCACTGCATTCCAATCTGCCTCACTACAATCCATTTCAATCTTCCCCACTCCAATCTGCCCGCTTCATTCTGCCATACTGTAATCCAAAACAATCTGCGCCACTCCAAACTGTCCCACTCCAGCCTTTCCCACTCCCTTATATCCCACTCCAATTGTAATTAACACTCTCTAATCCAAACAATCTGCCTAACTCCAATGTGCTTCACTCTAATTTAAAACAATATGCCCCACTACAATCCAATACAACATGCCTCAGTCCCATCTACCCCACTCCAGTCTGACGCACTCCAATCCAAAACAATCTGCCCCACTCCAATCTGCCCAATCTAAAACAATCTGCATACTCCAAAACACAATGTTGCACTGCAATCTGCTGCACTCCCATCCAAAACAATCTGCCCCACTCCAAAACAATCTGTTCTACTCCAATTAACCTCACTCCAATATGCGCCATTCCAATCCAATACAATATTCCTCAGTCCCATCTACTCCACTCCAATCTGCCCTACTTCAGTCCAAAACAATCTGCCCCACTTCAATCTGCCCAATCCAAAACAATCTGCCCAATCCAAAACACTCTGTTCCACTGCAATCTGCAGCACTCCAATCCTAAACAATCTGCCCCACTCCAAAACAATCTGTTCCACTCCAAGTCACCTCACTCCAATCTGCCGCACTCTAATCCAAAACAATCTGTCCCACTTGAATCCACTCAACTCAAATCTGCCCCACTCCAATCCAAAACAACCTGCCCACTCAAATCTGCTCCACTCCAGTCTGCCTCAATCCAATCCAAAACAATCAGTTCCATTCCAATGCACCAAACTCCAATCTGCTCCATTCCAATCTATTCCACCTCACCTGACTCCAACCCAATCCACCCTACTCCATTCCAATTCACTACAGTTCAATCCACCTCACCTCACTCCCATCCAATCCACCCTACTCCCATCCAGTCCACCCCACACCAACCCAAACCAATTCAAACCACTCCAATCCACTCTACTCCAATCCACCCTAATAAAATCTGCCCCACTCCAATCTACCCCACTCCAACCTGTCCCCTCAATTCTAAAACAATCTGTCTCACTCCTGTCTGCCCTACTCCAATCCAAAACAATCTGTCCCACTCCAAACCACCCCACTCCAATCTGCCCCACTCCAATCCATTTCATTCTGCCCACTCCAATCTGCCTGATTTTAATCCAAAACAATCTGCCCACTAACACTTGCCCCACTCAAATCCTAAACAACCCACTCTAATCCAAACAATCTGCCCCATTCTAATTTGCACACCTCAATCCAATTCAATCCACCCCACTCCATCCCATTTCACCTACTACAATCCACCACAATCTACCCCACTACAATCCGGTCCACCCCACACCAGTCCAAATCCACCCCAATAAAGCCCAGTCCAATCTACCCCACTCCAATCCAATATACTTCATCCCAGTCCAATCCAATCCATCCCACACCACTCCATTCCAATCCAGTCCAATCCACCTCACTCCAGTCCAATCAAACCCCCTCCTATCCATCCCACCCTACTCCAATACAACCCACACCACTCCAATCCATTCCAACCAATCCACACACTCCAATCAACTGCACTCCAATCAAGTCCACTGCTACCCAATCCACCTCACTCCAATCCATTCCACCCACACCACCCCACTATATTCCACTCAATATGATTCACTTTAATCCACTACAGTCCACATTAATCCACCCTATTCCAATTCAATCCAACCCACTTCAAACCACCTTAATCCACCCCACTCCAATCCAGGCTACCCCATCCAGATAATCTACCCCACACCAATTGAATCTACTACACTTCAATCCAATCCACCCCACTCTAATCCAACCCACTCCAATCCAATCCACCAAAATCCACTCCAGTCCAATCCACCCAAATCCACTCCACTACAACCCACCCCACTCCACATCACTACACCCCACTTCAATTTACCCCACCCCAGTCCAATCCAGCCCATCCCAAATCAATCCACTCATCCCTATCCCTATACAATCCTCCCAATCCAGTCAACCACAATCAATCCACCACACTCAATCCATTCCACCACACCCAAACCTAATCCACCACACCCTAATCCACCCAAACCTAGTCCACTCCACTCAATTTAATCTACCCCACTCAATCTAATCCACTTCACTCCAATCCACCCACCCCAATCAAATCAACCCCAATTTGATCCACCCCAATCTGATCCACTCAATATGATGTATTACAATTCAATCCACCCCACTCCAGTCTACCCCACTCTAGTCCACCTGACTCTAATCTAATTCACCCCATGCCACCCCAATCCAATTCACCCCTCCAGTCCACCCCACCCAATTTCACCCTACCACATATCAACCCACTCGACCCCACTTAAATCCACTCCACTCTACTCTAATCTACCCCACCCCAATCCAGTCCACCCACTCCATCTTAGTTCAGTCCACTGCGCTCCAATCCAGTCCAATCCAATCCATCCAGCATACCCCACTCCAATCCAATGCACCCCAATCCAATCCACCCCACCACACGCCAATCCACTCTACCCCAATTCAGTCCATCCCACTCCATCCCATCCCAGTTTAGTCCACCCCACTCTGAATCAATCCACCCACCCACCCCACTCCATTCCACCCCATCTCAATGCTATCCACCCACTCCAATCCACCCCAATTAAATTCAACCCAACCCATCATCCCCACTACAATTCAAGCTGCCCATCTCACTGCAATCAACCCATCCCCCTGAAACCCACCCTACCCCACCACACTCCAATCCACCCCACTCACTTCAATTCTCCACACTTCACTCCAATCCACCAAACTGTATCCCACTCAAATCCACCCCACCTCATTCCATTTCAGTCCACCCCACTCAAATCCAATCCATCCAGCCCAACCCACCCCACTTCAATCCAGTCCACCCCAATCCCAACCAATCCACCCCATACAACCCAATCCACACCACTCCAATCCAATCCACATCACTCCAATCTACCGTAACACAATCTGCCCTACTCTAGTCTGCCCCAATACAAGCCAAAACAATGTGTCCCCCTCCAAACCACTACGTTCAAGTCTGCCTCACTCCAATCCATTTAAATCTGCCCCTCTCTAATCTACCCCACTCCAGCCTTCCCCACTCCCTTCTGTCCCACTCCAATCCCAATTACCCCCTCTAATCCAAACAATCAGCTGAACTCCAATTTGCTTCACTCCAATCTAAAACAATATGCCCATCTCCAATCCAATGCAATATGCCTCACTCCCATCTATCCCACTCCAATCTACCACATGCCAGTCCAAAATAATCTGCCCAATCCAACACAATCTGCCCTACTCCAGTCTACCTAGTCCAAAAAATTGGTTTCACTGCATTCTGATGCACCCCAATCCAAAACAATCTGCCCCACTCCAAAACATTCTGTTCAACTCCAATTCAACTCACTCTAATATGCCCCACTTAAATCCAAAACAATCAGGCCCGCTCCAATCCACCCCACTCCAATCTGCCCCACTCCAATCCAAAACATTCTGTCCCACTTGAATCCACCCCACTCCAGTCTGCCCCACTCCAGTCCAAAATAATCAATCCCATTCCAATCCACCCAACTCCTATATACCCCACTCCAATCTAATCCACCTCATCCCAACCCAATCCACCCTATTTTATTCCAATTCACCCCACTTCAATCCACCCCACTCCCATCCAATCCACCCCACTCACATCCAATCCACCCCACACCAACCCAATCCAATCCACACCACTCCAACTCAATCCACCCTACTCCAATCCACCCTAATATAATCTGCTCCACTCCAAACTACCCCACTCCAATCTGTCGCCTCCATTTCAAAACAATATGTCCCACTCTAATCTGCCCCACTCCAATCCAAAACAATTGCCCCACTCCAATCTGCCCCACTCCAATCTATTTCAATCTGCCTCACTCCAATCTGCCTGACTTTAATGCAAAACAATCTACCCCACTCCAACTTGCCCCACGTCACCCTGCCCCACTCCAATCCCAAATAACCCACTCTAATTCAATCTGCCCCACTCCAGTTTGTACACTCCAATCGAATCCACCCCACTCCATCCCAATTCACCCCGTTACAATCCATTACAATCCACCCCCTACAATCCAGTCCATCCCACATCAATCCAAATTCACCTCAATCAAGCCCAATCCAATCTACCCCACTCCAATCCAATACACCTCACCCCAATCCAATCCATACGACTCTAATCCACTCCACACCACTCCAGTCCCATCCACCTCACTCCAGTCCAATCCACCCCACTCCAGTCCACATTAATCCAACCTACTTCAATTCAATCCAGCCCACTTCAAACCCCCTTAATCAACACACTCCAATCCAGTCCACCCTTATACAGGTCATCCAACCCATACCAATGCAGTCAACCCCACTCCAATCCAACCTAACCCACTCCAATCCAGTCCACCCAAATCCACTCCAGTCCAATCCATCCAAATCTACTCCACTACAACCCACCCCACTCCACTCCAGTTCACCCCACCCTCTTCAATTGACCCCACCCCAATCCAGCCCACCCCAATCTAATCCAGCCCACTCCTATCCAATCTTCCCAATCCAGTCAACCACACTCAATCAATCATCCTTTAATAGGAGTCAGTTGAAGCAAATTTTCAAAAACTATAACATTTTTACCATCAAACATGTTATCATGTTCTGTCTTCAGGTTTTCCAATAATACTTAAGTGAACAAAAGACAGCATCAAGTTGGATATAATGCAAACCTTATCTATTATCAAACTTTTAATGCTTCCCAGAACTTTATAAAGTATCATTATTTACTTTATTATTGTGCTCCACTGGTAGTAATAGTACTTGATGTAATGTTATTCCTTTAACAATATGTGCAGCTCAACCAGTTGGAGCTGTAACTACATAAGTTAATGTTGAAGATATACTGTAATAACTATTATCAGGAAACGTTTACCAGTACCAGTTTGACCTGATATATATTGATATAGGCTCATGTCTGGAACATGTACAAGAACCATATCCACTTTGCAGTTTATGATCAACTCTTCCTATAATTTTCTCACATAATGCAAATTGATTAGAATTTAATTGTGATAACATTCACTCAAAGCTTATCTTTCCATACACATTTCTCATATAGAAAGTTCTATCTCACTCATTACAATTATTCCTACATTTGACAATATTTGGTGTGCCAAGTGGGTTTTTTCCACTTCTATTAGACACTTTATTGGTACTTTCAGTGTCACATCATATTCCCTCTTGTATTTGTTTTGCTCCAGCATTTTAACATAAATCTTAACCTCTAGTATTCTGATACCATGGGGGTCATTATGAGTACAGCAGACAGTTTTTACCATCTGCCGAACTTCTGACGGTAAGAGGTTCCCACTACCCAGGCTACCTCCCCTCTGGCCCCATTAAGAGTATCCCCCTAGGTCAGGAGGCAAAAACCTGAGTTTCGTCCCACTGGCCTAGCAGGAAACAGGCTACAGGATTGTCTCTGGCTCGATTACAATGCTGTAGTCTGCAGGGTGCATCAGCACCCTCGCAATGTTCATTGTCATCAAAGTAGACAGTGAACATTGTGATGGTGCTGGCCAGGGAGGCCCCTGCACTGCCCTTGCCAAGTGCATGGGCAGCACAAGGGTCCCCTGGGCCCCCTGCACCTGTTCTCCACCAGCATTTTCATGGCATACCTCCATGAAACCACTGGCAGAGAAGGGGGTTGTAATCCCCAGGGCAGCGCTGCCCTGGCAGATTAGGACCGCAACCACCTCCAGAGCTGGCGGTTCCGTGGCGGCCCGACTGCCAGGTTTATAAAGTGACACTCAGACTGCCACATTTAGTGACAGCCAGACTCGTAATGACCCCCTATGTTTGTAGTCATAAATATCTTCCTCGTAAGATATGCATCTGTTAATCAGTTTCCACTCTATTTGCCATGGTCTTAAAAGCTGTAATAGTCCCAAGAAATACAAATCTTTGTTAGTAGGATTACCATATTTAGGTTTAGGTTTCTAATGAATAATGTGGGTAGGTTTTGAATGACATATTAAACAACAGTTTGTTCCCTGAACATGCAATTTTCTACTATGAACATCCTCACCAATATTATTTCTGCAAGTGTAAAATTGATAAACTTCACATAGAGACATATAGAGACAACTTCCCCAATAAAGGGCTCCTGTTAGGATAGTATGTGTATAATAAATTGGTTTTCACAATGTCCTTGTTTGAAGTTGTGATTACAAACACCTACATACATTTACTGGATCAATAGAACATAATTCCCTTGGTGTTTTTATAGACACATCTGGCAAATTATTGTTAGCATCATTACTTTCAACTTCATGTAAAAAAGCTTTAGTTGTTATGATATTTAACCCTATTCCAGTTTGTATTACATGAGCAACAGCATAAGAGGTAACAGATTGTTCACTTTCATATAGTAAATTGAAAATATAAGGTATATTTTGCCTGAATGTGGGCCTTCAGAACATAGGGCCTCATTATGAGTTTGGCGGTCTTTTGGCAAGACCGCCGTGGTGGCGGCCGCTAAAAGATCGCCATGTTGGCCGTAACTCGACTAGGACACTGGATGGCGGGATAGAGGCGGTACCACCACCAGCACCACCACCCCGCCAAAAACCTCATATCCTATTATGCCCCACAAATCACGATATCGGTTCTTCAATGTTGGAAGACCAATGGGGGTGCGAACCAAGGCTGTCAGCAGTCACATCAGTAATACACCACACCACATTGAATAGTTTCAAAATTCCACACCTGACACACATCCACACACCTGACACACCTACACACTGCACTATAAAACACACCCCTTCATACCACACAATTATTTGCAACCAGAACACCATACACTGCTAGATAGAGGCTGCACAATTTGTTTTACCAACCATAGATTAGGCACCCCTATACACTTCACACACCACTCATCCCACACATGCACAACACACACAACACATACATTAGTACCCCACACATTCAACACCATCAGTCAACAACTCACAGCACCCGCACCTCATCACCACTGATTTACCCTTATAATTTTTTTCTTCCCCACTGTCACGTCCACCACTACCATGCCCCCATAAAAACATACCTATTTCACAGATGATGAATTGAGGGTCATGGTAGACTAAATCATCAGTGTAGAGCCACACCTATATGGAGCACAAGTCCAGCAAACATCTATTGCCAGGAAAATGGAGCTGTGGCAAAGAATAGTCAACAGGAGGAATTCTGTAGGCAGCTACCCATGCACAAGGGAGGACATCAGGAAGAGGTGGAACAGGTGCCAGCTGGCAGTCCTCAAGCCTGGCAGTGGGCCTTCACCTCCTCCCCCAACTTTCACATCATGGGAGGAGAAGTTTGTGGACACCCAGGCATCCTGAGGGCTTGACAGGAATACCTGGGGAGTTGAGTCGGGTAAGTCGCAATACAACAACTGTCACCAAATTGCAATGTCCTGAATGCGCACTGATCACCTTTGGCCACCTTAAGAGCCAACCCACTCACCAACCCTGTGTCCAAACGTCCAAATACATCTCTTTGGCATACCACATGTAAACTAAACTCACCTGGGGGAACACTGTCCGTGTATGGCATGGTAGTACAGGGACTGACAGTACTACAACTCCAAGCATGCACTGTTCTACTGTTCAGGAAACCAGCACTTTGTATGACAAGTTAAGTAGCCTTTCATGTGAAACTAACAATCAATTCAACCCACTTGACTTCTCCACTTTTGTATAGTCCATGGCAATGACATCAATGCTATCACCATCTGCTAGTACAATTACAAACAACACACAACTAAAGCTGTGTTCCATACTAAACTTGCCTTTAAATCACCATCTAAACAATGTCATGTACTCCCTTGGATGGGACACCAATATAGGAAGCTTGATGTATTAAGAGTACACCCATACAGATGCCCAGGGATAATGGTTACACCTATTCTTTTGTCCAGCTCTGTTACCATAGTACAGTGTGCAGTTGTTAGTTGACTAAATGATGTTATACATCTAACTTGGAGATCACTTTAAAATGTCGTCATCAATCAGACAAGATATGAGTCAATGAACAGTCATCTGACCACCATGATACTCCAACATCTTCTAGTAAGGTGAATGCAATTAGAAATCTCTGTGTCCCACATAGACCAAACCCAGATGTGGAAGCAGGTGTCATTGTCATGTCAGGGGATCACGTAAAGGCTGTGTCTGCATGTCACATAGCATGTCTTGTGGTCAAAGTTTGATATCACATGTTGCATTACTTTCAGCAACTGTGCAACAGGTAACCTAACCATTGTCACTATGAAAAGGACACCAGAGCTTGCCCCTACCCATCTGGATGAAGCCCTTACTGAGGAATGCACCGCAGGATGTGTGGACATTGAGGACGATGCTGGCCCATCTGGGACACCTGGTCAGTCAACAACTGTGAGCCTCATCCTGCCCACATTGACTCCTCCCAGCCCTGTTGCTTCAACATCACAGGCAACCATTCTCCCCAAACCTATGTTCCAAGGACAGTGTCTACCATTGCGTGCCTCCCAGTACAGGTAGCTGAATCTCCAGTCGTAAACCCAGACAATAATAGACCTGGCACCAGTGGGGATGGGCAAACTGTTCAAGGGGCCCGGGCAAGTGGGGGTGGGGTGCATGGGAGGGATGACGTGGGCCAGAGGTTCGAGGCTCCTAGGGATACAACTGGCTAGGATATCATCTCCCGAGTCTTGGGAGCTTACCAATAATCCCAAGATATGATGGGCCAGGTACTTACCATGATGGGGAGACAAAGCAGCTACAGAGGGACAACCACCAGGAAGTAATTCAGCCATGCAGGCTCAAAATGCCCACTTTGCTTCCATTGCAGGGGTGCTAAGAGACATGAATACTGCACTGAGTAGGGTTTATACACACCCCTTCCACTGGCCCCTTCCACTAGCAATGAGACATCAGTCCCTTCTATATCTGTGGCTGATGGTGGAATGGAGGCCCTACCAGGGGAAGGACATGCCTCAGACACCCCTGCCTCTCTAGCTGAAGAAACCCCCGCAAATGTAGACATCCACCAAAACATCCAGGAACACCAGAAGCCAAAACCAAAACCACTGCAAGGAAGTGAACCTCTATTGATTGGTTCCCCTTGTGTGGCAGAGGTGCACCCTGTTGACTTTTCTGAAACCTACCTCCATTTTCCTTTGTCACTAAAACACTGGACTTGTGTCTCCAAATGTTGTAGCACCTATGATGATTTAATCCACTATGAGAGAACCTTTCACTGTTTCCTTTGTGTAATGTTTGATCCAATTCACTAATTTTGCTGGGTACTACTCAATACATACCACTAAACCACAGATCATGTGTGATAGTCATTTATCAAGCATATTTAAGTGGCATCTATAACACCTCTTACACAAAGAAGTTTATTTCAAATGTAAGTCTCTTGTAACGTTCCATCTCACATGTAGTGTTTAATCAGGGTAGATTTTGCACTGAATAATAATGATAGACATAATTCAAATCACTTTCATTGAACTTTCCCACATATAGGTTGGGAGAATGCCAATGATCACACAGTGAAGAAATGCTGCTCACTTCAGCGTTTCAGCATAGGTGTCAATCACTACCAACCCACAGACTACTGAAGTTAATGACATGTCAATCTTTCACTATCCCAATAGGAAAACATATTGTTTCAATGTATCATCAGCTAAACCCTTATCACATACCCATACAATAGCTCCCAATTGACCATACCACATGATGCAGACAGAAGTCAATACAAATGCCCCCAGTAATGGAACCTTCCACGGTCAGGTATCAGTAGGTATGACACTCACCTATGTCAGTCTTTGTACACATGCACAGTGGCCTGCAGTGAGTAAACACAGTGACAGCTACATACAACCTAATTATTACCACTACAAACCATTCTGATGGTTGAGGGTATGCGTAGCACAGGATGATATGTGTGAGAGACAAATGAACACACACATGGCTCCACTGAATAAACCTCCAATGCCAAACTGGTCTATTGAGTGACATAGAACACTGCCATCCTACCATCCTGACAGTCTGGGCATAGAACTCACACACTACAAATCTCATGGCTGAGAGTACCTGGTTCAAACCATGTTCACTTTACTTGTCAGTCTGCAAATTCCACCTGCCAGTGACACTGTCTGATATTGCCAAATGAGAATGAGCTTGTAAAATAATCTGCAAATTATAAATCTCAAACATAAGGTATAGGCCGCATTGATTCAAAAACATCATACAGCCTATTCCTACATACTATAGTTACTCAGACTGTGTATTGTGAGAAAATGAGACTATGGTGATCAAAAAGCTGCACACTACTCCATGTAACATCCTGCATACACATCTGAGTTATGTGTTTTGACGCTACTTATGACCTGTCTGAGTTACTTAAATTACTTAACATCACATACCTGAAGTCAGTTGAAGTACTGATTGATGAGATCTGCCCCAATTTCTCCAGCTTCATCCTCATCATACTCATCCTCACTTGACAAATCTACGTTCACACCCACTAGAACTGCTGGCTCCTCCTCATCTGGTATAAATGGGATTTGATGTCTCATGGGGAGGTTTTGGAGCATACAGCAGGCAATAATAATTTGACATACTTTGGTGGGTGAGCAGAGGAGGGCTCCACCAGACTTATCAATGCTATGGAACCTTGCCTTCAGGAGTCCAAAAGTCTGCTCCACGACAAGCCTTGTCCTTCCATGGGCCTCATTGAAACTGACTTCCCCTGACGTGATTGGGTACCTCACCGGTGTCAACAACCAGGGAGAGTTTGGGCAACTGGAGTCCCCTGTAAAGAAGGGTTTAGAAAAGTAAACATAAGTAACAGACATCCACATTTGTTAGCAGATAATAGTTACAGACACACATGACATATGTGACTTACCAACTAGTCAGGCCCTCTCTGTGTATTGTCATGTCATCATCAGTGGGATCTTGCTGTTCTGCATAATGAAAGAATCATGGATTGACCCTGGGTACCTTGCATAAACCTGTGAAATGTAGAGGTCAGCCAAACAGACCACTAGGACATTAATGGAGTGGAAGTTTTTCCTGTCCCTATAAACCTGTTCATTGGCACTTGGGGGAACCAAGGCTACATTGGTGCCATCTATGGCTCCAAACACATATGAAATGTGTCCAAAAGCATAAAAAGCAACCTTCACATGGGTCAAATCTTCACATTGTGGAAATCTGACATAGCTGCCCAGGTGTTTAAAAAATGCAGACAGTACAGCCTTCAAGACCAGACTGAACGTAGGCTAAGACATACCTGCAGTTAGGGCAACTGTATTGTTAAAGGAGCCTGTGGCCAGGAAGTGCAGCACTGACATAACTTGTAAGCTGATCTGGCTCCAACTGATGACAGGGATCCATGATTCTATGCCTATTCAGGCAGTAAATCTGAATCACATGTTGTTCCTCAATGGTCTGCAGGTCTGCTAGTGAATGATACACTGGAGGTTCTCTCACTTTCCTCATGCCAGGGTAACTATGTGGGAGAAAACCAGAATGTATGTGTATCGCTCATTCTGTACATCATAAGTAGGATCATACCTATGTCACATATAATGGTCTAAAATGCCACATGAAAGTGTTGAAACGTTGTACACTGAACATACCTAGGCAAATAATGGCTTATTACTGTATTCACATCCCCTTTCCTTTATTTTATTTTAGAAATGGGAAAGCAACATGTTACACGTATATGGGACACATGTACCATATCTCAGATTATAATTGCTCTGCTGACTATGCTACTACATTTACATTACTGAAAACACATCAATTTAACATCCTGTACATAATTCATGCTCACTGCTACATGCCTTCTCAAAGCCAACAGTGAACACAATGTTGTAGATATGTTTCACAGCTTGTGATGTAACTTTTAAATAACTTTTTTGTTCATATATGAGCCTTAAAATGGCAGCTGCCTGACCCACTGTACTGGACATTAAGAAATTACCCAAGTCCACCAGTGGACGTCGTCATGGGGGCAGCCAGATACAACTGCGGTAGACATTGTCACTGGAATTCATTGCTGCCTTTAGTGGTATTGGGCCAATGGTGACGTCCACTGGTGGAGACGCTATTTTATGTGGCGGATGTGACTGCCATCTCATACTTCAACTCTCACTTGACTCCTGACATTGCTGCCAGCATGACCTCCACAACCTGAATTGCTGTGTACTGCCTCTGGGAGCAAGCATGCATCATCCTACATGTGATAGGGTTGCTGTCTTCTCCCCAGAGGAGCTTGAAAACTTGTGGGGGAGGTCCTACCTCTGTATGAACAGCTCTGTGGTACCCCAGAGGAACAGGTAATTGAAATGCAATTGCAATGTTTTAAGGGTTAAGTGTATGATGATGTCAAGGGAATGTGGTGGAATGAAGGATTGTGGTACAATGTGTGGGTAGATGGGCATCTGCATATGTGCACAGATAGATGTTGAGTGTTGAGGCATAGTAGAGTGTGTGTGATGTATGACCCTTGACCCAACTGCAGACTGTAATACATAATCAGCGAAGGTGGTGTAAAAATATTTGGACAGATATGCCATGTTTAGAGATATGCTCGTGGTTTTGTCACTTGTTTCAAGCTGACACATGGTGTTGGATATGCATGTTGTATGCCTGTCTTAACACCACACATGGCCTGACTGCAAATGGTCATCTCTCATTGAAGGAGATGTTGAAGGCAGTCTGTGTATGGCTAGTTGCACTAACTTGTATTTTCACCCTGCTTGTTTTGGTATTGTGTATGTGGACATGAAATTCTCTTCTTGTCTGTGTGATCCATGCAGGCCAACACCCATCAGAAAAAGGGGATTTGGCATGCCATCGCCAAGAAAGTGCGGACCCTGGGGGTCCACAGCCGGCAGAGCACCTACTGTAGGAAGCAGTGGAAGGTCCTGAAATGCTGGGCCTGAATACCATAGAGGCCCAGCTGGGGATGTCTTCCCAATGAGGACAGGGTGCCCATTGGACCTTGATCCCCCGAATGGCCTGCATACTGGTGGTGGCCTACCCGGAGTTGGATGGGCATTTGAAGGCAGCACAGCAGCCACAAGGGGGTAAGTACAGACTTGACAGATTTTCTTCCCTTTACCAGGTTAGTGTATGATGTGAAAGTTTCTATGCTGTGACAATGTGGTAAGTGCAAAGGGTCAAAGATCTCCAAGGAACACATTGATGCACAGTCCCAAATATTGGTACACATGTGTCACATTCTAATTTGTATAGGGATATATTATCTCTCCTTTGTTTTCCCTCTGTACAGAAGCATATGATGATGCACATGTGATTGTGTCAAATGTTTGTACCACTATGCAGCTTTTCAAACCATGGTGGTTGTTCCTTCCAACTTACAGGTCAATACTCCCAATAGCTTGATGGTAAGTTATCCAGGTCATTGCCCTCTATCCATTCCAATGTTCCTTGATCCATGTCTATGTGCAACATAGAGTCTGAGAATTTAAAATCATTGCTACTTTTCAAAAAGTTTCTGATGGGTGACACTGTCGTGTGAGGCTGTGATGTCCATCTGACATTTCGCATGCCATACTTGCAAAACATTCAGACTTGTTACAAGGTGAACCCTCTTGGTAAGTGAGGGATGTACAAAGGCCTGTGTAATGTGTCATCTTAGTCGACATCCTACATGTTGGAAAACATGGAGGTATTACTAGACTCCTATTGGATAACATACATTGGTGTCCGGGCTATGCATTTTGGTACCATGTTCATGTTCTCAAGGTGGGAAGTGGCTACACAGCTATTTCTTTTGCCATAGTTTTATAGTCATGATAAATAAACCAAGACATATTATTAACAGTTAGAATCTTAACAGTTTTTTGCCAACATCATGTGCACATTGAAAGGTTACGTCATGAATCCCCATTGTAATGAGTTATGAACATACTTTCTATCGCTTTTTTGGATATATTTTGAGTCCTTGTTGTATGGAAACCTATAGTTTCCACTGACACCAACGTGGTGCCTGTGTGGTAGTTGACATACACATGTGAGTGGTATGGTATGTGTATTCAGGCATTTGGCTTGCATCATGGTGGGTGTACCTGTCATGGTAGCCTCAGATGTGGTTTGTCTCTCTGAATGTTTTTTCCCAAACAGATATAAGGCTAGTCATGTCTGATGTGTGTTTAGTGATGTTGTCACTGACTCATTGGGCTATCGAGGGAACAATTGCATAATACTTTGAACTGTATGTCACCTTCATGCACATGACAGGTGTCCATTGACTTGCAATAGCAGATATACTACCTGTGGTTGTGTGTGAGTAAATGCTCTGAGCTCATTAGGCCCTCATATGAGTGCTATACTTTGTTTTCAGGTAGTCAAAGACTTAGATGACTTGGTCCACAAAGTAAATATAATCCTTTCCTGCATCACTATTGGTACATGTGTAGGTGACATGTGTTCTCACTCTATCATCTTCTAACATTTGCAATTAGAGTAGTTGCATGTTTGCACATTTTCATTATGAAGGTTGTGAACTTAGTGACATGAAGGGGTATGGCTTCTGTGCATGTTGCCGTCTTGTGTCTATTATACAATATGCTTCCTTGCCTGGTACATGACATCAGGCCAATTTGATGGTATGTGTATGTGATATGGGAAAATCTATGTTACATATATTTCCCATAGCTTGGTTTTTGGTTGTTTATGTTGCTGTGGATGGGGACTCTGTATCATGTATCCAAGTCACCTTGTCATGGACTGGTTAGTGTGATAGCTCTACTGGTATCATGGTATATTATGTGTGAGATTGGTAGCTTAGCTGCTGTGTGACTATGTTTTGATTGAGGGATGTACATTGTGTCTTGTTGTGACATGATGTTGGCACTAAACTAATACTACCTGGGGGTGTTGTACAACTAGATGTGATGTGACTGAGGTGTACAATGTGATATAAGTGGTATGTAAAGAATGTGATGACCCTACCTCACCTAACCCAGTGAGTAAGCTTCTGACCACAGGACCTCCAGTCACGATAACACTGACACCGAGGACCCAGTGGCCTAGAGGGCGAGGGGAGTGCCACCAGGAGACTGGATCCAGTTCATCATCTTCGGAACCATCCTCCAGTGGACACTCCCTGGCAGTGGAGGACCCATCTGGGACCTCCCCAGCACCATCTCTGCCCGCAACCTCCCTTTCTTTCACCATCCTCCCTGTAGCTCCCCATCCAGTTGGTCGTGCCTGCTCACCCAAGAGGGTGGGCATATCCTTTGCCACAGGCACCTCTGCCCCAGCCCCTGTTAACCCTGCTGCCCTCAGTGAGGAAGCCATTGACCTCCTGAGGTTGATCTCTGTGGGTCAGTCGACCATCGTGAATGCCATCCAGGGACTGGCAACTCAGATTCAACAGAGAAATGCATTCCTGGAAGGCATTCACAGTACACTGGCTGGCCTAGAGAGATCTTGTTAGGCTCTGACCTCCACACTTATGGCATCCAGTCACCCTTTGTCTATGGTCCCCCTTCCAACTTCCTTTTGTCAATCCAATTTCCCTTGCCCTGGCCCAACCAAAGCACACAAACAGACAGGTGTGCATTTACCTTAACATCCAAGGCTAGCTTAAACAAACATAAGCACCACAAGACACACCACCGGCATACACAAAAGCAACATACACCTGCACACACAGCACCAGTCACAAAATGCCCTGACACCCCCACCACCCCAGCATCATAGACACAATATCTGACACACCTGCAGACATCACACCAACATTCATTGATCAAGCCACCACACCTATCCTACCCACAGACATCACCCCAGCAGACCCTCAGACATCCACCTGATTCACCACACCCGCAGACAACACAATCACTGATATGCCTACCTGCAGTACATCTCCCATACTTGCAGTCACCACCCCAAGAGAAAGCCACCCACCACAGCATCCCCAACACCTCCACCCCCTCAGCCCAAGACACATAGGCACCCTCACTTACCCACCCAACAAACACCCACCACCCACAAGAATACCTCCCACAGACATGTACCCAAGACATCCACACCAACACCTCAGACAACCACTCCCTCTTCCTCCACATGCAAACCTTTTGTTATGACCATCCCCATGTGTGCAAAAAGTCTTTCCTCTTGGAGTTTGACCTTTTCCCAACTCCTCCCCCTGTGATACCCCTACATGATTTGTTTCCCTTCCCAAGGCCATCCCTTCCACCTCCAAGGCATCCCATAGCCCCCTGCAAGTACCCATGTCCCTCCCCACCAAGACGTTGACCCCTCCTAAGAAGACCCAACCCTCCCCAACCCTAAACCAAAACCCCCTCTTCTAAACCAAAGCCCAACACCTCCCCTCAAACCTAAGCCCAACCCCCCACCTCCCACACCCCTCCTAAGGTCATCCCTGAGGTGCCTGCCTGCCCCTCTTGACGCCCCTACCTGTGGAGGTTACATGGCAGTCAGGAGTTAAGTTGGGGCACCATATAGTGCTTTTGGTGCACCACATTGTTTTTATATTGGACTGGCTAATGGCCTTAAATTTTTTTTTTGTTATGGCAAATGTATCTTCAGATCAACTAGTTGTTGGTTTTCAAGTTACATCTTTGCCCTGCTTTTCCTTTCCTAGGTTTGAGTTGTTGCAGCCTGACATTGGTACTGTGTGAGTACTTGTGTGTGTGTGTGTGTGTGTGTGGTGCTTGTGCTTCCTGTGTTGTTTGGACAGTATATGAGGGTGTGTGTAGTGCTGTTGTCTCCCAGGGATAGGGTGTGTTTGGTGTGATGGGCATGTGTATGTTGCATACTTGTTGTTGTGATGGTATTGTGTGGTGTTTGTGTTGACATGTGTTTGTTGTTGTGGTGTGTGGCTTTGTATGCTTTGACTGTGTGAGTGTGCAAGTATTGTGCATCGTACGATAGGTATGATTGTGTGTGTGTGTGTGATGTGTGTGTTGATTGCTAAGTTGTATGATTGTATAATTGTGTGTGTTCATTCCCTGTTGGCTGTACATTGTGTTGTATGTGTAATGAGTCCCTGGCCAGTGTCAGTTGTGGGTGCGTGACAATGTGTTTATGATGGTGTGGTTGTGCTGTTGTGGAGATGTTTCGGTATGTTGTATGGGATTGTGTGAGACTGGACCTGTGCTGTACTGCCGTGTGTAAGAGTGTGTTCTTGACGTGTGGTGTGTGTGTGCTGCGTATGTAGGGTGTCTTTGTTGTTGTATGTGAGTATGCGTGTCAGTATACTATTACGTGTGTGAGTGTTGCCCTCACAGCCCCCTCCGTATGGTATGTTATGTAACTGTACAAAATGTCACAATATACAACTGTAACAGGTGAGTGTGTGTACTTACAGTTACTGTCGTTTTACGTTGTCTTTCGGTGAGCAGAGGCAGCGGGATGACATCTATTTGTGGTTCCACAGTGGCTCCAGACAAGTATGGCTTCCTGGAGTTGAGTCTCTTCTTTTCTACAGTTCATTTCCACCTGACTTTCCGTGATACAAATATCATTTTTAAGGGGGCCTAAACTCTGCCCTTGCATCTGTGTAACATTGTGAAATGGGGAGATGTCCAGTGTTTGCAAAATGTTAACGTTGCCTTCTAAATGTTTTTTGTGTTCTTAAAAGTGGTAATAAAGTTTTCATATAGAGGTGCAACTCCATTGATAAACAGGATTACTTTTATGAACATCCTATTGTGAGTGTTTCATAACATTGGTTACGTTTTTCTCTAAGCCAACTACAGATCCATTCATATCTTTTTAGCAATATCCTTTATTGTTTCCAACTAGAAGCCAATTTACATATATATGGTAACTTTCTTTTTGAAAGTATTGTTCTCTACTGGATGCATGTCTCCACCAGCCTCCAAATATTTTTGATAATTAAGGCAAATCAATTTTTCCCCCTTAACATAGATAATTTAAAATGTCAAATTAAGCTTGTTAGTGTTTTCAGATGATTTATTGCTAAATTATATAATAATTTCCATTTAAGTGCAAAGGCTTTCTCCAGTTAACAGCACATATAGTTTATGTTTATGTTTAGCAGTATGGTGTTGAATAAAAGGATGAGATCGTAATAAATTTCCAAGTACTTTTTAAAACCTATTTATTGATATTATTTCTCATAGTCTCCTTCCTTGTATGATTATACAAGAAAGAATTAGCCTGTTTGCATTTCAATGAATGCTCTTTATACATAGTAGTAACTTTGAGGTCATTTATTCAATGCACAATCATAATCTAGTGGTAATTTTTTATTTTTTTATTTTGCAAACATTTAATGTTAGCCTTGCCATTCTTCTTTTTACATTCTATACTTTTTCCTTTTGAACAGGATCTTTTCTCTCATACCGTTGCTGTATATTTTCATTTTCATTTTTTCAGGTATTGTTTGGAAGGCTTTGTGGTAACTTTAAATCTAACTGTACCAAAAATAAGGGAGAAAAGTACAATAATGTCTAATGTAAACATTGAATGCAGATGTAACAATGGTTAATTTACATTTCTTTCAGGTAATGTTTGGAAGGCTTTGTGGGAACTTTGGATCTACCTGTACCAAAAATAAGGGAGAAAAGAAACAGTGGCATTACTAATAAGTACAATAAAGTGTAATGTAAATATTGAATGCAGATGTAGCAATGGTTAATTGACATTAATGCAAATAAACTAATTATAAAACACTTAGAAACAAATCAGTCTATCTGTGCTCTTCTATCCAAGTACAGTTGTAATAGAGCTAAAGAACACCTTTGCACTTTTGTTGTATATTAATAGCTTCTGGTATATGAAATACAATAGATATTATTGTTACTTCAAAATGTTTTTTTTTTTTTCCAGCACGTGTAACTTTGCATTACATGTGTATAAACATCCAACTTTCCTCATTGCATACATGACTTTTATGCCATAATACCATACATTGACATCTTTCATATCGTTCAAAATTGAGTTGCTTATTCTCCTTCCTCAACTGCCCCTGCCCTCCCCCTGAACTTCCGCCTGATCTTCCGCAGGCTTACTCATTCTGGCCCAACTCGCATGATATCTTTTCATGGCTCCTATCCTCTGAGCATACAACCTTTCTTTAACCCTTGTAGATTCCATTTTCGCCTCCCATAGTGCGTATGTCGGGGGGACTGGTGATTTCCATACCTGCAGGATAAGTGATAAGGCTACCACTGTATCTATAAATACCATTTGTCTGGATACATTAGACAGATTAATGTTCTGCGTCATGCCCCAAAGCGCCACTAAAGGGCTAGGATTAATCACATGGCCTATCCAGAAGCTAAACTTCTGAAAAATCTGCTCCCAGTACCTTGCCAAAGATGTGCAATTAAAACACATATGCATCCAATCCCCCTGAAAGGTTTGACAACATGGGCAGGAGCCAGATGTCTCAGGATGCATATCTCTTACTACAGCGGGAGTATAGTACAACAACCACCTGGAGAACAGAGCGATCTTTTTAAAATTAGCCCGTCTAAGTGCTTTATGCAACACCTCGTTGTGTTTTCTCCAATGCTGAATCTCTACCTTACATCCTGTCATGTTGGTTATTCGCACCAGGGTTTGGGCGGTTAGCTTAAATGCCCCTGCATCCTGAAGTAGTTTATACCATTTCCCAATACTTAGTTGGTTATTATAAAAGGCCCTGGGCAATATGACTATTTGCGTAGTTCAGTGGTTGTGGCACTGGATGCAAAAGATGATGTATTTGACAATATGAAAATTTTAACTTATCTGGAATATTGTTTACGCCCATTACACACTGTGCCCATGTTTTCAAGCAATCCACTACGTAAAAATCCTCTAGGGTTTGAAAACCCAGCTCGTCCCATTGCCGTATAGTGCTTTGGCTTAATTCTACTCCTAAACATCCAATATCCCTTACTCGAATGAATGAAATCGCCTCGTCTATTTGATATTTATGCTTTAACTCTAACATAATTGTCTGGATCATAACTGGTAATTTATACCTAACCCTTTTTGGTAGACGAGGAAATTTCAAACAATGCGAAGGACGGATATTCATTTCTAACATCATCTGATTAAGATAGAAATTGCTTTGTGGCATTTGTGTTACCCCAGACACCCAATCAAGTACTGCTGCTTCGTAGTAAGCTGCCATATTGGTAAGAGCTAGCCCTCCACCTTCTACTGACAGAGATAACTAAGGGCCAGATGTAGCAACCAGTATGCGACTCGCAAACAGCAAAAATCGCCGTTTGTGAGTCGCAAACCGGAGTTTGCTATGCAGAAATGCATTTTGCGAGTCGGGACCGACTCGCAAAATGCATTTCAGAGTCGCAAATAGAAATGGTTGTTCCCTTCCTATTTGCGACTCGCAGTGGTATGCAATTCCATTTGCGACCGTGTACGCGGTCGCAAATGGAGTCGCAGTTACCATCCACTTGAAGTGGATGGTAACCCACTCGCAAATTGGAAGGGGTCCCCATGGGATCCCTTCCCCTTTGTGAGTGGACCCACCAATATTTTTTCAGAGTAGGCAGTGGTCCAAGGGACCACTACCTGCCCTGACAAAATCCGAAACTAAAGGTTTTTTTTTTTTTTTTTTAAGTGCAGCTCGTTTTCCTTTAAGGAAAACGGGCTACACTTGGAAAAAAAAAAAAACTGCTTTATTTCAAAGCAGTCACGGACATGGAGGTCTGCTGGTCCCAGCAGGCCTCCATACCCGTGAGTGCCCATAGTCACTATGGGGCCGCAATTTGCGACTCGCCTCATTAATATTAATGAGGTGGGTCTTTGCGACCCCATAGCGACTCGCAGACGGTGTCTGAGACACCGTTCTGCATTGCAAATTGCGAGTTGCAATTTGCGAGTCGCTCTGACTCGCAAATTGCAACTCGCAATTTGCAAAGTTGCTACATCTGGCCCTTAGCCACTTGGAGCCTAGGTTTCTTGTGATTCCAGATAAATTGTCTAATTAATACATCTAAGTTATCAAAAAACGTTTTTGGAGCTCGCAGAATCACACTTGAAAAGACAAACAACAGTAATGGAAGGATCGACATTTTAACCAAAGCAGTTCTTCCTATAATTGACATAGGAGTCTCCTGCCATTTAAGTAGCAATCCTTGTATTTAAAAAAAAAACATTCATATGATTCAGTTGAAACAAATCTACCGAGCTCGGAGATACACATATACCAGGATATCTAATGGGATGCGAGGAAGAAGATGCAACACGAATACCTTGCGGCAGAACCGACATCTCTGTATTATATTACAAAACCTCTGATTTAGACTGATTAATTTTATAACCCCCCTAGCTTGGAAAATGCCCTAATGTTTGTGAGTGCTCTATCAATATTCTTGCGTTCTGCATTAAGATAAAGGATCATATCATCCGCGAATAATTTTACTTTGGGAGCTAGAGGCAGAGGAGCTAGAATATTTGAGTCCTGTCTAATCACTGCAGCTAGCGGCTCAATGAAAAGTGAGAACAAAACTGGATAGAGGGCAACCCTGTTGCGTGCCTCTGGTCATTTATAATGGTCCTACTGTCTGGGCATTAACTGAAATTATTTCGTGAGCCCCTGCGTAGATAGTCTGTATAATCTGAATACATTTCCCTGGAAACCCAAACTTTGCAAGCACCATAAATAATACTTGTCATTGTACTAGGTCAAACGCCTTCTCAGCGTCGTGCATCATAATTACCGCCGGATGGCAACTATGCGATAGATAATCTATAGTTTGTATCACAAAATTTGTATTAGTGGATATTAGCCTACCCTGCAGAAACCCCCACTGATCATGTATCAATGCTTGAGCATCCTGAGCTACACGAACTGCCAGAATAATTAGTAAAAAATGTGTTATCCTGATTCAGCAAGCTGATTGGACGATATGAACCAGGATATTCCGGTGGTTTGTCTTTTTTAATAAAACTGACCACAATTGCTCTTGAGAATTCGGGAGGAACCTCTGTTACTTCTAGTATTGCATTGAATAAATTTGTTAGTATCTCAGCAATTTGGTCTTCTAAAATTTTGTAAAAGTCTGCGGGGAGGCCGTCTTCTCCTGAAGCTTTACCATTGGAAGCTTCCCTTATTGCTCTAATAACTTCTTGAGAGGTAATAGGAGATAGTAATAAAGTCTGAGCCTCCGTATCTAACCTGGGTAGAAGTATTGTATCTAACAATTTTCGAATTTGCGAATTATTCACTTGTTTTTCCTCTGTATATAGCTTAGCATAGTATGAAATAAATTATTTTTCAATCTCATTAGATTGCATAACCATCCTACCCTGCTCTTCATTTAAGATGGCTTTTATTAAATTAATACTGGCATGCTTTCTGATTGACCAAGCTAAAGATCTACCGTAATGCTCGCTTTCTTCATATTGACGTTGATAACAGGTATGTCTGTTGAGTATTTCCTTATAAACAAAAAAAAAAATCAGATTAGCCTGGGCCCTTGCCAACCCTTGAATTGTCTCTGGACTAGAAAGTAGTTGTTTTTTCCTTAATGCCTGTTCTAGCTAATTTTGCAGTTGGGAGCTCTTTTTGCGAGCTATTCTAGCTATATGGGCTATAAATGAGATAGCCTACCCTCGTATTTAGGCCTTGACTGCCTACCAGATATAAAAAATAGGGGCGGATCCCTTACTTATTTTCAGAAAGTCAGTTGCTAATACTTTGAGATTAGTTACCCAATCTTCATCTGCCAGAAGTGACCTATCGAAACGCCATGGCGAACGACGATGCTGGTTAGCCGAATCCTTGAGATCGTCAACATCGATCCAGGGAACTGAATGATCTGATAAAGAGTTTGCAAGTATTCCTATTCTATTCCATTTTAATCTGAACGAGACCAGAATGAAGTCAATTCTTGATGCCGTGTTATACCTTTTAGAGTAACACGTATACTCTTTAACGTACAAATGATCAGCTCGCCACGCATCTACTAAACCTAGCTCTTGTATCAGTTTTGCCAACAATTGAGAGGTTTTTGGTTTTCTCTGTGCTTTATTCTTACGTGATGAGTCCCACTGGGTATTTGGCAAAGCATTAAAGTCCCCTTCTATTATAAAATACCCTTGAAGCAGGGAAAGATGCATATATAGGGGGTCATTCCGACCCTGGCGGTCATAGACCGCCAGGGCCGGGGACCACAGATGCACCGCCAACAGGCTGGCGGTGCATCCAGGCCAATTCTGACCGCAGCGGTAAAGCTGCGGTCAGAAAAGGGAAACCGGCGGTTTCTCGCCGGTTTTCCCCTGGCCTGAAGAATCCTCCATGACGGCGCTGCAAGCAGCGCCGCCATGAGGATTCCGACCCCCTTCCCGCCAGCCTGGTTCTGGCGGTTTTGACCGCCAGAACCTGGCTGGCGGGAACGGGTGTTGTGGGGCCCCTGGGGGCCCCTGCAGTGCCCATGCCAATGCAGGGCCCCCCTAACAGGGCCCCACAAAGATTTTCAGTGTCTGCATAGCAGACACTGAAAATCGCGACGGGTGCAACTGCACCCGTCGCACCCTTTCCACTCCTCCGGCTCCATTCGGAGCCGGCATCCCTGTGGAAGGGGGTTTCCCGCTTGGCGGGCGGGCGGCCTTCTGGCGGTCGCCCGCCAGCCCAGCGGTCTTCTGGCAGTTCCCGCCGCCCGCCAAGATTAGAATGATCCCCATAGTGTCTGCATTGGCTTTATATAATCTTCTATCGGACCATAATAGCTTATGAAATTGGCCTCTTTATCTGCTAATATTGTGGAGACTATTATCCATCTCGCATGTGGGTCTCGAATAACCCTGTTTATTTTCACTGTGAATCTCCTGGAGAACAGAATTACCACACCTCATACTGCGGCATCTACTGAAGCATAAAAAGAATTGGCAATGTATGGCGGACGTTTTGGTAACTAGGTATTGAGCTTTAAATGTGTCTCTTGTACCAAAAGCACTTGAACCTGTGTTGTTGCCAGCCAACTAAGCGCGGCACAGAATTTCACATTATTATTGGCCCCATTCAGATTACAGGAGGCTACTCTTAATTTAGATTCCATCCTTGCGCAAGGTTTTGTTCCTTGCTGGTATATCCTATCGCCTTCGAACTACTGGTTTAACCAAGCTTTTACTTTGTATTTTTTCCTGAGGCAAGCAATTAAGTTGGATAGCTAACACCTGCTTTTTTCGTTCTGCCCCTTCAACCCCCCTGTGAAACTCTGCCCCCCTTCCGATCCCTACCCTGACAGATCCAACCCGTCATGAACCCATCGGTCAGTTTGCCGCCCCCCTCCCTGTGCCCAAAAATCCCAACATTAGGGTGCATTGACATGGCACCTTATAGAGCATTCCCCTCAAGGAGCAGAAAGGCGGAGGACCCGCGCTGACATCAGCATATCAAATCTAATTGTGCAATCAAAAAAAATATATATATATATATCTTGAGCCACTCCGGTGCTCCCCCCCCACCTTTCCCCCATCCCCCTCCTTAATACATTTCCCAACCCCTGCACCTCCTGTCAATATCTACTATCTTTATGCCCTAGTTTATGAAGGGAGACGGATGTATGTTACTACTAAACCATGAAAGACACACAATCTTGAGACATTAAAATATTGATACATAATGTTAATAATAAAAAACATATAACTGTTTTTCCATGTGACTAAAGTTAGTTTGACTTGTAGGATAATTTTGAACAAACCATAAAGTACATCTCAAATAAGTAGTGTGCTACATTTGAAATACTAAACTCTATTATTTAATATGGTCATATGACCTTATGTTCTAGTGAAATAGCTGTACTATATAGTATGTTAAAAGTTAACAGTCTAGTCTTTTTGGAAATCAATGGGCTTCAGTTGTACTGTTTGGGCTATGTTAGCAGCCCATTGCTACATTAAATGTGATATAAAATCAATAAGCATGCTTCTTTCACAACTATAGTATGTTAAAACAAGATCATTGGGCACTGTGGTAGTTTACTAGATCAAACTTTATCTTTACTACATCAACTAACTGCTTAGTGAAGGTATTTGGTTGTGCTGGAAGAAAATGGTTCATGTGTGGATAATTAGACACAGTTATCTTTTTTGCCCTAGTATGCCAAAAGAAAAGGAATGGAACATAATTTAGGTATACAAAGTGTTGATATCACATAGGTGAATAAAAGAGTTTTAAAGTGGGCTTCATCACTTACTAATTGCGAGTATTCATTTTGGAAGCAATTATATTGGGTACCTCAGAGGTGTAAAAAAGATATTGAAATGAAAGCTACTTTTACATCCTTAGCACGTTTATTTCTTCACACTCATTTTGTCTATATGAATGTGTACCAAAAACTATAATGGAAATACTCTGAAAAATGCTGTGAAGTATGAGAAAATACGTAGACAATTCTTATAAGATCACATCATATTCTCCATGGATCACCTGAACATCTGCCACTTATGTTTATAAAATACTTCCCTTTATCATGCTGGTGGTGTTAATTTCACTACAACTGGTGATGACACCTTCATTAACAACATGCGCCAACTAATACAACATATCTAAATTTTAAATAATACATTACAATAAAAGGCTCTTTTAAGAGCCAACATAACCAGAGCATCAATATATATCAATAAGTATAAGTTATTTTTTTTAAACACTTTTACAGTACTGGGTATTCTCTAGAGTCCCAAGTGGCTGTACCGTGGTACACTGTAAATTTGATAAAACACATTAATACATTTCCAAATGTTTTACTAGACATTTGCCATCTATTCCAAACTCAGTATACTTACAATTAAAAGGCTAAACCATTTATTAACACTCCATTTTTAATATGTATTTCAAAACACAGTAAAAGTGATGTGCAAATCAACATGGCTGTCATGAGGGTTTTCAGAAGTCATTAGCCAATCAGATTTTCCCTTGTCATCACAATGTAGAGAGGTTGTACCGTGGTACTACTGTGGCCAAAGATACAGCTAAAACGAAAACCTTATACCAACCTTTACCTATTTTCTTTGCTGCCACTACCCAAAAGAATCATCTACACCCCTACTATGAAATACTGCAAAAATTTACAAAAGTCCAAATGACATCTTCATGAAAACAAAAGTCTATGGAAAATGCAATGAAACTGAATCCCGCTCATGGACCCCCTTTGATCTTTACACCCTCTTGACTAAGTACTGTAAAACTTTGAGTACTCCCAAAATAAAAAAGGGTGCAGCATTACTGCAAAGTTTTCAGGCAGTTGTCAAATAACTGCAAAGTTATTATGGGACAAAAATCCAAGAAAGCCCTATCTCTGGTTACCCTATCTATTCTGCAGTCTGTCATATATATCTATATATAGTGTGTATGTAAATAACAAATCCAATATATATTTATATAGATCTTATTATTATAAACTGTGTCGTGATTGTTTCTAAATTTCTGCCATTCTCACATGCCTCATATTTGTGACATTTGCCGAAACCTGGTGTGGGTTTAAGCCATGTTAGTCTCTCATGGATCTAGTTTTCCTGAAAGTAATCCAGAGTCTACCACCAATAGCTCCTCTAATACCTGGATCATTTTTTATCAAATGCCAGTGATTGAAAAAAGCTTTCCTAAGCCGTAAATGTCTATAGTTATATGTGGTAATAAACCGTATGATGTTAGCTCCTTTTGTTCTTGTTACTTCTTCCTTTCCACTCAGTCCAAAGAGGATCTCATCCCTCCTGCAGTTAGAAACCTTAGATTTAGAGAGAGATAGAGTAGTTTCTGAATATCCTCTGGCTCCTAGTCTAGATATAATTCCACTCTGTGAGATCTCAAATTGGGAGTAAGTACTGCAAATATGCTTGGCCCTTAAAAGTTCTCCATATGGCATACTTTATTTCAAGGCTTCCGGATGGAAGCTTCGGGTATGCAATGTGCTGTTCCCTAATGTGGATTTCCTAAAGACTGTTGTTACCAATTTTGATTGTTGTATCTGAATACTAACATCTAGGAAATCCAACAGTTGTTTACATTTATTGCCAATAAAGTGCAAATGTAACTTGTTCCTATTCATAACCTCAACTAACCTTTTAGCTGAGGTTTCATCTCCACATATAGATCATCATCTCTAAACCTTACCCAAAGTAAGATTTTCTTCGTCCAATCTTCTATACCAGCCCATATGCCAATTTGCATAGCTGGGGGCGAAGTAGGTTCTCCTTGCTGTCCCCTTCTCTGGCTGGAACATTTCAACATTGAACATAAAAATGTTTTGAGTCAGACACCACTTTATCATTGTAAGTAGCATCACCTTATGTGCACAGAATTTCAATGGTCTTACCTTGGATGCGTCAACTCTATGAGTATACATTGGGACAGATTGAGAGCTATACATTTTTTGAGAGTGCGTCCCTTGAATTTTGTGCACATAATGTGAAAGAACACAAAGATTTTTTTAAGGTACATATTAAAGTACACACACCCAACGTTCCACTGTCCAACTTTAAATCGCATCAATTAGAGGGATTTAACGTACAGGGGTGTAAATTTGTAAAGTCAGCTGACATACCTTTGTGTACTTTATAAACTGTTCAAGATTTGTCAAATGCAAAGCTTATGAAGCTTTTTTTTTTAAAGTCAGGTGACCTTGGCTCAGAATCCTCTCTCTCACACCCTTTACCTGAGGTAGTGGATGTCCAGCCTCCACATTCAAAATTTACTTACTGGAGGATGTTCTACCTGGGTCATTCTGCATTGAGAAATCATTACACCTGGAAGACTGAAAGGGATAAACCTTACCTCAAGTAGAGTTAGGAAACTTAAAGCCTGATTTGGATCTTGATGGTGTTAATACCAAGCTGCGTCGGCAGCGGACCTGAGTACTCTGTAAAGTTGACGGTTTTCCGCACACCATATTTAGATGTACTGTGGCTGAGCCGAAGTCCTCCACGTCAGAGCACTCTTCTTAGCCATCACACATATGGGCTCTCGCCAACCATATATAGATTTTACAGCTCTGTAGACAGTATCCTACTGGCAGATTGCCAACAAAGCGAGGCCATTGCTAGACCCAATGAACATCATACAATGCCAGTGGCTATGGGCTACACGTAAGTCACACACAAACATTGTACCTTATTGGTCCACCTGCACAACACACCATGTGTACACTATTATGCATTGCCATTTCATCACCACACAAACCGTACATCCCAGAAATACACATTGCCATACATCCATGTCACAGCATACACACACAATTTGACACTGCATTCATATATGATACAACTACAATAATCAACACAACTACACACTCAATTGCAAAAAACACACTCACATCAAAGCACAACTAAACACATCATGATAAGGACCACGAAATAACCACACAACAACAACATTCATCTGAATGTGTCACACAGCAACACAACACACAACTAAGCCCAGATGCAAGTGGCACAGAGATGGACACTACTACATCACCCACTCCATCTCCCTTTACCCAAACCATCACATCCAATTGCACACACATATATATGTACTGACTCACACAACAGGCAGCACAACCATGCCGGTACAGGTCACCTTGCAATACACACATGGGCACAGCTGACAAGTATGATTGCACCATCATTGTGGTCCCAGCATTCATTTTGCAATGAATAATGACACCACGATGATGTGTATAAGTGTGCTATAGGCGTGTTGTGCCAGTGGGTCCCCATCCACGTCTGACACAATTGCTGTGACATGTCTGTGACTGCAGTGGTCCTGAGCTCATGTGCAGTGGCCACACAATAGACACAGGCAATGTGGGGTCCCTGCCTTCGAGTCTGGTGAAGGGGGAGTTGTGTTTTCTCTGTGGATCAGTGACAGCAGGTCATGTCCATTCGTGTCAGTTTAAAAACAGAAGTGGAATTGGAGAAAGGGTATGTTTTCACCTCATTTTCCTCCCCGACTTGCCAACTCAAGATTTTGAGGTTGGACTGCCACATTTAGCTTGGTAGTAAAGCACATGCAAATCTGCACAGCAGGAAAGGTGGCTAGAGTCCCACAGGCAGTCACTTTTCCATATAGCGCCATTGAAGCGGGGGGAGCTTCTTGGCCGAGATGGTGGGTTGAACGTGGGCTCTCACCTATGGGACTGCCAACATCTAAATCTGGCGGGCAGACCATCATGGCGGCAGATAGGTTTTCAGTATGAAAACCAACAGCGGATCCATTACTGCCAACATATACATCAGGCCCTTATTCTGCTTCACAACAGGTTGAGTTTTCTAATTCCATCCAACTTTATAAGTGGAGTTTTAATTTAACTCACCACTAATTAATAACTTTTCAGGAAGCCAAAAACATATTCATCAAGGACATTATGGTCATTTTTTCCTATTGCAAGGCCTATCTCTCCCATAGGATAACATCTGAAAAAACCTTATTACACTTAATAAGTGATAATGTAATTTTAGGGACAGCTAGGTAAATTATTTTTATACTCAAATGAATTGTAATTTAAAGCCCTCTTTAATGGGAAAGCTAGATTTTGAGGCACAATTCTGAAAATGCAGTTTTTAGAAAGTTGGTATTTTTTTGTCCATTTGATGCCTGTAGCCCGCTCCTGGAACACATGACTATGTGTAGTTGCCTTTGTTTATTCCTCCCAGGCAATGGCACAAAGGGGGACTGGGTGTTGGCAAGATGGGACATATTGCCAAGAAGTTTGAGGGTGGAGCTATTCCCTGCCTCTGTTACTTTTCAAAGGGCTGCCCTACCACACACACAAAATAATGTGACACCAGCCTTTTGTGATCCCAGAAAACTCTGAGCCTGGAAAGTGGAAGGGAGGATGTTTCCTTTACCAGATGTGGGGTGGGGTGTCTAGGTGTTTCCTCCCACTTCAAACGATGGCACCATGTATGAATATTGTACCTTTTGAACCACTCCTCAGACCACTTCTAGACCTGTGAAAGACCCAGAATAAAGACTGCTCTGCTGCCTTCCAGCTGGAAGGCCTGCCCTCCTGCAAGAAGTACTGCCCTGCTGCCATGTTGCCTGAGGATGGAAGACTGGACCTGTTTCCTGAACCCAGAACACCCTGAGTGGCTCTAAGTGCTAGCTGACTGACCTCCTATTCTGTGCTTCAAGGACATAACAAATCCAGAGACATGTTCTTCATCTGCCTAGCTGCTCAAACTCAACTGGACTTGCCTGTGTCCTTCTGCTGGCCTCTGCTGGAGTGTGTTCTGATCCCCAAGAGGTGCCCCCAGGTCCTAGACCCTTGTCTGTCATCAGAGTCTATTCCTCCTGGTTCAACTGTGGGTTCCCTCAGAACTGACACATCATGATTCAACTCAATATAGCGCATCAGAGAACTTCACATTGCTGCACTTTGTAGCTCCTGATCAGTAGCCTCAATGGAACCAACATACCATGTTGCATCATAACACGTGGCCTCGATTGGCTGCACCTCCCGATTGGAGGCCTTATTGACACTGATGCAGTGAGATGCATCTGAAATCATCACCTCACATAGTATCAATTCACAGCTCCTGATCGGCAGCCTAATAGGAACTGATGCAGCAAGATGCATCTCGACACAGGACCTCACAGCTCCTGATCAGCGGCCCCATGGGAACTGATGCAACTCTACACAGTGAGACATAGGACCTTGTCCTCAGTCCAAGTACAACTAGCCAACCAATGTACACTAAAAGGCAAATCACCTCCATAACATAACTTGGACTTCTCAGAAAGCATAATGTACTTTCCAGTGACTATACCAGCATATGAGGAAATGGATGCTATGTATTAAAAGGGAAGAAATCAACACTTCTTACCAAGACCATGTAGTAACAAACAACAATAGGGTGCTTTTCTTAAGCGATTTGCAAACCACAATGTGGATCAAGTAACACTGGCTAGACACTAGACCGTAAGAGGAATTTTAGGACCACTATGTAATGTGATTTTTAGATCTGATACTAAGATCATTTTGAGAAAATAAGTACAACATTGTGACAGCAGTTACTAGAAATATCAGAGATATCCACAGGGGCAGCAAACATTTCTAAATACAGCGGGCAGAATACCCTTTGCCATGGCAACAGTAAATACTCCATCTAAGAAGATTTAAATAAGCTCCTATGTCTCTTCACATATGATATTTTGTCACTCTTTCATTCAATTTCTCTCTGTCTATTTCCAAAAAACTTGTCCATCCATCTACACTGGGGTAACAATTGTTCAAGCAATCCTGCTTGTAAGCGTAAAAACAGAGTTTCACCTGTGACAGAATATGGTGTGTTTCTATAACTTCATAACATGTTTTTAATTTCAGTCTTACAATTGACACCACTTTCTACAGCCAACTGAATACATACCTTTAAAATCAGGTTGAAGCACTCAAGCAGACCATTTTCAAATGAATGATAAACTCCAGTTCAGTGATGTTTTATATACTCCTTTATCAACAACTGCTGAAACTCCTCAACATCAAATTGCAGTCCGTTGTCATGAATTGTTATTTTGGGGCACCTGTCTGTCCTAAAAAAGTCTACACAAAAGACAGCTGTACTTGATACCTTTTTATTCTTCAGGGAAAACACTTTCAGACACTTGAAAAATGTTTGAACAGCAACACAACCTACTTTCCTTCCATGCCCCCACAATTGAATGCTTCATCTAAATCAATTCTTACCCTTTGTCATGCTCGCTTGGAAAGTTAAGTTTGACCAATATGGTATCTATAACACTGTGAAAGTTGCCACTGCACATACAAGCAAAGACATAACTCACATACCTTTCAATCTCTACTCTTTATGGCTGACATTACTCTGTGTCCCTCATGCATCAATTTCAATAATCTTTGATGAATACTTGAGTCAACCTTTCACATCTCCTGAAATCCCATCCATAATGGACTACTCCATAATGGACTCATCCACACTCCCTCAAAGTCACAGAGTTCCAACATATCTTGTCTTCCTATCACAATAGTCTGAAATGAAATATCTATGTTATCAACAGTTGAAAAGTTTTGCACTTTTCGAACACTTGCCTCCACTCATCCTCATTGATGACTCCCTTACATGAATCCATCACATCAGCTACTATCTCTTCATCATCATCTACACATACTATATCTACTATGGCAGTCATGGAAAAACAATGTACATTCACATTTTTGATGCCTGGCATGTAGTTAATATCAAAAGTATATTGCAACTGATACAGCCATTTAGCAAGTGGAGGTGTTGCCCTTCCTGCTCCTTTTGTGGATAATACTTCTATTAAGGGTTTGTGGTTGTTGCACAGCTCAAACATGGTGCCCTAAACATAGGTCTCAAAACTTTGCACCCCCCACCAACGCACCAATGCCTACTTCTCTATGGAGGAATATATTCTTTCATCTCCCTTTAGCATCTGTAATACAAACACAACCACCCTTTCTTGCCTACTCTTCTTCTGCATCAACATCGCTCAAGGACCATGCACAAGGGTTTCAAGATCTGTTTTAACAATTGACTGTTTTATGTTTTCAAATGCTGAGTGTCACTCATTCAGCTGCTCATATTTCACTCCCTTTTTCATTAAGAAACGTAATACATGTTTTCTGCCTGAAAACTGCTCCAGGAGCTTGGACTAGTACTCAGTTAGAGTTGTCCCCTAGAGATGTTTTTTTCAATGGTCCCCCCTCATCTTGGGTTTTATTCCTTCAAAAGACAATGTATGTCCCAAAAGTTCTACTTCATTTCCTCCAAACGTACATTTCTCAATGCTTGCTGTCAGTGCTGCTCATTCCAACCTTTCCAATAAAATTTCCTGGGCACCATCATCGTGTACTTCATTGAAACTGTACACCAATGTGTTGTCTTGGAAAAACAGCATGTTTAGTATACCTTTGCATTAATCTCTGAAATATTATGACACCAATGCTAAACCAAATGTCATTTACACAGATTGAAAATCTACTTCCTGCGTTATGAAAGATGTTTTGATTCTGGATGTAAGCACGCCTAGTGGAAAGCACTAGACAGAGCTAGGAATGTGAAGTACTTGGTACCTCTTACACTCATAACCATTTGATTAATGTGTGAGAGGGGTTAATACACCCATTCAAGTCTCTAAAATCTACATGTATTCAAAGGTTTGCATTGCCCTTTCTAGCCAATACAACTCGATGAAGCCAACCAGGTGTTTCTATAGATTTGCTCCAGAAGCACACAGCTGGTCAAATGCGTCCTATGCAGGGCAAAATGAACTCTTCTTACTCTGTGTGCTTTGGGAGAAACACCTTTTTTAATGTGATGCAATGTTCAGATTTTTTTAAGTATCCCAACTCATCAATAATAAATTTGGGATACTTACAACATTATTTGTCCTTCTCATTCTCAATTACGAGTAACACCTGATCAGGTTAGTTGGGATTCAGTAATATTCCAAAGCTCTTTGCTGTCTTCATTCCAACAATATCTTTCCCTTTTCTACATGATGATGATGATGAAGACAAAATTATAGAGCTCACTTATGCTCCTGGGAGTTTCCATGTGCTGTTTAGCAGCAAATAAAACATTTTAGAGTGAACAGTCAGGTTTTAAGCTTTTTTTTTAAAGCAACTTCCGAATTTCCCCACGTCAGATGCAGAGGGAGAGTATCCCAAACAGAGGGGCATAGAGAGGAAAAAGAATGCCCACCATAACATACACTCTTTCTTCTGCTAACCTATTCTTGTAGTTCACCATAGCACTGAAATAGCCTGCTATGGACAATTTAATATCACAGTAACCTTCTGCCTCAATGTGGTTGTTAATTCACAGTTCTTACATTTTCCTCAATTGAATCTGTCTATCAAGTTATAGGGTGAACATCAGTCAGCCCACATGGCAACGTCTCCCCCTTTAATCTTTGTTACACATCCCAGAGAATGACACATCTCAATTATTTAACTCGCAACACATCCTGGCTCCTTAGCCTCAGCTTCACTCACAAGACTTACAGCCTTTCATCATCAGTGCAACCTTCATCTTCACTCTTCTTACACTACACATCTCTTACAATATTTACATCTTGTTTGTTTCCACCCCATCTCTCAACTTTCATACTTTAGAAAAGTGACTCACTTTCTTGCACTTAAAACATCTTACTTTTGTGGTGGGGCAGAAATCGGTCTCTGGCATGTGTTTCCTACCTCCGCCCTGGTTATACTGATTTCTTTCACTTTGCACTTTGGCTAAACTTTTGGAACTGATTTCCTTTTGTGTTTTGTGCACTATATGTATACTGTTTGAGTCACCCTATATTTCCACTAATCATTCCCCAGGGCCTCACTTACAAAGCCCTTGTATCGCTGGAGTGTCACTTTTAGTGACACTCCAGTGGCGCAATGCCCTGTGCCATTTTTGCAAGGTGGCGTTAAGCCACTTATAGTGGCTTAACACCAACTTGTAAATACAGCCCCTTTACATGCACCACTTAGTGTGAAAGGGGCATGCAATAGGTGTTGCTCTGGGCGTTCCACAGCAACACCAACTGCATTTTGACTGTGCCCCAGATTTATGAGAAATTGTAAACCTGAGGCATAGCCAAAAACTAATGCCAACTCAGGGGTAGTGTTAGCATGGCACACTGAGGAGAAATACTTTTATTTCTCCTCATTTTTGCTTTTTCTATGTGTGCTACATTCTTCAACACACATAGAAAGAGCAAAACGCCATCAATGATTGTTTATATGATGGAAGGTGTCCCTTCTTTCACATAAACAATCATTAAATAATGACAATTTGCTTCTTCTGCATTCTGAAGCACATATAGAAGTAACAAATCACCATTATTGTTTGTTTATGGGCAGGAAGGGACACCTTCCTGCACATAAACTATCATTCCCTGCAACAAAGACACCCTTGCACTATGGTGCCTATGTTGGTGCTAGGCAACTAATATCAGCCCCAGTAGTAAGGGAAACACAGGGGTGCACCGTATTTACATAAATAAGCCACATCTCTGTGTTTCTGAAGTGACGTATCTTGGCGCTGCCAATTTTGGTGCAGTGCTGTGGTGCACCACTTTCTTGTAAATGAGGCTCTTAGTTCTTTTCCTAGAGGTTTATTTCTATATGATGCACTATACTAATAGTTTTTAGTGGGAAGGCCTTTTAATCCTAATAATTTCTCTTGAACCCTCATGTTATTTGTTCTATTAATTGTTTGCTCTCTTAAAATGTCTTCATGAAGATCTTTAAATTTACATGACTCTGCTAGAGTTTTCAGGCTAGAAAACTATTGCTCAATAATTTCACCTGGTGAAAATGATGTCTTTCTACCACAATGCTCACTTTGTTTGCTGAAAGCTTCTTCCAAAGCCTCAAAAGCATTCATATATTCATCATCAGATTCCTCAACTGCATCTTCCCTATCACCATCTGGACTCATGAGTGTAGGTAGTGTTTTTGTACCTTCCTTCCCTTAACCTCTAAATTATGTTTCAAAATGGCCAGTTTACAATTAGAAACAAATTCATCCCCACCCATTCCTTCAAGGTAGGTTTGGAATGACTCTCTCCAAACCTCCCATGCCATGTTTAGAAGCCTGGGACTCTGCAAAAACTTAAAAGGTGCTGCAATTGTTTGTACAGGCATGGCAGAATACACTAGAAAACAATAAGCTAAAATAATCAATGTAGTCCCCGATGGCGAAGCAGAATAAATAAGGTAATTACCAATGTCACAGCTGATGTGTGGCCCAAACAGTCATTAGCTTACACTAGATAACATGGTTTCTTCTATGGCTCTTTCTTTACACCAGCTACATTAAGTATGTGTCACAAGCAAAAAAGCATCCAAAAACAGAAACCAGCTGCTTTTCCTTGCTGGTTCGTACAGAGCTTCCTGCTTCTAGTCCATGGCTTCACTTCACTCAGTACATGTCTCTGACAACTCCTGATATAACGCAAGACCAAGTAACAGTCCAAGCCGCTAGCACACGCCGACTGGAGCATCTCCAGAAATTGACAGCAGTTCCAACTTAGGCACGTGTAAGGCAGCTGCCACCAGTTTGCCTGACTAGAGATAATGTTTTTCAGTCTGTTCAAAATACTCAATCCGTCCACCACATAAATACTTGGATGTGGCTCGACGTTACATGCCACTACTCAGTATAAAACATAAACCTTCCATGCAGTATGATGCTGCAGTACCTGCTGGTCCGCTTATGGGTCTCCCAGCAACTGTTGCACTGGGGTAAATTCAGTCAACTCTCAACACCAAAATTACCTCGGAAGGGAGCGAATTCTGTCAACTGCACCATTTTTAAGAAGCAGATTTAGTACAGGTTGGCCAGAAATACTAGCTTCAGCTGAGACCAGTTACAACCATCCAACCATGGTGAGCCTCCCACTTCCTCGAAGTTCTGGAACATCCAGCCTCTCCATACAACTCTGCCAGCTGATGACTTACATTAGTGAAATACAAATAAAACATTTCATTACACATTCTATTACAAGAACCATATTTTAATTTATCATATTATAAAAAGCAGTGCTCAGTCAGTAAAGACCCCACTCATCTTTAAAGACTCAAATACATATCATTTGCGCAAACTCATACAAATTCATAAAAATGATCCTCGTACCACCAGGTATTTCTTAACAACCCAACAAGTAGATGATTATTTTTAATTCCACAAATATTGCTTCATAGCTGGGGCGCTCAACGAATGGTGAACACATGTTTTTTGCCACCTTCTGCGGGACCTAATCAAGTATATCTTCATTCCAACATGGATATGGAACTGATTTAGATACAATACAATGATTCTTTACACAACTGCCAGTTCAGAAAAAAGTTACATTGCTTACGAACTATGAAATTATTTATTCACTTATTGTGATATTACATTTGCAATCACCAAACCAAATCCACCATATTTAAAGCGATGTACTATTACTACACCCCGACTCCCCAATTCCTCTATCCACATTAAGTCCATCAATATTAACATCCCAATGTTATGTGCAATACCATGACTGTAGAGTTCAATCTCCTCCAAATAACGTGCCATGGCATGCCAACATCATACACTATCTCCCTCATCTGTGTGCTCATACTGAAAAGTACTTGCGTTAAAGCATTCAATCTAACAGTTATCCATATCCATGATACCTCTTGTGGCTGGTCTTAGCCCAGACTATCGGTACAGCAATAATAAATATGTTCTGATGGTAAACACTAGTGGATACCTACATGCAAGACATAAAGATACTACAATAGTCTAAAGTCAATCACACTTTGGGGGTCATTCTGACCTCGGCAGTAAAAGGCGCTTACCGCCGGTCAGAAGACCGCCATAACACCGCCGCTGGCACGGTAAACCGCCACGGTCATTCTGACCCGCAACTGGCAAACTGCCAAAAACCCGACATCCACAAAAGTCCTCCACACCAACGGCCAGCGTAAAACTGGCGATGACCAAACCTCCACCGTCACGCCAACAGAAATACGCCCATTCCATTCCGACCCACGAATCCACGCGGCGGTCTTTCAACCGCGGTATTCCATTGGCGGTACACACCGCCGCGGTCAAAATACACACACATTTACAAAACACATCCACATTGGACAATTTAAAATACACACACCTGATACACATACACACAACACTCCCACACACCCAATACAATATAAAACACACACCCACATCACACACAAACCCTTACGACCAAAAAAAACGACAGAAGGCCAGAGAGAGACAGCACAGACTAGAGAACACCATCAAACAGAGGCAAACCACACCATCACCCACACAATATCCACGCACAAAACACCACACACCACCACACTCACCACACTCTATAACACATACACCACCCCACACCTCATCCACACCACCCCATGGCACCCCAAAGACACCCCCGGTTTTCAGACGCTGAACTCCGGGTCATGGTGGAGGAAATAGTTCGGGTAGAGCCCCAGCTCTTCGGGACACAGGTGCAGCACACCACCATTGCCAGGAAGATGGAGCTATGGCAAAGAATAGTGGACAGGGTCAACGCTGTGGGACAGCATCCACGAAATTGGGACGACATCAGGAAGCGGTGGAACGACCTACGGGGGAAGGTGCGTTCCATGGTATCAAGGCACAACATTGCGGTGCAGAAGACTGGCGGCGGACCCCCACCTACTCCACCAGAATTTACAGCATGGGAGGAGCAAGTCTTGCACATCCTGCATCCTGAAGGCCTCGCAGGAGTAGCTGGAGGAATGGACTCTGGTAAGTCTCATCTTCACTACTTCATCCCCCCCACCCCACCTGCATGCCAAATCATACCCCCACCCTCACCCCATCACCCCAACTCCTTGCAAATGGCTCACCATCACAACCCACCCATCCCAACACCTAGCCCTGCATGCGTCCACAAAGCATGGACACCCATCACCAAAGCATGCCCACTGCACATACACATCTCCCCCACAAGCCACCGTCACAAAAGCCCCCACACAGGAATGCAAGCACTGGGGTACACGGGCACCCACCCATTGCACGATATGGCACACACAGAAGCTATAACCATACTCCTATACCCCTGCAGGACCCGACCGCCACCACACTGCCCAGGAGGGTCCAGAAATGTCCATCCCACCCCCAGAAGAGGCCACCAGTGATGACAGCAGCTCTCTCTCCCTGGACCCAGATGACCAGCCCGGCCCATCGGGGACCTCGGGACAGTCGGTTCTCCTCACACAGCCACAGGACACAGCAGACCCAACCCCCTCTGGGAACACCAGCACAGCTCCCACCCAGCGGGCCCATGCCTCTGTCTCCAGGACACGTCAATTAGCGGTGTGTCCACCACTACAGGGAACCCAGGTTAACCCACCACCCCAACAACAACAGGGACCTGGGGGCAGTGGTAGTGGGCACACGGTCCAGGGAACAGAGGCCCAGGGAAACAGGGGAACTGGGAGGGCTGCTGTGCGACAGGAGGGGGGACAGGCCCAGGGAGCCCACTCTCCACGAGGCCCTCTCCTCCAACATGGGAGCATACCACCACTCCCAGGAGACGATGGCGACGGTCCTGGCCAGGTTCCAGGAGATCCAGTTACTGCAGGAGCAACAGTACATGGGGTTCAGGGAAGAACTCCGAAGCATCAGTTCCGCAATGGGCACCATCGTCGGGGCACTCAACCAGATTGTCACCACATTGCGGGACCATGTGGCACCACAAAGGGCCCCTGTCACTAGCATGGACCCAGAACAGGCTACCACCTCCGCCGGCGCTAGTGGACAGGAGGCCCCCACACAACAAGAGGCCACCAGAACCCCACCCCCTGCAGAAGAAGAACCACCCCGCAAGCGGGGCCTGAGATCTCGGAAGAAGACAGAGTAGGATGCCAAGACCCCCGCCAGCAAAGGATACCCCCTGATGTCATCCCACTGTCCCACATTGTCACCCTGTCCAACCTTAAACTGCCCCTGCTCCATCCTTCCACAGGCATATGGACAATGCACCTGTGAGACTGAAAATCTGGACTCTGCCATGGACATTCCTCCACCATCACCCATCACCGAATTTCAACCATGTCCCTAAATTCAGCACTTTAATAAAATCACTTATTGCACAAAAAGAATCAGGAGTCTGCCTGTATTTTGAACAAATGTATTAGACATAACGGTGCCAAAATGTCCTGTTACATTGTGATGATAACATACCACTGTCACACAGCTGTAGTCCATGGGGAAACAAAGCAGAGGTCACGCAGTGGGACCCACATCTCTGAAATTGGAAGGGAAAGTCACAACTCAGTTAACATACACTGGGGGAATAGGACAGACAGTAGAGAGGCAGGAGACTGTAAGGAATTGGAAGATGCCGGTGTTGATTCTTACCTGGGTGTTATTGAAAATACTGTAGTATCACTGTGTCCCTGTTGTCTGTGTCGTCCCCGTCGTCTTCCTCCTCTTCACTCTCCACAGGCTCCACAGCTGCCACAACACCACCATCTGGACCATCCTCCTGCAGGAAAGGCACCTGGCGTCGCAAAGCCAGGTTGTGAGGCATACAGCAGGCCACAATGATATGACACACCTTCTTCGGTGAGTACATTAGGGATCCACCTGTCATATGCAGGCACCTAAACCTGGCCTTCAGGAGGCCGAAGGTCCGCTTGATCACCCTCCTAGTCCGCCCATGGGCCTCATTGTACCGTTCCTCTGCCCTGGTCTGGGGATTCCTCACTGGGGTCAGCAGCCAGGACAGGTTGGGGTAACCAGAGTCACCAATTAGCCACACACGGTGTCTCTGTAGCTGTTCCATCACATAAGGGATGCTGCTATTTCGCATGATGTACGCGTCATGCACTGACCCAGGGAACTTGGCATTTACATGGGAGATGTACTGGTCAGCCAAACAGACCACCTGGACATTCATCGAATGATAACTTTTTCTGTTCCTGTACACCTGTTCACTTTCTCTGGGGGGAACCAAAGCCACATGGGTCCCATCAATGGCACCAATGATGTTGGGAATATGCCCAAGGGCATAGAAATCACCCTTCACTGTAGCCAAATCGCCCACCTCAGGGAAAACAATGTAGCTCCGCATGTATTTCATCAGGGCAGACAACACTCTGGACAACACCTTAGAAAACATAGGCTGAGACATCCCTGATGAAATGGCCACTGTTGTTTGGAATGATCCACTTGCCAAAAAATGGAGTACTGACAGAACCTGCACTAGAGGGGGAATCCCTGTGGATTGGCGAATGGGTGACATCAGGTCTGGCTCCAGCTGGGCACACAGTTCCTGTATGGTGGCTCAGTCAAGTCTGTATGTCAGTATGACATGTCTTTCTTCCATTGTCGACAGGTCCACCAGCGGTCTGTACACGGGAACATTCCTCCATCTCCTCGCAAGTCCCAGCGGACGGTGCCTAGGAAGGACAACATGGAGCACAGAGTCAAGCAACCCACAGGTACGTTCCCACAGCTTGCACAGTACACGATTCTCTATGCATTGAATGGCTTGTGTGGAATCACGTTCTCCTGGATCCATTTGGACCTAGTAGACCCTGTGATACACAATGAAAATACAGGCCTGTTTCTGTTGAACACATTAAAATGTTGAATTAACTAGGCCTTGAAGAAATGTCTATTGTGCTTGAAACGCATTATGTTGCAAGGCTTGCTAAACTGATGGCCATCATGAGACACCACCGCATGCTAGCTTGCGAAATCCTAACTGCTAAAAGTACTAACGTATGCACTTATGGTTCCTCTTTCTCCACATATAGATGTATCACAAGACATTTGATTCAGAGGACATTGTGCAAGCTTCCTGTTCATGATTCTAACCCTTATATGGAACATCACGTGTGCTATATAGAAACATTTAATCATACGACATTATCAAGAACCAATGAAAATGTATTCAAATGTCTGCGGTTTAATGCTATAAAAGATCATGCATTACTTCTTTGGGCAGACTGTTCGAGCTAGATTTTGCTCGCTCAAGTCTCCGTGTACACGTATTTCTTATTGTGTCTTATTAGTCCTTATTAAAAGTAATCTAAAGAAGAGCGGCTGGTCTCGGTTTGTTTCCTGAATTGTCTGGATCTGGAATACTCTGACTGGGCTTCGATAACTTGGCTTCGACATTTGGTGGAGAATGGAAGAATTGCGGTCTCGTTCAGCGAATAGTTTCCTTCAGCCCGGCTCCTGTTTCGGTTGGGGCGACAGCTGACCCATTGGACAGGGCCCCTCCTGCGACGGAGTCTGGAGCTGTCGTGAGTATCTATTGCTGCTTCGTTGTCCTGCTCTCGCTGTTTGCTCTACTGTTTTTCCGGTGTAAATATTGCGAAACAGGGAGGTAACAGGGTGTTTCGTTAATATGTTTCCTGCATAGAGTGGTTATGCATTTATGCTTAATATTTCTATTTGCCGTACCCCTTAGCCAGCTTTTTGTAATGACATCTTTTTATTTCTCTGTCTCCGGTGGCATGCCAAGGGCATTTCTTCCTCTGTTGTCCTCTGTTGCGGGCTCCGATAATGCACCTCGTGAAAACATTCAGATAGTTAACTATAACAGTCCGCAGGCTGCTAGCATTCTGTGTTAATTTGGTTCTTCCATTGTATTACACCATTTCCTTCCTCCCTGCGCTGCAGCTGTATACTTAGAATAGCTTCCTGTATTTCATGTAGCTTGTTACTGTTAAAAAAAAAAGATGTCCGAGGAATAGAGGCAACTAGCGGTGTTGCTTCAGAACACAGTGCGAGTCGCTGTTTGAGGTCCCCAGCCGGAGGGGCTGGGGCGGATAACTCTGGTCAGAGAGGGTGTTGTAAAAGGGCGTTGCCCAGATATGGGATGGTAGTAGTCCGTTCCAGGTTCTATGTGTACATTTAAGAGGAACTGGCATGTGATTTCAGCTTCCTTGTGTTTATAGGAGTGATAGTGTTTCATTCCAGTAACTGGATGATTGTGGTTCATTCCAGTGGAGCAGGCAGGCTCTGTTTGTTGTGTTAAAAAATTGTTATGTTATCTGTTTCCTGTAATATTGCAGCTCTTTGAACAATGCTTATGGCATATTGAACTATCGGCTACTCATGTGAAATGGTGTAAACTGTAGAAGTGGTTTTTGAGGTATAAATCAATGTGTGTGTAAAAGTGGTTTTTGAGGTATAAATCCGTGTGTGTGCGAAAGTGGTTTTTGAGGTATAAATCCGTGTGTGTGCGAAAGTGGTTTTTGAGTTATAAATCTGTGTGTGTGCGAAAGTGGTTTTTGAGGTATAAATCCATGTGTGTGAAAAAGTGTTTTTTGAGGTATAAATACGTGTGTGTGTCTGAAAGTGGTTTTTGAGATATAAATACGTGTGTGTGCGAAAGTGGTTTTTGATTGATGAAGGAAGGGTTGACAACAAGGTGGTGTACTGTAATTTATTTTGACTTCATGCATTTGCGATTTAGGATAAGAATTTTTAGAAAATTTAAGACTAGGTGGGTGGACTCATGGGCGACATAATACAGATTTTTATGACAATTGACTGATTTAATCTGCAAACATCACACAGTACAAACACCCCCCCTGCACTCACTACATATTGATACAAGGGTTGGGAGTAGGATCACCCCACAAGGCTAATTGTACTGTGATCCTTGTCTATGGTTCTGCCGTCACATGTGGTTGCTTGACTTGTTCACCGCTATTGCATTATCTGTGTGTCACTGGCCAAGGATCTGGTCCAGCTTCCAATATCATACAGCCGCACCCTGTCCCTCCTGACTATTCTGTCATCTCTTGATTCACCCCAAAGGACGCCAGTGTGGACGCCGTCACTAGCACCTTGGGTACTGTCTGATTTCAAACTTTTTGTGAGCTAAGGTGGACATGGCTGGCTGAAATTGTGGCATGGATGCAGACCGGCTTGCTTCCTGCTTTTACTAATCAATAATTGCGGCTGGCAAAGAGAGGCTGCGTGTGTGAATATACCCATTGTTATCCCTTCTGTGTCACGGGGTATGAGCGGTGTAAAAAAAATCCACCGACATCCTACTGTTTTCTGGAACGATTGTAATTGTCTTCGTGTTATGTAACAAAAGGCTAGGGTAAGACAGTCACGAGGAACCCTCTTAGTAAAGGCAAAGTAGAGACACATCAACATAGCCCCAAGGACAGTCCAGCGTACCAAATAGAGGCGAAAGAAGGCCTATAGGCACTACTGTACTTAGACTTTGACTTTGCAAGGAAAATGACAGTAGTGTTTCTGTAGCTTTGCGGACATGTGTGGTGCTTTACAATGCTGCCTACATGCTAGTTGCATATGGGATGTGCATTGAATGTGGGGCTGTCCTGTATGTGGAGGATAAAAAAAAAAATCCATAGGGGCTTGTCAAGCTCTCTTCCTGTGACAAGTGCACAGTCACAGGAACAAAATATCGATTTTGTTTGAAGACATTTGGGAAATACACTACAGCGTGAGGGCACCACAGCAGGGACCAAACACTCTGAGCTGCCTCTACAACAGCAGGCAGAGACGGAACGTGAAAGCCGCACCCTGGAATGGCGTTTGATGGATGAGGAAGTGAAAAATAAAAGCAAAATGTAAGAGACCTTGTGAAAGAATTAGACAGTTATTCCATAGCCAGGGTAAAGAGGAAGTGGCTAATGCAATAAGAAAAAAATGAACAGAAGTACGAACAGATATCAAATGAAATGGAAAAATGTATTGGCAAGGGGCGAGAGGGATCACACAATTTACTATGGGATATGTCCACGTATGCACATCACACAATGCATAACATCAAGATGTGGAAGGAGGTGCTCAGCAATACAAACACACAGCTGGAGATCACAAGAGACAGTCTCTCGACGTACATAACAGAATAATAGCCATGGGAAGGGCTGCTTTGGAAGGATCTGGATACATTGTTTAGCATTATTGTACCATGAGATTGGTGGGAGGATTGTAAGAAGGCGATACACTGGCCTGAAATATGTGGCCACTACTCCAATTACTACACTATAATTTGACACTACACTGAGTATGGGAAAGGTTTGCAAGTAGACAAGGGATGGCTGTAACATGCTTACACACTGTAGAAAATTTAAGTTTAATTGTTAAGTTATCACACGTAATAAGACACAAAATTCAGACTTTATTACTTGTTATTTGCTTTAAAAGTACTGCAAAGAGCATTGTACAGCAAAAAAATAAAAGCGTCAAGATAACTCCAGTGATTAATGTACCTGCTGGGGAGGAATGAGAGTTTTGGACAGTGGCAGTGGATGGCACAGTGGGTTACTGCTTTTGTCACAGAGATTCTTTAGTTACTGTACAGTTCATAATAGTAATCTAGCACATTGAGCTATGAACTGCAATTAAGGAGCTGCATGCCAACTGCATAGCACAAATTAGAAAGCTGTTTTTTCCCAGTCTTTCATTTTAAAGTGCTGTAAAGTGCTCCAACACCTACACTGGTATGAGAGATGCTATAATAAAAATTAATTAAATGTGACAAAAAGGATAGGGAGAGAAGAGAGGCACTTATGGTTAAAAATTGAAAAGTTGGTCGCCAAGATGCAGCACCAACATTTCCAATAAAATGTTTAGATTTTTGCATATTTTTTCAATATAAAAAGAATGATTTCATGTTTGAAATTTAAATTGTGCAAATTGCTTGGGGGTACCTGGCTTCCAGTAACGTTTCACTGGTGGTCCCCAGGAGTAAAAAGGTTAGGAACCACAGGTGTACAACAAATTAGAACTTTCTTATGTAGGGATTACATTTAAAAATATTTGACCCATGCAAAGGTTGCCAAAATTCTTACAGTGAACAAATTTAGTCTGGAGGGAACAGAGGATTCATTTGCAGCAGTTAACAATATGTTGTCAGGAGTGTGGAATTTTATAAAATGTCTAAATTGTCCATGGGACAGTTTGTGTCATCAGTCTACTTGTCCTGTAAAAAGACATGCATATTTTCCTCCTGCTAAAATGGTGTTTACAAATATTGTCTAGGAGTTCGATTTCCTGGTCTGCCTCATTAAATGCTAGCTCATGTATAAAAGCTGTAAATTTGCACTAATGCAGGAACAGATACCATGGGTGTACTTTGTGATTTTCTTTGAGAATTCTGCCATAAACTGGTTATCACAGATCTTTTGTTATTTGAATTCTGTCTCTCTGTTTATTGGCTGGCTTCAGTGGTAGTGACACCATTCTGCTCTTCCATACGAAGAATATTGGCACAAAGTAGTTTTGGCACAAAGTAGTTTTGTTCATGCCAGGAACTACTATGGCAATGTGTAACTTTGATGAAAAGGTTACATTGATTTTTCCTGTTATGAATATAAATGTTGGAAATACCACCATGCATCCGCACATTTTACTAAATGATGCTTCAAAGAAATGACACCTAAAACATCATGGTAGTTTAGCAGAATGTTTCTTTCCTAGTTACATTGTTTGTGAAGGTATTTTGAAAGCAAGGAATAACAAAATTTTGCTTTTATTTGTAGTTCCATACCCCTGGTTGTGTATTTCTTCATAGCTCTATAGAGTACATACTAATCATTTAGTCATGTTGAATGAAAGAAGAGATATAGAAATTAAAAGAAGTGTTAAATGTGATGAATTGTAAATAATATAAGTAAATAAGAGATATATAAAAATGTGGGTTATTGTTGGGGTGTAGAGTGAGTTAATGAAGTGATAACAAACTTCTACTAAGGTGTATTGATATTTAAAATAAACACATTAGTGCAGTAATAATTATTACACATGACGTGTTAGTGACTTATCTATTTCACTTAATGAGAGGCTAAAAGAAAATAACACAAGTGGATGTTTAAACATCTGCAGTACATGTAGTATGTTGAAGTCATGTGAGTGCAACAAGGGTGTCAAAAGGGCAATGAATGGGTATAAATGCAGCACATTTGTCACAAATGTGTTTTATTTTTATGGTATTTTATTTTGTGCATTTATCTGCCAGGTCCCGTCCCTATATTAAATTGTAGCAGTTAAGATTACCTTCCCCATTTCTGAAAACCACAGACTCTGGGCATGACTCCAAGGGCAAAGCCACGGATTGTTGCGATATGTTACCATGACGTTCCAAGTAGAAATGTAAAATAAATGTACAGCTGAATGGAATAGGATTTTTTTTTTATATACACCCTGGACGCAGGATGTATGTATCTACGTAGGAGTATTTTTCTATCCATGTTTTTCCCTAGGTTTCAGAACATGGACGAGAAGATGTGGTTTCTGTATCCGTCTGTCTATGTTACGTTTTATGTTTTCATAATTAATGGGAGTCTTCCGTGGTACATCTCAAATGAGCGCAGTGAAATGGATTGCCTTCATGTGTTGGTAGATTGCAACTAAATATTCTCAAAAACTGGTTTTGGGTATTGAAAATACCTATATTAGGATAGAGTTATTACTACCTTAGGATGTGCTATGTAGTACTGTAATATACCTCTGATGATGAGGGTGCCAAATATAAATAAATAAAATAAATATAATATCTTAAAGGAACATCAGCATTTCAGAACATCACACTTGTACGAGAAAGGGGAAGTGACTTCTGATGGCAGTGATGCCTGCAAAGTCCCAACCCTTCCAGTATTGATGCAGATATTCAGGGTGTTGAAATAGAATAATAGGATACAATGCTATGTTAAAAAATTATACTGGCTGTATACCAGTGTAACATGTGTTTTCTCCTGACCTTTGGATCACCATTTGTTTGGTGAAATAGTTTGTGTGAATATTCCACTGTTACTGAGTGTAATTGTTATTTATTTTTTAGTGTTTATTTGAGTTTAAGAGTGTGCTAGTTACCCCATAAACAAGTCAGATATGTCCCTTTATAAGATTTTGTGCATCTGCTGAGCGGTTCTAAATTGATGCAATACCGCTTGCTTCATTGGTCAAGAAAGGCACCCTTGACAAAGTTGTCAAAGTGAGCACCGACTGAGATACTGTTTGACTGGCCTATGAACATGTCTGGTGCTGAGAAGTTATTATCTGATAGGACATTTTGACAGCAGTTTGCCTTACCTTCAGCATTAGGTGCTGCAGGCCCTTCCTGGCTGGACAGCACTACCTGGACATGATCTCCAACAGGGAGATTGGGCTTGGGTCTCCTGAAAAGTAGGAGGGAATGACCTCCTGGATCCACAGCTATTACACCAAGAAGGTACACCACCGGAACACAACTGCATCCTGTAGACTGGGTGTGGGTAAAGGCCACACCAGACGTCACTGCCTTCAACTACGGTGGAGGGGACCATACCAAGTCCTGTTGACAACAGCCACAGCAGTCAAGTGTGAGGGCATCACATCCTGGGTCCATACCTCACACACCAAGAAGGCCGCTGGACCAAAGGACGACCAGCCGCCAACAAAGTTGCCAATGAGAGTAATGCCACCTTCACCACAGCGGTACAACCTTCGTTCGACAAGCGCCACCAGTCAACACTGACGGAACTGCTCGTGCTACACTCCCACAGGAGTCGGAGAGTGTAAGCGGGTTCCCCAGTACACCAGAGCATTGTTCTTGGACTGCTCGTGCTGCAACCCCACAGGAGTCGGAGGGTGCAAGAGGGTCCTCAAGACACCAGGATATTCTTTCAGAACTGCTCGTGCTACTCTCCACAGGAGTCGGAGAGTCAAGCAAGGCCACTTAAGTATTAAAGACATCAGGATATAAATGAACAGAATACTAAAAGTCCGCTAGAAAAAATTTGCGCCAAGAGGTACAGATCCCAGTCCTACGGAAGCGGCTGGTCACTAGGATCAGTGCGGTTTGTAGCCCCATTGGGAGGTGCCTCTTCCAATTAGGAATATAGCAAAAATAGGTCAAAAGGGCCATCCCTCGGGACTATCGCATTCAACTCCCTTAGAACTGGACACTGGGATTCATCCCTTTATACTCTGCATAACTACAAGTGTCAAATAGCATTCAACGTCGCCCCGAAAATATACAGAAGGAATAGACTACTCGTGTGGCACTCCTACAGGAATAAGGAGGTACCAAAGGTTACATACCAATAGAACTGGTTTCAAGTGCTAGCCACATCTGACCACACCCTATAAGGCGACATGGATTTAAGATTACAACATAAGAAAAAGGAGCAGAAGAAGTGGCCTGTGTTGGTCACAGCATTACTCACCCCAGTAGCAGCTATAGTAATAACAACAATACTGATAGTATATAAAGACGACATACACATTCCATGGCTCGACCAGGAACACTACATCCCCAAAAATGGCCAAGGTGAAAGAACAACAGGTGGTGAGAACAACAATATCTCAAAATAACATGAGAGGGTGGAGAATAAAACAAAATGGGTGAAATATACAAAATGGAAAGAAGATGGAGAAGATTATAAGGACAATACATTTGTGCAAATGGTATCAATGTACAAAGAACTAGCAAATGTGTCTGATTGTTATATAGGTACCCACCTACCGACCACTAGCCAGGAGAAAAGAAATTACACTTAAATGCCCCTCACAGAATTCGTGGCACGTAACATATTAGATAATATGTTAGGGGGAAATTTAAAAGGAATGAGTACAGGGAAAAGAAAAAAAAAAAAGGAGAGAATAATAGAAAATATAAACAAAGGAGAAATGAGGAGAAAAAGGGATGAGTATGGTTTGGAAGATGAACCTTATGTAGGTGATATGCAAGGAAAATTGGTAGAAAGAGTGTCAAATAAATTGAAGGAAGAAGATAGAAGGAGAAGAAAGAAGTGTAGGAGATTAGAATTTAAAAAAAAAGAAGAAGAGAATGTATTGAATGCATTTACAACAGAAAGAGGGAAGGGTTACACTGAAAGGGATCATGGCTCAGAACAACGAATACCATGCCTGGCCATAGATACAGAAATAAAGGCACCATGGTGTTTCAAATGCTCAAGAGGTAACGCAAACACTAGCAAACACGGAATTGATGTGGGACATAGTATTTGCAATACAACTTTGAGCCTGGACTACAAAAGAAATGACACAACAGGCTTGTCCATAGGCCTGACACCTCCCAAAGGAATATTTATTATATGTGGGACATCTGCATTTTTTAAATTGCCAGCAGGTTGGCAAGGTACCTGCTACTTAGCATTTGTGCTACCAAAAATGGCACATAGAACAGAATTACAGAAGGGGGAAAAGAGAACACTTGGTGGGGTGCGCAGGAAGAGGACACCAACGTGGGGAATATAAGAAAGGAAATAGAGGATATAAAAAAAAGGAAGAATCGCATTTTACAGGTCTTAGGTATGCTATGCCTAGTGGCCCCTGTGATACACAATGACAATCTCTGCACAGGCCTATCATTAAGTAAAGAGGCCTACAAATGTAAAATAAATGTTTGAGATTGCTATATTTGTACACATATACCCACCTCTGCCCAGGGAAGGACAGATTACGCCCAGATTCCTCTTCCTCAGTATGCTTCATGTCACATACTAAACAGCATGTTTGCAAAGGAAGTAAATGGGACTATAAAGAGAAGGCCACCTAAAAGGAAGAGGAAGGTTGGAAAAGGGAGATTAAAAGAGGGAAACAGTGGGGAAGGAAGAGAAAGTAAAGGAGGAGGTAGGATGGGTGTGTGTGGACAACTTGTACCGGAAAAAGGTGAAGCAGAGCTACTGGAAGCATTTAACATAGGAAGAGATGAGGGTTATGTACAGGGGGAGAAGAACATAGATATATCACAAATATCCCTTTCGATACATAAGGAGAAGAAGGGGTCATGGTGTTTTCGATACCTCAAAGGCAGCATCCCAAGACCAAATACATTTTATGATAAGGTGTGTCGAATGGTTACACCAGTAATGAAATGCCCTAACATACACCTCCCCAACCATAATAAGAGCAGCATAAAAGTAGGAGAAAGCACCTGCTCCAAATACTCTGATTTGGATAACATACGGAAGGGCCCAGAAGGTTTGTCTATAGGTCTCTCAGCTTCAAGGGGAATATACATAGTATGCGGGACATCTGCATATTTTAGACTGCCTGCAGGGTGGCAGGGCTCCTGCTACCTGGCGTTCGTACTACCCCGAATGTTGCATATAACAAATTTGACCAATGCAACACAAAAGGCACCGGGTAGGGTACGAAGAAGAAGGGCACCTACTTGGTTGGATAGGTTCATAGCAGTGGAAGGAATAGTTGTGATGCCATTAGGAATAGCGCATTCAGAATATGAAATACACAGATTGGCAGTATTGGTAGAAAAATTAGCAAGTTCTACTGCAGCAGCTTTAGGTAACATTACTGAAGAACTTACAGACCTAAGAGCTGTTGTAATACAGAACAGACTTGCATTAGACATCATTTTAGCAAGAGCCGGTGGTGTATGTAACGTGATCCATCAGGAATGCTGTGTTTTAATACCAGACAACAGTGGGAATGTGAGGATGGCAATAGGGAAAATAGAGGTGGTAGAAGAAGGAGCAAGGGATGTGACGGATGTGACGGAAATAGGAGGAATACTAAAGGACATCGCAGCATGGTTCCGTGGTTGGGGATCCTGGCTGATAGAAGTACTGGTGGTGGGAATAGTAGGATTTATAACATTATGTGTGTTGATAAGGGTGTGTCCTTCCTGTTTGAACATGTTAATGAAGAAAATGTGTCATAAGGACACTGAGCACCATCATAAGAGAAGGCATGAGGATGAGACCAGGGAAAATGATGATATTGAAATGACACCTGTCCATCAGGATGATTAAACGGTCAATGAGTGTTTTCATTGGGTATCAGAGGGCGGAATGTGGAATCACGTTCTCCTGGATCCATTTGGACCTAGTAGACCCTGTGATACACAATGAAAATACAGGCCTGTTTCTGTTGAACACATTAAAATGTTGAATTAACTAGGCCTTGAAGAAATGTCTATTGTGCTTGAAACGCATTATGTTGCAAGGCTTGCTAAACTGATGGCCATCATGAGACACCACCGCATGCTAGCTTGCGAAATCCTCACTGCTAAAAGTACTAACGTATGCACTTATGGTTCCTCTTTCTCCACATATAGATGTATCACAAGACATTTGATTCAGAGGACATTGTGCAAGCTTCCTGTTCATGATTCTAACCCTTATATGGAACATCACGTGTGCTATATAGAAACATTTAATCATACGACATTATCAAGAACCAATGAAAATGTATTCAAATGTCTGCGGTTTAATGCTATAAAAGATCATGCATTACTTCTTTGGGCAGACTGTTCGAGCTAGATTTTGCTCGCTCAAGTCTCCGTGTACACGTATTTCTTATTGTGTCTTATTAGTCCTTATTAAAAGTAATCTAAAGAAGAGCGGCTGGTCTCGGTTTGTTTCCTGAATTGTCTGGATCTGGAATACTCTGACTGGGCTTCGATAACTTGGCTTCGACACTTGTATGAGTGGCAATGCAAGGCCTAGGCCTGTGTGACGCAGTAGAAATTAAGCCATGTGGGCCCTTGAAATGGCGGCTGCCTGACCTGTGAAGTGTGACAATGGGATGTGAGGTCAATGCGCTGGCGTGGCACACCGTGGCGGTAGGCGGTCGAAGACCGCGGTGCAAAGCCGCATTGGTTAACATAGAACCCTATGGGTTTCAGGAGCCAATGACGAAGTGCGCCGGCGGTACGCACCGCCGCGGGCGTGACTGCCATTTTCTATCTGCTTAATCACTCGATACCTGATCATCCACAGGAGAGTACCTATACTGCAAGTGCTGCTGTGACCTCGGTCTGGAAGAGACAATGGCTGCTGCGACTGGGGAAAGGGCCCCTGCCTTCACTTCTGAAGAATTGGAGAAACTCGTGGATGGGGTCCTCCCCTAGTATGCGCTACTCTACGGTCCTCCAGACCAACAGGTTAGTACACTGGGACCATGCTTTGTGGGCAATGCCTGGGTTGAGTGGGGTGAATGAACGATGGTGGGGAAGGGAGCGAATGAGGCATGCATCAAACAACAGATGAGAGCATGTGCCACATGCCAAGGGTGGGGATGGGGGGCCACTCACATCGAGCATGCAGAAAATGATGATATTTGATTTTCTCTCCCTGTACGTGTCACATAGGTCAGCGCCCATCAGAAAATCGATATTTGGCGTGCCATCGCCAAGGACGTCCGGACCCTGGGGGTCCACAAAAGACGGGGCACCCACTGCCGCAAGAGGTGGGAGGACATCCGCTGCGGGAGCAGAAAGACCGCAGAGGCTCTGCTGGGGATGGCCTCCCAACGTAGGAGGGGTGCCACTCGTCAATTGACCCCCCTGATGTCTCGGATCCTGGCGGTGGCCTACCCAGATTTGGATGGGCGCGTGAGGACATCACAGCAGACACAAGGGGGTGAGTACAAGCACATTCTGCTATCTTAGCGCGCAGTGGAGGTGTCTGGGTGGGGGAGGAGGGCTGTGGGTATCCCTAGGCCAGGGCGCTTTCTGTAGGCTAGTCCCCTCCGTAAGGCATGGCCCTGTGCCCCCGCCCTCCACCTTTGTAGGGTGCCAAGTACAGCTATCCATGGCCCTGTGTCACCTATGTGTGCAGTTGTCGTCCATTGACTTGTAGGCCAAGTCTCACTGATTGAGTAGAGTACCCCAAGTGCGCGGCGTAGTGCAGGGGGCTTCTGTGTCTGTCCTCTCCGCCAACTGTGTTACCAATGCATGCACTCAACATGTCTTTATGTTTCCCCCCCCTTTTTTTTCTGCTCTTCCTGTTCATGTGTGCATTAGCATCATCTGGCGGAGGAGAAGTGGCATTGGAGCACGAGGGAGCTGCATCTCACATGGCCCCGGAGGGCCATGCAACGGACTTTGATTTCACCAGTGAGACGGAGGGCGAGGGGGGCTCCACAACGGGGACACGTGGAGACATCAGCGACACCGACACGTCCTCGGAAGGGAGCTCCCTTGTGGTGGCGGCAACATCCGTGCCCACCGCAACAACAGGTACAGCCGCCACCCAGCGCACCAGCTCCGCCCTCCAAGCAGCCCCTCAGCGTTCGCCCCGTGCCCGCTCGCACACCAAGGCGGGCATCTCCTTCGCCCCAGGCACCTCAGGCCCTGCCCCAGTTACCCCTGCTGCCCTCAGTGAGGAGGTCATTGACCTCCTCCGGACGCTCATTGTTGGGCAGTCTACCCTTTTGAATGCCATCCAGGGGGTAGAAAGGGAGGTGCATCGGAGCAATGCATACCTGGAGGGCATTCATTCGGGTCAGGCTGCCCATCAGCGATCGTTCAACGCTCTGGCCTCAGCACTGACGGCAGCCATTGTCCCTGTCTCCTGCCTCCCTCCTCCAACTCCCTCCACCCAGTCCCACTCCCCTGTTCCTCTGCCTATCCCAGACACACCTACAGACCAGCCTGCACACACCTCAACACCCAAGGTCAGCTCATCCAGACATAAGCACCACACATCCCACAAGCATTCACACAAGCAACAGCCACATGCAGACATGCCAACAGCCACTGCCTCCTCTGTGTCCCCCTCCTCCTTGTCTCCCTCCTCCCTCCCTGTGACGTCTCCACTCACACTTGCATGCATAACATCATCAGCCACTACGTCCATCACCAGCACACCCACCAGAACACTCCGCACATGTGCAGTCACCACCCCCCCTGCCATTTACACGTCCCCTGTGTCCTCTCCCACTGTGTCTGTCACCCCCTCATCCAAACCACACAAACACAGGCAGCCACCCACCCAACAGCCATCCACCTCACGACAGCCTCCGTCACAAGCACCTGCACCCAAAGACAGCACACTTGACTCACCTACAACCACATCCTCTTCCTCCACTCCCATACCCACTGCACCTACCCTTCCCATTGCTCCTAAAAAGTTTTTCCTCTCAAAAATTAACCTCTTTCTATCACCTGACCCACCCCCTCCATCTCGTAAAAGTCCAATCAGCACCTCAGCCACCACAACCCCTGGACCTACAAGGACCATAGTCCAGGGATATTGGAGTCCACCACCTTCGAGGGCAGCTACATCGGCCAGCAGCAAAGGGACAGACAGCCCACCCCCTGGGAAAAAAAACAAAAAAAGGCAAGGCCCGGCACGAGAGGACAGAGACGGCAGCCTCCACAGCCACCACCCTGGCACCGTCAGGAAGTGGGGTGCCACCTGGCACATCTACAAAGGGAGGCAAGGGCCACAGAGACTCACGTAAGGATGGCAAGGGCAGCACGGCCGACAAGTCCGGCAGCAGGCGAGCTGCCCAGGAGGGCCCAACCCGCCCCATTCCGGGGGTGAAGGAGGACACCCACAGGCACGGGACACCAGCACAGGAGGGCCCCGCAAGCGAGAAGTCGGATGGCGAGTGAACACCATATATTGGCCGGATCTGGTGCCCTGGAGACACATGTGAAGAACCGCTGAACAGGGCCCTTCAAGACAAGAACTGCTGAACAGGGCCCTTCAAGACAAGCACCGCTGAACAGGGCCCTTCAAGACAAGCACCGCTGAACAGGGCCCTTCAAGACACGAACCGCTGAACAGGGCCCTTCAAGACAAGAACCGCTGAACAGGGCCCTTCAAGACAAGCACCGCTGAACAGGGCCCTTCAAGACAAGCACCGCTGAACAGGGCCCTTCAAGACAAGTACTGCTGAACAGGGCACCGCCGTCTCAAGAACCGCTGAACAGGGCCCTTCAAGACAAGAACCGCTGAACAGGGCACCGCCGTCTCAAGAACCGCTGAACAGGGCCCTTCAAGACAAGAACCGCTGAACAGGGCACCACCGTCTCAAGAACCGCTGAACAGGGCCCTTCAAGACAAGCACCACTGAACAGGGCCCTTCAAGACAAGCACCGCTGAACAGGGCACCGCCGTCTCAAGAACCGCTGAACAGGGCCCTTCAAGACAAGCACCGCTGAACAGGGCCCTTCAAGACAAGCACCGCTCCGCTGGGCCCTTCATCTCAAGCACTGCTCCGCTGGGCCCTTCCTCTCAAGCCCCGCCTGCTGGGCACCGCCGTCTCTGCACCGCTCCGCTGGGCCCTTCATCTCAAGCACCGCTCCGCTGGGCCCTTCATCTCAAGCACCGCTCTGCTGGGCCCTTCCTCTCAAGCACCGCTCCGCTGGGCCCTTCATCTCAAGCACCGCTCCGCTGGGCCCTTCCTCTCAAGCACCGCTCCGCTGGGCCCTTCCTCTCAAGCACCGCTCCGCTGGGCACCGCCGTCTCTGCACCGCTCCGCTGGGCCCTTCATCTCAAGCAGGGCCCTTCAAGACAAGAACCGCTGAACAGGGCACCGCCGTCTCAAGAACCGCTGAACAGGGCCCTTCAAGACAAGAACCGCTGAACAGGGCACCACCGTCTCAAGAACCTCTGAACAGGGCCCTTCAAGACAAGCACCACTGAACAGGGCCCTTCAAGACAAGCACCGCTGAACAGGGCACCGCCGTCTCAAGAACCGCTGAACAGGGCCCTTCAAGACAAGCACCGCTGAACAGGGCCCTTCAAGACAAGCACCGCTCCGCTGGGCCCTTCATCTCAAGCACTGCTCCGCTGGGCCCTTCCTCTCAAGCCCCGCCTGCTGGGCACCGCCGTCTCTGCACCGCTCCGCTGGGCCCTTCATCTCAAGCACCGCTCCGCTGGGCTCTTCATCTCAAGCACCGCTCTGCTGGGCCCTTCCTCTCAAGCACCGCTCCGCTGGGCCCTTCATCTCAAGCACCGCTCCGCTGGGCCCTTCCTCTCAAGCACCGCTCCGCTGGGCCCTTCCTCCCCAGGACCGCTCCGCTGGGCACCGCCGTCTCTGCACCGCTCCTCTGGGCCCTTCATCTCAAGCACCGCTCCGCTGGGCCCTTCCTCTCAAGCACCGCTCCGCTGGGCCCTTCATCTCAAGCACCGCTCCGCTGGGCCCTTCCTCTCAAGCACCGCTCTGCTGGGCACCGCCGTCACTGCACCGCTCCGCTGGGCCCTTCATCTCAAGCACCGCTCCGCTGGGCCCTTCCTCTCAAGCACCGCTCCGCTGGGCCCTTCATCTCAAGCACCGCTCCACTGGGCCCTTCCTCTCAAGCACCGCTCCGCTGGGCCCTTCATCTCAAGCACCGCTCCGCTGGGCCCTTCCTCTCAAGCACCGCTCCGCTGGGCACCTCCGTCTCTGCACCGCTCCGCTGGGCCCTTCATCTCAAGCACCGCTCCGCTGGGCCCTTCCTCTCAAGCATCGCTGGCCCATTGGCAGAAGGGGCAGGCCCGGATCAGTGTCGGGCAGGGCTGCACGATACACTCTGGGCACCAAGACTACTCCAGTACCAGTGGAGTCTGTCATCCACTTGAGAGACTGTGGCTTTGCACTCCCCAGGATGGCACAGTGGGCAAGCCACCCACTGCAGAGACTTCAGAGACTGTGGCTTTGCACTCCCCAGGATGGCACAGTGGGCACCCCACCCACTGTAGAGACTTGAGAGACTGTGGCTTTGCACTCCCCAGGATGGCACAGTGGGCAACCCACCCACTGTAGAGACTTGTGAGACTGTGGCTTTGCACTCCCCAGGATAAAGCGGTGGGCAAGCCACCCACTGCAGAGACTTGAGAGACTGTGGCTTTGTACTCCCTAGGATAAAGCGGTGGGCAAGCCACCCACTCCAGAGACTTGAGAGACTGTGGCTTTGCACTCCCCAGGATAAAGCGGTGGGCAAGCCACCCACTGCAGAGACTTGAGAGACTGTGGCTTTGCACTCCCCAGGATAAAGCGGTGGGCAAGCCACCCACTCCAGAGACTTGAGAGACTATGGCTTTGCACTCCCCAGGATAAAGCGGTGGGCAAGCCACCCACTGCAGAGGCTTGAGAGACTGTGGCTTTGCACTCCCCAGGATTGAACAGTGGCCATGGAGACCCCTCGTGGATCTGGTGTCGTGGACTCATCTGGCTGAGGTGGCCCCCCTTCCCTTCCCCCTGAGGTGCCTGTAGTTTTCCTATCTGATGCCCCTGCAGTGTTCTCTCCAATGGATTCGGGTCTCCTGTGTGGGCTTTGCCCATGTGTTGAGGACCATTGGCCCACGTACAGTGACTGAAAGCCAATTTTGACGGGACAATTTACATATGTGTATATAGTTATTGGATGTTCGGATTATTTATTTACTTAGCCTTACAATATATTTGAATTTCAATATCATATTATTTTGTCTTTGCATTCTTCCGGGGGGTTTAGGGGGTGTCACTCTGAGTTGTTGCTCTGCATTGGTGTGTAGGTAGTTGGGGGGGGGTGAGTCGCGTATGTGTGTGCCCGTAATCTTTTCTCCTCCCCCCTCCCCTGTGTCGTAGGTGCAGTACTCACCGTTGTCTTCTGCGGCGGCGTTCGTGCTCCTGGTAGAGGAGCAGGTAGACAATTGCTGGTAGGATGTGTAGTTCTGGTTCCATGCTGTCCAGATTCCTCGTGGGGTGTGTAGAGGTGAGCGTTTTCCTGTTCGTAGTCTGTTTCCGCCGTGTTTTTATCGGCGGGGCTCCCGCCCCGGAAAAGGTGGCGGATTGGTGAGTTGTGATAGGGTGGGCAGTACATTGTCTGCCGCCTGTCTGTTGGCGGTGACCGCCGCCCTGTTTGTTTGTCCCGCCGTGGCGGTCGGAGTGTTAAAGTGGCGGTCTGTGTTGGCGGTTTCCTCCAGGGTCAGAATTCCATTTTTTTTACCGCCTGCCTGTTGGCGGGTTGGCCGCCGCTTTAACACCGACCGCCAGGGTTGGAATGACCCCCTTTATCTTTTATAACTCTGGTGTACTGTCTAGAGTATAACGTATCTACCAATATGAATATCAATTTTCCCGATTGGTCTCCAATTCTTTCTAAATCCCAATGTGCTTTCTTTTGCCATATGAGATTTTTACTTATGTTTCAAATACATTTCTTAGCACTTCTAGTGTCTTCCCTTACCAAAGTATTTGTACTTAAAAGTTAACTCCCATGAGTAAGTATTTACTCAATGAGGATTGACACATTCTAATGTTGTACATTTTTATACTGGAGCACGCCGTTCTAAAATGATTCATTTTACTTTCCTTGGACTGACACATTCTATATTATCCAGACTCCTGGGGGTGTTCTTAGTCTGCATCGACTGACCTGCTCATACGGTAATCTAAGGAAAGTCTGCAGTGGATTGCCAATATTCCCTCGCACATGGTCAGCTAGAACAACCCAATTAAGTGAGGTGGTGATAACCGCTAGTAATGCAACACATTAGCCAATTCAATTTACCACTTTTAATATGAAATTGTGTCTGTCATATTTACTCTCGTATTGATCCTTTTTCCTTCTGGCTTCCATCGGCACATTTCATCTTTCAGACAGACCAGCCATTACGCTCTAGATAACCGTATTTATAGATTTGTGTGGTCAAACAATTGGGAACAGGTGAGTATCCCAGTGGTCAAAAGGACCTACCCATTAGATAACCTGTCTACGATCATATAATTGTAACTGCAACCCAGGCAACATCTTAGAACTGTACAGGTCCTTAAAAAATTCTATGGTAACATGCATTATGACCAGTTTACTCCTTTTTGGTCATATATTGCGGTAAAACATACACATAATTGTATAAAAAGAGATAAACTATAATACGCACATCAAAAAATGACCAAAGTAATGGGAAGGTGAGACATGCATATAATGGACATAGCTTTAATACTGCATCAGAAGGCACAATACAAATTTGTACCATTTTAAAATTCTTCAGGCTTTTGAGGAAGAACCAAACCAAGTATATACCTCTTCTCCAGTAATGAGTATACATAGGAAGAGGGAGAAGATCATAATTATGAGCATCAAGTGACTGCATTGGCAAGGCATGCTTTTCATAGACATAAGACCCTGATTACTTGAGTCACTGTCTTTTTGCTCCCCCTGTCACCTGCCTGCTTCCAGAGGCTTTCCTCCCGCCGCACTGCCCACCTCCCAGAACCTACTTAATGGAGTTCACAGCGCAACACTACTGAGCAGGTCTGGGTGTCCGCTCCCCATGCTTGCTGTGCCTTTTGCTGCATAATTTTGTTCAGTTTTGAATTTTGCTGATTCCTTGTGTTATTATGTTACTGTATTGTGCCTGATTCCTTGTGTTACTGTCTTTTGCTCCTCTGCTCACTTCCTGACAATTTTCTGTGTATGAGTGGCTGTATACTTGTTTGACTGAGCGTGTGTGGTTGTGTAGAAGTATATGTGAGTGTATAACTGTATGAGTGGTTGTGTTAGTGCATGTGCGAGTGGGTGTGTGGGTCTGTGAGTGGGCGTGTCAGTGGTTTTGTGGGCCTGTGATGGGGTGTGTGAGTGTCTAAGGGGTGTGTGAGTGGTTGTGTGGGTCGTTAAGTGGATGTGTAAGTATGTAAGTGGGTGTTTCGATGTGTGTGTGTATGAGTGGCTGTGTGGGTCTGTTAGTGGATGTGCAAGCAGTCTTGTGGGTCTGTCAGTGTGTGTATGAGTGACTGTATGAGTGTGTGATTGGGAGTGGTTCTATAGATGTTGAAGTGTGTGCGTGAGTGAGCCAGTGGGTGTGTGAGTGGCTGCGTGAGTGGCTGTGTGGGTCTGTGACTGGGTATGTTAGGGGTTTTGTAGGTCTGTTGGTGGGTGTATTTTTTTAATTGCAGTCTGGATCCTCAGATCCATCATGGATTCACACAGGGACCATGCTGCGCGCCCCGGAAGAACCGCAGATTGTCAAGTGCCACAAAAAACAATTATGGGCAATTTGTTGGCCATGACAAGTCCCTCAGAGAACCCTCCATCACTCTAATGAGGTTAGGATACCTCTAGCCTGACCCCTTAGATCCTATTTTGTCAAACAGGGCCAAAGTTAATAGCAAAACAAAAAAGAGTTGTCCTATGGAAACTAGGTCCTAACTATAATTACCCACTGGCGACTACCAATATATATATATATATATATATATATATATATATATATATATATATATATATATACACATATATACATATATATAGATAAAGATATAGATATATGTATAGATATATGTGTGAATATGCCAGTGACATTGACATTTTGGGCTTAAAAAAGGCAAAGATATTCAGTAGTTATGGTTAACACAGCAAACTATAACTTGCGCTCTCACCATGCATTGCTTATGACCTTGCACACACATCATTTATGACATGTTCTGTGGCGTCATTTATACCACCACTGAGAACATCTCAAATGATGGCCAACCCACCTGGAGGCAGACAATTCCCCCACACATATCCAACCTCACACTGCACATAGCCTTTTAGCCAGGCCCTGCGTCCCCTCAGGCAGGCACCGGAGTTAGCCAACTCTATGCCAGACATGGCCTTTGATCATGCATGATGTGGGGTGAGCCATAGGACCCATGTTGCCGTCAGGCCATGCTTCCAACTCCCCCGCAGGTAGCCAACCTCACCTTGCACACAGTCTTTGGCCCTATGGCCATATCCCCAGCAAGCTGACAAACCCACACAGCCTTTGCTGTGAGAAGCATTGTGTTGGCCTTCGGGCCCTGGGGTCCCAATCCAAAACATATACATTGAGGGGGGCATGCTGGAGCATTAATAGGCCCTGGGAACCACAAGGGCCAAATACAAAATAAATTGGGCTGCACTGCCCCCCCGAGCTTGTTTGGGCCCCAGAGACCCAGTCGTGTGGGGCCAAAAGGTAGTGGTCATCCCTCCTCCACAAGCCTTATTAGGCCTCGGGAACCATGTTCCACATGCCTGTGTAATTAATTAAGGGAGAGAGACATGCGGTCGCCTCCCTGAGCCTAATTATGGCCCCATGGACCCCGTCCCCTGGGTTACAAATGTAAATAAAAGGTGTGGGCTCCATGGCTCCTTTCCCGAGCACTTATAGGCCTCAGGGACTCCATCCCCCAGGGCTGTGTCTTATTCAAAAGAGGAAGGGGGCTGCTTGGCCCTCTCTGTGAGCCTTATTAGGCCCCAGAAAACCCATTCCCTGGGTTAAATACAATAAAAAGAAGAGGGGACCACATATCCTCCTCCCTAGTCTTATTAGGCCCTGGGGACCCCATCCCTCAGGGCTATGGGTTTATTTTAATAGGGAGGGGGGCCCTCACTGAGGCTTCACAGGCCCCGGGGACCCCGTCCCCCAAGGCATCTATTATTTTATTTTTCATAACGGGAGCGCGTCTAGTGGCCTCCCTCTCCTAGCTTCCTTAGGCCCAGTCACCCACACCCCCCATGGCTGTATTCTTTTTAAAGGGGAGGGGGCCATATGACACCCCTCCCAAAGCCTCATTAGGCTTTGGGGACCCCAGGGCCCTTACTTTGCTTAAAGGAGAAGCTCCCACCCGCTGGGAGCAGACCTATGTGTTTGCCTCAAACCCCTCATAGAGGAACCACATGGGCAGATAATGTGGGCCCATGGGTTGGAATGCCAAATGCATCGGCAGTGCAGGGGGTCACCCTTTGGCCCCCTGCACCTGTTCTCTGCCAGCTTTTTCACCCCCATGAAATGGCTGGCAGAGAACCAGATTGTAATCAGCAGGGCTCTGGCTGATTTCAACCTGGACCACAGTCAGCCCATAGGGAACAACATTGTTCTAGGCGGAGACAGTGGTCGTTTGGTGGTCTGACTACCAAATTCTTAATTTGGCAGTCTAACTGCCAAACTGGTCCGATGCCTCATAATGAGGCCCAAGGCCTGCATGTGTAGGGTGGTTGCTTGGTAAAAGAAATTTTCTAAGACCAAGGCCAGGCCCTGACCTAAAGCACACAGCAGGAGGAGATTCACAGATGTCTTGTGTGGAACAAGGAGTAGATGCACGATTGATCTGAGTGCACAGTCAGAACCTGGGCCAATTACTGCATACAGAGCCCTCTGAGCATGGCTGATGGCTATGCACAGCTGGTTTATGCGGGAAGAGGCTAGTAACAGGGTGATTTCAAAGGTGTGGTCCTTACCTAAAGCATCCTGAACACTGTAGTGTTTCATGAATGATTGAGTTGGGTGATCTGATTGAAGGCACACTCCTTCACCCAGACCACTTTATCAAATTTTGTGCCATAAAACAAAACAACAGCCCTCTGTGGGACTATCAAAAACGAATAGTAAAACCCAGTTGATGCATTCTATTTCCTGTACTTTCAAATTGTGAACCTATGCATGCAAGTAAAAACAATTACATTAAGGCTTCAAATCTCCACCTAGCATTTTGCTCCAGTCCAGGTTGACCTCATTCTTCTGCTCTCCACAGTTTTCTCTAACAGGAGCTCCTGGTGTCACCCTACTCTTCGCATGATGATGTCCTCTTTATTTTAATCTTAGTGGTGTTGGAATGATGAAAATTCTTTACACAGTACATGTACATTTGGCACAATAATGTACAGCCCTTGTGTAATGGCTACAATGGCATACTAACGGTAATTGGTGGCATAATTATATAATCTTCATTATTGCAGTGTGATTATCCAAGTCTGAAAGAGCGGTTTAGCCTGTTGTTCCCATTCATTTACTCACCCATTCACCTACTCATTCATCATTGAATTCACTTGTTGAACCATTTATCCATGAATTGAAACATCGATCTATGCGCTGAATGTCCCATCTTCCAATCATGCATACAGCCATGTATTCATTCATCCATCCATGGAATGTTCCTTCCAATTGATTCCTTCATTCAGCCAGAGATATCACCATAAAACAAAAGAAATAACAAAAAAAGCAATCAAAATGCAGTATCATTCATAAACAAAAAATTGTAGATATTACTTTAAATATGTTTCTGCTTCCTTCCTGTCAAATAATGCATTTCAGAAAGAACGGGAAAAGTACAGACTCAACAGGTAATGTTTGACTGCAAGCGGTATTATTCATACGGTTTTATTACCTTCATAATTAATCAGTTGTACGAGTTGGCACGCGCACTCGTGCAGCGGAATGCAAAGGAATTCAGCACCACCTCTCAACATTTGACTGCAAGGCCACACTGCACTAGATTTCAACCACCTAACACACGTCCTCTCCTTTATTACTTGTGTTATGAGTCCACATTGCCGTCCAGTTCCACCGCCGAGCATATGCTGCCCCGCCTATTGCTTCCTTGTGCAATTGGTTTAGGTTTTTAATTGTCCGCTATTCTGAAAATACGTTACCTAGTCTACTTGTTTGGCAGGTCACAAGTAATAAAGCATGACAGCATCCAACCTGTGATTTTTTAATTACGATTTCAATACGTTTAGATTTAAGCCTGTGCTTAAAGGTATTACAGTTACACTTTACAACCATTTGGTTTTGAGTCTGAATTTCATGATTTTTAAAATTGAAATTTCAATCAATTTAATTTTGTGCAGCTCTTCACAGTGTTTTAATCACTGTTTGCATTCGTTCAATTATAAATATAAGCTTCTTTCTTTTTAAATTTTTGATTTTGATTTTAAATTGTATTGAGGACTTTTATTTATACATTTTTTTAGTCATGAACTGAGTAGAACATTTGTTATTAGTTAACAGAGAACAGCCGTCGAGTCAAACTTAGAGAAAAAACTGCACTGCACTAGAACTGGTAAATAGCTACTGAAGTAAAGTTAGGCGGACGAATTTTAAGGGAAAACTGAAAAAAGACCAAGACTGTACTATTTGGGTAAGTTAAGAACAGGAACCGAAGTTTGAAGATTGTTACATGCAGAATATTTCAGACTTTGACAAGAGAAGAAACGTAGAAGCCTATTCATAAATTTCATTTAGTAGTATGTTTAGCAGTACAACAACAGTACTACTAAATTATTACAAAATGTTAGGTTCTGCCTCCTACAATCCCATCTTTTTTCTGTGCAGAGATCTTTGCCCTGACTGGATCCCTCGCACACATAAGTATATGTTTTCATAGTAAATGTGTCAACAGGGAGGAGGGGTCAGAAAATGGAGAATACTTACTACTAAAGGTGGGGGGGCGGGTAAGGGAGGAATAAGGAGGAGTTTAGGTAGGGATGTGCACTCAACCACAGAAGAGTGAACCAATTCCTATACCAAACCACATTTCTGAACTTATCACTGCCAAAAAGGAAACGATCAGTTGTAATTGTACTCCAGCTCAGAACTGCAGTAAGTCCAGCTACACACCCGACCAGCCACTGGTACTGCAACACTGTCTCATAGAAAATAGTTGAGAAAAAGACCCCATGGGGTATAATGTTAAACTCAATTAACTCATTTGGCTTTCATATATAAACCTAATTTAATGCTAAAAAGAACAGCTTTTATCAGACATCTGTGCTTGTGAACAGCAGCAATTTGTTGAACCCACTCCAAGTGGGTTTTTGTCCTTGTGGAAGCAGAGAGTTGGTTTGGTATCCACTTTGAATAAGCTGCGAAGATAGATGAGTGGCAACCTCCCTGCTTCATTAATCTTGATAGATCTTTCATAAGACTGTAATACCATGAAGCATCTAATTCTTCTAGATTGGCTGAGGCATATGGTTTGTTGGTTAGCACCAGGTTACCCTTCTTCAGATTCGAAATTTGCCAATCATGCCTTGGATAAGGCCATTCAGACAGATGTTTTCAAACCAGAATGGGTACTCCATTTCAAATGTTGCTGATTCCCCAGGGATAAATTATTACTGGCTAAACGGATCCAAGAGCAAGGGTTTGACCTCTTCGGGAATGCTGTTGGCATGTACATCATATTAAATATCTCTAATGATCTCAGTGGCACAGCTACAAAATTCTTCTCCTGTTTATCACAGGTTGAATAAGGAATGCACAACCACCGCTTCAAGATGAATAGCAATAAAACCAAGATTCTTGGTCTCATAAGAGATGTTCCTTTCTACACTCTCCCACTTTGGCCTATTTCTTTAGGTCTAAAATCAGTCAGGTTTCTTCTTTGTGAAATTTAGGAGTTAAATTAGATTCTGCATGAACTTCTAGCTTTGAACTCTCAAAAAATCCTTTCACTGTTTTCTTTTTCACATAACGTTTGATACTTCATGCATTTACGTCATCTTGGCTAAACTCTTGTAAATCCATCTCTCTTGATTTCCTATCTCTGCCTCACAAACGTCTATCCATCCAAACCTGTGTTTGCTAGATTGCTGTTAAGTTTAGGAGCCAAATACCATATTTCTCACTGTTTGGGCTCCTTACACAGGTTACCTGTGCAGGAGCAAATGCTTTTAAAAATACTAATGGCTGGTCCACATGGCAGTCTATCTTACAAATTTCTCTACATTTTTATAATATTTGAAATTATATCACCCTTCTTGCTCTCTGGACCCTGTTGGCCAAGATGTTTCCTAACCATTCTCTGGTTTACTCACTCTTTGTTTGGCAGAAAAGTTTTTTTTTTCTATTGCTGCATCCCAAAGATGAAACAAATTACCAGTTCATAGTATGTAAATAAACATTTTCCTTAGGAAAGCATTGAAAACCTGGCTATTTCCACAGATGTTTTTCTGAAACTACAGGTAGTCTCCTTTTCTCTTTAGTGTTTATGTGACTTCTGTGTGTCTTTGTTGGTTAGCACCAGGTTACCCCAACAGGGGTGACAATTTGTGCCCTGGAATGCCACAACCATAAACATAAGATAAGCATCATGCAAAAATGTCACACAGTCATTGTATAGAATGAGCAGCTTAGGTAGAATAGATAGTCAATCAGTTATACAATGAAATAAGATGTGTTATTCAATCCAGATACAAGTGGATTAACTTCCTCAGGGCCTGCAACTTCAAAATATGGTAAAAGTAATATAAATGTATTCTGGAAAAGCTAGGATGTTGAACCTGATTGAATTAAAAATGCACTATTATCTAAAGAAGTTGTTAGACCTGGCATCCTAAGAGTGGTCTTACTCCAGACTTTTTGACTTTCACTTCCTGTTTTGTTGCTGTATCTTTTTGTTGGCCTTAGAACTCTGAGCATTTTACTGTTGCTAACCAGTACTAAAGTATGTGTGCTCCTCCCCTAAACACTGTAGCATTGGTTCATCCACAATTCGCACAACTGATTTACTTGTAAGTCCCTTGTAAAGTGGTATTCCCCTATACCCAGGACCTGTAAATCTAAAGCAACTAGTGGGCCTGCAGCACTGATTGTGCCACCCACTTAAATAACCCTGTAAACATCAGGGCCTTTGTGTGTGGTTTCATTCCACTTTGACTTTGTATTTGAAGCCTCTTGCCAACTCCCCTTTTCTTACATACAAATCTATGTACTTTTAAATTGTACATGCCCTAGTGAAGAAAAACTCCTGATGTTGTTTTTCATGACTGTGAGGCTTGCTCCTCTAATAGGCCAGCATCTTGAACTCCTTAATATTCTTTTAAGATGTACTTCCTGACCAGAAAGGAGTAGTTGCTTCATGTTTTATATAATTTGAATGGTAATGATAAATCCTCTTTACTGTTAAAGCTGTATTTAACAATACTATTTTAAAAATGTCCCTTTTAGAAAGAAGGAGTTTCTTTGCTCTCACTGTCCTGGTTCCCTGACAGGCTATCTCCAACACACGTGTGGTCTGGGCTGGTTGACAGCTATATTTGCACATTCTGTCCATATACTCACAACACAGGACACTCAACTGCATCTGCTTTCATATGTAAACTGATGGGTGTTCCTGGGCACGAGGGATGGGAACGGTTCACACTTAGGGGGTCATTATGATCCCCGGCGGTTCAGACTTCCATGCTGGTGGCGGGTGAAAAGACCGCCACCGGCATGGTAGTCTGAACCACCATATAAAGAACACCTCCACCGCCAGGCTGCTGCTGACAGGCAGCCTGAGGGTGGAGGGAATCATTGTCCGACAGGGCAGCTCTGAAAGCAGCGCTGCCCCTCGGATAAAGATCCCTTCTGGCACCAGCCTTTTCCTGGCGGGTTCCCCTGCCAGGGAAAGGCTGGTGGAAGGGGTGCTCCGGGCCCCCATTGGGACCCCTGCACTGCCCATGCACTTGGCATGGGCAGTGCAGGGGCCCCTGTGCAGTGCCTCATTGTGCAGGTCACTGCCCAATTTATGGACAGTGATCTGCGTGATGGGTGCAACTGCACCCCCCGCACAGAGGCATTGACGGCAGCTCCATGTGGAGCAATGCCCCGGCCATGCATTCTGCTGGGCCGGCAGGCGGAAACAACGTTTCTGCCCGCTGGCCCAGCAGAATGTTCTTTATGTGGCGGCCAGGGTCCCAGTGCAGCTGGCGGCCAGGTAAATGACTGCCAGCATAAATATGGCGGTTAACACCGCTGTGTTCATAATGAGGGCCTTAGTGTTCAAATGGTATTGGCCTGAGTCCCACACAAAGAGATGATTATCCCTAGTGATAGACTGGATCCAAAGATGGAATGAATGGGGGACCTGTGCACTTCAGAGAGATCATTTAAAGTCAACCCCCACATCCAAGGCACTTGTAGGTTTTAGTACTGGGGGTCTGACCCCCTGAAATCAGATCACTACTGGACTAAGGAAGAACTCTGCTGGATTAAAGACTTCTGTGCTCTAAGGATTGCCTGTTTCAAGGAATTGCTTCTCTGCATTGCTGAGCTGTCCTGCTGCCTGCTGATCTCTGACCTGCTGAGGACAAGGACTGGACCCATCTTGCTGACCAGAGTATCTCCAAGGTTTTGCTGGCGTGCTCCCTGTTCCTATGCAGTCTTGGGGACATCAAAGACTGCATGCAACTCTCCTGATGCTGCTGGATTCTGCCATATGTGAGTCCTACCCCTGCCTGAGGTGCTGCTCTCCAGAATGAGAAGTGGGTTCTGCAACTGATTCCTGCAAAAATTAAGCATCGCCTCGAGTGTGTGTAAGATTTTCCCGCACTGATCCTTCAAAGCTGATACATTCACAGCCTGCACAGCCTAATGATGACACTCTACACAACTCGATGATGACACATCGCACTCATTTCAATGGAGCCCGATGACAATGCATTGATAAGAATGCTTGGAAAATACCAACGCATCATGCGCTTGATGTTGACTCTTTGCTCCATCAAAGGTACTGTTCCATCAAACCCTGCATGGGCTCTGTAACCGATCTACCCCCCCCCCCTAGTGGTCAGCCTGAATGTTGTACTTGCACCAGTTCCTCAAGACCTCAAATAACCTTTTGACTGCTATTGACCTCTAGGTCAATTAATCTCTAAAAATAGATATCTCGGCTCGTTTTGGTGTTTTGGTCTAGTTTTCTAAACTGATGTGGAGTATTGTGTGGTGCTTTCATTGTGACACTGCATGTGTGTGTGTGTGTTGCAAAAATACTTTACAGATTGTCTCTCAAGTTAAGCCTGACTAATCTGTGCCAAGCTACTAGAGGATGAGCAAAGGTTCATTTAAAGTGTGTATCTGACTTACCCTGACTAGAATTGTGGTCCCTACTTTGGCAGGGTGCATACCTCTGCAAACTAGAGACCAATTTCTATGGAAGTCTATTCCAGTCTAATCCATCATCCATATCCTTTAATACCCCTTGTCAAGTGTAATCTCCAAAGGTTGATGCCAGGTTAAATTTGGCATCTTTAGAACTGTCCAGAAAAGACAGTAGTGAATCCAAAATGAGGATTGAGATGTGTGTGAATTTTATGTGATGCCCTACTCATTTTCATACTATTTATGAGTTCCAGGACATTAAACGAGTAAATCATTCATAATCATTGAACAAATGCACAACTGATAGATTAGCATTACCAACCACATACACTGGTAAATTCATACCAAAAAATCCACCAGAATGTGAGTCTCTCCGCAGGTCTTTATTGAATAATTTTGGTTCAAGGTTACAACAGATCCAGCAAGTGTCTGAGCATTAGACTGCTTCTTTTAATAACAAATCTAGGAAAAGAGTCTATAAATCTTAGAAAAGTATTTCCTTCCAATTGAACTGACCAACGATCATGGTCACAAAGAGTAATTTATTCTTATGCTCTGCAAAGCTCCCTTAAATAAGTGCTATCAGAATAAAATTAAGAGTACATCTACCACAGCTAACATACAATTAAAGACCTGAGTCTGCAACTCTGCAGGCAAGAATATAGACATTGCCCACCTGCGGTTAGGCAGAATGTGAACAGACTGTGCCGAGAGATTTGTATACATTCAGTGTTTTTAATTACTTGGTAGTGATGTAGAAATAAAATAGAGGTTTATAATGTTATATTTTACGATTGGTGATGGTGGAGGCATAATGCATAATACTAGAGCTAAAGGTGATGCTTACTCTGAAATTTGATTTTTTAGCCACTACAGTCAAGTTTGAGTCCCTCCGTCCAAGTCATTTGGGGATGATCACATAATTTACTCATAAATATCAGAGTTTTCAATAAACAAATCAATACATTTGCACCAAAATTACGACGAAGCAGTTCAAAAATCATGGCTATAATTGAATCAGATTTATAAAAAAAAGTAAGTTAAAAATGGAACTTTATGCTAATAAAGATTTTAATGCTCCCAAACTGTCAGTTGTAATGTTTTTTTGTGATTAATGAGTTACACAATCCTCCCAAATCCGATTTCATCATAACATTTAGAAGAACAAATCAACATATTCACCAATTTCTTCAAAACGAATATCACAGATTATCAGGCTTCTTTAAGTTCTATCAATTTCTCTCGTTGTGATCATAATCAAAGTTCCTTGCACAACTTAATGGATGTTTTGCCTCATTTCTCTGTTGTGAATATCTCAGAATTTGGGGAGTTTGTTTCAAGTAGTAAGGCTACTGGATCCCCAGCACATCCCCTACCCACCATATTACATAGGAATGTAATATTCTGTGATCTAGATTGGTCTCCGACTATAGTGAACTCTTCTTTGTTATCTGGGAGGGTTCCTGAATTGCTAAAACAAGCTTATGTATGTCTGCTGCTGAAAAATCCTTCTCTAGAGTCATGAAATCTACCTATTGCCCAGTGTCACTGCCATACAGTGAGAATCTGTTGAAGATTGTAGTTGATCAACAAATTACAAACTGTGGAATGCAACCATCTTGTACACTCTTCTCAGATAGGTTTTCATTCAAGATATAGCACAGAAGTAATGGTACCATCTGCACTGGATGATTTACAGCAACGTGCTGATTGCAGCATCTCAGTTGCATTGATCCTACTTTATTTAACAGCAGCATTTGATACTGTAAACTACTCAATCTTGCTTTCAAGACTGAGTCAAATGGGCACATAGCATCTAGATGTAGATTTGTCTCAGGCAATAGTGAACTCTTCTTTGTTATTTGGGAAGGTTCTGAATTGCTAAAACAAGCTTATATATGCCTTCTGCTGAAAGATGCTTCTCTAGTCAGGAAATTTCGCTATTATCCAGTGTCATTACCTTATACTGTAAATACTGGGATTTGCATAGCATGGTTGATCACCCATAAGGGTATCTAGGTGCCCTCCATAGGCACTGGAGATTAAGGGGCTTATTTACAAACTCTGTGCACCATCAGTGCATCACTTTTTGTGATGCACAGGAAGTCCATTTCTTCAAGGCCACGCAAACTCCCTTTTTACGCGGCCTTTCGTGGTCTTGTAAATATACTGTAAGGTAACTCAGCACAAGTACACTGCATCAGGCAGGCGTTCAATGGGTGTTGCAGTGGGCTTTCCCATGCGATACCCATGGGCTTTGATGCATTCCCAGATTTACAAGAATCTGTAAACTCGGGAATGCAGCAAAATCTCACTCCTCTCCAAGGGAAATGCAATGAGGAGAAATATATTTAATTCCCTTGATTTGTTCCTTTTTCTATTTGTGCTGCATTCTGCAGCATACACAAAAGAGGAAAAAGCCTCCATTGATTGTTTTTTGGAAACAATCCTGTCTGCAATGCAGGCATCCTTGTACCATGGTGCAAGGGTGCCTATTCAGCTCTTGGCGGTGCAATGTGTGCCAGGGCAGTGGGAGAGGACAGAAATGCCCCATATCTCGTAGATATGTTGCATTTCCGTCCTTTCTTTGTGGTACAGGCAGTGCAGGAAGGTCACTTGCTGCTCCCCAAGGCTTGTAAACGAGCTACTAAGTGATTTGTCCAGAATCACAGGATGTTGAGCGGGTGCTGAGCCCCAAAACTGGATTCCTTGCACTGGAGCCACATCCTTAAAATCTGTTGGAGATTGTAGTTACCAGCAAATTACAAACCTTGACCCAGATTTACAAGAATCTGGCGCTTCAGTTCTGATGCACCAGATTTCTTGCACCCCCCACCGCTAACTAACGACACCATGGGTGCACTGTATTTACAATACCACGGACCATGGTGCACGTTAGGCCAATAGCGTCAAAATTGTTTACACTATTGTGGTGCTTTGTTGCACTAGCATCAATGATTTTGACACTCGTGCAACAAAGTGCAAGGGGGACCATTGACTTCAATAGGTGCATCCTTTCAATGCCTGCTCTTAGCAGGTGTTAACAATTATGGCAAAAATGGCGCAATGAAATCTTGCAGATTTTATTGCACAATTTTTGCGTCCTTCTAATGCTGGAACGCCCCCTTGCATACATTATGTCTGGCGCAGGCCAATGTGGTACAATGGGTCACAAAGTGATGCAATGCATTCATTGCACCACTTTGTATATGTGGTGCTGTGTGTTTTGTCTCGTTGAGCCACATTAGCATGAACAAAAAAAGTTGCTAAAGTGAGCAAGGTGGCACTAGGGCCTTATAAATCTGGTCCCTTGTGTAGTGCAAGCATCTTTTACACTCACCTCAGATGGGTTTTCAGTCAGGACATAGCACAGAAGTAAATGTGCTATCTGCACTAGACAATCTATGGCACTGAGTTAATTTCAGCATCTCAGTTGCACTGATCTTACTTCATTTAACATCAGCATTTGATACTGCAAATCATACAGGGCCTCATTGCAAGTTTGGTGGCCTGACGGTGAGACTGCTGTGATGGTGGCTGCCAAAAAAACACCATGCTGGCAGTCATCTGACTACGGTATGAAGAGGCACACAGCTTAGACTGCCATAAACTGCCAAATTTCCGAAAACCGGCAGCACACTGGCAGATGGAAAAAAGGCAGTCAGACCACCAGCACAACAGCCTGACAAAAATCAGATTACGATCCACAAATCATGATGGCAGTTTTTCCATGGCAGAAAACTATTGGCGGTGCGAACAGCAGTGGTCTGTACTCATGTCATACTGAACACCACACCACACCACATTGGATAGTTTGAATATCCCACACCTGACACACATCCACACAATCAACACACCCACACACTTGACTATATAACACATCCCTACACAACCCACAATTCTTTGCAAACAGAATGCCACTTACAGCCACAGAGGAGGAATAAATATCACAGATTTATTGATGAATACTTTTGGCACCCTTACACATTTCACCATGGATAAATCCCACAGGTGCACAACGTGCACAACACTACTACCACGTCCCCACCAAAATACCCACGTTTCACAATTGATGAGTTGAGGGTCATGGCTAACGAAATAGTCAGGGTAGAGACACACTTGTTCGGACCACAGGTCCAACAAACACCAATAGCCAGGAAAATTAAGTTATGGCAAAGGATAGTCGACAGGGTGAATTCTGTAGGCAGCTGTCCACGTACAAGGAAGGACCTCAGGAAGAGGTGGAAAGACCTCAGGGGGAAGGTACACTTGATGGCATCCAGGCACAAGCTGGTGGTACTCAAAACTGGCAGTGGGCCCCCACCTCCTCCCCCTACTTTCACATCTGGAGAGGAGAAGGTCTGCATCCTGAGGGCCTGATTGGAATAGCTTGGGGAGTGGAGTCTGGTAAGTCCCCACAACATACATGTCACCAAAATGTATTGTCTTGCATGCTCCTTCACCACATTACCCCACTTCAATTACAAAACCACCCACCACCCCTCTGTGCCAAGTGTACAAATATCCCTCAGTAGCATGCCACATGCCCACTAAACTCATCTGGGTCCAAAGGCAATGGGAATAGGATGTTCGGTCATGGGAACTGATATCACTTCAATTCCCAAAAGGCAATATTCACCGTAAAGAAAACCAGAACAGTGCACCAATTGTGAGATGTCATGCATGTGAAAATACAACCAATGTAACCCATCATGAATGTTCCACTTTGGAACAGTATATGGCAATGACAGCAATGCAATGGCCCACTCCCACTACCATTACAAGCAAAACACAGCTACGGCTGAGTGACCACTCAAACTGCCCTTAGAAAAAAGTCACTTGGGTGGGGGGGGGACTCTAGATACCCAAGTGGATGCACATGCAGTACAACCAGATAGAGATCAATATCAATTGACTACTCCAATACTGTTTCCCTACTCTGACACTATTGTGTACAGTGCAGCTTTTTGTGTGACATGTATCATGCCATACACTTCACTAGGCACAAAAAGGTTATCACCCATGTCAATAGTCAGAGAACATGAGAGGCTATCAGCAGTCAAATAAATACCAACATAGCTTGACATCTCTGAGCATGGTGTATGGTATTGAAATATCAGAGTCCATGTTGTACAAAGAAAGAATTGGTAAACGCTCTCATTGTAATTTCTGTGGCTCATGTTAAGGCAGTGTGTGCATCTCAATCAACATCTCTAATTGTACAACTTAAACATAACTTGCTGTACCACGTACAACAACTCTGTGTTCCACTTCTGCCACAGGCAACCTTGCCATTGTTATCATGGAGAGGATACCAGAGACTGCCACAACCCCTCTGGATGAAGGCCCCAGTGAGGACAATACCCCTGGATGTTTGGACACTGAGGATAAAGGTGGACCATCAGGGACACCTGGTCAGTCTCCCCCAGCCCAGCTCGACTCCTCCCAGCCCTGTTGCATCTACATCACAGGCAGCCATTTGCTCCCAAACCTGTGTCCCAAGGACTGTTTCATCCATTGTGTGCCCCCCAATACAGGTACCTGAGTCTCCTCATGTTGCCCCTGCCAATGATGGACCTGCCACCACTGAGAGTAGGCACACTAAGCCAGGGACACAGGCATGTGGGGGTAGGGTACGTGGGGGGGATGTGTGGGCCAGAGGATGCAGGCTCTAAGGGTCAATACTGACCAGGAAACCATCTCCCAAGTCTTGGGAGCTTACCAAAATTGCCAATGTAGGATGGGCCAGGTACTCGCCATGATGGGGGAAATGCAATAGCTGCAGAGGGATAACCACCAGGAAGCTATGCAGCAGTGACACGTAAAAGATGCCATCCTGGCTTCCATTGCTGGGGTGCTGAGGGACATCAACAATACCCTGAGTAGGTCTACCACACAACATCAGGCCTCTTCCACTGGCAATGAGTCTTCAGCCTCTTCAACACCTGCAGCTGCTAGTGGAATGGAGGCCCGGTCAGGGGAAGGACATGCCGCAGACACCCCACCCTCTGTAGCAGAGGAACCCCCGCAAAAGTGGATGTCCACCTAGACATCCAGGAGGAGCAGATGCCAAGACCAAACCCATTGCCAGGAAGTAAGGCTCTCTTGATTGTTTTCGCTTGTGTGCCACAGATACACCTTGTTGACTGTTCTGAAACCTAACTTTATTTTCCTATGGTGCAAGGACACTGGAGTTGTGTTCCCAAATTGTGTAGTAGCTACCCTGGTGATTTCATCCACCATGACAGAACCATTCACTGTTTACTTTCTGTTATTTCTGTTTAAATTCACACATATTGTATTGCACACCCCATTAAATACCTCATAAACACAGGTCCTGTGTAAGTGTCATGTATCAACCATGTGCAACTGTCATGTATGACAACCCTCTGTATTGTACTACCTTTGTTAGTGACATCACATGTGTACAGTATCACCAGTAGACCCATTACATTGGCATTGTATCATAGACATAAGCTAAAACAGCTGTATTGTACATCTCCACACATTTATTTGTTGATTTGCAACCACCAGATAGAATGGTACTGCTGGAGACTTCTGAATGTCAGCTTAGTTGTCATATACTGCTAAGCCACAGAATACTGAAGTTAGGAACATGCCAGTCTTCCCTCAAGCCAGGAGGCATACAGATTGGTCCTTTGTATCATGTTAAGCCTTATCACATACCCATACCTTAGCTTGCTACTAATTATACCCCATGCTACAGGCAGAAATCTATACTGATATCCCCAGTCCTGGAACCTTTCACGTACCATGGTAAGGTACCTGTAGGTTTGCCACTCACCGATGTCAATCCTCAGAGACATGCACATTGGTCAGCACAGTAGTAACACACTGATAGCTATGTGCAAGGTAGGTCACATACAACAAAAACCATTTTGATGGTAGAGGCTCTGGTACAACATTTAACGTGTCAGGCACATACGGACACACACATAGCACCATTTGACCACCTGTAGTACCAAACAGGTCTACTTGTTAGGAAAACATACTTCCATCCCTGTGTCCTGACAGCCTGGCCATGTATGTCACACTCCACATACTCATGCTAATCATTACCTGGTTTCATCCATGTCAACTTCTCATGTCTGCCTGCAAATTCCATCTGCCTCTGACTCTGTCTGTGGCTTGCCAATGAAGAAGAGCCAAACTGAAACTCTGCAAATCTGTGATTGTCAAAGATAACGGACAGGACATATTTGTCAACATACATCATTTCTGACAAGTCATTTTTGCAAGTGTGTCTTTGTTTGTGCAGTAACAAATCATTACACTGTATGCCACACTGTTCAGTTCATAATACCAACTCACAATCAGCATGCATGTCTGTCTCATTGGCATTGGAGCTACCTAAGACCTCACAGATGATGGTATATAGGAGGCGATATGCCAGCCATCATTTGTAGATTACAAAACGGAATCTCACTATATTCAACACATCACATACCTTTAGTCAGTTGAAGTACTGATTGATGAGGTCTGCCCTGATATCTCCAGCTTTATCTTCATCTGGCTCACCCTCACTAGCAAATCTGCATTTCCACCACAGGTACTGCTTGCTCCCCCTCATCTGGTATGAATGGTAGCTAACATCTCAGGGAAAGGTTGTGGAGCATGCAGCAGGCAACAATAATTTGACATGCTTTGTTAGGTGAGGAGAGGAGGGCTCTTCCAGATTCGTCCAGACTGTGAAATCTTGCCTTCAGGAGCCCAAATGTCTGCTCCATGACATGCCTTGTCCTTCCATGGTCCTCATTGAAGGGGACTCCCCCTGGCATGGTTGGGTATCTCACTGGTGTCAATAACCAAGGATGGTTTGGATAGCCAGAGTCACCTATAAAGAATAGGTATAACAACACAAACATATATCTTGGACTTGCACATTTGAGTTAGCAGGAGAAAAACTTTGCAGACACACCTGTCATATGTGACTTACCAACAAGCCAGGCCCTCTCTGTGTAGAGTTGTGTCATCAGCAGTGGGATATTGCTGTTCCGCATGATGAGAGAATCATGGACTGATCCAGGATACTTTGCACATACTTGTGAAATGGACTGGTCTACCAAACACACCACTTGGACGTTGATGGAGTGGTAACTTTTCCTGTTCCTTTATACCTGTTAAATGGCACTTGGGGGAACCAAGGCTACATCGGTGCCATCTATGGCTCCAATCACATGTAGAATGTGTTCCAAAGCATAATGTTCTGCCTTCACATAGGCCAAATCTGTACATTGGGGAGACCTGATGTAGCTGTCCAGGTGTTTCAACAACACAGACAGTACAGCCTTCAAAACCAGACTGAACATGGGCCGAGCCATCGGTGCAGTTAGGGCCACTGTACTCTGAAAGGACCCAGTGGCCAGGAAGTGTAACACTGACATGACTTGAACGATGAGAGCTATGCTATTTAGATTGCGAATGGCAGGCATTAGATCTGGCTCCAACTGATTACATAGATCCATGATTGTATGCCTATTTAGGGCAATATATTTGTATAATGTGTCTCTCCTTCATGGTGTGCAGGTCTACCAGTTGACGGTACACTGGAGGTTGTCTTCTTCTCCTCATGACAAGGTAACTATATCAGACCAAAATAGAATGTATTTGAATGCACAAGGTACACATGAAGAATCTGATCATATACAAGTCACATATATCTCCACATGATGTCGGATGCAACATATGAAATTTGATGTGCAGCATATTGCTATGCATCCTATGACAGTCCCCTTGGGTCAGATTGCCTAAACCATAACTTTCTCCTTATGTCTGTCTCTTCCATGCAGGTCAATGCCCATCAAAAAAAGGGAATCTGGTGTGCCCATCACCAAGCAAGTGCAGACTCTGGGTTCCACAGCTGGCGAATACTCACTGTAGGAAGCGGTGGGAGGACTTGAGACGTTGGGCCCGGAAGATTGCAGAGGCCCAGCTGGGGATCTCCTCCCAGCAAGGAAGGGGTGCCCGTCAGACTGTGACCCCCTTAATGGTCCCCATTTTGGTAGTGGCCTACCCTGAGTTGGATGTGCATTTGAGGGCAGCACAGCAGCCACAAGGGGGTAAGTACTGACTACACACATGTACATCCCTATGCCAGTTCAGTGTTTAATGTGTAAGTATTTAAGCTGTGACAGTGTGGTAAGTGCTAAAGGCAAAGGGTACCCTAGGTACTCCTAGGTGTACAGGGTATGACACTGATATAGAGGTGTGGAGATTCTATTGTGTATAGGGACACAAAAATCACAAATGTTAACCATATTGTATTGAAGCATGTGGTGATGCATAAGTGTATAGTTGTCCAGGTCTTTGGTCTTTGTCCATTCCTATTCCACTGGATCTAGCCATATTTGCAGCATAGGGTATGACAGGCGAGAAACAGACCAATTATTCATGAGATGTACATTTGATGTAAAGTACATGGCATACTAGCTACACTTACAACAGAGGTGTGTGGAGGTGTCCCAATTGTTAAGTGTGGACTGTGCAATGCAAAATGGGATGTAAAATCAAGATGGACATCCTACATGAAGAAAAGCATGGCTGTATTTGTACATTCCTAGTGCAAGATATATCATTGAAATGTGAGTTCAGACTATATGTACATGGTATTGTGAAGGTAGGTGGATAGCCTGCTATTCCCTTAGCCAATGTGCTGTGGGCATGCTACATAGAGCAGGACATCTCCTATATGGTACAACATACATTGTTTTTGCCAACATCATGCGTAAATTGGTAATTCTTGCCATTTTCAAGCTTTGGGATTCAAGTTTGGCACACTTACTTTAGCTAATCTGAATCTGTTTAGAAGGATGTTAGTATGGCTATGCTCAATTTATACTTACTTCATTGTGTTGCTTGTTTTGTAGTAGACATTCACATGTTGGTGGAATGGTATATGGTATCTGTCAATTTGCTGGACTCTAGGCGTATGTCTCAATCATCGTCACTTAAGACTCTGTTTATGTCAGCTTAACTTTACTGCAAAGATGTAGGGTTAGTCATGTCTGTAGTGCTGATAGTGATGTTGGCATTTTGATATTGTTGATTTGAGGTTGTTGATAATCAGGATTATTAGAACTGTATGTGGCCTTCATGCACATGACAGGTGTCCATTGTATTGAAGGTGTTGCTATGGTCACAGGAGTTGTCTGTGGGTATAACCTGTGGGATGAGTAGGCCCATATTTCTGTACAGGTCTTTGTTTACTATGTGAGTATGACTAAGATGAGTAGGTCCACAAAGTATATATTAACCTCAACAAATACACTATTGATGGATGTGTTGTTGAAATGGATTTGAATTCCATTATACTCCAACTTTGGGTATGGCAAATGGAGTAGGTGCATCAGTGTTTTTTGCTATTGTGAATGTTATAGACACCGTCATAATTTACAAATGTGACTGCTAAGCAACATGCTGTTTTGTAATTAGAATTTGATGAGGTAACTTTCATAGAACATGGCATCTGGTAATGGACTGAGCAAGTGTAGATTTGGAGTATGTATGAATGTGATATCAAAGTCAACACTAATTCCCATTGATGGATTTTTGTTTCACAGTGATGTTCTGTTTTGGGACACACTTTATATGTTGACAAATCATCTTGTGCAGTAATAGATCTGTTATGGCTGTACTGATAGGATGGTGGTGAAGTGATCAGATAGTTGGCTTATGTTGTGTATGACATTGTTGTCACATAGGGTTGTGGAAATTATGTTGTTTTGACATGATAATGGCTCAAAATGGTTCCTACCTGGGGGTGTTTTGCACATAGATGTGATGTTACTGTTTTGTATGGTGTAATGTATGTGTATGTAAAGAATGTCTTGACCCTACATCTCTCTCTGTTTCTCAGCACCAGCATCAGTAGGTGAAGGAGACAGAGTACAGCCGAGTGTGAAAGCTGCTGGCCACCAGGCCTGAAGGCAGGATGCCACTGACACTGAGGAACCCAGTGCCCTGGGAGAGACATGATCTAGCTCTTCATCTTTGACATCTTCCTCCAGTGGACACATCTCTGGCAGTGGTAGACCCATCTGGGGACCGTCCCACCCCATCTCAGTCTGCCACCCCCCTTACTACCACCTCCCTCCCTGTAGCTCCCCACCCAGTTGGTGGTGCCCACTCACCGAAGATGGAGGAGGTCTACTTTACTGTAGGTACCTCTGCCCCTGTCAGCCATGCTGCTCTCAGTGAGGAGGCTATTGACCTCCTGAGGTCAATCTCTGTTGGTCAGTCAAATATTGTGAATGCCATCCAGGGACTGGCAACTCAAGTCCAACAGAGTAATGCATTCCTGGAGGGCCTTCATGGTGCACTGTCTGGCCTTCAGAGATCCTTTCAGGCTCTGGCCTCCAAACTGATGGCTGCCAGTCGCCCATTGTCTTCCATCCCCCTCAACCTTCCTCTTCTCAAACCTAAACCCCCCTTCCCGGACCCAGCCAAAGCACACAGTCAGACAGGCATGCATCCACCTCAACATACAAGGGTAGCTCAGATAAACATAGGCACTGCAAGACAAAACACCGGCATGCACACAAGCAACATGCAGATGCAGACACAGCAACAGTCACAGCCTGCCCTGACACCTCCACCATCCCCAAAATCACCAACACTACACCTGACACACCTGCAGACACCACACCAATATTCACAGATCCAGCCACTACACCTATCCTACCCACAGTCACACCAACATCAGACTCTCAGAGATCTATCCCAATCACCAGACCCACAGATACCACAATCACTGACACTCCTACATCTAGGACATCCATCAGACCTGCAGTCACCACCCCAACAGAGTCACCCACCCACAATGGTATCCCTCAGCACCTCCACCCCCCTCCGTCCCATACACATAAACACCCTCACTCACACACCCACAAACATACCTCCCACAAACATGCACCCATGACACCCACACATGCACGTCAACCACTCCCTCACCCTCCACATCCAAACCCCCTTTTGATGACCAAATACCTAAAAAGTGTTGCTTTCATGTTTTGACCTTTTCACTACTCCTCTTCCCTCTTCAGGCCTGTCCCTTCCATGTCCAAGGCCTCCCCCTTCGCCTGCAAGTACCCATGCCCCTCCCCTCGCCAAGAAGTCTACTCCTCCCAAGAGTACCCAACCTTCCACTAAGCATGGACCTAAACACCCCCTCCCAAGCCCAATCCCAGAGGATCCTCTCCAAAGCCTAGGCCCAAATACCACCCCACTCCACCCCCTCCCCCTGTTAATCCCTGAGGGGCCTGCCTGCTCCCTTTACGCCCCTACCTGTGGAGATTATATGGCAGACAGGAGTTAAGTTCAGGGCACACAGATGTGCATTATGTGCAAGTTGCACATTTTCCACTTGTACTGGCCTATGGCCTTGAACATTTCAATCTTATTTCTGATTTTTAAAACATAATTGGAGCAGCCAGTTGTTGGTTTTGATGTTACATATTTGTCCAGCATTTCATTTTTTAGGGCAGAGTTCATAATGGTTGACATTGTGTGTGAGTATTTGGGTATGAGTGGGGCTTGTGCTACCTGTTGTTTTCTCTGGGCAGCATGTGAGGTTGTGTGCAGTGCTTTTGTCCCCCAGGGTGTATGAAGTGTGATCGGCATGTGTATGTGTATGTTGCGAACATATTGCTGTTATGGTATTGAGTGGTGTTTGTGTTGACATGTGTTTGTTGCAGTGTTGTGTGGCTTTGTGTGCTTTGACTGTGTGTGTGTTTGGTGCATGGTATGTCAGAAATGATGTGCTGTGTGTTTGCTGTGTATGTCGATTGCTGCATTGTATGGTTGTGTGATTGTGTGTGTTTGTTGCCTGTTGGTGGTACGTTGTGTTGTATGTGTGACTTGTTACTGGATAGTGTCTATTGTGGGTGCTTGCCAATGCATTGATGGTGTTGCAGTTGTGGTGTTGTTATGACGTGTTGTGGTGTTGTGTGTTATTGTGTGTGACTGGGCTGGTGATGTGTTTCCAAGAGTTGGTCTGTGTATTTGACTTGTGTGTGTGTGTCATGACTGTAGTGTGTGAACTGTGTATGTGCGGTGTGTATGTGGCTGTCCGTGAGTGTGCATGTCAGTGTCAGGTTGCGTGTGTGTGTCGCCTTCAGCCCCTGTTCCCGATATTATGTTGTGTGAGCTTACAAACTTTGCCATTATACAACATTGTCATGTAAGTGTGTGTACTTACAGTTGCTGTCATCCTTTTTCATTGATTCTGGAGTCTCTAGATAAGGAGCAACGGGATGACGTGTAGTTCTGGTTCCATGGTGGCTTCGGCCGGGTATGGCTTCTTGAAGGTGAGTGTCTCCTTTTATGCAGTTTGTTTATGTCGGGTTTCCATGGTGGTGTGACCGCTGAAGAAATCTTAGAGGTGTGCAACATTGTAATCTGTCCTGCCGAAACATGGTCCCCGCTAGCCTGCAGGTGGCTACCATTGTCCGAGGCAGCCATACCGCAATGGTGGTGCAGGCAGTGCTTTGGCTGTATTCTGTTCTGCATAACACCAATGTCATTATTTGCCAGACTTCTCCACCAGCCTATTGGCGGTACGACCCCCACCTCCAACATGGCAGTCCTGAGGCTGCCAAACTCGCAGTGAGGCCCTCAGTCTTGCTTTCAAGACTGAGTGAAATGGGCAAAAAAATATCTAGCTCTTGATTGGCTCTCCTACGTTCTAGCCAACTGCACTTATTGCATTTCCATACCACTATGTATTTCTTCAAAAGGAAAATGAGGGTGTCTAAAGGATCTGTATTAGTGCACTTGCTTTTTAAACTGTATATGATCCGTCCTGCGTAGTTGGTTGAATAATTTGGTTCTGATATTTCTTTATGCATGGATGGTACTCAGGTTATTGTAGACTTCCCTTGATGAACAATGACTGCCAACCAGCAGCAGGATTGCCTAACCAAGGTATATTGCTGGATGCTTTCTTAAATTAAATAGGTACAAGACAGAGATTTATGTCCTGTTGTTCCGTAGCATTTCTCTGAGCTGTACTTCTGGCCAGAGGTATTTGGACCTATGCCTCCCCCTGTTCCTATAGTCAAAAACATAGGCATCAGCATTCATAGCCAGTTAACTTTATCAGACCAAATGGTAAAATCCGGTTTTAACTATCTTCATCCCTTAAAATACATTCTCTTTCTATTTACTTTATCACAGAAACTGCAGGATTTAGATGCATTGATTTCATCAAGGCTGCTATATTGCAACTCTTCCAGTCTATCAGATGCATAGACTTCTATTAATATAGAACAACACTGCTAAGATTGCATTGAGTCAGTGATCCAGGGACCAATAATCATCTCCAATATCTTTCTTACACTGACTTCTAGTGAAATAGTTAATTATTTTCAAAGTGATGTGCCTTGTACACATAGCAGTATTCACCACATATATTTCACTGTCCATAGTTTACTCTCCCTGTGCACTTAAAGATACAGCCCAACCTCCAGTTCCAGTAAATGTTTAAAATGTGGTTGTTTTCGTTGACAAAGGATTCTTACTATGGCGATTGATATGGACTGATTTTCTTAATAGCATCAGGAATCTTTGGTGTATGCTGTGCTTAACAAATAATAAATAATTCAATAAAATATACTCTAGATTCTACAGTTACTCTTAGATGAATCTCATGCAGCTTTGGGATTATTCAGTGTACCACCTCCATGCAACCGTGGCTGAAAGAAAATCCATGAAATTTCAACTCCAACAAGATTCAAAGATCAAAGTGTCTTCAACTTCGTGTCATTACAGTTTAACAATGACATTTTGCCTAACAGAGACAGAAGGATATTGAGGATATTGAACATTAAAACCTCTGTAAGGTTTTGAGTGGATATGGTCAGCCATCTCCCTAAAGCTATCAAGTCCACCAAAATCATGCAGGGCAATGTTCAACCTCCCTCATCAAGAATTAACTATAAAGTGTGACAGAGCTTTTCATAGGAATAAATAAATCAGGATAGTGTTGCGTCCACTCTGATGAAGAAGCAGGATTTCTTAAAAGAGCAAGGTCCTAAACAAATACAGTGAAATCAGCAGAATTGTCATCTTCACCAGAACAATGCAACCTATTAGAAAAGGCTAAAGGATTCCCCACTTCTGTATGGTCTGGATATATTGACCCAAGAAAACACAGCTGTTCCAGTCTTAGACAAGGTGATTAATAATGAATCTGGGCTATAGTAGGATTTCATTTGTAGCTGCTATAGTTCTGAAATACAATTGCTCAATTGAATGTAGTGCATGTGCAAGGTCCAATGAATTTTTTGCATATGATTTGAGAATATTAGTATTTTAACAGTCAGATTTATAGTCACCACGGGAGTTATGGCTAAAGAGCTAATGATAGGTATAATGAAGCACTCTTTAGAGAGGGTCTAAAGCATTGGGCATATAAGACAACTTGGTGGGATCTCTTTTAATAAAAACTGAATGGACATAAGGCCATACATTGAAACAACTCTTCTGAGGTCATATTTGTGATCTTCTCCCAGTCTGTGATGGAAAAGTTGATACTGTGGTGGCACATAATGGCTGAAGGCTTTTTCAGCATCTGATAAAATAATTAGTAAGTGAAAATAAGATTTCTCCATCAGGTATATTAGGACAACATCTGTGTTGATATGAGATGCTGTGCCAGAGTCAAAAACAATTGTGCTGCTAAGGCAATATTCACAGATTCAAATAAGAAGGCCAATCTAATTGCTAATTTACAAGCACACACCTGTGCAGCACTAAAATGCTGTCAACTTGGGGATTTGTTCTCTCAGATATAAACTAGGATCCTGGCTGAATTTCAGGAGGGGACAAACTATATTGCCACCATAACTTCCGTAAAAGGCACCCCCAATCAGGTGCCAGTACCCTAGTCATCAAATCTATAACTTGCTTGGAATATAATCTAGACCAAGCATCACTACGATTAAAAGGGTTTAATGTGTCTATATTCTTGGCACCTGTCAATGTGGATGCCAGAGTCTGTGCATTTAAAAGACTTAAATGCAGGTTCGGACATTCCAGCTCAATAGTCATCAACCAGTGAGTCATTTTCTTTATGCTGATTTTTCATGTATATTGTTAAGTGATATTTCTTAGCACTGTGGGACATTGCTGATGATAATCACATTCCATCTGCCTCTTTCTCTGTAGCCTGAATGGTGGAGCTAGAGAGTTCTTAAGAATTGGGGATACTGTGCCATTTGGCTAAAAACATTGTCAAAGCCAATAGATCCAATAAGTGAGAAGTGTGGGCTTTGCCAATGCTTGTTTGACTTGCAGCTTTGATTGCATTGTTAATCTGCTATCACACGCCAGCTTTAGTGTTCTATGTAAGGTGAAGTCCAACTTCTTTCAGTTTTATGTACATTGCACTGATACCTTACGGTTCAGCATGCTAAATAACAATGTATAAATTAAATATAAAACATGGCCGAATTTGCTAGAAGAATAGAAGCCCCAGAATCTTATGTTGGATATGATCTTGTTGATGGTCGACAGCATAAATCAAGAGGAGAGGGATTATAAAACATAATGCGGATAGTGCTAGAGAGCACACTGTACTGTTTCTTCTTTTATAGAAGTACTTAGCCTGTCCCTATGGCCTCTGCCAATAGTCTGGTGTCACAGTAGAAAGTCAACTGCCCATGATCCCCCAGATATTGGCAGTCATGGCAAAGTGCATTGAAAGTAGCTAGTGCAATGGTAATTATTTTCCGCTTGGACTATGCAAACACTCTGTCTTTGGGTCTCTCGGCAACTTATTTACACAAACTGCAGAACATTCAAAATACAGCAGAAAGTATAATCTGGAAACGGCATAAGCATACGCGTATCTCTCCTGCCTTAATGAAACTTCACTGGCTTCCCATCGAAAATTGCCTTTTTTTAAACAGCTTGTATGTTATGTTATGCATATCTGTAGAGTGTACTATAACCCAGGAGGCCAGGCACACATAGGGTCTAGTGGGACCACTCCAAAAGCCAGGTCTCCAGCTTCTGGTGGAAGTCAAATTGAGGAGGAGGTTGTTATGTGTAGCGGCAGGTCGGTCCATTCACTAGAAGCGATGCAAGAAAAGGCTCGACTGCCAGATATTTATGGATATGTGTTATTTGCAAATCCATTCATGACCATGCTCTGGCCCTTTGTAGTAGGTAGAATGAAGAGATATGTTCCTACCTGAGCTCTCAGACCCTCTATTGGCAACAAGTTGAGTATCTCTCTGAGAGAGCGTAGCCTATATAATCTATATTAACATGAAATGTTTCTGAACTAATGTATAATAATGCCGCATAGAAACTATATTAGTATGTTTTGCTAAAACGTGCACTTCAAATGTGACCACGGGGAGTGGCCGCCAATATATACGGGGACTAATGAAAATGACTAATGCTTATGAATTCTTGTATTAAAGAATGGTTTTATACTAATTATTAATGATTATGTAATTAAAGTTTTTCTATTGCACCTTTAGGCCTTAGTTGGCATGAGTCGAGGCCTAGCTGCCTGACTCTCATATTAAATGTGTTTTTTTAACGTGCAGTGTGCTGACTCGCAAAAAACGGTACAGACAATGGAGCTACTGACCGAAGATGTGCAAAGAATTACAGAAGGATGAAATCATACCGGACGTGCTACCTCTGAAGATGTCAATCATATGGACCAATAAACTGCTTGAGAACTAATGTGGGGTGAAAGATTTTAATGACATAATGGTGGTCATTCCAACCTCGGCGGTAAAAGGCGCTTACCGCCAGACAGAAGACCGCCATAACACCTCTGCGGTCGCGGTAAACCGCCACGGTCATTCTGACCCACAACAGGCAAACCGCCAAAATACCGACATCCACAAAAGTCCGCCACACCAAAGGTCAGCGATAAACTGGCGATGACCAAACCTCCACCGTCACGCCAACAGAAATACACCCATGCCATTACGACCCACGAATCCACGCGGCGGTCTTTCAACCGCGGCATTCTATTGACGGTACACACCGCCGCGGTCGAAATACACATACTCGTACAAAACACTACCACATTGGACAATTCGAAATACACACACCTGATACACATACACACACCACTCCCACACACCGAATACAATATAAAACACACACCCACATCATCCACAAACCCCTACGACCAAAAATCCCGAACGAAGACCAGAGAGAGACACCACAGTCAACTACCAAGCATCCACAGGCACACAATACCAATACCCACAGAACTTCCACGCACCTCACACAACACACCACTAAATAGCACCCCACATATCACTACACACTCCACCCCACACATCATCCACACCACCCCATGGAACCTCAAAGACACCCCAGGTTCTCAGATGATGAACTCAGGGTCATGGTGGAGGAAATCTTACAAGTAGAGCCCCAGCTGTTCGGGACACAGGTGCAGCACACCACCATTGCCAGAAAGATGGAGCTATGGAGCAGAATAGTCGACAGGGTAATCGCAGTGGGACAGCACCCAAGAAATAGGGACGACATCAGGAAGAGGTGGAACGACCTACGGGGGAAGGTGCGTTCCATGGTATCAAGGCACAACATCGCGGTGCAGCGGACTGGCGGCGGACCCCCACCTCCTCCCCCAGAATTTACAACATGGGAGGAGCAAGTCTTGAACATCCTGCATCCTGAGGGCCTCGCAGGAGTAGCTGGAGGAATGGACTCTGGTAAGTCTCATCTTCACTACTTCATCCCCCCACACCACCTGCATGCCAACTCATACCCCCACCCTCACCCCCATCACAACTACCCCTTGCAAATGTCTCACCATCACAACCCACCCATCCCAAAACTTAGCCCTGCATGCAGCCCCAAAGCATGGACACCCATCACCAAAGCATGCCCAATGCACATACCCATCACCCCCCCCCCAAAACACCGTCACAACAGCCCCCACAAAGGAATGCCAGCACTGGGGTACACGGGCACCCACACATTGCATGCCATTGGCACACACAGAAGCAATAACCATACTTTTATACCCCTGCAGGACCCGAACACAACGTCACCGCGCAGGAGGGTCCACAAATGTCCACTCCACCCCCAGAAGAGGCCCACAGTGATGACAGCAGCTCTGTCTCCCTGGATCTAGATGACCAGCCCGGTCCATCTGGGACTTCGGGACAGTCGGTTCCCCTCAGACAGTCACAGGCCACAGCAGACCTTCCCCCCTCTGGGAACACCAGCACAGCACCCACCCAGCGGGCCCATACCTCTGTCCCCAGGACACGTCAATCAGCGGTGTGTCCACCACTACAGGGAACCCATGTTAACCCACCACCCCAACAACAACAGGGACCTGGGGGCAGTGGTAGTGGGCACACGGTCCAGGGGACGGAGGCCCAGGGAAACAGGGGAACTGGGAGAGCTGCTGTGCGACAGAGGGCGGACAGGCCAAGGGAACCCACTCTCCACGAGGCCCTATCCTCCATCATGGGAGCATACCACCACTCCCAGGAGACGATGGCGACGGTCCTGGCCAGGTTTCAGGAAATCCACCTTCTGCAGGAGCAACAGTATATGGGGTTCAGGGAGGAACTAAGAAACATCAGTTCCGCCATGGGTACCATCGTAGTGGCCCTGAATGAGTTAATCACCACATTTTGGAACACTGTGGCACCTCAAAGGGCCCCTGTCACTCGCATGGACCAAGAACTGGCTACCACCTCCGCCGGCGCTAGTGGACAGGAGGCCCCGACACAAGACCAACAGGCCACCAGAACCCCACCCCCTGCAGAAGGAGAACCACCCCGCAAGCAGGTCCTGAGATCCATGAAGAAGACAGAGTAACATGTCAAGACCCCCGCCAGCAAAGGATACCGCCCTGATTGTCATCCCACTGTCCCACATTGTCACCCTGTCCAACCTTAAACTGCCCCTGCTCGACTTCCCACAGGCATCTGGACAATGCACCTGTGAACCTGATAGTCTGGACTCTGCCATGGACAATCCTCCACCATCACCTGTCACCGATTTGCAACCACCCATCCAAATTAGAGCACTTGAATAAACACACTTATTGCACATAAACAATCTGGAGTCTGTCTGTGATTTTTACAAATGTATTAGACATGACAGTGGCAAACTTTTTCTTCACATTGTGATGCCAACTAACCGCTGTCACACAGCTGTAGTCCATAAGGAAACTAAGCAGATGTCACGCAGTGGGGCCCACAGCTCTGAAAATGGAAGGGAAAGTCACAACACAGTTACCATACACTGGGGGAAAAAGTCAGACAGTAGAGAGGTAGGAGTCTGTAAGTAAATGTAGTATGCCGGTGTGTACTCTTACCTGTGTGTCACTGAAAGTATTGCTCTATTACTGTGTTCCTGTTGTCTATGTCGTCCTCTTCGGCTTCCTCTTCTTCACTCTCCACAGGCTCCACAGCTGCTACAACACCACCATCTGGACCATCCTCCTGCAGAAAAGGCACCTGGCGGCGCAAAGCCAGGTTGTGAAGCATGCAGCAGGCCACGATGATATGGCACACCTTTTTTGGTGAGTACATTAGGGATCCACCTGTCATATGGAGGCACCTGAACCTGGCCTTCAGGAGGCCAAAGGTGCGTTCGATCACCTTCCTAGTCCGCCCATGGGCCTCATTGTAGCGTTCCTCTGCCCTGGTCCTGGGATTCCTCACTGGGGTCAGTAGCCAGGACAGGTTGGGGTAACCAGAGTCCCCTAATAGCCACACCCGGTGCCTCTGGAGTTGACCCATCACAAAGGGGATGCTGCTGTTCCGCAGGATGTATGCGTCATGCACTGAGCCAGGGAACTTGGCATTAACATGGGAGATGTACTGGTCAGCCAAACAGACCATCTGCACATTCATGGAATCATAACTTTTCCTGTTCCTGTACACCTGTTCACACCTGCTGGGGGGTACCAAAGCCACATGGGTCCCATCAATGGCACCTATGATGCTGGGGATATGTCCAAGGGCATAGAAATCACCCTTCACTGTAGGCAAATCCCCCACCTCAGGGAAAACGATGTAGCTCCGCATGTGTTTCAGCAGGGCAGACAACACTCTGGACAACACCTTGGAAAACATAGGTTGAGACATCCCTGATGATATGGCCACTGTTGTTTGAAATGACCCACTTGCTAAGAAATGGAGTACTGACAGCACCTGCACTAGAGGGGGGATCCCTGTGGGTTGGCGGATGGGTGACATCAGGTCTGCCTCCAGCTTGGCACACACTTCATGTATAGTGGCTCGGTCAAGCCTGTATGTCAGAATGACATGTCGTTCCTCCATTGTCGACAGGTCCACCAGCGGTCTGTACACGGGAAGATTCCTCCATCTCCTCGCATTGCCCAGCGGACGGTGCCTAGGAAGGACAACAGCGAGCACAGAGTCAATCAACCCACAGGTACATTCCCACAGCTTGCACACAACACGATTCACTATGCATTGAATGGTTTGTATGAGTGTTGAGGAAAGGCCTAGGTATGTGTGACGCAGTAGAAATTAAGCCATGTGGGCCCTTGAAATGGCGGCTGCCTGACCTGTGAAGTGTGACAATGGGATGTGAGGTCAATGCGCTGGCGTGGCACACCGTGGCGGTAGGCGGTCGAAGACCGTGGCGCAAAGCCGCATTGGTTAACATTGAACCCTATGGGTATCACGAGCCAATGACGATGTGCGCCGGCGGTCGCGGTACGCACCGTTCGCGGTACGCACAGCCGCGGGCGTGACCGCCATTTTCTATCTACTTAATCACTCGATACCTGATCTTCCACAGGAGAGGACCTACACTGCAAGTGCTGCTGTGACCTCGGTCTGGAAGAGACAATGGCTGCTGCGACTGGGGAAAGGGCCCCTGCCTTCACTTCTGAAGAATTGGAGAAACTCGTGGATGGGGTCCTCCCCCAGTATGCGCTACTCTACAGTCCTCCAGACCAACAGGTAAGTACACTGGGACCATGCTTTGTGGCCAATGCCTGGGTTGAGTCGGGTGGATGAAAGATGGTGGGGAGGGGAGCGATTGAGGCATGCATCAGACGACAGATGAGAGCATGTGCCACATGGCAAGGGTGGGGATGGGGGGCCACTCACTTCGAGCATGCAGAAGGTGATGACAATTTTTCTCTCCCTGTACATGTCACATAGGTCAGCGCCCACCAGAAAATCGCGATTTGGCGTGCCATCGCCAAGGACGTCCGAACCCTGGGCTTCCACAACAGACGTGGCACCCACTGCCGGAAGAGGTGGGAGGACATCCGCCGCGGGAGCAGGAAGACGGCGGAGGCTCTGCTGGGGATGGCCTCCCAACGTAAGAGGGGTGCCAGTCGTCAATTGACCCCCCTGATGTCCCGGATCCTGTGGTGGCCTACCCAGATTTGGATGGGCACGTGAGGACATCACAGCAGACACAAGGGGGTGAGTACACTCTCATTCTGGTGACTTTGCGCGCAGTGGAGGTGTCTGGGTGGGGGAGGAGGGCTGTGGGTCTCCCTAGGCCAGGGTGATTTCTGTAGGCTAGGCCCCTCCGTAAGGCATGGCCCTGTGCCCCCGCCCCCCACCTCTGTAGGGTGCCAAGTTCAGGTATCCATGGCCCTGTGTCATCTATGTGTGCAGTTGTCGTCCATAGGCTTGTAGGCCATGTCCCACTGAATGAGTAGTGGACCCCAAGTGCGTGGCATAGTGCAGGGTGCTTCTGTGTCTGTCTTGTCCGCCAAAGGTAGCGGTAATCCATGCGCTCAACATTTCTCTATTTTTCCCCACCCCCCTTTTTTGTTGTCTTCCTGTTCATGTGTGCATTAGCATCATCAGGCGGAGGAGAAGTGGCATCGGAGCACGAGGGAGCTGCATCTCACATGGCCATGGCGGGCAATGCAACTGACTTGGAATTCACCAGTGAGACGGAGGGCGAGGGGAGCTCCACAGCGGGGACTCGTGCTGATGGCAGTGGCAGCGACTCGTCTTCTGAAGGGAGCTCCCTTGTGGTGGCGGCAACATCCGTGCCCCCCGCAACAACAGGTACAGCCGCCACCCAGCGCACCAGCACCGCCCTCCCAGCAGCCCCTCAGCGTTTGCCCCGTGCCCGCTCACCCAGGAAGGTGGGCATCTCCTTCGCCCCAGGCACCTCAGGCCCTGCCCCTGTCACCCCTGCTGCCCTCAGTGAGGAGGTCATTGACCTCCTGAGGACCATCATTGTTGGGCAGTCTACCCTTTTGAATGCCATCCAGGGTGTAGAAAGGGAGGTGCACCGGAGCAATGCATACCTGGAGGGCATTCATTCGGGTCAGGCTGCCCATCAGCGATCGTTCAACGCTCTGGCCTCAGCACTGACGGCAGCAATTGTCCCTGTCTCTAGCCTACCCCCTCCAACTTCCTCCACCCAGACCCAATCCCCAGTACCTCTGCCTATCCCAGACACACCATCAGACCAGCCTGCACACACCTCAACACCCAAGGGAAGCTCATCCAGTCATAAGCACCACACATCACACAAGCATTCACACAAGCAACATCCACATGCAGACACACCAACAGCCACTGCCTCCACTGTGTCCACCTCCTCCTCGTCTACCTCCTCCCTCTCTGTGACGTCTCCACTCACACTTGCATGCACAACATCTTCAGCCACTACGTCCATCACCAGCACACCCACCCGAACACTCCGCACACATGCAGTCACCACCCCCACTACCATTTACACGTCCCCTGTGTCCTCTCCCAGTGTGTCTGTCACCCCCTCTTCCAAACCACACAAACGCAAGCAGCCACCCACCCAACAGCCATCCACCTCACGACAGCCTCCAACCCAAGCACCTGCACCCAAAGACACCAGACTTCACACTCCTACAACCACATCCTCTTCCTCCACTCCCATACCCACTACACCTACTCGTCCCTCTCTTTCCAAATTGCTTTTCTTTTCCAAACTAGACCTCTTTCCTACAACTCCCCCACCCCGTCCATCTCATAAGGCTACAATCAGCACCTCAGCCACCACCAAACCAGGACCTATCAGGACTGTTGTCCAAGGACTGTGGAGTCCCCCACCCTCAAGGGCAACTACTCCTGCTAGGAGCCAAGGCACGGCCAGCCCACCCCCGGAAAAGCACCCAAAAACTAGCAGTGCCCGGCGCGAGAGGCCACGGACACCAGTGACCAAAATTCCTACCCTGGCTCCGGCTGCAAGTGGGGTGCCACCTGGCACACCGCCAAAGGTGGCAAAGGGCCACAGACGACCAGGGAAGGGTGGGAAGGGCATCACGCCCTACAAGTCCGGCAGCAGGCCAGCTGCCCAGGAGGGCCCCACCAGCCCCATCCCAGGTGTGCAGGAGGACACCCAGAGGCCCGGAACGGCAGCCCAGGAGGGCCCCGCAAGCCAACGGACAGATGGGCAGGAAGGCCCCGCCAGCCACATGTCAGGTGGCGAGTGACATCCATTCCTGGGCCGGAACCGCTGCACTGGACACTCATCTCCAGCACCGCTGAACTGGGCCCTTTCACTCAAGCACCGCTAAACAGGGCCCTTTCAGTCAAGCACCACTGAACAGGGCACCGCCGTCTCAAGCACCGCTGAACAGGGCACCGCTGTCTCAAGCACCGCTGAACAGGGCACCGCCGTCTCAAGCACCGCTGAACTGGGCCCTTTCACTCAAGCACCGCTGAACAGGGCACCGCCGTCTCAAGCACCGCTAAACAGGGCACCGCCGTCTCAAGCACCGCTGAACAGGGCTCCGCCGTCTCAAGCACCGCTGAACAGGGCACCGCCGTCTCAAGCACCGCTGAACAGGGCACTGCCGTCTCAAGCAACGCTGAACAGGGCACCGCCGTCTCAAGCACCGCTGAACAGGGCCCTTTCACTCAAGCACCGCTGAACAGGGCACCGCCATCTCAAGCACCGCTGAACAGGGCCCTTTCACTCAAACACCGCTGAACAGGGCACCGCCGTCTCAAGCACCGCTGAATTGGGCCCTTTCACTCAAGCACCGCTGAACAGGGCACCGCCGTCTCAAGCACCGCTGGCCCATTGGCGGAAGGGGCATTGCCGCATCTGTGTTGGGCAGGGTTGCACGAAGCACTCTGGGCACCAGTTCCCCTCCAGAACCAGTGGACACTGTCATCCACTTGAGAGACTCTGGCTCTGCACTCCCCAGGATGGTACAGTGGGCAACCCACCCACTGTATGGACTTGAGAGACTGTGGCTTTGCACTCCCCAGGATGGTACAGTGGGCAACCCACCCACTGTATGGACTTGAGAGACTGTGGCTTTGCACTCCCCAGGATGGCACAGTGGGCAACCCACCCACTGTAGAGACTTGAGAGACTGTGGCTTTGCACTCCCCAGGATGGTACAGTGGGCAACCCACCCACTGTATGGACTTGAGAGACTGTGGCTTTGCACTCCCCAGGATGGCACAGTGGGCAACCCACCCACTGTAGAGACTTGAGAGACTGTGGCTTTGCACTCCCCAGGATGGTACAGTGGGCAACCCACCCACTGTATGGACTTGAGAGACTGTGGCTTTGCACTCCCCAGGATGGCACATTGGGCAACCCACCCACTGTAGAGACTTGAGAGACTGTGGCTTTGCACTCCCGAGGATGGTACAGTGGGCAACCCACCTACTGTATGGACTTGAGAGACTGTGGCTTTGCACTCCCCAGGATGGACAGTGGCCATGGAGGCCCCTCGTGGATCTGGCGTCGTGTACTCATGTGACTGAGGTGCCCCCCCTTCCCTTCCCCCTGAGTTGCCTGTAGTTTTTCTATCTGATGCCCCTGCAGTGTTCTCTCCGTTGGTGTCAGGTATCTTGTGTGGGCCTTGCCCATGTGATTTGGGCCCAGTGGTCCACGGACAATGACTGCTAAAATTATTGGACTTTTAATATTTATGTATATATTAGTTTTAAATGTGTGATATTTTTATAAGCCAATAATACAATATATTCAACTGTTTATGATCATTTCCTTTTGTCTTTGCATTCTTTCAGGTGGTTTGGGGGTTGTAACAGTGATGTATTGCTATGCATTGATGTGTGTGTTGTAGTGGGTGAGGGTGGGTGTGTCGCGTATGTGTGTGCCTGTAATATTTTCTCCTCCCCCCTCCCCTGTGTCGTAGGTGCAGTACTCACCGTTGTCTTCTGCGCCGGCGTTCGTGCTCCTGGTAGAGGAGCAGGAATACAATAGCTGGTAGGATGTGTAGTTCGGGTTCCATGCTGTCCAGATTCCTCGTGGGGTGTATGGAGGTGAGCGTTTTCCGTTTCAAATGTCTGTTTCCGCCGTGTTTTTATCGGCGGGCTACCGCCCCGGAAAAGGTGTCGGATTGGTGGGTTGTGATAGGGTGGGTGGTACTTTGTCTCCCGCCTGTCTGTTGGCGGTGACCGCCGCGCTGTTTGTTTGTCCCGCCGTGGCGTTCGGAGTGTTAAAGTGGCGATCTCTGTTGGCGGTTTCCGCCAGGGTCAGAATTCCATTTTTTTTACCGCCAGCCTGTTGGCGGCTTAGCCGCCGCTTTAACACCTACCGCCAGGGTTGGAATGACCCCCAATCTGTTTTTAATTAGCTAAAGATAGTGGGGTGCAACATTTGTCCAATCAAGTTTTAGGGGAATGTACAAAGAAAAAGGGATAAAAACCTATGACACAGGGAGCCTTTTAGATTGGTTAGGGAAATTCTATTGATTTTATCCAGAAACTCTGTCACTCTGTTTTGGTGACTTATTTGGTTTTACTTAAACCATCCTTTTCCTTAGATTGCCCATTTACACTTTGCCTCCTTATGAGGAAAGTGCCCTTTTTGCCCCAGAGCTATGGCGAATCAACTGATGTCCTGAAGACTAAGACCGAACCTGAGTGCAGACTCAATCCTTGGAGGGTAACTATGACAATGAAATTGTGATTTGTCTGTTTGCTTTTCCTTTCTAGGTACCAACTGCTTACTTTTGACAGAGACCAGAGCTAGATGTTTTCCAAATTGGTGTTCTAAATTGTTTTGCATGAAGCCCAACATGCCAATGCTAATCAGTGGTTAGGACAGGGGTTCACTAAAACTGACGCAAATAGACAAATGACTGAATCTATGCTTTGTTGAACTGACGCGTTATTGACACTCTCCTAAAGTTGATCTATGTTGACGCTGTGTCATGTTCTAATAATTACGTTCTGTGCTTTGGTTAAGTCTTATTCGAGCTGCCAAATTATGACAATGTTGATGAGCGTTTTGCTATTGAAATTAATAAATCTGCTATTAGAATTGTAACCAATAGGGAATAAACATCATAAAATTCTACTAAACTGGTGTGGTTATTCATGACTGCAAGGTCATGGTAGTGTCTTGAATTGATTAATGTCTTTGACTAAAGTGAAATGCCTTGTTATAATAAATATTGATGACATTATTGACGTATTGATTGACATATTGGTTAGCTATCTTGTCCTAAGGTGTCTCTCATCTGGGTCAAAAGATTCATTGGCCTAAAACGAGTCCTGATGTGTAATAAATTATCATAGAGGGACGTGTTAACACCTCCATTCAAGCGACAGTGGGCAGGGAGCAGGAGCTTTTATGTCCTTGCACCCATGTTATGCAAATCTCTCCCTTCCTCGGTCAGGCTGGCACTCTACTTCTGAGGTTTAGAAAGCTTTTGAAGGTCTGGCTGTTTAAGCAAGCTTTTAATTAGCTGGCTCACTCTGTCTTCTCTCTTCATAGCATAATATAACATGGCATAACATAATGTAGAGTAACATAACGTAATGTAACATAACATAACACAATATAACATTTGAGGTAAAATTGCTCTCGGGATTAACTCGAAGCACACACTTTTTTGATCAAGTGCCAAAGCCATGCATAAGGTCAAGTATATGTGGTCCCCTGGCCAGCAACTTAATCTGTATGCTACAGAAATTCAGGTCAGATTTTAATTTCTTATTGTGAGGTGGCTCTATTGTTTTGTAATTTCCTGTAAATACCTCCTCAGCACCATGTGTTTCAGTGCCAATGAAAAACAGTTGGGGTTTCTTCATCTAAAAGTGCCACACAATTTTTAAGCTATTCTGTTCTCTGTTTAATTTTTTATTTTCTGGTAGAAATTGATCCAGGTGCCATTAGGCAACATCTGTGTTTTCACATGATTGTGCCTGATTTCCTGTGCAAATGCAAATACAGGTGTTGGAGGTTTCTCGAGTTTTGTAATGGTTCAGTTCACTCTAAAGTCATACCAAAACACACTCATAGCTTCGGTCAGGTAAGGAGTATGAAACAGTTGATTTAGAGTGACCAGATGTCTAGATAGTATTGAACGTCTATCTCAGCAAATAGTACTAAATGTCCCAAATGCCCAGTTTTTAGGTCTGTGTTTTGAAAGGTCAGCTGTCAAATAGGCAGATTGCTAACACAATAGATTTAGGGAGTGGGCTTTGGGGTTGTCCCTTTTTAACATCAATTGTCTTTGACCAGCTTCTTTCAGCTACATGCACCCAATTGGAGACTGACTTTGAGTAATTGGGGGCAAGGGGCCTTCATGGCCTTTTTGGGAGCCTCCCCTACCCTATTGGATTACATTAGTTGTTCCCAGTGCCCACTGTCTTTTCTACACCTTTCTGGGTGGCCCATAGACCCTGCTCACTGGGGGGGCCGGATTGAACCAATTGCTGGTTTATTCATTTATGTTTTGTTTAATGTTGTTGTTCAGTTTGTTACTATTTACACTGACCTTCATACATGACATGTTTTGGGTGACAGTAAAACGGCACACTCTATACCCCATATCTTCTACGCGGGCAGGGATCAACCACACACTCAGTTATTGCGACCTAATATATTGTCTCCCTCAATGTCCAGGGCCTAACTACACTAATCAAAAGCAGAGCAATAATAAACTGAGGGCCATATTTATACTTTTTGACGCAAAACTGCGCTAACGCAGTTTTGCGTCAAAAAAATTAGCTCCGGCTAACGCCATTCTGAAGCACCATGCGGGCGCCGTATTTATTCAATGACGTTAGCTGGCGTTAGCCGCCGGCGCTGCCTGGTGTGCGTGAAAAAAAATGACGTACACCAGGCAGCGCCGGCGTAGGGGAATATGGAGCTTGGGCGCCAAAAAATGGGGCAAGTCAGGCTGAGGCAAATTTTTCGCCCCAACCCGATTTGCGCCATTTTTTCCGACTCCCAATCCCCATTGAAATGACTCCTGTCTTAGCAAAGACAGGAGTCATGCCCCCTTGCCCAATGGCCATGCCCAGGGGACTTATGTCCCCTGGGCATAGTCATTGGGCATAGTGGCATGTAGGGGGGCACAAATCAGGCCCCCCTATGCCACAAAAAAATTAAAAAATATATACTTACCTGAACTTACATTAATGTCCCTGGGATGGGTCCCTCCATCCTTGGGTTTCCTCCTGGGGTGGGCAAGGGTGGCAGGGGGTGTCCCTGGGGGCATGGGAGGGCACCTCTGGGCTCCTTCCGAGCCCACAGGTCCCTTAACGCCTGCCTTGTCCAGGCGCTAAAAAACTGCGCAAAAGCGGCTGGACGTCACTTTTTTTGACCCGCCCACTCCCGGGCGTGAATTTTGCCCAGGAGTGTAAATACGGCGCACATGCCTCGGAGTCAATTTTTTAGACGGGAACGCCTACCTTGCATATCATTAACGCAAAGTAGGTGTCCACGCAAAAAAATGACGCAAACTCCATGGACTTTGGCGCTAGACGCGTCTAACGCCAAAGTATAAATATGGAGTTCGTTTTGCGTCGGAATTGCGTCAAAATAAATGACGCAATTCCGGCGCAAACAGAGTATAAATATGCCCCTGACAGTGCCAGGAGTTGGATATAGCACTTCTCCAGGGAATACACCTCCCCCAGGCCAATATAAAACACCTCCGCTCCCACTGGTATCCTACACAGTTCCACTTGTCTTATACATGCAAAACCCAGGGAGGAGCAATACTATTTTGATGGGACCTTTAAGGTAGCACATATAGGAAATGAGAGGGCTGTCAGGTAGGAATGTGAGGCATGCTTGGCACTACCCTGAGGACCATTGTTTTCATTTATAGGCTTACTGGAGGGAGAGTGGTATTCTACTCCGATTTCTTCCCAAGGATCTTCCTTTTCCCCAGAGGAGACATTGAAATAGGTGGTGATCTCAAAGTCTGCCTCGAGCCGTGGCGAGACTGCTCACATGTCCAACAGAGCGAGCCCCCTGCCTCTGCAGGCTTCACTCAAGGGATGTTGGACCTCTCCTTGATCAATACCTGGCATCACCACTACCCTCACAAACACGACTACACATTTTATTCTAATGTCCACAAGACGTTTTCTCATGTTGATTACTGCTTGGTCTCTAAGTCACTTCTTCCCAAACTAGTAGGTACAAGAAGAAGCGTCAGGGTCCTGACAGATCATGCCCCTGTATGGCTGGAATGGGACCTGCTGACCTTCAATGTCCTTGTTCAAGACCATGAGTAATGAGCGAGATAGCGCTCTATGACCTCACCCACCAAGGCCATATCAAAGACTCAGTAGAACATTATTTTACCAAGAATTAAAATGGCGAAGTGTACTAGCGTCCCTATGGGATGCAGCAAAAGCAGTCTTCAGGGGAGAGCACCTTTCACACCCTGCAGTGCTGGAACAAGCAGCTAAGCCCCGCAAACAAGATTGAAAACCCAAATACAACAAACGGAGCCACAACATAGAATGGGGGGATCACATAGGACCCTACAAGATCTTGATCACCTCAGGGGTGAACTCGAGAAATTGTTAATAAAGAACCAACCACAAAGTTGTTATTTGTTGGTTAAAAACCTACTATGAAAGGGGGGGCAAGGCAGATAGGCTACTTGTCCATTAAATATGCATGTGCACAACACGTACCCAAATCGGCGTACACCTCCCTGCTGGTAGAACCCTTTGTGTAGGTGTTCAACTTTTTCCTGACATTGGCAGTAGTCACACACAGAATGTTAGAGTCCCATCTTACTCTACTCTTAAAGCCTGACAAACTTCCAACATGCTGCTCCTCATACAGACCATTCATGCTGCTGAATTGCGATGTAAAACTCTGTTTGTCAGTATTTGTGGCCTGGCTCCAACATATCTGACCTGCCCTCATTACCCCCCTGATATCAGGCTTCTTTCGCAACAGGCAGGCCAACCATACTCGTCTGGCATTCAAACTCATGGAAAAATCAAAATGCAACAGTCAAAGGCCCTCCTTTCTCTTGACACAGAGAAGGTGTTTGACAGGGTGGACTGGGCATATTTGTCAAAAGTTGTGGATAAACCTCACCTAGACCCCAAGATGAAAATTTTTATTTAGGTGAATTTTAAAAAAGCATCCTCCAAACTCAAAATTAATACCTCATTTGTACCTTCCATTATGCTTACCAGGGGCACATGACAGAGATGCCCTCTGTCCTCATTTGTCTTTGCCTAGACAATGGAGCCATTAGTAGCCAAGATTCAGAGCACCTCTGCAAGTCATGGCATGATGATTGATGGTAGGGAGCATATATTAGCCTTATTTGCAAGGACATATTATGCTTTGCCACCAACCTGGAATTGACCATTCCAGGGCTGATGAAGGCGCTAGGTCAGTTTGCCCAGGCTTCAAAATCAACTTCTGTAAATCATGGAGCATAAGGGTGGCAGAACCACAGGACAGTCTCAGGGGATCCATCCAGAGGGCCAGCTTCCAATGGGCAACATCAACAATAACATACCTAGGAATCCAACTCCCAACATGCACAAATGCCATCAATGATAGCAATATTTATCCCCTACTTACCTCCCTCTTCAAAGACATTTTTAGATGGGGAAGCTGGTTATTTCCTGGCTAGGCTGGCTTAACTGTCTTAAAATGAATGGTATGCCTCGACTACTATATGTCTGCCAAGCCCTCTGCCTTATCATTCCCAGAACAACACAGACACAAATACGCAACAAAATGCTTCGCTTTTTCTTGGGGGCAAATCTCTAAAAGTGGCACAGGTGACGCTATTTGAAACCCATGACCGAAGGCGGGTTGGGGTTCCCAGTTGACACCAGATACACCCTAGATGCACAGCTTTGACCCTCACTCGACTGGAACCATGACCCCGACAACAAGCCCTCAGTACAGGTGGAACAGGCCTTTTCCCAGAACCCTCTGGGCGGGCTTCGGTGGCTTACTACATCGACCCGGAGTGGCACCCTCTCTCCCCTTCCACTGATGTTCACACTCCTAGCCTACTGGCGGGAGATGGAGGGAGACATAAGTTCCTGACATACCCCTTTCCTCTCGCTCCCCTAGCTAACACTCTGGACTTCCCTCTGGGAACAATAAACCCAGGTTCCTTTAGCTGGGACCAAGGCCGATCTCCCATTCTAGGGATTTTTATGTAGATAGGGACTTGGAGACAAACAGGGATCTAGCTGAGAAATGCACCCTAACCTGGCGCAAGGACCCCTGACAGTTTACCCATGCAAAGGTAGGAAACATCCATATAAGCCCTATACCTCAACAATGTTCACCGTAGCGACATTTCCTGGCTGTGTCGTCACATAATCAACCTTACCCCCTAAGGAAACATGCCTACATGACGCAATGGGAAAGGGAATTGGTCACAGACATCATAGTCAAAACATAGGGAGCAATATGGCAGAGGGCCTCCAAGTCCTCCATCTCCCTCTGATATAAAGAGAATTCTTACAAAATCCCAACACACTGGTACCTCACACCCTTAAGATTCCACAAGATGTTTGGGGGCTCTGAGCTGTGTTGAAAGGAGTGCATGGAGGGAGGCACTTTCCTACACACATGGTGGACATGCCTGATGATACAAATATTCTGGGGTGAGGTCCTCCACACAATACACCCCATTACAAGTGGTTAGCTGCCACACAATGTACTTCTTGTCCTCCTGGCGGACCCGGGGTGAATGGACTTTTTCCTATGATGACTCCTCAGGGGTGGCATTTCTCCCACCTCCTCCAGGCAGTGAGACTGAGCGTAGCCCAGATGTGGAAGCAGGCACTAGCACCTTCACTAAAAATGTATTGGGCGGAAGGTGTGGTCAATATATGCAATAGAAAAGCTTACTGCAATTATACTGGACAGAGTTTCCAAATTCAACACAACATGACATCCATTCTCCACCTATATATGGGGACAACAAAGAACTTGAGGGCTGCACTGGACAATGTCTAAGACACGAAGGGACTCGGACATATGGACAATGCTCCCCACAGACACAGAGGGTGACCCACTGTACGATCTGAACAACATTATCTGTTGGGGGGACCTAGGAACTCCAACTTGGATCGCAATGCTATATGATGACATGTGCTGACTGCAGATTTTACACTCTAGGGAGTAGATGTGTGCTGTGTCACCCTCTGCTACTGTATTATGCTATGCTCAAGACTTTGCCACTGGAAACTTTTAGTCGTACTTCTGTGTATACGCCATGTTTTCTACATTTGGAAACCTTAATTTGATTCTCAGTATATGTGTAATGTTCTAGTGACTTCGTATAGTGGATGTAAACCTCAGCGGCTACTCTATTAAGGCTGAGGAGCATTGCCAATCTGCTGACAGTGCTGTAAAGTTGACAAATAAAATGGTAATAAATTGGATTTATTACCATTTTATTTTCCCTTTCCCCAGCCAAACCGTGTTTGGTGGTGGGGCCACTGCTGCTCACTGGTAGCAGGGGAGTGGTGCTCACTCCACCAGTTTAGAGTGCACAAGTCAGTTTGGCTGGTAATCTTGCGACGGCTAGCCTGACATACACACTTTAAATGTCTCCACCTGGCTGTCTTATACATCCGGGTGAAGAGCAAGCAGAGGCTCCAAGTGCCTCAGTGAACATAGAGCAAGTCCGCTCTGCCCAGTCATGGTGCTTCTGTCATGCAGGCTGTGCAGAATGAGAGCAGCATCATGATTGGAAGAGGGGGCTGGCTGAGGCTCTGGAGGCCTGTGCTGATGGAGCCACTAACAACGAGACGGAAAGGAGCTCCAAGGGCAGAGGCAGAAAGTAAGTGAATCTTTTCATTATTTGTTAAAATTATTTTAGCATACTGCCTGACACTGTTGAAAACTCGCAGTGATTTAATCTTCAATTCCAAAGCTCTCAATCGTAGCCCGTTATAAACATTGCTTAAAACAGACCATGATGGAGAGTTTCCACTTTAAGCCTGAGGCACTCTTGTTTTTATTCTGTCCCTAGCAGTGTCTTAAATGTTCTCTCGACCAGTTCTATTGGTTGGGAGCCACCACTGGAAGTAAAGTGTTCTGGTAATGGTTGTAGACTTCCTAGGGTTGGAGACTGATATTCTGATTTTCTCTAATTTGGATGTTTGTTTTTCTACCGACAATTTCCATCTCCAATTTCCATCCTGAGCATCCGCATGATTCAGTTTGTACTCACAAGCATTGCTCAAACGTTACTCATGCATAAATGAAGACACTTGCTGCTCTACTTGTTTGTACAATGACTGTTATAACGTGTACAGATATTTGTCCAGATAGGAGAGAAAAAGTCCATCTTACTCTTTACATAACTGTGACCAGAGATGGGAAAAGAACCACAAGGACATTTACAGAAACTATGCCTGTCGATAGATGCAGCACGTATTCACGTATTTTTGTGATCTCACACTATTTTGAGCCAAGTCTCTACCTTATAAAATGCTTGATAAAACACTTCTATATAGTCAACCTCCTTTGAACTACTGAAAAAAAAAAAAAAAAAACATACTTTGTGAAAAAGATAAACAAGGTGATTTTTGCATGAAATTGTTAAACCATGTATTGGAAGTTGAAGTTTGCGGTTCCCACTGATTTCGGGGAAACGTATTCAGCATGAGGATCGCCTAGTTTTTAGGAGTAAAATTAACAAAAGATCCAAAATCAAAATCTTGAAAGAATGATTAGGTCTTCAAAGAAACGCGTTGTTCCTCGTGTCTGTTTTGTGTGTTGCAGTTCACAGAACCTTTACAGCGTGTTATGACCTCTTTTTGCTATTGAACACTACGTTGCACACAGTAATTAAACCGTAGGGGGTTGTCGACTCCAAACTCAAGAAAGGTAAAACTGAGGTCTCGCCTCCCCTCTAGAATCCCCCATTTGCCGTGGGAATTTTTTTAGTTACACTCTGCTTCACAGGTAAACAAGCCTGAAAACTCGCAGGCGGGAATTGAATTAGCTCTTTGGTGTAATGAATCAGATTGTCCAATTAGTCGACGATAAAACTGTAGCATACAAAAACGCGATCGGGCTTAAAATGTAGACTTACTTTGATAAATTATAAGCCTGTCCTGTCTGCTTAGATATATATAGTCGTCATAAACTACAGGAAACGAGTGGTTTTCCTTTGAACGTGCAGGTGATCGAATGTTAAATCTGCAAGCCAGGCACGGCAACCCCAGGAGGCAAAGTAGTATCACATTTCTTCACTGAACATAATTCTATGACACGCCTTGAGCTACTGACTGACTGTATTCTTCCTCACACGTGGGAGAGTGTAGAAAAAAGCAGGATTTTCGCTCCATTGAGCGAGTGAATTTGAGCTACCCCCTCAGCTAAGGATCCTTCACAATAAAAAAAGATAAGGCAGAAAAGCACATACGTTAAAGTCCTGTGGTCAGAGTCTATGGCTTTGCTCCCTTCCCAATACGATTTCAAATCTTCGGCAAGTCAGTTACATTTCTGAACCAACCGGTGCTAGTGATCGTGTCTAAAGGTGTACTGTTCAAGGAGAGGTGTAATCTGGTTAACATTTAGGGCCACATTTATACTTTTTGACGCAAAACTGCGCTAAAGCATTTTTGCAAAAAAAAATTCAACGCGTGCTAACGCCATTTTTTAGCTTCACCCGTGCGTCAAATTTATACTTTGACGCACAGTGGCACTTAGAACAGATTAGAGTCATTTCTTTTACGCTAACCATTGTGCCTTGTCGTAAGGCAAAATGACGTTAACGCAGGAAAAATGACTCTCATCCAGTTTGCGACATGGAAAACGTTACAAAACGGATATGCACCATTTTTCACCGCAATAGCGTCAAAAATCGATACAAACGCAGCAAACAGTGCTAAGGAGCCCCAAAATGGATACCAGAAGCCAGGAGAGACCCCAGGGAGTCCGCAATCTACCAGGAACCAGCCAGGAGGACACAGACAAGACCAAGGGGAGAGACAAGAAGAAGAGGAAGTGTCTCTTCAGTGCAGAGGAGCATGAAATACTGGCCAGAGAGGTGACGGAGCACCAGCATCAATTATTTATCACTTCTAAATTGCCAATTGGAAGGAGAGAGGCAATTTGGCAACAAATTGTGGACAAGATTAACAGTGTGGCAGAGGTCAGAAGAACTGTCACCGAGTGCAAGAAAAGCTGGCATGACTGCAAGCGCAGGACAAAGGAGAATATGTAAACGAACAGGAAGGCAGCACTGCAGACCGGAGATGGGAGTCCAGCACCGCAGGTGGCCCTGGACGAGATGGAGGAGAATGGTTGCAGCCGTCATCCTGGAGGAGATCACAGGAATCGCAGGACAGGACAGCGCAGACGTTCAGGAAACAACATTTATGCCAGGTAAGTTGCATAGGGGCCAAAAATGCCTTAATGGCACCTGCAAGAAGGAGGAGGTACATACCTACTACACAATGCATGTCTGCCCTGGAAAGCAGGCGGTGGAAAGGGCAAAGGGGCACGGATCAGGTGCATGGGCTGTGCAGGGGCATCCAGGGGCACAACACAACACCAACAACCTTTGCATGAGGGAACACCGCCATGCAAAGGGTGCTGGAAATGCTGTAGCAGACCAGGAGGGTAGGGTAGGACATAAAACTGGGCTTCTGTCGCAGGACAGCTGGTATTGTCAGAATGTAAACTAGAGGACAATGCCCAGTCTCAGGCCATTGGTTCAAGCAGCATTTACCATTGACAACACTTGCCACTACTATCTGTGCTGTGATGGCTGGTCAATTAGGAAATGGCAGTTAGGTGCCCATGGCACAAACACACTCAAAATGAGGGGTCAGTATGACTACGTGATCAATCACCTTCAATCCCTATCCAAGTGCAACTCCTGTCAACTGCTCATGTCCATAAACTCAATAAACATCAGGCACTGTCATATACATTATGAAGTACACAGTAGTTATTTCATACCCATGCTGCACATTCCAGGGTCTACTCCTGTGCCTGTGTCATAATTGCTGCAATGCCACCATGTAACATCTCAAGTGTTATAGTGCTAAAGCAACAGTATTGAGGGGGAGGACATAGGTGTGCAGCTAGGGAAACACACCTGCACAGTCATAAGAAGAAATGGAACTCTGCCAGGCCCATCAGTGCAATGCAATGTAGCACACATACGCAAACATCAACATGAGCAACTACCAATGCTGACACCTGTATCGTGTCAGGCCAATGCAATACATGGTATAGTGCTAGGTCTCAGCACTGTAAAAGTGTATGTGAAAAATGATAGACTGGGACAGGGCCATATTGTTGCATGTGGTGCATGTGGTATCAGCACACCAACACGCAATGCAAGGCCTCACCATGCTAATGGAAGTAGAGGGAGGGTTGATGAGGAGAAGAAGGTGGCAAGCCACAATTTGGACAGAACCTACACCTAGAGGATGTGACGCAGACAATTACCCAAACTGCCCACACTACATGTGACATGCAGGTGGGGCCTAGGCCTGAGAGAATGCAAACATTAATGACAGGAACAATGAATGGGAACAGAGATTACAATGTTCCACCAATAGGAAGTCAGTGATGTCACAGTACAACTGGCATAACAAAGACACTCTAATTGTATAATATCTCATTGCAGAGAACAATGGCTCTCCTGTGTATCTGCCTGTCCTGGACTACCAGGATGACATGAATGACGAGCTGACAACCATCAGCCAGGAAACCCTCCAAGATTTCCTGGGAACCCTCCAGACACCAACTCCTGTCGCAAGGAGGAGCACACATGTAGCAGCCATCCCAGAGGACCCACTTACCACTCCAATAGTATGACCTGCCAGCTCAAACACAGCTGAGGACTCTGATGACACTGGGAACACCTTTGAGAGGACAGTTGTGGGAGTACGGGAGCTGGCCAAGGAGGTGTGGGTGGGGATGCAAACTATGGCATCCAGCCTTGAGGGGATGCACACGTGCATGATTACATCCGCAGAACAGTCAGCAGCCATGCAAGTCCAACAATCACTACTGCAAAGACTCCAACAGTGTGTGAGGGACCTCACCACTGCAGTGAGGGAGTTGCCACAACATCTGGCCTCCCAATTTTGCAGATGCATACATGACAACAAGCTGGACACCCTCTGGGCAGACATGGCTGCCTACAACAGGGATGTTGTTACCATACTCAATAACCAGCATCTCCTCCTTGCTGAAGTTATGCCCTATATAGTTCCACAGTTGGCAGCTGTCGGGAATTCGGAGTCCACTTCTCCAACCACTGAAGTGTGTGTTGTCCCCTCTAACCCACCACCTGCAACATCAAGGGCAGAGGAGACGACACACACATCAGAGGATGAAGATGTTGAACTGATCACCTTCACCCGTAGGAGTACCCGGTAGCACCAGCCGATGCCACGTGGGCACTGATTTTACTTTGCCCTGTTCTCGACAACATGGCAGTCTTTCTACAGTTGGTGACATACACTCTTCTCTGACACACTGTTAATCTTACCACTATGGAATGCAATTGTCTCTCACTACCCAATTGGCAATTAATGTTCGTTTGCACTGAATGACACTCAATCTCAGCATGTCGAATGACGTGTCCCTCAAACTTGCACTTGTGTTGCATCACAATAGAATGCTTCACACTAATGGACTCACAAACTTGGACTATGTAAATAGTGCACTACAGCACTTTAAAATAAACAGCACTACGCACCCACTTTGTCCCTGTGTAATGTGACACATCTACTTTGCTGGAGATTTGTGATGCATGCAACATGTCAATGGTCACAGAGTGGCAAGAGCGCAGAAATAATGTGGGCAGAAATGTATGAACAAGGGTCTAGATTTTTAAATCATCTGTGCTACCTGTGGCTCATTTCTGAAGTAAAAGCAGCACAAATCAAAAAAATATAATTGTAATTTGTACGTTTGTGCTTCTGTTGGGTTAAGAAAAGAGGCAAATGCTGTGTAAAAATAGTATATGTAAGACCCAAGGTATCTACAGGATTAAACTCAATGCTGGCCACATCCCCTACAAGACAATCATGGGGTATGTGACATTTGACTCAAAACATACATGTCACACCCACAACATACAGCAGGAATGGCTGTGTAAGAGTGTTTGCCCAATAACATCACCTGGGAGTACAACTTAAACCCATAGGCATGAATTCTGTAAACTTAACCTCATAAACAATTGTCACCTCACTGTTTATCAGGGTTCACATGAACATCAGGTTGCAGGCAGATGTCCCACAGTGCCCAAGATTCCAACACAGGACCCAAACAATGACAGCTTTAAAATCACACCTAGCTGTCCAATACATTGGAACCATGGTCACTTTGGGTGGTGGGTACAATGGATGGCAGATGCATAGAGATGTAGCTTTGTTGTAGCTGCCAATGCGACAGCTCAGTTGGAAGTGGGAATTAACATGTCAAGAGTGGGATGTGGATGCAGGATGAAATACACATGTCAACCCAAATTTTGCACTGTACACGCATTCAAAGGCCCAGATCCCCAAGCATATGACACATGCCGTAAAGGAGTACCTAAAACTTTATTAACTATGTATAAAAGAGAACTTAAAACTATGTCACACACCTATACTAACCTAACCTATCCTAACTATACATTACCCACAACTGTCCCTAACTACCCTATGCTAAACTTAGGCCCATATGTATACTTTTTAGCACCACATTTGCATAATTTTTTGACGCAAACTTAAAAAAGACAATTGTATTTTGTAAGTTTGCACCACTTTTTCATCAAAAAGCGGTGCAAATGCAGCACTAAAAAAGTGTAAATATGGGCCTTACTTACCACATTTAACTAACCACTCACCCCCACCCCCTTATATGATGGGACATATGTAGGACAACATATACAAACCTAAACAGATACTAACTAATACTAAACAAATATATTTTTGGGGGCATTTTTTAAAATTTTATATATTTTGTTTTATTATAGAATACACAGAAGCCCCAACATCAAACCCCAAAACAAAGTAACATGTAATAATATAACCCCCACCATCCCCCAACCTACTTATCCTATCTAAACTATTAGCCTACTCTAACCTATCACTAAACCCCCTAGACCCACTTATAAACAGGATAAGGAAAGAGGAGGGAGGGGAGGGAATTAGGGGCGAGGCAATGCAGGAATTAGCTGTTTGCGCTTCTCAGAGTTTTTTGCATGGATTTTTGCCTCCTGTTATTCCTATCAACGTCCCGCTGGAGACTGTCAATTTTTCTCAGGACCTTCCACATGCCCCTCTGTAGCTGCCTGATTGCGGCCATGTCCAAAGCAGCTGCTGTGGTGGTCTGTGTCCCTGATGTTGTCGCAACTGCAGGTGCCGTGGGCGGGGGTGCTGGAAGTGACAGTGCAGCAGGTGTTGTGGCTGTAGCTCCTGAGGTTGAAGGTGCAGCAGGTGGGGCTGATATACTTGTGGCCACTGTGCCACAGCCTGCAGTTGTGGTGGTGACGACACCTGTTGTGGCCAATGCCGGGCCCCCTTGGCTAAAAGCCTGCCATGCTCCTGTGGCTCTCTCCCGACGATAGCGTCTTGTTATCATTCTGAAGCCAGACTCCACATCCAGGATATGCCTGTATCTCACTGTTCCCCTCTGGAACTCTATAATCTCTGTGGCATTCGTGTTGGCAGCTGTAAAAGAGACAGGCAAACATTAGTGTCATCTTTGTGTGATGCATGTACAGATGATAATCTAACACTCTCCCTCAAATTGCACATGCAGTCCAAATCACAGTACAGATGATACATTGTCCCTGAGGAACTGCATGGCAACGTGGCCTACCCATCAATTATTTAACAGCACAGCAAAGCACAAGGTGTGTACCAAATAAAGTGATCTGTGCATTTATGTAGTGCAATTTGTCACAATGCTAATGCAGCAGGTACTTAACATGGGCCAGGCCGACTAATCCCTATCATCTGGATCAACTTCAAGGCACACAAGACCTGTGATTTGTACATGTTACTGGCAGGATGGTATGCAGTTGCTAATCATAAGGGGTCAGTGTTGTTTGGGACACATGCATACTTGAATTAGATGTCTGTCATCTACACAGTGACTATCACACCTACCTTCATATATGTTCACCCCCCTACCCCTGTGCCTCAGGGGGGATGGGCATGCAATACATCATCACAACCGTGAAGGACAAGCAGGAAGCCATGTCCAGCTGTATATGGATTTAGTGAGTGGTACCCATGTGAGGAGGCCTGCCAACTAAAAGGGAGATATCCATTGGTCAATCACATCTACACTCATGTTTCAATTTGTGGACAACCATCAACATCTGATCTGCCAACACATTTCCAAAATCACCCACATTGATGCAAGCACACTCTGGCCTTGACCTGCATGCATGCCTATAACATATCACTTAAGTGCAACGTTAATGGAGTACAACATTTGCGGCTAGATGCTGGGGGGCAGTCACCCATGCAGTCCTACATGAACTTTACAATACAGGGATGCACAAATGTGTGTGGAAAACTGATGCATCACTGTCTAGTGTAAATTAGGGTATGACTTGCTGTCAATATTCTGACACTGGACCACCTCCAAATCAAATGTGGGCCTACATGTGGCTACCAATCACCTTGTTAACCTGCTGCTGCCTATTGCGCAGCACAAGACTCCCAAGATATGACTATCGGCCAGTGAATGTCAACCTCCAGTCAAGTCATACATCAGATCACATGCCAGCTCATCATATCTTTCAATGAGTCCAACACACAAGAGTCAATCACACAACAGCTGCAATCACAACACAGGACAGACATTTTCACACTTACTGGATACGTCTGGGTCCTCGAATCGAGCCACTTCCCCGATGGTATAGGAGGCTGGTCTACCTGTAAGACATGGAAAGGAGATATATGCTCAATGTCTGATCACTGTACAAATGTGGCAGCAACATGTCACAGTGTGTGACATTTTACATGATTGAGCTTCAGATCAGGCATGTAGACACTCCAGACATACCACTGCTAACTTCTTTTGACACTGACACTCCAGTGATTGATAGACACACATATGCACACACGCACTGGCTCTAACAATTATGTCGTGCTAAACCTGACTACAAAGTTTTGTGGCCAATCCATTTCAGATGGTACTCCATGTCATGATTTGTAATTTGGGTGACAATTGCAATGGCACTTCTCTGGTGCACTGCAATACAAGTAACTCTGGTATTGTGGCTTGTATATCAAGGGACAATGATTGTGTGATGGACATGTGGGTCCATATTCTGTCAGCAATTATTATGCATTCAGTGGTCCATAATAGATGTGGCACAGTTGTATGTAGGTAACAAATGCCCCATTGGCAGTGTCCTCTAAGCCTTATGCCCCCCATGCCAACATGAAGGCAAGGATCATGTGTATGTAATGATGACAATGTAGTGCTAAACATGGATTGCCCACTTTGCTGTCCTAAAAATGTGAAATATGGTATGCTGACAGTGTCTTAGCTGATCATCATTGACTGAATGCATGGGCACTAGTGTAGTCATTGCACCTGAAATGTGTCACTCAGGGCCATATGTACCTATATCAGGTTTTGTGATTCACACATTGGGAGACTTTGCAACTAGCAATTAGCAAGTTGGATGATCATAGATAGAACACTCTCAATGACACTGTTTACAATTAAAAAATGTGGTAGCAAATGACCTACCTCTTGAATAATGATGAGGTAGGTCTCAATTTGCAAACTTCTTGGGAATGGTGGTACTCACAGGGATTCTGGCCTGCTGGGCTCAGCAGACCACCATGTCTGTGACTGCTTTCATATTGGGATGTAAATATTCATTTAATTGCAGACTTATTTCAGCAGGGGTGAACAGAAAGTATTTTAAAAAGCTATTTTATTCTGAAAGAAAATTTTGGAAGCAGTCAGTGGTCTGTGGCACAACTTCATGCTCATAATGTTTTTTGTGCCATGCAGTCACAAAGAGGAAGAGATCCCATGGGATCCCTCCCCTTTTGCAAAAGGGATAGCACCAACTTGAAACGGATGGTAACTGCAATTGCTTAGTGCCAGCATTTGTGCCCAAGAAAAAAACAAATAGCCGCCTGCAACTCAATGATAGGAGAGGAACACCTATTCCTAAATGCCACTAGAAAACCCTGTTTTCTGCTTGTGCAGTGTGATAGCAGAATTACAAGTTTTGGTTTGTGCATTTGAATGAATATTTGTCCTGATGTAAACACAAAAATTCAGTAAACTAAGCCGTTTGTGAAAGTTATAAATAGCTTGGTACATATAGCCCTGAATGATAGTCAGACATGGCTCAACAAAACTCTGGATTTCATTGTTGACATGTATAAACATTTGTAATGCATCCCAGTACTGGTACACTAACAGTTTGTTGAACTTGCATTCCACATGGCCACAAACATTGCATGCAACACATCAAGACATCTGCTACTGTCACTCAGGAGCATTCTACTGTACACATTTGTCAATGTAATACACACCAACAGGGCCACCGATCACCACACCCAGGTGGTCCAGCAGGTCCTGTTCTCGGGCCACCAGGTCAGCCCAGCGATGCTTCAGCTAGTGCTCGTACTGGGAGGGGTTGAAGACCCGTTTAAGGTAGAAGAGCACCTTGCCCCAATGCAGCCGTCTTGCCTCCGTCTGATACCCCTGTATCACATGGCCCCATGCCTCCAGCATCATTGGAAGGAAGTGGCACACCAGCCGCACAAATGCCCCAAGCTCCTCCTCACCCATACACCCCAGCCTTGTGCTTCCCAACATGGTACAGTACAGTATTTTAACAAAAAAATGAAAAATAAAGGGCAATAAAGTAGAAAAAAGGAAACTTACAAACCCAAACGACAGACCCCAATTACCCCAACTAATCTAACCCACAAACAGACACCAACAGTACAAATACAATTCCGACAACAATAAAAGACACAAAAACACTTACACAGGTACAAAATACAATAAGGATAGACCAAAAGACAAAAGATAGGCCACACAAGAGACAGTATACACAATCCACAAGAAAGCAACACCAACACACAGCCACACAGTCAACAAAAATCACAGACTGCAAAGTGAAAGTACACCCACTGTACCATGTCTGTAAACAGGATTTCCTATTACATCACTTCCTGTCCCCTTTGCGCCCCATTTTCCCTCTTACATGTATTTTTTTTACGCATTCGTAGTTTATGTGAATATTTTATAATAACTTACATGTACGGCAAAATCCCACGGATTACTGGGAAACTACTATTTTTATAGATATCCGCATGCGTGGGGTGCCCTGGTGGAAGTAATGCTAGGGACCCATCGATGTTTAGTATGTGTTTGTGTGTTTTTTTGACGCATTTGCATAAACATTTCTGACTCAAACTGTGTTTGCGTGATTTTTCATTATTTAACATGCATGAAGCCTGCATCTAGATGAAGATTCGATCCCTATGTGTCAGGGTGTCCAACATAACTACCTGTGTCACAGCTCAGTGTTTTCCTTCCCATGTGTCAATTTAGTGGTGTTTGTATTTTGTGTCTTGCAGGGTTGCTGTGCCGTGTGTATATTGCTAGGTTTATGGACTTAACCGTCAAGAAGGCCATTGCCATATCATCCGTCCTGGAAGTGCCAATTGATGGTGCTGTGGCGAAAGATGAAGAAATCATGTACACTCCCAGGATACTTGGCAAAGATTTTGGTAAAGAATCCCTGGTGATCAACAATGGCCTGCACATTTATGGAGTGGGTGTGCTTTCTGTTGCGGTATAGATGCTATGTTGCAGCAGGTTGTACAATCCGGACATGGGTGCAGTCAATAGCACTAAGCACATACGGGAAGCCATGTATTTGCTAAAATCCCTGTTTGGTCTCCTGCTGCTTCTGCTGTGTGTTGGAGAAGCTGATGTGGTGGGGTGTGAGGGAGGTGATGGCATCAAGGACCTTGGGAAGGAAGGCGGAGAATGAGGGCTGTGATACCTCAGCAACCAGTGCGCCTGATGTTTGGAATGAGCCACTTGCCAACATGTGCAGGGCAGCTAGCAGCTTGGTCATCGGTGGAATATTATGTGGTGTTTGCAGGCCGGCTGTTCTCTGTGGCTCAATTTGGCACAGCAGTTGCTGTATGGCTTGTCGGTTGAGTCTGTACCTCTGGATGATATCCTGTTCCCTGAGGCCCAGGAGGGTTGTCTTGGTCCTGAAGACCCTCTCCTGCCTTCTGCGTTGCCTTTGGGGTCCATGTTGGTGTGGTGGTAGCTGCTGCTGTTGATCCTGTGCTCTGCATCATCTGGTATGCTGCATGAGTAGCACCTCCATGTTGTCCTTCTTGAGCAATGATGTTGCTTGTGTGTGTTTTCCTTAAGTAGTGGTGTGTTTGCCCCATCTTAACACCTGTCCTGATCCAGGCGTTAAAATTTGACGCAAATTGGGCTTTGGGTCATTTTTCGGGTCCGCCTCCCACCCGTGTGTCAAATTTGCCATGTTGCAAAAATATGGCGCACACGTGTTTGAGTCATTTTTTGGATAGGAACTCCTACCTTGCATCTCATTGGTGCAAGGCCGTTTCAAGCATCCAGAAAATGGCGCAAACTCAGATATTTTGACAATAGACAGGTTTAGCATCAAAATATAAATATGGTGCTAAGTTTGGCTGGATTTGCATAAAAGAAATTGTGCTAATCCTGCACAGAGTATAAATATGGGCCTCAATATTTTGACAAAGAAAGTGCTTGACTACTGTGTTTTATTGCAAGAACAACTTGTTTCAACATCAGTAAAGACAAGAGCTAATAAGCACTGGCAAAACCAATATGTCTCGGTGATGTAATAGCTGTTTTCTTTGTTAAAGTCTTTTAGCCATGTAGCCCAAGAGCACACAGCTTGAGCAGGGAAGCTGTGATTTTTCCTTGTTTTCTGGGTTTCAGTGGCAGAATTGTAAAAGTTTCAAACCAAATCCTTTTCCTCCCTGCCAACCCTTGGGAGTGACCTCACTGTGTGCAGCAAGCACCAGTGCATTAAATAATTGCAAATTGCTGCAGTCACACTAGAAAAGTTAACAGTCTGTGTGTAAGGAAAAATAAAAAAAATAAAAAAAATAAAAGGACAACACCCAGGACAACTTGTTATGACTGAGTTTGCTACTGGCCATTGCTGCTGGAACAATTTAAATGGCAATTCTCTATGACTGCAACCATGGAGGTGGTTGGAATCCATAGCACCAACTCAACTGCAGTCACCAACTATTGACTGACTGATCTTTGTAGCGCTTTAGAGTGCTGTGAGTATCTAAGTGAGCACAGTGGTGCAACCTGTCACAAGCCTCTGCTCACTTGGCATGTTTATATTCATTTTGTTTTAACCTCAACATCTGCCAAATATGAGGTAAGCTACCCTCTAAAGCAGTGGTCTTCAAACGTTTTAATGCCGCGCCCCAGTTTGAAGACCTCTGCTCTAAAGGATGTTGAAAATAGCCATTTTATAATGATCTCATCATCAGCTACTTTGACAGGCACTTCACTTTATTTGTGTTGTCAAACTACCATCACATAGCAAATTAAAGCAGTTCAATGGTAACCCATCCAGAAAATGGTAACCACAGAGGATTGATTCACTGTAAAAAGCTGCTTTCAGTCAGCACAACACTGATCCTACCAGGATCAGAAGAGTTAGCAACGTGGAGATAGAACCAGCAACAGTCCAGCACACCAAAGACGGAGAAGAGCTGAGAGGGGTAAAAATCACAGCCACCTGCTGTTCCCAAGGCCCTCAGCTGCACCCATTTACAGAAAGAGGCAGCTCTTGGACACAAACAAGAAACAGTAGATACAGCCAGAGCTGCCAACAATGGAGCTGGAAAACCAGGTTCAAGTCTCTATCAGCTCAACATCCTGTGATTATGGGCAAATCACTTAGACCCTCATTATGACATTGGCGGTATATACCGCCTGCCGCTGCATCAATGGCTGCCAAAAGTCTGTCGCCGCGGCTACCAGCTGTATTATGACCACAGCCAGATTTCCGCCAGAAGGATGGCAGAAATCCGGCTGTGGCCTTGCCGGCAGATGGCGGTAAGGTGGTACTGCTGTCAGCAGCAGCCCTACGCCAGTAGCCCACCGCAGACCGTATCATGACCCATGATACGGCCTGGTGGTGTTCTGCCGGTGGATGCTGCTGCTGGCTGCTGGCTGCAGCACCCTGTCTCCTGACAGAGGAACCCCTAACATCAGGTAAGTCTGGTGCTCCAACAGGGGAGGGGGTGGGAGTGTGTGTGTATGTCTGTCCATTTTTGAATGCAGGTGTGTGATGTGTGTTGTCTGTGTGTGCATGTATGGATGTGTGAGTGCATACATGTTGTGTTGTGTGCATGTGTGTGTGCATGTACATATGTCAGTGTGTGTTGAAGTGTGTGTGAAAGAATGTATGCATGCATGGATGAATGGGGGTATGAGTGTGTGTGTGCGTGTGTTCGTTGGTGAGTGTAGATGCGTGTATGTTGTGGGGGGTCTGGGGAGGGAGTGGGTGGGGTGGGAACTGGGGGAGGGGGCGGGGAAGACCCCTATCAGTGACAGGGAAGAAATTCATATAGGCAGGCTCATACTGCCACCAGCGGCACTATGCTAGCCGCCAGGCTGGAGATTGATATCTATGGCCCGGTGGCTGATACCGCTATGGTGGTATGAGTGGAGAAGTCATTCAAATAATGTGGAGGTTTGCACTGACAGCCTGTTGGCGGTACAACCACCATATTAACACTCACTGCCGCGGTCATACTGACCCCGTTAATCTCCCTGGACCTACAAAAATGAATGTGTCCTTGTGTAAAGCAACTGAAAATGCTACAATTCCGAATCATACCTTTGGGTGATGTTCACGCTATAAAATACTGAATTAAAAAAACAAGGACAATGAATGTGTCCTTGTATAAAGTGAAAGCGCTCCAGTTATACCTTTGAGTGGTGATTGGGCTTTTAAAACTGCATTAAAGAAAGCAGTAGACCATGAATGTGACCGTGTATACAATGACAGTGCTCCAATAACAACTTTGGGTGGTGTTTAAGATATATAAAACTGCATTAAAAAAAAACAGGAAACGCAGGACGGAGTGAGTGAAAATGTGAGCACCTGTATCGAGTGCTCCAAGACAAACAAAAAATAGCTCCGAAAAACGGGAGCAGTGGATGGACACAAGTATGTGGTCCATGCTCTGGGAAAGGAAAGAGGCAAGACTCGTCCATGCCGTGGACAAACGGGGACAAAGGATTTGAGAGTGATAATAGAGAGAGCAAATGGGGAGCCTATGGGTGGACTAAAACTGGCAGATTAAACACAATACTTCTCTTTGAGACCACACATGCACAGTCTAGTTGAGATCTAAAAACAAATGCATTCTGTAGAGTGCATAAATCTACGTATAAATTCAAATGTGTTTGACAAATGGGAGTGCCAGTGGTAGTTTTGAAGTCTGTAGTTTCCATGCATTATTCCATGCATGATTCTCAAATAAGCACTCTTTGTACCTTCCTAATAATCCTATTAAAGAGATTAGACCCCAAACATTCTTTTCTGCATGATGTAGATTTGTGCAAGTCGTGAAAAGCTGCACAGCATGCTGTTAAGTATCACAAAGAATAGGTTGTCATGTCAAAGTCAACCACTAATTAGTGGAGCAGCAGAAGTCACCATCTTAGTAAAGTCTATAAAAGTCAAGATAGCTCCAGCAGAAGCACTTTGTGGCATCAGTGGTACAGGAAGGAAAAATAAACAGCAAGAAACTAGGTATTGGCCCATTTTATCTGTGCAGAAGTAAGGAGACAGAAGGCTTACCATTTTAGGCTTTATTAGAGAGAATATGAGCTGAGGGTATTCATGGAGTGTATAAATAAGGGATCCAATAGACAATGGATTTGAGTGAAGGTGATTATATATGTTAAGGTTGAAGACTCTTAAGATGATGGGAGGTACAGAAGGGATAGAGTTTACATTCTGACCTTTAGATCATCAAAAAGTGCCAATCATTGTTGATTGATGAGACATGCCATTATGTGGACATTAAATGGTGCAATAATGTAATTGGATGGTAATGAAAGAATGAAGGAGATCTTGTTATCATTGGTCAGGGTACCTTGTCAATTATCTGACCACAAATGTGGAGGTTGGATATCTGCTGTATGCTGTATGCTGTAGGTTGACATTGGCCATCTTGTGAAAGCAGCTGAGCATCCTTGTGCCTGCACACCAACCCCACCCCTTTCACTGGGATGCATTAGGGTTCTCTAGGATGCCCCTACTTTGGTCCCCTAGTTTTGTGCTCTTTGTGCTATTTCTCCCTATGCTCTTTTAGGCACACTTACAGACCAGAAACAGAGAAAACAAGGAGTCCTTGTTGTAGGAAGCTGGCTCTTTATGTGATGTATCAAGGTGAGATATATTGTGCAAGGAGTTCAGGGGTTCCCTTACTAGTGGACAGGGGCTTGCTCTAGCAAGCCCAAGGTGCTCTTTTAGGGGGTAGTGTGGTCAAGCAGCCTAAGACCTAGCAGAGAGGAGTGTTAGAACTCTGCAAATACACATAGAGTCAATAAATGAGACACAAGACTCAAAAAGGAGATCCACACCAATTTACAAAAATAACAAGTATGTTTATATATGTTGTGGCACCAGAATCAATTTCATCAGTGAAGTACATTTTGCAAGGAAAATACTTATTTTTCAAATGTCGTCACAGTGCACTTTTCTGAAGCTGCAATGTTATCCTATGGAGAGAAAAACAAATACTGCATGCAGCTATAGTACAATGACTTACAGGACCAATCTCCTGGACTTAAGGTAAGTATTGGGCAAGAGTCAGGACCACACCAACAGGTCTCACCAGGCAGCACTGTGGCGACTGGGTGCAAAGGTATAGTACAGCGTTGTGTACCCAAGGTTGGTTAATGGGGATCGGTTCAGATGTAAAGAGGTTACAAGTTAGGACTGGGGATCCAGCCAGGGTGAACCACCAAGTGGGCTCAGTCCTTGCGATGCTCCGTGACATAGGGACACTGGTGGTCCCGAGTGCAGAGGGTTCTTAGACAGTCATGTTTTCGTCTTGGTGGGGGTCCAGGTGAAGGGGCACCACAGAAACAGGCTACAGGCATGGTCTGGGGGACCAGTTTGGCTGAACCAACAAGTCTCAAATCTCATGAGCCTGAATGATGTAGGGGCACCATTGGCCCTCTTCTCCTCAGTCCATGGCATTTGGGTGCAAAGGTGCAGTGGACCGTCGGATTGCCATCACTGAGGGTGGTCGCCGCTGAGGCGGGCCTGTGCAAAGAGACTGTAGACATCGGTGTGAAGGTTACATTGGGGAAATCCATGCTGGACTTTGTCTTTGGAGAGGCTGGGTACCACGGTAACACAGTTGGCCCACTTCAGCTTGGGCCAGGGGTCATGGGTGCAGTGGTGTTGTCTGGCATCTGGGTTTTGGCACCCAGAGTCCTCTATAAGGTTTCTTGGGTGCCTACACAAATGCAGAGAAACAGCTCCTCTGCTACAGAGGAGTTCCTGGTGCTGGGATGAAGGCTGGAAGACTTCCTGACCTTTTGGAAGTTTCAGCAGCTGGAGGATGAGGCATCTTTCTTGTAATTGTCAATGAGTCCCTCCTTGAACCAGTTGAAGCCAGGCAAAGTTCTTCTTGTGGTGAAGCCCACGTGCAGCTGGTGCAGTCCTTCAGAGTGCAGGGTCCAGGTGCAGGCCAGGGGTCCAGCAGGGCAGTCCTTCTTCTTCTGTGGTTCTTCCTTGTTGGAATCTGATGGGGATCTGAGGTGTGGGTGCAGGTCTGCCAGTTTTATCCTTGCTCCTGGGTGAAAAAAAGGGGGGTCCTGATTCTCCAATCAGGTGCAGGGTCCTTCCCCCTGTGATGACCACTTCCTGGGAAGTGTGGCAAAAATCAATCCCAGGAGGCAACATTCCTCAAAAATCCATAATGCCTGGAAGTGATTTTTGGAGGTTACATCTGGCTGAGCCCACCCACTGGTGTGGCTAAAAATCATAAACACACCCCTCTCCTGCCCACTCCTAATCTAATCAAGGGGGCACCTAGTTGTCTGGGGTTGCAGGATGTGGGGGTGTTGCCGGGTTGCTCCAAATGTCCTTCTCTGCCTTTGAAGACCAGTTTGCCAGCCCTCCCCCTTCCTGCCTCACCATCTGCTGAGGGGAGATCTCCTCCCACAGGCACATCTCTTTGTGTGAAGCCAGGCTACTTCACACCTCATCAAGGCAGCCTGACCAGGCTGCCAGACGCTGGACAATCAGAGCACAGCAGCAAAAACAATGCAGGGCTGAAATTGGCAACTTTGCAGGTAAAGTTTAAAACTCTTTACCTGAACAAGTTATATTAAATCCAACAACTGGAAGTTGTGGGATTTATTATAACAATTCATTTGATGCCAAACACTTTGTATCTGTCACTTACGGGGACTTTTAAAATTAAGATTAAGTCTCCCCATTCTAGCCTATGAAGGCCATTCACTACAATGAAGGAAAAACACATTTGGCTGTTTTTACCTCACCAGGGCTTATAAAACTATTTTTATAAGGTCCCTGCTTATAGTTACATGGCACCCAGCCCTAGGGGCATATATGGCACACCTTAGGGGTGACTTATATGTAAAAATAAGGTAGTTTAAGACTTTGGAACTACTTTTAATTCCAAAGTCGACTTTGCATATAACTTTAATAATTTAATAGCAGCCAGCAAGGCAGGCCTGCCTTTAAAATGACACTGGGCACCTCAGCAGTGCACCTATGGATGCACTACCTATGCTGTGGTCCCTAAACCTACATGCCCTCCCATATACTAGAGACTTATAGGGAGGTTGACTTAGCCAATTATAATTAGCCTAATTTGCATACTGATTTTACACAGAGCACAGGCCCTGGGACTGGTTAGCAGTACCCAGGGCACCATCAGAGTCAGGAAAACACCAGCAAAAAGTGGGAAATGGGGGCAAAAAGTTAGGGGGCCTCTGCAATCAGCCCTGTTCTCTCACGCTGGGTTAGGCTGACAGTTGGGCTGTTTGTGAATTCATTCTAGACAGTCACACAAAGGGAGCTGAGGTATGTCCTGCATATCCTGATGTGTCTTCCTGGGCTAAGGTGGAGGGTGGAGCTGACACTTGCACCTGAATTGAGCTGTGCCTACCCTGACACAAAGCAGTCTCCATCACCCTAGATTGTGTCTGGAGCCAGGCCAGGGAGATGCAGGGTCTTGTACACTACAGAGACTCCCCTTTGAAGTTTGCCTACTTCAAAGGCAGACATGAGTATAAGTATTGGACTGCTGACCCCACAACTTCAGAACACTTCTGGACTGAGGGCGTTCTGCCAGGATGAAGAACTGGATGCTATTGGAGGAACTACCACTCTGTTTGTTGCTTTGCTATGCTTGTCTGCTGCTTGCTGCTCCTGTCCAGGGAGTGAAAGGACTGGATGTGGCTTTCTACATCCTGCTTTCAAAGGTTCTCCGAGGGCTTGAACTGTGCTTGTCTCCTGTTGTGACATCTCAGGGACATCAAAGACTTCATCTGCCAGTGTTTGGTCTCCTCTGCTGAGAGCGCTGCCTGAGTAGGGCCAAATCCAGTCCAAGGGCCCTTAGAAGTGGAAGCTTGTAACCTGAGTGAAAATCCATGCTTCAAGGCCATTGCGTCTGAAAAATCAATCAGGCGCCTGAACTGTGGCTGAAATGTCAACGCAGCACCTGTCTTGTGGCTGTAAAATCAACGCATCGCCGGTTTCAATGCGGATCCATCATTGCTGTGCATGTGGAATTTTCAAGCATCATCCCTGGCTGTCATTTTCTTCATCTACTTTCCTCTGCAACCATGAATCGATGCATCAGTAGTCTGGTGGGAAAAGAATAGACACATCACCATTTGGGTGGGAAAAGAATGTCTGCATCGCTTGTCCAGGGTAAAAATAATTGATGCATAGCGTGCTTTTCCGATGTATCATCTCCTTTGCGACCGCATCATCTTTTTTTTATGCATCCAAGGTACTCTGTATTATAAGGATGCAGCCACTGATTTTTCAAGACTAAGGGGGTCATTATGATCTTGGTGGGGAAACCCGCTGAGATTGGCGCTGTCGGTCAACAGAAGACCACCAGTGTGCAGAACCTCCCTGCTGGCCACATTACAAACATCCAGCTGGGCCGGCGGGCAGAAACAGTGTTTCCGCCAGCCAGCCCAGATGGATGCAGGGCCTGAACATTGAGCCGGCGGCAATGTAGAAGTGTGGCGGGTAAATCGAGCAGTGAAATGCGCGATGGGGCTGTACATGGGGGCCCCTGCACTGCCCATGCCAAGTGCCTGGGCAGTGCAGGGGACTCCAGGGGGTTCCGAGCCACTCATTCCACCAGCATTTCCCTGGCGGTGCAAACCGCCAGGGAAAGGCTGGTGGAACCTGACTCATTATCCAGCTGGCAGCGCCGCATGCAGCGCTGCACAGTCGGATCAGAAACTTTGCCACTGCCAGGCTACCCCTGGCGGTGGCAGCGTTTCAAACTTAGCGGTTTTGCCACGTATATTATATGGCAGTCTGGGTCACCAAGTCACTTCGGCACATGGGCAACAGCTGACTTTATGTAGGGATGGGTTTCTCATACCAAACTCCTCAAGCTCACTTCAGGGCATGCCCTGCTGGCAAACAGGGTTGCCGATGCAGTCTGGCACACAATCTACAGACTGATTGGTGCAGGGAGCAGTTCTCTCCCACTGTGTACTTTACGTTCAGCTCACAGCGGCCCCTACTGGCACATAGGAGTCACTGAATCAGTCAGGCACCTGGGCTACAGCCCAATCAGTGCAGATATTGATTCCTCACACCTTGCCTAGAGAGAACTAACTTCACTGCTCCCTTCAGGACTTCATTCCCTCCAGCACTGTCCTCCTCCTCACAGGCACACTGGTCTTGGCAAGCAGATATGCACTGGTGCTCCAGGCTCAAAGGCAGGTGATCTTGACTTCCCTGGGTGATATCTCCTCACCCAGCAGGGAGACTAACAGGCTGTGCCCCTAGTCCTGGTCAAAGGCAGAATTCTTGCAGAGTTCCCCTCCTCACACAGCCTGGCTTGCTGCTCAGCAGATGACAAAGCTTGGGGTTTCAGACTCCCCTACTTATAGTTCTTTTCAGGACACAACATGTAATTTAGTGTCTGGGTCTTTAACGTTTTCTAATGGGGTTTTCCTTCTTTGAAATGGACATCTTCCCCCTTTCTTCTTCCTCCTGAATGATGTCTGTCACAGCAGGTAGGACTCTGAAGCTGAACAAGATTCGTGGGCATGAACAAAATTCCCATCTGGATGTCAGCCACTGTTATATGTGCATCAAAACATGAATCCTGGGCCCTCAGTCCTAATCTTTAGGATATCCTTATCAGCCCCATCTCCCTATTCCTTGGGTGTGTCCAAGCCCCTTTGCTTGTGATATGTCACTGAATCAAAGAGCCCTTTGAAATGCACAAGGAATGCCTGATTCTCAATTCATCCAATGTAGGCCCTACCCAGCTAACAGCTTGCAAGAGTGCAGCACTACACAAAAATGTCTGGGGGATTCAATTACTCTTCAGGTTTCCGCCAGACAGGCCTAGGCTTTCTAAAATAGAATCCAAGGTCCTCAATGTTATGTACTAGTGCAGGTACCGCTGCACTCAGGGGCATATTTACAAGCCATGTGTGCCACTGGTGCATCACTTTTTGTGATGCACGGCGAAGCATAGTGCAGACCCATATCTACAAGGTCATACAAAGCCACTTTGCATGGCTATTCATGGCCTTGTAGATACAGCGTAAGGCAACATAGTGAAAGTCACTGCATTGCCTTACACTGCATCAGGGAGGCATACCATGGGCATTGCTGTGGGTGTTCCCATGCCACACCCAAGGGTTTCAACGCACTCCCAGTTTGGAAGAATCTGTAAACCTGGGAATGTGTCAAAACTGTAACCTCTCCAGGGCAGGAGTAACGAGGAGAAACATCTTTTGTTCTCCTCATTGTTTATTCTTTCCAGCTCTGCTGCATTCTGCAGCACACATGGAAAGAGGAAAGTGCCTTTCTATATTGTTTTTGTGCAGGAAGGTTTGCCTTCCTGCACAAAAACAATCCTGCTACTATGCTGATACCCTTGCACCATGGTGCAAGGGGGACCGCATTGGTGCTAGGCAGAAATTTGAGCACCAGCTTAGGGGGAAAGGACAGAAATGCACATATCTTGTAAATACAGTGCCTTTCACAGTGGTGCAGGGCAGCTCAGCCTGGTCACTTGCTGTGCTGCTCTGCACCACGGGGCATGTAAATATGCCCCTCAGTGTACATTCATTGCACACTCCACTGTCTAGTATTCGTTATCCTCATGTATTATGCTACTACCACCTTTCCCAGTCTGTGCACACTGTTATCGCTGTGCTGCATGAGTGTGTTAATTAGAAAGCTTACCCTACCAGCACACACACATATACCATGTGAGCACTGTACCACACTTCACTCTTTGTGTAGTGTATTTGTTTGTGAGCGTACATGCTCTCAGAATGTTTTCATCATGCACTCACCATATTAACCACTTGCAGGCCAGGGGTGAGTTAAACACAGAGCAGCTGAATGTTTAAAAAGGCGAGTGAGCCTCTACTAAGGCTAGGTAAAAGGAACTTGTTTACTGCTACTGATCACTTCACAGTATGCCGCCACCACTGTGCCTATGCTGTGTAACCCCTGGTGAAGGCAGTAGCTTTCCACTGATATGAGGGTATCAATGTGTGCACCCGTCCTGGTCCAATATAACCACAATCCATGAGACAGACCTATATCATGGTGCACAAAATCCATGTTTGCCTAGTACAAAAATATCAGCATTAGGGATCCTAGCAACAATACAGTTAGGCACTCAGGGCAGGAGTGCACGTTTGTCATCATGCTGAGGACTTTTCATTCCCAACAATCCTTTAGCTGAGGTAGGAATCCAGAATCTGGTTCATGTGTTACATCTATGCTCAAACACAAAGGAAATCTGGAATATGTTTTCTAAATCCACTATTAGTTCATTTTAATATTGAAATACATCATGAATTGATTTACTTAATAATGTACCCTCCAAATGAACAAGTTTGATTTGAGGTGTTTGCATTTTTTGGCAGTGATTTAGAAGAGGCTATACTGTTCATATTAGTTTGAAACTTCTGTATAATGTATGGACTTTTAAACTTTTATTTGAATTGTCTCATTACATGTCAATGCAAAAATGTGTTTCTCTCGGTAGAGGCCAAAATCAATCTGCAAATAAACTTCTAACTGGATGTGTTCACAACTGAGACTGAATCATTGAGGAGACCAAAACCTTTGACATTTGCATTTTTGGGAAGAATGTGCAAAAGGTAGCAGATCTAGTGTCAAGGGTGTCTGGTATTGCATTATCTTTTATACTGACCCATGTCACAGTATTAATTGAAAAGTGTGATGTAGAGAAGTGAGAGTCAAAGTGGTCAGTAAGGAAGGTTGTTTTATTGCAAATGTATCATATGCTATATAGACAGAGCACTGTGGTGTGACAGCTGCGCCAAACTTCGTCCACCTGAATTTGGTCCACAGACTGCCATATCACCCTCAGTTCTATCATCCTCCCGGCTTGTCAAAATCGAAGTCCCTGTTTCACAAAAGGGCCTACACCTTGCTGTAGGTCTTGCTCATGCCAAGTTTGTGGGTTTCTGCCCAGAGAAGATGTGATCATCTCAACACACCCCAGAGAGGACGCAGAGCATTAATTCACTATAAACTAAGGTAGTTTTAGAAGCCTTGTTTTCTGGTCTAATGTCTAATTGTGGGTCTTGTGGTTGCAAATCTTACATGAGTTCCTGTTCTCTCGCGATCAGCAGTCAACTTGGGTGAAGTTAAGTATTTAAGCTGTATTGAAGCCTGTTGACTCTGACTGTCTTCATTTGAACGGAATGAAAGGATCTAGTGTGCTCTTCTTTGGCTCCCACAATGGACATAATGTTCAAGTTCTTGGAAAGAAAATCTTCTGCATTTTTTCTCAATGGTAGCAGTTTGAGTAAACAAAGATACAGAAAACAAAGAAGAAGAATTGAAAACTTAAGGTTCTGCACATGAACACAGGTACAAGCACAACGTTTCTGCATAACATAGACTTTCGACCCCAACATTAATGATGAAATGCACATACTAAGATGTTTGATTCATCGAACATTGTGGACTAACTTCTCCCAGCACAGGTTAAGAGGGTTCAGGAATCTATAACTGTTGAATTTAAACCTCTCAGAACTACTTCTAAATCAAATTCTAGTGAATTCATTATGCATTTTTAGCTGTTCTAGGAAGATTGTGATCATTTGGTGTGTGTGTTTAGCATAAGCACAGTGCAGTGGATAGGTCAGAATGTGTTGTATTTACAAATAGAGTTCTTACTATAATGCACCTATGAAACATGTTTTTGCTAATGGGTAGACACCAATAATCATGAAGTTAAAATTATTTTTGATTGCATAGTGTGATGGTAGTAGTCATATAGGTATGTCACAGAAGAGTTATAGACATGCAAAAAGTACACAATTTTTAAATTGTAGGCTAGTGTTAACAGGGCCATATTTGCAGTATCAAATAAACTAATCAATTGGCATTGACAATATATCTTTTTCGGATTTGTGGATCCCTTGGAATCTTTTTGTTTAATCAGCAGCCAAACATGACCAAGTTTTAAAGATATTGCCTATGGCATCTGGTTGCATGCCCAGCAATTTTGTGCTCTGCAGGCATTTCAATAGGGTTGCCCCTCTTAATTGTGCTTCTGTCCTTGGGAGGCCAATGACCAGTCGCATGGATGTTTAGGTCCTAAAGAAAAACCAGTGGGGCCTTCCTGATTAGAAATATCCTGATAATGAGAGTAAAGGTACCTTATGGTTAGAAAAGGGTAAAGGATTTTCTGGACACTAACTGATTAATGTGAGCCCATATACCTTATAGTTTCTGAAAATGTAATTGTTCAAAATGAACCAAATTGTTCTCATGATGCATACTTTAGCAGCAAATGTAACATCTTTTTCATATGTATATGCCTTCCCTGTCTCAAATTTATCAGAAACAAGGCAAATAAACTGCATCCATGTTTATGATATTATTATATTTATTTGTCTGATTTACATGCTCTTCCTTCTCCTCCCATTTATTTAGAAAATGGGTTTGCATAAGATAGGTCATTTAGATCCTGTTTACCGAATTACCAACACCAAAAAATGAGGGAGAGATGAACTTTAAAGACATTCATTACTATTGGATTGTTGTATAATTGCCTCAAGTCTTTTTATATACTGATAATCATACATACATTTCTGAATATGACCACAAAAGAGCAAGAAAAACAAAACAATAAAGTATTATTGCTAATCTGTGTAAAAAAGAAAATAACAAGATATTAGAGCAACAGTACCTGAAACCATTAGTGGTATACTTGACTCCATGGAAGACAAAAGAATCTGCATTTCTGGTTGAGTGGCAAACAAATGTATATGAGGGAAGGGATACTCATTAAGGTGCCTAGATGTACTACAATAGTACTACAAATGCATTAGTACTACAAATGATTAAATGCTTTTCACAAACCTATGTGCAGAGGCCTCCGCCTCCTTCTATCCTAATATTTATGTGCAAAAATCTCCGACCCAACTGTTTATGTACCTTACAAATATTTGAAATATAAAAAATAAATAGTTAACTGTTCAGAATTCCCCTAGGGAACCTCTGCCAAGTGAACAGAGCAAATGAAAAATACAATTTTATAGTCACTACTAGCATTATTTTATGGTTTTATGTACCTTTTTTACTGGCCCCATCTCCTTTTATGGTGGAAGGAACATGTATGTGAACATTTTTAAGTAAAAGGTGAAAAGTCAAAAATAGTAAAGTTACTCAAAATTGTAAGAGTTAACTTACACCTTTAGATTTACTGATGTGCCATTTTATCTCTGTGGATAGACACCTAAATCTATTGAAGTGTAGGAGATTTATACATACTCACTTTCTTATAAGAATAAGTGTGAAAAAGGATGAGTTGTTAATAATAATGTTTCTTTAGGTTTTGCCATTTTCAGCTTTAATAACCACCAATAAAGTTCAATGAAAAATAAAAGGCTTTTTAGTGAACACAAAAAGACTGATAAACTCAGATTTCCTACAGCCACACAGATTAAACTATTACCCAAAAATTAATTCAGAGAAACAGTTGTTCTTTTTGAATCCTTAGAAATAGCTGCATGGATGTGTGAGTGCGTGTATGTTGTGTTCTGTTAATGTGTGTCTGTGTCAATGTGTGAAAGTGTGTGCAGATGTGTTGGTGAATGGATGTATGCATGAGTAGATGAGTGTGGGAATGGGTGTGTGTATGCATGTGTGCGTGTGTGAAGGGAGGGGCATGAATGAAAGGGGGGTTTGGAGAGGAAGGGGGTCGGTGGAATCTGGGGATGGGGTGGGTTGGGGAAGACCTCTATCAGTGACAGGGAAGTGGCGGTAAGGAAGCCACGAAAACCAAGGCGCTAGGCGAGGTCATTATCTTGCAGGCAGTACAGTGACAGCTGTCGGGGCGGTCGGTGTGGTTCATAATATGGTGGAAAGTACCGCCAGCCTGTTGGCAGTACTTTCCACCATATTACCGCTGACCGCAAGGGTCATAATAAGGGCCTTAATGTTGTGGCAGTTGAAAAGAAAAGGAGCTTGCTGAGAACTGATTTGGTTATTTCATTTGTTTCCATTCAGTTTGAAAAACAGTACAAGCATTAAATAAATTCATAGGACCACATAAAACAAAAGAATAATCTCAATCACCAATACACTATGACATCAACAAGCATCATGAGTCATGACCTACATAAAGAAGGAATAGAATCTGCTCATGTAATTTAGCCGTTAGCACAATCTCCTTGCATAGCACAAGCTCCTGATCGTAGTAAAAGTGTCAGGTTTCAAATATATGATTATTTACACAAAATATTTTTTCATCATGTTTGCAAGAACCTTACCCGCATTCTGCCACTTGCAGCCAGCTAGAATCCCCAATTGTGCATGTAATTGGTCAATATATTGATGTCTTGTACCCGGAAGTTCATTGAAATTCACATTATGTGCGTTAGTGTTATGGTTTCCTGCTGAAAAAGCCAGCACAGCCAATATTTTCCCCTATTCTTTGACATTCACTGCAGATTTTGTTAAATTGGACCATGCATATGCTGAAAAGTGTAGGCATGAGTCACAAAGTTAATCTTACATTTTTCTGTAAGTACTTGTTTTTATAATTCACAAACTACAAGTTAATAGTCTATTTACGACTGTTGAGATTCAGCAGTCAGGGTGGGGAACTCTGCATGTAAAAAGATTCACATTGGAATAAGGCCGGGCAGAGAGAAGATATATGGCACTGCCCCAAGCCAGTTCCACATAAATAAGCCACTCCATTCTTTCATTCACTTTGTTTTCACTTTTCACTACCACCTTACATTGTTTATGCAGGTTTTCTGAGTACTCTGTGTTTGCCTTGTACATTGAGCACTGACTTTTCAGTATCCATGTGTGCTGCCTATGGTTATGTGAAAACTACAAAGACTTATTTTTAATATTCTCTGGTCATATATATTGCTACTTACTACGGACTTCTGTAGCTTCCTCCTGCTGAACGTGAAATTACACCAGTTGCCTGGACACTGTATCGCGCTACTGCACCACAAGCTCTAGTGAGCTCTAGCCACTAGGACTAGCTCCATCGGCATTTGAGGCAGTGCAGAGGTGTAGCACCGCCAGGGTGCTGCCTGTGGTCCGCGGCATCATCCATCAACATCCATCAACAGTCACCAAAAGCCTCACTGGAGAGGACCGCCACGGCGCAGTGAGCCTGGTTGCGGTGCTGCGGGGCTGCAGTGGTGTGGTGCTGTGTCTTTGTGGCTCACGGACACCAGACGTTAGCCTTTGGGCAGCTCCTGTGCAGCTTCGAGAGCTTATGGTGCTCACAGCATTGCAGCTTTGATGCCTACGGTGTCAACCTAGTGTCGCCTGTAGTGATGATCCTTCTACCCACCTGTCCATCTCTCCACCTGCCTGCCTGGCCGCCCACCTGCCTCTTTATCTGCCAGCCTTGCTGCCCACCTGCTTGTCTCAGACTCCTCAGGCTCCTTAGTTACACTGTTCATAAGCCTTCCGGTTCTCAGTTTCAAGCTCTTAAAGCCCTCAGCCCTAAGATTTTTGGTTCCATTAATATAATGACTGCTTGGACCTGGCTGTAGACTTTAGACTGTGGATGCAGGAAGAGGTTATAGGATCTCCACCTCTCCAACTAGCTCTTTAGCCCTTCAACCTTGAAGCTTGCCTCCCTTCCTCACAACCTTACAGTCCCCACAATCCATTGGCACATTGGTACATGCTGGTATAGCCTGCCGGTACAACATGCTAACATGTCAAACCCTCTGGGTAGTGGGCACCAGAGACCATCAAACACAGGACACTGGCAATCGGCAATCCCAAGGACTTGGACTAGGACCAAAGATCTTCGGTCTTTGGTGGTAACGCATCATAACGCAGGTGAGGTGTAGCAGGATCAGGTGTAGGGAGGCGTTGATGTGGCTCTGGGTGACTGCTTGGCACCTGTACATTTTTGCGTACATTTACAATCTCTGGACCCATGGACCAGTGGTCCCCCAGGGATCTCAGACATCCCCAATTCAGTTTGAGTACTAATAACGTGACTGCTGGAATCTGTGACGATCACAGAAAGAAGTGTAGAAACTGTCTCTAAGGTAATGCATTGGATGTAATAAACTGGAAGCATACAATCTCTTTCGAATCGGACTATATTGGATGAGGTACAGCATACAATCGCTTTTGAATTGGACTATATTGAATGAGGTACTGGTATTGGGCCCTTTAGAATTTCTCGGCCCTCAAGGTTAAGTGCCCAAGGCTGTGGAAGCAGCTTGTTTTAAACGGGTGCAACTTGCGGCCCGGGAGCACCCCCAATTATACACTAACTACAAAGTCGAATTAAAACCTGGTGACCATTTTAAAGGAACAGAGAACGCATACTAATTTTTTGATCCTCCTAATAAGTGGAGATAAGTTTCCTACTTTTTCTCTATCTAGTGTTCGTGCCTCTCAGTTATTAAGGTGTGGCTGTGCGTTCCCTAATCCTAGAGATGGTAGATACACTGAGGTCTGTGTATAAAAGATCTATTGCAATAAATATTCCCTGACAGAGAAGATGCACTCAGTGAATTAAAGGGTGACCCACCCATTAATCAAGAGAAATAAGAGGAAACAGAAATCTCCACCCTTGTTAACTGTTAAGAACCGAAGGTTAAAAATAAATGAGGAGCATCAGGGTTTAATTTCCTCTATTTTGCGAATGTTTTAAAAATCAGTAAAAATTGCTTATAATTTTAACTTTTTGAAGGACCCAGTCAAAGCAATTTTTTCCATTCCTAAAGGCTCAGTGGCACTTCCACACCCAATGTTCTTGTATATGAAAACGAGGGCAAAATTGGGCCTGAAGTGGATGGGGTGGTGGAGGTAAATGCTCCTGGTAATGATACAGAATTATTTGAGGAAAAAGAAAATGCCTGGGGTTCGATCAGTGACTTAGAGTTACTTACTTTAAGATCATCATCTCCATCCCCAATTGCCACCACAATTACATTGGGAAATACCCTAAGAGGGCCCTTGGAAAAAGGTGATTTGATCCCCCTAGAGGTGAATGTTATTATAAAGAAGGGTATGGAACCTACAACAATGCTACCAAGCCAAGGGCCTCTGGAGGGTGGACAGATGTGCAGTGATAATAAATCTCAAAGTAATTTTTATGCTTTTGACAGCGTTGGCTCTTTTAATAGAGGTCTACAAATTCAGAATTTCTCTGACTTGTACACCGACAAATGTATGCCCCAAAATACTGATTCAATAGACCCTGAGGCTAATACACAAGTAGTGCAGGACACTGATTTGGTTAAACAGGAGGATGAAATATCTCCTGGTCAAAGGATTCCTAGAGGCCGTGGACCACTACAAGTGCAAATACTCAACTGTCCTGTCCAGATAGGGAGCAGTGACGATCTCCAGCTTTTACAAAGTCGACTTGGCAAATTAGATCAAATCGCTGTGTGGGACATTTTCTTTAAGACCTCTCAATTAACTCTTCATGCTCTGTCTTACCAGTCCACAAAAATGGATGTGCAGGTGGATTTATTGAATGTTATGGCTCAATCTGTATTAGGGATCAACTAAAAGTTGGCTGATTTAAAAGACTTGATTAAATGAGCACAGAATTATGCCTAAACAGTGAAGCCGGATTGTACCTGTAGTCCAATAAGTAATAGGCTTGTTACACTTCCAGAGTTTTAAAATACATTAATGGATGATTTTAAGGCTAACCTCAATAGTGTTAAAAATTATAAAACCCACTTTAATCACCTCCAAGGGGCTAGCATTTGTTCGAATGTGAGAAGCCTTATTGACGATGTTTACTGTACTGAGAGAAGAGCTGGTACTAAAGAAGGAAGTGCTAATGAGGATGTCTGTTGTTATGGAGGAAGGTTTAATGATAACGCTTGTTGTATTGAGTCACCAGGAAAGGGGATAGTTTAGAATACTGGAAGCCCAACTAAAAGGATCCCTGCTCCTCCACCGCTACCAATTAAACAACTTAATAATCAATCTAAGCAACCAGCTGAACATGTTACGAAAAGAACAACAAAAAGCTAGGAAAACAATAAAGGGTGCCTTTGATGTTGGGATGAGTATTTCAAACACCTCTGCCATAGGAAATGGTAAGAGAAAGAGCTCTGAGATAAATCTAAATAAAAAGAGCACCCATCTGGCTACCAAGCTGTTGCCACTATTTAACATTCAAAACGATGGTAAAGATCTTTTAGGATCATATGAGCCTACTCTATGGGAGGGGGAATCAGTAATCAAGGAGCATCTAGGTTCCAGAAAAGCTAAGGGTCAGGTACACCTGAATACGGAATCTCCAAATTGTAACATACAACAAAGGTTGGTGAATGCTAAAGTAGGTATGAATCCAGGAGATGGAATCGAGATTACAAAAGCCAAGGGTCAAGGAATGAAAACCAGTACGATGTCAATAGAAAGTGTTTTTGTACAAGTAGCACACAAAGTAGCTGTTTATCATCAGACAAGATACACATTGGTTAACAGATACCACCCAGAGCAATTACGTTTAGGGTGGCTACCAGCTGCTCTCCACAATGACAGCTGTCTTTGACACTTATACACTCCACCATTGCGATCCGTTCTGGTAAGACCCCTTCACAAATCGCTGCTCTTGCAATATAAATGAGATTAGTCAATCAATCAACTAAAGGACTTGTCCACTCTACTAAATGATTTCCAAATTATCTTATTACAGTATATCTGGGCTACAAAGCCCTTCACTATAAACTGATACACAGGCTTTTTTTCCCCCCACACAAAAGGTAAAAAAGTTCGGACACCCAAGGGGGTGTCTAGCAACTTTTATAGCAGCAGGGTTAAATACGTCTTGCATACAAGTGAAAGAGGATAATGCTGAATGTTTGGTTGTAAAACTGCTAAGTTGGCAAAAAATGATTGGGAGACGACTCTTGCTTATTAATGTTTATATTCATTCTGACACTAATTCTAGGAAACTTATCACCTGCAATCTGGTAGAAATAATACTAACAAGCTTACAAGAACCTGTTGCTCCAGAGTTTCTAGTAGCTGGTGATTTCAACATGAAATAGTTGCAGCCTTACGAAAGAGAGGCTCAGATTGTGCAACAGGATCACGTGTGGGCAGTCCCACAACAGTCAATGGGGCCTACAGGTTATGGTATAACTGATGCCAAGGTGGTCTCCTTTGACAAAAATCTGGAGGCCCTTGGACTCAGACTCCTGAATGCAAGATTTCAGCAAGATACCCCCCATGGGTAACCTGCTATGCTTCCGGGATCTAATCTACAATTGACTATACAGTGGTCTCACTGCCACTACTAAATTTAGTAATTGACTACCACATTGTAAAGACAGACAAGAGTGACCACGGTCAACAGAAAAGGGAAATCAATTATTGGTTCTTTACACATAAACCTGCAGCCACACTCCTTGGGGATGTTACTGTTACTACCATCAATTACAAAAAGCTTTGCTGGCATGAAGGTTCAATTGATGCTATAGGTTCAAATTGAATTGTACTGTATGATCAATGTAGAAGCGACAGAGTTGATGATCCAATAACCATATGGTCATCTTTTTTAGTTCAATTCCCAGCCAGGTTTCTTACTGGAAGCCTTCAAAAAGCCCACCAGTGTCATGAATGCGAAAAAGCAAAAATTTAAATTAAAAACACAGACTCCATTGCTTTATTAAGAAGGAAACAGCATAGATGTTTAAGACTTGCTAAGAAGCAATAAACCGACCGTCAAACCCAAAATGATCTAAAAATCATTAATAATACCTATCAGAAGCAAATCTGGGAATATAAGGCACGGAAAAGACATGACTTGCTGGTAAAGGCTTTATTCTGAAGTAAAAAAAGTAACTCACAGGGGTTCTGGAAAATGATAAATGATCTAAATAAAGCCCCCATGAGCCTAACAAGTTCAGACATTTCAAAATCATCTTGGACCAACTTTTTAATACAGCATTTTAATCAAACTAAAGCAATCAAAAAAGATGTGCTTAACCTGGGAGGCATAGGGTGTGATTTGCACCCAGGAGAGGGTGATAATATGGCCCACAAATGTCAAAAGGGAGCAACAGAACTAACATTTTCTGTGGTTCAGGTTACTGGATTGATTAACAAGAGCAGGTAGGAAGGTGCTCCAAGCTCAAATGAGAACCCAAATGCTATATATAAAACAAACCAGGGTTTTTGGGCAGAAAGGCTGGTTGTGGTTTTTAATAAATCTTTAGGGGTCAAAACCATCCCAAGCTCTTGTAGGAGCACAATAATTCACCCGAATAATTATTGTGTATAAAGGAGGAAATTGCTCTTGCCTGGAGAATTGCCATTTAATTACTCTAACAGACTCTTAGGCAAAATATTATGCAGGTTTACTTTTAAAGGACCTTCATAGTTGGGCGACTGAAAATAATATTATCCTGTAAGGAAATGCCTCCTTGGCATGGTTGCCCCCTGACTTTTTGCCTTTGCTGATGCTATGTTTACAATTGAAAGTGTGCTGAGGCCTGCTAACCAGGCCCCAGCACCAGTGTTCTTTCCCTAACCTGTACTTTTGTATCCACAATTGGCAGACCCTGGCATCCAGATAAGTCCCTTGTAACTGGTACTTCTAGTACCAAGGGCCCTGATGCCAAGGAAGGTCTCTAAGGGCTGCAGCATGTCTTATGCCACCCTGGAGACCTCTCACTCAGCACAGACACCCTGCTTGCCAGCTTGTGTGTGCTAGTGAGGACAAAACGAGTAAGTCGACATGGCACTCCCCTCAGGGTGCCATGCCAGCCTCTCACTGCCTATGCAGTATAGGTAAGACACCCCTCTAGCAGGCCTTACAGCCCTAAGGCAGGGTGCACTATACCATAGGTGAGGGTACCAGTGCATGAGCATGGTACCCCTACAGTGTCTAAACAAAACCTTAGACATTGTAAGTGCAGGGTAGCCATAAGAGTATATGGTCTGGGAGTTTGTCAAACACGAACTCCACAGCACCATAATGGCTACACTGAAAACTGGGAAGTTTGGTATCAAACTTCTCAGCACAATAAATGCACACTGATGCCAGTGTACATTTTATTGTAAAATACACCCCAGAGGGCACCTTAGAGGTGCCCCCTGAAACTGAACCGACTATCTGTGTAGGCTGACTAGTTTTAGCAGCCTGCCACAAACCGAGACATGTTGCTGGCCCCATGGGGAGAGTGCCTTTGTCACTCTGAGGCCAGTAACAAAGCCTGCACTGGGTGGAGATGCTAACACCTCCCCCAGGCAGGAATTGTCACACCTGGCGGTGAGCCTCAAAGGCTCACCTCCTTTGTGCCAACCCAGCAGGACACTCCAGCTAGTGGAGTTGCCCGCCCCCTCCGGCCAGGCCCCACTTTTGGCGGCAAGGCCGGAGAAAATAATGAGAAAAACAAGGAGGAGTCACTGGCCAGTCAGGACAGCCCCTAAGGTGTCCTGAGCTGAAGTGACTCTAACTTTTAGAAATCCTCCATCTTGCAGATGGAGGATTCCCCCAATAGGGTTAGGATTGTGACCCCCTCCCCTTGGGAGGAGGCACAAAGAGGGTGTACCCCCCCTCAGGGCTAGTAGCCATTGGCTACTAACCCCCCAGACCTAAAAACGCCCTTAAATTTAGTATTTAAGGGCTACCCTGAACCCTAGAAAATTAGATTCCTGCAACTACAAGAAGAAGGACTGCCCAGCTGAAAACCCCTGCAGCGGAAGACCAGAAGACGACAACTGCCTTGGCTCCAGAAACTCACCGGCCTGTCTCCTGCCTTCCAAAGATCCTGCTCCAGCGACGCCTTCCAAAGGGACCAGCGACCTCGACATCCTCTGAGGACTGCCCCTGCTTCGAAAAGACAAGAAACTCCCGAGGACAGCGGACCTGCTCCAAGAAAAGCTGCAACTTTGTTTCCAGCAGCTTTAAAGAACCCTGCAAGCTCCCCGCAAGAAGCGTGAGACTTGCAACACTGCACCCGGCGACCCCGACTCGGCTGGTGGCGATCCAACACCTCAGGAGGGACCCCAGGACTACTCTAAGACTGTGAGTACAAAAACCTGTCCCCCCTGAGCCCCCACAGCGCCGCCTGCAGAGGGAATCCCGAGGCTTCCCCTGACCGCGACTCTTTGAATCCTAAGTCCCGACACCTGGGAGAGACCCTGCACCCGCAGCCCCCAGGACCTGAAGGACCGGACTTTCACTGGAGGAGTGACCCCCAGGAGTCCCTCTCCCTTGATCAAGTGGAGGTTTCCCCGAGGAACCCCCCCCTTGCCTGCCTGCAGCGCTGAAGAGATCCCGAGATCTCTCATAGACTAACATTGCAAACCCGACGCTTGTTTCTACACTGCACCCGGCCGCCCCCGCGCTGCTGAGGGTGACATTTCTGTGTGGGCTTGTGTCCCCCCCGGTGCCCTACAAAACCCCCCTGGTCTGCCCTCCGAAGACGCGGGTACTTACCTGCAAGCAGACCGGAACCGGGGCACCCCCTTCTCTCCATTCTAGCCTATGTGTTTTGGGCACCACTTTGAACTCTGCACCTGACCGGCCCTGAGCTGCTGGTGTGGTGACTTTGGGGTTGCTCTGAACCCCCAACGGTGGGCTACCTTGGACCAAGAACTGAACCCTGTAAGTGTCGTACTTACCTGGTAAAACTAACCAAAACTTACCTCCCCTAGGAACTGTGAAAATTGCACTGTGTCCACTTTTAAAACAGCTATTTGTGAATAACTTGAAAAGTATACATGCAATTTTGATGATTTGAAGTTCCTAAAGTACTTACCTGCAATACCTTTCGAATGAGATATTACATGTAGAATTTGAACCTGTGGTTCTTAAAATAAACTAAGAAAAGATATTTTTCTATACAAAAACCTATTGGCTGGATTTGTCTCTGAGTGTGTGTACCTCATTTATTGTCTATGTGTATGTACAACAAATGCTTAACACTACTCCTTGGATAAGCCTACTGCTCGACCACACTACCACAAAATAGAGCATTAGTATTATCTCTTTTTGCCACTATCTTACCTCTAAGGGGAACCCTTGGACTCTGTGCATGCTATTCCTTACTTTGAAATAGCACATACAGAGCCAACTTCCTACATATCCCAACAAATCAATCAAGATTCATTAAAGGACCTGGAATGGCAGTTAATATCCTATCCCTTTCCATTACCATAGACAAATGTAAGCAAAGAAATTAACCTCTGTATTTGTGTATTGTGGATTTTAAATTTGCTTTTGACTTGGTACAACTTAGTCATTTATTGGAAAAGTTAGCCTCCTAGGGTATTCCTGCCTGTTACTAAAATCTATACAGATGTTATATACTGACACAATTGAAACAAAACAAGGCCTCAAGCAGGTCTGCGTGCCTGCGCCATATCATTTTAATCTTTTTTGCCTAATCTGACTGTTAAGCTAAATGAGGTGAATGTGCATCCTCCAAAGATTGGAGAAATATTTATCTCAAACCTGCTTTATGCAAATGACGTAATCCTTTTAAGCCAAAGAAGTATTACGGCGATTTATTGCTCAACTAGCTGAATTTGCGGAGGCAAAGGGAATGATAATAAATGAGAAAAATGAAAGTAAGCAATAAAATACATAAAATGTACAAGTGGCATCTGCAAGGGCAAAAATTAGAACAAGTTAAATCTTATAGATAGTTGGGCGTATTATTTGATGAGAAACTGGATTTACAGCAGTAAGGAAATACACGGCGGCTTGCTTTCTGTACTCTGCAAAGATCGCTAAATGGCCCTAGTTATCAGCCTCTGCTACAAGTAAATATCCTAAATTAACGACAGGCATTAATTATGATAGTGAAGCTCTGCGAGGAAGAGATGCTGTTACTCTGAACAGGATAATAGGAAAAGTGTTCAGGTCCATGTTCCACCTTCCAGGGAACTCCTTTCAAGCTCAGATCAGGCTAGAGTTCGGATAATTGAACCAAATCATACCAAAACAGGGTAATTATATTAATATTTGGAAAAATTCACAACAAACAAAGGGAAATCAACTGTGTCAGGCACTTTGGAAAGAGATTAGTTCAATTCCATCGACTCCATCCTGGCAATATCTGGATCAGTCCCTGGACGATTTGGGAGCTCGTCATTGTGGGATAAAAGTCTTCTTTATGATGCATTTAAAAAAATCATAAACTGCATGGTGAAGAGTAAATCTTTAATTATAAATAAGGATCTTCTTGCAAAAAGATCCCACTCATGGATGATAATAAATGGGTACATATCCCTAAAATATCAGTTATAACTTGAGTCTGGCTGGTTAAAAAAAGATAAAGATTTATTTATTAGATATCGTTTTGGCCCTCTACCAGGTTCCTTGGGAAAGATCTGGTTTAACCCTCCATGTATTCTGTGTGGTTGTGGAGTGGAGGATTTTACCCATTTGGTTTGTCTGTGTAGGGGGTAATTAAATGAATGCAGAAAACTTTTGAAGGGTGCCTTTAATCAGAGAGGGATATGAACGTGTAGGAAAGCAGTGATTGCCTGTTTTAAATCATCTGATATTATTCTGAATGGGAGATTAACAAAAGGTTTACGCCTGACATCATAAAAATTGTACGCACAAAACAAGATTAATTTAAACAAGGCAGTTGAGTGAGGCCTTTTAAGGTTTGACAAATGTTTTTTAAAAGTCTTCGAAATTAATATTTTCTTATCTTTTCTTCTAATTTTTTAGGCTGTGGTTATGGTTGTTGACATATTATGAACAGATGCCCTGGCTGGGCGCTCCCAGCCAATACTGATGCTGCTTTGAGCAGCATTAGGATTGGCTGCAGGTCAGGCTGGGAGCCTGTAGCCAGCAGGGAAAAGGAGCATGGCGCAGGACCGTGCCAAAAAGGTAAATGTTTTTTTTTAAACTTAATTTTCCAAAATTTTAGGTGCCGCACCCTCCCCGCTCCTTTCGAGAGAAGCGGGCTGCGACTGTAGGCTACATGGTTTTATGATAAGTGTTCTTGTTGCTATATATGCTTTTGTAGTATTTATGTAGTGTATTGAAAATGTTTGATGATTTTAAGGGTCTATAGTAAAAATATATTTATGAGTATCACATGTTTTATTTGTATGGTGTACTGGGTTTGATTAATTATGTACTTTAAAAAACTAAACTGTAACTGAAGCTACTTACTAACATAGCCAGCTACTCAGTTTCTTCCTGTAACCTATGATGTGGGAAGTGTGGAGCAGTTTATAGGTTTGTGGTGCCATCTGAATAATCCTCCAGTACCTATGCATCTTTTTAACTATCATTCCATATGCATAAAAGTGCCCTAAGTGGAGTCCCAGTCCTTTCACAAGTATTCAGAAGCTGAAAAAAGAGCCCTTCTGTAATAAATGTCTCATTATAGTGACACCCGCTTTCAACCACGTGAGTTGGTCACTAGCAGTAACCAAGCATAATTATCTGATGAGGCCCATGAGAGCAATAGTTGGTGTGTGAGGTATGATCACTTGAATGAAGGGTAAGTCTTCGCATTAAACAAAACAGAGCGGCTCTTACCACCCAGCAAGAACCTGGGGGGTTTCGGTATTGGAGAAAAGGACATTATTCAGGAACGCATCTTGGAATTGAGTGGACCTCAGTCCAAATTCTGTCAACTAGTGTAAAGTGATAAACTCCTGTATCTGGGCTGTCAGATAAGAGAATTCAAAAGATTTTGTGAAAGCCTATACTTCACATGTAGCATGAACTACCACTAGCCTTGTGCTTAACCACATCTCTTAACCTACTCCTAGCCGTAACCTTAATCCTACACCTTATTTTCAGTTTTGTTTTCTGATATTTTGGTAGGTCAATTTAGTAGAGTTGAGGTGATGAAGATGCACACAGGCGCAAATACACACAGAGCATAGTTCTGTAAATCATGAGGTCAGCATTTACGCCATTAGTGCATCCGCCTCTTCCATAGATGCACAAGAAAATGTGAAAGCTGATTGCACTTTAGCTAAAAAAGTGTACAAGATATATCATAAATATTGTTGGTATTTCTAATATTAGATAACAATATTTATTCATCAGTTTTTTGGGTTAGCCACTGATAACCTCTAATTTTAATGTCTTCATGGCATGGCTATCTTCATAGAGAAAAACATGACTTTATTTAACATCAAATTCCACAAGGTTTCTGGCTATACCTAGAGCGATGAGGGATATAATTAAGTTCATATATGGGCCATTGGGTAACAAAACATCAATTGTGTTCTGACTCCTGAGTTGCTCTGATGGGACATTCATTATATTTCATTCAGTGTCATGAAGTTCGCATTGGAACACTAATGAAAGGGGTATATCAAGTTTCATGCTGTAAATTCACAAAACCCAATTGCACAAGAAAATGAAAGGAGGGAAGTGCTGGCACTTAGAATAACATAAAGAGCTGAAGAAAGTAGACATAGCGTCAAAGAATACTGGGACAGATTTAAGAGGCCCAAGTTCCTCCCTGCACCACACCACACGCTATGTTATGCTTGCACCAGGCGTTCCCCCGTTTGGGGGGGGGCGAAAAAATGGTGCAAAGAAATCTGAGAGATTTCTTGGTGTCGTTTTTCTCGACACTTTTAATCCCTGCTCAGAGCAGGCTTTAAAAGGCAGCTCCACTGGTTTCAATGGGCCTCTGGGTGCAGGATTCTCGTCAGAATTTTTTACGCTAATCCTGCAAAGTACGGAACTAGCATAAAAAATTCTGACTCTAGTTCCCTAGCTACCGCATGGTGCACCGTATATGAAATACAACACACAGGGTGGCGTTAGGGGAACGCTAAGGGGCGCAAGAAAAGTGGTGCTGCACTAGGTGCAGTGCCACGTTTCATAAATCCACCCCTCTGTGCTTTAAAATAATGTTGTTAATGATGGCCTTGTTACTTTCACAATTGTATTGTTTTCTAGACTTCACTGAAGCGTTTACATGAAATATGTAGGCCTTCCCGTTCGACCAACTAAAAATAAGAGCTCAGCATAGAATAACAAGCAAAAAGTGGCATTTGCATTTCTGTATATACAACTGCGCATAGAAGACTGATTGTCATAATATTAAATGGGTTGAGATATTCTGTATGGACTTTTGTCTTTTTTCATCAAACTGAGCACTACAATTCTTACACTCTTCTTATATAATTTACCTTTGATCGAAGTGGTGTGCAGTGTGTTTTATTTTTCAATGTAGAGACCATTTTTTTCCGCAAGGAATGGTTTTATGTACACTGTTTGAAAAAGAGAGCAGGCTCACCAAGCTCACAGCAAGGTGTATTTCCTGTTCTCTTCCAGTAGTCACCTTGAGTGATTTATGATAATTAAGCGTTGTTTCAAATTAGAGCCATACTTTGTTAATTTATCTATATGACATCGCTGCTCTCTGCAGCACAGTTAATAGTACCCAATACTATTGGTCAGAAAGGGAGACACCTAAAGCCTTTGACCGAATTTCAATACTTCATTCTCCGCTCCTCATTTATTACTTAAGGTTTTTAGAAATACAATCTGTAGTTTTAGCTCTACATTATAGCAATATCCGTCATCATTTCTTTTGTAAACAGTTATACATCTACCTTTGAAACTATAAAGTATCCAAGATGCTACGAGAGAATCTCAATATTTTAAGATTAAAAAAACAGACGTAAATCTCAAATGATTTCACTTACATTCTTTAAAGAATTAGTGGCTTCATATTAAAATGCACATGCAAAAACAGCATCCCACTACTTGATTGCTCTTTTATCACACCAAACAGCTGTTGGCTCTCTTTGTTGGTCTCCTGGGAAAGCAGAAGATATGACTGCATCACCTACTCCACGCAGTCACTAAGTAATTATAGAATATGCAAACCACAACAAAAACTCATACTTAATAAATATTGCCTCTCTGTCAATCTAATACATGTATTGAGTTTTGCACTAATGTTCATCCACTGAACTGTGATAAATGACATGTTGCCATACGATCGTGTCCAATAACAGGCCTTAAATGTTTTCTGTGTTGCCTCCTTAATTAGAGTTGTCCTCCAGCACTGAATTGTCTACCTCTTGTTTCAAACACATCTTGGTATTCAAGGCTGAATATCCTGAAGATGGACCTCTGGACTAGCATCAGGAAACCTCAGGTCATTTTTAATAGTTTGGTGCTCAAAGTGGGATTCCAATGTTTATTCACTAACCTATCTTATCCATTTAGGCCTTAACCCACAATAGACATATTCACAATTCTGGCATTTGTACCAATACAAACAGTGCTATTATATATATTTGTATTATGATTATAAATGTTTTCTTTCATTTACTTTGTATCACTGTTTTCATTTGTTAATAAATGTCTTGTTCCCTGCTTGAATATTTCCCTGCCCTGATAGTAGACCCAGGTGGGGAAAATCTGTGACAGGTACTCAACCATGAGGGTAGTTGTGTGGCTTCAGCTGTGGCCCAGTGGTCCAGTAGTAGGTAGGCCACTACTGTAAGAGCCAACAGACACTCCACCGTCACAAACCCAGACATTCTGCAATTCTGCAATCTCTAAATGTGGCAATAAAGCTATTAATTACTTGGGGTTGGAGCTCATGCAAATGATGTTTTGCTCAATTATAATAAAGGGGCTGAAGGGAAGCTGCTGTCATAATCCTTGGTATTCAAGTACCATTCCACACTAAGGCCCATATTTATACTTTTTGATGCAAACCAGTGCCGGTTTGCATAAAAAAAATACCGCCGGCTAACGCCATTCCTACGTACCATGCGGGCACCTTATTTAAGAAGTGACGTTAGCCGGTGCTGCGGGCTGGTCAGAGTAAAAAAAAATTACTTAAACCAGGCAGCGCCAGCGTAGGGGAAAATGGGGGTTGTGCATCAAAAAATGGTGCAAGTCAGGTTTGGGTAAAAAAATCATGGCTCCAACCGGACTTGCACCATTTTTTGACGCACAACCCCCATTGAAATGACTCCTGTCTTAGCAAAGACAGGAGTCATGACCCCTTGCCCAATGGCCATGCCAGGGGACTTCTGTCCCCTGGCATGGCCATTGGGCACAGTGGCATGTAGGGGGGCCAAAGTGAGGCCCCCCCCATGCCACTTTAAAAAATAAAAAAAATTATACTTACCTCAACTTACCTTTTCTTACCTGGAATGGGTCCCCCATCCATGGGTGTCCTCCAGGGGTGGGCGAGGGTGGCAGGGGGTGTCCCTGGGGGCAGGGAAGGGCACCTCTGGAAGTGAGCCCACAGGTCCCTTAGCGCCTGCCCTCACCCAGGCTGTGTGACGTTTTTTGAGGCCCACCCCCTCCTGTGCGTCAAAATGATGCAGTAGTATAAATAAGGCACACAGGCCGTAAAGTCATTTTTTGGACGGGAATGCCTACTTTGCATGTCATTAACGCAAGGCGGTTTCTCACATCCAAAAAATGAGGCACACAGAGGATTTTTGACGTCCGCGGGGTCGGGAGTCATAGTTTAAATATGGGGCAAGGTTTGCGCTGAATGTGCGTCAAAATTGTTTACGCACATTCTGCGCAAAAAGAGTATTAATATGCCCCTAAGTGGGTACATGAGTTCAATACTCAAAACGCACAGGTGCTGCAGGCTTTCAAGGTAAAAAAAAAGGCTGGCAATATGCTATGAGCATTGGCATCACTTGGAGAAAGGCTTCCTTACAATGCAAATGTACAGTGTCTGAGTGCAGTTCAGGAAAGCTACATTTTCCATGAAGCCACAGAACTTTCACAATATTTGCAAATGTTACTAGGCATTTTGAAACTATGGAGTATGTTTACTCATGATGAAGAGCATTCTTGCTAGGCAATCAAGTTATTTTGTTACTGAAGCCAGGACATTTTTTTTACTAGAACTTGCGAAAATCTTGATTTCGGATGTGTGAAAATGCATCATCTGACTACAATTGTGCTTTACTTTCTTTTTTCCTCTATGGGGAAAATGTATTCCCGATGGAGAACCCAGTTCCCGATTGTGTCTCTGCCAATATCTTTGCGCACCTACCCATTGTAATTCTGGAAAGGGATTTATCGTCTGAAGTTACAAGCATAACCAACATTAACACCTAGGATGAGGCAGTGTCCAGGGCTAAATATGGCCATCATATTGCCTTCACATCTCATGCTCGTCTGCAGTCCAAACAACACTAAGCTGAAGTTCATCTTTCTCCCCATGGCCCTGAAGTGCCCCCTGGTTGGAATGACACCTTCTGAATGCACAGTGGCACTAGGAATAAAACAAGGATCTTCTTTCCAGAGCCATGCTTGTGTGTAGAATCGGCAAAGAATAAGAGAATCTCTGGGGATTCCCCAGACCCAAGGAGTTGAGTTGAAACTAGTAATCCCAAGGACTGTCTCTCCTGAGGATGTGTGCCCTTGTACATGAGGTGAATCCCAGGGATTCCCTTGTAAACACCTACAGTTGAATAGTACCAATAAGTGTTCCCTTTTTTATTTGTGATTGTCTGCATTGTTGGTAACGCAATCACTGGGATTGCACTTTTGTCAGACCCCATGGGAGGTGAGCCTTAGGTACAGAACAGAAGTGTTGCTTTGATAAATGTGTAACTACAAGCATACCCCCCCAAGTGGATCTATGACCTGAGAGTCCAGTACTACAGAGTACTAAGGACATTGCAATTGATAGGTGTCATCTATAGTTACCACCTCAGTTAGGTGCATTATACCACACTATCTAGTATTTACTATTAATGCTCTTAATAGTGGTAGTCATACTAGGAGTGACATTAGGGAGTCAACGCTTCTCCTTAAGAGGAGCTTAGGGGTAAGGCTCCGAAACATGTAGACCAGGAAGCAGGGTACAAAACACACCCCACTTCCGATGCCCCCTTTTTAATTATACCGGGAGATCTATTAAATCATCGAAATCACTTGGAGGCAAGTATTTTTAACTCACCCGAGACCCCACCACTCCTGTCCCTCTTATGATCCACATTGATGAGACTACAACAGTGCTCCCACGTAATTTGTCGGTCGCAGCACGCCCTGCTCCACAGCGGAATATGAAGAAACCCAATGATGAAGCATGCCACCAAGCGATAACCCTGGTGGGTGGCGGTTTTTCTAAGAAAGAAAAGTTTCCTTCTTTCCCTGTCCATCCCGTGGCTTTTATTTGGGCTGGTATCTAGTTTGGAATATTACGTAGGCTATAAGGAGGACAGACTTAGCACAATCACCTCCTTCTCCCCTTTATTTATGTACATACATGAATGGAGCCTTCACTTTGGGGCTAAGGGATTAGCCTGGGTTTTTATTAATGCAACTGCATATCATGGGGTGGTAGCAAGAAATCTCTAGTGACTTCCTGAGGTGTTAGGTGAAATAGAGTGACACCACCACCAGCTTTAGCTGACGAACTTCACTACCACCTCAGCTGCATGCTTCTGCCCTGCTTGGCCCTTTTGGGATCAGGGGTTTGACAGGCCACTTGGAGTAGCATTGGTCAGTAGGATGGTCATCTGGTTGCTACTAATCCTTACTATTCCTGTCTCTGCCACTGAATTCAAATGAACAGCCAGGTGATGGGGAGCATTGTATTTTGCGTAAGTAGGCTACCACTTTCCTTTTCAAATAAAAAAAAAACCAGCTTAAATCCCTGACTATTTCCATGGCGAGAATGAGATGAGAAACTGCTGTGAACAATCACAAACAAGAATAGCTTTTTGTATGTTCTCAAAACTTCATAGCCATCCCACCCTTGAATACCCAATCCCTGCAGAAGCATTGCTCACACAAAAGTCTGAATATGATTTAAGACAAGTAGAACCACATTTCCTAAATGGCAAAAGTTGATTCACATTTGTGAAATAGCTACTTATGTTTGTAATCTGAACTTAGATGCACAAATGTTTTGATAATCACACCTTTTTCTTACCATAGCACTTGAATTTGAATGCACATTTGTAAGAAATCAGGTAATTGGTTGTTTGGGGTGAAAGCCCTACTCAGACAACAATCACAATCCTTGGCAGGGTGAACATCCTCATTCCTAAATTAACCTGTGCTTAACCTTCTAGTAACTTAGTACAAAGAGCCCACAACTTCAGGATTTCACCTTTTATTTTAGAAGAAATTCAGTGGATTCTGGCCAAGGGTCCAGGGCAGAGGGAGGCACCAACTGAGGTCAGGTACTAACTCCCTCCAGCAGAGGCCTACAGGACTCAGGCAAGTACATTTCCATATATAGGCAGGTCCAGTGCAGCAGGTCAGCTGAGCACGTGCAGGGAGCTCGTTGTGTCCCTGGAGATAAGACAGTATGTCAGCCATCTGAGCCTTGAAGTCACTCAGGTTAACCTGAGATGAAGGGAGCAAGTCCAGTCTTCCTTCTCAGAGTCGAAGGCATTTGTCTGGAAGCAGTAGGACAGTCCTCCAGTAGCAACAGGGTATGCCTCTGGTGGCAGCAGGGGGTCTTCTGGGGAGCAAGAAAGTCCTTCCTTTGTAATGTTCACCTATCTAGGAGTGTACTGATGAGTGGTTGTTTGAGACCCAATATTTATACCTGCCTTGCAAATGGAGGGATTCTCTATACCACCCCCACAGCTGGTTCTGGACAGTTTTTCCTTTTCCCTGTCAAGGCTAAAACAAACTCGGGGGTAACAAAACAGTAGTGCCATGTTCCTTCGTGAGTGAGGCAAAGCGCATTGAAATGTAAGTGGGGCTGGGTACAACTCCGCCTTCAGCCATATTGGAAGGATGATCCATCCTGTCCAAACCTACTTCCCTGTGTGCCCCTAGCTAGGAGGAATACACATACCCCAACAGCAGAGCAATTAAAAGTCATGTGACCCAGAACACTGGCTGATGGCACAGTTGGTCAGGATGAGAAAATGCAAATCTCCTAAAAGTGTTTCTTCATAATTGTTACTTAAAATGCAGCTTTACCATTAAAGAGGCTTTTGAATTACAATTTAATTGAGTGTAAACACCATATTTCAATCTGTTCTCAATCCAAAGTTATCACTTATTAAATGTAATAAGGTAACCCAGTGTTAGTCAATGGGAAAGATAGTCCATCAAAAAGTGAAAAACAACCTTAGGAGATTTTTAAAGCCAGGGCATATATAACTTTTATAACTTAAGTATTCTTGTCCTACTTCCTAAATACAATGCACCCTGCCCTATGAGCCTATGCCTACCTTATGGGTGACATATGAATTAAAAAGGAAGGCTTAGGCCAAGTAAAACATTTATTTTGCCTAGTCTAAATGAGATATGTTTTCAAAAGTTTACTTTAGTGGGTAGCCAGAGAGTACTGCAGGCCTATTAGTGACTTTTAATTACAGGCCCATGGTGCATTTTAGTATAATTTACTAGCGAATTTCAAGAACATTAAATGTACCTAACAGGTATATGCCAATTGTACGTGCTTTTAGTGAGAGAGCATAAGCATTTTACCACTGGTTAGCAGAGAAAAAATGCACAGTCCTAATGCCAAGAAAAAGGGGTTCAGCAACAGGAAGCAAAATTCTAGGGTTGACCCTGCAAGAAAGGATTACAACATTCACCAAGGAGTTGCTATATTTCAATTATGCACACCCAGTGTCACCTAAAACTCATATAAAGGAACATAGGGATGAAAGGCAGAATTGGCCAGGCCTTGGACAGAACCTCAAACTTCAAGATCAATCACAGATCTGAGCACAGATAGCAGAATCACAGTGCTAACATTTGGCATGTTAGATACATGAAAAACGTATTTGAGAGATATAAACACCTTCTTAGCCAGATGACTAGCAAGAATGCTCCCCAGGTGGAAGAAGAACACAGAATATTATTCTACCATAAAGTGAAAAATATCCACTTCAAAAGAAAGTAATTTGTATGGAAATATGAAACGGTCTGATGGAGTTGTAATATTACTACAGGTAACATTCTTGTTCATTGCAAATACTATCTCTACCCCACACACTTCTTTTATTTAGAAACCTTGTCAATTAGACTTTACTTTACTGTATTGTTGCTGTTTCTTCTTCTTTTGTTCATATGGCAATGGAAGAAGCATTTGCTTTAACTTATTATCGGACATGCGTGCATGTTTTAAGTTTGAAACTTCCCTATGCAAAATGTTCCAATAGAAGTCATAGTTCTATGTTATCTCCCTTCATAGTGCAGGAGAAATTAGATAACAGCACATTCACAACTGCATGAAAGTATACACTTGAGAGAGGACTATACTTCACTGCACCACATTCAGGTTTCCAATAAATGACAGCTACAGTACTATGTGGTATTTGTTGCCTTCTGGGTTAGCGTCCATAAAACTTTCCCACCTTCCTCTTCTGTTGTGAAGAACTTAAAGGAAAACAACACATACATCCTGTTAGTGAATGAAAAATATAATATAAAAAATAAAATCTTCTCTCGTCCTTGAAATGAGCTTTTGACTTCCAGGAACTTCAGGGTCTTTCAGGTTATTCTGATGTTCTCCTTTTAGTCTTTTATCCTTCTTTCCGCCCTCTAGGTTCCATATGTGAGCAACGCACTTTCTTCTGTGGACCTAGCCACCTTTCTCACTTTCACATTACTCCCTCATATAGGATTGTTCCCTCCTCTCCAACAACTATCTGGATGTGCCATAGTCCTCATGAACTATGTCAGAACTGTGGTCTTGATCAACATCTGGACAGGAACGTCAACCATCTGTATGTTTGCCTTGCTTCCCAGCATTGTCCTCATCTGTGCTATTTCTTTCACAAACTGGAAGTCCCACTTTGTCCGGATTTAGAACTCCCTGTTCAAGTCTCCATCCAGGGCCATCTAGTACATGCAGAGTATCTCTCCCTTCTGTGTTTTTCTGATGTCCTAATGAAGAGACTGAATCATTAGTCCTTCCCAACTTACCTGTCTGTCTTCCTTTGATCTCCTCAATCTCTTGCCCAGTTTAATTTTCTATCTTTTCCTGACCCTGTTCTCCCTTTTCTCTTTCTAGGACCACGCCTAAAGGAAGAGCTGTTGAGTTGTGTGAGCTGCTCTTTTGGTAAGCTGGCCCTGCTACAGTCAGGTGCATGGATACTTATAATGTTACCCCCCAATATAATCTAGAAGAACCTATGTTCACTAAGAAGAAAGAATCTTAGAAGATTGGCAATACCACATTTACTGGTGAAATAGATGAAATATTCCAACAAATATGGTTAATAAATATGCAGAGGAAATAAAATTTGCAATGACTAGTTGTCATTATTATAATGATCTTTTCAACCTTACCTGTATAATTGAGCAATTACCAGTAACTATAATAGAGGAAAATTGAGACCACTTCTTCAACAAAGAATCATGGTTCTCAATATTACAAGTTAATTAAAAATGTAATATACAGTCTGTGGTGAAAAAATGAAAAATAATTGGAAAGAGGAGCTAGAAATACATAAAAAAGAAGGATGGAAAAGACATACTGTACTTGGATAAGGAGATTGGAGCTGCATTTATGCCTTATGATTAATATTTTTTTATCCTTTAAACCCTGAATGATTTCTCGGATTTATAGTTCAATCGAGCATTTCTAGTCGCAAACTCTAACTGCTCTCAAGTTCTCCCATGTTGAAAACGTAATATATTTCTTAGATACTGGAACACATCACCCCAATGACAGTAGATCTAAGAATTATAAGTGAGCAAAATAATCTATCCATTTTAGAAGAAAATGCGATCTATACTCTGAATTTAATAGAGAAACAGAAAATTATGAGAATCTGGGAAACAATAGATATTCTTAATTTTCAAAGGTTGTGGCCAATGATGGGTTAAACAATCATTTATATCGATACCATTTCGGAAAATTATAGCTCTGTTGAAGGAGTACTACATGGAAACAATGATTTATTACAATACAATTTCAGAAAAATTGTAGCTCTGCTGTAGGAGTACAACATGGAAATTCCTGTGACTTTACCCATCTGTAATAGAAGCCTGAAAAATGCTAAAATTGAAACATCAATGGTATGGAAAAAACGTTCCATAGAAGTTATACTGTAGAATGGTCTAAAGAATGAAAGTGTACTCTCTAGAACACATCTGGAAGAATATAGTATTACTCATACTACCGGAAAAACAGTAAGATGAGGGAATAAAAAAACATAGAATAGATAGTCCAATTTGTTTTAGAAATAGTTGTTTTTAATTATAGGACACTTAGAAAGTGTCTCCCTTGTGGCTGTAAAAGGACTAAAACGTGATACAAATATTAGGTGAAATGGGTGACTACCAAATATGGCTTCAATTCTATCTACATACTAAGGAAAGGAAATATTGGATTCAATTACTTGGTTTTGCCCATTTGCCCCTGTCCCAAATGCAGTGATACTTTGTAGCTGTTTCCATATTGAAGCTAAGGATCACCAACTTTGCATCAATTTAATTTACGTCTATAATTTTTTTGTGAAACTAATAACCCACTGTAGCATTAGATGCATTGCTAGGTCTGTCAGGGCTGTACTCATAGAGTTGTCTATGAATAAAAGTACTTGTGTCTGAGATCCATCTCTCCTTGGAATATCTAGATGCATATGTTTGAGATGTTATGCCATAGCTTTTAGATAAATAACAAATGTTTTATTACTGGGCATACATAGGACAAGGGCACAACCCTTCAATTACTGCACCGTCATGTATGACCTCAGACAAAATCATTCCTGTTAGCACTTACCTTTTCAACAATTTAGGAGTTTATCCATTCCTTCGTATCTTAATGTTTTCCATAAGTTATATATTCCAACTAAAGCAGATGCAACACAAGATCTATGAAAATATAATATAACAACATATTTTTGAGGAGCATAATTTTGCTGCATAGCTGAAAGCTTGTCAGATTCTGACTGGTCTGTTCTCGGCAATACAACTATAACATTCAAATTCTTGGATTGAGATTGAATTAATAATTAATAGACACCCTTGTAAGAAAATCCCAACTTGCTCCCCTTTAATGCTGAATTGTAATGCTGGTTTTTAGACTTTGCACCCTTGGGCACTGATTTCCAGTGTCCGGTATTCGTGATCTGACCCCTTAATCCTGTAGAAATTGACGAACCCTGGACTAGAATATTTAAATTTGCTTTAAGGCTATAGCCTGAGAACTGCACCCTCATGGCATGGAAAATCAAATGTCACCAGTGGACAGCAGTACTTAGTGTGCCATCAGGTGGTATGACAAATTAAAACATGGCTTCAGGCCTACTGTGCGTAGCCTTCCAGCAGCAGCTGGGACTCTGCTGCACTGTAAATATGCAGGCAGACCAGTTAAGGTGGACCAAGGAATTTAATTTAATCAAGAGAAAATCAGTGTTTTCATGAATTACTGTAAGGGAAGACCTGGAAAAAGCAGCCTTTTGTCCCCCTCGTCAATTTGGCACAAAACCTGGTGGAAGGGAAGATACCCTCAGAACAGGTTTTAAGTGATCACAGAGGAGGCAACTGCTCATTACTCTGACCACATTACGTTGGCTCTGCACAATGGAAGAAGACTTTCTGTATCTTGGATTTTGAGGATTTTTTTCAGTAGGCAATCAAGGACTGCAGAAAACCTGTGTAGAGTTGCCCCTAGCAACATATACCCCATTGGCTAGGGTGTGCCCAGGAGTCACCACCACAAACTAACTGGTGCCACTCATAAATGTGGCAATCCAAGGCACCATGCCCAGAATCCTCTCTGGACCTGCAAAAGATCAGAAGAGGACTGCACCTGCTGTTTGTGACCTGAGAGGAGCCCTGAAAGACTGGACTTGCTTCCTCTCGTACCCAGGAAAATGAAGTGGACTCCAAGGGTCAGTTGGGTGAGCTGCTGTAGGACAACAGGGACACAGCAATCAGCAAGAGGCATTTTCTTCAAGCACCCATCTAACCAGTGGCAACTGATCCTGGACCAAACTGGACTTTGCTTTGGCCCATGCTGAACAATCTGAGAGTAAATAAATGTTTTCACTGAGGTCCTGGGGCCTTAGAAGTGTACCACTGTGGTTACTTGAGCACCAAAAGAAAGTTTAGAAACGTAATCAGACTTTTTGACTTCCAGACTTTTTACCAGGGCCAATCCACTTGTTGTATCTGATGAAGGCTTCACTGCATTCATCCTCAATTTATGCCTAGGGTCTGATCTACAGCTTCCACATGCTATCATGGGTGCTTTGTGCTTTTTTGCGCTATTTCTACTTATAAACTTAAAAAGCATATCTCCAGTTCTCATTCTTTGGTGTTTATCACTTTGGGATCATTTTGCATATTAAATGTGTCCATATTTTTGTAAAATGGAGTGGGATTTTTATTTTGTTGTGTCTTTGACTTTTTCCCTGTTTTGTTACTTCTAAATGTTTTACATATTTTCTCTAAATTAGGCTTGCCTGATTGATCTCAGGATAAAATTATTTTAACCTTTGACTGGACCTACAAGTTAGTTACTTTTATTGCTTTTGGTGAATTTACATCCACACAAAAGGATGATGGATGAAGAACTGAAACTTTTCAAACACTCTCCCCAAGTCACAAAACTGGGTTCTATCAATTGTTTTTCCACTCTCCATGCTAACCCAGTTTGGACCCAGCCATATGCAAATCAGTCTTGGCTCTGCCCCCCATGGGAGCAGTCCAGCCCAAACTGCTAGGTCTGGCCCTCCCTGGACCGCGCACCAAAAAGATTGTCACACCCAGTGCCACCAGCGCTAAAGCTGGACCTGCCCTGTACACACACACACATTGCTGCAGAGGTGACTACGCTGCTTTCTTTCACTTACTTGGGACTGTCTGCGCTTATGTTGGAGATATGATGGCATATTTAATAGAGGAGGACTCATACATTACTCTTTTGGGCTCTGCTAAACAGATTCCAAAATCTGAGTCACACCTTACCATATGATCCCTGCTACTAGCGAAGTAGAGTGTAGAAAAGAACTTGGGGGAGGCTTACCTACCTTATAGCTTGGAGTGGCTAAACAACCTGGTGATATGTAATGATTAAGCTAACACTTACGCCCTGAGGCAACCCCCTCACCAAGACCCAGAGATAAGGGGACCCTCAGAATGTACTTGACAACCGCCCAACAAGCCAACAATGATGAATTGGATGCAGGGGTACCAGGCTGAGCTGAACTGTACTATACTTGCAAGTGTCTGAGACCACTGTGCTGACCCCCCCGGGCCATCATTGAATCTCTGACATGCTGGAATGTTGCATAAATGGCTGGCTGGCTATGTTCCTTCAAGTCCACCATGCTGTTGAAGCAATGGTCCTATTATCATATGTTTAATGGAAAATGTATGCTACTATGCATGTCAATGGACAATGGTATGCCAGTCGTAACAGTTTGGATATCACAGGAGCAATACTCCATCACTGCTTCCTTGTATGATGAAGTATGACATACTGTTTTGTTCTCTTCTCTTTTATTTTGGTTTGATTTGTAAACCTCTTTGGAGTTCTGTTCGTAATAAGAAAATGAAAAAAAAATTAAAAAGAAGGGCATGTGTCGCCCCCCAAAGGGGTCTCATGACTGTTGCCCATTTCTGCCCCCCTAGGGGGCAGATCAGCCTACTTTTTTTGGCCCACCTACCCCCAACGGGGAAAGAATCTACAAAGATGCCATGGATTTTTTTCTTTTTGGGGTGATGGCCCCTTTGGTAAGGGTCACTCCTTAAAGGGCGTACACAACTGTTGGCCATTTCTGCCCCCGTTTGGGGCAGATCGCCCTATTTTGTTTTGGCCCATCTGCCCTGTGACTCCTTGTGGTTTTGGCAGTGGTTGACCTGCAGTTCGCCTACTTGTATGTTTTGGGTAAGAAAATACTATTTACTCCGAATGAGTATCATTGCCATGCATGAATGACTTTTTTATAAATGATGTCCTAAATGCAGGATTGTGTGTGCAATTGTCCTTAGATTTGTGCACAATGATATTTGTGTTGTCTTATGTGTAATTTTGTTTTCTTTTTCCTTTTTAGTGGAATATCATTGGTGCTTGCTATGTCTGTGCAGAGTAGTTGCTGGTGAGTCTAGCTTTTTGAGACAAGTGAGTGGTATAGATTTTGAGTACATAACTCTTTGTGATAAAGCCACACTTTGTTTATTAATTAAATTATTCTTCACAGTGCTGGTTGTTGGTGGCTCATTTGTGAAGTTACTTTTCTTAGGTAGGATAATGGCTAGCTGCAGAGTGACTGCTCATCTGGTTGTTGGTATGCTTTTTGTGTTGTCTTCTGGCTATAATTACGAGACTGACTCTGCATCTGAGGCAGGAAAGGAAGTGCAAGATTCTGGCAGTGAATTTTCTGTCCGAGAGCAAACATCTGATGATGAAGCAATTCTCAGTGTGGATCAAAGCCCATAATTATACTATTTTAGCACCTCATTTGTGTCATTTTATGATGCAAAAGCGGAGCAAACTTACAAAATACGATTGTATTTTGTAAGTTTGTGCCACTTTTGCATCACAAAATTATGCAGGCCTAAGTGCCTGTTTTAGAGGAGGACACTGATGTGCCAATAGTGAAGCAGCATGGAGCTGAAAGGCTTCCCATTGGAAGACCTGAACTCTGGGTTGCCCCAAACATGAAGCTGCTGGAGTTACTGGTCTCCCAGGGTGTAGAGCGAATATGGACAACTATTTGTCTATCAATTTCTTTCAGTTGTCTATGGAAGATGTATTTTTGGAGGAGATTGTTGAGCAGACTAATTTGTATTCTGAACAGTATTTGAGGGACAACAGTGCCAGACTTAGGCCACACTCTAGAGCTAGCCAGTGGATTCCCACAAATCTGGAAGAGTTGAAAAAGTTCTTGGGTTTATGTTTTTTGATGGGGTTGATAAGGGAGCTGTCACTACCTTTGTATTGGTCTACTAGTCCCTTGACGGCAACATTTCCTGCAACCATGAGTTGTAATCCGTATCTGGTTCTTCTTCGGATGCTGCATTTTGTTGATGATGCTTTAGCGTTGCCACGAGATCACCCTGATTCTGACCGTCTTTTAAGATTAGGCCTGTCCTTGATCACTTTGTAGATCGGTTTTCAGAGGTCTGTGTTCCAGGTTTAGAAATAGCTGTGGACGAGTCTTTGGTCCTGTTCAAGGGCCGTTCGGTTTTTAGGCCGTACATTCTTAGCACGAGAGCACATTATGGAATTAAGATGTATATGCTGTCAGAAAGTAGTACAGGATATGTTTATAATTTCTTGGTCTAGACTGGTAGAGATGCCAGTATTGAGCCCCCTGGTTATCCGTCCGCTTTTGTTAGTGAGAAAATTGAGTGGGAACTTGGTAGACAACTGTTTAACTAAGGTCACCATTTGTACCTAGATAACTTCTATACTGGAATGCAATTGTTCAGGGAATTGTTCAAAGTAGACACTGTTGCTTGTGGCACAATCCACTCTAACCGTTAAGGCTATCCATTGGAGCTTGTATATAAAAAACTTGAGAGGGGATAGTGCATTACCTTACAAAAGGATGAGCTGCTAGCTGTGAAAATTTCAGACAGGAGGGATGTCTACATGCTGATTTCAATCCATGATGAGCGTACTTCCCCTGTGACTGTTTGGGGTCAGGTTGCTGAAATGCGCAAACCTACATGCATTTTAGACTACAATAAGCACATGGGTTATGTAGATAGACTAGATCAGAAGTTTGAACCTTACGTTGCTGTTCATAAGGCTTACTTTTGGTATAAAAAGTTGGCTGTACATCTCTTCCATTGAGCAACTGTTAATGCTTTTTTTGTGTTCAAGGACTGTTCCCCTGAGTCAAAGATTACATTCATTACATTTCAGGAGTCTGTTGTAGAGAGACTTGTTGTGATGAAACATGTAAGAGTTCCTAGAGAAGCAGTGGTGGAGGATGTGGCAAGATTGAAAGATTGCCACTTTCCTGATCACATTCCTCCCATGCCCCAAAAAGACTTTCCTGCTAAGAAATGTAGAGCTTGTGCCCGAAGAGGTATCCGGAGGGAGACTCATATGTATTGCCCCGATAGTCCTTGTAAGCCTGGGCTGTGTGTGGCTGGCTGTTTCAGAAGTTACCACACCCAAAATAATTATTTGGTACTACCATGAGCGTAAATGTAAACTGCCTGTTCTATATTGTTTTCAAATTTTTGTTCAGTTTCGCAGTTGGCATTAATGTCATGTATTTAGTTAGAGCTTTTGTGTTTGTAGTTTTGTACTTACTTATAATTAGTGTTTTCTTTTTTGATACAAAAAAGTGATGGTGGTGTGTGTGGCGTGCTGCTTGGCTGGCGGTGAGTGTGGAGTGGCGCTTGGCTGGCAATGTGCATGGACTGGCGCTTGGCTAGTGATGTGTGTTGAGTGGCACTTGGCTGGTGGTGTAGTGACTTTCTGTTGGCCACTACAACCCACCTGCTAGCCAAACGCCAGTCCACATACTCCATCAACTGGTATGATTGCTGTGTCAGGCATGTGGGCATATGAAAGTGATGGGCCCTTGAATTAGCGCTGTGCGTTGATGTGAGTGTTGTAATGTGCTGTGCCTGCAGCTTGTGCTGTGAATGATCTTGTGCATGTCACATCTGAAAGGTGTGTGAATGGACTGTAAAGTGGTTGGTGCCTTGTAGTGGCTTTACGGCTCACAAGCTGTGAGTCATTGGTTGAAATTTTTGGCCTTTGGGTTATTAACTGTGCATTTCATTTTTCTGAAATCTCTTGTTCATAAAATCTGGGCCCATATTTATACTTTTTGACGCTAAACTGCGCTAACGCAGTTTAGCGTCAAAAAGTTTTGCGCCGGCTAACGCCATTCTGAAGCGCCATGCGGGCGCCGTATTTATTGAATGGCGTTAGCCGGCGCAAGCAGACCGGCGCTGCCTGGTGTGCGCGAGAAAAACCACGTACACCAGGCAGCGCCGGCGTAGGGGGAAAATGGCGCATGGGCGTCTTAAAATGGGGCAAGTCAGGTTACGTCGAAAAAATCGTCTTAACCCGACTTGCGCCATTTTTTAACGACGCCCATCCCCCATCAACATGACTCCTATCATTGTAAAGATAGGAGTCATGCCCCCTTGCCCAATGGCCATGCCCAGGGGACTTCTGTCCCCTGGGCATGGTCATTGGGCATAGTGGCATGTAGGGGGGCACAAATCAGGCCCCCCTATGCCAAAAAAAATTATTAAAAATAAAAAATAAAATACTTACCTGAATGTCCCTGGGGTGGGTCCCTCCAGCCTTGGGTGTCCTCCTGGGGTGGGCAAGGGTGGCAGGGGGGGTCCCTGGGGGCAGGGGAGGGCACTCTGGGCTCATTTTGAGCTCACTTGTCCCTTAACGCCATGCCTGACCCAGGCGTTAAAAAGCGGCGCAAATGCGCCGTTTTTAGCCACGCCCACTCCCGGGCGTCTCTTTTGCCCGGGAGTATAAATACCACGTAAAGGCCTGGGAGTCATTTTTTAGACGGGAACGCCTCCCTTGCATATCATTAACGCAAGGAAGGGGTTCACGCTAAAAAATGACGCACATTCCGGGAACTTTGGCGCTATTCGCCTCTAACGCCATAGTATAAATATGGCGTTAGTTGGCGTTAGTTTAGCGTCGAATTTGCGTCGAAAAAAACGACGCAAATTCGGCGCAAACGGAGTATAAATACGGCCCCTGATCTATTGAACCATCACTCACCCCTGTGCCAAATCTAACCAGTATGTATGGTAAAATAAAAATTAAATAACCTGCTTCACTGTAATCAGGCGTCGAAGTACACTTGTGACATGTTAGGTGTCTCGGGTGGGACCCCGATGAGGAAGCATGCCACCAACTAGATTGGTGGGTGTGGGGTCTTTTAATGTATCCTAAGGGTGTTTCTTTTCAAACTTTTGAGTGTTTGGAACATCACAGAAGTAAGAGTTTCGGTATTATGCTCGCTTCTTGTCTAGGGAAAAGGTACCAACTCTAGATAAGTTTGAAAAACAGAAACCTGGTGGAGTACAGGAGTTTCTTAGCCACAATGCCATGTAAACCTTAAAACATGACTAAAATCACACATTTTTCTTGCATTTCTGTACCATATTCTCTCACAAGCAAAAATAATCCAGAAACTTCTGCCACCCACTGTTCCCCCTCCCTCCTGATAAAAATGCTACCTCACTTTTGTGGGTGAGCCAAAACACAACGTGGACACATCAAAATGATCTATTACAAAACTATCTGTTTTTGCAGGGGGGAGGGGACATCTGCGTTCTTGGTCCCTGGCGCAGATGTCATCTAGGAAACCTACCAAACCCAGATATTTTGGAAACTAGATACCTGGTGGAGTCCAGGGAGGTGTGGATCCCCCAACATTTTCTTACCCAGACTTCTCTGCAAGCCTCAAAATTTGCTTAAAAAAGCACATTTTCCTCACGTTTCTTTACGGGATCACCACACCGGCTCAAATTTCCTACTAGGTTCCTACTAAGGTTCCCCTAGGTGTCTTGTTTTAAAAAACGCACAGGTTTGGTAGGTTTCCCTAAGTGCTAACCTACAGCTCAAAATCTACAGCTGGGCATTTTCCAAAAAAACTTCACTTTTCAATGTAAAAATGTGATGTGTCCATGTTGCGTTTAGGGTGTGTTTCCTATCACGGGCACTAGGCCACCCACACAAGTAAGGTACTATTTTTATCGGGAGACTTAGGGGAATGCTGGATTTAAGGAAGTTTGTTGCTCTCCTCAGGTTTTAGAACTTTCTATCTCCGAAATATGAGGGAAAAGTATTTTTCTGCCAAATTTTGAGGTTTGCAAAGGATTCTGAGTAACAGAACCTGGTGAGAGCCCGACAAGTCACCCCATCCTTGATTCCCCTAGGTGTCTAATGTTAGGTTTCCATTTGTGCCGGTTGAGCTGGAGGCTAAAATCCACAGCTAGGCACTTTGCAAAAAACAGTCCAGTTTATATTAGAAAAATGTGATGTGTTCACGTTGTGTTGTGGGGCATTTTCCTACCGCGGGAACTAAACCTACCCACACAAGTGAGGTACCATTTTCATCAAAAGACTTGGGGGAATGCTGGGTGGGAAGAAGTTTGTGGCTTCTCCCAGATTCCAGAACTTTCCATCACTGAAATGTGAGGAAAAAGGATTTGTTTGCCAAATGTTGTGGTTTGCAAAGGATTCTGGGTAACAGAACCTAGTGAGAGCCCCACATGTCACCCCATACTGGGTTTCCCTGGGAGTCTTTTTTTAAAAAATGCATAGTTTGGGTAGGTTTCCCTAAGTGCAGGCTGAGCTACAGCCCAAAATCCACAGCTCAGCACGTTCCCAAAAAAAACTGGCAGTTTTCAATGTAAAAATGTGGTGTGTCCATATTGTGTTTATGGGCATTTCCTGTTGGGGGCATTAGTCCTACCCTCACAAGTGAGATACTACTTTTATCAGGAGACTTGGGAGAATGCTAGGTGGAAGGAAGTTTGTGGCTTCCCTCAGATTCCAGAACTTTCATCACCGAAATGTGAGGAAAAAGTGTTTTATTGAGAAATATTTAGGTTTGCAAAGGTTTCTGGGTAACATAACCTGGTTAGAGCCCCACAAGTCACTCCAACCAGGATTCTGCTTGGTGTCTAGTTTTCCAAAAATGCACCGTTCTGGTAGGATTCCATAAATGCTGGCTGAGCTTCAGCCCAACATCCATAGCTAAGCACTTTCCAGAAAACACGTCAGATTTCAATGTAAAAATGTGATGTGTCCATGTTGCGTTTTGGGACATTTCCTGTCATGGGCACTAGGCCTACCCACACAAGTGAGGTACAATTTTTATAAGAAGGCTTGGGGGAATACTGAATAGAAGAACAAGTGTTATTGCCCATTGTGTTTCTCTATATTAATTCCTTCCAAATGTAAGACTCTTTACAGTTTACCAAATGAATTGCTGTGTACCAGGTATACAATGAAAACCCAATGTCAAGGTGCAGCTCATTTTTTGGTTCTGGGTAGCTAGGGTTCTTGATGAAGTCCTATATATCCTCACAACCAGAAGAGTCCAGCAGACGTAACAGGATAGTGCTTTCAAAAATCTTTCTGGAATAAGTTACCAAAGAAAACGTAGAAAGAAATTGCTGTTTTTTTCAACTCAATTCCAATATTTATTTTTTATTTCAGCTGTTATTTTCTGTAGGAAAACATTGAAGGATCTACACAAATGACCCCTTGCTGAATTCAACATTTTGTATAATTTTCAACAGTTTTAGCTATCCAGGATCCACCATTGTTTTCATAAGCATTTCTGTCACTAACTGGAAGGAGGCTGATAGCACAAATATAGTAAAAATGGGGTATCTCAATAAAATGCCAAAATTGTGTTGAAAAATGTGGTTTTATGATTCAAGTCTCGCTGTTCCTGAAATCTGGGAAGATGGTGATTTTAGAACCGGAAACCCTTTGTTGATACCATTTGCAAGGAAAACCCAATTTTTCTTCTGCAGCACTTTCCCCCCCCCAAAGAAAATTTTAGCTGTATTTTGGCGAATTTCTTTGTCACCTCCAGGGCAACCCACAAACTCTGGGTGCCTTTAGAATCCCTAGGATGTTGGAAAAAAAGAACACAAGCTTGGCATGGATAGCTTATGTGGACAAAAAGTTATGAGGGCCTAAGCGGGAACAACCCGAAATAGCCCAAAAAAGGCGTGGCACAGGAAGGGAAAAGGTCTGGCAGCAAACGGGTTAAAGGATCAAAAACATTACGTCAAATTGATTTCTGTTTTATCACAACGTTATTTCAATAACCAAGTGCAAATTTCAGCATGCAAAAGGTTTGCAAATGTGACCTGTTTAAGATTGTTTAGAGTTCAAACCCTCATATCTATGGGTATTACAGGAAAGGCATGTTCCACCATAGATCAGGAATGCAGGGTTCAAGCTTATTAATAAACTTTTAAACAAGCACTTACTAGCTATTACATAATTATCAATTTCACACGGTCAAATATAATATGCATAATACATTGTAACATTTTCATAGAAAGAAAATGTTGTGCAATGGTTTGAAATATTACTGTCATTAAATTATGACTTACTAGAATCTCATTCACAAAATTATATGGTTGATGTTTCCATAAAGGCAAACTTTAAGGAGAAATTAACTTTAAAAAGTGTGAGCTATGACCTCCCTAATGCCATCTTGATTTTCAGTTTCTAGCATAGTGAAAATATTTGTTTATAATTCCGGGTGGAGATTTCCTCATGGTAAAGCAAAGGGAACACTTCCCTCTACTTTGCAAAGGGACATCCCTTCCTCTTCCTATGGTGCAGTATAGGGAACAGTAAAAAATAGTTTACTAAACATGGAAAAAATTTGTTCACCTTTTTAATGTTAAATAATATTATAAATGAACCTTATAAATTTATTTCAAATGTAGAACAGAAATAAATGCTATAGCGTTAATAAATTTTTAAATATTATATTATAAATATTCCCCACTTTGCAACCACTCCTCCATCACTCCCACATTCACAACTAAAATGTATACCTATATGTTTGTGTAGGTGCTCCACAGTCAGGCCAAAGATCTTTGCCCAGAAAGATATTGAGGGGTAGATGCATAAGGCATCTGCACATAGATTGTGAATAGCTTTTTGTAGCACTGCACAACATACTACAAATTGCAGCTTATGAATTGAATTGATATTTTTTTCAAACGAATGCAAGCACCTCTTTTCACAGAGATCAATGCCTGTAACCGACCCATCTCTTGTATACCTCCTTCGAGTACCCATAGTTCTACATTTTAAGTGTAAAAGTGGAAGTGAGAAGCATTTCCTCCCACAAAGTAGGAAGTAGGAAGATAACTTTAAGGCGGGGCACTGGTGGTGAGTCACAAATACTAAACAAATCGAGAAAATTGCAAGATAGTTCCACTTCACTAACATAATATCCACATCTACTTTGGAGGCTCTACAGCACAACTCTACTACATTCAAACCTTGGAGTAAATCACACACCATACATGGCTACTCACAAGTACTGCAATGGAAACTCACAGACATCAGTGGAGGCAGACATTAACACACTCAGCACCATGTCCTACACCATAATAAATCACTATGAAAATAACAAATGACTATGAAAAGCAGGAAAGAATGGTCAAATAACTTTACGTATTGCAGCCAGCTAAACATGCAAAGCAAATTGAAACGATTTTTAAAAATTGACCGAAATTATGTAAATAATGGTCAAGTAGCTGTACACATTTGAGATTTCCTTTTACATCTTTATGTATAAGTATTTATTTACTTATTTAAAGAGTTTTCTAAAGTGCCAATATGACCCAAGGCTATCAGAGCACTATAAAATGCTAAAAGTTCCACAGTGTAAAAACAAAGGTCCTGATAATAAAAAAATAGTGAACTTCAATATAATTAGTAATTTCACACTTTATTACATTGAATAAAGAACAGACCTTCCCCATACTCCAACTTTATTGTTGCTTGGATGGACCATCAAAAGGTAAACATCTCTACCAGTTATGCTTAGTTTGGGACGAGTGCCAAGTAAAGTCATGTCATGCTGTCTGTTGGAAGTGAGAAGGTTAATGAGAGAGTTGTGCTTCATTGTCAGTCCTAGTGGGTATGACAAAATCATGGTCATTGGCTAACTGGGATGTCCTCATAGTGTAGGAGGAATCTTTTAAAAATCTTTTAAACCTCCTTTTTAAATGTAATGACAGATGGGTTCCTATGAATCAGGTGGAAGAGAGTTTCAGGTTCCATGGGCTGAGCTGGAGAAAGTGCAGGCGTAGGTGCTTTTTTTCTTCAGTCTTGGTGGTTCCAGTAGGAGGGAGCTGGAATCAATATTGTCTGCCTCCAGAAATGGTGAGAGTGAGCACTGGTAATTGAAATGTGTAGGACTTCAATGGCAAGCCATTTGAGAGGTACGAGAGAGGGTGTAATGTGATCAAAGCATTAAGTCCTAGTTATCAGTCATGCTGCAGCATTGAGAACTGCCCTGGGAGGAGCAAGGTTAGATTGTAGTATTCTGTTTAGGGTTACAATTTAATAGTCCAGTGTGTATATCAATAGGCTTGGCACCATATTCATGAAGTCTGGTGTTTTGATGAAAAGTTTCACCTTCCTCAGGACACTGAACTGGGACAAAACATTGAGGGTGGATGTGCTGATGTGGGCTTTCATGTTGAAATTTTTTTCATGGCTATCTTAAGGGATTTCATTGATTAGATGATGACTGGTTTGCATTTGAGGGTGTCTTAGTGGTTGAGCCATTCCTGTACATGTGGATAACTGTGGAGGAGGGAAATGCGGAGGAATTCTGTCTTCAGGGAGTACAGTTTGAGGTGGTTCTGGGCTAGCCACAATTTGATGCTTGTCAGGGTGTTGTTGAGAAGGATTATTTCATTGGGTGAGGATATTCTTTCCATACGTATCTGAGTATCATCCACATAAATGTGGAATGCAAAATTCGAATGATGAAGGATCACTTTCAGTGGTCCCATGTAGAGGTTAAAGAGTGTGTGAGATATGGTGGAGCCTTGTCGGCCTAACTGGTGGCGAGCTACATAGGGACCCCCCCCCTAGTTTAAGTAGCAGACTTGAAATTTGGTCAACAGCCTCCCTACTAAGAGTTTGACTCCCAAGTATTTGATAGTTTGGTAGTTTATCTACAGGGAGGCAGGAGATATTTAGGGAGTTTGATTAATTACGGTAACTCCATCTCCTCGATAATCAACCCAGTCAGGTCATTTGAGGGAGATGCTGGGGAGTGATTGAACCAAGTTTCAGTCAGAAATACAATACCTAGACTATGTGAGATGATCACCCAAGCAATGTCTGTGACATTTTTAACCACTGATCTGCAATGGTGAAGCATGCATTCAAGGGTATCCCCTGGTGCTGAGGAAGGAGCTGCATGATCTGGTATCAAAGAGACCATGGTGAGGTTTGCCAGGCTCTGGCTATGATTATGCATATGTGGTGTACTTGTATTAGTGTTAGCAATGACATAGATGTCATATGATGGCCTCACTGTAGAATTGTGGAAGGGATTCAGGTTCCACCTCTGACAGCCTGCTGTGTGATCGTGTGCCCCCTTGGGTATTGTTGGGTATTTGTATAGAGAGTCAGGGTTGAGTGGCTTCCTGGGATAAGTAACACAGGGTGGTCCAGGCTTGTCCAATTTGTTTTACAGACAACGTATATGGGAGTGTGGCTAGGTAATGGAAGAGGACAGATGGGTTCAGACACTCACTTGACTTTCAGGACTAGTTTGTGTTATCTGATGGGAAGCCAGAGTTGACAGAATGCTGGTCAATAATGGGCCCACCTGTGGTGTGGATGCCATGGCTGACATCATATAGTGTGAGGAACATTAGGTCTGTCACCTTGCAGAAGGTCTTATGGGTTGAGTGGGGAGGGGAAGACCATTGCTCAATGCTGTGTAAGGACTGTCCATGTGAAAAACAGCTTCCCAGTGGGTTTCCATTGGTGGTTATGATCCCAAAGAGGGGCTGAGATGTGGGACTGTGGGTGAAGATATTTGAAAGAGGGGCTGTGATATGTGGGACCTGAGATATGAAACCCACTGGTTGTGTGAAGACAATTGGGTTGTAGAAGCCACTTTTTGGATTTATGTGGGAAGCGTCCCTATGATGAAAAGAGTCTGAATGGAAGGGGGAAGGGCGGCCATTGGTATGGAGGTTTCTGGCAAGGGAAGAGGGAATGAGATTCTTGGACGTGGTCTATCCAGGGGTAGGATGTTTTGCCCTAATGAGGGACATTCATTGGTGGGCTTTGGCTTACATAGGTGGAGGTATGTGAACTGGTATGCCTTGCTATCAAAATGGTGGGAAGTAGTGATGTCAAGACTCAAGGCTAGCTTAATCTGATGAAAGTGATAGGGTGCAGATGATTTATCACTCAACATCACACTGAATTACATATCATGATGTTTATTTCCAAACGTACATGCACACACACACACATGGTCACACACTCTCACACTTTGACAACGTACCCAACTAGGCCTGATGAATGACTTCAATGCATCTTCCATCACAAATGGAAGAGGACAGAGCCAGGGACTTAACTGTATACATTTGCTCACACCTGTATTCATTGTCAGGTGTGAATTGTAATGTCTGGGTCCTTTAATCGAGGTATCAAGACCCATATGTCATAAGAAGACTGCATTGCTTTGGAACACTAATTTGTGTTGTGATCATGAGGTCATCTTTCTGCTCATCTTCGCATTGGCAGCCACAAGTATCAGCAAATGTCTCTGTGCACCCTTAACAGAAGCAAGGATGTGTTCTGTACTTAGCACACTTCAATGCCACAGTGATGAACCTTTTCCAATATTGTCTATTTGCTCTTCTCCCAATACGTGGCCTCAAATTACCACCTTGTGGGCAATACCTGCCTTTGGTCAGTTTCAATGATCTTTTTGGGTGTACAGTGATGTGTGCATGCAGTCCATAATAATATACAACCATATGTAGTAGCATATATATATTAAAAGATGGCCTTATTCACATTTGATGTTGAGTGGCATTTCTTATTTTACAGTAGGTTTAACATGGTGCCCCTCTTGTTTTGCTCAGAAATGGCTTTGCCTAGTTTTTGTGAATAGTATAACTGTAATCTGATCGTGAGGCACAATAAAGGTGACTGTTAGTGTGTCTCATGATGGACTTGTTGTCAATTTATTATTCTGTAACCTTTATGACAATCAGGGAGCGCTTCCCTACTTATATCATAGAATCCATTCTGCATTTAAAATCATTGATGCTCCACATTTTGATGCCACTTTCATTATAATTTCACAATGATGGTATGGTTTAACCCTCTTTAAATGTAGTGTGCTGTGTTCTAAATCTTAAATTCTCAATGTGTGTGACATTGAGACTTGTGAGCAGACCATCTACCAAATTGGCATTGCACTGTCTTCTGTGTAGCAGTTGGTCTGTTGTGGGGATCTAGTTTGGAAATACTTTGTAATTCAGTTACCTTTTCAGACTGAATTGTGTGATCAGTGTTGATGCCAGTATCTGTTTAGGTACAGTTTTAGGACAAATGATAGGCGGAAAATAATTTACTGCATTTTTTGCCTCAAGTTATCACAAGGGTGCTGAAATGAAATACAGCATTATTGAGAGAGAGAGGCATTAGCATGTTTTTAGGCAGTACAGAAATTCAAAACCTACCCACAGTGTACCAGTTTTACACTGATAACAAACCTTTAGTTTATTTGTTAAATGGGAATGGGGATTATAAGCCACAAGAGTATAATTTCACTGTTAAATATGTAAAAAGGGGAGCGAAGTTTAGGGCAGATTGACTTTCTAGAATGCCACTACAGGGAAGCTGTAATGATTAACATGAAGACAAGGAACAAGTGTATATTGTGGGATTTATGGATGCTGTAAGAGACTGTGATGAAATAAGTTCAGAAAAAGATTGGTTAGAATCAGCTGAAGAAGATAATTTACTCAGACGTGTGATCAAATGTTAGGGAAGGATGGCCAAAAGACAGGTGTCTCATTTCTGACATACATGCATGTGCACAAGTGGCTTCAGAACTCGCTTGTGAAAATGGTATTCTTGTTGAGGCAACTATTTTTTATTCCACCAGTGGGTCTAAGAAATTATTTTGAAAAAGAGACACTTAGGTATAACCTCCACATGCAAAACAATGTGCCAATTTTACTGATGGCCAGGTATGGGCATCGAAGTTCGTAAGTTAATTGATATGTATCTTGAAAGTTTAATATCTGACAAACATTGGAAGGTACATGGGAAGCCTTTATGTCCTGTACCTTTACCAGATAGATCCTGGGAGAAGGTATCCCTTGATTGCTCAGGTCCTTTCATATTACTACCTGAAAACATTACGTTTTTAGTTGTATTAATCTATCATTACTCCAAACGGTTTCACTATGCTTTTGCAGATTCAGCATCCACAAAAAGGCCTTGAAATTTTTGTAGAACGTATCTGATGTTGAGGGGCCTTCAAAGTATATTGTAATCAACACTGGCACACACAGTCTCATGAGATGTGTAATTTTCTTACTTCATATGATATAAAGCATCTCCAAGTAGCACTTTACAGTCCAGCTTCAAATGGACTTGTTGAGAGAGCAAATCGTATATTTAAAAAGGGAATACAGACCAGTCTGTCAGCTGAAGTTTTGGTGGACAAGCATATTAAGTAGAAAGATTGGTCCTATTTGACCACACCACATTTCACCACTGGAATGACTCCTTTTAGACTTTTAAGAGATAAGGATCCCAAAGTGTCCATTCTTTCTCATTGGTTGACTTCCTCAGACCCTCATAAGACTGACAAAGACGCTTCTATCTGTTAGGAATGGGGTCAAGGAACCTCACTCTAGTCAGGGCAAAGGAGAAACACACCTGTTTAACCCCCACTCACCACCTTGGTAGCTTGGCACGAGCAGGCAGACTTGACTCAGAATCAATGTGAAGAGTATTTGTACCAACACACACAGTAATACAGTGAAAACACTACAAAATGGACATCACACCAATTTAGAGAAATAGGTAATATTTATCTAAATCAAACAAGACTAAAATGACAAAAATCCAGCATACAGAAGTCAAGATATGAATTTTCAAAAGAATAAGAGTCCTCCTCCATATAAAACAATGGAAACGATGATTTCGCACAAAGTACATGGTTAGCGAAAAAAATAAAGCCGCACAGGTGAGCGTGCATCAGAAAAGGCATTTCTTTCCACGGTTGGGTAAGCGATGTGTTGTTTCTCTCCTTCGCAAGAGACCGATGCATCGTTTTCCAAACGGGGCACCTCAGATCCACTCAGAGTCGGGTTGGCTTTGACACTCAGGGTTGATACTTGAAAAATCCTGTCGCACAGTGTTAGAAAACAACGCTGCGTGGAGTTTGCATGGTTGTTTCTCCAGCCGCTATGAGTTGATCTCCCAGCTGTTCTGCAGGTGGAGCGTTGATTTTAGTCACGAAGCCGGCGATGCATCGTTTATCAGCTGCATTGTAGATGGTGCGTCTAAAATTTCCCTGCACATCGTTCTGTGCATGGATTTTTAGCTCTTGTCCGCCAGCTTCACCATTCAAGGGCCCAGGGCCTGTATAGGACACCACTTGGCAGGGCAGGAGTCTCAGCAGAGAGTTCAAATGGTAGCAGAGGAAATCTTTGATGTCCTTGAGACTTCAAAACCGGAGGCAAGCTCAGTTCAAGCCCTTGGAGATTCTTCACAAGCAGGAATATACCAGCCGGTACCCTTTCACAGGCAGAAGCAGCAACTGCAGGATAGCCCAACCAAGCACAGTCATAGGCAGGGGCAACACTCCTCCTCAGATTTTCAGCTCTTCTCCTCGGCAGAGATTCCTCTTGGTTCCAGAAATCTTGAAGAAATGTAAAATATGGGGGGTTGGGTCCACTAATTGTTCATCTTTCTGGCTTTAAAGTAGGCAAACTTCAAAAGAGAGTCTCTGTTGTTCACAAGATCCTGTCTTGCCCCGGCCAGGCCCCAGGCACACACCAGGGGGTTGGAGACTGCATTGTGAGAGGGCAGGCACAGCCCATTCAGGTGAAAGTGACCACTCGTCCCTCCACTCTTGCACAGATGGTTCATCAGGATATGCAGGCTCCCTTTGTCTTACTGTCTAGAGGGGAATCACAAACAGCCCAACTGCCAAAATGACCCAGACAGGCAATCCACAAACAGGCAGAGTCACAGAATGGTTTAAGCAAGAAAATTACTACTTTCTAAAAGCGGCATTTTCAAACTGACAATCTAAAAAAACAACTTCACTGAAGGATGTATTTTTAAATTGTGAGTTCAGAGACCCCAAACTCCATATTTCTATCTGCTTTCAAAGGGAATCTACACTTTAATAATCTTTAAAGGCAGCCCCATGTTAACCTATGAGAGAGACAGGCCTTGCAACTGTGAAAACTGAATTTAGCAATATTTCACTGTTAGAGCATGTAAAACACATCAATACATGTCCCACCTTTAACACATACACTGCACTCTGCCCATCGGGCTACTGAGGGCCAACCTTAGGGGTGCCTTACATGTATGAAAAGGGATGGTTTAGGCCTGGCAAGTGGGTACACTTGCCAAGTCAAATTGACAGTGCAAGACTGCACACACAGACACTGCAGTGGCGGCTCTGAGACATTTTTACAGGGATACTAATGTGGGTGACACAACCATGCTGCAGGCCCCTAATAGCATTTGATTTACAGGCCCAGGGCACCTCTAGTGCACTTTATTAGGGAATTACAAAAAAATCAAATATGCCAATCATGGATAAACCAATCAATAATACAATTTACACAGAGAGCATATGCACTTTAGCACTGATTAGCAGTGGTAAAATGCCCAGTGTCCTAAAGCCAACAAAAGCAGGTCAGAAAAAAATAGGTGGAAGGAGGCAAAAGATTTAGGGATGATCCTTTAAAAAGAGCCATTTCCAACACTATCCATGATAAGGTGAGGAAAATGTACAAAATAAGCAAGATTCTGGCAAATTCAATTATGACAACAAAAAAAAAACTTAAACTGGATTTTAGAGTAGGTAGTTGGCTTTTCATGAAAAAGCCCACCAAGACCTTAAAGAGAGGCTCTAGCTTTTCATTTCCTGTTAAGATAATTAAAGTCTCCAAACATTCCGTACTTCTAGTAGGAAAAGTATGGTGGAAAAAAATCCAAGGTTTACCCATCTCAAATTCTCAAGCTGAAATAATCATCCGTACACAAAGCAAAAGAGTAAGGGATAATATGTTTGGTAATGTTAATGTTAATTATAACAGTGGTGTAGACAATGATGTAATTCCTTCTGTTCCTTTGGAAAGAAACATCAATAATGATTATTCCTCTTCCTCTGACAATACTACAAATGTGACCGAATGTAACATGCCTGCTCAGTTTTATGACACTGTGGATGGAAATTGTGCTTCTGAAAGTAACCAAATCAGAACTGAATAATCATCTGAAAGAACTCACTCTGGGCATGCCATAATATTACCGATGAAACTCAATGACTATACTCTTTCTAATATTGATATGTAAGATCCAGTTCTTTAATATTTAATTGTATCTTTGTTTAGGTATAAGAAAGAGGGGTAGGGTAATGTAGTGTGTTACATTACCAGTATCTTCTATACTCTAAATTGGATCTTGTAGACCATGCGCTCGTGTCCATTCTCGTGAACGCACTCATATGTTGTATTTGTTATGTTCTACTCATTGTATTCTTTCAAAAGTGTTTAGGTCTGCTTCCAGAGAGACATTTATTTTAACAGGAGTTATCCTTGATCCTGCCTCTGAACGGATGTCTCCTGGTCTTGGGCTTCTTTATCAAATAAAGCTTTATTCCTTGTTCTTCACAAACCTACCTGGATCATTAGACACCTCTACAATGTAAAACCTCATATTTGAGATAAAGAGATATCCAAGCAGGTATTGACATATTTGAGCTGCTCTGCATAACAATTGGTCATAATGCTTTCTATTCTAGTATGCTGTTTGTTATAACCTGGTGGGAACAGGTTTTGTGATCACAGTGATGCTCAAATTTATAGCATGCATGTGCTGTGTTCAATCTGTCTGCTACATTCTGTAATAGGTTTAATGTTATCTGTTAATGGATGTGGAGAGTAGTTAGACATGCATTCATTTGTTGACATAGTGCTTCCCAGGAATATGTCTCTTCAGAATCCAATAACTCAGTATTTTGAGAAATCAGAAGTCCTGATGCCCAACACAACACACAGAACAGGGTTCAGCAGTCCAATTCTGTAGTCCACGAAGCAGAAGATGGTATTTTCTTTTTCTCTTCCCCAAACCCTCCTTCCCCTTAAGGACTTACGATAGGGCAGTGTACTCTTCATCGCGGTCATGTTAGTCCTCACTGGGATTGGGGAATTGTCATCCCCCCATCAGAACACCTGGAATTCAGATGAGTGGTTCACACAGGACACTGTGCCCCCAATTATGTGCTGGACCATATACCAATATGATTACTAAAATGATTACCTACTTGATAGGACAAGGCCAGCACTCAAGAATTGTCTGAACAACAATTCTGAATTGTGATGCATTAAAAATATAATTTGATTGCATTGCATGTCTCTAAAATAGCAGCTGCCTGGCATACTCCACTGGACATTAGGAACTTCCCAGACTGTCTGTGGAAGTCTTCATGGCAGTAGACAGATGCTACAGAGGTGGACACTGCCATAGTATAACATCTCTGCCTGTGGGGCAGGCTTGGGCCAATGGCAGTGTCCACCAGCGGTGACAGTCACATACGTGGCAGACGTGGCCACCATCTTCTGTGGAATTCCTCACTTGACTCCTGACACTACTGCCAGCAAGAATTACCTGAGCTGCTGTGTACCACCTCTGGGAGAAATCATGCCTTCTTGCCGGAAGAGCTGGAAAAGCTGGTGGAGGTCCTACTCCTGTTTCATCAGCTCTATGGTGCACAAGAGGAGCAGGTAAGTGCCCCATGTGCCCACTTTTCTCAGCTTTAGTTAGCCTAGGCGTAGGCTCAGTTTGTCAGATTGTGGAGTCAAACCCTGTAGGTGCTGTCAGTGTGCATTAATGGGTAGGTCAGTGGGCATGCTTCCATGTCAAGTGACAGATTAGCAGTCCAGAGGCAAGGTGGTGAGTGTGTATTGAGTGTTCCCTGACCCAACCTGTGGTAAATGCATATATGACTAGGTGAGGTGTCATGACAGCCATACCTAGGCAACTCTTGCCAGAAGATGCTATCAATGTTTGGTCACATGTAATTACATGACATACATGTTGTATGTATTGGTTAATCACTACTTGAGCTCTGTCTATGTTGGCACAGCAATCTCAGGCCACATCTGGCCTTGTTGGCCTGTAGTTCGGACGCCACATAATGACTAACAATGCCCCTCATCTCTGTACATAGACATCCAATGGCAAATGGCTGTAGGCTACATGATGTACTGTGAGGCACATGATTGATGGATGTGGTGTTTTGTGTAGGTCTATCTGCTTAGCCTACAGAGGCCAGGGCCAATCTATTGTCACTCACAGTATCAGTCCAAATGTGAGCCCATACCCTGTTTCCCTGCACAGCATGTGATGGTGCCAAATCATGCCTCAGTGCCAATACGCAACTTTTTGACCCTCAGTCCCCTGATTAGTATGGGAATTGCATTGGGGGCATGGTGGTGATCGCCTTGTTGATCCTACAGCCCTGTTGTCTCTTCCATCCAGCTATAATGTGTCCTGAGCAGGGTGCTTGCAGTTTGGTCATTGCACATCTGCAAATAGTGTGTCGTTAAGTGAGGCGCCATGGGGTATATACAATGCATTGCCAGGCTTCTCTCATGTACTCTAGGTTTAGTGAACACATGTGTAGAAGTATGTATTGTAATGTTGATTTGAGACACAGACACCCACCCCCTGAAGTAGCTGCACATCTGTATCTGCACATGTCCACACATGGACAGGCTTGACTCTTTGTGTGCCCCACATGTCACTCCCTTCATTGTGGTCCAATCGCGATGGGTCAGTCTGTAGGGTGGCTGTCACCTGTAGGGATTGTATGCAGTGGGTGACATTCAAAGGTAGTGGATGTTTGAGTGCTGTTAGAAATGGGGTCTTTGGTTCTCAGTCAGTTTGCACTCTGTCCAAGCAGGGACACTCACTCCAGTCAGGGTAAGGGAGTTACACTCCTAAGGCAACCCCTGCTCACCCCCCTTGGTAGCTTGGCACACGCAGACAGGCTTATCTCAAGGGCAATGTGTAAACTATTTGTACCAAAACACACAGTAATACAGTGAAAGCACTACCAAATGGACACCACACCAGGTTAGAAACATAGGCAATATTTATCTAAATCAAACAAGACCAAAACAACAAAAAAATCAAACATACAAAAGTCAAGATATGAATTTATCAAATAAAAAGAGTCTTACTTCATGGAAAACAATAGAAACATTGTTGTTACACAAAGTACCTGGTTTGTGTCAAAATTAAAGCCACATGGTTGAGCATGTGTCGGAAAAGTCAGCAATGCGTCAATTCCTTAATCCCAAGAAAGGCCGTTCATCATTTCTTCTCTGGTAGGGTAGAAGATGCATTGTTTTTCTCTCCCACAAGTAAGCGATTCATCGATTTCTGGATAGGGCACATTGGATCCACGCAGGTTCACAATAGTTTTGACGGCCAGCGAAGAAGCATGAGAAATCCATCCACACGGTGATGGAAAACCACGCTGCATGGAATTTGCGTTGTTTTCAGCAGCTGCAAGTGGGTTGTGCGTTGTTTCTCCAGCAGTGATACATGTGATGTGTCAATTTCCCAGCTGCGATATAGGTGGTGATTTCAGCCATGAGGCAGGTGACGTGTCTTTTTTACAGTTGCAGGTGGGGCATCGAAATTTAACCCACACGGCTTCCTGTGTGTGGATTGCAGTCCTTGTTCTACCAGCTTTATCTTTCAAGGGCACAGGGACTGGATAGGGCACCACTTGGCAGGGCCAGAGTCTCAGCACAGAATCCTGGTGCTGGCAGAGGAAGTCTTTGATCGCCCTGAGACTTCAAAACAGGAGGCAAGCACTTGGAGACACTTCACAATCAGGAACATATCACAAAGTCCAGTCTTTGTCCTCTTTCAGACAGAAGCAGCAACTGCAGGCCAACCCAGCAAAGCACAGTCACAGGCACATGGGCAGTACTCCTCCTCCAGCTCTTCAGCTCTTCTGCTTGGTAGAGGTTCCTCTTGATTCCAGAAGCAATCTAAAAATCTGGAGTTTTGGGGCCATTATTTATACCCCTTTCTGCCTTTGAAGTAGGAAAACTTCAAAGGACAGTCTCTGTTGTTCACAAAATCCTGCCTTGCCAAGGCTTTGGTTCCAGACTCACACCAGGGGGTTGGAGACTGCATTGTGTGAGGGCATGCACAGCCCATTCAGGTGTACGTGACCACTCCTTCCTCCACTCAGATGGCTCATCAGGATATGCAGGCTATACCCCAGCTGCCTACGTGTCACTCTCTCGAGGGGATTCACAAACAGTTCAACTGTCTGACCCAGACAGGAAATAAACAAGCAGGGAGAGCCACAGAATGGTTTCAGTAAGAAAATGCCTACTTTTTAAAAGTGGCATTTTCAAATTGACAATTTAAAAACCAACTTTACCAAATGTTGTATTTTAAAATGTTGAGTTCAGAGACACCAAACCCTCACTCTCTATCTGCTCCCAAAGGGAAACTGCATTTAAAAGATATTGAAAGCCAGCCCCCATGTTAACCTTTGAGAGAATAGGCCTTGCAACAGCGAAAACCAAATTGGTCAGTATTTCACTGTTAGGACATGTAAAACACATCAGTGCATGTCCCACTTTTAACATACACTGTACCCTGCCCATGGGGCTACCTAGGGCCTACCTTAGGGGTGCCTTACATGTATGAAAAGGGAAAGTTGGGCCCGGCGAGTGGGTACACTTGCCAGGTCGAACTAGCAGTTTAAAATTTAACACAAGACACTGCAGAGGTAGGTCTGAGGCATGTTTACAGGGCTTCTCGTGTGGATGTCACAACCAGTGCTGCAGGCCCACTAGCAGCATTAGATTTACAGGGACTTACTAGTAAATCAAATATGCCAGTCATGAAAAAGCCAATTACACATACAATTTACAGAGGGAACACTTGCACTTTAGCACTGGTCAGCAGTGGTAAAGTGGCCAGAGTACCAAAAACATCAAAAACAGAGTCCAGCACACAGTCAAAACATGGGAAGCAGACACAAAAAAGACAGGGTAGACCACGCCAAGGATGCCAGGTCTAATAAGTGCATTGTTTGCTGGGTGGTTTACTTGTTGCTTGCTACTTTGTGTGATGTATTCTATAGTGTTCCTGGTCAATGTCATGTTGCTAGCTCATGTCCCACAAAAGTCATAGTTGGCCTATATACTCAGTGCAGGGCCTAACCTGGAGAGTGTGTAGGGCACCCTATTAGGAAAAGTTTGCAGTCATGTCCCTGTGTCTAATTACTGCTATGTACCACAGGTAGACAGGATGGTCAAGACAGGATGTTATTAGCTTGGCGCATTGACATGTATGTGACTCAGCCGTTTTGTATGGAACTTGTGGACATGATATCCTGTCTTGTTCTTTGCATCCATGCAGGTCAACGCCCATCAGAAGAGGGGGATCTGGAGAGCCATCACTAAGAAGGTGTGGACCCTGAGGGTCCACAGTCGGTGGAGGGCCCACTGTCTGAAGAGGTGGGAGGGAGTAAGAAGTGGGGCCCTGGAGACCACAGAGGCCCAGCTGGGGCGGTCCTCCCAACGAGGACAGGGAACCAATTGGAAAATGACTCCCCCTAATGGCCCATATTTTGGTGATGGCCAACCTAGAATTGGATGGGTGCTTGAGGGTAGCACAGGAGTCACAAGGGGTGAGTACAATGCAAATTCCTGCATTACCCTCTACCAGGTGATTGAGTGATGGACTGACTGCTCCCCCTGACAATGTAGGATGTGTTATGTGTCACAGATCATCTGGGATCACATTGGTGTGGATGGGCCATGTGTTTCCAATTGTTGTGCTAATCCTTTTGGAGCTGGGACCTAGGATTGAACTGTGTGGACCCCTCAGTTCATTTGCACAATAGGGAAAACAAATGGCTGTGTTTAGTGTACAAATATTCTGCTTTACCTATTGTGATGGGTGTTTGATTTCATCAACAGAGAACTTTTCACAAATGTCACAGTACAAAGGTATGTAGGATGTGGCTCACTGTCCTCTGCCATGTGTCTGGGGATATGTATAGGCAGACATCAGCCACCCAGGGGCATGTTTTCATCATTGTATGTTGGGTGCTGGTATCTCACAGTAGTCTGTGAAGCAAGAGTGTCTATCATACTTGTGAAATGACTTATATGGCTAAATCTTTGTAGCTGTGGCAAACTACTTTCCCATGGTAAGTGGGGAATGTGCATTCTCATGTGTGATGTGTCATCACTGTTGCCAATATTCCTTGTGCCTATGTGTCCGCATGTGCTCCATTCTCACTAGGATGCCGCATTAGATGTGGCATTTGCTAGCCATGTAGATGGGATGATGTCTGTAATCTCTCACATGTATGTGCATGGGATCCGTAATGGTATATCTTCAATGCTTGTCCATTTGCTGTAATGCTCCAGACAGGGCTGTGTCACCATCATACGTCATCTGACAGATACATTCATTCCTCATAGTATTAGTCATATGTAACTGAGTAGCTATGAGGGACATGACAGGTAGGAGCAAGGTGTGGATCCTCTTCAAGATCATTTGTACCCTTGATGTGGAATGATGGTTCTGGGTGCACAGCACCTGTGTGATGATTGTGCCCTGACTGTTGGGCTGCATCACGGATGGACTTGCAGTGATGTTTGCATCACATGTGTTTGGCATCAGGTATTCATCCACAGACAGATACCATGCTTGCCATGTCTGAGATGTGGGTAGTGATGTTGCTTCTCACTGAACAACAAGTTGGAGTCCTTCTATTAGTGATTACAAGGTCTGTGTCACCCCTTTCTGCATGGAACAGTTGTCTACAACAAACACACTCAGATGTAAACAAGGCAATGGGTGTGAGATGTTGGAGGGGGCTGTCCTGTGCCTTACAGGGATATTCTTGTGTGTATTCTGGAGACATCGCTCCATGAGGTTTAGGATCTGAATTATTTGTTGTTCCTTGCAAGACCACATGTGGGACACATCTGAGTATATTTGAGTGAACTTGCTACTACCTCCTTGACTCTTTTTGGGCAGGTGTCACTTGTGGAGTTGTACATTTTTGGGATGTGTCCATGGTGACATGAATGTTTCCATGTCACGTAATCCAGGTATGACACATTTGTACCAGTATTGTCTGCATTTCTGTTTTTGTTGGTGCATTTTAGATGTGTGCAGAGACTTGTATTTGGTAGGATACCTTACAATGTGATGAAAATGTTGTCTACTGGTTCACTGGGGTGTGCTGCATGTGGCACATGCTTGGGGTGGAGTGGTCATCTAGCTGTGGTATAGTTTTTGTGGTAGCTAGGCTTCATCCATGCTATTGTAGTTGTCTGAGACAAAGATCTGCTCATGTGTTACTTTTGGAATTCTAGATGTCATGCATGATTTTGTATTGGCACATGATGGTCACACTTTGCTGGCACTTCATGTGGGAGACCACTTGACATGATGGTATGGGTTGTCTCTCAGAGTTGTGATTGAAGTGTTTTTATGTCCATATTATGACCATACTTCACTTTCTTTTGGCAGCATCAGCACTGGCAGGTGAAGGAGATGGGGCCGAGCCGAGTGGGGAAGCATCTGGCCACTGGACCTCGGGTCAGCACACTAAAGATACAGAGGGACCCAGTGGCCTGAAGTGCGAGGGGAGTGCTACAGGGGAGACTGGATCTGCATGATCCTTGGATTCCTCTTCCAGTGGCCACTCCCTAGTGGTGGGTGACCCATTATGGACCCCCCCAGTACTATGCTTGCCTACCACACCCGTTCTATCGCTGCCCTCCCTGTGGCTCCCTACCCATTTGCCAGTGCTCGCACACCCAAGAGGCTGAGCATCTCCTTTTCCACAGGCACCTCTGCCCCAGCCCCTGTTCCCCCTGCTGACCTCAGTGAGGAGGCTATTGACCTCCTGAGGTCAAACTCTGTGGGTCAGTCTGCCCTTGTGCATGCCATCAAGGGACTCGCAAGCTAAGTCCAGCAAAGCAGCGCGTTCCTGGAGGGCATTCACGTTGCAGTGGCTCCCCTACAGAGATCATTTCAGGCTCTTGTCTCCACACTGACAGCTCTCAGTCACCCCTTATCTTCTGCCCCCACTTTACCTTCCTCTTCCCAGTTCAAATCCCCTGTTCCCTTCCCTACCCAAAGCATACAGACAGACTTCCATGCATTCACCTCACCAGACAAGGGTAGCGCTATAAACAAAAGCTCCACAAGACACACCGGCATGCACACAAACAACATCCACCCACAGACACTGAAACAGTCACAACTTGCCCTGACATTCCCTCACCCTCAGCATCACATTCACGACATCTGGCATTACCTACAGGCACCACCACATCAGTCACTGATACAGCCACCATATCCTTTGTACCCACAGACACCACCCCAGCAGACCCTCAGTCATCCACCCCAGTCAGCACACCCGCAGACACCACAACCACAGAAACACCTACATGCAGCACATCCACTATACCTGAGTCACCACCCCAATAGACACCTACCTACACACCACGGCATCCCCTATACCTCCACACCTCCTCATCCCAAGACACATAAACTCCCTTACTCACCCACCCAACAGACACCCACCACGCACAAGCATACCTCCCACAAGCACGTTCCCAAGATATCCACTTCTACATATCAGACAACCACTCCCTCAAACTCCAAATCCCAACCCATGTCTGATTCCCATCCCTATGTCACTAAGACACATTTCCTGTGTGAGCTTTGTCTTACCCCTATAGTCTCTCCCCAGGATCACACCCAAATGAACCTCAACCCTCTCTAAGGCCATCCCTTCCACCTCCAAGGTACCCCCTGCCCCTCTGAAAGCACCCATGCCCCTCCCCACCAAGAAGATGCCAACTCCTCCAAAGAAGGATTCCCTCTTCACAAGCCCAACCACAAACACCACCCAAACCCCTACTACCCTGCCCCCCAGAAAATCTTTGAGGTACCTGCTTGCCCCCCTGATGGCCCTACCTGTGGAGGGTACATTGCAGTCAGGAGTCAAGTAGGGCCCAACACTGTGCCTTTTGGGCAATATGCCTGGAGTGGCCATAAGACCTTTGACTTTATATTTGAAATACAGTTCAAGAAACCCAACCAGTTGTGCTGTATTTTCTTCCCTAGCTTTCTGTTGTTCCTGGCTGACATTGTTTGTGTGCCTGTAGTTGTTTGTGTTTTGTCTGCTTGCTGCTCCATGTGGTGTTTTATGTAGTATGTGAGTTTGTGTTCAGTGTTGTGCATGTGCAATGGATATGTGTGTGTATATGCAATGTTGGTGTAATGGCATTGTGTTGTGTTTGTTGTGGTATGTGTTTCTTTTTGTGCTGTGCGATGTATGGTGTGGGACTGATATGGCTATTGTCTACATGTGGTGTGTGTATTATTGAGTTTTGTCAGTGCAGACATGGAGGCCCTGATGTATGTCAAAATGGTGATATGTGGTGCTGCGCCAAAAATAGCAGCGCCGCTCCACTTTTGAAATACAGGGAAGTGCAGTATTTACAGGAATATGGCACACCCCTGCATTTCCCCCCTGCGCCGGCACTGAGTTAAGCTGCCTACACCAACACCGGCAACCTTGCACTATACTGCGTTAAGAGGATAGATTGTTTATGTGCAGGAAGAGATATCTTTCTGCCTATAAACAATGATCCATGGCATTCGTTTTTTGCTTGTTCGATGTGTGCTGCAGAATGCAGCACACAGATAAAAAGCAAAAAACAACGAGGAATAAAAGTATTCCTCCTTGTTATGCCATGCTAACGCCACCCCTGGGATCACATTAGTTTTTGGTGCTACCACAGATTTATGATTTCTCGTAAATCTGGGGCAGTGTCAAAAGCAATGGATGTTGTGGAGGAACCCCCACTGCAGCACACATTGCACACTCCCTCTGATGCAGAAACCTTCATTGGAGGGGCCCATATTTATAAGGAGGTGCAATGCCACAAAAAGTAGCGCTACACCTTCTTATAAATATGGAGCAATGGTTAACACCACTGGAGCGTCATGAAAAGTGATCCTTCGGTGGCGCTAGTGGCTCTTAACCCCTTCGCTGCCAGGCCTTTTCCCCCTCCTGTGTCGAGCCTTTTTTTTTGCTATTTGGGGCAGTTTGTGCTTAGGCCCTCATAACTTTTTGTTCACATAAGCTACCCTTGCCAAATTTGCGTCCTTTTTTTCCAACATCCTAGGGATTCTAGAGGTACCCAGACTTTGTGGGTTCCCCAGAAGGAGGCCAAGAAATTAGCCAAAATACAGTGAAAAAATTGTTTGTTTTTTTTTAAATGGGAAAAAGAGGCTGCAGAAGAAGGCTTATGGTTTTTTCCCTGAGAAGGGCATCAACAAAGGGTTTGCGGTGCTAAAATCACCAGCTTCCCAGCTTTCAGGTACAGGCAGACTTGAATCAGGAAACCCAATTTTTCAACACAATTTTGGCATTTTACTGGGACATGCCCCATTTTTACGATTTTTTGTGCTTTCAGCCTCCTTCCAGTCAGTGACAGAAATGGGCATGAAACCAACGCTAGATCCCAGAAACCGCAACATTTCTGAAAAGTAGACAACATTTTGAATTCAGCAAGGGGTAATTTGTTTAGATCCTACAAGGCTTTCCTACAGAAAACAACAACTGAAAAAGAAAAATATTGAAATTGAGGTGAAAAAAACATCAATTTTTCTCTACATTTTACTCTGTAACTTTTTCCTGCAATGTCAGATTTTCGAAAGCAATATACCGTTACGTCTGCTGGACTCCTCTGGTTGAGGGATATATAGGGCTTGTAGGTTCATCAAGAACCCTAGGTACCCAGAGCCAATAAATGAGCTGCACCCTGCAGTGCGTTTTCATTCTATACCGGGTATACAGCAATTCATTTGCTGAAATAGAAAGAGTGAAAAATAGCTATCAAGAAAACCTTTGTATTTCCAAAAAGGGCACAAGATAAGGTGTTGAGGAGCAGTGGTTATTTGCACATCTCTGAATTCTGGGGTTACCATACTAGCATGTGAATTATAGGGCATTTCTCAAATAGATGTCTTTTTTACACACTCTCTTGTATTTGGAAGGAAAAAATGTAGAGAAAGACAAGGGGCAATAACACTTGTTTTGCTAATCTATGTTCCCCTCAAGTCTCCCGATAAAAATGATACCTCACTTGTGTGGGTAGGCCTAGCGCCAGCGACAGGAAATGCCCCAAAACGCAACGTGGACACATCACATTTTTTTAAAGAAAACAGATGTTTTTTGCAAAGTGCCTACCTGTAGATTTTGGCCTCTAGCTCAGCCGGCACCTAGGGAAACCTACCAAACCTGTGCATTTTTGAAAACTAGAGACCTAGGGAAATCCAAGATGGGGTGACTTGAGGGGCTCTGACCAGGTTCTCTTACCCAGAATCCTTTGCAAACCTCAAACTTTTGCTAAAAAAACACATTTTCCTCACATTTTGGTGACAGGAAGTCCTGGAATCAGAGAGGAGCCACAAATTTCCTTCCACCCAGCATTTCCCCAAGTCTCCTGATAAAAATTATACCTCACTTGTGTGGGTAGGCCTTGCGCCCGAGACAGGAAATGTCCCAAAACTCAACGTGGACACATTACATTTTTTGAAAGAAAACAGAGGTGTTTTTTGCAAAGTGCCTACCTGTAGATTTTGGCCTCTAGCTCAGCCGGCACCTAGGGAAATCTACCAAACCTGTGCATTTTATTAAAACTAGAGACCTAGGGGAATCCAAGATGGGGTGACTTTTGGGGCTCTGACCAGGTTCTGTTACCCAGAATCCTTTGCAAACCTCAAAATTTGGCTAAAAAAACACATGTTCCTCACATTTCGGTGACAGAAAGTTCTGGAATCTGAGAGGAGGGACACATTTCCTTCCACCCAGCGTTCCCCCACGTCTCCCGATAAAAATTATACCTCTCTTGTGTGGGTAGGCCTAGCGCCCTTGACAGGAAACGCCCCAAAACGCAACATGGACACATCAATTTTTTTAAAAGAAAGCAGAGGTATTTTTTGCAAAGTGCCTACCTGTAGATATTGGCCTCTAGCTCAGCCGGCACCTAGGGAAACCTATCAAACCTGTGCATTTTTGAAAACTAGAGACCTAGGGGAATCCAAGATGGGGTGACTTGTGGGGCTCTGACCAGGTTCTGTCACCCAGAATCCTTTGCAAACCTCAAAATTTGGCTAAAAATACACATTTTCCTCACATTTCGGTGACAGAAAATTCTGGAGTCTGAGAGGAGCCACAAATTTCCTTCCACCCAGCGTTCCCCCAAGTCTCCCGATAAAAATGGTACCTCACTTGTGTGGGTAGGCCTAGCGCCCGCAACAGAATAAGGCCCAAAACTTGTAGAGATATAGGGCATAGCACAGCGAGTTTATAAGGACATATTCTTTTATACATCTTTAGACTGACTCTGCTTTGGGGACCCACATAAGTGAGGTGTCATTTTACTTGGGAGACTGAGGGGAACACTGGGGAGTTGGAATTTTGTGCTAGAGCGGTGATCCTACAAAGAAAAGTCAGGCAAATATGCTTTTTTAAGCATATTTTGAGGTTTACAGAGGAGTCTGGGTAAGAAAATGTTGGGGGATCCACGCAAGCCATACCTCCCTGGACTCCTTGGGGTGTCTGGGTTTTGGTAGGTTTCCCTAGATGAAGGCCGCACCCAGGACCAAAAACATAGGCACCCCCTCCCCCCAAACACAAGTAGTTTTGTAATATATCATTTTGATGTGTCCACATACGTCCGTGATGTGCCAAACACTAAAATTGTGAAAAGAAACGCACTTAGGTTATGTGAAAAAGCCCCCTCACCCACCAACCAAGTTGGTGGCATGCTTCATCATCGGGTTCCCACCGAGGCACCTAGCGTGTCACAGGTGTGCTGCGACGCCTGATTACAGCGGAGCAGGTTTTGTCATTTTTACCTCACATACTGGTTGGATTTGGCACGAGGGTGAGTGATGGTTCAGTGGATCAAGTTTTATTTACAAGAGATTTCACAAAAATGAAATGCACTGTTAATAACTGAAAGGCAAAAAACTGAACCAATGACTCACAGCTCGTGAGCTGTAAAGCCGCGACAAGGCACCAACCGCTTTACAGTCCATTCACACACCTTTCATACATGACACGCACAAGACCATTCACACCGCCATCCATGGGCCCAGCACATTACAACACTCACATCGACAGACAGCGCCACTCAAGGGCCCATCACTTACATACGCCCACATGCCTGATACAACAATCACACCAGCTGATGGGAGTGTGTGGACTGGTGTTTGGCTGGCAGTGTGCTGCAGTAGCCAACAGCAAGTCAGTATGTACACTCTCAGCCAAGCCCCACTCCACACACAATGGCATCATTTTTTTTTTTTAAGCAGAGGAACCCCTAACTAAGTAGAAAGAATTACAAAACTACAAACACAAAAGCTCTAAGTACATGACAGAAATGCTAACCATGAAACTGAACACATGAAAATACAAAACAGACATGAGTTTACACTCATGGTTGTTCCCAGAAATTCTTCAGGGTGTGGTAATTCTTAAAACAACCACCCACACACAGCCCAGGCTTTGAAGGACAATCTGGGCAGTACATTCGAGTCTCCCTCCAGAGACCTCTTCGAAAACACACTCTACATTTCTTAGCTGGAAAGTCTTTTTAGGGTGTGGGAGGAATGTGCTCAGCAAAGTGGCAATCTTTCAATCTAGCCACATCCTCCACCACTGCTTCTCTAGGAACTCTGGCCTGTTCCACCACAATAAGGCTCCCTATCACTGACTCCTGAAATTTCACAAATGTCATCTTTGATTCTGGAGACCTATCCCTAGACACAATAAAAGCATTGAAGGTTGCTAAGTGGAAGAGGTGAATTGCTAACTTCTTATACCAAACGTAAGACTTACGAATAGCAGTATAAGGTTCCAACCTCTGATCAACTCTATCTACACCTCCATGTGCTTATTATAATCTAAAATGCACACAGGTTTGCGCATTTCAGCAACCTGGCCCCAAACAGTCACGGGGGAAGTACTCTCATCATGGATGGTACTTAGCATGTATACATCCCTCTTGTCTGAAAATTTCAAAGCTAGCAGCTCATCATTCCGCAAGTCACAGCACTGTCCCCTCTCAAGTTTTTTACAAACAAGCTCCCTTGAATAGCTTTTCCGGTTACAACAAATTGTGCCACAAGCAACAGTGTCCACTTTAAACAATTCCTTGAACAACTGCACTCCAGTGTAGAAGTTATCTACATACAAATGGTGACCTTTGTTGAACAGTCGTCTACCAAGATCCCACACAATTTTCTCAGTAACTCCAAAAGTGGGAGGACAACCAGGGGGGCCAATATTGGAATCCCTACCAGTGTAGACACGGAAACTATACACATATCCTGTACTACTTTCAGACAGCATATACAATTTAATTCTATATTGTGCCCTTTTGCTAGGAATGTACTGCCTAAAAACCAAATGACCCTTGAAGAGGACCAAAGACTCGTCCACACTTATCTCTTTGCCTGGAACATAGACCTCCGAAAAACGATCTACAAAAAGATCAAGGACAGGCCTAATCTTAAAAAGAGGGTCAGAATCTGGGTGATCTCGTGGCAAGGCTAATGCATTGTCAACAAAATGCAGCATCCTAAGAAGAATCAAATACCGATTACGACTCATGGTCGCAGGAAATATAGCTGTTGCCATCAAGGGACTAGTAGACCAATAAGAAGCCAGTGACGGCTTCCTTATCAACCCCATCAAAAAAGTCAAACCCAAAAACTTTTTTATCTCCTCCAAATTTGTGGGAATCCACTGGGCAGCTCTAGAGTGTGGCCTAAGTCTAGCAGCGTTGTCCCTCAAATGCTGCTCCGCATACAAATTAGTCTGCTCAACAATCTCTTCCAAAAACACATCATCCATGAATAACTCAAAGAAATTGATAGGCAAAAAGTTCTCTGTATTGGCGCTACACCCCGGGAGACCAGTAAAGGCAGGCAACTCTGGCTGCTCAATGTTTGGGGCAACCCAGACGTCAGGTCTTATAACGGGAAACCTTTCAGCCCCAGGTTGCTGCAGTGTCCTCCTCTAAAACAGGCCCTTCATGTGCACTGAGTGTGGCTTCATCATCAGAAGATTCCCCTCCAATAGAAACATCACTGCCAGAATCTCTCACTTCCTCCTCTGCCTCAGATGCAGAGTCCGTCTCATAATCATGATCAGACAATGACTCAAAAAGCATACCAACCACCTGCTGAGCGGTCATCCTGCGGCTAGCCATGATCTTTCCTACTAAAATTAACTGGACAAATTCACCACCAACAACCAGCACTGTGTAAGACAAGTAACAAAGTGTAGCTTTGTTAGTAAGAGTTATAAACTCAAAAACTATACCGCTCACTTGCCTGAAAAAGCTTGATTCACCAGCAAATACTCTGCACAGACACAGCAATCACCAATGATATCCCACTAAAAAGAAAGAAAGAAAGGCAAATTAGAAATAAGACAAAACAAATATCATTGTGCACAAATCTAAGGACAATTTCACACACAAGCCTGCATTTAGTACACCCCCTACAAACATGTCAATCATGCATGGCAACAATACTCCTTTGGAGTAAATTGTTTTTACTTACCTAAAACATGCAACTGTGCAAACGGCAGGTCAACCACCACCAAAACCGCAAGTAGCCACAGCAAATAAAGCAAAAGCTTTGAACTAGAAAACTAGGAAAACATTTTTTTATCACAAATGCAAATACTTCATCAGTTGACAAACACCCCACCAACAAACATTTAGAAATTGGTGCCTAAGTGGATTCTGCCATAGGGGCAGATGGGCCTACTAAAATAATAGGCCTATCTGTCCCAAGGAGGGCAGAAAATACCTTTAGTAGTGTGTCCCCATGGGGAGCGAGCCTTGCCCAAGGGAACAGCCCCCAAACAAAAAAAAAAAAAAAAAAAAAAAACACACACAACACTATCCCTGGTGCCTAAGTGGCTTCTGCCCCCCTTGGGGCAGATGGGCATAAAAATAATAGGCTGATCTGTCCCCAAGGGGTGCAGAAATGGCCTTGGTACATGTTCCCCCAAAGGGGGGCGACCCTTGCCCAAGGGCCCCCCCATCCACTAACACACACACACACACACTATCCCTGGTGTCTAAGTGGCTTCTGCCCCCAATCGGCCCATCTGCCCCCAAGGGGGGCAGAAATGGCCAACAGGTCAATGCCCCCCTTGGGGGGGCGCCCTGTGCCCAAGGGGACGCCCCCCCCACAAAAATAAACAAATAAAAAAAATCCCTGGCGTTCTAGTGGTTTCTGCCCCCCTTGGGGGCAGATCAGCCTAAAAATAATAGGCCGATCTGTCTCCAAGGGGTGCAGAAATGGCCTCGGCACATGTGCCCCCAAAGTGGGGGACGACCCTTGCCCAAGGGCCCCCCCATCCACTAACACACACGTACACTATCCATGGTGTCTAAGTGGCTTCTGTCCCCAATCGGCCCATCTGCCCCCAAGGGGGGCAGAAATGGCCAACAGGTCAATGCCCCCCTTGGGGGGCGCCCTGTGCCCAAGGGGACGCCCCCCCCCCCACAAAAATAAACAAATTTTAAAAAATCCCTGGCGTTCTAGTGGTTTCTGCCCCCCTTGGGGGCAGATCAGCCTAAAAATAATAGGCCGATCTGTCTCCAAGGGGTGCAGAAATGGCCTCGGTACATGTGCCCCCAAAGTGGGGGGCGACCCTTGCCCAAGGGCCCCTCCATCCACTAACACACACATACACTATCCATGGTGTCTAAGTGGCTTCTGGCCTTAAAAAAATAGGCCCATCTGCCCCCAAGGGGGGCAGAAATGGCCAACAGGTCAATGCCCCCCTTGGGGGGGCGCCCCGTGCCCAAGGGTACGCCCCCCCCACAAAAATAGACAAATAAAAAAAAAAATGGCGTTCTAGTGGTTTCTGCCCCCCTTGGGGGCAGATCAGCCTAAAAATAATAGGCCGATCTGTCTCCAAGGGGTGCAGAAATGGCCTCGGTACATGTGGCCCCAAAGTGGGGTGCGACCCTTGCCCAACCCCCCCATCCACTAACACACACACACACTATCCCTGGTGTCTAAGTGGCTTCTGCCCCCCTTGGGGGCAGATGGGCCTAAAAAAATAGGCCCAATAGGACGCCAACCCCCCACAAAAATAAACAACAAAAAAATCCCTGGCGTTCTAGTGGTTACTGCCCCCCTTGGGGCAGATCAGCCTAAAAATAATAGGCTGATCTGCCCCCAAGGGGGGCAGAAATGGCCCTAAAAGAAATGTCCCCCAAAGGGGAATGACCCTTACCCAAGGGGCCGCCCCCCCCTTCCACTACACACACAATCCCTGGTGCCTAAGTGGCTTCTGCCTCCCTTGGAGGCAGATGGACCTAAAAAATATAGGCCGATCTGCCCCCAAGGGTGGCAGAAAAGGCCAACAGTTCTATGCCCCCCCACATAAATGCACAAAAGAAAAACATCCCTGGAGTTCAGTGGTTTCTGCCCCCCTTGGGGGCAGATCAGCCTAAAATAGTAGGCCAATCTGCCCCTAAGGGGGGGCAGAAATGGCCATAATTAGTTGCCCCCAAAAGGGGAGCGACCCTTGCCCTAGGGGCCGCTCCCCGACACCAAAAACACGCATGGAATGAAAAAAAAAAAATCCCTGGCGTCTAGTGGGCATTCCTGCTGCCCAGCAGGAATGCTCAAAGAGACACCCGGGGAAAGCAAAACCCTTTCCTTTCCCCCGGTGCCTCTTTCTGCAAACCCCCCCACCCACCGGGAAGAGAAACTCACCTCTTCCTTTCTCGCCGCACAGGAAGCAAATGGCTTCCTGTGCGACGGGCACCCGATAATGAAGTCAGTGCGCGATCGCGCACTGACGTCATTATGGGGGGGTGTAGGGGTCGGGGGTGGAAGGGGAAGGGCTTCCCCTTCCATCCCTGCCTTTAGGAGGGTGGGGGAAGCACACAGAGGGAGCGAGGGCGCTCCCTCTGGGCTGTGTGCCGAGGACGTAGTGGTTACGTCCTCGGCTCAGCATCACTGTGCCAAAGGACGTAACCAGTACGTCCTCGGCACAGAACCGGTTAAATCTGCCACACAGTGCATTGAGCTATGATAGTTTGCTTTGCATTTGCCTGTGCATGTGTTCATTTAGGTGTGAGTCCCTTGCACCTGGTTGGTGTAGGGGTATGTCCCACGGAGTGTGAGTTGTTTGTGCTTTGTTGACTTACCCTTCCCCATTGTGTGGCTGTGCATGACAATTGATTTTGGTATTGCTTGTCCCTGAGATTCAATTAGGGCCAATTCCTGTGTGCATGTTGTATGAGGTCCTGTTCAACATGTTATGTGTCCCAGTGCAGCCTCCATCCATGTATGGTCCTTATGCTCCTATCCCAGCTGTGCATGTTTTGTTGTTCTAGTGCACTTTGTCTCTTTTGTCTTTTGTCTCTCTGTGTATTGTGCATGGCATTGTGCATCCATTGAGCTATGTGTGTGTGTGTGTGTGTGTGATGTGTGTGTCCATTGCAGGATTGTTTGATAGTGGTATTATGTGTGTGTCATGGCACATGGATGTATATGTGTGCTGTATGTGTAGACAGTCCCTGGCCAGTGTTGTGAATGAGTGTGTGGGATGTATTTGTATGTGTGAAGTAGTTGTGTTATTGTTGCTATGTGTGTGAATGTTGTGTGGCCTTCAGTGTTCCTGAGCCTGTGCTATGTAGTTGTGAATGAACGTGTAGTGTTTATGTGCAGTATGTGTGTGCTGGCTAAAATGTGTTTGTTGTGCATGTTTGGGTGTTCATGTTACAGTATGTGAGTGTGTGTGTGTGTGTTTGGAATGATAGGTATAGCTGCTACCCTTGGCCTCTTCCTCCTATGGTGTGTTTGCTGGTGTGCATGTTGTTTTTAAACAGATTTGTTACAGGTAGGTGTATGTACTTAAGGTTGGTGTTGTCCACGTCAGTGTTGATTTTGTTGTCTTTCGGCGAGCAGCGGCATGACGTTTGCGAGTGGATGCATGGTGGCTCCGGATGCGTATGGCTGCCTACAGGTGAGTGTCTCCCTTTGTACTGTCTGTTTCTACCTTCTGCTATGTGGTGGTTGAAGTGCCACATCACATTGGCAGTGTGCAACCTTGTAATGGGTCCGGAAGAAACATGGTCTTCGTCAGCCTGTTTATGCTTCCTTTTGACCGTGGCAGTCTATGCTGCCTAGCTGTAGCAGCGGGCTGCTGGTGGTCTTCTATTTTTTCACCGTCAAACTCATAATACAGGCTGATGGTGGTCGGACCGTCACTGCCAACGTGGCTGTCCTCGGCCTGCCAAACTCGTAGTCAGCCCATTAATGTTGGTTTTAATATTCATAAATCTCTTCATTTAGATTTCATTTTTTTAAATGTTAACTCCAACAGTAGGTAGTTCTTTGTATATATTAAAGTAAATGTGATTCCATTATCTTTATAACATTTTTGGTCATAAGACAGTTGATATATCATTCTGGAAAATTATTAACAATATAAATGATTACACCGTAACACAGATAATTTAATAGTTACTGGTGATTGTAATTAAACTAATGTCCTCTTTTGGACAGTACATCTGAATACAAATATAACCCTAAGGAGATGCAAAAATAATTTTATAAAGTTATCACACAGACACCCCTTTCAGATTCTTGGAGAGTATCTATATCCTGATTTGCAGAAATATTCCTTTTGTTCACAAGTGCATGATTCAGAGACTAGAATAGACTACGGGCCTGATTACAACCTTGTGGAGGGGATTACTCCATCACAAACGTGACGTATATCCCGGCGGCCGTATTACAAGTTCCATTATATCTTATGGAACTTGTAGTACATCAGATGGGACATTCATCACGTTTGTGATGGAGTATTCCCCTCCGCCAAGGTCGTAATCAGGCCCTATATTGTCTAGTTGAAATCTTACTACTTATTCACTCAACTCTGGGCTTGCTTCAATCTTGATGTTAATAATTACCTGTGGTTTTGTAACTTGACAAGGCTCATCCTAAAAAAGAAAATAGTATATGCAGATTCAAATCTTTTTTGGTGATAGATAAAAACATTAATGTTAAATGTAAGGGATGTACTGTTTTTTTAAATTCAATAAGTCTTCCAATATTTCAATTAATAAAAATTGGGATACTCAAAATGCTCATCAAGAGGCATTATGATCAAATATGTAATATGCTGATCTTTCTCACATTTTCTTGAGCTTTAGTAACAAAATTATTACAATTACTTAATCACATTTTGCTGCATAAATACTCCTCAAGGAAGCTTTCAAGTGGTCATTACATTCCTTATTTTTGTATCTGAAAATATCACTTTTTGTAGAGGTTTACATCTTTAATAACCTAAGAGCAATCGCTTTACATCATGGAATATTTATTCTCAAACTAATAAAAAATTAACAGTAGGGTTTTGTTAAAGGTTCATTAACCTATGGCAAAAGCTTTTATATATGATATAAGACCCTTTTTGATGAAAGGACAGAACAATGCTGGTATTAAGGGGTTTACTTTTGGCAATGACTAAATAAAATACATTACATTGCTGAGGCAATCTATTATATGATACCTCAAAGACAGCTTCCTTTTGGGATGTTAATGAATTTTCATTGGTTTCTTGTTTCAAATGCAGAACACTCCTGCCTAGTTTGTCTTTAAAGGGAAACTATAAAGTAAGGCAATTGTCTACAAAACGGAAGGCGAAGAAGATTTTTATAAAACAGAAATCGTATTTAGTAACCTAGGACCCATTCCATATCATTTTAGCATTTTAGTGCACCAACAGAAAAACCCAGTATATCTACATACCAAGGGGGTGAGCAGGGGTTAACTAAGTGTGATTCTCCTTTACCCTGACTAGTGTGAAGGTCGTTGCTTGGGCAGGGGGTAACCTGACTGCCAATAAAAGACCCCAACCTTTGGTTGGCAGTCAGGTCGTTTGCGACAATAAAAAAGCATTTTGTATGTAGAAACCCTATTTTGCGTTTTTAGATTACCAAATCACAAAATAGGTTTACGAGTCGCAATTAGGAAGGGGCTTTCCCTTCCTAATTGCGAGTCACAGTGTGATGTAGGATTGTTTTGTGACTGTGAATGCGGTCACAAAACAATCGCAGTTAGCACCAATTTCAAATTGGTGCTAACCCATTCACAAACGAGATGGGGGTCCCCATAGGACCTTTCCCCTATGTGAATGATAGCGAAAATATTTTTTCAAAGCACAAAGTGGTCCCACGGAATACTGCTTTCTCTGAAAAAAAAAAAAAAAACTTTTCATTATAATTTTGAAATGCATCCCATTTTCCTTTAAAGAAAATGGGCTGCACTTAAAAAAAATGCTTTATTTAAAAGAAGTCACAGACATTGTGGTCTGCTGTCCCCATCCTCTGTGAGGGTGGCCATTCTGAATGGGGTCGCAAATTGCAACCTACCTTTTGAATATTTGTGAGGCAGATAATTTGCGAACCCATAAATATATTATCACACAGTCACTCAAACAGGCAAACACTCTCCCACCCAGGCAGACACTCTCACACCCAGACAGATACTCTCACTCCCATTCTCACACCCAGAGAGATACTCTCACACCCAATCTCACACCTAGACAAATCCTCTAACACTCAGACATAGCTTCTCCCAGCCATTCTCACACTGAGGCACACACTCTCTGCTTTGGCACTCTGAGACATCCTCTCACACCCACTTTCACACCCAAAGACACCCTCTCACACCCACTCTCATACTCAGAGACTCTAACACCCACTGTCCCACCCAGACACACACTCTCACAGACAGTGTGACACCCTGAGGCACCCTCTTAAACCCACTATCACGCCCAGAGACACTTCTCACAACCACTATCACACTCAGAGACTGTTACATACACTCTCACACCCAGACAGACACTCTCACACCCACTCTCACATCCTTATGGACACTCTCACGGACACCTCTCAGCTACTCTTACAGACACTGTCACACTCAGAGACACACTGTCACACCCACTCTCTTATCCAGACAGACACTCTCACACCCACTGTCACATTCTCACACCCAGAAAGACACACTTACACCCACCCTGACACCCAGAAACACTCTTTCACAACCACTCTCACACTCAGATAGACACTCTCACACTTACTCTCATCACTCTCACACACATTTACTCACCCAAAGACACCCTCTCATGCCCACTCTCACACCCAGGGACAACCTCTCACACCCACTCTCACACTCAGACAGACACTCTCACGCCTTCTCTCACACCCAGACACACACTCTCACAGCCACTCACTCACCCATAGACACCTTCGCACACCCACTCTCATACCCAGAGACTCCCTCTCCTGCCCACTCTCACACTCAAATAGACAATCTCACACCCACTTTCACACCTACTCAGACAATGTAACACCCACTTTCAAATCCATACAGACACTCCCACACCTACTCTCACAGACACCCAGGGATACGCTCTCACAATCACTCTCACACACAGGCAGCCAGTTTGACACCCACTAACTCTCGGATCCAGTCATTCACTCTCACAGACACTGTCACACCCAGACAAAGACTCTTGAACCCATTCTCACAGCCAGAGAGGCACTCTCACACCCACTGTCACACTGAGATACTTTCTCTTACAAGCACTTGGATACCCAGATGGACACTCTCACACTCATTATCACCTTCAGACCAACACTCGGACAGATACTCTTACAGGCACTCTCATATCCAGTTACACACTCTCATGCACTATCATACTCACACAGATACTCATACGGTCTTGGGTGGCTCTGAATGGAGAGACAGTGTATGGCTGCCCTTTTCTTCTATCCAGAAACGGTCTCTGGGCTAAAATATGGACAGTTATACATATGAAGGGGCCAGGGTAGGAGTTCCGTGACTCCAGAGGCGATACAAATGTGGCACAAGAGGAGAAAAGAGGTAGAGAACATTAAAAATAGATTTTTGTTGTTTTTTAAGATCCATGGGTGCATAGCGGGTCCAAATGAGATGTAAACACATAAGTAGTTAAAAAAATAAATATGTGTGTGGTTGAAGGATTGGCTTTGAAAAGAGCCTTTGTGTTTATGACATTTAGGTGATCACTATACATGAAACAGGATGCAGTCTCTGAAGGTCTGCAGGAACACCCTGTTGCTTTCACTGTCAGGTTAACTTAATCATTTCTGGGTATACCGTCCATATCAAACAATAAATTATTGTGGTGTATGAAGCCCATGTTATGGTCTCTGAGGAATGCAGAAACAGTTTTATTAATGTTTCCAGGATTTGTCTATTTGTGGACAGAATTTATTTGACCACTTACACTTCTGCCTTTGGCAAATGTTTGCAACAACAAAGGTGGTGTGTGCGAAAAGTGCCATTAATTTACCAAAGGTATCTTTCATTTGAATTTCCAATCCTACCCAGTACCTGTGCCTGGGTCATTGCCACCACAATGTACAATTATAAGGTCTGGATAGTGGCAATCCATAATACTTATAACCAATGGGAGTAATTGATGCCCATTTTACCCTCTCTGGCAAACCCAAGTAATATCCACATTAGATAAACCCAGGTCCCTGTCAATGACACTCTTTCTTGCACTCTCTCTAGCCCAAAACATAAAGATGTGTCCCACAATCTACACCAGAGCATTTTGGATGGAAGCTGGAGTACCGCTCAGTACAAGTCTGCAGTTCAATGAGGTAGTTTTGAAAGGAAACGAAAAAGAAAATGGAGCTCCCAGCCAGAATTTGAAAGAACGCATTGTATTGTTTTTTGTAAATATGTTGGTGCATAAAGCTAGGTAGTGACTTTTATTTTAGAAAAGTAAATAGATGTTAGACTGGGATTTGAGACAGCAGAAAATTGTTGCTGTTTGGGACATGTGTATTATTTGAAAAAGTCAACCATACCTGCAACATTTGGTCTAAACGTTAGCATGGTGCTTGCAGAAACTGTTATGAAACTGTGACCTACTGGTCCAAGAGAATGTTCCAAACTACGTTACCATGGAAGCAGAGCTATGGGAGCGTGGGGGAAGGGGATAAAAAGAATAGACTGTGACTTTGTGGTTGCACTTCTACTGGAACAACATGTTTAAAAGTGTGTTTAGGTGTGAATATATTTTTTTATTGAAAGAGGCATAGATCCACAGATCCTGTGAAATCAGCTATCAAATTCAGCTATCTTTTGAGGAGTGTTGGAAAGGGTTAACTATGAGATCCAGTCAGAAGATGTATAAGAAAAGTCAAATATGAAAGAGAGACTTTGATTCACTTTGCGATTGAGTAACCTTGAAACTAAAGTTGAAAAGGTTGCCATTAATGGTTGCCTCGCATGAGAGTGAATCACCACTCTTCTGTCTGGTTTTGTACGTTTTCAGTGAGAAGAAATTCTAATTGATACCCAGAGACAAATCTACAGACCATCAGAGACTCTTAGCAGGTATGTGTAGTAAAATGTATTTTAATTTAAAGATAAGATGAAGGAAAGTGAGTAGGTTTATTTAACAAGTAAAAAGAAATATAAATAATAGCTATGTGGTAAAATTAAGGAAAGGTAGAAAAATCAGCAAAGAAATATTACAGTTCCTTCTTAGCACAAAAGAGTCCACACTTAGGAGGGCTTTTGGTAGGCCATACAGCAGGGTACTTTTTTTGTTAAGAGGTAAAACATGTTCTTCTCATTTTAAGTTAGTTATATGTGGCCTTGCAGAGCCTCATGCTCACATATCTATGAAATCAGATATGTATACTGCCACTCGTATACCTATTAACAGAAGGATAGATGCACTGACACAGCCATTAGATGCTTAGAGGGCTGCTTACATGCAGACAGCAGTTATGTTTACTACAATATTGGAGCCTGTTGCACATGCAGTTACATACCCCTGTACTCACCATATTTACTTAAACAACTACTAGAACACCTATTGAGGTACTCACATGCACACAAGAATACCGGCATACTACTGCAGAACCTCACTCTGCAGTTTTACTGTCAGCTGGAGTTCCCATTAGAAAGGCTGCTTGTCAAGCGTTAAACTGTTTTTTTACCCCTGAAAGCTGAGTACTTAGCTAGTCTGTAGGTAGCCCATTGAGCATGGGGTTTTGTAGTTAAAAGATTAAGGTCCTCATTACAACCCTGGCGGTCGGTGTTAAAGCGGCGGTAAGACCGCCAACAGGCCGGTGGTAAAAAAAATTGAATCACGACCATGGTGGAAACCGCCAACATAGACAGCCACTTTAACACTCCGACCACCACGGCGGTACAAACAAACAGCATGGCGGTCCCCGCCAACAGACAGGCGGAAGACAATGTACCGCCCACACTATTATGAGAGGCCAATCCGCCACCTTTTCCAGGGCGGATTCAATGCAAACATGAACATGGCAGAAACAGGACTTGGAAGGGGAAACAATCACCTCTACACAACCCATGAGGAACCAGGACACCATGGAGCCAGAACTCCAAATCCTCCCTGCAATAGTATTCCTGCTCCTCTACCAGGAGCACGAAAGATGGTGGCGACGACCACGGTGAGTACTGCACCTATAACACAGGGGAGGGGGGAGGAAAAAGAGAGTGACACACATACGCAACACGCAACACCCCTTCCCCCTCCCTCACCCACAACAACACACACACCAGTACATGCTGCAACAATAGATTTACACCCCCCCTGGAAGAACGCAATGACAAAAGGAAATTATTGTAACAATTGTAATCAATAAAAATCCATTAGTCAAAACTGTAAATACAGTATAAACAATTATGTACACCAACTATACAAGTCCGGATAGTGCACCATTCAAAGTCCGTGGACCACTGGGCCCAAAATGCATGGGCGAGGCCCACACTCAATACCAGACTTCAAATGGAGAGAACACTGCTGGGGCATCAGATTGAAATGAAACAGGCACCTCAGGGGGAAGGGAAGGGGGGGCACGACGCCAGCTCCACGAGGGGGCTCCATGTCCATTGATGTATCCTGGGAGTGCAAAGCCAGAGTCTCTCAAGTCTCTCCAGTGGGCGGGTTGTCCACTGCTTTATCCTGGGGAGTGCAAAGTCACAGTTTCTCAAGTCTCTCCAGTAGGTGGTTTTCCCACTGCTTTATCCTGGGGAGTGCAAAGCCACAGTCTCTCAAGTCTCTCCAGTGGGTGGTTTGCCCACTGCTTTATCCTGGGGAGTGCAAAGCCACAGTCTCTCAAGTCTTTTCACTGGGTGGGTTGCCCACTGTTTTATCCTTGAGAGTGTAAAGCCACAGCCTCTCAAGTCTCTCCTTTGGGTAGTTTGCCCACTGCTTTAACCTTGGGAGTGCAAAGCCACAGTCTCTCAAGTCTTTCCAGTGGGTGGGTTGCCCACTGCTTTATCCTGGGGAGTGCAAAGCCACAGTCTCTCAAGTGGATGCCTTTCTCCACTGGTTCTGGAGGGACCTTAGTGCCCAGAGTGCTTCATCTTGCCAAGGACTGAGGTAGTGGATGCCTTTCTCCACTGGTTCTGGAGGGGGCTTTGTGCCCAGAGTGCTTCATCCTGCCAAGGACTGAGGTAGTGGATGTGACACTGGTTCTGAAGGGGGCTTTGTGCTCAGAGTGCTTCATCATGCTAAGGACTGAGGTAGTGGATGTGATACTCCACTGGTTCTGGAGGGGGCTTTGTGCCCGAAATGCTTCATCCTGCCAAGAACTGAGGTAGTGGATGTGATACTCCACTGGTTCTGGAGGGGGCTTTGTGCCCAGAGTGCTTCATCCTGCCAAGGACTGAGGTAGTGGATGTGATACTCCACTGGTTCTGGAGGGGGCTTTGTGCCCAGAGTACTTCATCCTGCCAAGGACTGAGGTAATGGATGGGATACTCCACTGGTTCTGGAGGGGGCTGTGTGCCCAGAGTGCTTCATCCTGCCAAGGACTGAGGTAGTGGATGTGATACTCCACTGGTTCTGGAGGGGGCTTGGTGCCCAGAGTGCTTCATCCTGCCAAGGACTGGGGTAGTGGATGGGATACTCCACTGGTTCTGGAGGGTGCTTTGTGCCCAGAGTGCTTCATCCTGCCAAGGACTGAGGTAGTGGATGCCTTTCTCCACTGGTTCTGCAGGGGGCTTGGTGCCCAGAGTACTTCATTCTGCCAAGGACTGAGGTAGTGGATGTGATACTCCACTGGTTGTGGAGGGGGCTTGGTGCCCAGAGTGCTTCATTCTGCCAAGGACTGAGGTAGTGGATGTGATACTCCACTGGTTCTGGAGGGGGCTTTGTGTCCAGAGTGCTTCATCCTGCCAAAGACTGAGGTAGTGGATGTGATACTCCACTGGCTCTGGAGGGGGCTTTGTGCCCAGAGTGCTTCATCCTGCCAAGGACTAAGGTAGTGGATGCCTTTCTCCACTGGTTCAGAGGGGGCTTTGTGCCCAGAGTGCTTCATCCTGCCAAAGACTGAGGTAGTGCATGTGACACTCCACTGACGGTTGTGCAACATGCAAGCTGCCCCGGCTCCTGGAACTGACCACCAGCTTCGTACGACTGACCACTGGGGATGGCAGCCATGTTTGCGGTGGTGCCACTGACTCATGATGTTGCGGGGCCACTGGCGGTGCTGGCGGCAGTGTCAGTAGCGGCAGTGCTTGCAGCGGACTCTGTGGCATCGGTGCTGGCGGCGGGCTCTGTGGCATCGGTGCAGGCGGCGGGCTCTTTGGCATCGGTGCTGGCAGCGGGCTCTGTGGAAACAGTGCTGGCCGCCTCACTGACTGCAGTGCTGGTGGCCCGCTCACTGACTGCAGTGCTGGTGGCGGGGTCAGTAGCGGCGGTGCTGGTGGCGGGCTCACTGACTGCGGTGCTGGTGAAGGGCTCAGTGCCTGCGGTGCTGGTGAAGAGCTCAGTGTCTGCGGTGCTCGTGAAGGGCTCAGTGGTTAAGGGCTCAGTGTCTGCGGTGCTGGCGGTGGTGTCTGTGGCGGTGTTCCAGGTGGTGGTGCAGGTGGTGGTCTTGTCCGCCGTGCAGGTTGGCGTCAACTTGTACATGCCATTGATTTTTTGGCCCTTCCCCACCTTGGATGGTGGTGCAGCTGTCTTTCCACTTTCCACTTTTGTTTTGCCTGAGCCCTTGGTGGCAGGTGTTTTCGCCTTCTCCCTGTGGGATGTGGGCAACTTTTTCTGTTTTGGAGGTGGGGGAATGTCCTTGCCCTCGCTCCTTGGCACACTGGCAGCCCTGTTGCTTGGCGCACTCCAAAATCCCACTAGTGCTGGCACCACTGTGCCCGGTGATGTGGTGGCTGAGGTGCTGGGTTGGGACCTGGAAAGGAGGGCCCTAGGGGACAGACGGGGGGGGAGGTGTAGGGAAGAAGTCAACATTTGATAGGAAAAGCTTTTTAGACACACTGGGATGGGTAGATGGAGGGGGTTTGGGAGTGGAGGAAGAGGTAGTGGATGTAGGAGGTCTACGTTTGCTGACTTTGGAAGAATGGTGCATGGGCTGGTGGCTGTTGTGAGGTGGATGGCTGTTGGCTGGGTGTGTGACTGCGTTTGTGTACTTTGGGAGGAGGGCTCACAGACACACTGGGAGAGGACACAGGGGATGAGTGAATGGTAGTGGGGGTGGTGAGTGCACGTGAGCGGTGTGCGGTGATGGGCGCGCTGGTGATGGAGGTAGTGGCTGAAGATGTAGTGCATGCAGGTGTGAGTGGAGACGAGACAGAGAGGGAGGAGGGAGACGTGGAGGAGGGGGACACAGTGGAGGCAGTGGATGTTGGTATGTCTGCATGGGTTTGGTGCTTGTGTGAGTGCCTGTGGGATGTGTGGCGCTTATGTTTGACTGAGCCACTCTTGTGTGTTGAGGTGTGTGCATGCTGTTCTGATGGTGTACTTGGTATAGGCTGAGGTACAGGGGATTGGGTCTGGGTGGAGGAGGTTGGAGGGGGAGGCTGGACACAGGGACAATGGCTGCCATCAGTGCAGAGGCCAGACCCTGAAATGCTCGCTGTTGGGCTGCCTGGCCAGAATGAATGCCCTCCAGGTATGCATTTGTTTATTGCAAATGCCTCTCTAAACCCTGGATGTCATTCAGAATGGTAGACTGCCCAACAGTGAGGGATCTCAGGAGGTCAATAGCTTCCTCACTGAGGGCATCAGGGCTGACTGGGGCAGGGCCTGAGGTGCCTGGGGCGAAGGAGATGCCCACCCTCCTGGGTGAGCGGCCACGGGACACACACTGACGGGCTGCTGGGAGGGCAGTGCTGGTAGGGGGGTGGCAGCTGTACCTGTAGATGCTGTGGGCACAGAGGGGCCCGCCACCGCAAGGGAGCTCCCATCAGAGGAGGAGTCAGTGTCGCTGGTCTCTGCTCCAGTCCCCGCCGTGGAGCTCCCCTCGCCCTCCATCCTACTGGTGACTTCAGACTCCGTTGTCTCGCCCTCCAGGGCCATGTGGGATGCTGCTCCCTCCTGCTCATGTGGCACTGCTCCTCTGCCTGATGATGCTAATGCACAAAAGAACAGGGAGACCACAAAAAGGGGGGGGAAGAAAGAAGAAAGACATGTTCAGTGCATGCAATACCTCTACAGTTGGAGGACACTACAGACACAGCATCCCTCTGCACTACGCCATGCACTTAGAGTTCCCTAATTAATCACTGGGACATGGGGTACAAGGCCTATGCCCGATTGCTGCACACATGGAAGTCACAGGAGCCTGACTAGGTGTAGATGGCTCTTACCACTGGTGGGATTGGGGTGCCACATAGCCTGCCTCACAAAGGGTCCTTTCCTCCAAAACTCACCCTGGCCTAGGGTAACCCACTGCCCACCTCCCCCACACAGACACCTCCTAATGCGTGCAGAGTCAGATGGATGTGACTGTACTCACCCCCTTGTGGCTTCTGTGATGCACTCAAGTGCCCATCCAGCTCCGGATACGCCACCGCCAGGATCCGGAACATCAGGGGGTCATGGTCCGACGGGCACCCCTCCCACGTTGGGAGGCCATCCCCAGCTGAGCCTCTGCCGTCTTCTTGCTCCAGTGGCGAATGTCCTCCCATCTTTTCCAGCAGTGGGTGCTCCGTCTGTGGTGGACCCCCAGTGTCCGGACGTCCTTGGCGATGGCACGTCAAATATCCTTTTTCACGTGGGCCCTGACCTAGAGGAATATTACAGGGGAAAATGATGATCTTTAACCGTCCGGACCGTCACAGTCATTGGCCCACGTTCCCACCCTTGCCCTGACGCATATACACTCACCGTTCGCTCATGCAGGCCTCAGTCTCCCTGTATCTTCCATCCACACCACTCCAAACAGACATTGCCCATACAGCATGCTCACTGTGTACTTACCTGTTTGTCTCTAGGACCGTAGAGTAGCGTGTACTGGGGGAGGACCCATCCACTAGTTTCTCCAACTCCTCTGAAGTGAAGGCAGGGGCCCTTTCCCCAGACACATGAGCCATCTTTGCTTCCAGACACAGGTCACAGCAGCACTTACAGTGTAGGTCCTCTCCTGTCGAAGGTCAGGTATCAAGTGAGTGAAGAGAGAGAAAATGGCAGTCACGTCCGCGGCGGTGCGTACCGTCACCGCCAGCATACATCATCATTGGCTCCTGGGACCCATAGGGCCCAATGTTATCCAATGCAGGATTGTGCTGCGGTCTTCGACCGCCTACCACGATGGTGTACAATGCCAGAGCAGTTACCTCATATCCCCTTGTCCCACATTACAGGTCAGGCAGCTGCCATTTCAGGTGGCCACATGGCATTATCTTTAAATGCGTCACACATATCTAGGCCTTGCATACACACAGTGACAGGCACATAGCGGATTGACAAATGTGTGCAACAAATTATTTTTTTACTACCTTAGTGTTGGCTGACTCTGTGCTCGCTGTTCTCGTCCATAGGGCATGTCCGCTGGGGCAGGTGAGGAGATGGCGGCATCCTCCGGTGTACAGACCGCTGGTGGACAATGGAAGACAGACACATCATTATCACTTACAGACTTGATCGTGCCACAATCCAGGAACTGTGTGCCCAGTTTGAGCCAGACCTGATGTCAGCTATCCTCCATCCCACAGGAATCCTCCCTCTAGTGCAGTTCCTGTCAGTACTCCATTTCCTGGCAAGTGGGACTTTCCAAACAACAGTGGCCATTGCATCAGGGATGTCCCAGCTCATGTTCTCAAACTTGTTGTCCAGAGTGTTGTCTGCCCTGCTGAAACCCATGCGCAGCTACATAGTTTTCCCTCAGGTGGAGGATTTGCCCACAGTGAAAGGTGACTTCTATGCCCTGGGACATATCCCCAACATCATAGGTGCCATTGATGGGACACATGTGGCCTTGGTACCCCCCTCGCAGGAGTGAACAGGTGTACAGAAACAGGAAGAGCTACCATTCAATGCAGATGGTCTGTTTGGCCGACCAGTACATCTCGCATGTGAACGCCAAATTTCCAGGCTCAGTGCATGATGCTTACATTTTGAGGAATAGCAGCATCCCTTATGTGATGGGGCAACTCCAGAGGCACCGTGTGTGACTAATAGGTGAGGACAAGGACACTACACCCTGTGAATAGTTGTCTGGGTCTGGGGTTGTCCCTTAGGGTTAGTGTGTGTCTAACAGTTGTCCCTCAACATTTGCAGGTGACTCTGGGTACCCCAACCTGTCATGGCTACTGACCCCCAGTGAGAAATCCCAGGACAAGGGCAGAGGAACGCTACAACAAGGCACATGGGTGAACTAGGAGAGTGACTGAATGGACCTTCGGTCTCCTGAAGGCCAGGTTCCAAGGGCCGCCATGTGACAGGTGATTCCCTCACCTACTCACCAAAGGTGTGCCAGATCATCGTGGCCTGCTGTATTCTGCACAACCTGGCTTTGCGACGACAGGTGCCTTTTTTGCAGGAGGTCTTGTGGCAGCTGTGGAGCCTGTGGACAGTGAAGAAGAGGAGGCAGAAGAAGAGGATATCGACAACAGAAACAAAGTGATCCAGCAATACTTCCAGTGAGACACAGGTAAGAATACATCACTGCCTCCTACATCTCATACAATTGTTAGACCTATCATATGTCTGTCACTTTCACCCAGTGTATGGACCCTGACCTGTCACTTTGCCTTTCCATTTCACAGATGTGGGTCCCACTTTGTGACCTCTGCTATGTTACCTCATGGAATAGTGTGACATAATTATGTTGACAATACAATGGACATTGCTATTTTAGTTAGTTATAGCAAATACACATTTGTGAAAGCACAGACTGCCTCCAGTTATGTGATTCAAGGGTGTTTATTTAAGTGAAAATTAGTGGAGGGGGTTGTAAAATGGGAAGGGGGGATGGTGGAGGAATGTCCATGGCAGAGTCCAGTTATTAGTCTCATAGGTGCATTGTCCAAAGGGGCATAGGAAGTGGAGCTAGGGCAGTTTAAGAATGGACAGGGTGATGAAGTGGGACAGAAGAATGACATTCAGGGTGGTCTCATTTCTTGGCGGAGGTCTTGGCATTGATCTCTGTCTTGTTCCTGGATCTCCGGGACCATTTGCGGGGTGGTTCTCCATCTTCAGGGGGTGGGGTGCTGGTGTTGTGGTCCTGTGGCGGTGCCTCCTGTCCACTAGCGGTGGCAGAGGTGGTGGGCAGTTCATCATCGAGGCTAGTGCCAGGGGCCCCTTGCTTTGCCACAGTGTCCCTACTGGTGTTCACAAGGTCCTTCAGCACCCCTACAATGGTGACCAGGGTGGTGTTAATGGACTTCAAGTCCTCCCTGATCCCCAAATACTGTTCCTCTTGCAGCCGCTGGGTCTCCTGAAACCTGGCCAGTACCGTTGCCATCGTCTCCTGGAAATGATGGTATGCTCCCATGATGTTGGAGAGGACCTCGTGGAGAGAGGGTTCCCTGGGCCTGTCCTCCGCCTGTCGCACAGCAGTCCTCCTAGTTCCCCTGTTTTCCTGTTCCCTGTAGTGGTGGACACACTGCTGCTTGACGTGTCCTGGAGACAGAGGTATGGGCCCGCTAGGTGGGTGCTGTGCTGGTGTTTCCTGAGGGGGAAGGCTCTGTAGTGGCATGTGCCAGTGTGTGGGGAACCGACTGTCCCAAGGTCCCAGATGGGCCGGGATGGTCATCTAGATCCAGTTGGACAGAGCTGCTGTCATAACTGTGGTCCTCTTCTGTAGGGGGGGTGGAGATGTCTGGAACCTCCTGTCCGGTGACGTTGGGTAGGGGTCCTGCAGGGGTGTAAAGGTATGATTATTGCATATGTGTGTGCCATCATGTGTAATGGGTGGGTGACACTGTACCCCAGTGCTTACATTCTTGTCTAGGACCTTGTGTGGTATTTGGTTTAGGGATCTGTGTGGGTATCTGTAGTGGACATGCTTTGGTGATGGGTGTCCATGCTTTGGTGTTGCATGCAGGGCTTGGTGTTGGGATGGGTGGTTTGTGATAGTGGGACATATGTGAGGTGTTGGAGTGATGGGGGTGAGGGTGAGGGTGGGGGTATGTGATAGCATGCAGGTAGAGTGGGGGATGTACTAGTTAAGATTTGACTTACCAGAGTCCATTCCTCCTGCTACTCCTGCAAGGCCCTCAGGATGTAGTATAGCCAAGACCTGCTCCTCCCATGTTGTTAGTTGTGGGGGATGAGGTGTGGGTCTGCCGCCAGTCCTCTGAACTGCAATCTGGTGTCTTGAGACCACGGAACGCACCTTCCCCCGTAGGTCGTTCCACCTCTTCCTGATGTCATCCCGTGTTCTTGGGTGCTGTCCCACTGCATTGACCCTGTCTATGATTCTGCGCCATAGCTCCATCTTCCTAGAAATGGAGGTGTGCTGCACCTGTGATCCGAATAGCTGTGGCTCTACCCAGACAATTTCCTCCACCATAACCCTGAGCTCCTCCTCAGAGAACCTGGGGTGTCTTTGCGGTGGCATGGTGTGGTGTGGGTGATGTGTGAGGTGGTATGTGTTGTAATGTGTGAGGGGATGTGTTTGTGTGTGTTGTGTGAAGTGCGTGGATGTTGTGTGAGTGATGGTGTTGTGTGCCTGTTGATGCTAGTTTGTTGATGGTGGTGTCTCTCTCTGTGCTTCGTTCTCAATTTTTGTCATAGGGGTTTGTGGGTGATGTGGGTGTGTGTTTTATATTGTATTGAGTGTGTGGGTGTGTGTATGTGTATCAGGTGTGTGTATTTCGATTTGTCCAATGTGATTGTGTTTTGTAAATGTGTGTGTATTTTGAGCGCAGCGGTGTGTACCGCTAATGGAATACTGCAGTTGAAAGACCGCCGGGGTGGATTCGTGGGTCGTGATACTGTGGGCGTATTCCTATTGGCATGACGGTGGAGGCTTTGTTATTGCCAGTTTATCACTGACCTTTGGTGTGGTGGACTTGTGTGGGTACCTAGAGTTTGGCGGATTCCGGCCTGTTGGTCGTAATAGCTGTAGCAGATTTCCCCGGCCGCACCAGTGTGTTGGCGGTCGTCTGCACGGCGGTAAGCGGCATTTATCGCCAATGTTGTAATGAGGGCCTAAATGTCCTTCTAAGTTTCACTAAGTTAAACGTGCACTTGCAAACTCCTACGCTCACTTAAATGTGCAATGTTCCACCTATACTGTAACTCCTATGCCTATTAACAAAAGGATAGACAAGTGACACAACCAGTCAGATATTGAGAAAACTGCTTATACATTCATACATGCAACCAGGCAGAAGTTATGTTTGCAGCAGTACTGAAGTCTGTTGCAGACAGCTGCACACCCTTGTACTCACCATATTTACTTTTGGTGGACACTTATAGAGGTACTGATGCAATCAGTCAGATATCTAGCCAAATTCTAATACTACCTACTCCCACATGCACACAAGTACTCCTTTAAATATGACTAAGTCCAACTACTGCAGACCTGATTCTGTAATTTTACTGTCAGCTTGACTTCCCATTAGTAAAGGCTGGTTGTCAATCCTTAATCTGTTGTTTTACAACTGAAAGTTGAGTACTTAGGTAGGCTGTAGGTAGGCCATAGATCATTATGCGTTGTAGTTAAAAGATGAAACATGTCCTTCTAAGTATCACTAAGTTAGACATGTACTTGCTGATTCTTATGCTTACTTATATATGCAATGTCCCACCCATACTGTAACTGATATACCGAATAACAAAAAGATAGACAAAGTGACCCAGCCAGTCAGACACTGGGAGAGCCACTTATACATGCATGCACTCACCCAGACAGCAGTTATGTTTCAAGCAATATTGCAGCTGGTTGCACATTCTGTTACTTACCCCTATAGTTACCATATGTATTTAAACGTCTGGTAAAACACTGATAGAGGTACTGGTACACTCTGTCAGATATATGACCAAGTACTGACACAATCTACTCACCCATCCAGGCAAGTAGTCCTTTAAACACAGCTGAGGTCAACTACTACAGAGCCTGAGTGTGGACTTTTAGTGTAGCTTGAGTATATTTAAAATCAATTAACCCAAGCATAAAATCTGTTTTTAGCACAAATAAGTCACCTGTTTCTTAAACAATTAATGATGCATATGTACTTGGCACTAGACGTACTGATACACCTTATTATTTCCAATATGTAATTAATGCCACTTTCTGTAGAGCTAAATGTATTTTATTATTTGATTTGCATATATTTTCATGAAAACAATCAATGTAAATGTTCAAGTTCTAAGCCACTTCTTTTGTATATCAGCAGACAAGCTGGCACTGGAAACAGCCATTTATTCCAAGTTCTAACCTCTCATCTACAGAAGACTGCAGAGTCTGTTTTGTCATGTGTAGTAACAGCACCTACAGGATTGGCTGCACACAACATCAAAGGAATTACCTTGCATCGTCTACTTATGATACCTGTTGAACTCAATAATAAACTGGAATACCAAAAGTTATCTGGTGAAGCATGTCACGAAGTTTCAAGAATCTTGAAGAAATGAAAACTTTTAATCATTGATGAGGCGCACATGGTCACTAACTTAATGCTTGCCTTTGTGCATTTGAGAATGCAACAGATATTGAAGATACAGTATAATGAACTTTTTGGAGGAAAGCATGTAATTGTTTTTGGTGATTTATTGCAACTTGCCTCCATGAAAGGACAGCCTATGTTAAAAACTCTCTTACACAAACAAACTCATAATTCTTTTGGAAGCATTGGAAATGTAAACATTTTGTTGAATTTTCAATACAAAGAACTAATTAGTAATATATGTCAGTCATCTGATATGTAATATGGAACTATTCTAAAGAATATTTGAATAGTAATACTGTCAAAAGAAGGAAAATATTGCTTGCAAACTTGATTTACAAAGAAGATATTTCCTCCCCAAAAATCTGCAGTGCAGCTGTTTGAATGTATTCAGCAACAGAAACCCATTGTGCGTCGAATGCATGTAGTTCCATAGAAGAAAGACCGCTGTGGTACTGCTGACACCGCCACCAAATTTCGACACTGACGTGGCGGGATAGGCCAATGCATTTGTCAGAGGGAAGACTGCCAGTGTTACTGCTCGACCAATTACGAAATGCCTTCCCACCAATGATCTAAGCTGGTGAAAAGTGAGGGATATAAGGCAGAAACACATATGTACTCAGCTATACACATTGTGTGCCGCCATGCAGGTGATCGTATATGTACTTACGCTAGTTGTGCTGCTTGACGATGCCCAAAACCAACACCGTTGTTGATGCAACTGACATTAAGCTAAACTCTTAACTGTTTCCACAGCAAATAGATGTCTCACCATGGACCTGGCAAGTGGTTTCTAGTCCCTGGACCCCTGTTTGGATTTGTTCTCAATGTATGGCCCAATCACAGCTCTATGATGACTTCTTTAGCAAGGTCACTGACACTGCACAGGCACACTTAACAAAAGTCGATATGTGTGCACATGTCATAATCAGAGATAGTGATGTGTGTATTAAATTGTGTCACACAACAGCACCTCCTCATCAATATCACACCCATTAATCTAAGTGAAGTTCTTACATTTATCACCTGCTAGGTCCTGTTGTGATATCAAAGATATATCTGTATGGATGTGTCATGAAACTGAAACACACCATACCTGTTAAATCTCTGTAATGGACTCTCACATATCACCCATATTTCAGGGTAATGATAAGTAAATGGGATTCAAAATAATCAGGGGCATATTTATACTCCGTTTGCGCCGAATTTGCGTAGTTTTTTTCGACGCTAATTCGACGCAAAACTGACTCCATATTTATACTTTGGCGTTAGACGCGTCTAGCGCCAAAGTTCAAGGAGTTAGCGTCATTTTTTGGCGTGAACACCTTCCTTGCGTTAATGATATGCAAGGTAGGCGTTCCCGTCTTAAAAAATGACTGCGATGCATATGCGTCGTATTTATACTCCCGGGCAAAAATGACGCCCGGGAGTGGGCGGGACTAAAAAACCCGCATTTGCCCCGGATTTTAGCGCCTGGGTCAGGGCAGGCGTTAAGGGACCTGTGGGCTCAAAATGAGCCCAGAGGTGCCCTCACCTGCCCCCTGGGACACCCCCTGCCACCCTTGCCCACCCCAGGAGGACACCCAAGGATGGAGGGACCCACTCCAGGGACATTAAGGTAAGTCCAGGTAAGTTTTTTTTTTTTTTCTTTTTTTTTGGGCATAGGGGGGTCTGATTTGTGCCCCCCTACATGCCACTATGCCCAATGACCATGCCCAGGGGACAGAAGTCCCCTGGGCATGGCCATTGGGCAAGGGGACATGACTCCTGTCTTTGCTAAGACAGGAGTAATTTCAATGGGGGATGGGTGTCGTAAAAAAATGGCGCAAATCGGGTTGTGGCGATTTTTTTGCCTCAGCCTGACTTGCACCATTTCTGGACGCCCATACGCCATTTTCCCCCTACGCCGGCGCTGCCTGGTGTACGTCGTTTTTTTTAACGCACACCAGACAGCGCCGGCGGCTAATGCCGGCTAACGTCATTCAATAAATACGGCGCCCGCATGGCGCTTCGGAATGGCGTTAGCCGGCGCTAATTTTTTTGACGCAAAACTGTGTTGGCGCAGTTTTGCGTCAAAAAGTATAAATATGGGCCTCAGTGTGAGAAACATTCAGAGGTCACAATATCAAGACTCCCCGCAGATTAACTTTACCTCTACCAGGGAGAAACCTGCAAGGCTGGTGCTCTGGGCCAGAATCCACTTTGTACATGCTTCAATTTGCACAGGACCTGTAGCATACCCAAGTGCCATGCATATGTGGAAAATGTGCAAGTGCAAGTCATGAAAGCAAACACAGCAGTAACAGCATTTGTAACACATTTGGATAAAGTTATAGTAAAGTACACACATGAAAATGGGCACATGTCCATTAACATGTATGTAAAACTACGACAATTGAACAACCTCCATGTGTGGATAAACAAATCTCTAGCTTGCACACAATTAAACACATATCCCACCTACATCATAGGGAGAAATGCAACCCAAATGATGTTGACATTGGTTAAGCCAAGATTAAATACTTATCAATCTTTTCAAATTATTCCCCAGCCAAATGGTCAGTTTGCTGGATGATTAGTTCAGGTAGTCTGTCCCCCTATGCCTGATGTCTTTTAGCACTTTGATCCCTTTGTGGTCTAAATGCTCTTTATAAATGCTAAATACAAACACATATGAAATACCACCCAATGCAATCTCAGCCCCAATTGGATTGCATTCACATATCAATCCATTAAACAATTCCCCTTGTCCTGGATGACTTCAGCACTGGTTCCAAGGTCAGATCATACCAACCACATCAAATGGATCATCAATCAGGGTGAAACAAACTCAACTGTAGTCATTTATCCCAAAGTATCCATAAACATCAAAATGGAAGAAAAGTAATGGGAGGACTCATGTGTAATAAAACCAGGAATTTTGTTTTATTCCTAAACATTACAAATGTAATAAAATACTGGCCTATGGCCAGCCCAACATAAAGTATGGTCCTGCACACTGCTTTGCCACCAAATGTAACTCTCATGACACTGCCATGGGAACCTCCCTAGGAAGGGGAATCCAGTGGGTAGTCCAGGCACCTCAATGCTGTCCTTTAGGAGGGGTGGGGTTGGTTTTGGAATGGGTGGGGTTGGTTTCTGGAGGGGTGGGCTTGACTTTGGGTGGGGTGTCCTTTATTTTGGGTGGGATGGTCCTGTCTTTGACAGGAGTGTCCTTGGTTTTCTGTGGGGTATGGCTCGGTTTAGTGGTGGGGCTCAGGTTTCACAAGGGAGGATTTGGATGTGGAAGGGATGGGTTGGCATGCAGCAGAGGTTCTTTTGGCTTTGGGGGTTTGACTGGGGTAAGGGCAAGGGAAAATAACAGACTTTCCTTGGGAAAATGGGAAGGATGTACTTGAGGAATTAGGGGTTGGAAGGTTGAGTGAGTGGAAGTGTCAGGTGCAGGTGTCAGATTTTTGGTCCTGCTGTCTGTGTGTCTGAAGTATCATATTTGTGTTTTGTACATGTCTGTTGTGTGGGTGATTGCATTTTTCTGTTGTGTGTGATGTATACGTGCTGGGTATGCTGGGGTGTTGGATCAATCTGTTGGTGTAGGTATGGTGTCTGGGGGAGTGCTGGGGTGGTAGATGGCTCTGTGGATATGGATGTGGTGTCTGGGGGAATCCTGGGGGTGGTGGATGGGTCTGTGGGTGTGGTGTCGGCAGTATGTTGGGGGTGGTGAATAGTATGTAAGTGTGGTATCTGTGGTTATGTTGGGGTGGTAGATGGGTCTCTGGGTGTAGGTGTGGTGTCTGGGGGTTTGTTGGGGTGGTGGTGGTGAGGGGGTAAATGGTTGCTTGCTTGTGTGTTTTGAGTTTTTTCTGTTTTCATTTGCTGCTTGGGGCTTTTGTGTACTTATGTGGGAGTGTGCTTGGGACAGGTATCGAAATAGGGAAATTGGATATGGATGAAGCAAGAGGTGGGGTGGAATATTAGGATGGGTGGAAGGCTGCCGTGAGGGAGGAAGCCAGACCCTGAAAAGATCTCTGTAGAGCAGATATAGTACTGTGGATGCCTTCCAGGTCAGCCTCCATCTGTTGCAGATGGGGGCCTTGTACCAGGCAAGATGGCATTCAGTAGTGCCATCTGACCTACAGAGAGGTCAAAAGCTTCCTCACTCAGGGCAGCAGGGGTAACAGGAACAGAGGCTGAGGTGCCTGAAATGAAGGAGACGACTGCCCTTTTGGGTGAGCGGGCCCGGCCAACTAGGTGGGGAGCAACAGGGAGGGTAAAGATGGTAGTGTGGGTGGCAGACAACACTGGTGTAGGAACTGGTCCTGGGTTTTCCACAATTTCTGCGGACTGTCCATTGGAGCTTGACTCTGATGAAGAAAATTTTGAGTCTGTGTCCTCGGTGGTACTCCCCTCACCCTCTGGGCCACTGGGTCCCTCTGTGTCTGTTGTACAACACCTGGATATACTGTGGCCAGCTGCTTCTCCACAGATGTCAGCCCTGTCTCTTCTGCTTGCCTGGAAAGATGTTGAAATGACAAATACAAATAGGTTTATTGCATGTGCAAGAACACACTTGACCAACAGCTTTGATCAAAGAACGTTACTAAACTGTAGAGTAGACCCCAACTACTAAGTCCACTAAAGTGGCTTTAACTTAAGCAAGACCACATGCATGCATGCCACATGACCTGTAAGCAATTTCTCACAGTAAAGTCATAATCAAGGCAGCTCCGATTGCATGAGTGAAGTTGTCTTATCACAATACCCATGTGTCAAGTCGGAGACCTCATCATCTTGAATAGTTTGGCTCTTGTAGCATACCTAAGTGACCTGATGTTATCAAATAGTATAGCAATGCCAAATTAATTCCTACAGATTCCACACAAGGCCCTGCAATGAACAAATGTTCATATATCTGATGCCACATCATTCAATATTAAAAAAAACAGTGGTCTTGGTTCTTTGGATCCCTGTGGAAATGCAAAGGATTGTGGTCTGTGAAGGGGTGTCTTTTATAGTATGATTTGCAGGTGTGTCCACTGGAGCAATGTGTGTCATCTGAGTTGTTTTTTATTTCATCCAATGTGCACTTGTGTGTTACTTTGGTGGACGCATACTGCGGTGGTGGACCGCCATTGGCTGACTTTCGTAAGAAGACTGCCATGGAGACTCTGTGTTTGTAAAAGCTCGATGGTTGGATGCAGCGCTGTCGGTGCTAGGGATCAGACCGCCTAGATGCAAGCCAACGTGCCACTGGTGGTCTGACTTTTTTGCTTGCCTGGCGACGGTTCTGCCTGTTTGCATTGTAATACAGCGGTCTGGGGACCATGGCACAGTGCTCTTTTTAGAGTCGCCAACATGGAGGTCTGGCAGTCTGACCGCCAAACTTGTAATCAGGTCATTAGTCTTTTTTCTGGAGCTTTTTCTCTCATCAGCAAATGAGGTGCCTCTTCAGGCCGGCTTGCAAGGCAACATTGTCAGCTTGGCTCAGCGTGAGGTCCCAGTCAACTCATGGAAGTCTTCTTGACAGGGAAAAGCTCCAGGATCTTCAGTGGGACAAACCTGTGATTCAGGCCAGGTTGTGGTTAAACATTGCCGGCTTGACTCTCATCAGCAGGTTGGTCATCTTTAAGAGCTTTTTTCACTTTTCTCTTACAGAAATCTTCTTTGGGGTCTTGTAGTGTCCACAAAGGTTCCAGAAGCTCTACATTGCTCCTTGGGAGTTGGGACTAGAATTCCCAGAATATACCTCGTCTAAATCCTTGCTCATCAGCTGGGCTGTTTTTGCAGGACTTGATGCAGGGGCCTCTTGGTAGACCCTTTGTACCTGCTGCTTACAGCAAGACCACTTCTGGATCTTCAGAAGTAAGGCAAAGTACTTTTTGTGGTGAAGCCAAGAGTGTTAAACTAGTGCAATCATTGAGGTACAGACCAGGTGGTCAGCAGGAAAGTCCTTCTTCATTCCAGCAGAGCTCTGAGTTGCTGGGCAGCTCCTCCAAATTTATCCATGCTCCTGGGTTGGCAAGCAGGGGGACACCCCTGACCACTGGGGTGCAGAGTGCCACCCACTGGCGTGACCACTTCCTGCGAAGTGTGGCTAAAATCAATCCCAGAAAGCACCATTCTTTAAAAATCCAAGATGGTGAGAATCTCTCCTCTGGCTGAGCCCATCCACTGGAATGGCTACATTTGCCTAACACGCCCCTTTCAGCCCCTCTCCTAATCTAATTACTGGAGCTCACATCTGTCTGGGGGAGCAGGAAATGGGGAAGATCTGGTTTCTATCCCACATGGCTTTTCCTCCTTTGAAAAGCCACCCTACCCCTTTCTGCTCTACCATGTGCTACAGCAGTTCTCCTCCTACCAGATGCTTCCTTTGTTTCAGCCCAGGCCACTTCACACCTCATTAAGGTAGCTTGGTGCAGGCTGCCAGAGGCTGACCAATCTGTAACTTTCAGAAAGAGTTCTAAAACTCTTTCCCTGTAATAGCTATAATACTTCTAAGATTGGCAAGTTGTTGGGTTCATTCTTACTATTCATTTGATCTTAAACATGACATATTTAGCTCTTTCCTGTTCACAATGAGACTTCATTATTTTAAAATAAAGGCTTCCAATGTTAGCCTATGGAGCTAATGCATTACAACAGGGAAAAATGTATTTGGCAGATTGTCCCTCCCCAGGGCTTAGAAAACAACTTTTATAATGTCCCTGCTTATATTTACATTGCCTTAGGGCACCTAGGACAGACTTTAGGGGTGACCTACATGTAAACATAAGATAGTTTGAGACTTTGGAAATACTTTTAATTCCAAAGACAAAGTTGAGGTTAATTTTAATTTAAAAGCAGTCAGCAGGCCTGCTTTTAAAATGACACCAGACACCATAGCAGTGCACCCTAAGGGTGCCCTACTTCCATTGGGATCCCCATACCTACCTGCCCTACCATATACTAGGGAGTTACAGGTAGGTTGTCAGAGCCAATCATAGTTTTGCCTCATTTGCATATACCTTTTTAATCAGAGCACCGGCCCTGGCCTAGTTAGAAGGGCCCAAGGCACAATCAGAGTCAGAAAACACCAGTATCAGTCACAAATGGGGGCAAAAGTGAGGGGGCTTCTGAAAAAAGCACACTTTTCTCACAGTTCTCAAAAATAAAGTAGTTATGATGAGACAGAACTGAATCATTTGAGTCAACATTGTAGTATGAAGGAGAAAGAGTTTGCAAGCCATACAATACCATCAGAGTGTTTAATTCTAGTGTATTCAAGTTAGAAAATCATCCTCCCACTCAATTTCTTCAATCCTATTAAGGACTTCTCTGCTGGCTTGTATGTAGGATGGTGGGCTTGAACAAATGAACGTAAATAGTAGTCAAAATATCTCACGTGTTTTCGAAAAGGGAATTAATGGAGGACACAATGGGCCACTCTGGTGGATTGTTGAGATTCTTGTGCAGTTTAAGTAAGAGGTAGGGATCCTAGGGTTCTCACAATGCAAAAACTTGAACTCGTACCATTCTATTAAACCCATGTCCTTCCATTCAACCAATTTGTCAAAATAGAGTTTGTTAGATTCTCGTTTAGTTTTGTGGTAAGTTATCTGATTATAATCCCTGTCATTAAGTTGATGGTTCCCTCCCTCAAGTACATCTCCTTACTAAGGACAACCACATTGCTCAGTTTGTTTAATTGTCAAATCACAATACTTTCTTCATTTTGAAGGTTCATAAGAGCCTCCCTCTCTTCTAAAATTGAATTATCATTATACCAGACTTTTTTTTTTGCCAATTTCTTTCTTCTTGAATGACCAAAGTCTCAAAGGTGTCAATTGCATCATGGTGCAGCTTGGGAATGGGTGTGGATTCAGCTTTTAATTTATTGTGACAACTTGCATCCAGCTCAATACCCATACCATCCAAATTAAGAAAAGCATCCCCAGTATAAGTGGATTCACTATCCAACTCTGCCAGTGTGAAAAGAGTGGCAATATCACTAATGGTAAGTTTACCAGTACTGTTGGTGCTGGGGGATTCTGAAGTAGGTGTGCCTTTAAAGGTAAACCATTTTTGCAATTAAAGTTTGCACGTAAATTGAAACAAAGCTTTGCAACTGGGTGCATACTTGAACGTATTGGTTTGGACAGAAAGATAATTCCAACTTTAATTGCCCCACTTAAAGTTTCACTCAACAAGCTATTAGAGAGATTTCCCACATTGATATTTGTATCCATTCTTGTCCAATTTTTTGTCTCCTTGTCATCATTACAGTGGTGTGCAAATTTCCTCTTTACTCTTTGGTCTTTGTCCACCTTGCCTCTTCTTCTTCCCCTTCCTGTGTCCTTTTTCCAGTTTTGATGACTTCTCTCTTTCCCCATCATTCTGAGTTCTTCCCATAAATTTGCAAGCTTTTTTATTCCACCCATTGAAGGTCCTAGGTGGTCCTTTATGGAGATGTCTCTCTGTCAACATTTGTTGTTTTCCCTTTCAGTAGCTAATTTATTGGGGTTAAGGGATCAAAGATTCTGTGCTCTTAGCACATCCCTTCTCAGTACATCATACCTCCGACTGAATATCAGGACTCTGCTAGTTTCATAATCTTTCTCATCCCTTAAATTAACATTGTTCTTTAGTTGTATCTCCTTTTCAGCCCCAGCTGTCCTTTTATTAATCTTTAGTAGCTGTTTTTCAAATGTTTCTTTGTTTTCAGTTTCGCCCAGTTCATTTTTTTAAATTGTCAGTTCCTTGAGGATCTCCGGTTGGTAGTTCCAGGCATATTTGAAAATAAACCTCATTATTTAATTAAAGCAGCTGAGTTATTGGTGGCCCACTCCCAGAGCATTTCTGCGTTGGGATTCTCATAGGAGGGGGCAATCAATATAGGAAGACCTCGTGAAACCCGTCCAAATTCTAGGTATTTCTCTAAAGTTACAGCTTCCCAACAATGGGTTTTCTCTTGTTTCATAAGCTTTTCTAATTTGAAGTACTTTGAAGTACTTCTGTCTAGTGGTCAGGTGCACAGCAGCTTCATCCCTTGTACCAGTCATGAGAACAATTCATCTGCTTTTTTCCTTCTAGCTGCTTCCCCTACATCCATAATGTTGTGTGACTGTTAGTATCCAAATTAAGGACTTAGCTTCTCGGTCATACATTGACTTATACTAGTAATCCAAATATAGAGAAAATGTGTTTGGGAGCACACTGCTAATCTTGAGGACAAAAATGTCAACTGTCCACCAATGTACCAATGTTATACTGGAGACATGGTATCCTTTGTTTATGTTCTTTTCAGATAGTGCTAAATGTCTTAAGAACCTTTGTTGTTTCACCTGTGACCAAGGAGCCAAAATGCATAGGATGTTTTTTATCCTCTGATGTAGTAAGTAGCTGAAATAAACTGTAGTGCACTTCATCATTACTGGTGGTGCTGGAGAGGGTTGAGTTTTACCCCAGTGTGTTTGTGATATGTAGCAGGACGCCATGTCAGAGCGTGAACCACTCCCACTCATGACTCTGGGATTGACAAGGTCCTGGAGACCCTGTGTGTATCACGTATATCAAAAAGGACAGCTCTCCGAATGTAAAAAAGCCTTTTCTTTATTGAGTGTAAACCACAGGAACGCGTTTCTAAACACAGTGCCTTCCTCATCCTGAGAGGCGCCATATTGCCTCTCCCCTTTACTCTCACACACAATTGCAACCCACTAATCCTCACTGTGTTTACAAACTTCATAGATAACCAAAATGTAACATAAAGAGTCAACCCAACACGAGCAATACAATAGACAACATGGAAAAAATACTTCAGAAATATTACATACTACACGCGGAGCACATTTCAAACTATAATCACATTCTTCCAATACATGTAACTTATTTATGCCACGGAAGCACCTCCATTTCTCAAAAATATTTTTTTTCAAATCTTACAAATCACTCTCTCAAATATATATTCAATAAATCTTTTCACATTTACAATGTACAAATCATAGTTTATTCCAGCTCCATTTTAAGTTCTTCGCACAGCCACGTTTCCTGGAAACACACTATATCATACCTTTCCAACCTCTCTTTAAATAATTATTGTTTTAAGTGTTTTTTATAGCCTTCTAAGTTCCAGACCAAAACCAAATGGCTATGCGAAGAAGCCGATTCCTAGTCCAACTCACTCAACTCCCCTCTGCTATAATTATAAAGGAGGTCTAGAAGGGGCTAAAAATGATTCTTCAACATTGGGCCTTTAGGGTCGGCAACTATGGTTATGCTTAATTTGCCCTTATTTCCCTCCACGTATGTTATTCCGTTTTTGGCAGCTACTAGACTGTACTACATTGATCTGGGCAGATCCCTACATGTCAGTTGAGGGCACTACCATTTATTTCTCCAATCTCAAGTTTCCTCATTTGGACCAATCTTATGCCCGACTTCTCTAATTCCTTCTCTGCCCTCAGTACCAATTGTCTAACACATCCTGAATAAAAAAGGGCATTTGTCACCTGACTCCCTTCAGAATTTATGGTAAAACCTATTTGCTTTATATCCTTTGACCCTCATGTAGGCTAGGGCACTTGCTCATAATTTTCAATAGGTTAAAACGATTCAAAGGCTTAAGCTTCCTCCATCACTTTCTCCCAGTCTCCCTTCCCTAAAGTTCTCAATATACCCACATAATCTTACTTCCATTGATGCTTTTCATCTTCCTCATAATTCCGTGACCCTTTGAAGGTAATAAGGGGCTACCCTTCTCCTGTCATTCTAAACTTTCTTTCCATCTATTTTCCCTACTTGTTACCTTCCTTTTAGTGTTACTAACTTTCTTATTTCCCTTGCTTTCCTTCATTACAATCCTTTGGGAATGACTCTTCCCTTTCACTAACTGGATGTCTTCTATATCTACTACTCTGGATCACCTTTGAGCTGTACAACCTCTTTTAGGGGTAACCACTTCTTGCCTCTGGCATAGGGCTGTTCTTGATTTCCTATGCTGGATTATCCTCCCCCCTCTTTTCATGGGCCTTTTCCTTTTAATGTTTCTCTGTTTGCTTCTTAATATATCAAAGTAGGGTGTATAGCCCCTCCCTTTCCAACCTCGACTCCTTTTTATCACCAGCACTGATTGTTTAGAGATGTATTCTGATGGGAGCTATGTTGCTTTTGCTGGATCACTTAACACTCATTCACTATTTCCTACTGGTGTACCCATCTCCTGATCCATTTTCTCTGGCGCTGGCCACACCAGTATCAGCATTCAGCTGTTCATTTGTTTCAACTCTTCTGTTATCCCTTGTAACTGATGTTTATGTGCCTTACCTAAATCATTATTCACTGTCAGTACCTCTAAAATGGCCTGTAAGGTTTTTTTGCATTAAGAACACTACTTCTAATAAGGATGCTGCAGGAACTGTGGTGGTCTCTAAGGCAAGAGCAGACTGGCTACCCATGGGTTTAGAAAAATCTGTTTTACTTGTGCCTCTGTCTCCCCCTCCTTCTCTGATGCAATATAAAATGGAAGTCTTTTCTCTAACATAGAACTATCCCTTAGTCGGGGGAAGACAAGATGATGGCGATAACCTAGGCTCCAGTTAGAGCATCCCCCTTGTATTCTTGTCTATCCCTCCCCCTAGAAATAAATCCTCATTTTATAGAGACTCCGATATAAGAAAGTCACTTGTTATAACCCGTTCAACGTCATTCTGATCAGTTACTAGGTTTTGTTTTCTTTTTTCCCCCCTGGGATATGGTGGAAGTCTTTTTTAAATATTTTCCCACAAATTCTTTAATTGACACACTCAATGGTGTTACAGTGGCCCCTTCCCTGTGGTCTTTTGGGTCGTCCTCTTGCTGTGATGACAGAGGCATATCTCCTCCTTCCAGACTCCCAAGAAATGACCTTTCTTAGGGACCTTCTTTGTTTTAGAGGTGTCTTTCAGACCTTTCACACCCACATGTCTGTGCTTTGTTTGAGAGCGTGCTAAATTCCTATTTCACTGGAGAAAGGTAGAGACTGTCATTTTTTGGGAAAAACTTTTCTGGCTCTCACTTCTAATGCCACTACCACTGCCTCCACACACCACGGCCCATATTTATACTTTTTGACGCAAACCAGCGCCGGCGCTGGTTTGCATTAAAAAATGTAGAGCCAGCTAACGTCATTCCTATGCGCTGTGCAGCCGCTTTATTTAAGGATTGACGTTAGTCGTCGCTGCAGGCTGGTCAGAGTAAAAAAATGACTCAAACCAGGCAGCGGAAAAATGGGGGTTGTGCGTCTAAAAATGGTGTAAGTCAGGTTTGAGTAAAAAATCATGGCTCAAACCGGACTTGCGCCATTTTTTGACGCACAGCCCCCATTGAAATGATTCCTGTCTTAGCAAAGACAGGAGTCATGCCCCCTTGGCCAATGACCATGCCCAGGGGACATATGTCCCCTGGGCATGGCCATTGGGCACAGTGGCATATAGGGGGGCCCAAATTAGGCCCCCCTATGGCACTTTAAAATAATGTAAAAATAATACTTACCTCAACTTCCCTGTACTTACCTGGGATGGGTCCCCTCATCCATGGGTGTCCTCCAGGGGTGGGCGAGGGTGCCAGGGGGTGTCCCTGGGGGCAGGGAAGGGCACCTCTGGACTGCTTCCATGGTCAGAGACCATGGAAGTGAGCCCACAGGTCCCTTAATGCCTGCCCTTACCCAGGCGTTAAAAAACGGCACACATCAGGCTGTGCGCAGTTTTTTAAGTCCCGTCCCCTCCTGTGTGTCAAAATGATGCTGGAGTATAAATAAGGTGCACAGGCCTTAAAGTCATTTTTGGGAGGGAACGCCTACCTTGCATGTCATTAACGCAAGGCAGTTTCCCGCATCCCAAAAATGACGCACACGGAGGAATGTTGACGTCCGGGGGGTCGGGCGTCTTAGTATAAATATGGTGCACGGTTTGCGGCGAATGCGCGTCAACATTTTTGACGCACATTCTGTGGCAACAGAGTACAAATATGCCCCCATGTATCTTAACCTCCAACAGGCTTCAGTCTCTAGAACCCTGCACAACCCGGTTCAACACAATTTAACAATTAGACATTTCCGGCTCTTACTTTTTTAAAGGTTGTGGCGTAGCCACACAGGGGCTCTCAATACACGGCAATACGCAACACCCAGCTAGTGGGCATGAGCACGGTAGAAACAAGTCGAGGTATGCTTTCTCCACTTGAAGAGCACTAGACACTCAAGTGTACAGCAGATAATTTAACTCAGCTGAAATCAAATAAAAGTCACTTACTCCAAATAGGCAGTTAGGCAATTAGGCAATTACTGCCCTGGAATTGTCCTTTTCACCTCCTCCTGATACTCTCCTGATAGCTTCCTTGGGGTACTTTCAAGGTACATACACCTCTTCAGTCACAGCTTATGATGTGGGGGGGTGGGAGCGGCCCCTCCTCTCTCGACCGGCAGGTCTGGCACTGCACAGTAGTCCAAATGGCCACTACTCCGCAAAACTGTCTCTCAACCTCTACGAGGATGGGAAGTATAATGTTATGTCGCACCTTATTGTGCCATTCGGTCTCACCTTGGTCTCCCCTCTCTTGTGCCTCTACACCCCTCGCACTTCTCACACAACTCACGCTAGTGTCTGGGGGCTCGTCAGTGCCCTCTACAATCGAGTGCGATCCAGCGCAGGCCTAGCCGCCCGGCTGTGGCAACCTTACACCACTGCCTCACACCACTGTACTCATCGCGAGCCGAGCAAACTCTGAACTGAAGGAAGTCTCTGCCCCCTCCTCATTGATCCTCAGCGCAGCCCAGCTCCAGCCCTCTTCATGCCCCCAGGAGCCGGTGGAGATACCAGGAGCAAAATGCAACGCATGCCTTCTTTTCCACGAGGCGAGACAAGGCGGCTACAGCAACAGCAATAGTGACAACTGACTCAGATTAAAAATCACACACAATGGCCTCCCTCTCTAACTAAGTGAGGTTCCAGGAAAATCACTAACGAGGACCACTAGGATAGAAGATATGGCAAAAAATGTTAACATTCTAAACACGAGTAAATAAACAGTCACATAACCATGAGATACCAGAATTTGAACCTTTAATCTGCTGAGTGATAGTCCAAGAGCTTTACCGGTAGGTCAGACGTGAGTCTGTTCCATAGCAAATATCATGCTTGTGTGCCGCTTTAAATTAATTATATGGAGAGACCATTGCTACTTTTATTGCAATGATGTCTTCATAGAATTACTTCAAAGTGGTAAACAAGCAAGATGTTTTCTGATAGGGCCACGGGGAAAGCTTAAGGCCCCTGCAGTCCTAATCGGCTCCCGTCCTGCAAGAGCTGACATTGCTCCTTTAAATAGCAGCTCCCTGCTTGCAGGAGCAATGTTTTCATACCTTTCCCTCCACACACATTTGTGTGTAGGGAAAGAGATGAAAACTCCACTTTAAGCAAGTAGGACCTCCTAAATGCTTTATATGTATAGCCCGGGCAGGTGGCAGCCACCAAGGCCCCGGGGGATCTGCAGGACCCCCTTATATTAATTTAGTTGTATTCCCTGGGTAGGTGGTGGTCCCAGGGACATGAGGGGGCCGCAAACGGCCCCTGCATACTTTATGTTCACAACCCTGGGGAGGTGGTGGTCCCCGGGGACTAGAGGGGTCTGCAGGAACCCACCTTATATTTATTTAGAAATTGGCCCCAAGGAGGTGTAGCTCCCTGGGACACAGGGAGCTGTGTAGTCCCCAGCATACTTTACATGCATAGTCCGGGGGAGTTGGTGGTCTCTGGGGCTTAACTTCCCACATATGAGGGGGCTCCATGTGCCCTATCCTTGAAAATAATATGTCCCAAGGACCTGGCCCATCTGAGTGCAAAAGAGAAAGCAAGAACAGGAGACCATGCTTGCTTTTCTTTTTCTTTTACATCACATCAAATATCATGAATAATCACAATTTCATAAAACCATGAAAAAAAATGCTTTTTAGCCTACACCAAGGCTAAGAGGGTATGGTAACAGCACCCTGCCACCTTTCCTTATTATTTCTTTTTTTTAGAGACTCAGCTGAAGCTGATATATATAGATATGTATATATATTGATAACTATAGATAGATAGATAGATACATAGATAGATAGATAGATAGATAGATAGATAGATAGATAGATAGATAGATAGATAGATAGATAGATAGATAGATAGATAGATAGATCTTCACGCACTTTACCACAAAAAGTACCCACTGGCGTTTTGTTGTGCATGGAAAATTTCAGGATAATCCTCCAAGCATGGGCTGAGAAAAAGGGGGGGGGTTTCAAGAAAGTGCATTTCCCATGTTAATTCCCGTAGAGTCTTCAGACTAGCCTTCAGCCCGAAACGCTGGACGGAATTATACCAAGTTTGGCAGAAAGGTAGTTCTTGGTCCAGAAAGCACCCTTTCTGTCAATTGGTGTAAATCCATTCTGTAGTTTTCAAGACATTAAAGGAAATCCAAATCTGTATATCTGGGTGGAGTCTAACTTCATATCTCATGGTGAGATCTGATTGCCCTTGAGCACTTCAACCAGAAAGTGATAGCAGCCATTTTGGGGTCAATATACATGATAGCACCCATTGAAATGCATTGCAGTGAATGGCAGGTTTTGATGATCACAAAAAGGAAAGCATACAAAGGGTGATAACAGATTTTAGTTAGAATATTTATCATTTGTTGATGGTACCATACTCATTTTAGGAATTGTTTTGTGTTCTAAGATGATTGTGCCCTGCTGGGATTTCATGAATCATGTTTGAGAGAAAACAGTTTTCTCATGATTTTCCAATGGAGGTTATGGAAGGTGCCCTGAAAGCTAAAATGAGAGTATATTTTCTGTAAATCCACACTATCTTTCTCAGTCATATGAGAATGAAGTCTGACATTCTCAGTAAAACATGAACTTCCAATAGAAGTAGTCTGTCAGTTGATTCCCTTTGCTCTACTGCAGCCTCCCAGAGTGTTCCAAAGAACAACTAGAATGCAAACAGTCTTATTTATGACAACATTTAACACTTCTGAAGCCATCGTGACCTCTTTCACGCATAACACAATGTGAATATCACATTCTGCAACACACATAGAAAGAAGAAAACACCTTGTGTGATTTTTTTTTGTGGAGGAAGGTATCCCTTTGTGCACAAAACAATGATCCCAACAACACAGACACCCTTGCAGAATGGTTCAAGGGTGTCTGCGTTGGCACTAGGCAGCAATTTGTGTGCCAGCGCAGGGGGAGAGTACAGAAGTGCACTGTATTTTGTAGATAAGGTGCATATCTGCCCTTTCCCAGTGGTGCAGGGCATTGCAGCAAGGTAGTTACTGTGCCACCATGCGCCACTGACCTCGTAAATGAAGCCCCCCATTTCTTTGTTTTGTACAGCACACAATTGACCAGAAGGTACTGGAGTGCTTCACATGAGCATCAGTTACATTACACAAGGACACGTACATTTTGGTTTTAGACATGGGGAGATTAAGGCCGTCATTACAACTCTGGCGGTCCAAGACCGCCAGGGCTGTTTTGGAGTTTGTACCGGCAACAGGCTGGTTGTAAAAATTACGACTGCGACTTTTGTCCCGGCAGTTGGAATCCCCCAGGGCAGGGCTGCTTGCAGCACTGCTTGCAGCGCTGCCCAGGGGATTATGAGTCCCCCTCCTGCCAGCCAGGTATGAACCGCCATGAAATGTCTGGCAGAAAGGGGAGTCGTGGGACCCCCTGCCACGGCTCCATGGAGCTTTTCACTGTCTGCATAGCAGACAGTGAAAAGCATGACGGGTGCAACCGCACCTGTCGCACAGCCGCAACACCGCCGGTTCCATTTGGAGCTGGCTCCTGTGTTGTGGCTGAGATCCCTGCTGGGACGGCGGGCGGAAACCTGGTTTCCACCCACCGGCCCAGCGGGTATCTCCAAATAGACCCCGCGGGAGTGCAGCTGCATCGGCAGCCATCCGGCTGTTTAACCGCCACCCGCCAATGTTAAAATGAGGGCCTTAGTGATTTGCCCAGAATTACAGGATGTCAAGCTGATGCTGAATCTTGAACCTGGTACCCCAGTTGCAAAGTCTGCAGCTCTGGCCTTGACGCCACATCGTCTCTCCTCACTGAAACATATAACCAAGTGATCAAGTGGATTAAAAAACATAAATATAGCAAATAATTTAAGAGTGCTTCGTCAGTATTTGGAAACTCACACAGTATGTTCTCATTTTAATTTTTTAGAGCACTAACCATAATTTCTATGGAAATAAGACCCTCCCATTTTTATTATAATTTCTAGAGGAAATACTTTAGGTATTGCAGTTGTGATTACATCAAGATGACATTATGTGTGCCACACCTTTGGAATACAAATAGAATGTTAGCAATCTAGTTGATTCAAACACTGTGGTTTGGCAGAGTTCAGGGGCAGGGACTCAGATAAGTGAGGGCAGGGAGTAGAATGCAGAGCTAACAAGTTGACCACAATGGCCGGTGGGAGGGGCAGTGGCACCACAATGGACCATGGAGAGCAGATCAAAGGGGGCAGGACCAACACACTAACCATGCAGGATTAGCAAGAGAAGCTGTGTCAATATAACACCAGTGAGGTCAGAAGGAAAAGGCAGTGGCAGTAAAACCATATAGGCCAACAGACCCAATTCAGGCAGGAGATTCCCGATGTTTTTAAGCCCAAAAAGGCTTTATTTTATCTATTTCCTGACTAAAATTTCCTCTTTGTTAGTGTAAGTCAAAGGGGAAAATCCATTCCCCGAGTTTATTTTTCAAAAGCTTCCTCTTACCAAGTTCAGAATGTTGGCAAGCAAGGTATATTGGATTATGGATGGCAGGAGGAATGGGATAGGGACATTGACTTGGAAAACAGGGAGCAGGAGAGAGATTGGCAGGGACACCAAACTGGATTTACAGGGCAGGTGTCAGGGTTTGCAGCAGCACAATACACCACACAGAGCAAGCAGGACAACAATGGAGCACAACAGACCATGGAAAGCAATAAGGAGGGGACAGGGCCATGCACATAGACATCAGAGAGAAGAAGGAAAAGAGGCAAGGGCAGCAAGCTGACCATACCGGGCAAACAGGAGCGACAGTTGCATCATAACAGCCCATGAAGAGCAGGTGGGAGGGTGTAGAGGCAGGACAACGAACCAGAAAATGCAGGAGTGAGGGGATAAGAGTTTGCACATGGAAAATAGAGGGCAGGGGGCAAGGGGGCAGGAGCGGGTAGCTGACAATGGGGGGCAGGGGGGATAGGCACAGGAATCACAATACATCTTGGAGGGTAACAGTGAGACCATAATGGCATGCACACATACAATGGAGGGACGGTGGGAGGCAGCCAGGAGCAGCAAGCTGACCACACAGGGCAGGTGGGAGGGGCTGTGGCAACACAGAAGACCATACATGGCAAGCTTAGGGATAGTGGCAACACAACAGCCATGGTGGGAAAGAGGGAGTGGGCAGGGGCATGCATGAAGGACCATGGGGGACAGAGGGAGGAGTAGGGGCTGGACACAGACAAGAGGAGGCAGGCGAAGGGGCTTCACAGCAGACCATGCAGAACAGGCAGGAGGAATAGTAGCAGCACAGCATGAAGGGCAGAAAGGAGTGGCAGCAAAAAGGACCATGGAAGACAGGAAGGAGGGGCTAGGGGCATGGTACTCGGTCAGGAAGGGTAGAGGTGGCAGGGATGGGCAGTAGCCATCTGACCATGAAAGACAGGTCGGAGGGGCAGTGGCAGCTCAACAGAATATAGATTAGATAGGAGGAGCAGTGGCAGGTTCATGGAACATGGTGGGCAAAAGGAGGGAGTAGGGGCATGCCCACAGATGTTGGAGGGCAAGGGAAGGAGGGTAGGGATGTCAAGCTAAGCACAGAGGTTAAGCAGGAGGGCAATGATGGGGCAAAGAATCAGAAAATGAAGGGCAAGAGGAGTAGGCAGGGACATCAAACTAAATGGAGGGCAGTAGCAGCACATCGAACCAGGCAGAGCAGGAGGGAGGGGGCTGGTGTATGGACTCAGAAAACAGATGGTAGGAAGGCGGTGCAGGTGGTAAGGGCAATGGCAGAACAATGGCCACACAGAGCTGCAGTGAGGAAGCAGGGGCATGAACCTGAACAATGGACGGCAAGGAGAAGTGGGGGCAGGAGCAGCAAGCTTGGTTGGGGGCAGCACAATGCCAGGCCAGGCCTTGCATCCAGCACCCCGACTGTGCATTGCAATGGGCATCTTACTTAACGTTAACAGAACCCTCGAAATTCACTGAAAAAAACAAAGGTTACAGGGAAATTATAGTTAGGAAATAGAATAAAAAAGCATTTGAAACGTGCTTAAAAATGCAGAAATTACAGGGACGTTATAGTTAGGTTCTGATTTTACAAGCACAAAACCACAGATATTCAGCTGTTATAGTTATAGTTATTTCAAGCAGATATACCCCGTTTCTGAAGGTGACTGTAACTCATGCCTTCGCAATGCACTGCTAATTGCACCAGATATTTCATCACCCATGACATGTTCTATGACATCATTGATACCACTGTAACATTTGCAGTAAAACTACTGGTGAGAAAACTGTGCATGGCAGGGGCATGAGTTATAGGTACCTTAGGGCTTCAGTTTGGAGCTTTGCTTTTTCAATGTGTTCCACTGCCTGTTGCAATGACCATTCTTCACTAAACCACAATCCCTTGTCTTTCACACAGTGCCAGTTAGGCATCATCCGGACTGTGGAGATAAGATCAAAACTTTTGAACTCAAGCCCCGATTAAACTTAGTGACAGTGTCATACATCTATAAAACATAAAAACATAAACACTTTACAGCAAGGAAAACTGAGAATGTACAGTGAGATGCTCGGAGCTTGAAGTCCTCAGGGCCCCTGTCATCATCTGCGCCCTCCTCATTACATATTTCCCCCTACCACTAACCACCATAGCCAGTCCAGGCCCTCATTGCTGTTTGCTTTGTGCTTGGAGCTGGGTGGCGAGTGAACTTGAGTTGCGAGGCGGGGGGCCAGTCTTACTGGAGGGAGGAGGAAGAATAAGGTGGGCACAGCATAGTCTGCCATTGGTGGACCTGCATGAATGCAGGGGAGGAACCTAAGGGAGCATGTGGCTCACTGTGAATGCAGTGAATTTCTGGTGAGGGTCGCTCACTTAAAGCATCGCTGGAGGACCTAGATCCCCCAGGTTGGCAAGAGATATGTGCTAAGCCATTGGCAGCTGCATCAGTGGGCGGAAAGTAAGAAAGAGTGAAGATGGCTACAAAGCTGCTAGGTGCTTGTGCCTTGGCAGAGAATCACTCACACCACCACTCTACCTAGTTGTGCCACCTCTGCACTCATGGTCTCCTCTGAATTAGTCTGTTGACAGTGAATGAGTGAGAAAGGAGAGTAGTGGCTGTGTTTGGGGTGAAAATCCTTCTTGGGAAGATGAGGTGTTGGCACTCTGTGTTGCTTTTGCTTATGGAGGCTTGGTGTGGTTTGCAGCGAAGAGCCATTCCCTACATCCCTGCAGGAGGTGATTTCTAACATCTTCAACTACTAACTTAACTATTCAGGTTGAATATGACAATAAGGAAAGTTCGGTCTTGGAAAATTATTTCTATAAGAGCTTGTAAAAAAATGAAATCTAACCCATTGTGAAACAATTCAGTGCATCTAAATGCAAAGTCTGTAATTCCACCCTCACCTTTTATAAATAAGAAGATATGGTGGATAGTGGTACTGTCCAGCAAATGGCTAAACAGGAAGTGTCTCCTTCTAATTCTTCCAAACCCCAGAAAGGAGACTTTTATTAAGGAGTGCGCCCCGTTGAGGGTGATAAAATCCTTCCTCTCAATGGAGATTTCACTTTACCAGATAAGAATACTGATAAGAGAAATAAATTGAGAGAACACTTTTCTGTAACACTTGCAACTCACAGATGTAATGCTCAAACATCCATGATACAGCTCTTTAGTAGCAGAAACATCTGTTACCTCAGGCCTAGAGTTCTCTCCAGGTTTCTCATGTAATGTGACCGAAACCTAGGTCCACTACTCTGAATCACTCAAATGACAGGAAAGGATCAGATTGTCCATTCTCACATGGCTGGAAAACTTAGTAAACAAGTTGGACTATGTACAAGATTTTCTATTGGCAGTTCTCAATTCATTAGTGGACAAAATAGAAGAGGAGCATATGAAAAACAAAGCTGTGCACTTTGATACCAAAAAGAGGAAGGTGGATAGCCCCTGTGACTTTAGAGCAAGATCCCCAAACAAAAAATGTGGGCCAAGCCCTTGCTTAGAGATGTTGGCATGCAAGTGGGTGAACCTCAATCGAAGAAATCTAAAAAGAACAGTAAGAACAATAACTCTCTTAAAAGTAAGTGGTCAGATATATTTCCTGAAAAATCTTTTTGAACCTCCATCTTTAGATACTTTGGATCTGACCATACTAGGATTGATTTCCAGTTCAAAGAATGATGTATTTAAATGTTTAAAGGGTACAGCGACTATCTCAGATGCTTCATCTAGTTCTAACGTTGGTTTGCAGTTTAATGGGAAAAAAAGAAAAACTATTAGCAGAAAAAGTAAAAAACAACAAAGAATCTCAAAAAATTTACATGAAAAATGTGTTTTGAGACCATACAGAAGCTGGCCACTGCAACCAACAAGGAGGAAAATAGGGGTTTCAAGACCCATGATTAAACAACAAATATTTAAAGGCCTATGTGAATTAGTCCTAGGTTGTGATGCGACATGAGAATACCCCTTATAATAGTTATAGTTGCCTTAATATGTCCTAATGGGCCTTAATCCATTCGTTAACACGTTCTCCTATTCTCCTGAAATCAATACAATTAATGGAAAGCTGCTAGTGGGAAAAGCTGCATCATAGTTTTTGCCAGATGTAACCACCAAGCTAGATTTTATTGCCATATTTGATCATGGTATCATTTCGAATAGATCTTTTTTATTATCTTGTTACATAGATAAAGACAATGAAATTTCTCTACTGAATATTAAGCATTCTTGTCTGCTTAATAAAGCAAGAGTGACATTTCAGTCTAGGGTAGTGTCAAAGCTGATTCTACAAAATAGCAATAAGTTTCGCTGTAGGGGAATGATGTAATTCCAGTACCCCTCAACAGTAGTAGGAGCAGGTTCTCCTATGAGGCTGGGAACTTCCCTCTAGAAGAAGGATTCGCTATTGGAAGGGAAAAAGTTGCAAATGGAAAATTGTGAACATCAATTAGCATTTCTGGAGTAGGTGGGAGACAAATCTACCTTCTAGAGACAGGGAAAGAAAGGTGCCTTCCTAAAATAGAAGATGAGCAGAGAAGATGGAGTTGGCTGTGGAGTATCTTCAATAGTAACTGTACCCTAGTCAAACAGTTAATAGCTTAAAAGTGGTTTCCTGGAATGCTATTGGGTTATTGAACTACTGTCATGAAATGAGTTTTTAAAATAACTTAAGAGCTGATGTGATCTGCATCCAGAAAACCTGGTGTCTGACTGATTTTGGTCTGGATGTTTATTTTTTGCTCAGTTGCAGGACTACCCCCTCTATAAGGGGTCATGTCATGGGTGGTGAAGCTATTCTATTCAACAAAAATTTTAGCTGGAACTATTGTAGTTACTCAGATTCCTCAAATCTTTTCAAAGCAGTAAGACTCTCCCCGGTGCAGGGTACATTTGAGGGATGGTCAGTTTTATTGGTAAACGCATATATTACACATGATCCTGCATATAATGTTCTCCTTCCTGCTCTGTTCTTGTTAATAATTGAGGTGGCAGAACAAGTTGCTGTTAGACTGATCCTACTAGTTAGGGACTTGAATTGTAAAGTATCTAACTACACAATTAGCGAATTTGCTGATTTAGAGAAAGAAGATGCCTTAGAGACTGCCCCGGCTAGTTTCCCAGCGCATATAAAAAAAGATAAAAGAGGACTCTTCCTCCTGGATTTACTCAGAACACAATGAGTGCATGATGGTAAATGGTAGATTTTACTCAAAAGATGGCTAACAGGTGCACTATAATATGGAAAGAAGATTAAACTTTGGGTGAATTTTGGCTCCTATTTCCTAATGCTGTTATTCTCTTGCTATAGTACCCATCATGGTTGGGGAGTGCCATAGTCCCAGTACATAAAAAGGGGTGTCCTAACTTACCAAATAATTATAGGCAATTTGCCCTTCTGGATGCGGTAGGCAAAATCTTTGCGAAAAGCATTTTGGAACATCTGTACTCATGAGTTAAGGCTGAAAGGATTATTCCAGCAGAGAATTCTTACTTTAGAAAAGACCACGCCAAAGTAGATAATATCTCTGCTCTTCATCTTTTAACTGATAAATATGTGAAATTAAAGGTATCTTGCTAAATGCATTTTTCATTGACGTCTCCACAGCGTATGTGGAGAAAATGACATGATCTTACATGGCAGACGTGGTCCCATGCTCATTGTGCGACTGGATTCAAGCTAGCCTGGCTAATGAGGAATGATAGCCTGAGACCGGTCCCAGCATACTTGTTACTGGTCCAGGGAGTATCTGGCCTGGCAGTTTGGGCTAGGCTGCCATGGAGGGCAGGGTCAAGACTAATTTTCATGTGGTGCGTCCAAACTGCGGGGCGTGCTGAGAAAAAAAAAACGGATCTGCGACTGGGAGTGAATGTTTTATTTTTTCCACATTCTGTCGAGCATGATTTATTTTTACTAATATAGCCTTAGAACCCGCCGTAGCGGGCTCTACCGGCTATTAAAGGCCTGCTCCCCGCGTTAAATGCCCGAGCAGAAGGCGAGGGCATTTAACAAGGGAGAGGGACTTTAATAGCCGGTAGAGCCCGCTACGGCGGGTTCTAAGGCTATTAGAACATTCTGCCACAAAGGGAGCCCGAGGGGATTAAAATTCCCTCAGGCTCCGTGAGGATTTGTTCACAGCTGTTGCTTTGTTGTTGCATTGGAATGTTGGCGCTGCAGGCTTTTACCGGCCTGTAAAAGCCCGCAGCACTCCATTGTTTTCAATGGAGCCCCCAACATTCCAATGTTCTAATATCTTTTATTAAGCATTCCTCCTCTAAACTAAGCTTTCTCTTATATTCCAGATATTATAGGCAAAAGGTATTTTTTAAGTTATATTGAATTCTTCTATTCCGAGAAAGCCACAGCAATATTTAAATGGATCATTGACCATGTTGTCAGACTTTGCTGGTCGTTTTGTGCTTTCATATTTTATCTTTAAAAGCTTTAGCTGACAGTTGGCCACATTCAGCAAACAAGGATAAGGTATGTAATTTCTGTGATTATGGTGCTCAAGAACTAAAACGTATTATTTATCTTCCCTGCACTCCTTCTCTGTTGTTGTAAATTAATGAGGTGCCTGATTTAAAAATATCATGTTTTCCCCACCTAATGAAATGCATTGCCTGCAAGTATTTACATTTTTTTAATGTTTTAACATTTGTATTGAATATGATGTCAAAGCCATCTATTAATTTTCTAATGTTGCTTCATCTAATGAAATGTGTGAATTGCACAATTTAAAAAATGTTCATACTTTTACATATTGTTGAAAATATCACACAAACTGCAGAATGGTGGGGTTAAAATATAGCTACAACAATAGTTCCATATAATTTTGACCCTCAGGAAAAGGTCCACAAGTTTCTTCTGCTGAGTGTTTATGCAGGTCCAATTAATATTCAGTAGGAATTCCCCATTTGGTGCAATGTATACATTCACTGTAAAAACATGTGATTGACTATTGGCTTTTTTGGACTAGTTCAATGGCTAATTGTCTGAACCACATAAATAAAGAGGATTATTTCCCATTCTTTTTTACATTATCATACCCGTTCAAACAATCCTTTACCCAATTTTACAAATATTTTATTGTGCTAGAGTGGGAACTAGCTTGACACCACTTCTCATTCCTTATGTTCATGAGATCAACAGGCATTTATATCAGGGCAGAAATGTCAACAACTACTGCAGAGCTCTCATGATTTGTAAGTACAGATGTGAGTAGCTGAGCCAGTCCAGGCCTATAAACCTGATATCTTAATGGGCTGAATAGGAAAACAAACACTAGAAAGATAAGGTGAAAGGAAACACAGCAAAAAAAGGAAATGGGATGCCATTTGGAGGGGGGGTAATGCCACCAGATTGTGCAGATTGCACTGCCTTCCAAGTTAGTGTGGTGGAATTGCATAAAGCAAATACCTATATGAACTATGCATATTACTGCTTGCAATAGCAGGACTACTTTCACAGAGGATTACTGATTTCACAGAGCACCTGAAGCAGCAATATAATACAGCACATTAAACCCTATTTTACCTCTTTATCATACACCAGTGCCATATGTCTTAGAACTTTAGCAATTGCCACACCACATACTAGAATACAGCACAGTTTCTATGTGTTTATTCTGAGAGCTTGCATGCTCAACCCATGCTGAAAGTGAAAGGGTCAGAAAAGACCAGAAGAACAAATGGCACATTCCTGCCAATTCTCTTTACATATGAGGAATCATGAGAAATCTCTCTTTCATTTCCACTCCTTCCCTGGTTGTCATTTGCAATAAAACAATAAGCATGGGACATTCTAACCATCCTGGCACAGCAACCATCATACCAATTAATGATAAAGAGGAGAATGCTTTACTTGAAGTCATTGCACTTGCAACTGCACCCATGCAGATTTCAGTCTGGTTAGTGGTGTTGGATAAACAATTGTTAATATCCCAGAGCAGGCATGGTTTTGATGATAAGTTTTCCATGTGGGATTGTGAATCTCCACCAACAGCAGACGGTGTTGAGATGAGTGTTAGCTAACCTCTGACGGCATTTTTTGCAGCCTATGAGACTATAAGGGATGCCTAAGCATCTCTCCTCCTGAGAGTCATTCAGCAGTAGAAGAAGAAAAATATTTTTTGCCAGCATTGAAACCAAGATCAGGTAGTAGCTAGTCAATCCCACACACTACATTTGGGAGCAGGAGTGTCAACCTGAATGATAATCCTTTTGAGTGATATAAATATGCTCTGCTCTCTCTTGACTCTGCCACTATGTAATAACATAACAACAACCACCTACTGACAGGTATTTCCATGTTAATTCATGTGACCAACAGCAAGAGGACAACTAGCACAAAGTTCCCCAGAGACAACCCTCTGCTCTTGCGTACCACACATGGAATGTGTTGACACATGCTTGATTGGTTGTCAGTACCGGGGTGACACAAACATCAGCCCTGCTAAGTGTAATTAAGACTTAAAAGGTATTTCTTAATGGAAATGTTTCATTTAATGCATGATTCAGCATCTTGCAAGAATTTGACAAATGAATTTGAATTATAATCCAATTACTGACTAAATTCACAAATAATTATGGCAAAGAACATTAGAAGCATCTCTTGTAATCATCCAAATTAATCCAACTTGTTATGAAGAAAAACTGGTTTATTTGGACACTGCAGCATGATCTTAGCTGTCACTCGGCCAGTCAGTCTCCAACTGCCTAGCCTAGAAAGCCCACTCCACAACCCAGAATTCACATCACTACTAGCATTCCAATTCTAACCTCAAACTCTATACAACATATCCTCTTGCCTTATACATAAGTAATGTGTGAACAAGCATTATTGTTTTACAACAAAGGAAACCTAGAACATAGACAATAGATGCAACAAACACATTAATGTAAACTTCAAAGGAAATAAAAGTCTAACATACATACTCATTTAGAAATACTGGTGGTCTGAGATTCCTAACTCCTTTTGTCACAATGAAACTTTGACTTGATGCATCTGGATCTTGTGAACTACCACCTCCCCTAGCTCGGGATGATGGCACAGTATTGTCAGACCCATGAGCCAATACATATAATACATCATAGAACATCAACATGGAACAACTGCAAATTCTCACTTCACTTACCAGCTCTCTGCTACAGAGCTGCCCTTCTATAATTCCAGTTCTCACTGTTTTCTAGAAGAACCAAATAGCAATAAATTTGTTGAACTTTGAAGGGTCCTCTAAACTTAGACAACCCACCTTCAAGTTGTCCAGATCTCACCTTTATCCAATCACCTACCCTGAACCAAACATGGAACCCCTCCACGTTTTTTTGTCATTGTCTTTCCCATCACACAAAGCTGGTACCAACTTCGTACCAGGAATTCTTTCACTCATCATCTCAAAGGGAGATTTCACAGTACCGTCATGTTTTATAGAGAGGTGGGCCCACACCATGTCCAAAACCAAATTCTGTACATCTTGTACACTCATCATAGCCATCTGCATAGTACCTCCAACTACTCTATTCGCCCTCTCCACAAATCTCTTGGCTTGTGGATTATAAAAGGACATGCAACTATGTTGACTTCCCTACAACACTAGAAGGGGCTGCATCTCATTGGATGTCAGCTGTGTACCACTGACAGTTATAACTATAGGCAGAACGTTTTCCTCAATAAAAATTTATTTCAATAACTTAACAGTCAACCGAGTGGTGATTTCTTTCATAAACCACGCATTCAACCACTTTGTATGAAAATCCACAATCATGTGTTGTCCTTCTTTATCCTAATGCATTCAATATTAAAGCTTTCTTCCTACAAGAAAGGACATTTTGACCATCTAATGCCTCAATATCATTCTCATACTTTCCAATCCAATCCAGACTCCCTATAGGTGGTTGTCCTGGCTGAGACAAGAAAAAAGGAGGTGTAACAATAGAGCTAATGGATTTCATACCAAATGTGTAACAAAATGATTACTGTACAGAAAAAAACACAGCAAATTAGAGAAATGTACTGAAATGTAACAATTTAGCACGTGCATCCCCAGTAGTTCATTTCAATATATGTTGATGTTTTCCTCCAAGGTGCGCACAAGAGTTCCCTTGATTACTTGTCCAAAGATTTTCTGATCCCGAAGATGTGACAATACACATGTGTTACAAATGTTGGTATGCTAGAAGAACATTCTTGTTCCCTTGAATGCTCTTTGATAGGTGTGCATACCACCCATCACCACAATGTTACAGTGCACATCCATTATCAAACTTGCTGTGCTCAACAGTAAACTCAAGCCCACATAAACAGCTATGCCCAATGATACATTCCAAACAGATGCGAACAAGTGCATTTTGGGCTTGCGTATTACCGGAAAGAGTCCCAAAACAAAACGACACCCATGTTGATTTATGAATTACCAGACAAGGCCCAATCCAATATGGTGGTCACATAGGAAACATCACCATGCATGATGTGTGACATATATGATTGCACGCATCAACAACAGTCCACAGTAGGCAATGACGTTTAAAAATGTAAGTCCTAACGGTGTTGTGCTTGTACCTAGGAAAGTTTACACGTGTGTGCCTAATCACAAATTTTGCCAGTTGTCATCGAAGTATTGCTTCCAGACACACAACAGTGATACCAGGACGATGTGTAAAATGTTGAGGCACATAAGGCTTACACCAGTGTGGCACTCACCATTGTGCAGTATTGCAGTGGGTTCAAGACTCTTCAAAAGTTGCAGCTTACTGACTGTCTCTTTGCCACTAATTGTTGTAATTGTCCCAAAAATTCCAACTTGTTGTGATGAAAAATGGGTTTATTTAGAAGTTGCAACACAAGGGTATTCATCCCTCAGCCAGTCTACCTTTAACTGCCCAGCCTGAAACACCCCCTCACAACCTGGAATTCCTAACACTACTACTGGAATTTCAAAGCCTGACTGCAAAAGCAAAGCCCAAAGGGCACCCAAAAAGTGTCCTCTCAACCTCCATAACAAAAAGCAAATCCTTTATAACAAGAAACATTGACCTGCAACCAGCCCATATGTTAGCAGTCATTATCAAAAACTGGTAAATGGAAGAGACATCTATGTCCATCATAATAATAAACATTTACATCAATCCAAACGGTGCACAAAAACAGCATCTATTAGATATAATAGAAAATGAATTGTTAGCCTTTAAGAACCTTGAATGAGAATGCCTCTTGGATCATTACAGGCAACTATAACTTGCACATGGCCAACCATGGAAAAAGAGGTTGCAGAGAAGGCACTTTGGATCTGAGCCTGGGTATTCTGTGTAGTGTTGCTACTCAGGGACATGGATAAATGTTATCACCCTCTTGTAAGAATATTGGAGACACTAGGGTTGTGGGGCCCTAAATGGCCAGTTCCCCAAATACTGCCCAATGAATCTGACTCATGAGTCAAAGAAATCTGCATCTACCCAAGGTTACACATTTACCTCAATGGCCACCTTCAAGTACTTCCAAGACTTTAGTATAGAGTATAGAGGTGAGATGCAAAAGCGACCAGCAACCACAAATTATGGAATTAGCGAACAACAATCATTATGCTGCGTAGTTACAGAAGATAGGAGAACAGGAACCTGGAAGCCTTCTACATCGCATAAGATGGTCCAATTTGTGCATGTAGAAATATGAGGCATGGAAAGCCAACTTATTATCCAACCTAGTGGTCCAGGTGGATATATTCACCAAGTGGGAGGCAATGTTGTCATCATTAAGGAACTGGCTAGATCCCAATCAATGGCCAAGGGCGGGTACTCCACCAAGCAAAAAACAATGGCTCACTCTGGCCTTAAGGCAACAAAGACAACAGCTTAACAAAACAGCCAGACTCCTAAAGAGCCAACAGTTAGACAACGGCCACCTCTGCACCTTTCATGCTCTAAGAAAGAAATACAAGAAGGAAGTATGGGAAGCAAAGCAGACCCAAATTGTGGAGGCTTGTAAAGATAAAAACAGACAGCCCCTGTGGTCTATTGTGAATCAACTGGAGAATGGGGCCACTGGGATCCAAAGAAATGCAATGCCGGAGAAGTTAATCAAGCAAATCTCGAAGCTCTGCAGCCATAAGGATGCGGCAGAATTAATTTCTACCTCTAGTTGCAAGTTGAACTAATTGTCCTTTGAAATAAATAAGGTTGGGGGGGGCAAATTTAACACTGCAGAGAGAGTGGGGCTCCCACTCCAAGGGTGAAAAATAGGCGGTAAGGGAAGAGTGACTGCTAAAATCCAGATAAACAGAGGTGTCAAGCAGGTTATATTCTAGCCCTGATGCTTTTCAATCTATACTTCGCAGATTTGTGCACACAGTTGAACACCGCTGGCTTCCATTCTCCCAAACTGTGTAATCATCCCTTACCATAATTATTATGTGCACACAGTATCATCCTATTGAATCTCCCAGGCCTGCAAAAAGTGCTAAAAAGCTTTGATCAGTACTGCAAGACAAATGAGCTGTCAGTAAATCTGGAAAAAAGGTAGTTATCTTTGGCAAGCGGGTAGTTAAGAAAAAGCAATGGAGCGGTGGGGATCTGCCAGTGGCAGCTATAAATACCTCTGCGTTTGGCTGCAGGAGTGCTGGTCACATTGCTGCACCTAAACACCTTTAAAGCAAGAACGGCATCCCAAATTGCATCCGTACAAGTCCTGTCGACGAAACTGCAAAGCCCTACCTATAGTCCACTCCTCATGGTGATGAAGGCTTCCTTGGCATATGGTTTGGAAATATTTTCCAGTAACTTTCACAACTTTATGAATATCACCCAGACCAAAGTGTTTTGTCTTCTCTTTAGACTTCCACTCAGTGCCTCACCAGCGCAAATCAGGCAGGAATTCAGGCTACAAGAACAAGCATTGGTTCAAGATGGGGCGCTCCTCAGATATGCTTCTATGTTAAGACAGATGCAACTGAACACACTAAAAGAGCTGATTTGAGAAGAAATAGGTATGAACTTGCCGGATGTCTAAGAGAATCGCTATGGCAGTAAAGCATTTGCATGCAGAAGACCTAAAGCAAAATTCCCTATCACACAAACTCCTCATGCAATTATTTAATAAACAAATCAAGCGACTTTCGCGGAGAAATGACAAAGACAAGTTTCAAATGTGATCACATTTGTGGATGACAATTAACAAGTATAAGGCTCCAATAGCGCAAACATCTATGGCAGAAATATTAAAAAAGACTCTATAAACAAAGGTGCTCCATGCCACTCTCGAACTACTCCCTTCATTGGATGCAGCTCCAAAATGGCTCACACCCCCAAGCAGCAGGAGATGCAGGCATTGTGCATTTAACTGGGAAGACCTCTTACATATTCTTTGTATATGCCCTGCACAGCTACCTTGGAGGAAGTTGTATTTCAAAAATATCTTCAACTCTAATAGTATTAGAACGTGCCTGCAGGCAATCTTGTTTTGTCTTAAAAGTTTGACACCTCAATATATTGCATGCTTGGATAAGTTTATCTTAAAAGCAGAACATCCCTTAAAGCATGTGTCAAACAACCAAGAAAGTTGACCGAGCTATCAGCTGGTGTCCAAATTAAACAATGCCAGCCTTCCTTTTAACTGTACTATCATCAGCTAGTCTCCAGACCGGCAAACTATATTTTAACATTAGACAAGTAATCTACCCAGCACCTTCCTAGATACTGTGCGTCAGTTTCCCCCCAAGTTGACGCAAAAGACTCCTGTGGCTCTTTGCTGATTTTATATTACAATACTTCCACTGGGTGTTCAAACATAATTTCAGTTTTACTGGGTTTTTGGCAATTAGCATGAAATATGGCTTTTAGTTGGTTGTTTTATGGCGCTTCTTGGACAACAATGTTCTTTCATGTGGTGATTGCAATGATTTTTATTAATTGTGGAAATATATTACTTCCTAACACAACACACCTTCAAATTATTATAATGAGACTACTAGATTTGAGCATCAGAATCGCCTGCGGTGTGGGAGACTGAGTCTAACCCACTACAGGTGACACCTGTCACCCCAGTCCGGGTTTTGCTCTGGCTAACTAGCAGTCCCTCATCTCTACCCAAGAGCAGGGATGATTGGGCAGCCAAGCGTATAACACTATTGATTCTTCAGGGAAATCGTGGTTACTCAGATCTCATCCGTTTCTCTCAGTTACATTAGTCTCACATGTACAATGACAAGACAAAGCAGTATATGTTTCAATAAGGATTTAATGAAGCGACTGCATCTTAGACAATAAAGCATTTACTACAATAACCAGGACGATAAAGCTTAACAGGATTAAATTTGTGACAAGGAGAGTAAAGCATAGAAATAACACTACCATATTGTCACTAGAGTCAAGTAGCCTCTAAGGGCCAGATGTAGAAAGCATTTTGCATGGCGCAAACTGCAAAAATCGCAGTTTGCGCCATGCAAAAGCCTTTTGCAATGCACATTCACAATTTGCGAGTCGGTACCGACTCGTAAATTGTGAATGCGACTCGCAAATAGGAAGGGGTGTTCCCTTCCTATTTGCGACTCGCATCGCTATGCTAAATTGCTTTGTGACTGCGAATGCGGTCGCAAAGCAATTCGCAGTTACCACCAGTGTCACACTGGTGGTAACCCATTCGCAAAAGGGAAGGGGTCCCCATGGGACCTCTTCCCCTTTGTGAATGTTGCCAAAAATGTTTTTTCAGAGAAGGCAGTGGTCCAATGGACCACTGCCTACTCTGAAAAACCGAAACCAAATGGGTATGGTATTTTGTTTATTTTGCAACTCGTTTTCCTTTAAGGAAAATGGGCTTCAAAATAAAAAAATAAAAAAATGCTTTATTTAAAAAGCAGTCACTGACATGGAGGTCTGCTGACTTCAGCAGGACACCATCCCTGTTACTGCAGGGACTCGCTATGGGGTCGCAAAATGCGACCCACCTCATTAATATTAATGAGGTGGGTCTTTGCGACCCTATAGCGACTCGCAGTCGGTGTCTGAGGCACCGTACTGCATCCGATTTTGTGATTTGGAAATTGCGAGTCGCACCGACTCGCAATTTCCGATTCGCAAAATCGGACTTTGCTACATTTGGCCCTAAATTCCTACCTAGGCTATATTAGACACAGTAGTTCTGCCCTTCATGTTCCCCTGGGAAGATATTATCCTGCATACTTGAGCAAAGGCCTGACGTCTTCATAAGCAGCTGTGACAAAGCATTCAGCAATCAGCTTACAGTCGTGGTCATCTGACTGGAATCTTCCTCTAACATGTAAGGGACAGGGAAGTATTTTTATAATTAAACAGCTGATGTTCTGAGGAAATTTCGCTACATAAGGATGTGTGTTTGTCTATGAATAGACTAAACTTTTACCATGTTCATCGTCAACCTGTCTTACTGCAGCCTTGAAAGAAGCACAGAGTGAACCAAAATGTCTTGTTTGATAACGTAGTGCTGGCCTAAGCAAGAACAGCTAGAAATAAAACAAGTCTGCAAGAGTGGCTATTGTTAAAAAAATAAACAAAGCTGAATAAAATATATCTAGGTTAAAGTGCACAGCGGCAGACCTAGTGTGCTAGAATAACGTGCATGGAGCTAAAACTAAAATGGCTCCCTGACACCCTCCCCTTGCCGGTTGAAGGTGGTTCAAAGCCAATTATGTATTAAAGCTAGTAAGACTCAACCTAAGATATATATGTAAAAATGTAAGTAATGACAAGTTAAAAGGACACTTGAGCAAATATAAAAGGACAATTTAAAATGTTAACGTGTGGCGTAAAAAAGGCCGAATTTCAAGAGTCAGAGTCATTTTAGAAGCTGCCAATTGAATCCGGGACAACTGAAGCCAGAAGATCTTCCACTTAGGCAGGTGTAAAAGTAGGAAATTCATTGCCAAGAAGGACCAAGGAGCATTCGTGTTCCATAGCCTGAGCCTCAGCCAAGGCAGCAGCATTCCGTGGTGTGCCCAGTAATGAGTTCAGAGCTGCATCCTCCAGGAAGGGAAACTCATAAGCAGCTTCCCGTAGCAAGCGCACCCTCAGCGTGCATGTCCGGTAATGAACCTTCAGCGAGAACATCAACAGATCAGCGTCCAATGAAAGCAAGTGCTGCATAGAAGGACAAACTTTCAGTGCATGTTCAAATGAGCACCAAAGGCACTGAAACACCGGCTGCACACAATGTAAAACTGGTCTGAATGACAGAGGCAGTCACACTTCAATTCCATCTGGAGTGTTGTTCTGAAGTATTGCATCATGTGTTCACGACACAGCTGCACTGGTGTGAGCGCCTTCATTTCTCCTTGTTGCGGTGGGACAGCCATTGCACAGAAAAAGCAGCAATAGAAAAATGCCACCTATTATAGCCAAAGTTATCGGAAATCCCCCCAAAATACGGGAGAATATTGAGTGGAGGATGGCTGATGGTATTAAACCGAATATGGAAGAGAAGGTGTGAACAAAACCAGAACCAACAGTCTTAAAGAAATTTGCGATTCCAGTAGTACTGGATGCATTAAATATTCATCCCACGAGCTCATCAAAGTGTCTTGGAAAGTTGGTACGTAAAAGGGACTGTATCTCTGCTGATGACCTTGCAGCCTGAAGTGCATAGGTCTCGTGTGCAGATGTGAGCTCCACATGTTTTCGGAACAGTAAAGCCTTCAGTCTGCTTAACTTGTCAAAATTCACATTAGAAGTAGCAATATGGGGCCAAATGTCAGCTACCTCTTTCTGTCTAGTGGGAGGAAAAAGTAAGTTCCCGCAGCATGTAACAATCTTAGAGGCCGAAACAACATAAACTATCCCGGCTCGCAGGTCTAATCAAGGGGACTTGAACTCCCTTCAGATAACAAGCCAGGTTGCTGCCAAAGCGTTAAACGCCCTGTGCAAGGACAGTTGTTTACAAACCATCGAATGGCTGGCAGATGTCTTGCATTCACTACTGCTAAGAAAGATCTCTTTCATGCCACTGAGACATTTGCACGAGAAGGGCAGCTCCCACACCTCAAGGATGAAACTATCTTCCATCCTTTCATATCTGCCTACTGGAATGTGTTTTAAACAGGACGTGAATTGAAGTGTTGAAATAGGCAGATTAATGACCCCATGTATTAACCATTCAGCAGATGGTATTTCAGCCACAGTAAAAAGCAACTTTTCTAACTTTTCGATGTTCAACATGACATAAGTTGTTTCCTTCTTAGCCATTAGTTGTTGTTGCCGCGTTGTTAAATGTAGGAAATATGTCCCTTGTGCTAACGTGTTGCCTGGGAACGCAACCTGCCTTCAGTGTTTGAAATGTCGGACCGAACTGCATAATGGAGCTTAGTTGACTCTGCCCATGTTGTAAAGAAGACATATCACTCTGTATTATGTCTATTGCAGAACAGACAATGTTATTCAGGGTGTATATCAGGTCGGACAGGGTATTAATCCCATTGTCTAAAACAGCTAATGCCTTCTGTAAGTTTTCCTGGTCTATTTGCTTTAACCGGGCAGCAGCTTCTTGTTGGGAAAGCTTCAATATTTAATTATATACTTCATATAAGAAGCGCTTTCTGCATCGTTTTCTAGGACTAACAGGAAGTTCTGTAAGTCAGTGTTATTATACAGGAGACTGGGGTGTTCTCTAACCTCATCCGGTGAGAAAATTTTCAACCAATGCTGGCATAGTTTCCCTACACTGTATGTTGTTACTATACCCGCATGTTCAGATGATATATAGCGAGGGTCTGGCCTACTAGTTCTAAAATCTCCCCTGGAGTATACAACACAATCATTACAGCAATTCCTACAGTTTAAACAAATAATGTAAATCTATATTGTTCACATTAACTTGCATATGTTCCACTTTCTATGTATACAGGCCCAGGGCCTGTAAATAAAATGCTACTGGTGGGCCTGCAGCACTGACTGTGACATCCACATCAGTAGCCTTTTAAACATGACTCAGGTCTGTCATTACAGAGCCTGTGTGCGCGGTTTAAGATTGACATGTCAATCTGGCAAGTTAACCCTCTTGCCAGGCCAAAACCTTCCTTTTTAATGGATACAAGTTACCCCTAAGGTTGGCCCGGGACATCCTCAAGGGCAGGGTCCAGTCCATTTAAAACATTGTACATGTACTTTAAAGTTTTACATGTCTGGGTGGTTGAAAACTCTTACATTTGTTTTTCACTACTGCATGGCCTATTTCTCCTATAGATTAACATTGGGATTGCCTTTTTACATTTTATAAATTTAATTTCCAATTGGGAAGAGATGGGACCCCTCGGTGGGGTGTCTCTGAAATCTCACTTTAAAACCACAACTGATGGTATAATCAATTTTAAATTGTATTTCTGAAGATGCCACTTTTTAGAAAGTTCAAAAACAACAGATGATGGATGGAATGCAGAGCAAATGACACCTTCACTCCCAGTCACAGATCTGGATTTAATCCATCAGTTTTTTTGCTTGCCATACCATTCCAGTTTGGACCCAGCTGGGCTAACTATGCCACCTGATTCATGATGCCTGGCTGATGAAGGGTGATACCCTGAAACTGGTCTCAGGATGCTTGTTTCCGGTCATGGGAGGACCTGTCTTGGAAGTTCGGGATGGACTGTTCCTATGGGAAACAGGGTCAAGACTGATTTGCATATGGCTGGGTCCAAACTGGAGTGGCATGGTGATCAAAAGAATTGATGGATTTAAACCAGATCTGTGACTGAGGGTGAATGTTTGATTAGTTCCGCAGTCCATCCATCATTTGTGTTTGTTTAGTTTTTAGAAAGTTGGCATTTTTTTATACCTTAAATCATCTAAGGCCATATGTACCAAGGCATTTTGCATTCCCTAACAATTTGAATTGCCATTTTGGGCCATTAGGAAATGCAAAATGCCATTTTGCTATGCACAAAAGGCAATTGTGGAGATGTAAAAGGTGATTCCTAACTTGTAGAAATCCCATTTTAAAAATTACAAAACAACATATCGCAAATAGGGATTTCCTGAATGCGATCCGCTAATTGCATGTACAGCGGATTTCTTAATTGCGACTAGTCACAAAATGGGCATTTAGGAAATGCATTTACCATTGAATCAGATCAGGCATAATCAGATGCAAAATAATAAAAAGGCACCCAAAATACATCAGGCTCTTTCAAAATAGTGGCTTTGTGCATTCAGGTGAGGAGAATGATGCTTTTGGCAGGAAGAGAGAGAAGGAGGAGTATACAGAAGAGGATGTTTTAGGGAGATGGTCACCCTGCTTAAGCTGAGGAGGAGATTTGTGAGAGGTACAGACTCATTAGTCAAGTAATTCTTGAGTTAATTGCTGAGTTACAACTTCAGCTAAAAGTCCAACACTCAGAAGCAACGCAATCCCACCACATGTGCAGGTATTGTGTTGCCTACACTTCTTAGCCTCTGGAGGGTAGCAGAGGGTCATAGCAGTGGTGGGGGTGACACAAATTTACTTTCCAGATACTTTCACAGGTTTCTGGACATTATGCTCAGTAGACGTAACCAATATATATATTTTTCCAATTCCCCCTATCGTTCCAACAAACCAAATTTATGTTCTACAGGGTGGCACATTTTCCCAATGTTGTAAGCTGTGTTGAAGGCACAAATATTGCCATATGTCTCCCTTCAGCAAATGAATTTATTCACAGTAACAGGAAAAGCTCACACTCGCTCAATATGCAGGTAATGTGTGATACCTCCTCTATCATTACAGTCCTCAATATGACCTAGGCGGTAAATGCCGCCTACCTCCACGGAGACGGCTTCCAAAGGACCGTTGCCGTGGCTGCCTACCGTCCGCCAAATTATGACCATAGCCAGAATTCCGCCAGAACGCTAGTGGAATTCCAGCTACGGTCATGGCGGCAGATGGCGGTAAGGTGGCGCTGCTACCAGCAGCAGTGCCACACCAGTAGAACGCCTGGGATGGTATCATGACACATGATACGGCCTGGCAGTGTTCCCCTGGCGGACACTGCTGCTGGCAGCAGCACCTCATCCCGTCTCTTGCCGGAGGACCCCCTGCAAACAGGTAAGTCAGGTGCTCCAACAGGGGAGGAGGGTAGGGGGTGTTGCGTGTGTGTGTGGGGGTGCGTTTGACTGTTTTTGTGTGCATGAAAGCTGGTGTGAGGCATGTGGAATGCGAGTGTGCAGGAATGGGTGTGAGTGTGCATGTATGTTGTTTTGTGTGAATGCGTGTGTGCAAGGATATATGTCAGTGTGTGTTGATATGTGTATGAATGTATGCATGCGTGGGTGAATGTGGGTATGCGTGTGTGTATACATGTGTATGTCTGTGTGTGTAGGTGTGTGTATGTTGGGGGGTTGGGAGGGTGAGGGTGAGGGTGAGGGAGGACTCTGGGAAGGGGGAGATGTGTGGGGGAGACCCCTATCAGTTCCCGGGAAGGAATTCCCTGGCACTGATAGTGCCTACCACCATGGTTTTTGTGGCCGTAAGATTGCAACGAAAACCATGGCGGCAGGCAGGGTCAAAATCCCGAGGGTGGGACTGTGACGGCTGCCTGGCTGGAGACTGAAGTGGACGGAGTGGTACACTGGCAGTTTGGCTTGAGCCAAACGGCCAATGTCATTTTTTGGGGAAAGGTACCGTCAGCCTCTTGGCAGTACCTTCCTCCAAAATAACACTGTCTGCCAGGGACGTAATGAGGGCCTCTTTGGCTAGTTTCCCAGGCAGCACCCACAACTCATTCATGTTCTGCTACAATGGAATCAAAACCAACTCTCACAGGGTGAATTTGGGGATGGTTTCCTACTACATAATGGAATTGCACATTCAATGAAAACTGTGGGCAAGACGGTTTGTGTAATGTGACCTAATGGGTTCCCTTCTCATGTTGTTGAGGTGTCAGTACACATGCCTTGTGTCCCTGGATACTCATACCATACCTGACTACAAGGACAAGAAGTGAAAGATAGTACAACAGGGCACACAGGAGAGCACATGCAATGATAGATTGGATCTTTGGGATCCTGAAGTCCCGGTTTTGCTACCTAAACAAGACTGGAAGAGCACTACTGTTCAGACAAGAGATGTGCTGCAAGATAATTGCCACTTGTGTGTTTCTGCACAGTGTTGCTATGAATGGTCTGCACAACATCCTCGCAGCTCCTGATTCTAAAACTGAGGATGGCTTACCACCACTACAGGTGCACCAGGAGGGTAGACACAAAACAGAGGGGCGAGCATGACGCAGAGAAATCACAAACCTCTATATCTGAGGTAAGAGTATTTAAAACATTGAAGAATTAGACAGCAAAACTGAAGGTAGTGCTTGCTGCATAATTGAGAGACCACCTTTTATTCAGGTTGCAACAACATTGTTTCACTCAAGGACCAACTGAATCCTTGTGGATATAGTAGTGTGACAAAAATAACACAAATTATGTAAGGGAAAACAAAGGTGACTCATTCCTTGGTTCATTTCCTTTGGCCTCTAGGGTGGGGTGCCTTGCCAGCAGCACTTGACTGTGGGACTTTTGAAATGTCAATCCCATAAATGTGTCTGCTTGATTGCCTGTAACTGCATGCATCCTGAATGGATGTACCACTGAGACTAGAGCCCTCTTCGCTCCCAGGTTGGAGCAGGCTGTTAGAGATACAGATATTGTGGCTCTGTATATTCCCAAGATCTGTAGTCATCTGCACTAGCCCATGTGCATCGTCCTGACAACAGTGCCCCATGTCAATCTGTATGTTCAGAGTCCAACTTGCTTGTCTATTAGTGGCTACTATCATTTGGCTGATGGACTGTGTGTGTGACTGAAGCAAACCTTGTCAGGTGTTGTCTGTGCCTCTGTCACTGTGCACAGTGCTCCTTCTCCATTGCAGCTAACAACCGTTCCTTCCTTTTCTCCAATTGCCTCATCAACCTAGACATTTGTTGGTGATGCCTATTCATCATCCTTTTTTGTTTGGTTTACAGGCACTGTGCATAGATGATGGACCTCTCCAAGTCACCAAATACAGGATACCTCTCCTGCATGTTGTCTGACACATACTCACTATGGACTGTTGATTTCAGGCCTCTGCACTGTTTGTGTGTCCTGCCCACAGATTTTGTGGTATCCCTGCTCTGTGATGGTCCCTCATCACTGCCCACGAAGTCAGGCAGTGGTGGGATGGTTGCTCTTCTGGCAGTTGGATTTGTGTGATGGGCTGAGTAGATGGTGATGTTGTGTCCTCTACTTCAACGTGTGTACCTGTAGTGCCATCAGCCTTAAGGGACATGTACAAAACCCTTTTGCATTTCTTAACGGTCCAAATTGGTATTTTGGGCCATAAAGAAATGCAAAACATCCTTTTCTTATGTACAAAGGATTTTAAGAAATCACAAATTGCACATTTTTACCCTGTAGAAATCACAATTTAAGATTCCCAGAATAGGAAATTGCAAATAGGGATTTCCTATTTGCACTTCTTATTCTGATGTACAAAGGATTTCGTAAATGTAACTTGGGCATTTAGGAGATGCAATTACCACCAACTTAAAGTCAGTGGTAATCAGGTGCAATTTGAACAAAAACACCTCAAAGTGCTTCTTTTAAATGCAATATAGCACACACGTGCCCCTTAGGCATATGTGTACTCTATAGTTGCACCCCTATTTTTGAGGTGCACTAAGGGGGGCCTTTTGCCCTTTGCCATCCCTGGGTTTGCATTTCCTAAATAGAGATTTGGTAATAAGAAATCCCTGTTTAGGAAATGCAAACCAGTCCATTGACTAAAATGCCATGTGATTTCTTCATACCAATTTCCTAATAGCAATTCCTACTTTGTAGGATTCACTATTAGGAAATTGCTATCTCTGTGCATAGCATTTTGCATTTTAAAAATAGCGATTTCTATGACATCGATATTTAAGAAATGCAAAATTGCATTTTTGTACATCTGGCCCTAAATGCTTCTGACCCATCCTGGGAGTGATCTGTAAAATCTTGTGTAGATAGTTAGTGTTAGTAAATGGTTTATGTTTGTACACAATAATGCTGTAATTGTGCTTCATGTGTTTATGACATGTTTATGATGTACATATATGTTTGGTGTAGTCATCAGCACACAGTATAGCAAACAACATATGTGTAGTAAACCTCCCATGATGCATCCCCAAGATAGGACAAGTATTTTATGAAGTGATGTTTGTTTTTTGGATTTGCCTACATTATATTATTTTAAATAAGTAAAGGAAAGGTGGCTTACCCTGGCTGGTGCCTGCAGTAGTGCAGATATCAATAACAGACACTCCTGTCACACTCTCTGGTTACAGGGTCCCCTCAATTAGTGTCTGCATGGTAGTGGGGAGGGGGTGTTTTGAGGGTCCACCACCTGTTCCATGTCCCTCACCCATCCTGCTGGCCACCTTCTCCTTCATGCAGGACCTCAGGTTGTACCATGTCCTGATCTCAGGGAGGATCCTCCCTTCCCTCCTCAGTTAACCCTATCCAGAATGTTGTTCCATGTCTTTGTCTTCTGGGATTCTGGAACACTAAAGGATAGCTTTTCAAAGAGCTGGTCCATGCGTGCCACAGATTAATCTGCTAAACATTCCAATTCTTTCTCAGAGATTTTGACCATCCTCTTCCTACTGCCACCAACCTTATCCCCATCGTCCTTGGACACAGTGTTTTTGAGGAGTTGCAAAAAAACACTTTAGGCAGTGAGTCAGGAGCACTCCTTCCTTTGACAATGTTGCTGGTCTTCAGGGTTGTGGCCACGCCCTATATTTGTAAACCTCTCATTCTGACTTCATCATTCTACATCAAAAATGTATGTGACTTTTATTACATTTCAATTTCCTATTGTGAAATCACAATTTTGTGATATTCTAAATTGTGATTTTCTAATTGTGAATGCAAATCCATAGGAAACGCTATTAGTGAAATCAGTGAGTATGTACATACCGGTTTGTGATTCCCAAATAGCAAATTCTGTGGATTCACAATTTCGAAATCGCAAAACAGTAATTTTGAATATATGGCCCCTAGTACCTTCTGCCAATCTCTGAATACACGTTGGGGTACTAGACAGCTGGGCTCTTGTGCATTCCCTCCAGACAGTGACACACAAAGAGAACTTAGGTCTGACTGATTAGCTAGCTGAATGGGCTGTGTCTTGATTCCACAGAAAGGCATGCATAAGCCCCTGTAGTGAGTCTAGAGCCAGGGTAGGAAGAGCAGGGACTCTATGAACTTCAAAGGTCTCTCTTTTAAGTCTCTCCCACTTCAAAGGCACCACTGGGTGTAGGAACTGGACTTTCTGCCAGGAAGAAGGACTGCTGTGCTGCTGAAGGGGCTGCCACTTCTGGACTCTGCTGGACCTGTCCGCACTCCCGCTCTGCTGCCCCCCTTGCCTGGAAGTGAGAAGGACTTGACATGCATTTCAACATCCCCAGAACTAAAATGACTCCAAGGGCTTGCTGGCTTGCCTCCTGTCTGAAGTCTCAGGGACATCAAAGACTTCACTTCATCATGCAACAGCACCTGGACTTTGCTTGCTGCAAGTCTTGCCTTGCCAAGTGGTGGCAATCTAGTCCTGGGCCCTTGCAAGTGGGTATAAAGTACTGCAACTGTAAAATCCACACCTCCATCGATGCACCGGTTGAAACTGGCGCATCTGCCCTCGATGCGAATGCATCGCCTCTGCTGCTGAAGACACGGACATTGCATTGCTGGCTGCGCAACTCAACGATGTCGCATGGCCTACATCAATAAGGAATCGCTGCCAATGCAGCTCAGATTGCACAGCTTGGAACCCACAGTTCGGGCTCTGTTGATGGCGCAGCAAGGTACTTTTTCAGCTGGACAAGGTTAGCACTTTAAGTATTCAAGCATTATATTGGCAGATATGCTTTAAAAATTCATATCTTGAATTCTGCTTGTTGGATTTTGCCATTCTGGTCTTGTTTTGTTCCTTAAAGTAAGCTCTATGTTTCTAACCTGGTGTGGATTACTTTTGTGTGATGTTTCCACTGTTTTAAGTGCTGTACAATTACTTTAGGTTTTGCCTCCTAAGCTAAGCCTGCCTGCTCAGTGCCAAACTACTGGAGATTGAGCACTGGTTAATTTATGGTGTGCGACTAACTTACCCTGACCAGGGTTGTGAATACTACATGGACAGGGTGCATAATCCTGCCAACTGGTGACCGAGGGGCATATCTACAAGTCCTGGGTGCTTCGGAGCACCACTTTTTTTGATGTTCCAGGAGTGCAGAGTGCAGACCCATATCTATGAGGCCATGCAAAGCCACTTTGCATGGCTTTTCATGGCCTTATAGATATGGAATAAGGCAAGGCAAGGCAGGTCGCAACGTCGCCTTACTCTGCTTTGGTGGCATAGCAGTGGGTTTTTATATGCAACGCCAATTGGTTTTGATGCAATGCATCAAAACTATACACCTCCGACGGGGAGGTGTAATGAGGAGAAATATCTTTATTTCTCCACATTTTTCCATCTTTCTATGTGTGCTGCATTCTGCAGCACAGCATAGAAAGAGAAAAACACCTCCATGGGTCATTGTTCTGCAGGAAGGGGCACAGTGGTGCAAGGGTGCCCGCATTGGGGCTAGGCAGCTAAAAGGGTGCCAGTGCTGGGGGACAGGACAGAAATGCACCTTAGTACATAAATATGGTTAATTTCTGCCCTTTCCCTGTGCTGCAGGGCATCGGAGTAAGGTCACTTCCATTTCTGCAGTGTGCCACTATTCTAGTAAACATACCCCCAATTTCTAACATTAAATTGGAATGTACGACACTATGACAAACTGCGCAATCAGTCTTGGGCATGATTGTAGGGACAAGCGTAACTACTAGTATTTGTCAAATGTAATTTCAAAGAAAGTGGCCATCATCCTGGAATCCACAAGCAACTCTTTAGTTTTTAGACACCTACTCAGGAAACGTTGATTACACTAGCTACTGTATTCTGAGTTGTGATGACCAAATTGTATTCTGGCATTGCCTGATTGTATACACTCTGCTCCTGGTAAACCCTTTTAGATATTTGGCTGTTACGTTTTTTGCTCTAAAGTTTGGTTTACAAACTGTTTCAGAAATATACGGTTTGTCTTTAATGGTTTTCTCAACCTGAAGTTGAAAAAACATTCATAACGTACAACTATTATATCAGTGTCAGAGGGGAGCTTGATCGATGTCTCACAGTTCAAGGGGTTATGTTATGTTAAGGTATTGTATTGAGAGGTCTCTTACTGCTAGCTGTATGATATGACCAAGTAAAGCAAGATAATGACTGAAAAGGAAGGTCTGAAGCATTTTCCTTAAAGAAGATAGGGCTAGAAAAACACTCAGTTCTTGCAGAAGCTGTTTTCATTGATGAGCTGACAACTAAGAGATGGACTTTCCAATGGAGACATCTTTTTTGAAACGTGAGACAGCTGAAAGATTTGAACTGGGAGAACTGAGCAGTTCTCACCCTAGCAACCGTCCCACACGTCCACAGAACTACAACCGGCGGTAGATCATTGTCGCACTTCGCTGCCAAAACGTGGAACACTCTTCTGACCCACCTGCGCCAGACCAAAGACCTCCTTACCTTCAGGAAACTTCTCAAGACCTGGCTGTTCGAGCAGTAGCAGCATCCCTCCTCCTTCTTCCCCCTCTCCTCCTCAGCACCTTGATACCATCACGGGTGAGTAGTGTGCTTTACAAATTCCTAACACATTAAGCAGTAGGAGTGGCCGGTACAATTTAAAGGAAAATTTTCAGAATTGGGAAGCTTTTCTGCATCGTGTACAATGTGCATGGATTTGAAAACAATTGTTTTAAAAATGGGAAGCCACTGAGGTTTTTTGAAAAATTGGCTTTGACAAGGGGAATCATGGACTTTGAACAAGGGCTCAGGCTACTTGAGTTTGCACAGCCTTCAATCTGTTTAACTACTGTTTATGCAGTTGTCCTTTCACCATTACATTTTTTAGCATGACATTCTTTTCATTTTGTGCTTTCCTCAAGGCTGCAGCAAGATAGGACTGTCAGCACCAGTGGTACCCTGAGTCTCTGATGTTCACAGAAACACATGTATGCTTACGTAGGGACATTTCTCAGAACATCAGTTTTTTTATTATTAAACATTTCCCTGTCCCATGACTTTAGGGGGAGGCTCCAGCCAGATGCCCACGACCGCAGGCTGTCTGACCTTATCCCAGTTGCTTGTTGAGACCACCGGTTTCCTGGCCTACATGGGGATGGTGTCTCTAAAGAGAACAGACTCCCACGCTACTGTCATACTCAGGAATGGGTGATGATGTCTTCCCAGGAGGTAATCCTGAAGGGCAGATTAAGGTTTATACTGCTGTTCTTTAACATTGCTTAGGTTGGAATCGTATGTATTGTGCATAGTGACAGTATGGAGGGACTTTTCCTGTGTTTCACTTTCTTGTCATCATTCTGCTTCTGGTATGTTTCATAATTCTAATTATTCCATTTCATGCCATTTTATCTAAGACACAGCTGATTCAATAAATCTTATTGAACCACTTCCTGCCTCTGTTAGTCTCTGCATGCGTGAGACTAATGTAACCGAGAGAAAAGGATGAGATCTGATCCACCACGATTTCCCTGGAAAGTCATCTTGTCATGCGTCCGGTTGCCAAAATTCATTCCTGCTCTTGGGCAGAGATGAGGCACTACTAGCTGGTAGAAAACTGATTAGGCCAACAGTTCTCACATGTTGTGGGATTCTACTCAGTTTCAAACAGTTCAGGTGATGCAGCAGCCTAAATCCAGCAGCCTCATTAGGATAATGAGAGCATACATGACATCTGGAGACAAGCAGTTTAGAAATGGAAAAGATATATATTATAGAAATATACCGCTGCTAAACTGTGCAAGAATACTGAGGTCAGTCACCAGCCTTGAAGTAAGTCTGTTAAAGTGCTGAGTGTTCTAGGTATAATGGTACAATACTTCATGGAACACACCAGAATCAAACCAATAAGGGGAAATACAAATGTTATCATTTGGGAGTGACCATCATAATTTACTTGAAATAATAGTGACTAAGATGCTTGATTTTTTTTGGCCATCACTGATTCCTTGTTGAAAGGAGATTGTACTTTTATATTGGATGAACTCATGCCAAAAGGTTAACAGATCAGAGAAATGAAACAAGAGGTCAAATTTGCAATAATTATTAGAAAGAACATGAATCATGAAAGTAGCAGCAGGCATATTTAATGATTTAGAGATCCCTGAATACACACTTACTGACTCAATTAATATAATATGGAATATGTTTGCACATTACAGACTTCCTAATGGCTGCTTCATACCATGCTAGATCAGTTGAGCTTTTACATGGCTTTGGATATGAAAAATCTAATTTCAGGGGATCTGAACAAGCATTTTAGTATCTCTTAAGACATAACTTGTATTATATTAAAAAAATGTTTTTATTCAACTATAAATCTCTAGTAACCAGTCATTCTCTGATTCTCTGACTCTTAAAGCAAACTATACGTTAGGTATTGTTTGTTCTGATAGTATTTCATGTAAAGTCCATCTGGCTTTTGAAGTCCAGCAGTCTGACCATTTTCTTATTATTTTTAATTTGAGCTTTAAAACCCTACAATATGGAGAAAATTAATAACCTCCCTAGGAGATTCAACAGAAAATGGCAACTAATGTATATAAAAGCATTATGTGGTGTCATTGCCAGGCTAGATAACACGTCTAATATAAGCTAACACTTTATAATGCAAGAATAAAGATAGCAATGAATGATCAAGTTTCTACCTCAGTCAGTGATGGCCAGAAATAATAAATCAAATCAAATCAAATCATTAACATTTATAAAGCGTGCTACTCACCCGTGCGGGTCTCAAGGCGCTAGGGGAAAGAGGGGGTTACTGCTGCTCGAAAAGCCAGGTTTTTGGGAGTCTCTGGAAAGCGGAGTGGTCCTGGGTGGTGCTGAGACTGGTGGGGAGGGAGTTCCAGGTCTTGGCCGCCAGGAAGGAGAAAGATCTCCCACCCGCCGTGGAGCGGCGGGTGCGAGGGACGGCAGCGAGAGCGAGGCCAGAGGAACGGAGGAGGCGTGTGGGGACGTAGAAGCTGAGGCGTCGGTTGAGGTATTCCGGTCCCTTGTTGTGGAGGGCTTTGTGTGCGTGGGTGAGAAGTCGAAAGGTGATCCTTTTGCTGACTTGGAGCCAATGCAGGTGTCTCAGGTGTGCGGAGATGTGGCTGTTGCGGGGTACGTCGAGGATGAGGCGGGCTGAGGGGTTTTGAATGCGTTGCAGGCGATTTTGGAGTTTGGCTGTGGTCCCAGCGTAGAGGGTGTTGCCGTAGTCCAGGCGGCTCGTGACGAGGGCGTGGGTCACGGTTTTTCTAGTGTCGGCGGGGATCCAGTGGAAGATCTTGCGGAGCATGCGGAGGGTGAGGAAGCTGGTGGAGGACACGGCGTTGACTTGCTTGGTCATGGTGAGAAGAGGGTCCAAGATGAAGCCGAGGTTGCGGGCATGGTCTGTGGGGGTCGGTGCGGTGCCGAGGGCCGTGGGCCACCAGGAGTCGTCCCAGGCGGACGGGGTGTTGCCGAGGATGAGGACTTCAGTTTTTTCAGAGTTCAGCTTTAGGCGGCTGAGCCTCATCCAATCTGCGACGTCCTTCATACCCTCTTGTAGGTTGGTCTTGGTGATGGCGGGGTCCTTGGTGAGGGCGAGTATAAGTTGGGTGTCGTCGGCGTAGGAGGTGATGATGATGTCGTGCTTGAGTACGATGTTGGCGAGGGGGCTCATGTAGACATTGAAGAGTGTCGGGCTGAGTGATGAGCCTTGAGGTACGCCGCAGATGATCTCGGTGGGTTCTGAGCGAAACGGAGGGAGGTAAACTCTTTGGGAATGGTTTGAGAGGAAGGAGGCGATCCAGTCCAGGGCCTGGCCTTGGATCCCAGTGGAGCGGAGGCGGGTGATTAGGGTGCGGTGACAGACGGTGTTGAAGGCAGCCGAGAGGTCGAGGAGAATGAGGGCGACTGTTTCACCGTTGTCCATCAGGGATCTGATGTCGTCTGTGACTGAGATGAGGGCGGTTTCCGTGCTGTGGTTGGTTCGGAATCCGGTTTGTGAAGGGTCGAGCAGGTTGTTGTTTTCCAGGAAGGTGGTCAGCTGTTTGTTGACGGTCTTCTCTATTACCTTGGCTGGGAAAGGCAGGAGAGAGATGGGGCGGAAGTTTTTCAGGTCGCTCGGGTCAGCTGTAGGTTTCTTTAGTAGGGCGTTGACTTTGGCGTGTTTCCAGCATTCGGGGAAGGTAGCAGAAGAAAAGGAAGAGTTGATGACGGCCTGGAGGTGCGGGGCGATGATGTCGTCGGCTTTGTTAAAGATGAAGTGAGGGCAGGGGTCCGAAGGGGCGCCGGAGTGGATAGAGTTCATGGTGGATTTGGTTTCTTCAGTGTTGATGTGGGTCCAGTTGTTGAGGGTGATGGCCGGGGGTGCGGGTTCGGTGGTGTTAGGTTGGGTCTGGTGTCCGAAGCTGTTGTGGAGGTCGCTGATCTTGCGATGGAAGAAGGTGGCGAGTGATTCGCACAAATCCTGTGAGGGCGTGACGGCGTTGGCGTTGGGGTTGGAGAACTCCTTGACGATGTTGAAGAGTTCTCTGCTGTTGTGGCTGTTTTTGTCCAGTCTGTCGGTGAAAAAGTTCCTTTTAGCTGCGCGGATCAGGTGGTGGTGTTCGCGGGTAGCGTTCTTGAGGGCGGTCATGTTGTCAGCGGTGTGGTCCTTGCGCCAGGCCTTCTCGAGGGCGCGACAGGTTTTCTTTGATTCTTTGAGGGTGTCAGAGAACCAGAGAGGTTTTTTGGTGTTGGTCTGTCGATGCGTGCATTTGAGGGGAGCAAGGTTGTCTGCGCAGTTGGAGATCCAGTTTGTGAGACTGAGGGCTGCGTCGTTGGGGTCGGTGGTGAGGGTGGGTTGGTTGGCGGCGAGTGCGGAGAAGAGTTGCTCTTCGGGATCTTGTTCCACTGTCGACGAGGGATGGGTTGAGTGCGGAGGTGGCGGGTCTCGCGTCGGAATGTGAAGTGGACATAGCTGTGGTCGGTCCAGTGTAGAGCGGAGGTGTGGCTGAAGAAGATGTGTTTGCTGGCGGAGAAGATAGGGTCGAGCGTGTGTCTGGCGATGTGTGTGGCGGTGTTCACCAGTTGTTTGAGGGCGAGGTTGGCGAGCAGGGTGGTGGTGTTGGGGTCGTTGTTTTGTTCCAGATGAAAGTTGAGGTCGCCTAGGAGGATGTAGTCCGGTGAGGCGAGGGCGTGCGGGGAGATGAAGTCGGCGATGGCGTCACTGAAAGGGGCGCGCGGTCCTGGAGGACGGTAGATGAGGGATCCTCTGAGGGTGGTCCTCGGGTCGGTGCGAATCTGAAAATGCAGGTGTTCAGCGGCGAGAGGGGTGTCTTCGGTGGAGGTGGTGACGCTGATGGAGTCTTTGAAGACGATGGCGATACCTCCTCCTACTTGGTTGGTGCGGTCTTTTCTGGAGATCTTGTAGCCTTCGGGGATGGCGATGGCGATGTCTGAAGCAGAGGAGGCGTTCATCCAGGTCTCCGTGATGAAGGCGACGTCCGGTGCTGTGGAGTCCAGTAGGTCCCAGAGTTCAACAGCGTGCTTGTGGACGAAACGAACGTTGACCAGGATGCACTTGAGGTGGTTGATGGCGGGTGGGCTTGTGGTCGTGGTAGTTGCGTGGTGGAAGATGCGTTTGCAGGAGTTGCAGGCGAAGGGTCCATGGGTGCGTTTGGGGTGAGCTTGGAAGCAGGTGTTGGAGCGCCCTGGGTTGAGGGCGTGGAGGGTGGTGGGGTCGTAGCGGATCAGCAGGGCTTTGGAGAGCTGGGGACTAGGGGTCGTGGCGCTGGGCGTGGGCCAGGCGCAGACGGGCGCAGACGGGCGCAGACAGGCTTGCCTCTGGCGCGCCAACGGCGCGCACGCTGCGCGCGCCCGCTGCACTTTCACGCAGCGGCCGCCATATGAGGTAGGAGGGGGGGAGGGGTCAGCTGGGGGCGGGGGTGTGCAGGAGGTCGCGGCGGGAAAGCGCGAGGGAGGGGGAGACAGGTAGAGTGAGAAGAGCTGGGGGAGGGGGGTTTAAGGGTGGAGGGGGGTGAGTGTTAGGAGGTTTAGGAGATTAGGGAGAGAGATAGGAGTAGGGATGTGAAGAGAGGGGAGGGGGGGTTGTAGAGGTGGGTGAGGGTGGGAGGTAGAGTGAGAGGATAGGAAGATAGGTAATAGAGGGGGTGGCGGGAAGGGGGGGAGAGATAGAGAAATAGATAGAGAAAAATAGATAGATAGAGAAATCGATAGATAGAGAAATAGATAGAGAGATAGGTCGATAGGAGGAGGTGGAGAGTGAGGGAGTTAGATAGTGGGATAGAGAGATAGAGAGATAGGTAGATAGGAGGAGTGAGGGAGGTAGATAGCGAACGGGTTAGATAGGGGTGATAGAGAGGAGGAGGCGAGTGAGGGAGGGGGATGAGGCAGGAGAAGGAGGGCAGGCGCGGGGAGAGGAAGACGGAGGAGGCAGAAAAGCCGAAGGCAGAAGATAGAAGACAGAAGGCAGAAGAGCAGAAGACCGGAAGAACAGAAGACCAGAAGACCGGAAGAACAGAAGAACAGAAGAACAGAAGAACAGAGGACCGGAAGAACAGAAGAGCAGGAGACCAGAAGATCACAGAAGAGCAGAAGATCACAGAAGAGCAGAAGATCACAGATGAAGATACGGAAGACGAGGAACAGAAGGCAGAAGACAGGCAGAAGACCTCAGAAGAAGATGAAGAAGAAGAGAGGCGACAGGAGAGGCAGAGAAGCACACAGAAGAAGAGAGGTGGGGGGTACTTACTGTGAGGTTGGTCTCAGGAACTCAGGAACCTGGAGGAGCTGGAGGAGCTGCAGCGGCAGGGGGAGCGACCTACCCTTGGGTCAGAAATATTAGTTTTCGGTTGAATTACAATTAATGAGAACTAAGCTCCACCAAATAGCATGCAGCTGTTGTAAAGATTATTCTGTTAAGGCGAAAAGTTGTTGGTGTACCTACAACCATAATCATGGAATGCTATTAAACTAGCCACAGTCTCCCATTATCCAAACAGAGGTCCAAGAGCCCCACAGCATGCCGGAACCCTTCTTCCAGGTGGCAAAGGAACTTGGAGTTGCTCTATTTCAGAAAGGAGTGATTTGTTTAGAGGAGAGGTTAACTGACAGACTTTTTTGTTATAAATTGGAGTCTATAAAGGTTCATAAAGGTCTAGATTGAAGTATCTGTGTTGGAAAAGGACAGCTTGGTCATACGAAATGCAGACCCTCAACAAAGAATTTTGAATATTTTAATTAGCTGAGCTTGAATACTTTCCTAAATCTAATAAGATAAAATAGACCATCGATTTTTAATGTAGATCTGCTTCTGGCAAAAATCTACAAGGAATTAAGGTTGGCAAGATGCATAGATATGATGGAAATTATCAAAGGTTCATTAATTACGGGTGTTGTTCCTAAGACCTAAAAAATGCACAGGTTTTGCTTTTGTTAAACAAACCTAATTTAAATCCTGATGGTCCTGAAAATTACAGGCCAGTAACTCAACTCCGCTTTTTACAAGGTATTGGAGCATGCCATCTTCATCTAGATTTTTGACTTTGTTGAAGAACACAGATTGATTTGTCTTATCCAGGCAGCTTTTAGAACAGAGAGTGGCACTGAATCTGTGGTTATTGAAATGATAGGTGACTTTTGACATTATGCAGATATTGATATGCAAGCTTCACTTATTTTATTTAATCTGTCTTCTGCATTTGATACTGTGGCTCACCAGGTGCTATTAAAACACTTGGTTCATTGTGGTATCTCAGGAGTAGCCTTAAAATAGTTTTGCTGCTTTCTATCTAATAGAAGCTTTCAGGTGTAGCTTAATACTTACGTGTTCAGATTGAAGCCCCTAATCCGAGGACTACTTTATGGGTCTGGTTATTGCCTTTTTTTGTTCAGCTCATCTATGGCATCTTTAGATCAGCTGATTCAACCTGGCAGACTAAGGGCCCTCATGTATGCATATAACACCAAAACAGTTTTTGCTGTGGACTTTGAGAATAAAGACTCCAATCTACAAAATGTTTGGTTGAAGTGTATCAATGGATGAGTCAAAGATATTTAAAGTTGAACTGTTGAAAAACAGAGCACATTGTTCCTTTTCAAAAAAATTATTTTTGGGATCAGTCTTTTTGACCTTCGTCTTGTGCCAAAAAACAATCTGAGTTAATTGTATAAGAAATCAACGAGTTGAAATGGATGCTGCATTAATAGGCTAAACAGATAGACTAAAGGCCTGATTTAGATGTTGGCAGTACTGGTCCCATCGTCACTTTTTTTGTCAGTTTTCACGTATGTCTGGCTGGTGGTCTGCTTGCCCTATTGAGATGTTGGTGGGACCATAGGTGATAGACCTCCATGGTCCAGCAGACACCACCGGGAATCCCAGCTTGTGTCGAGAACACAATTGAAAACAATGGCTGGTGGCGAGACCACAGCCACTGTTGCCACCGAGCAGATTTGGATGTGACTTCCCACCAAGCCACCTCCACTCCAAGGCTGGCAGATTGGGGGAAAAGGGCGTTATAACCCACGTTTTCCCCCTGTTCCAATTACGTTTTCTACTGGAACATGAGTGGAGGACTCCTGTCATTGCTGCTGACACTTGACCATGAAGGACACATGGTATACCTGACAGACTTAGGGTAGCCATCCCTCAACATTTTGCCTGCCTCCCTCCACCTTTCTGACACTGTTTTTGCTGGTTTTAGGACTCTGCACACTTTACCACTGCAAACCAATGGTACAGTGCACATGCTCTCTCCCTTAAACTTATTTTTTTCCCAATTGTAATATTTGATTTACTTAAAGGTCCCTAGTAAAGTGCACTACAAGTGCCCATGGCCTGTAAATTGAATGCTACTAATGGGTCTGCAGAACTGATTGTGCCACCCACATAAGTAGCCCCTTAACCATGTCTTAGGCCTGCTATTGCAAGGCCTGTGTATGCAGTTTCACTGCCACTTTGACTTGGCATTTTAAAGTACTTGCCAAGCCTTAAACTCCCCTTTTTCTATATTTAGATCACCCCTAAGGAAGGCCCTAGGTAACCCATAGGGCAAGGTACTATGTACGTAAAAGGCAGGACATATACATCTGTGTTTTAAATGTCCTGGTAGTGAAAAACTCATAAATTTGTTTTCCACTACTGCAAGGCCTGCCTCTTTCATAGCCTAGCATTAGGACTGCCCTCATATACTTTGTGAGAGAGAGATTCTGATCCTAATGGATAACCAGGTCATATTGAGTATGGTCAGGATGGTAATAGGAAATCCTACTTATTGGTGCTGTTGGATTTAATATAACTATTTTAGAAATGCCACTTTTAAAAAGTGAGCATTTGTCAGCATAGAAACAAACAGTAGAGGTAGAAGTTTTAGGATACCACTCAGTTTCCCAACCGACAACATTTTAATATCAACAGAAGTGTAACCACTTGCCCCAGTATTCACCAAGGAGTTCCTCTAGTTTCTTTTGGGAGACCCTCACCAGCTATATTCTACCACAAGTATATTGTCACTCCGGTGCACTCATAGCTAATAGCATCATCATGGGGTCTCCTCCTTCCCCTAACCAAATGGGTAGTTAGCACATAAGTCTGAGAAACTATTATGGATCAGTGAACAAAAATGCTACAAAGTGCAGTGAAAGTGAGAAAGTGGTTTAAAAACACTTCTATCACTCAGGTAAAATCCAACTTTACTATGGCTTGAATAGGGTATGTTTAAAAACAAATATAATGTGATAGGAGCAAACTATGGCCCTCATTACAACTTTGACGGGCGGCGGAGGCCGCCCGCCAAAGTTGCGCCGCAGGAATACCGCACCGCGGTCTGAAGACCGCGGCCGGCATTCTGAGTTTCCCGCTGGGCAGGCGGGCGGCCGCCTTAAGGCCGCCCGCCAGCCCAGCGGGAAACAACCTTCCCACGAGGACGCCGGCTCGGAATCGAGCCGGCGGAGTGGGAAGGTGCGACGGGTGCTACTGCACCCGTCGCGTATTTCACTGTCTGCTATGCAGACAGTGAAATACAAGCGGGGCCCTCTTACGGGGGCCCCTGCAGTGCCCATGCCATTGGCATGGGCACTGCAGGGGCCCCCAGGGGCCCCGCGACACCCCCTACCGCCATCCTGTTCCTGGCGGGCGAACCGCCAGGAACAGGATGGCGGTAGGGGGTGTCAGAATCCCCAAGGCGGCGCAGCATGCTGCGCCGCCTTGGAGGATTCTGACGGGCAGCGGAAAACCGGCGGGAGACCGCCGGTTTTCCTGCACTGACCGCGGCCAAAGCGCCGCGGTCAGAATGCCCTAAGGGGCACCGCCAGGCTGTCGGCGGTGCTCCCGCCAACCGCGAGCCTGGCGGTCACAGACCGCCAGGCTCGTAATGAGGGCCTATGTGTCCTTCACACATATCAGGTCAGGTCGACATGTTTCAGCACACTCTTGCCCAAAAGGGTCATTGGCTTTCTTCAGGACCAAAGAATCTACAGATCTCAAAGTGCCCAGATATGGGTATTACCTTCCTGGACTACTCAATCTACTGCGATAACTTTCAAAGCTCCATACTTGTGGTGCCCAACTGCTCCTATGGTAAAGACATGCATATAGATGTCGTATTGTTAATTAATACAATTTCTTTGATATAAATACTTCCATACCTCTTTCCAATCTGAAGGTGTTAATTCATACCTTACTTTGTGCACTACCCTAGATCAACTAACATATACCACATATTCAAAATGTATTTACATAGCCCAAAAGAAAATGAACATAAAAATAAAAATAAAAACAAAGATAAAAAGGAGAACAATTCCTCTCTATTTTTGTATGCCAGTCCCCCCAGAATTAAAAAATGGCCTCCTTTATTTATTCAGCACACTCAATTATCTCCCATTTCACCTCCCTTATTAAGAGAAGCACCTACTCCTTCTGTTTTTGCAGAGTCACATCTCTTGAGATGTTATACATCACCATAAAGCAGATGAGAACATCACTAATCTGCTAATGCATATCATTGTTTTTGCATAAACATTCCTCTATCAATCAGCTTTCCATTAAATATTTTCGAATGGATGGGCATTATCAAAATGGGGAAATTTTCCTTATATCGGATGCCCATACTAGCAACAGGCAACAGAAAAAAGACAGTCAAAAACCAGCCAACAAACGGGGGTTCTGTTGGTTATTCCTTACTCACTTATATGTAATGGCCTCAATCCTCCATTGTCTTATAAATATGTTATAAATCTTTCCTCACGCTAAAGAACCCTGCCCATTCTATTCCTAAAGTGCTTCTATTTAAAACAACCACAATGCAGTCGAATGCTGCTGTTTAAAGGTACCAAAGTTTGGCTTTGAATGTACCCAAGAATTAATATGTGGCGAAGTGCCTCTGTGTCATTTCGACAAGCAGGCCAAAACCACTCATAAAGTTAGGACTCTCTCCTCTCCACTCCCTAGTTATGATATTTATAATCACATACATTTTCAAGGTTCCCTCTTTCACACACTCAAATATGTTTATTTTATCTCCTAAAACTCTAAACTTAACTTCCAAAAATCAGCAATTATATAAAACATTCTGTAATTGATTTGAATGTGCAGAAGCCGGAATTCAGTAGGGGTGTCCAGTTCACCTTGTGCTCACCGTGTGATCCAACAGCTCTTGACTAGATGACTGTGTGAAGAAAACTGAATGTGTGACGCATGGTTATACCAAGGCCCAGATTTATGGTGGCCTAGCGCCATTCCAATGCAGCATTAGCGCCATAATGTGGTGTTGGAAGGGCAAAAACGCCCGCCATATTTACAAAGTGGGGCAATGCTTGCATTGCCCCACTTTGTAACCCCTTGCGCCACATTATGCCTGTGCCAGGCATAATGTATGCAAGGGGTGGTGTTCCGGCTCTAGGTTGGCTGTAAAAATGGCACAAAGAAATCTATGAGATTCCTTTGCACCATTTTTATTTGCATTTTTAAACTCCTGGGCAGGGGACGCGTACCAAGGCATAGCGCCCACGAGTACAGGTGCGGGCCAGATCGGACCAGTTTTGGCCAGCGGCCGAACTGTGGCCACCACCATTTTTTTTTTAAACCACGCTTACCCAGAGGGGTGAGCCGATTGGCTGAAGGGGGTGTGGTGGGGGCTCCCAGGTGATCGGCAGGGTCAGCCCGAATTTGTTTAAAAGGGGGACTCAAGTCCCTCGAGGGTCAGGTTGTTTTTCTTGAACCTGGGCTGCCCCTGACGATCGACACACACCTCTAGAGGACTGGAGGAGGTCAGGGTGCTCAACGAAGGCCCTTAATGAATCAGCCAGGCGGCTGAACAGCCGCATGAAACGGCTTTTGAACACATCAGTGCTAAGGACTGTTGCGCACTGGTGCCTTCAAGGAGAGGCAATGTTTCACGATGATGGAGTACACCTGTCGGATGGTGGTCATACTGTTTTTGTTGAGAACCTGGTAGCATTTTCAATACAGTGTCTCTCTCAGAACTGAGCTTCTTGTCCTCAGGGGGAGGCCTGGTTGGTAGGGAAACCAACCAGGCCTGTGGGAGGGAAGGAGTCATTTTTGGGCACAAAACAGGTGGATAACCTTGGTATCAAGAATACTAGTGCAGGCAAACTCATGACGGTATCAGAAGCTTTTTGGCTCAAACCAGAGTGGCAGTGCTGTGGGTGTAGTAACCGCGAATGTCCATAGCTCCCCCCATGGTACTCCATTACATGGCCCTGGAATTTTTGAATTTAGGGGGATGAGACTGCGCCAGGGGACCAAGGTAAGGCCCGGTTGCCCAGTATCATCCCCATCGGGTGCCAGGGGGGATCCCTTGCTTAGGGTTGGCTCTGGCATAGTTGGATTGGGGGAAAGTTTTCATGCTGGCCCACGCCCCCTCTATCTTGAGGAGGCATGTGAGTCTCGCCTTGAGAAGTGTAATTGGTTTTTGGGGGAACACGGCCCCCAGTTTACAGACGATGCCACAGGTGCCTGGTGGGTGGACAACCATGACTCCTTTTAAAGAATATAAACTATTTGAGATGCATAGTGTAAATGAATATGGAAATTTAAGGGTGAAAAGAAATACTGTAAATATGATGATGTGTTTTATGTCGTGTTTATGTGGTTGTGAATAAATATGGCCTGAGAATTGTTATATTCTCTATCGCAGGACAGTTTCAGTCCGCTTTGTTTACTGTTAACATTAAGTATGCTCCTCCAAGCAGCGGATCACAGAGGGAAACAAGTGTGAACTATTTGGGATATTTGGTTGTATCAATCAATCAATCAATATATTTATAGAGCACACTACAAACCCGTTAGGGTTTCAAGGCGCTGAGGGGGTGGGGGGTGAGCTGCTACTGGTCGAAGAGCCAGGTCTTGAGGAGTCTTCTGAAGGCGAGTAGGTCCTGGGTCCGTCGCAGGTTGGTTGGGAGAGTGTTCCATGTCTTGGCGGCGAGGTAGGAGAAGATCTGCCACCGGATGTCTTTCGGTGGATGCGGGGGACGGTGGTGAGTGCGAGGTCTGCGGAGCGGAGCTGGCGGGGGAAGTGTAGAAGCTGAGTCTGTTGTTGAGGTAAGCAGGTCCGGTGTTGTGGAGTGCTTTGTGTGCGTGGGTGAGGAGCTTGAAAGTGATCCTCTTGTCAACGGGGAGCCAGTGGAGGTCTTTCAGGTGGGGTGTGATGTGGTTGCAGTGGAGTCTGCTGAGAATCAGTCGGGTGGAGGCGTTTTGGATGCGTTGGAGGCACCGCAGGTGTTTTGTCGGGATGCCTGTGTAGAGTGCATTGCCGTAGTCACGCCTGCTGCTGACGAGGGCCTGTGTCACTGTTTTTCTTGTGTCTATTGGGATCCATTTGTAGATCCTGCGGAGCATGCGGAGAGTGTTGTAGCAGGAGGAGGAGACTGCGTTGACCTGTTTTGACATGGAGGGGGAGGAGTCGAGGATGAAACCCAGATTGCGTGCATGGTCGGTCGGTGTTGGTGGGGTTCCTAAAGATGTTGGCCACCAGGAGTCATCCCAAGTGGGGGGGTTGGGTCCGAGGATGAGGACCTCCGTCTTGTCCGAGTTCAGTTTCAGACGGCTGTTTCTCATCCATTCGGCAACGGCCTGCATTCCCTCGTGGAGGTTGGACTTGGCGGTGTGCAGGTCTTTGGTGAGGGAGAGGATGAGCTGGGTGTCGTCAGCATAGGAGATGATGTTGAGGTTGTATTGGCGGGCTACTTGAGAGAGTGGTGCCATGTAGATGTTGAATAATGTTGGGCTGAGGGATGAGCCCTGGAGTACGCCGCAGATGATTTTGGTGGCTTTGGACGGAAGGGAGGGAGGCGGACTCTCTGGATTTTGTCGGAGAGGAAGGATGTAGTCCACTCGAGGGCCTTCTCTTGTATTCCGGCTTCGAAGAGGCGGGTTCTCAGAGTGTGATGGCATACCGTGTCGAAGGGGGCCGATAGGTCCAGGAGGATGAGGACTGATGTTTCGCCGTTGTCCATTTGGCGTCTGATGTCGTCTGTGGCGGCGAGGAGCGTGGTCTCGGTGCTGTGGTTTTGTCGGAAGCCGGACTGGGAGGGGTCCAGGATGTCGTTGTTTTCGAGGTGGCGAGTCAGTTGTGCGTTGACAATTTTCTTGATGACCTTCGCAGGGAACGGGAGCAGGGAGATGGGTCGAAAGTTCTTAAGGTCCTGGGGGTCTCCTTTGGGCTTCTTAAGGAGGGCGTTGATTTCGGCGTGTTTCCTGCTTTCCGGGAATGTTGTTGTTTCGAAGGAGATGTTGATGACCATCCGTAGTTGGGGAGCGATGGCTGCGTCTGCTTTGTTGTACACGTGGTGGGGGCATGGGTCTGACGGTGATCCGGAGTGGATGGAGTTCATGAATTTGTGTGTCTCAGTGTCGCTGACGTTAGCCCAGGAGGTTAGGCGATCGGAGTGGGTGGTGTTAGCGGGGGTGGTGTCTGGCGTGGTGGGGGCGGCTGTGGTGTTGAAGCTGTCGTGGATGTCGGTGATCTTTTGGTGGAAGAATGTGGCCTAAAATGTGGTTGTAGGTATTGATGCGGTCCCCCACCTAAGTGCAGGCGTTAAAAGGAGTCTCCCATTGTGTTCAATGGGCCTCTGAGTGCTTTGCAGGATTAGTGTCAACATTTTTGACGCTAGTCCTGCAAAGCACCGGACTAGCGTAAAAAATTATGACGCTAGTCCCCCTGACTACTGCCATGGTGCTCCATATTTGAAATACAGCGCACACATGGTGGTGTTAGGGGGGCGCAAGAAAAGTGGTGCTGCACTGGGTGCAGTTCCACTTTTCATAAATCTGGACCCATGTGGGTTGTCATTTCTGTTTTTTATTACATTCACACTAAAACCGTTGGACTTCAGCTAGAAATAGAAACGTCAAACAAGTTTGTGGTGTGCAAAACATGCGGATGATTTTTGAGCAGAGGCACATTTGCACATTAGTGCATTATATCTCAAACTGGGTTACAGTTGTATTTGAATGCACTGCCCAAACATTTGCACACTGATCGTAACACAGCCCAAGTCGAGCTTGCATACACAACTGATACGACGGTATTTCTATAGCTTTTTGCGTACGATAATAAAGATGCTAGAGACAAGACAATGTGCATTGCTATATTCATCAGGGTAATTACGTTCTGAACAAATGTACGTATGTTCTACCGAACCCGACATAAAAAAATGCTGAAATAATATCACTGTCTTGTGAATTCATTAACAAAGAATGACAATGAACACCTTTTTTATTCTGTTTCTAAATAATGACAGCCAATGTCCTTGGACTAGTCTGTTGTAACTCACTGGTTATGCTATTAGAATACAGGAAGCTCTGTGAAGCTCTATGCACATTTTACAGAGCACAATGTGTTCTGTGCACGTTGTATAGAGCAGTAGGCTTCATTAGATTACTGTAAAAGGTCAGTGGTCTGTTCCGTAATTAAGAACGTTTATGTCTCTCTTCTTTTAACATTCCGTAATTATATCGTCTTCTAAAATCGACGACCAATATGTGTTTTTTTTCTTTTTGACTTGATGTAGAAACGTTTACGGTTTTACTTCTATATTGTCCTAATGTTTTGGGAATGATTACTAAACAGGTTGATAAATTAAGAAATTAAAACAGAATGCTTACTGGTACAGACTTCTACAAAGAAGAAAAAAAGACAAATCAGAATATTCTGGAAGCTCGTAGGGCGCGTTGTGTTTTTAACCCTGAGCAGGGCTTCTTGTAGAAACCTGACCCTTGGGATAGCCTGCAGACAACAGAAAGCAGAGCTACCCTGAAAGACCCCGAATCAAAAGGTAAACAATAGACTGTTAACTGGTAACAATGCATCGCACTGCGGGCCAAGTGAGGTGAAAGGTTTGTCAAGACACAAAAGAAGATAACAATGCTGTCTTTGAATGGCTCGAACAAAATGCAAGCTCATAGCAAAGCCTGCTGAGCTCACTCTTTGTGGAATTCCTTAAAAGAGTGGTAAGAAACTAGGTCGCTTACAAAGGCATGGGGTCATTTTGAATAAAAAGAATTGCAGAAGCTGTGACTGTGTCATGCAAAGTTCTGTAGTGAGGCAAACACATTCACAACAGTTGAAAAAAGAACCGCTTACACTGTAATGCACCTCCAATAAACACAGTGTTAGCGTGCCTCAAAGAGCAGGGAAGATAGCTGTCTTTCCCAGGAATACGGTAATTGATTATGTGGCTGCTTCGAGCCACAGCATGGCTGCCAACTGGGCCATTTTGCAAAAGGACTTTGTCACAAATTACATATTCGAGTTTCTCGAACTACATCCAAGTCAGAATCTTCTTTGTAGGACGTGACCTGCCCCATGACGAATGCTTATCCCACCAAATAAAAATGGGCACTGGTGTTCAGAATGGATGCGATATTTAGGGCCTATTCTGATTTTTTGGTAATAACGTGGATCTTAGTGCTTACTAAAACCATATCCAAATGGTAATCCTAATGTCACCAAACTCAATAGCAGTTACTTGATCTAAAAAAACTACTAACCAAACTTTTTAGCTACTGAATGCCAGGGAAGAAAGGGTCTACCATGTTTCCTTTGCCGACAGCAATGCTTTAAGAGGATGGAAAAGATGGGGTGGGGAAAAATAAAGGTTTGTGGCTCAATAAGCTTAATAGTGCAGGAGGATTAGTGTTTATAACTAAGGAAATGCTCATATGCATGTGTAAAAATATCCTGTTTTTGAAAAATACATAGAGGTCTGGTCACAAAAAGAAATGTGGCTTTAAATTCACGCTTATGGCTGGATGTACCTTTCTTAATCATACCAGGTATTCCCACAGAGATTCTTGGCAGGCCTGTATGCATTTTACACAGGTGCTGAGATATCCACAGTAGTAAATTCTTCTCAAAAGATGGAAAGTGTGCATTTCAAGGAGTGGTTTGCCTTGAAAGTTTGAGAATTCCTTTCCCTCTTCCTTCCACCCTTGAACTTGTCAGTAATTTATGGGAACAATTAGCACCCAGATTTGGAGGGGTGTAGGGACTGAGCCATGTTCACGGTGTGGAAAAAGTGCATTTATACAGGAGGCTCTATTACCCCGTGCAGAGTTCGATTTTGGAGCCCCTAGCAACTCCTTGCGCCACATTAGCGTAATTTTCTTAGGCTAATGGGCCCCAACAAAGTCAAAATCACTGCACCAGATTTACAAAGTGGCACAATGCATGCATTGTACCACGTTGTAACCCTTGGTGCTACATTATGCATGTGCCATCGTTAGGGGGGTGAAAAAAGGGTGCAAAGAAATCTAAGCACTTTTAACGTCTGCTCAGAGCAGGCATTAAAAGCAGGCACACCATTATTTAGGATGGGCCTCAATGGGCTTTGCAGGATTAGCATCAACATTTTTAATTCTAGTCCTGCAAAGCTCCGAACTAGCATCAACAATTATGATGCTGGTTCCCTAACCACTGCCATGGTGTGCCCTATCTTAGATCAGGCACACACATGGTGGCGTTAGGGGGGTACTAAGGGGTGCAAGAAAAGTGGTGCTGCACTATTCACTAGACCCAGATTGAATACTAATACATATAATACAATAAAATACACACTAAAAGCATTGATTTCTTTATGGTAATCTGCTCAGTCCTACCAACATTTTAAGATTCAGGCACTGATGAAATGTTAATCCTAGAGTGATGAAAGCTCCAACCCCACTATGCGTTTTGGTGTTATACTATGCAAGCTACTCCTTGCCCTTGCTGTGAATCTTGAAAAAATAACAGCTAAGCCACCACAACCAATCAAGTACTAGCAACCCAAAATGTTTCCACGTCTACTTACCTCACTTGTAGAAGAACTACAGGTGATTAAGAGGTTGCAGAGACCCTGCCTTAGCAAAGCAGGCCAAGGTAGGCAGGGACAATGTGAATAAAGGAGAATGGTGATAATTTGAAGGTACAATTTTTAAGCTTACCCGTGTGGAGGATTGTAGATTTTATTTTAGGTATGTTAGTGCTTAGCTGTTGGTGGCACTCTCGTTACTCATCTACAGTGCACAGTTCCTTCTTTAATGCACAGTTTTTCTCATCAATAATTTCACTACAAATTTTGCACTGATATTATCAATGATGACATAGAAGTGATGTAATATCTCAGGGTAATTAGCATTGCAGGGCAAGGGTTTGTGTTATAGTTGTTTTAGGGTACAAATTATAGTTACTTGAAATAACTCTAACAATAACAGCTGAAGTTCTATGGTCTTGTGTGTGTAAAATCTGAACCTAACGATAACATCCTTGTAACCTTTTATTTTTTAATGAATTTCAAAGTTGTTTTACATTCTATTTCCTAACTAAAATGTCCCTGTAACCTTTGTTTATTTCAGTGAACTCCTAGGGCTTTTTTATTGTTAAGTGAGATGCCCATTGCAATGCATGGTAGGGGGTGGATTGGATACAGGGGCTGGCCTGACATTGTGCTTCCCCCCCAAAGATTGCAGCTCCTGCTCTACCTCCTCCTTGCCATCCATTATCCAAGTCTATGCCCCTGCTTCGTCACTACAGTCCTGTGTGGCTGTTCTGCCACTGTTGTCCCCATCTGCCCTGAACAGTTAGCTTGCTTCCCCATCCAACCCCTCCCTACCCTTTGGTGTCCGAGTCCATGCACCAGGCCCCTCGCTCCTACCCTGCATTGTCCAATGGGCTGCCACTATCCTCCATTTAGCTTGATATCCCTGCCCACTCCTCCTGCCCTCCATTGCCTAATGCTATGCTCCATCATGGACCTCCTACTTAGCGTCTGTGCTTAGCATGCTGCCCCTACCCTCCTTCTCCCTGCCCTCCAATGTCTGTGTGCATGCCCCTGCTCCCTCTCTTTTACCCACTGTGTTCCAAGGACCTGCAACTGCCTCTCCTATCTACTATAAGTGTTACATTGAGCTGTTCCTCCCACCTGCCTAGCATGGTCTGATGGCTGCCACCTGTCCCTGCCACCTCCATCGTGTCTGTCCGAGTTCTATGCCCCTATGCCCCCCTCCTGTCCTCTATAGTCCATTTTGCTGCCACTCCGTTCTGCCCTCCATGTTCTGTTGTGCTGCATCTGCTCCTCAAGTCTGCCAGGTGTGGTCTGTTATGAAGTCCCTACCCTCTCTTGTTTGTGTCCAACCCCCTACCCCTCCTTTCTGTCCTCCATGGTCCTTTGTGCATGCCTCCACTTGCCATCCAGGGCCCTTGTGCTGCCACTAACCCTTCTGTTTGCCATGCATGGTCTTCTGTGCTGCCACAGCCAGTCCTACCTACCATGTGTTGTCAGTTTGCTGCCCTTGACCCCTGACACTGTTCCTCTTTTGTCTGTGTGTATGCCGTTATAGTCTCACTGTTGCCCTCCATTGTATGTTGTGCTTCCAGTGCCCATCCCTCCTGCCCTCCATGGTCAGCTTGCTGCTATTGCCCTGCCCTCCTACTTCCTGCTCTCTATTTTCCATGTGCAGGACCCTAGCTCCTCCCTCCTGCCTTGTCTGGTCCATTGTCGTGCCCCTGCACCCTCCCTCTTGCCCTTCATGGTCAATTATACTGCAACTGTCCCTCCTGTCTGTCTGGTATGGTCAGCTTGCTGCCCCTTGCCTCTTTCCCCTCTGCTCTCTATAGGCAATGTACATGGGATGTCCCCTTCCCATTTACTTTCCATGGTCCATTGTGCTGCACTACCATCCCACTTGCCCAGTGTGGTGTATTGTGCTGCTGCAACCTCTGATCCCTGCCTGTAAGGTCAGTGTGGTGCTCCTGCCTAACTCCCTCCTGCCCTCTGTTATCTGAGTCTGTGTCATCTACCCCATTCCTCCTTTCCTCGGTGACCCAATGTACCATACTTGCCACGTTTTTAACTTTGTAAGAGGGAGATTTTGAAAACAAACCTAATGGATTGGTTTTCCCCATTGACTTACTTTGAAAAAGAGGTGATTTTAGCCAAGAGGCAGATAAAATAAAGCCCCTTTGGGCTTTAACACATTGGGAGTCTCATACCTGAATCAGGTCTTTTGGCATGTATTGTTGTACTGCCACTGCCTCTTCTTTCTACCCTCAGTGATCTGTTACATTGCCACAGCCTCTCTTGCCTGTCCTGCATGGTTGGTTAGTTGTCCCTGCCCCCTTCCCTCTACTCTCCATAGTCCATTGTGCTGACACTGCCCCTTCCACCTGCCCTGCATACTCAACTTGTTGACTCTGCACCCTCTTCTCTGCCCTGAATTATCCGAGGCTGTTGTAATCTCCATTGTATTCTAATGAGCAACTAGATTGCTAACGATCTATATTTGTTAGAAAAGTGTGGCACGCCTGACGACATCTTGATGTCCTCAAAACTGTAACACCTAGAGCATTCCATTTCAAATTATAGACATTATATTATCTTACTCCCATAGAAATTATGGTTACTGCTCTAAAAAATTAAAATGAGGACATATCTTCTCAAATAATAACAAAGCCCTTTTAAATGTTCTGCTATCTTTATGTTTTTTTATCCAGGTGATCACTTGATTATGATTATATGTTGCACTTAGGGCAGAGGATGTGGTGTTGAGGCCAGAACTGCAGAGTTTGCACTTGGGGAACCACGTTCAGGTTTGGCATCAGCTTGACAACCTGTGACTCTGGGTGAATCACTTAATCTCCCATGCCTAAAACCAAAATGAATATGCCCTTGTGCAATGTAGCTGATGCTCATGTAAAGTACTACAATACCTTCAGGTCAAACCTGCAGTATCTAAAACTGCAAAAAGTCAAATAAAGTGATTGTTTTGCACATTTTTGCATTGGACTATACTTGGGCTACATTTGGGTGATATTTGTACTACATTTGCATGTCAGAATGTTTTAATGAAATAGAAGAGGAAGATAATTGAGAACTCACTTAAAACATGTCCTCATTTTTCTTTCTACATCACTAACCATAAATTCTATGACAAAATTAACCACCCCATCTTGTTCCTTACTAAATTAAATGTTTTAAGCTTTACCAGTTTGTTTCAATCAACCTGGCTTCAGGTGTGCCACACTCTTGTCATAAGAAGACTGTTAGGTCTCTATTTGTTCTTTAGAACGCTCTGGGAGGCTGCAGTAGAGTACAAGGGAATCAACTGAAAGATTGTCCCTGCTGGAATTTCATGTTTTACTGAGAATGTCAGACTTCATTCTCAAATGGCTGAGAACGATAGTGTGAATTTACAGAACGTATGCTCTCTTTTTAGCTTCTGGACCACTTTCTATAATCTCTATGGGGAAACAATGAGAAAACTGTTTTCTCTCAACATAATTCATGAAATCTCAGCACAAGGCTTTTTCACATGGTGAAATCACCCTAGAACACACCACAATTCCTAAACTTAGCATGGCACCATCAACAAATGATTTATTGTGTAACTAAATACCCAAAATCTATTATCACCGTTTATATGTTCCCCTTTTGTGCCCTTGAAACCTGACATTCACCACAATGCATTTCAACTGGGTGCTGTCATGTAGATTGGTCTCACAATGGCTGCCAGCACTTCCTGGTTGAAATGCTGACAGCCAATCAGATCCCATCATGAGATCTGTGCCTAGGCTTCACCCAGATATCTATATTTATTCTTACTTTATTAACTCCAAAACTACTGAATGATTTGTCATCAAATAGCGAAAAGCAAGATGTATATTACAGCCAAATTTCTTGTAATTCTGTTCAGCGGTTCGGGCTATTTTCATGTCTAAAGACCTTATGGGAAAATGCATGGGCAAAGTAGTTTTGGGACCCCACTTGTTCTCAGCCTCCGCTAGACAAATCACCCCGAAACTTTCAATACAGCAGCTGAACCTACTGTTGTATTAGTTTTGAGAATCCCTGGAAGATTTGTCAAATGGCGCCAATGTTATTGGCAAATCAGAAAACACTTTTCCCATGGAAACTAGGTTGTAACAATAACTACCTACTGGCGACCACCAGCGGGCAATTTATACACACACACATGCAATGTAGAACCACATGTATAAATAAAAATAAAAATCACATTTGTTCAAATTTCTTCCTATTTATACATAGTCGTGTCTATGATCTCCAGATCATCAAGCACAGGTTGGCACATTTTGTCCCAGTCCAATTAATTCTTTACGGTGTGCTACTTCTCTGAGGCAACCTTGCTTGAACCAGGATGTTTAAATTCAAGAAATATATGTTGATGATTGATATCCTTTTATAGGGTCCTTCAGACAAGAAACTGAACTTGTGCTTATTGAATGTGAGTCTGAAGTTTACACTTAGGCCCTGGTTGCCTAGTGGATTGAAACTCCCTTTAGTTTATGGGGTCAGAGCTGCAACTTCAGTACCGTAATTCACAAGGTAAATGTGGCTTTCCTAATGGTCAGTAACTCTGGAAGGTTAGTCTTTGGACACTTGGTGGGTATTTTATCTCGATATCAATAATTCTTAGTTGTTGGTATACGTGCTGTATTTGCAGCTAAGCCACAATCAACTGACAGTACCGAAAGGGGGCATGCCTCTTTTCTGCTTGCTCTAATCTTATTTTTGATTGTTGAAAGGTCAATAGACGAGCCTTAGTCTGGGTCAATTAGTCCTACAGTTGATAAGCAGTGTCCTCTTTTCAAACCACAAGGAATATTTAAACATGTTTAAGCATTGGTTTTATGAGGTATCAACTAACTATGTATATTTATTTCCTGGTTCTCAGCATTTCGATGACCATTTAGCAGCACAGAATGTGGCTACAGAGTTAACAACAAGGAGCTGTTTCAGAAATGGGATGTTAATATACAGAGATATGAAAGATGGCCTCGGATCTTGCTGGCTGGTTGTGCAAAATGTGCATCCTTGTTTGAGACCCCACGTGTGTATGACAGTTCTCTGGGGATTCTAATGTATCTGGCTTTTTTTATCAGCATTTATCTTGATAAATCTAATTTTTTGACCAGAATACACACTTCTGGTAGGTCATGGGACTATCCTCTTTCTCTCAATACATAGAGGTTAAAAATGTCGGTTTTATGAAGTCTGTGCAGGAAATATCAGCATGCATGTCCACACTCCAGTGCACATAAAGGCACAATATATTGTCACAATAGGAATTCCATTAAACTATGGCGACTGTAAAGTGCATTTTGACAAGTGTATGAATCACGGAGAAAATGAAGCTTGTCTAGGCAATCTACCGATTCTAGAGTGAAATTTGAAGACCACCATATATTTTGTGGGTCATTGTGTCAGATTTTTTACATCGTATAGTGACTGTTTCCCTTCCTTCTGTCTGCAACGCATTCATGGGACCCTTTTAAAAAAATAATTATGACTTACTTTAATTCAAAATATAATTGTGTTGTTTCATTTTAATTCTATTCCAACCTTAAAGTAATTTGGGATCACTATCAATACAGTGTTGTTTTGCTGTAGGTCATGTTCTTGTTTCAATGCAATGTCTCCCTAGATGTAACCAGGCTCTGGATTTAATAGAAGGGGACGTTCCTGTAATCCACATCCCCATGAAATTTCTATCAAACAGTACAGAAAAGACAAGTAAGAAATAAGGCACATTTACATGGTAAAGGGATAAGAAGTTAGGTTCAGAAAAGTCACCTTCATTGTATTGTATGCAGACACTAGAAAGCGGAAGCTAAGCAGATCGCTTTGCAAGATTACGTGACCAGATGTCAGTAGATTCTTTAGAAATGTCAAAAGGTATCGGTTTACAGGCATTGTGCTAAAAAAGCACCTTGCACAGCATGTCCCGAAGGCAGTGTCCCAAGAGATAAGTTTCGAAAACGAAATCCAACTTTTGGTTTGCAATTATGTCAATCGCAACAATAAATAAATAATATATTAGAGAGAAGAAAAATGTATGCACATCTTGTTCACATTGGCAAACCGAAGGAGACGCCATCTTCCTAATACTATTTTAACAAAACCTACAACCAGACAATGTGTTCTCGATTTCCATAAGGGACTGCAATGTATGAAGGGAAGAAGACGTTCGTGGGGCTGTAGATGTTTAAGCTGGCCAACGTTTCAGACCTGTCCCACGACGTTCTTGATCCACTGCTGATAATAGCGTTCTACCTTTGCTAGCATTAACTTGAGGGTTCGTAAACGTGCATGTTTGTCGCTCGGTGTTTACACAGGCATGCGCAGGTCTTTTTTGCAGCACCACATGATGGTGAATCTGTTCATCCAAGTGCCCTTACGTTTCCATTTTATCCCCCCACTTTTTTTAAAGGGGCCACACAAGGGGTGATATCACAATAAATCGCAAAACCTCAGCTGGCATCATCAAACAATGCTACATTCTAATACACCAGTTATAGGTGATGCAGGGCTGGGTAAAGAGAACTGCTTTTTAGGTTTCGACTGAGGCAGCACATGCACGATCTTTTGTTATCTAAAAAAAATAAAAAGGGCTTTGAACCAGCCCAATAACACTGTTGTTTGTCTTCATTGTTACTCATATCTTTTCTTTTCATTGGTCAGTTAAAGCTTGTTTAATTTTTGCGGTCTCACCACCAGACAGTTTTAGAGAAGTACTTTCTTTAGATTCAACAAACACCAACGAACTGCAGAGAATCAGCAGCGCGTGCTTTATGACTCTTACCCTTGGTCACTGCAGTTCATTACACAGGTGAGCAGAGCTTCTTTTCTGTATGGAGAATACCACACTCTTAAAACCGCTAATGCTAATGTGCAGTATTGCCAAATCACATTGTCAAAGGCAATAACTTTTGCAATCAACTTCTATTGATTTTTTTTATTCCTACAAAGTCTACTTGGTGCACTTTTACAAACCGCTGAAGGACTCACCTTCTACTTTTGTCGTGCAAACTTTACTCATATAGGATATTATTCCAAATTACTAAAAAATAGAACCGTTAAGTTCCTTTTATTGCTTTTTCCTTTCTGACCATACTCCTTCCACATTTCGCTTTGCCTTATTCCTCCTACTAAAGATTTGTTACTTCTGCCCAATTTTAGATATTTATATTTTGGAAGTGTTAGAAATAGGGTCTCTAGCTAAGAAGGGACCCTTGCTCTAGTCGGGGCAAGGGAGCCATATTTATTTGGATAATTCAAGACCAAAACAACAAATATCCAACATATACAAGTAAAGATATCAATTTTTAAAAGTTGAAATGAGTCTAAATCCAGAGAAATCAATGGTTGTTTCTTTTTAACAGAAAGTGCCTGGGATGCATAAAAAACAAAGACGATGTGGCCTGCAGAGGAGGTGAGGTGCTGGAAAAAATCATCGGTTCTTTACAGTGCAGAGGATGTGATGCGTCGGTTCGTTACTGGCAGGGGAGATGGTGCGTGGGTTTCCGGTCACACAGACTCGGTTCCTTGATGCGGTGTGGGGTCAATGAGAAAGTGATGCCCATGGAAGATGCAGGGGAATATCCGAATGAGCTGTGATGATACACCCAAGGTGGAACAAGTGCTGCATCGGTCTGACATGGCGCTGCATTGATTCTCCCACTGCAAGACAGGCGCTGCATTGATTCTTCAGTCACAAGGCAAGCGCTGTATTGATTCTTCTGCCGCAAGCCAGGCGTTGCGTCAATTTTCAGCCATTGGGTTATCAGTGCATGGATTTTCTTCCTCAGGATGCCAGTTTCCACTTTCAAGGGCCCAGGGACTGGACTTGGCACCCCTTGCAAGTCAGGACTCTCAGCAGAAAAGTCCAGGCACTGGCAGATGAAGTCTTTGATGTCCCTGAAACATCTAACAGGAGGCAAGCTCAGTTAAAGCCCTTGGAGAACCTTGGAAACCAGGATGTAGAAAAAAAGGCCAGTCCTTTCACTCCCAGGAAAGAAGCAGCAAGCAGCAGGCCATCACCACAAAGCAACCGGCAATGTGGCAGTCCCTCCTATTACATCCAGCTCTTCTTCCTGGCAGAATGTTCTCAGTCCAGAAGTGTTCTAAAGTTGTGGTTTCAGAGGTCCTATACTTCTTATAAGTAGGCAAACTGAAAATCTTTCTAGTACACAAGACCCTGCCTTTCTTGCCCTGGCCCCAGACACACTCCTGGGGGTTGGAGACTGCTTTGTGTAAGGACAGGCACAGACCTTATTCAGGTGCAAGTGTCAGCTCCTTCCACAACTCTAGACCCATCAGGATATGCAAGGCAAACCTCAGCTCCATTTCTGTGACTGTCTAGAGTGAATTTACAAACAGCCTAACTGTCATCCTGACCCAAATGTGTATTCCACAGGCAGGCAGAAGCACAGAATAGTTAAGTAAGAAAATGCCCCCTTTCTAAAAGTGGCATTTTCAAACTTATAATCTGAAAAACAACTTCACCAAAAGATATATAGTTCAGAGACCCCAAACTCCATATCTCGTTGTGCTCCGAATGGGAAATTACACTGAAAAGGGATTTCCAGGCAATCCCTATGTTAACCCATGGGAGAGACAGGCCTTGCAATAGGGAACTGAATGTAGCAGCATTTTGTAAAACACACCAGTACATGTCCTCCTTTTAAATACACTGCACCCTGCCCATGGGTATGCCTTGGGCATACCTTAGGGGTGACCTATATGTAGTAGAAGGGAAGGTTTGGGCCTGGCAAATGGGTGCCCTTGCCAGGTCAAAATGGTAGTTTAAAACTGCCCTCACAGATACTGCAGTGGCAAGTCTAAGCCATGTTTACAGGGCTACTAATGTGGGTGGCACAACCAGTCCTGCAGGCCCACTAGTAGTATTTGACTTACAGGCCCAGGGCACCCATGGTGAACTATAGTAGGGACTTACTGGGAAATCAAATATGCCAATCATTGATAAACCAATCACCAGAATCATTTACACAGAGAGCAGAGTCCTAAAGCCAGCAACAATTAATTCAGCACAGGATCAAAATTTCAAAATCAGGAGGTCAGAAGCTAAAAAGACAGGGGGAAACCTGCAGAAAAGGCCATTTCCAACAGGAAGTATGGTCCTTTTGTCCCAATGACAAATGTAAAGATCATGACAGTAACATCTTTAAAACACAATGAAAGTCCTTCCACAAATGCCACACCATACTATACAATAGTAGGCCAGATCATTCCATACCATACAACAGGCCATACATTACCCTAACATACTATTACATACTGTACAATGACAAGCCATACCATACTATACCATACCAAACTGTACTGTACCATACCATTCCATATCATACTAGACTATACCATACCGTACCATACTATGCAATCACACACCATACCATAATATACAAAAACATACCATGCCATACTATGCAATGACAGATAACACATACATTACTATACCATACCATACCATGGTAAGCTATACCATATAATACTAGACTATGACAAGCCACAGCGCACTACACTACACTATACAAGAAAAGGCCTTACAATACTTACTAACATACTAGACCATAACAGACCATACCAAACCATACCATGCCTTAGACTACCATTCCATACTATATGACACATTATTCCACTCTATACAATAACACAGCATACTATTCCCTACTATGCAATGACAAGCCATGCTATACCATAACATACTATACAATAACAGGGCATTTCTTACCATACCTTACTATGCATTAGAAATGTTAACAAAGCCAATACATTTCACATAGATAAGACCTAATGGCTATGCCAATTCTTGTTTCCTCTACACTGGATGCCCCCTTTCAGTTTTATTATTAATAATAGTCTGAAATATAAGTTAAAATTGCTTTACAAAACTAATCACCAAGTATCTAACTAGGGGTACTAGAAAACAATTGTTTAACCAGCTCATGTTTTTCAACCAAGAGGTAGTATATTGAGCATTCTAGGGTTCAAAGTTTACCAAATAAGTAAAAACAAGGCCAGTTTCAAATTACTCAAACAGATGTTTGAAGTACATTGGATGTTGAATTGCAATGGAAGACATGGGTTGAAGCAGGAGATGGGAACAGCAGAATTAAAAATCATCAATCTCTTTTTTTCTCCCAAGGAGTTCGATGAAAACAACCAGAAATACTTTCAGTGGATTTTTTAAAAATACTTTGGAAGTCTCTGTAACAGTGAGCAGGTATTAGCCAGTTAATCCTGTACAGTTTGTTTTGCAGAATATTTAACTGGCTAAAATCAAATAGATTCATGAGATGTGCTATTCTATCTTTCAGTGTCATGGGGAAATATTCTGGAGTACCTATGGAGGGCTCTGAACAGATTGGGCGTTCAAATATGGCAGACGTGTCTCTGGCAATATCTGACTGCCCGTACCAAGTGCAGGCCAAGCACGGATCATGGCAGTGTTGCCACTGCTGTGCACGACTCCTTTGCTGTCGCTACCAATGCCATGCAGTGCCTGTTGAGATGCCGGATTTACAAACACAAGTATTCATGTAAGTAGAATAGGTAAGTAGATTTGGCTGTAGGAAGATAATTATGCACTTACCATGATGATGAAACAGTAAGCAATGCGTGGAAGCATGTTAATTGTAGGTCAATGTTATAAAACCCTTTAAACAGGAGAACCTTTGAACCCATGTATGGAACTCTTCATCAAATCTTTATTAGAGTTACTTACCTAAGGTTTATTTGTACCTGTAACTTTGTGGTGGAACTGTCCTTCCTCAGTTAATCTTTGTATCTATTTTACGTAACAAAAGCAACATGCCTTGTGCTAAAGAATGTAAAAATGAAATACATTATTTCACATTATTTCATAAATGCATTATGACAAAGTAAAAGTTCACTTTGGCAATCCTTATCCAGAAAGAAATTTGAGGTTGTCAGCAATTGTTCACAGAGCTCACACATTATGTTATTTAAGTGCTTGAGTTTCAGAAAAAGACATGACCTGATCAATTATATTGCATTTTGGAGAGGCTGTAATGAAATGTCTCTTGAGAAGTAAAAGTCTTTCATTTTCATCCTGTAAAAAAATGTGTTTATGTGGCTGTTTCTTCAAGTTGTGATAACACACGTATTTATTTTCTTCTACATTTATTTTATATTTTTGCAGAATATTAACTGCCACAGCTCTTGACCCCTGCTATCACTGAAGAGTTTCTAACCTCTTCTCTCCTCTATCCATCCTTTTACCTATCCATTCAACTAACAGACTCACTTGTCTACCACACCCTCCATTCCTAAAACAATTGATATTTTCTTCTACAAATCCACCACAAATCCACATTTAAGTTCCTCAGTAGTGTGCTACTTGCTAAAAACGCATTAATGCCTCGTCATGGTAGTAAACTCTAAATAAACACAATTACAGAACAAGCAATTTCACGTTCTCTATAAAAGTGCTAATGCAGACTAGGGGAGAAGCTGTGAAGAATGCACCCTGATTGGAATAGGAACTGTGACTGCAAAACAAGAAATTGCTAAGGCAGGGGAAATGGTGGGCTTCTTATGGTTTGAGACAATGGCCCTCATTACAACATTGTCGGTAAATGCCGCTTACCGCCGTGCTGATGGCCGCCAACACACTGCCGCGCTCAAAATACACACACACTAAAAAAACTACACCACATTGGACAATTCAACCTACGCACAACTGACACACATACACACAAATACACACACCACACCCACACACCCAATCCAATATAAAACACACACCCTCAATACCCACAACCTCTTACAACGAAAATAAATATTGCCAACTGAGGGAGAGACAAGCCAGGAGCACCCACTGAATCTGAGCCACATAACACCATTACCCATACACCATCCACGCACCTCGCAGCACACACCCCAACTCATCACCCCACGCACCCTCACACGTACCACTCACACTACACCCATGGCACCACAAAGACACCTCAGGTTCTCAGAGGAGGAGCTAAGGTTCATGGTGGAGGAAATCATCTGGGTAAAGCCACAGCTTTTCGGATCACAGGTGCAGCAGACGTCCATTGATAGGAAGATGGAGCTATGGCAGAGAGTCGTGGACAGGGTCAATGCCGTCGGACAGCACCCAAGAACAAGGGATGACATCAGGAAGAGGTGAAACGACCTACGGGGGAAGGTGCGTTCAGTGGTTGCAAGACACCAAGTAGCTGTACAGAGGACTGGCGGTGGACCCCCACCTCCTCCCCCACAACTAACAACATGGGAGGAGCAAGTCTTGGCGATCATGCATCCTGAGGGCCTCACAGGAGTAGCAGGATGACTGGACTTGGTTAGTCAAATCTTTACTACTCCCCCCACCTGCATGCCATCACAAACTCCTACCCACCCCCATCACTCCACCACCTCACATATACCCCACCATCACACCCACCCATCCCAACATGAATGCAACACCAATGCATGGGCCCCAACACAGATTTGCATTGACACCCATCACCACAGCATGCACACTAGTACAATCACCTAGCCAAACCAAGTACAACTCACACAAGCCAAAGCTGCCTTGCAGTAACAACCATAGAGGGAAACATATCCATGTACAAGATGGCACACGGAGATACAATAACACTGCATTTACATCCCCGCAGGACCCCCACTCAACGTCACCGGAGAGGAGGTGCCAGCCACATCCAGTCCCCCCCCGAAGAGGCCCACAATGATGACAGCAGCTCTGCACTCCTGGATAACCATGACCAACCTGGCCCTTTAGGGACCTCTGGACAGTCAGTGACCCAGCCACAGTCCCAAACCACCACAGACCATCCCCCCTCAGGAAACACCACCACAGCACCCACCCAGCGGGCCCATCCCTCTGTCCCCAGGACACGTCAATCAGCAGTGTGTCCACCACCACTACAGGGACCCAGGCAACCCCAAAAACACAGGACGATAAGGGACCTGGGGTCAGTGGGCACACGGTTCAGGGGACAGAGGCACAGGACAACAGGGAAGCTGAGAGGACAGCTGTGTGACAGGGGGAGGACAGGCCAAGGGAACCGACTCTACAGGAGGCACTTGCAGGGATCCTAGGAGCATACCACCATTCCCAGGAGACCATGGGCCAGATACTGTACAAGTTGCAGGAGACCCAGAAGCTGCAGGAGGGACAGTACCTGGGGATCAGGGAGGACCTGAAAGACATCCACACCACCCTGGTCACCATTGCAGGGGTGCTGGCAGACATGGCCAATACCATGAGAGAGGCAGTGGCACACCAACTGGCCCCTGACATTAGCCACACTGATGAACAGCCCTCCACCCCGCCGGCGCTAGTGGACAGGAGGCCCCACCACAGTACCAACAGGCCGCCAGCACCCCACCCCCTGCAGAAGGAGAACCACCCCGTAAACGGTCCCTGCATTCCAGGAATAAGCCAGATAACATTGCCAAGACCCCCGCCAGGAAATAAGGCTCTCCTGATTGTCACCCTTGTGTCCCACTCTGTCACCCTGTCCACCTTGAACTGCCATCGCTCCCCTTCCTATGCCCCCTTGGACAATGCACCTGTGATACAAATAGACTGGACTCTACCCTGGACTTTTCTCCATCAGCAACCCAGCCCATTGCAATACCCCCTCCACTTATTAGCACCTAAATAAACACCCTTTGAACAAATTCAAGTATGGAGTCTGTGGAGTATATGACAAACGTATTAGTTTCACAAACTGTAAACATTGCAATTCTAAGCTACTGTAATATTAACATAGGTATGGCCTGTAGTGGGCAGCAGGAAACACACCAGGAGCCAGAGTGGGGCACAGAGATCTGAAAATAGAGATGCCAAAGGTTACAGTAAGTGGCCATAGAATTAGGGAAATCAGGCTGCCATGTTAAATGTCCAACACAATACTGCAACGGAAGGTGAAGTTACAGTGTCTTACCTGTGTGTCACCGTAAGCACTGTTGAATGAGTGTATTTCTGTTGTCCACATCTTCTTCCTCTGCCTCCTCTTCGTCACTGTCAACAAGCTCCACTGCTGCCACACAACCATCTCCAGGCTCATCCTCCTGCCGAAAAGGCACCTGGCGTCTCAAGGCCAGGTTGTGCAACGTGCAACATGCAACGATGATCTGGTACACCTTCTTGGGTGAATAGTACAGGGATCCACCTGTCAGATGGAGGCACCGGAATCTGGCCTTCAGGAGGCCAAAGGTTCTCTCAATGAACCTCCTTGTTCACGCATGTGCCTCATTGTAACGTTCCTGTACCCTTGTCCTGGCATTCCTCACTGGGGTCAGTAGCCATGAGAGGTTGAGGTAACCAGAGTCACCTGTAAATAATGAGGGATACCAGTTAGCCACACACTCATCCTTAGGGACAAACCCACACCCATACACCTACATCAACTGGGTGGGGACCATGGGCTCACCTATTAGCCACACCCGATGCCTCTGGAGTTGAGACATCACATATGTAACGCTGCTAATCCTCAAGATTAAAGCATCATGCACAAAGCCAGAATACTTGGCATTCACATGGGGTATGTACTTCTCCACCAAACACATCACCTGCACATTCAGAGAGTTAAAGCTTTTTCTATTCCTGAACACTTGTTCATTTCTCTGGGGGGAGGGATGCAATATGTGTACCATCAATGGCACCAATGATGTTGAGGATATGTCCCAGGGCATAAAATTTAGCCTTTACTGTGGCCAAATCCTCCACCTGGGGGAATACGATGAAGCTGCGCATGTGTTTCAGCAGGGCAGACAACACTCTGGTCAGCACGTTTGAGAACATTGGCTGAGACATCCCTGATGCCATGGCCACTGTCGCTTGGAAGGATCCACTTGCCAGGAAATGGAGGACTGACAGGACCTGCACTAGACAGGGGATATTTGTGGGCTGGCGGGTAGCTGAAATCAGGTCTGGCTCCAATTGGGCACACAGTTCTTGGACTGTGGCCCTATCAAGTCTGTAGGTCAGGATAATGTGTCTGTCCTCCATTGTCGCCAGGTCCACCAGTGGTCTGTGCACAGGGGAATGTCTCCATCTCCTATTCATCCTCAGCGGTTGAACTCTAGGGTGATAAACAGTGAGCAGAGGGTCATATTCACATATATGTTAAAATAAATATGCATTTCGTCCTTTACAGAAACAGTATGTGAACTTGAGAGTCAGTTGATGTGCCAATGTCTGCTATGACGCAGTTAGGTGCCATGGCCTGTGACCCCCTGAAATGGCAGCTGCCTGACCTGTGAGGAGAGACAAGTGGAAATGAGGTAATTCCGCTGGTTGTGGTCGGAGGTCGCATTGGTTATCATTGTGCCCTATGGGTTCCTGGATCCAATGGCGATGTACGCCGGCGGTGACGGTACACACCGCCGTGCACGTGACCGACATTTTCTATCTGTTCACTCACTTGCTACCTGACCTTCAACAGGAGAGGACCTACACTGCAAGTGCTGCTGTGACCTGTGTCTGGAAGCGACAATGGCTCTAGTGTCTGGGGAAAGGGTCCCTTCACTTTGGAGGAGTTGGAGAGACTGGTGGATGGGGTCCTACCCCAGTACAGTTTACTCTATGGTTCTCCAGGCAAACAGGTGAGTACACTGTGAGCATGATGCGTTTGCCATGAATGTATGGATTGCTGTGTGTGTAAGCCTTCTGAAGGGGGGGGGTCTGAGATGACCAGGGCAGAGTGCTGCATGTCTGGTGGTCAATGTCTGTGCGTAAGGGGATGGGAGGTATATGGTGGGCCATGAGTGTAACAGGTCGGACGGTATTACTCATACCTTTTTCTATGCATATTTTTCTGCAGGTCAGCACCCATCAAAAAAGGGTATTTGGTGAGCCATCGCTAATGAGGTGCGGACCTTATGGGTCTTTGACAGGCAGAGCACCCACTGCCACAAACAGTGAGAGGACCTGTGCCGCTGGGCAAGGAAGATGGCGGAGGCCCAGCTGGAGCTGGCCTCCCAACAAGGAAGGGGTACCCATCGTACCCTGACCCCCCTGATGTTCCGCATCCTGGCGGCGGCCTATCCGGAGTTGAATAGGCGCTTCAAGGCATCACAGCAGCCGGAAGGGGTTGAGTACAGATTCAGAATCATGACTTTGCGCGTGTTAAGGTTTTACCTGGGTGGGGGATGTGGGCTGTGGGTGCCCCTAGGCCAGGGTGAACATGGCAGGGTAGGTCCCATGTTGGGGAGGCTCTGAAGCACTCCAAACCCAATAGTGTTAGTGGGTATCTACTACTGGGCAGGGTCCTGTGGGTTTCAGGTGTGCAGCTAATGGCGTTAGGCATTGTACCCCATGGGCTGGTGACTAGCATTGTAACTGGTAGTGCATGGCCTAGTGCATAGGGCTGTTCCCTGTGTGTTGTGAACACCAACTGTAGTGTTGTTGCTGGCATTGACCAAGTGTATCCTCCGTCTCTCCCCCCCTTTTTGTTTTGTCACCCTGTCCATGTGTGCATTAGCATAATCTGGCGGGGGAGCAGAGGCACCGGTGACAGAGAGAGCTGCATCCCACATGGGCCTGGAGACCGAATCCACCGACGGTGAGGGCACCAGTGGGGCGGAGGGCGAGGGGAGCACCACGACGGAGACAGGAGGGGACACAACCGACAGTGACTCCTCCGATGGAAGCTCCCTGGCGGTGGCGGACACCTCTGTGCCCACCACAAAAATAGGTACAGCCACCACCCCCATACCAGTACCGCCCTCCCAGCAGCCCCTCAGCATGTTTCCTGTGCCCACTCACCCAGGAGGGTGGGTATCTCCTTTGCCCCAGGCACCTCAGGCCCTGCCCAAGTCAGCCCTGCTGCACTCAGTGAGGAGGCTATTGACCTCCTGAGATCCCTCTCTGTTGGCCAGTCAACCATACTGAATGCCCTCCAGGGTGTAGCGGGGCATTTGCAACAAACAAATGCATACCTGGAGGGCATTCACTCTGGCACGGCGGCCAAACAGAAAGCAGTCCAGGCTCTGGCCTCTGCACTGATGGCTGCCATTGTCCCTGTCTCTAGACTCCCCCTCCAACTTCCTCTACCCAGTCCCAATCCCCTCAACCCCAGCCTATCCCAAGCACACCTTCAGACCAGCATTCACCCAAATCAACACTCAGAATTGGCTCAGGCAAACACAAGCACCACACTTCGTCTCACAGGCACTCACACAAACACCATCCCCATGCAGACACACCAACATCCACTGCCTCCACTGGGTCCCCTTCCTCCTCCTTGTCTACCTCCCTCCCAGTAGCGTCTCCACTCACACCTGCATGCACTGCATTTTCATCCTCTACCTCCATCACCATCAAGCCTATCACTACATGCCTCCCACTGGCAGTCACCACCCCCACATCCATGCACACGTCCCCTGTGTCCTCTCCCAGTGTGTGTGTGACCCCTCCTCCCAAAGTACACAAACGCAAACACACACACACACCCAACAGCCATCCATCTCACAACAGCACCCAACCCATGCACCTGCACCCAAACACAGCAGACTGACAACTCCTACAACCACTCCCTCTTCCTCCGCTCCCAAACCTTCACCGTCTTCCCACCCCAGTGTCCCTAAGGAGCTTTTCCTCGCCAACATTGAACTATTCCCTACCCCTCCCTCGTCTTTCACCTTGGGCCAGGGTGGCCAGAACCCAGCCCAGCACCTCAGCCACCCAGTCCACGGCCACTGTGGTTTCTGCAGCTGTGAGAGGCTCCAAGGAGGCACCCGTCAGCCCAGCCAGTGTGCCAGCAACACCTGCCAAGGCCAAGAAGGGTCCGCCACCTGGCAAGTGGCAAGGGCAAGAAGGGGACAGCAGCCAGCAAGGGGAAAGAGGCAGAGCCACCCAGTAAGGGCAAGTCAAAGACTCCAGCTGGCAGAAGCAGGGTTGCACCACCATCTGCCAAGGGCAGAAAGGGGCACAGAACACTAGCCATTGCACTTCAGCTGTCCAAGGCTGCAGGTGAAGGCCTGGAGGCTACCACCACCACTGGCAGCACCGTCACCTGCACCGCGGCCAACACCACCACCTGCACCGTGGCCAGCACCGCCACCTGCACCACCGCCAGCAGCACCACTGCCAGCAGCAGCAGCCCCAGTGGGCAGACGTCCGAGGCTGCAGTTGAAGGCCTGGAGGCTCCCACCACCACTGCCTGCATCGCAACCTGCACCGCGGGCAGCACCGCCACCTGCGCCGCCGCCAGCAGCACCGCTGCCGGCAGCAGCAATCCCAGTGGGCAGCCGTCCGAGGCTGCAGGTGAAGGCCTGGAGGCTACCACCACCACTGCCTGCACTGCCACCTGCAGCGCAACTGGCATCCACTGAGCAGCCGTCACCACTGGAGAGCAGTGTGTAGTGGTGACTACATGGGCTGCAATGCGTCCTGGACCCTGCAACACCTGTCGGTGTGACACCCAGGTGAGACACTGTGACCTTGCCCAGCCCTTGTGGGCTTTGTGCCCAGGATGAAGCACACTGGGCACAAAGCCCCCTCCAGAACCACTGAAAGAAGGCATTCACTTGAGAGACTGTGGCTTTGCACTCCCCATGACCAAGCAGTGGGCAAACCACCCACTTGAGAGACTGTGGCTTAGCACTCCCCAGGACCAAGCAGTGGGCAAACCACCCACTTGAGAGACTGTGGCTTTGCACTCCCCAGGACCAAGCAGTGGGCAAACCACCCACTTGAGAGACTGTGGCTTTTCACTCCGCAGGACCAAGCAGTGGGCATGGAGCCCCCTCCAGGCCAGTGGCTTTATACCATCTTCCGGCTGAGGTGCCCCCCATTCCCCTTCCCCCTGAGGTGCCTGTGTGTTTTCGACCTGATGCCCCTGCAGTGTTCTCTCCATATTGAAGCAGGAGTCAAGTGTGCCATTGGTCTATGTGTTTTGGCCCAGTGGGCCACAGACATTTTGGAGTCGGCATTGTCCCTCCTTTTGTATATATTGTACATACAGTTTATATCTTTCTGAACGTATTTCTAATAATTACTTATATTACACTCATTTCACTCCATTCCTTTTGTCCTTGCATTATTCCTGAGGGTTATGGGTGTATATGTAATGTTGTTGCATGTGTTTGTGTGTATGGTTTTGGGGGTGGGGGTAGGGGTGTTGCGTGTTGTGTGTGTGAGTGTCACTCTCTTTTTCCTCCTCCACTGTGTGCTAGGTGCAGTACTCACCATGGTCGGCTTCGCCGGTGTACATGTTCCTGGTGTATGAAAAGGTACACCAGCATGGGGAAGATCTGCAGTTCAGGCTCCATGGCGTCTTCTTTCTTTCTTGAGTGTCAAGAGGTGAGTCATTTCCCTTCAGTGTTCTGTTTCCGGCGTGCTTTTGATGGGGTTGGTACCGTCCCGGAAAGGCTGGCGGATAGGCCTGTTGAAATGCTGTGGGTGGTACATTGTCTTCTGCCTGGCTTTTGGCGGTTACCGCCGCAGTGCTTGTTGCTACTGCCATGGCGGTCGGAGTGCTAAAGTGGCTGACTGTGTTGGCGGTTTAGCCCGTGGTCAAAACTCCATTTTTTTTTACCGCCGGCCTGTTGGCGGTATTACTGCCGCTTTATCACCGACCGCCAGGGTTGTAATGAGAGCCAATATGCTTAAGTAATGCTAACACATGGTGGCTGCGAAAAGGAAATTTATACTTGCATTGTACACAATGATTAAATTTTTCTAAAAACAATGAAATTCATTTATAAAAAAAATATATGTAGGCAATCGGACTTAGCAGCTCTTTGTAAAAAGCTACTAATATAATAATGTGTTGCCACAATTTCAATGCTAAGTCTCAAACGTGTTAGAACATGATGGTTCTATGGTGAAATCCAGACTGAGAGGAGAGATGACACTGTGAATGATAATAATGCTATATAGAAGATGCAGAAGAATATTTAAAATTACCAAAAAAGAAGTATGCGCAAGTACAGTTTAAAAGATGGGGATCTGATCAAATGTGCTGGGCCTGATTCACAAAGGTAAATTTACACATTTGCGTAAGTTTATTATTCTTGGCAATTCACAAAGGAATTTTACAAGTCATATCTTTATGATTGTGGAGTGATAGAGTTTCTGCTCATATAAAGGTAAGCACATAAAACGGTGAGCAGTCATAAAGAAACTGATAGCAAAATTGCTTTATGAATTGCAAAAAATTGTAAACTTACACAGAAGTTAGTTTACCTTTGTGAATCAGGCCCTAAGTGTCCCCATCACCTTATATGTCAGTTAATTGACCATCAGCCGTGTTTATTATTGACATAATTGCATGAGCATGAATGTTATTAATATTATGTATTCACACCAGCAGGATCCACACTGCAGGTTGCACAGAGCTGGAGGATATACAGAATGAGAAGGAAATTGAACTTCAATCCTGTAACCAAAATGAATGGCCTTATGTAGGAAACTAAAACATTGGTCAGTGTATGTGGCATGTATTGGAGGAAATTGTTGAATGCTATGAAACTATGAAACATATGATGAAAATCGGTCATTGATAATATGTTAAGAATTATACATAGATAACAGTGAAATTACAAGGATGCTTTTGCACTAAGTGACATCAAAAAGACAACACGAGTAAAGCTCAGGTTGTCTTTGATGTCACTCAGAAACCCAGAGGTGAAAAACATTCACATGTTGATCATCTATAATTTTTTCATTATGTATGGCTCCAAAAATCATTTGCCCCTACTTTCAACTGTTACAAGGGGCAGAGGAGTGGTGGGGGATCCATACATAATATGACATAATACATTCGTTCCCACCACTTCTGTGGCCTGCTTTCTGTTGCTTCTCTAACAGCCAGGAATTCCATTATGATGTAGCAACAGTAGTTCACAGCTTCTGTTACCCACATCATAGCAATAAATTACTAGATTCAGAATCCAGTTGTTCCTGCTAATGGATCTCTATAAGAGCCAGGCATAACAAAAAATACATTGTTTCCTGCCACCCACCACCACACACTCTGTGCCTTCCATTCCTTCTCCTCCAGAAGCTATCAATTCAGTTCTCCAGCCCTGTTCTGACTTGTTGTCAAAGAGCCAATGCATAGTAGCCTAGAATTCCTTTATGATGTTGCAACAGTGATTGCACATTCTCTTAATCATTGTTTCGACACCATAACGTGAGTTGCTGGATTTAGAATCCAATCATTCACACAAATGCATAACAAATGAATTGATAATTTTTCCATGGATTTTAAAAGGAGTAGTACTTGAAGCAAAACAGCTGTCACATGCTTAGAATTCCGTGCCTCTTGTTAGATCTCACAAGGGAAAGATTATGTGGCATGAAATTAAAATAGTTCTGCCTTTAAATGCGTGGTAGAACACAATATAGATGGTATGGGTCTTTGCAAAGGAGACACTAGGGAACAGCTTAGATAACAATTCAGGGTAGCATAACTAATGAAACAAGAATATCAGCAGTAAAGCAGTGTATGAAAGCTGTGCTGCAGCAATGTAGTAGCCAAGGTGGTTGAAGTGGGCTTGGGAAAACGTGAGGAAATCAAGCACTCTCCTGGAGAGCAAATTTAAGTGTTCACTGTCACAAGGTGGCTGATGTTCTCTCTCATTTTAAGACCGATACTTTTTGGTGACTTGCACCAGAGAAAGAATAGGACTTGTAACCAATGAATTAGCTGACAAAACTTGTTGTTCCATTTGTATGTCATTCTATCTGAAAAATGTATGTTATATCGCAAACAATACAGAGCTAGATCCTGGGGAGTCTGGAACATCTTAGTGGTTACTTGTCAGTATTGTCACCTTACTTGGACCACTTACCCTAACATATAACAAGGATGCAGCAGATACAGATTTTAACCAGAAGTGGAGTGAGTATCAACGAGTTTGTGTTTTTTTCAAAGTTCAATTTTGGACCACCGCTCGAATCACTTACTGGCACCTCTTTTCATGGTCAAAATGACCCTAATCAATTATTTGTGTGACATCTGTGTAAAGTTCCAGGGCCACATTAGCCACCTTCAAGCATCTCCAAGAAGCCAGATGATAGAAAAGCCTCATGAATTGAATCTGTTTTATTTATTTGCAGTTTATAGCATGGACTAAACAAATGGATGACAGAACACTTTCCATCAGATGCTAGGAATAAGTCTTCGATCTTTCATGCTATATTGAGGAAAGGATGTACCATGTTAGTTTCCTGGTTTTTAAATTATTAAAGGCCTGATTTATATATTTGCAGATGAGTTACTCGGTCACAACAGTGACATATATCCTGTCCACTGAAATCTAAATCCAATTATATCGTATGGGATTCAGATTTTAGCAGACAGATAGCTACCAATATCTAAATCAGGTCTTAGACTTGTGACAATTTTTAATTCCTGTCTGGTATAGAATATTGCTATGTTGATCTGAATGTATACGCCTTAGCCCAGGTCAGTCAAGAATTTTGCCTCACTGTTTACAATGAGTAAAACTTTGATGGGTTGTTCTGTGTACAGTTCTCTGATACCCATGGGTTATGTTCTTGCTTTATAAAACACTTCAAATAAATATAAATAATGCTTTCCACAAAAACCAGAGTTGTTTTGATGGGTCTTTATAGCACACTAAACAAGCTACAGACACAGACAAAAATAAAAAAAATCATTACTGCAAGGACACTTACAGTCATTCCTGTTTGGCTACAAGGCACCGGACAATGAAATGCAATAAACCTATATGGAAAAATCTAAAGTTCCTCTTTCTTTATGAAAAACAAGCATTGGCCTGTCCAACAGGTCTCAATTTTGGCACCATTTGAGTATTTAGCCATGCAACACATTTGCCTCGGTGCTACAACATCTACTGTAACTTCACATGCCACAGGCTCTTGTTTGTGATCAACTTAAGTAAATCCATTTCTTTAAATTCGGGAGGCAAAAAAAATGCAAACAACAAGCAGACACTTCCAAATAAGGGATTTCTGAAGTTGGGAAGAGGAGACCCCAGGAGAGTGAATTCTGACTCTACGGGGCAGATTTATGAAAAGTGGCGCAGCACATACGGCAGTGCCACTTTTCTTGCACCCCTTAGCATCCCCCATAACAGCACCATGGTAGCTCCGTATTTAAAATACAGCACACCATGGTGGTAGTTAGGGTGACTAGCATCATAGTTTGTTACGCAAGTCTGGCATTTTGCAGGATTAGATTAAACTATTATAACATTAATCCTGCAAAGCACCCAGAGGCCTGTTGTATTCAGTGGGAGCCTCTGTTCAATACCTGCACTTAGCAGGTGTTAAAAAATGCCGATAAAAATGGTGCAAATGACTCTCATAGATTCTTTTGCGCTATTTTTAAGGCCCTCTCTAGTGCCAGAATGCCCCCTTGCATACATTATGCCTGGCGCAGGCATAATGTGGCGCAAGGTGTCTGTAAATATGGTGCAGCATTTTGGGCATCATTGGGCCACATTTGCATTAAGAAATGACGCAAATGTGGTGCAAAGAGGTGCTAGGGACACTTAAATATGCCCCTACATATCTTGGCTCCCACTCCTCAGCCAAATTCTATGAAATAATATGAAACATGTGGACATTGGTTTTTAAACTTATACGTAGGAAGTGCACATTTAATTAATCTGAACTGCTGGAAAACACCCTTGGAACATTCCATTCTAGTACTTTTGTTTGCTTTCATGGACCACTGCAGAAGTGGAATACTTCCTAGAGCAATGCATGTGATTATGTTTAATTCAAACAATTCAACCATTACATTTTTATTTTGCTATGGAACTGCTCATAGGAGACACTAGGGAAATATAGGTATTTCAGAAGGGGTGGCATAACTAGCTCTACAATAGGGACCTGAGGTCCACACTAGTTTAGAAAAATAACCAATATTTATCTATATCAAATATGACACAAACAACAAAAAAACAACAAACACAAGCAGAGATAGGAATTTTTAAAGTAAAGAGAGTCTCAAACCATAGAAATCATAGATGCATTGTTTTAGCACAAAGTACCTGGTTTGCGTCAAAAATAAAGCCACATGGGTAAGCGTGCATCGGAAAAACAAGCGATGCGTCGATTCCTTACTTGCAAGTGAGGCCACGCATTGATCCTTTCTCCGTCGGGCATGAGATGCATTGATTCGTTCCTCACAGGGAAGAGATGCGTCAATTTCCGGGCAAGCAGCCTCAGGTCGGTGTGGTGATGTTGCAGGTTTTGACACCCATGGCGATGCATGGAAAATCTAGATGCACGGCCACAATTAATAAGCGCTAAGCTAGCAATGCATCAATTTTAGCGGCGATGCATTGATTTTTCAACTGCGTTGCAGGCACTGTATCAATTTTTCTGCCGCTTGGCTCTGATGCATTGATTTTCACCTTGGATTCACCAGCTTCTACTTTCAATGGTCCAGGTCTGGATGTGGCACCACTTGACAGGAAAGGGGTCTCAGCAAGAGAGCACAGGTCTAGCAGATGAAGTCTTTGATGGCCCTGAGACTTCAGAACAGGGGGCAAGCTCAGTCCAAGCTCTTGGAGAATCTTCACAAGCAGGATACACAGCAAAGTCCAGTCTTTGTCCTCTTTAAGGCAGAAGCAGTAACTGCAGGCCAACCCAGCAAAGCAATCACAGCAAAGGGTAGTACTCCTCCTCCAGCTCTTCATCTGTTCTCCTTGGCAGAGACTCCTCTTGATCCAGAAGTATTCTAGAAATCTGAGGCTTTGGGTCCACTACTTATTCTCATTTCTGCCTTTGAAGTAGGCAAACTTAAAAGGAAAGTCTTTGTTCACAAGATCCTGCCTTGCCCAGGCCTGGCCCCAGACACACTCCAGGGGTTTGGAGACTGAATTGTGCCATGACAGGTATAGCCCTTTCAGGTGCAGGTGTCAGCTCCTCCCTACCCACTCAAGCCCAGGCAGACTCATCAGGATATGCAGGACACACCTCAGCTCCCTTTGTGTTACTATCTAAAGGGAATTCACAAACAGCCCAACTGTCAGTCTGATCCAGCCGTGAATTCCACAAGAAGGCAGAGGCAGAGAATGGGTAAGCAAGAAAATGCCCACTTTCTAAAAGTGACACTTTCCTCTAAAAACCAACTCTACCAAAAGATGTATTTTTAAATTGTGAGATCAGAGACCCAAAACTCCACATCACTATCTGCTCCCAATAAGAAACTCCACTTAAAATACATTTAAAGGCAGTCCCCATGTTAACCAATGGGAGAGGTAGGCCTTGCAATAGTGAAAACTGAATTTGGCAGTATTTCACTATCAGGACATGTAAAACAAACCAGAACATGGCCTACCTTTTGAATTAACTGCACCATCCCTATGGGGCTACCCAGAGCCTATCTTATGGGTGACTTACATGTAGTAAAAGGGTAGGTTTGGGCCTAGCAAGTGGGTACACTTGCCCGGTTGAAATGGCAGTGCAGGACTCCACACACAGACACTGCAGTGGCAGGTCTGAGACATGTTTGCAGGGCTACTCATGTGGGTGGCACAATCAGTGCTGCAGGCGCATTAGTAGCTTTTGAGTTACAGGCCCTAGTGCATTTTGCTAGGGACTTACTAGTAAATCAAATATACCAATCATGGATAAACCAATCAACAATATAATTTAGACAGAGATCATATGCACATTAGCACTGGCTATCAGTAGTAAAGTACCCAGAGTCCTAAAGCAAACAACAACTGGTCAGAAAAAATAGGAGAAAGGAGGCAAAATGTTTGGAGGTGACCCTGCAAAAAGGGCCAGGTCCAACAACCTGCATATGTCCAGTAAGGCTCCATAATCAGAGTCTGATCATACACTGTTACTGTCCGCTGGCCCAGCGGAAATGTCATAATAGGGAGCCAGGAATACCGCCAGCAATGGCGGTATTCTGTCTCCCGCGGCCTCGGCGGTCTTTTTGCAAGACCGCCGAGGTCGTAATGACCCCCTTGGTCTGATACGGATTTATTGTGGGATGACTATTTTGTTATTGATGGCAAGGCCGCTAGATCTCAAAGGGAGCACACTAAAGGGGGAATTGCTTGTTTGTTGTCAAATACACTAGCATACATGGTGGAGTACCATAAAATCCTGAGCAATGCTAATGGGTTAGAAAAAATCAAGAATTCCATCCATCAGATTTTATATTTTTCTCTCCGATCCTAGCCTGGATAATTCAAAATCATTGTGCTCTGTAGTCCATTTGGGTGAAATGATGAGAACCTAGGTTAGAACCCTCAGTATGCATTGGTTGCTGAGTGAAATCCAAGGACCCTCAAGTAGAATAACACTGTTCCAAATAATCTCCACTGAGATTCCCTGCACCTGTTTGTAAGAAGTGGGGCTTCTGGGGCTAAGGCATGGTTTATTAGGCTAAACAAACATTGGCAGAGCCAATAGGTCTAGCTTTGTTGTACTAATGCATGCGATCTGCATTTTTGCATGTTTTTAATTCCATGTGGTACCACATTAACAACAGACCTAATGGTTTTGACATTGCTTGTTTTGTTTTAAGCAGATGGGTTCTTGGCCCATAAGTGCATGTGTGTGCCTCAATGTGTGCGGATAATGGAATGACTTTGGGTTCAGCAATTTTAAATTGCCTGTCTTGTCAAACATCTGAATCTGAGTCCCGACAACCCACATTATAGACTAGTTTTTAGTGATATTTTCACACTTCCCCTTACTGATTTCCCTTGTTCTGGATTCCTCTAGAATACTCCCTAATCAAATGAATTTTGGTGCTATGGGAAAGAAAGCCCAGTTATCTTCACTAAAAAAATTGAGTTAAGTGCAAAACATATTTTTTTAAGTTCATAAAAGCCACATGCGTGTCTTGCACAAGAGTGCCTTGAAGTTACTGCTTGAAATGGAACAGATATCAAATTAAGGAAAGAGAAAAGGATTATTGTTTTCTTTTTTGTAGGTTTATATAGTGCAAACTTGAAGCAAAAGTATTTGAGTGCTTTACATTAGCAAAAATTAAATTACACAAGAGCACATTTATTTTCTATTTATAGGCATGAGGAAATTAAGTGATTTGCCTAGAGTGCCGAATGTCGGGCAGTGAAATGCGCGACGGGGGCTACTGCACCCGCTGCACATCAGCATTGCCGCCGGCTCTATTACGAGCCGGCAGCAATGTTGATGTGACATTTTCGCTGGGCCAGCGGATGGTAACACTGTTACTGTCCGCTGGCCCAGCGGAAATGTCATAATAGGGAGCCAGGAATACTGCCAGCAATGGCGGTATTCTGTCTCCCGCGGCCTCGGCGGTCTTTTTGCAAGATCGCCGAGGTCGTAATGACCCCCTTGGTCTGATACGGATTTATTGTGGGATGACTATTTTGTTATTGATGGCAAGGCCGCTAGATCTCAAAGGGAGCACACTAAAGGGGGAATTGCTTGTTTGTTGTCAAATACACTTAAGTGGTACTTTGATTGCTATAAAGACCCCACCAACCTCTTTATGGCCTTAACCCTTCAATTGCATAACACTTCTCGGGGCTCTACCCCTTTGTTAGTAGTTAATGTTTATGTTCCTCCTGAAGCAGCCTATGATTCTTTGTTGCAGATGTTTTTGCCTATATAGAGAACGCATAAGATAGTGAGTTCCCCCCATGTATGGTATTAGTCGGAGATCTAAACTGCAAGATATCAAGCCATGCCTCATGTGAAGTGTGCGAAGCTGAGAGATAGGCTGTGCTGTGAATTCAAGCCTGTGTCTTCCCTCCCTCAATAAGAACAAATAAAAGAGGGAAACTCTTTCTTAGCTTTCTTAGGAAAAACAATTGTATCATGGATAACGGAAGGCCCCCGTCTAATTCTACTGCCTCCTTTACGCATATTTCTTCAGGGGGAGGGCAATTTTAGACTATTTGGTACTTGGTTATTTCACTTATTGCCTTCTAGATGATTTAAAAATCATAAATACCCCTCTCAGTGACCATAACCTGTTTAATTTTACTTTAGAAATGAATTTACCATTGAGGGGGTCTTGGGAGCTTGGTGGGTTAATTCTGATTTTGATAAAAAGACAGGGAGGTCCCAGTGGGATCTCAAAAGGGTTGTAGGTGTATCAGAGATGGTGGAGACTGTGGTCGCTGATCTGGTTAATTGGGAGGGGAATGAATTGCAAACTTTTTATAATTTCATGAAACAGTTGTTAACCAACTCTTCTTCCGGAGCTTCAAAAAATAACCGGAGGATGATCCCACGCCCATTACTTGACAAACAAGGAAAGAAATAACCTGGGGCCAGATGTAGCAAGGGTTTTGCGAGTCGCAAACGGCGAAAAACACCGTTAGCGACTCGCAAAAACCACTTTGCTATGTTGAAATGCATTTTGCGAGTCGTTACCGACTCGCAAAATGCATTTCCGAATCGCAAATAGGAAGGGGTGTTCCCTTCCTATTTGCGAGTCGCAGTGGTATGCAACTCCATTTGCGACCGCGTACGCGGTCGCAAATGGAGTCGCAGTTACCATCCACTTGAAGTGGATGGTAACCCACTCGCAAACGGGAAGGGGTCCCAATGGGACCCCTTCCCCTTTGTGACTGGACCCCAAAATATTTTTTCAGGACAGGGAGTGGTCCAAGGGACCACTCCCTGCCCTGAAAAAAACGAAACAAAAGGTTTCGGATTTTTTTAAAATGCAGCTCGTTTTCCCTTAGGGAAAACGGGCTACATTTTTAAAAAAAAAACCTGCTTTATTTAAAAGCAGGTCGCTAACATGGAGGCCTGCTGACGTCAGCAGGCCTCCATGTTAGCGAGTGCCTATACCCGCAATGGGGCCGCAATTTGCGACCCACCTCATGAATATTCATGAGGTGGGTCATTGCGACCCCATTGCGAGTTGCAGTCGGTGTCTGAGACACCGTACTGCATACCAAATTGCGAGTTGCAATTTGCGAGTCGGAAGGACTCGCAAATTGCAACTCGCAATTTGGTTTTTTCGTACATCTGGCCCCTGGTCAGGTCCCAGTATTTAGATTGTTCAATTGAAAGGAATTCCATGGTGGCTTTGTTAAAAAGGAGAAGGAGTCATTTGAAGGCCCGCCTCTCAAGAGATTCTGGGGATAGGCTTTGGATCCACCGTAGGGAGAAGCAATAAAGTGTCAGGCCAGGCATTTTTAGGCACTGGTGGGTGAAAGCTGTGGATCTAGAGTTCGATCGTCCCCTGTTGCCATAGCTAAAGCCCGCTGGTCTAAATTCATTGCCTCCTTGTATGCTTCAAATGCAGTAGAACCATTTTGGTCTCCCGAAAGCAGTGCTTTAAATGGGCCGGTACTGTCTGGTACTGAGTATCGGCACTTTTTTATTTTGAGAGGGAGAGTACCGTCACATCTCGAGAAAAACATAATACTTTTAATTGGACAGTACCGGCACTTCTCGGAAACAAGCAGGTACTCTGGCACAGAGTACCTGCACATAAATGTTTCCATTTCAAGCACTGCCTGAAAGTAATGGGGCACATTCCTTCACCTCTCCCTCAACAAAGGAGATGGAACTAGCCATCCACTCTATCAGTCTTTCTGCCACAATGGGCCCTGATAAACTTACCATTTCTATAATAAGACAAGATTTCTGCTCTTGGAGTAAGATCGTATTTGTGGTTTTCAGAAGGTGCTTCCTCTCCAGAAGCATTCCCCCCTCCTGGGTTGGTAGTATTATCGTACCTTTATACAAAAAGGGTGATCGTAATTGCCCTGCCAACTACCAGCAGATCGTCCTTTTGGACGCAGTTGGGAAAATCTTTACTAAATGTGTGCTTTCCAGACTTACAACTTGGGCAGAGGAGAATAACATTATTCCCCTGGAGCAATTGGGGTTTAGGCGCGATCATAGTACCCTGGATAAAAGTGCAGCACTACAAGTTATTACTGAAAAGTATGTGAAACTAAGAGGTGGAGTCGTCTATGCTGCTTTCATTGACTTTTCAATGACATTTGATAAAGTGTGCAGAGATTTGTAATGGAGATAGTTGGCCAATTTGGGTATGCCTTTGATTCTCCTAGACTTAATAATAGCTCTTCACTCCACTACTTGGTGTATAATTCTCCTAGGGGGTGATAAAGGCTTATCCCAAGAGATATCCATTCTGAAAGGACTAAAGCAGGGATGTCTATTGGCACCCTTGCTTTTTTCCCTTTGAATCTCAGATTTTCCCATTTTCCTGTCTCAGAGCAAGGGCTTTCCCCTGCAAATAGGTAGGTACTCTGCTTGTGGTTTATTATATGCTGACAACATTATAATCTTTGACTTAACTCCTTAAGTCCTACAGAATCATCTCCAGTCTCTGTCAAAGTATTTTGAGTCCCACTTTTTAAAGATTAATGCCTCAAAAAGTAAGGTTCTCTGCTTCCATGGAAATAGAAAGATGACATTTCCTAATTTCCATTGGTCATTAGGAAAGCAAAAACTGGAAATCGTGAACTCATATCCCTTCTTAGGGAAAATAGTTTTTGGGAATCTTAGTGATGCAGCTCATGTTTCAATGCACTGAATGGGACACCGAAAAGAGACTGACACCAAAAAGAAAGGTGGTCTCGCCATTTGGCCATACCTTACTTTTATCCTCTACCCCTCGTTGAGGAGTCTCAGGAGATCTACTAGACCACCATCGAGACCCATGGACGATAAAATTGCCCAGAGCTTTTCCCTGTTGAAGCAGTTGAACGCGCTCGACAGGTCCATGAAGGTTAAGTGAATGGACCCACCCTTCAGGTACTTATACTTGGCCTTGAGGACGTAGAGGTTTAGGCACTGTTAAATAGTGCCCAGACCTTTCCTAAATTCATCCTGGACCTGAGATAGAATTTTTTTCTCCTACACCCAGGATATCGAGTGTCCCAAAACCACCCACCCCATTAATTTTGAAGGGGAGTCAAGCAGTGAGATTGGTCGATAACACCTAGGATCCAATATATTGCCCTTTTTAAAAATTAGACCCACTACAGAAGTTTGGCAAGATGTAGGGGGACCAACCCTACATACCATATTAAAAATCTTGGTTAAAAGAGGGGCCCAGAATTCTGGATATTTTATAAAGAGGTCCATTGGGATCCCATCCGGGCCAGGTGCCTTGTTGGGAAATCTATCACAAATGGCCTTTAAAACTTCAATCTGTAAAAAGGTGGGATGAGGATCAGAGGCAGAGTCACCTGTGCAGAATCATCCCTTAACACAAAAGCCCCATAAATACCAGAAAAATGGTCGAGCCAAGCTTCAGGGGGATATGTGATGTGACAACTTCTGAGGATTTGCCATTTGAAAGACCAGCCCGAACTACCCACCAAAAAGCCTTGGAGTCCTTCTTTTGACAGGCTACCACTATATTTTCCCATTGCTCTGCCTTGACTTCGGCCTTCCACTGTTTCAGGTTCTGGGCATATGCCTTTCTACAGACGATGACAGTGGCCTGATCTCTAGGAGTTTACCTAAGTGCCTGATGCAGGGAGGCATTAGCTATGCTACATGATCTGTCAAACCTCGAGCAGCCAGTCATGGGGCCATTTTTAATTGGTCTGCTCATAAGATCCCTAGCATGAGACAAAAGCTCTACAAAGTCTGCCAAAGAATTGGCAGGATCACCACTGCCCACTTGGCAGAATATTGGCAGGAATGGACAGACACTTTGCACCTGATCAATAATGAACGCCAGATTTGCAGAGCACCAGACCACCCTCCTGCCATTATCCTTTAGCCCTAATTTTTGTCTGGGACCAGACTATCTCTCGCCCTACCTGGGAATGTGCGTTGAGGCGTAGAGCCAGAGGGTAGTGATCACTAAAGACTGATGGAATCACTTCTATCCAATAAATCAGGGCTAAAAGGTTCTCAGAAACAAATACATAATCAATAGTAGAGTTACAGCCCCGCCCAGCAAAGGTTGGTGCCACCATAGTATCTGAGCTAAATATAGGTCTGACCAAATCATGTGCCAAGAGGAAGGAGTATAAGTGCCACCCTTTCGAGTTCAAACCCATTTGTTCCACTTCGCAACTAATGGGATCAAAAGGATGTATCTCCCAGTTTTGCATTAAAATCCTCTGCCAGGAGTATATTAAAAGGCCTACCTTTCACCTGAGCTATATCAACCAAAGAGCTAATAACTAAAGGGAGATGTTGAAAGGTGGAATGGTTAGTAGATGTAAAATCGATAATGTAGTAGTTCACCAGAAAAAATCTTAACTAGCTGGCCCAATTCACTTCAAATACCAGAATCCCACCTGAATCTATTGCTAATGGAAGGACCTTGTACCCAATGATAACCTTGAACCAATCCACCAAACCCCCTTTAGCACGACCAGAGCGTGAGAGGGTGGCAAAGCTACTAAAACTGGTGTACCCATTAATAACCAGTTCCGAAGCCGCCCAGGTTTCCTGCACAAAAATAATGTCAAAATTTGATGTAAACAACCGGCAACCCTCAACCTCCAACTTTGAGGCCAAACCAGCCACGTTCCACGTTCTAACTAGTTGGTAAAAGTGGATTAAATGGCAAAATTGCCAGTTCCCCAGGGGCATTTACAGGTCGGCTAGTCTCAGCCCCAGTCAGTGTGGCGATGATGCATTCCTCCTCCACCAGCTCCCCTCACCCTCCAAGTGGCTCCACTGGGCACATTTGAAATTACAGGTGATTGTCAGTCCACATCTTCCAATTCATTCAAGACTGAATAATGGTTACTGAGTGGAAGATGGGCAAGATGGGAACCACTCCCTGTGCCCCGTATGGAAACAGGGTGAGAAGATTGAGTGTTAACAGGATCTCACAATGGGGCTAGATGTTTATAAAAAGCCCAGTGGTAAGTTTCTGATCTGCTTAAGCCTCACCATACTGGCTTCTACAAGCACTAGAACTTCCCTAACAACACTTGAATCATGAAAGTTGATAATTACGAGGTCACATGGTGATTGCCTCCTTAATGGGCCTATGCCTCCCACCCGGTGAACGAACAAGATCTCTTTAAAAAGGTCCCACTTACAACTTACATTTGTGTTTAGCCAGAAAATGACTTTGTTTTTAAGAGCTGAGGTAGATTCAATTATAGGACCTCGAAGCCTAGGCACATTGGCCCTCATTACAACATTGGCGTCAAAAGCTGTTTACCGCCGTGCAGAAGACCGCCAACACACCGGTGCGGAAGCCGAATTCCGCCACGGTCATTATGACCCACTGCTCGGAATCCGCCAAAATTCAGACACCCACACAAGTCCGCCACACCAAAGGTCAGTGATCAACTGGCGAAAACAAAACCTCCACCGTCACGCCAACAGAAATACGCCCACACTATCACGACACACGAATCCACGCGGCAGTCTTTCAACCACGTTATTCCATTGGCGGTACACACCGCCGCGCTCAAAATACACACACTCCTACAAAACACAGCCACATTGGACAATTCAAAATACACACACCTGATACACATACACACACCACACCCAATACAATATAAAACACACACCCACATCACCCACATCACCCACAAACCCCTACGACAAAAATACCGAAAGAAGGCCAGAGAGAGACACAACAAACTACTACCAAGCATCCACAGGCACACAATACCATCACCCACATAACGTCCACGCACCTCACACAACACACCACTAAATATCACCCCACTTATCACTACACACACCACCCCACACATCACCCACACCACCCCATGGCCCGGCAAAGACACCCCAGGTTCTCTGAGGAGGAGCTCAGGGTCATGGTGGAGGAAATCGTCTGGGTAGAGCCACAGCTATTCGGATCACAGGTGCAGCACACCTCCATAGCTAGGAAGATGGAGCTATGGTGAAGAATAGTGGACAGGGTTAACGCAGTGGGACAGCACCCAAGAAATAGGGATGACATCAGAAAGCGGTGGAATGACCTACCGGGGAAGGTGCGTTCCGTGGTCTCAAGACACCACCTTGTGGTTCAGCGGACTGGCGGCGGACCCCACCTCCTCCCCCACAACTAACAACATGGGAGGAGCAAGTCTTGGCGATTCTGCATTCTGAGGGTCTCGCAGGAGTAGATGGAGGAATGGACTCTGGTAAGTCAACTCTTAACTATTACATCCCCCACCCTACTTGCATGCTATCACATACCCCTGCCCTTACCCCCATCACTCCAACTCCTCACAAATGTCCGAACATCACAAACCACACATCCCAACACCAAGCCCTGCATGCAACAACAAAGCATGGACACCCATCACCAAAGCATGGCCACTGCACATACCCATACACCCCCCTAAACCACCATCACACAAGGTCCCACACAGGAATGCAAGCACTGGGGTACACGGTCACCCACCCATTGCACACCATGGCACACACAGATGTAATAAACATCCTTTTATACCCCTGCTGGACCCCTACCCAACGTCACCGGACAGGAGGGTCCACACATGTCCACACCACCAACAGAAGAGGCCCACAGTGATGACAGCAGCTCTGTCCAACTGGATCTAGATGACCAGCCCGGCCCATCTGGGACCTCGGGACAGTCGGTTCCCCTGACACTGGCACAGGCCACCACAGAGCTTCCCCCCTCTGGAAACACAAGCACAGCACCCACCCAGCGGGCCCATACCTCTGTCCCCAAGACACGTCAATCAGCAGTGCGTCCACCACTACAGGGAACCCAGGCTAACCCACCACCCCAACAACAAAAGGGACCTGGGGGCAGTGGCAGTGGGCAAACGGTCCAGGGGACGGAGGCCCAGGAACACAGGGGAACTGGGAGGGCTGCTGTGCGACAGGGGGAGGACAGGCCCAGAGAACCCACTCTCCACGAGGCCCTCTCCAACATCATGGGAGCCTACCACCATTCCCAGGAGATGATGGCAACGGTACTGGCCAAGTTTCAGGAGACCCAGCGGCTGCAGGAGGAACAGTATTTGGGCTTCAGGGAGGAACTCAGATCCATAAATTCCACCCTGGGCACCATCGTAGGGGTGCTGAAGGAAGTCCTCAACACCAGGAGGGACACTGTGGCACAACAAGGGGCCCCTGACACTAGCCTGGATGATGAACTGCCCACCACCTCCGCCGGCGCTAGTGGACAGGAGGCACTGCCACAGGACCACCACACCAGCACCCCACCCCCTGCAGAGGGAGAACCACCCTGCAAGCGGTCTCTGAGATCCAGGACAAAGACAGAGAACAATGCCAAGACCCCCGCCAAGAAATGAGACCACCCTGATTGTCATCCTTCTGTCCCACCTTGTCACCCTGTCCATCCTCAAACTGCCCCAGCTCCACTTCCTATGCCCATCTGGGCAATGCACCTGTGAGACTAATAGACTGGACCCTGCCATGGACATTCCTCCAACATCACCCCTCACCATTTTACAGCCCCCTCCAATATAGAGCACTTAAATAAACACCCTTAAAGCACAAAACAATCTGGAGTCTGTCTGTGATTTCGAAATAGTGTATTAGCAATTACAGTGTCAAAATGTTCTTTCAATTGTAATGTCAACATACCTATGTCACACAGCTCTACTCCATGAGGAAACAAAGCAGATGTCACACAGTGGGACCCACATCTGTGAAATCGTAAGGGAAAGTGACAACTCAGTGACCATACACTGGGTGAAAACGACAGACAATAGAGAGGTAGTAGTGTTAAAGTACATGTAGTAGGCATGTTTGTATTCTTACCTGTGTCTCACTGGAAGTATTGCAGGATCACAGAGTCCCTGTTGTTGACGTCCTCTTCTTCTGCTTCCTCGTCTTCGCTGTCCACAGGCTCCACAGCTGCCACAACACCTCCATCTGGACGATCCTCCTGCAGAAAAGGCACCTGGCGTCGCAAAGCTAAGTTGTGAAGCATACAGCAGGCCACGATGATCTGGCACACCTTCTTTGGTGAGTAGAATAGGGATCCACCTGTCATATGGAGGCACCTGAACCTCGCCTTCAGGAGGCCGAAGGTCCGCTCTATAATCCTCCTAGTTCGCCTATGGGCCTCATTGTAGCGTTCCTCTGCCCTTGTCCTGGGATTCCTCACTGGGGTCAGTAGCCATGACAGGTTGGGGTATGCAAATGGCGAAGGACAACTGTTAGACACACATTAACCTGTAGGGATATCCCCAGGCCCAGACAACCATTCCCACTGACTTGCTTCCAGGTGCTCACCTAATAGCCACACACAGTGCCTCTGGAGTTGATCCATCACATAAGGGATGCTGCTATTCCGCAGGATGTAAGCGTCATTCACTGAGCCAGGGAATTTGGCATTCACATTGGAGATGTACTGGTCTGCCAAACAAACCATCTGCACATTTATCCAATGATAACTCTTCCGGTTTCTGTACACCTGTTCACTCAAGCGGGGGGGTGCCAAAGCCACATGTGTCCCATCAATGGCACCTAGGATGTTGGGGATATGTCCCAGGGCATAGAAATCACCTTTCACTGTAGGCAAATCCTCCAACTGTGGGAAAACGATGTAGCTCCGCACGTGTTTCAGCAGGGCAGACAAAACTCTGGACAACACGTTGGAAAACATAGGCTGGGACATCCCTGATGCTATGGCCACTGTTGTTTGAAATGACCCACTTGCATGGAAATGGAGTACTGACAGCACCTGCCCTTGAGGGGGGATTTCTGTGGGATGGCGGATAGCTGACATCAGGTCTGGCTCCAACTGGGCACACAGCTTCAGGATTGTGACATGATCAAGTCTGTAGGTGATGATCATATGTCTTTCCTCCATTGTCGACAGGTTCACCAGCGGTCTGTACAGCGGAGGATGCCGCCATCTCCTCACATGTCCCAGCGGACGGTGCCTATGAAGGACAACAGCGAGCACAGAGTCAAACAACTCAGAGGTACGTACCCACAGCTTACACAGAACACGATTCATAACCCGAAATTTGCATGTATGAGTGTTGAGGCAAGGCCTAGGTATGTGTGACGCAGTTAAAAATTAAGCCATGTGGGCCCCTGAAATGGCGTCTGCCTGACCTGTAAAGTGGGACAATGGGATGTGAGGTAACTGCCCAGGCGTTGTACACCGTCACGCTAGGCGGTCGAAGACCGCGGCGCAATTCTGCATTGGTCAACATTGAACCCTATGGGTCCCAGGAGCCAATGACGATGTACGCCGGCGGTGACGGTACGCACCGCCGCGGACGTGACCACCATTTTCTATCTGTTCAATCATTTGATACCTGATCTTTGACAGGAGAGGACTTACACTGCAAGTGCTGCTGTGACCTCAGTCTGGAAGAGACAATGGCTCATGCGTCTGGGGAAAGTACCCCTGCCTTCACATCGGAGGAGTTGGAGAAACTCGTGGATGGGGTCCTCCCCCAGTACACGCTACTCTACGGTCCTCCAGACAAACAGGTAAGGACACTGGGAGCATGCTGTATGGGCTATGCCTATGTGGAGTGGGGTGGATGAAAGATGGGGGGGGAGACTGAGGTGTGCATGAAACGACGGTGAGTGCATGTGCCACATAGCAAGGGTAGGGATGTGGGCCAATGACTGTGACGTTGCAGGTGGCAATAACTTTTTTTTTCCCCTGTACAATTCATGTAGGTCAGCGCCCACCAGAAGAAGGACATCTGGTGTGCCATCGCTAAGGACCTCCGGACCATGGGGGTCTATCACAGATGGAGCACCCACTGCCGTAAGAGATGGGAGGACATTCGCCTCTGGAGCAAGAAGACGGCGGAGGCCCAGCTGGGGATGGCCTCCCAACGTGGGAGGGGTGCCCGTTGCACCATGACCCCCCTGATGTTCAGGATCCTGGCGGTGGCATACCCGGAGTTGGATGGGTGCTTGAGGGCATCACAGCAGCCACAAGGGGGTGAGCACACTCTCATTCAGCTGAGTCAGCGCGCAGTGGAGGTGTCTGGGTGGGGGAGGTGGGCTGTGGGTTTCCATAGGCCAGGGCGAGTGTACTAGTTAGGTCCCCTTCTTCTGGCAGACCCTGTGGCACCCTGTGGCACCCCACCTGTGTACAGTGCCAACTACACCTAGTCAGGCTCCTGTGACATCCATGTGGGCAGATGTCGCCCATAGCCTTGTAGGCCATGTCCCAGGGATTGAAGAGTGGACTACAAGTGCGTGGCGTAGTGCAGGGGGCTTCTGTGTCTGTTGTGTCCACCAACGGTAGCGGTAAAGCATGCACTCAACATGTCTTTCTTCTGTCGTTCCACCCCTTTATGTGGTCTCCCTGTTCTTTTGTGCATTAGCATCATCAGGCGGAGGAGCAGTGGCACCGGAGCAGGAGGGAGCTGCATCCCACATGGCCCTGGAGGGCAACACTATGGACTCGGAATTCACCAGTGGGACGGAGGGCGAGGGGAGCTCCACGGCGGGGACAGGAGCTGAGGCCAGTGATACAGACTCGTCCTCTGATGGGAGCTCCCTTGTGGTTGCGACCACATCTGTGCCCCCCGCATCTACAGGTACAGCTGCCACCCCCCCTTCCAGTACCGCCCTCGCAGCAGCCCCTCAGCCTTTGCCCCGTGCCCGCTCACCCAGGAGGGTGGACATCACCTTCACCCCAGGCACCTCAGGCCCTGCCCCAGTCACCCCTGCTGACCTCAGTGAGGAGGCCATTGACCTCCTCAGGTCCCTCACTGTTGGGCAGTCTACCATTTTTAATGCCATCCAGGGTGTAGAGAGGCAGTTGCAACAAACAAGTGCATTCCTGGAGGGCATTCATTCTGGTTCAGACTCCGGCCTCAGCACTGATGGCAGCTATTGTCCCTGTCTCTAGCCTCCCCCCTCCAACTTCCTCCACCCAGACCCAATCCCCTGTACCTCAGCCTATCAGACCAGCATGCACACACCTCAACACACAAAGGAAGATCAGGCAAACATAAGCACCACACATCCCACAGGCACTCACGCATGCATCACACACATGCAGACACACCAACATCCACTGCCTCCACTGTGTCCCCCTCCTCCTCGTCTCCCGCCTCCCTCCCAGTCTCGTCTACACTCACACCTGCATGCACTACATCTACAGTCACTACTTTCATCACCAGCACACCCACCACCACACCCCGCTCACGTGCAGTCACCACCTCCACTTCCATTCACACGTCCCCTGTGTCCTCTCCCAGTGTGTCTGTGACGCCACCTCCTAAGGTACACAAACGCAGGCACACACCCACCCAACAGCCATCCACCTCACGACAGTCTCCAGCGCATGTACCTGCACCCAAAGTCACCAAACTCACACCTCCTACAACCACAACCTCTTCCTTCACACCCAAACCCCCTCCAGCTACCCGTCCCAGTTTTCCCAAGAAACTTTTCCTGGCCACCCTTGACCTCTTTCCCTCACCTCCCCCACCCCGTCAGTCTCCTAGGGCCCGACTCTCCAGGTCCCAACCTAGCACCTCAGCCACAACATCTCCGGGACCAGTGGTGCCAGTCGTCACCAGATTCTGGAGTGCACCAGGCAGCAGGGCAGCCAGTGTGGCAAGGAGCCACAGCACGGACAGTCCCCCACCTGTCAAGCATAAAAAGTTGGACAGTGCCCAGCGGGAGAGGGGGAAGACTCCAGCCACCAAAGCCCCTCCCAGGGGTTCAGGTGGGAGTGTGTAGTCAGCTGCGACACCTTCCAAGGTGGGGAAGGGGCACAAGAAACTCAGCAAGTCTGAGAAAAGCAGCACGGCACAGAAGACCGCCATCAGCCCCGTTGCCCAGGAGGCCACCGCCATCAGCCCTGCTGCCCAGGAGGCCACCACCATCAGGCCCGCTGCCCAGGAGGCCACTGCCACCAGCCCCGCTGCCCAGGAGGCCACCGCCAGCACCAGCCTGCTGCCCAGGAGGCCACCGCCATCAGCCCTGCTGCCCAGGAGGCCACCGCCATCAGCCCCGCTGCCCAGGAGGCCACCACCATCAGCCCCGCTGCCCAGGAGGCCACCGCCATCAGCCCAGCTGGCCCAGACAGGACCGCCAGCTGCTGAGTCGCTGGGCCAGAAAGTACCGCCAGCAGCTGAGTCGCTGCCAAGGACCCCGCCGCAACAAGCACCACTGAACAGAACACCACCGCCACAAGCACCGCTGAACAGGACACCGCCGCCACAGGCACTGCTGAACAGGACACCACCGCCACAAGCACCGCTGAACAGGACACCGCCACCACAGGCACCGCTGAACAGGACACCGCAGCCACAAGCACTGCTGAACAGGACACCACCACCATAAGCACCGCTGAACAGGACACCACCACCACAGGCACCGCTGAACAGGACACCGCCGCCACAAGCACCTCTGGCCCATGAGTGCCAAGGGCACTGATGCTACTGAGTCCGCCACGAGCAGGATGAAGCACTCTGGGCACAAAGCCCCCTCCAGAACCAGTGGAGAATCACATCCACTACATCAGTCCTTGGCATGATGAAGCACTCTGGGCACAAAGCCCCCCCCAGAACCAGTGGAGAAAGGCATCCACTACCTCAGTCCTTGGCAGGATGAAGCACTCTGGGCACAAAGCCCCCTCCAGAACCAGTGGAGAATCACATCCACTACCTCAGTCCTTGGCAGGATGAAGCACTCTGGGCACAAAGCCCCCTCCAGAACCAGTGGAGAAAGGCATCCACTACCTGAATCCTTGGCAGGATGAAGCACCACTCTGGGCACAAAGCCCACTCCAGAACCAGTGGAGAATCGCATCAACTACCTGAGTCCTTGGCAGGATGAAGCACTCTGGGCACAAAGCCCCCTCCAGAACCAGTGGAGACTGTTATCCACTTGAGAGACTGTGGCTTTACACTCCCCAGGATTGAACAGTGGGCAACCCACCCACTGTAGAGACTTGTGAGACTGTGGCTATGCACTCCCCAGGATTGAACAGTGGGCAAACCACCCACTGTAGAGACTTGTGAGACTGTGGCTTTGCACTCCCCAGAATTGAACAGTGGGCAACCCACCCACTGTAGAGACTTGAGAGACTGTGGCTTTGCACTCCCCAGGATTGAACAGTGGGCAAACCACCCACTGTAGAGACTTGTGAGACTGTGGTTTGCACTCCCCAGGATTGAACAGTGGGCAACCCACCCACTGTAGAGACTTGAGAGACTGTGGCTTTGCACTCCCCAGGATTGAACAGTGGGGATGGGGCCCACTCGTGGATTTGGCATTGTGCACTCAACCGGCTGAGGTGCCCCCCCTTCCCTTCCCACTGAGGTGCCTGTTTTATTTCTATCTGATGCCCCTGCAGTGTTCTCTCCGTCATGTTCGGGTATTGAGTGTGGGCCTCACCCATGCAGTGTGGGCCCAGTGTTCCACGGACTTCAATGGAGCAATGCCCGGACTACAAGTCTTGGTGTATATATTTGTTTATAGTGTATATATATTTTTGCGTACTGGATTTTAATAGATTACAATGGTTACACTCATTTCCTTTTGTCTTTGCATTCTTCCAGGAGGTTTGGGGGGTGTAACTGTAATGTATCATGCTGTATTAGTGTGTGTGTTGCGGTGGGTGAGGGTGGGGGTGGGGGTGTTGCGTGTTGCGTTTGTGTGTCCCTGTTTTTTCCCTCCCCTGTGTCGCAGGTGCAGTACTCACCGTGGTTTTCGCCGCCGGCCTTCGTGCTCCTGGTAGAGGAGCAAGAAGATAAGGGCAGGGAAAATGTGAAGCTCTGGTTCCATGGCGTCCTGGTTCCTCTTGGGGTGTGTAGAGGTGAGCATTTTCCCTTCGAAGTCCTGTTTCCGCCGTGTTTTTGTTTGCGGTGAATCCACCCCGGAAAAGGTGGCGGATTGGTAGGTTGTGATACTGTGGGCGGTACATTGTTTCCCGCCTGTCTGTTGGCGGTGACCGATGCGCTGTTTGTTTGTACCGCCGTGGCGGTCGGAGTGTTAAAGTGGCTGTCTTTGTTGGCGGTTTCCGCCACGGTCGTGATTCCATTTTTTTTTTTCACCGGCATGTTGGCGGTCTTAACGCCGCTTTAACACCGACCGCCAGGGTTGTAATGACCACCATTGTCTAAGATAACCACATATGGGCATGAAGCTGGTGGCAAATCTAGGACCGGGAGCTGGGGTGGGGGGGTGCTTAGCCCATTGTTGTCTACGCTGGCTGCCAGAATGTAACATTTTATTTGTAGTTTGGGAAGTAAGTTTGTGTATGGGAATTGGCAGAGAAAGTGGCCAGCTGATTAGCTGTGCTGCTTTCTCTGCCCCCATTATGTAGGCCTGAAGCAGGACTCTGTGAGACTACTCTAAGAGGGAAATTAGGTCCCGGGGCTGTCACGCTAGAGCGGGGGCAATCAAAGGCCCTTGACCGGGTTTCTAAAGACTGTGCTTGCACGGGGCCCTTCTCTGCCATGGAGATTAAATTGCCCAAACTGGATTCTAGCGAAGCTAGTCAGCTGTGTATTTGTTGTAGCTTAGAGTCCAGTAAGTCATTAAACCAGATCTTCAGTGGTGTCCAAGAATCAGTGTTTAGGGGTGTAAAGGCAAAGGGCTAACATAGGTGTCATGATTCAGGGGCTGTAATTTTGAGGCTGGTTTAGGTTTTAACTTAGCAACCCTCCTTCGCCTTTTTGGTAGTGGGCCAGAGTCAAGGGAGCCACCTAGGGCATCTAGAGCAGCAGGGCAATCAGCTGCATTCTGGCCTACATCCCCCACTAAGTTGCCCATATCGGCTCCATCTAGATCCAAACAAGGAGTCTGAGTGACAGCAGCCACAGAAGAAATATCATGCGGTGTACATTTGGCAGAACCAGTATTACGTATAACAACAGGGCTCAAGGGCTTACTGGGGGACCTAGATTCAATATTCTCCACTACTAGAGAAAGGCAGCCCTCTGAGAACTTAATTTCATTTGACACCAAATCGACTGCGCGTACCAAAAAATTATCAATGGAGAACCGGGTTTGAGATTGCGGGATGGGCGTAGAGCCCGTGGTCACCTTCCTTTTTCCCGTTATGCCTCAACTTCCTCACAGAACAAATGTGGGAGCTGATAGTACTTACGGCACAGATAGCTCAGAATTAAACATGAGAAATCAAATCTAACGAGCGTGGGCCCAGCCCAGCCTCTGAGGCGCTCTGACGGGTTAAGATGGGCTAAAACGGGACCGTCTTCATCCGGGCACACGCCCGGATGTGTCCCGCGCTGCGTGAAGAGCGGCTAAGTCTTAAGTGCCTCTGGGAGTGAATGTCCATGTTAGGGAAGTCCTGCTGCGATGGAGTCTGGGCCTGGAAGTGCGTGCCCCCCCTTCAATGCGAGCTGGTGAGCTACACTGATGTTTACCAGAATACTGTTGCACTTTGTTTCTGACAGCTGTTTTGCAGATTTCAAGTATTATCTTGATTATTCATAACCATTGTGTGCATTCAAGGTGTTTCCTGTTGACTACCACCTCCATCCAAATACCAATGGAAACGGAACAATGAGTCCTCTCTGGTGACCTCTGCACCCAATCCACATGCTCCCGGAGCAGCAGCACTCCGCCTCCCTGAGTCCATTAATTAAAGATGCTGTGACACAAGATGTCCTGCTAATGGAAAAAGATATTAAATATTTCACAGGTTCATAAGGGGTTAATTCTTGCTGCAACACTGTCACTAATGCACCCTTACAAGACTAAATGGCACATGCTAATGGGTAAGTCACTCACAGGACAGCAAAGGACTTGCATCTAGTGCAACCTAAATACACCTTCCCATGGTAGCCTAGGCAAAGTAGTCCATTATAAATTGCTATATGTTTAGCACCTACCCCCACTCCACATTACATACGTTCTACCCCAGGATGAGCCCCATATGCTAGTGAGAATGTGTTAGCATGGAAGAACTGATCCACATATGGTGGCTATGCCCGAAGATGCAGCCCTTATGAACGGAAATCCTGAGCTGCCATTAAAACTGTGTTGGGCTACCCTATTTGGTAGGACATGCCTTTCATAATATTTGGAATGGCCAATGGCCCAGAAGGATTAGAATATCAATCCAGGAGGGATACAATTCTTCTTTGGGAATTTGTAGGTATGGCAGAAACCTTTTTAGCTACATCATGGAAAAATAAAGATTCTCCGGATGTCAGCTGATTGTATGCCTGCCTCTTCCACCTTAATGCTATGCAGAAACTTTCCTGGAGTTTATCTGATGAAGCCACGGAGTGAGACCAATTTGGAACCCATGTTGAACTACCTTTTAAAAGGACCCATTAAAATGGCTTATCCACCTGAAGCAATGTTAAATCTTCCGATTAAATAGAAGAATTACATAAGGACTGCACTGTTTAGTACTGTTCTGACTTTTGGCACTCTGTGGGCCAGATAGGGATGGGTTGGCTAAGACCCCCATCCACATATGCCTCACGTCCCCAGAGTCTGGGTCCACAAAGGCAACAGTCATAATCATGTCTTTGGGAGCCTGGGAACAGGGAGGTGCTGGTAACCTGATGACCCATGTGACAAATGGCCACCCCGAGCAGAGGAAAGGAGCACTAGCGCTGCTCAGCTCACACCCGGTCTGGCTGGGAGGTGGCAGCAGGAAAAATAAAGGAGAAGGGCCCAATCAGCAAGTGCTCCCCTGCCAAGTGCCATGCATCATGGCTTAGGCAAACACATTTTAATGTATATTCTCCCATCACCTCATTGGCATTAAATGTCATGTATTAGTGCCCTTAATTGGTCAAGGAGCTGCAGCTCATGTGTCTTTGCAGCTTTAGTGTCCAACACTGAATAGCTCTACTGTATGTGCCACCAGCAAACAGAGCGTGAGTCAGGCCCAGGGTTGAAGAGGGGACTGCAGTTGTCAAGGATACACCATCATTTGTTGCCTGAGCCTGGCCCTCAAATCATGTACTGAGCTTCTTTGTTTGGGTTAGACTGGAGTTAGAATGCACTGCACATTTTTTATTAAACAGTGGACATTTCCTTCCTGTGGCACCCAGACAAGTTGGTCTGCAAGCTGTTCCAATACTGGCTCCCGACCTGCTGGATGACCCAAACATCAGTGCCACGCAAAACGGACCTGTGTGCAGAGTTTCAAGGCTCCCAAGGATCAGGCCTTAGCTTCTACTAGGTCAACTGAGCTCTCGGCAGGTGGGCAAGATGTTGTAAAATAAACATGTAATGCTGCATGAATTCGTTGTGAAGTATTCTTTTGTACTTAGGCAACGTTAGAGCTATTTAAACTGCTTAAAAACCAAAATGTACTGATGACACGTTTATTTTTATTTGGTCAAATAATGTGGAGCTTCCATAGGTAAAGAAAAAATGAGCGCTTCATAACTTTTAAAGACTATGGCCCCTATTTATGGGCTTTGTGGCACAGGGCAGTGCAGCAAGTTTCCTTGCTGCGTCAAAGGGAAAGGGCAGGAATATGCAATATTTAAAAGAATATCACACATTCCTGTTCTTTCCTCTCCTCTGCTGCTCTTTAGGCAGCCCAGCACCTATGCAGACACCTTTGTACTGGGGTGCAAGGGTGCCTGCGTTGCATGCAGGATTCCTGCACAAAAACAATCCTGAGAGGCTTTTTCCTCCTTCTATGTGTGCTACAGAATGCAGCACACATACAAATAAGAAAAAACAAGGAGAAATAAACATATTTATCCTCGTTACACCTCTCCTGGGGAGGTGTATCTTTTTGGTGCTTTCCCAGGTTTGCAAGTTCATTCTTGCATGGATGCTGCATGGCAACTCAAATGGAAATGCCTCCCTGGCACAGAGTAATGCAACACTGCAATCTGCGCTGTTAGATGTCTCGAAATTTATGAAGCCACACAGAACCATGCACGGTGGCCTTGCATGGCTTTATAAATCTCACTTAAGGTTTGTGTTGCTCTTGCACCACGTTGCATGGTGAAAGAGTGAAGCAAACCAGGTTATATATATGGTCCTACATTACTAATGTAGTCTGTGTTAATTCTGAAGCACTCCTTTTTTCATGTGCACATTGCGGTATCTAAACTCCTGAAAATAAAGGTGCAGTCATTACACATTTATTTTTCAGCAGTTTAAATAGCAGGAACCTTGCATAGGGAAAGGCAAAAAAGAGGGTTTTATAAATAATACAGACTATGTTACTAATGCACTCTTTTTCCCTATGCAAAATGTGTAATGTATTATGTGGCAGTTATGAAGTGGTCTTTTGACTCTGGGCACGTTTTGTGCTGTATAAAAATGCCAAAAAATGTGGATTCTGCCGGGTCACCCCTGTGCTGATTTGAAATACCAATGAAATGAAAGACAGCTTTTTAAACTTTGATGTGCAAAACTGACACACATCTAGTGGATGATTTGTACAGTGTGGAACTAGAATAATGGTGATCATCGTGGAATTTCCTCCTTGATCAAATTGTGAAATCCCAGGCAAATTATTTAACTGAGACTCCATTTTGTTAATTATCGTGTATGAGAACACGTTCAAATATGTGATGAGGTCAAAATGTGTGTTGAACAAAATCCTCTCTAATTCAGTGGTTGAAGTGCATGAAAAAAAGTATGGGGACTGTGATACTTCATGCAATGGGGCGGGGTCAGTGAGTGTGGGGTGGGGTCAAAGATGTGGCTGAAAAAAAATAGTATGCAGCTTAAATAAAAAATAAATTTTAAAAGTTGCGTTTCAGTGGGAAATGCACTATAGTACCTTATGAAACCTCTGTTAATGTGCTGCAGAGGTCTGTGTGTAAACAAAGGGCCACAGAATCTTCTTGGTGCAGTGGAGATTAGTGACCTGTATATATTTAGTGTTACGAGGTCAAAGCCTGTGTGAATATGTAAGTCATTATTTTAAACTCGCATTACACACAATATAATGTAAACTGCTACAAAATGAACAAAAGGTTTTAAGATAAAATGGTGCTTCCGAAATAAACATTTTAGTAATACCCAGAGTGAACACAATGCAATTCTTTGACATAACTGTCCCTTCAACACCTGGTCCACATGAATGTCATTTAGGGGTCACAGCTGCAACCCCTAGTTTTCCCCTTGCAAACCCCTGACTCTGCATTTGCGATCTCTGAACTCAGAGTGGGCAAAATCAGTGCCAGAAACACAGGGGCACCTACATCGGTTAGGGTTTCAATTTTCTTGTTTTTTGTCTTTTTTTAATTACTCTAGTAGTGAATAGCACTATATTATTTGCTGTCAGTGTTATAAAAACTGGAGTTCAATTAGCTAGAATATAACCCTCTCTGGCAACTGAGGTAAGAAATAAAAATGTTTTCAAATGTATGTTGTGTGCATGCATATAGGTGAGGGTGTATTTATGTGGGAAAGAGTGTGTGTACGTGTGATTGTGTGTTAATGTGTAAGCATCTGTGGGTGAGTGAATGTATAGGTCAAATGGGGTGTGATATCACTTCAGCTACCCTTGGCCTTTTGGTGAATTGACGTTCTTGCTCATCAGAGGTAGTGAACTCTATGTTAATACAATTTCAATTAAATACAATTTCAATTAAAAGCATAAACTTCACAGCTCAGTTGTTACTTCTTTGCACTGCCACTCAAAAAGAAATCTTTGTCATCACAAAGCTATAAGTGATTCGATCAATTAAAACCACTACTGGAAGCAGGCACTCTGGCTGAAAAGTTTGTTTAGCTGTCTACGGATTCGGTTCACAGCACAGGAGACTCAATGAGGAAGTGAGAGAGCGTAGCTTATATACTCAGAAATTAACATGAAATGTTTATGAACTAATGCATAATAATGCCGCATAGAAAATGTATTAATGTATTTTTGCTAAACGCGTGCTTGAAATGTGCCCACGGGGAGTGGCCGCCAATGTATCCGATGATTAATGAAACTTGATTAATAATGAACTAATGATGTAGAATTAAATGCTAATGTATGGTTTTTCCACTAATATTAAAGGGTTACATGCTAAAGTTCTGCTAATAAATCATTAGGCCTTAGTTAGCATGAGTCGAGGCCTAGCTGCCCGGTTTCATATTAAATGTGTTTTTCTAACGTACAGTGTGCTGACTTGCTGAAGGACATGAACTCGTATTTTTTTCAAAAGTTAGAAGATGAGTGTAACCGTAGTAGATCCGTTCTCATGAAATTCGACTTGCTCAAGGAAACATTCTTGCTTAATGCAACAGTGTAGACTAGTCGCAGATACAAGGTCGCCTGAACCGGTACAGACAATGGAGCCACTGACTAAAGATGCAAAAAGGACCACAAGAGGATGAAATTATATTGTACATTCCACCCGCTGGAGACGTCAATCACAAGAACCAATAAACTACGTGAGAACTGTTATGGAGTGACAATTTCGATGAACTCATTGGAAACCTATTGGATGAATATAATGGGGTGCCGACCTCACCCAATTAAATTCTAGGGGACTGTACAACAGAAAAGGGATAAAAACCCTATGACACGGGGAGCCATTAGAATTAGGAGAGGAGATTAGGAGAGTTAGGGAGATGCCATTGTGAACTTTTGCTATGACCCAGACACTTTGTCACTCTGCATAGAGACTTTGCTGTTTGGTTCTTCAAACCCATCCTTGCCCTTACTTTACCCGATTATACTTTACCTCCTTATGAGCGAAGTACCCTTTTTACCTTGCCTTACCAAGCTTTGCTGAAATCCTGACTAATGGCGAATCAACCGATGTCCTGAGGACGAAGACAGAATCTGTCTGCTGACCCAATACGGAGGGTAACTATATGACAATGACATTGTATATTGTCTGTTTGCTTTTCCTTTCTAGGTACCAACTGCTTCTTTTGACAGAGACCTTAGCTAGATGTTTTCCAAAATGGTGCTGCTAAATTGTTTTGCATGAAGCCCAACATGCCAATGCTAATTCGAGGTTAGTTAAGGGGTTCATTAAACGGATGCAAATAGACAAATGACTGAATCTATGCTTTGTTGAATAATGCGCTTATGTTACTTTGCTAAGGATAACCTATGCTGACGTCGTGCTATATTTTAGTGTTCATAATTCTTGCTTTGATGAAGTCTTATTCGAGTTGCCAAATTATGACAATGTTGATGAGCTTTTTGCTATTGAAACTAATAAACTTGCTATTAGAATTGTAATCAATAGGGAATAAATATCACAAAATCGTACTAAACTGGTGTGGTTATTCATGACTGAAAGGTCATGGTGGTTTCTGAGTCTTATTAATGTCTTTAACTAATTTGAATTGTCTTGTTATGGTAAATATTGATGACGTTATTGACATATTGATTGACATGTTGATCAGTTATCTCGTCCTAAGGTGTCTTCAATCATGGTCGAAAGATTCATTGGCCTAAAACAAGTCCCAGAGTGAATAAATTAGTCATAAAGGGATGCGTTAACAGAAGCATCAGCTGAAGCATTTAAAGTATAGGAATTAACCGTCCCAGTATGATTGTCTTTTTACAAGAAGTAAGGGAATGATTTCTCATAAATCAGAAAAGTCAGGGCATGTGGTGCCCCTGCGATCCCACCCACTTCGACCACTGGCCTAACTAATTTTACCTTCACAGGTTTTGCAGTGCTTTCAATGCTTTTTAGAGCTTTTTGCTGTCCACAACGTGGGTAATTTCCAATAATATGTTTTTGTAGACTTCGCTGCTTGGTTTTTTACTCATGAGAAAGTGTCACAATTAATGTCACACATTTGGCAGCAGAATGTCACTCATACAGCCTTCGAAATCAATTAAATGTCACAGTAAGTAATCTGAAAACTTGGCAGCTGTGCAACTGCTGGAAGAGGACAGAGGAAGGCATTGGGTCTATTCAAGTGGGCCAAACATGTTTCCATATATATTGTGGCTGGATCCACATGAAATAAGTGATTACTGGGCCAGAGGAGGCAGACTGAGATATTTGAGTTAGCATCTGAAGTCGGGCCCAGGGTGCACAACTACTGCACAACTGCTGAAATGACCGTTCAGCGAATGACTCACTCAAGAACCGTCCATGCCTCAGCTGAGCCATCAGACCAAAAGCAGCTAAAGGGAAGGAAAGGCATTTTACCAATTAAATAAATGTTCCCACAGCAGGTTTAGCAAACAAAGGAGCATCTAGAATGCTTAAAATTAGCATGTTTTGCACTGATGGGGACACCTGCGTTAAAATGAATTACTCTAACCTGTGTGAGAGTGTGATTTCTCTAACATGTTTATTAATGATTTTAGCATACTAATTACCTAATGAATTAATGTGTAAAACGGGTAACTTTTGAAAAATGGTTGTCGCAGTTTATTTCTGTTCCTAACTGAGCAAAGTTCTAATGAAATGTCATAGTTATTTTCCATAATTCATTGCTTACATTAAAGTGTGCACAATGCTCTAATAGATTTGTCCACAGCTACCCCCAGTGGATTGCTGCTTTATGTCTTACAAGGCCATGTTTAACTGAATCTTTAAATAAGTTGAATGTTCTATTGTTTGAGAATGTTACTAATACGTGGTTTCTTCCTCGAAGATGGAAGTAAAAGTAGCAAGTGAGAAAGTTTCTTCCTGAAAAGAGAAGTTTAGATGAGATGGAACAATGGAGCTACAGACGAGACGGAAGAGGAAAGAATTACTGTTAAGAAAATATCCTAGTTGATGTAATGTTGTCGTATTTTGGGTTATCAATAAAATTTACCATTGACTGAAACGTAACCACCCCATGAACTGACCAATCATAAGCTTTTTGAAGATTAGTATAACAACTTGAGTGTGATCTTTCTTTAGTCAGAGAGATTGTTAGAGAAAATGTGAGACTTTAGATCGAAGTCATTAGATGCCTGAGTTCCTGCTGATGATCTAAGTCGTATTAGCAGTGTGGGTTTAGCTGGTGTTAGGCCCGATTCTTCTGAAGACATACCTGGTGGTGCCCCCATGCTGAAGTAGTCTGCTTGTTTTTATTGATTAGGGTAATGTATGCGATTGCTTGTTATATGGTTCTCTTTTGCTTCACAGGTACCAGCTGCAATTTATAATCTGATTGCTGCATATTAATGATTTTTTTTTTATAATAACCCAAGTTAAAGAGATTTTTCTAAATTTGTGTTTCTAAATTCTTTTACATGAAGCCCAACACGTTGATGCTAATTGGTGGTTAATACTGAATGCTCAAGATTTATATTGACACAATTTGAATGTTGTACAAATGTATAAATTGCCATTATTGCCGATTTTGTTGTTGCTAATCAGTATTATTGTTTTGGAGATTATTTGCTTGACTGTTTTGATTAAACTTAGATATATTAGAAGTTCTAATCAACCATTATTAATTTTATATGCTTACTATTTGTGTTTGAGAATTATTTTTGTGACTTTAGCTTTGTTAATCTAGGGAAATCAATTTTATATTTCATCTTAATAAACTGGTGTGAAATGAGGTTTCAATAATACAAAGACTTCAAAAAAAACAAAAAATGCATATCTGTTGCGACAAACCTTTCAACCATTAACAGGAAGTCCACAGTAATCAACAATAACTGGTGGACTGTAAACATAAGTAAATAAAGCATGTTTGAGGTTCGAGATCTTTGATTATATTGATTATTGTTGATGATTACATTCCTCATTGATGACATCCCCTTAAATCTATATTGCTTGGCATACCATTCCGCCTGTTATGAAGTGCTTGCATTACAATGCATGCGGAGCTATTTTACATCTTAAAAATACTCTGAATTGTCACACATTAAGTTGCTTATCACATACAGGCGCTTTATATAAAAAACAACTTTTCATTTTGTTTTTTGACAGCAACGAACTTTTGTTAATATTATATTCAGGATTCATGTGAGTGTGTTCCCTTTCTTTCTTCCTCAACGTTCTTCCCCTCGTGTCATTTCCGTTGACTTTCCGTTTATGTCTATTTCCAATTGTTTTCCCCTGTATGGAATGCCTTATTTATTCTTCTTCTTCCATTGTTTTCACATGAAAAAAGCCTTGCCAAAGTCAAAAGTGAAAGCGCATTCGAGTAAAACGATGCTTAAATTATATTTCAGCTTGCTGGGACAGAAAAGCCAGACCTACTTTACTAACTCTTGTTAATCTTCTTATTACCTCGGTGATGTCGGTGTCTAAACAAGGTGGTAGGTATTAATACGAGTGCAATGAGTGAAGATGGACATTTGCAGATTGAGCTATGTGGTTGAAGTGAGGATGGGATCCATCCATAGAGGGTGTATTTCCAAACCCTTGGCGCAGATTATAATCTGTTTATCCTTTCAATGGCAGTAGATGTTTAATGCGCAGCCCCCGTGCATCTCCTGTTTCACTTGTGAAAATTCAGACTACTGCAGCTGCAGAGGGACGTGTGTGTTGAACCCGTAGATCGACAGAACACTCGTTGCACCATTTAGACACATAATGCTCGTAGACAAACCCCCATCTGTGCAAATGCCAATATGAGCAAAAATTAAAAGGAACGTGAGTTTTTATATAAGGTAAACTACCATTATTTTTTAGCAATTGTAAAGTTGGAACTTACCGACAGTAATGTAGCACAAATAAGAATTCAAATATAGAAGTGGCCGAAATTTCAAATTTTATACAGACTTAGATGCATTGTTAGAAGTTGCATCACTAGGGGTATAACAAGCTTTTGTCACAAAATGTTTGTTACATAGTTAAGCTAGATTTGTTTAACTGACCTATTTATTTTAAATATATGATTGCTGGTGACATTATCTTTGCAAATTTGGGAGCAGGTAAAACTAATTGGCAGATAGGCTGCATGTCCAAGCATTTCCCATAGTGGGAGCATGTGGCTTGAATTGATCATTCTGTATTAAAACCTGAAGGTATTTCCTGTTAATCACTGTCTGTAGCCCTTAATTGTCAATCAATCTTCATGAATGTTTAGATCAGTCTCTGTCCTTGGATTTGCAAATCCAGCAGTATCGTTTTGTGCCCTCAGGATTTCACTCAGGCTGTGTCCACTGACAGTGAATGATCTGTGATGGAGCATTCAGGCAATTTCACTGGCCTGACAGTTTGCCTTTACTGTAAATGTGGAATCGAGCAGGGGATGTGAAAACCCACGATATAATGCTCACTGTATCAAGAAAACGAAAATTGTCATCGGATGTCAACAAATTGCACGCGTTTCTGCCAGCTTGCATGATTGACAATGCTTACAAATATATGAATGAAACACTTATGATTTGCCTATGGAACACATTTAGGCCTAGACAAAACTTTCAAACAATGTAGGGCAATCCTAAAAATTCTGGGCTGCGCTGAGCGAGAGGGAGAGAGAAGGACAGCGCCATATCTGCAGAAACATGGCACACTTCATCCCTCAAATTAGCTGCGGCGCACAATCAGGCTACAAGCGCCATGCACTCACCTTTGCTCCACAATGCAAGAGTCTGTGCAGGAGACTAGCATAGGTTTTGTACTGGTAGGGTACACTTCCAGAACAAAATACTATGGATAGACTAACTTTAAAATGTTTCCCACGTTGGATGTGTGCTATACAGTACATTAGACATGCAAAGTAGGAAGGAGTAGGAGAAATAAAAGCATTTGTCCTTTTCAATGCCTGCTTCAAAGTGTCATTATTTTTTTGGGCACAAAACCCTGTCCATTAATGTTATTAGCTAGGGTTTTGCATCAGAAATAATGGACGGTTGCATTGTAACACCCATGTAAGTGAATAAATCATGTATTTATTGATTACAATATGTGTTGAGAAAACAATTACAACACTCTTCACAGCTCAACACCCATGTATCACACATGTAACTCACCCTTGATGCCAAGTAACACAGTGCTTTGCATTACTTTTAGGGATGTTTCCAGTAGAAAACAAATTTTGTGCTAGAAAGTAAGTAACAAAAAAAAAACATTTTGCTCTGGTTTGAGGTCACTTTTGTGATGCAACACACCGTGCAAAATGGGTCTGAGTGCCATGGTATTCCAAACATAGGTGACGTATCCCTGTGTTCATAACGTTTTGTGCAAGAAGTCTACAAAATGAGTAGGTTCACTGAGAGAAAGTACCATCTTGCCTGGCTTGTTACCCCCATTTTTACATGTATGTAAGTTTGTTTTTGCCTGTCTCACTTGGATCCTGCTAGCGAGGACCCCAGTGCTCATAGTTTGTGGCCTCAATGTGTGTACCTGTGCAGTGACTAACTGTGTCACTGAGGCTCTGCTAACCTGAACCTCAGTGCTTATGCTCTCTCTGCCTTTAAAATTGTCACTATAGGCTAGTGACCATTTTCACCAATTCTAATTGTCACACTGGAACACCCTTATAATTCCCTAGTATATGGTACCTAGGTACCCAGGGTATTTGGGTTCCAGGAGATCCCTATGGCCTGCAGCCTTTCTTTTGCCACCCATAGGGAGCTCTGACAAATCTTACACAAGACTGCCACTGCAGCCTGAGTGAAATAACGCACACATTATTTCACAGCCATTTTTCACTGCACTTAAGTAACTTATAAGTCACCTATATGTCTAACCTTCACTTGCTGAAGGTTAGGTGCAAAGTCACTAAGTGTGAGGGCACCCTTGCATTAGCAAAGGTGCCCCACATAGTTCAGGGCAATTTCCCTGGACTTTGTGAGTGCGGGGACACCATTACACGCATGCACTACATATAGGTCAATACCTATATGTAGCTTCACAATGGTAACTCCAAATATGGCCATGTAACATGTCTAAGATCATGGAATTGTCCCCCCATGCCACATCTGGTATTGGGGTGCCAATCCCATGCATCCCCAGGGCTCCAATATGGACCCCGGGTACTGCCAAACCAGCTCTCTGGGGTTTTCTCTGCAGCTTCCCCTGCTGCCAACCCACAGCAGCCCAGTCCCAGGAAGGCAGAACAAATAATTTACTCTGAGAGAGGGTGTTACACCCTCTTCCTTTGGAAATAGGTGTTAAGGGCTGGAGAGGAGTAGCCTCCCCCAGCCTCTGGAAATGCTTTGAAGGGCACAGATGGTGCCCTCCTTGCATGAGCCAGTCTACACCGGTTTAGGGAACCCCCAGTCCCTGCTCTGGTGCGAAACTGGACAAAGGAAAGGGGAGTGACTACTCCGCTGTCCATCACCACCCCCGGGGTAGTGCCAAGAGCTCCTCCAGTGGGTTCCAGACCTCTGACATCTTGGATCCAGAGGTGTGAGGGCACTCTGGAGGCCTATCAGCGGCCAGTGCCAGCAGGTGATGTCAGAGACCCCTCCTGATAGGTGCTTACCAGACTAGGTGGCCAATCCTCCTCTGAGCGCTATTTAGGATCTCTCCTGTGGGCTTTTCTTCACATAACAACTTTCAAGAATTCACCAGAGTTCCTCTGCACCTCTCTCTTTGACTTCTGCCAAGGATCGACCGCTGACTGCTCCAGGACACCTACAAAACTGCAACAAAGTAGGAAGAAGACTACCAGCGACATTGTAGCGCCAATCCTGCCGGCTTTCTTGACTGTTTCCTGGTGGTGCATGCTTTGGGGGCTGCCTGCCTTCATCCTGCACTGGAAGCCATGAGGAAATCCCCATGGGTTGATGGAATCTTCCCCCTGCTTTAGCAGGCACCAAACATCAGCGTCACCAATACTCCCTGAGGTGACCTCCAGCTTCGTGGCACCCTCTTTTGTAGTGTTGAGACAACCGCTGTGCTCAGTCTTCTTGAACCTGTGTTCAAGGACTTCTGTGGGTGCTACCTTCTTGTGCATGGGCTCTCTATGTTTTTGAGTACCCCTTCTGTCTCCTCTCCCAAGTGGCGACATCCTGGTCCTTACTGGGCCTTGGCAGCACCCTTTTTCTTTAACCGTGACTTTTGCAGCTAGTAAGGCTTGTTTGCGGACTTTCTTCAAAGAAACAACTCTGCGTCCTCCAGCCCTCCGTGAGACATCTTCTGCACAAATGAGAAGTTCCTAACACCTTTCGTTGTCACAGAATTTTCAGCTTCTTCCATCCAGAGACAGCCATTTTGCAACTTCATCCGGGGTTTAGTGGGCTCCTGCCCCCCGGACACTTTCACAACTCTTGAACTTGGTCCCCTTCCTTTGCAGGTCCTCGGGTCCAGGAATCCATCTTCAGTGCTTTACAGTCTGTTGTGATCTTTGCAAAATCCTCTATCACAACTCTAATGTGTTTCTGGGGAAATAGCAGTACTTTACTACTACTTTCCAGGGTCTTGGGTTGGGGTATCTTGGACACTCTTAGTGTTTACTTACACTCCCAGCGACCCTCTACACACTACACTACCATAGGGGTCCATTCATGGTTCGCATTTCACTTTCTTAGTATATGGTTTGTATTTCCCCTAGGCCTATTGCATCCTATTGTATTCTACAGTGTTTGCTCTACTTTCTGACTGTTTTACTTACCTGATTTTGGTTTGTGTGTATATTTTGTGTATTTGACTTACCTCCTAAGGGAGTATGTCCTCTGAGATATTTTTGGCACATTGTCACTAAAATAAAGTACCTTTATTTTTAGTAACCGTGAGTATTGTGTTTCTTATGATATAGTACCTATATGATATAAGTGAAATAGTAGGAGCTTTGCATGTCTCCTAGTTCAGCCTAAGCTGCTGTGCTATAGCTACCTCTATCAGCCTAAGCTGGTAGAACACTACTAATCTACTAATAATTGATAACTGGACCTGGCAAAAGTTGTAAGTACCATCAAGCCAGCCTCCTACATTCACACTGAAGTTTTGAGTCGCTATTTAATATATTCGCCTTAGATGTCCTTTCTTTTTCTGCACATCACTTGAAATTAGGAACTATTGATGGTAATTTTTTAATCGCTCAGAACTCGGTGTGGGTGCTGATAAGTGCAAGAAATCCATTACAACTAAGTGACTACAATGCTATGACTGACAGGGTGCCACCAGTTTTGACTTGCAAACACTTGAGTTGTCCTCTAATCCTGCTTTGAGAAAATCTACTTCAGCTTGAGTAAACTAGGGGATTTCTGCATTTGTGAATCACTACTATGTTATGTGTGTATGAGGTTTCATGGAAAGGTCTTTGGGGTGTGTGGCTTGACGTCCAAAGATGATGGGGGCGTCAGAGTGACTCTCCTCGGGATGGCGTTGAGAAGATGTGGCGTTATGTGATAATTTCATATTGACAAAGGATATTGTGTGCAGTGCCCTCCCCTTCTAACTTTTATCAACATCATTTCAACAATACAGCTTTAGGGAGCGATGCACAACATATTTACTGACGACAAGGCAGCTCTCTTCAAAGCAACGCCCGTCATTGTATGACAACAAGCAGCTGAGGAGATGGAAGAAAACCTCTTCAGGTTTGTCTCCATACTTTCCTGTTTCTTTAGTGCTATATGCTGGATCACTAATTTTCAGTAATCAAGACAGAACTAAGTGGCATATTTACTGGAAAGTGCCACAATGCGGCTCTGCACCAAAAATGGCAGTGCCACACTCCATCAATTTAGAATCGCAGGGATGCACCACATTTGCAATACGGCACACTCCTGTGTTTCCCCTACTGCTAGTGCTAAATTTGGCTGCCAGCGCCAACTCAGCCATCCTTGCACCATGGTGTAAAGGTGTATGCATTGAATGGAATTATTGTTTATGTTCGGTAAGGTATCTCTTCTAGCACCGAAACAATGTACAATGGTGATTTGGAACCTCTATGTGTGTTGCAGAATGCAGCACACAGAAGTAGCAAATTGTCATTATTGAATGAATGTTTATGAGCAGGAAGGGACACCTTCCTGCACATAAACAATCATTTATTGTGTTTTGCTCTTTCTATGTGTGCTGCAGAATGCAACACACATAGGAAAACATAGGAAAAGCAAAAAAAAGAATAAATAAAAGTATTTCTTCTAGTTGCACCATGTTAGTTTTTGTTGTTGCATCAGATTTACTATTCCTTGTAAATCAGGGGCAATGGTTGTTGCGGTGAAATGCCCACAGAAACACTCAGTGCATGACCATCTGCCATGTTGGAGGGGCCATTATGTACAAGGCGGCATTAAGTCACAAAAAGTGTCTTAGTGCCGCTTTGTAAATATGGCGTAGTGCACAGCACCACCAGAGCATCACAAAAAGAAAAGTGATGCTCTGCTGATGCTAGGGGTGTGTAAATATGCCCCTAGAAGTTTTAACTCCTGCTTGAGCATGTTGGAGTGTAGCTTTTGTAACCAAAAAATTAACATGAAATGTTTGCGTAACAATGCTGCATAGAAAATGTATTAATGTGCTTTACTAAACGTGTGTTCGAAATGTGCCCACGGGGAGTGGCCACCAATTTATACGATGATTAATGAAATTGACTAATGATGAATTATTACTGTACTAATGTATGATTTTGTACTAGTATTAAGGATTATATGTTAAAGGTATGCTAATTAATCACTAGGCCTTAGTTAGCATGAGTCGGGGACTAGCTGCCCGGTTTCATATTAAATTTGTTTTTCTAACGTGCAGTGTGCTGACTTGCTGAAGGACATGAAATCGTACTTTTCCAGAAGTTAGAGAATGTATGTAACCGTAGTAAATCCGCTCTCATGAGAATCGACTTGCTCAAGGAGACATTTTTGCCAAATGCAACAGTGTAGACTTGCAACAGGTACAAGGTCGCCTAAACTGGTTTAGACAATGGAGCTACAGACTGAGCCTGAGAAACTAAACGTTTTCACCTGACATTCTACCCGGTGGGGACGTCAATCACACGAGCCAATAAACTACGTGAGAACTGTTATGGGGTGACAATCTTAATGAGGTAACCAGTGGATTATTGGATGGAGATAATGGTGCACCAAAACTTATCCAATTGGAAATTAGGGGACTGTACATCAAATTTGGTATAACTGTATGACACGAGGAGAAAAGAGTGTTCCGATGAAGCCATTCATGCCGTTACCTAGACATTCTGTTACTCTGCTTAAATACTTTGCTGTTTGATTCTTTGAATCATTCTTACCCTACTTTGCTTAGCTCGTTCTATACTTTTCCACCTTTTGAGGGAAGTTGCCCGTCTTGCTGAACTTTGCTGAGTTTCCTGGGTGATGGCAAATCAACTGATGTCCTGAAGACGAAGACTGAATCTGTATGCTGACCCATTCCGGAGGGTAACTATATAATGATGAAATTGAAATTGTCTGTTTGCCTTTTCTTCTAGGTACCAACTGCTTCTTTTGACAGAGACCATAGTTAGATGTTTTCTAAATTGGTGTTGCTAAATTGTTTTGCATGAAGCACAAAATACTAATGCTAATTCGAGGGTAGTTAAGGGAGTTCACTGAATGACGCAAATAGACAAATGACTGAACCTATGCTTTGTTGAATAATGCGCTAATGATATACTCTGCTAAAGTTAATCCATGTTGACGTCATGCTATGTTCTAATGTTCATGATCTGTGCTTTGATGAAGTCTTATTCAAGTTGCCATATTATGACATTGCTGATGATTTTTTGGTATTGAGACTAATAAACTTACTGATAGAATTGTAACTAATAGGGAATAAATATCATAAACCTTGCTAATCTGGTGTGGTTATTCATGACTGAAAGGTCATGGTGTGTATAAGTTCTTCTTAAATGTCATTGATTAATATGATTGAGTTGCTAATTGTGATTATTTATGAGGTTATTGATCTATTGATTGATATGTTGAGCAGTAATCTCGTCCTAAGGAGACTTCAATCAGGGTCAAAAGATTCATCGGCCTAAAACGAGTCCCAGAGTGATTAAATTATCTAGATTGGGACGCATTAGCAAGCACACAATATATGTAACGTCACCCTATTGTTACACCGCTACCTGTTCAAATATTTCCCATCCCAATAAACAAAAAAAATTAAGGAGAGAACATACCAAAACCAAACTGTACCTTTTTCTTTTTTTTTTTGTAGCAGTCCTTCTTTTTTGTAATCATAATCCTATATATTTCACTTGAACTCTTTAACAGCTCGTATTTTTGTGCCTTACTCCTCAGACATTATCAAGCACCTTATCAACTTATTTGCATTCTATCGAGGAATTGCGTAACACGCCTATTTGTGCCAGCATGACTCATTTCATTACAATGCCATCCATTTTGTGAAGACAGGCCACTGTGGTGAAAGGAATGATTTGATTTTGGGCTTCTCCTTGAATTATTCTTTGCTTGCTAGGACACTTAACTCTGAAAGGCACGTATTGGAGCACCTCCTTTATCTCATTGTAAACTGACTACCTATTTTGTTGCAATGCCTAAAGCACAATAGTGAATGGGACTTTATTTTGTCTCATGCTGTGACTATTTGCAATATCTATGGTTTAGGAAAAGGACATAATAATAACATACCGTCACATGACCCGTTATTGCAGTTGTATTGGTATTGTTGGAATTCCTTGTTGCATACTTACAATGCTGTACATTTTCATGGAAGGAATCACACATGCGCTCTCCTACTTTTGGCATAAATAGCGATTTCCATTACTCTAGTGGGAAGACTGGAAAAAATCTCATTACTTCTGACGTGGCATCACACAAATTTCTATTTTCTCCCAGTTCTCAAAGATGGGAGATTCTTGGCTTCCCTACATAGGGGCAATCCCTCCTCAAATTCTGTTGTAGCTCCTTCATCTCTCACGACTGGGAAAGCATCCACCAAATGTCTTAAAAAGGATCTAACTTCCTGTACAAAATCTCTTCCTACTGTATCTTCTATTGGAAAAGCTTTGCGCTCTGCACCCATAAATGGAAGAGATCAATGTTATATTACAACATCTCAGTGACAGATAGTCACAAATGGAGGAAAGACTTCATCTGAGCAACATATTACACCTTTTCGACCTACTACTCTTAAAGTGAACATCCTTTCTTACTAAAATACTGAACATGCCAGAAGAAACTTCACTTAACATCCAGCGGGCTCACAGATTAGGCCATCAACCTGCTGTTGCTTCCACTTCTAGATGACCAAGAGGAATTATTCTCTATTTTCTGAAATATACTGACCTACTTAACATTGTTTCACTGGTCAAATCAATGAGACGTATTTCATGGTCAGATAATGTTCTGTATTTTTCCCAAGATTATGCCAGAACTACTGCAAACAGACATGGAGACTTCCTTGGTATGCGACTAGCACTTTATTCTCTTGGAGATCAATTTGGTTTGTTTCATCCTTGCCTGTACAGCCACTTACAAAAATAAGACACTCACCTACGAGGATCCTGCCAGATTGAATAACTTTATCGACATCTGCAAGATAGAGAATATAGATACATCTGGAGCATGTACATTTTAATCTATTTAACTTCAAGTACTCACTTTCAGGAACTTACTTATTTAATTATGAGTTTCCCATGTTATTATGTTGATAGTTGGTTATAATGTTTTCTGTACTTTAGAACTATAATTAAAGGTATTGCTATACTAACTATATTTTCTACCCAACATGTATTGTCCTCCTATTTGTGCCTATTCTCGTTTTCTGTCTTAATTGCTGCAGTCCTCCTTGCACCCGTTCTCTTGGAGTTTGAGCATGTCATCTGTTCCATGTGGTCTCATCCCCCGACCCCCTGTCCTTTGTGGACATTTTTAGGTATGTTTTATTCTCTTTTTATTATCCTATTAGTATCCTTTTTCCTCTCCGATTCTGGACTTCACTTTTTCCTTACCACTTTTTTCTTTCCTCTTCTTACTCTTCATTCTTTTTTATCCTTTTCATTTTCTTTTCTCTATTTGTTTTTAAGTTTTTACTAATGCACTTGTTGTCACACAGATAGTATCTAATTCCTTGTGTGATATGTCTGTTCTAACCTTATCCCTTGTAATGTTTTCATGTCTTTGTAAATTGTCTTTTGGAGTGTCAGAGGTTTAAATTTCCCAAGTAAGAGACAACATGTTTTGACACATTTATCAAACTTAGGGTTGGTGTAGCACTCATTCAGGAATCACATCTCACAGAAGGTGAGACCCTGAAACTGAGGAGAGGATGGATGGGTGAAGTTTTCTTCTCACTGGTAGATGGTAGTAGAAAATGAGTTATAACCCTATGTCATAAGTCACTTTGTACTCAATTGATATCCCAAGAATCTGATGATAATGGTTAATGGTTATTTACTAAGTTATTAATTGATAAAGTTCCAGTTTCTCTGTTTAATGTTTATGATCCCACAACTACTGATTGCCAGTTTTGGTCATACCTTGCCCAACAATTCATGTAATATTCAGATGACAACTTTATTTTTGCAGGTGATTTCAATCAAAGTGATGATCTATTTATTGATCGAAACTCTACAGACACATATACACTGAGTAAAGCTCAAAAATATTTTGTCCAAGCCCTCAAGCAGAGAAATCTAACAGCTGCATGGAGGCTTTGTATACCCACTTTATGAGAGGATACATATTTTCCCCAACTCATCACATTCAATCAAGAATAGACCATATTTTTATATCACATAGTATGTCCCGAAACTTATACTCTGCAGATATAGGCCCTCTCCTAATAACCAACCATGCCCCTGTCTCCATTCAGCTACACATTCTCCCTAAATCAAGCCTACCAAGATGCTGGTATTTCAACAATTCACTTCTTTTAGATACTGAGAATGCCCAGAGTGCACCACTGGATTCAAGATAGCTTGGCTAATGAGGAATTGTACCCCAAAACTGGTCCCAGCATGCTTGTTTGCGGTCCAGGGATGACATGACTTGGCAGTTTGGGCTAGACTCTTCCCATGGGGAACAGGGTCAAGACTGATTTGCATATGGCTGGGTCCTAACTGGTGTGGCGTGGTGGGCAAAAAATGATGGATTAAACCCAGATCTTTGTGACTGGGGTGAATATTTGCCTTGTTCAGCATTGCATCCATCATCTGTTCTTTTTGCTTCTGTCACCCTAGGAGGGAAGGGTATGCCCAAACGTGGGGACTGTGCTCACTACCATCACTGAATTCAATCTAGCTTGGCTGATGAGGGGTGATACCCCAAATCGGTCCAAGGAGGCTTGTTTCTGGACCAAGGAGGAACTGGCTTGACATTTCTGGCTGGATTGTTCCCCTGGGAAAAAGGGTCAAGATTAATTTGCGGAATGCTGGGTCCAAACTGGGGTGGTGTAGTGGGCCAAAATATTAGATTAAACCCAGATCTTTGTGACTAGGGGTGAATGTTTACATTGTTCAGCATTCCATCCATCAACTGTTCGTTTTGCTTTTGTCGCGCTAATTGTGAAGGGTGTGCCCATATGTGGGCACTGTGCTCACCTCGTCACTGGATTCAAGTTAGCCTGGCTGATGAGGGGTGATACCCCAAAACTGGTTGTAGGATGCTTGCTTCTGGTCTAGGGAGGATCTTGCTGGGCAGTTTGGGCTGGACTGTTCTCATATGGAACAGGGTCAAGACTGATTTGCATATGGCTGGGTCCAAACTCAGGTGGTGGGGAAAAAAAACTATGGATTAACCCATTTCTTTGTGACTGTGGGGGGTGAATGTTTGCATTGTTCAGCATTCCGTTCATCATCTGTTCTTTTTGTTTTTGTTTCCCTAAGTGGGAAGGGTATGCCCAGATGTGGGTCCCATGCTCACTGCACCACTGGATTTAAGCTAGCCTGGTGAATGAGGGATGGTACCATGAAACCGGTCTCAGAATGCTTGTTTCCAGGCCAGGGGGACCTGGCTTGGCAGTTCGGCTGGACTGTGCCTCTGGTGATCAGGGTCAAGACTGATTTGCATATGGCTGGTTCCAAACTGAGTTGGCGTGGTGAGCAAAAATCAGTGGATTAAACCCAGATCTTTGGGACTGGGGGTGAATGTTTGCCTTGTTCAGTATTCAATCCATCATGTGTTCTTTTTGCCTTTGGACATGTTCATTAGAGCGCGCTGATTTAATGCATTTACTTTCTACTCGTCCCATTGCTCATCCTTTCTTGATACAAGTTTGGACTCAGATCAACTAATTTTTTAACCCCTTTCAATTACTAAGATTTTCTTAAGCAGTTAATCTGATGATTGGGTCACGCTCATTTGATATATTATTATTAGACTTACTACTATCAGTTGCATTTCAACAAATCGCCAAGACCTAAATAAATTACCTTTTCTTTCTAAGGATGGTGATAGGCTGTGTGCCATAATCATAAACTAGATTGAGCAGACATGCACCATGTCTCACTTGTTTTGAGACATTTAATTTTATGGACTCCCATTACTAATTTTTTGGATGAGCATGCAAAACGAACCTTTACACGTACACCAGCTTAACAAGAAGTTCTTCTATCTCCTTTACTTCCCTTTTTCTGACAATAGCAATGCCTTTTCTTGTTTAGTATTCTTTTTATACAATGTACTAAATATTTCTATATACCCACTAGCCTGTTCATATTCTAAACCATGTAAACCCCCCTTTCTGAATATTGTATTCTTTTTCGTATTTTCAGTTGTATACTTAATTTACAGCATAATGCATTATCGACTGGTGATTCAGTTTATGTTAATGGGAAAGAATGAATTATTAATTTATTACAATTGTTTCCAATGCACAAATCTTTAGAATGCTAATACACCATTGAACAATACATTTCTAAAAACATTTTCAAGATATCAAAAAAATATAAGTGGAAAAAGAATGAAACAAAAAAAAAGTAAAAACATGACATCCTGCCAACCTAGCATGCTGAGCTGTGCAAAGACCTGTGATAGAGAAATGTTTTCAGTTTGTTAGAGTTGGTTTTCATTTAATGAAAATGTGTGATAACACTATGAACATTCTTTTACTAAATTGAAAACATTGCACCTGTTATCAAGCCTAACTTCCATATTGAATTTCGATGCATGACGTGTGTTTTCATTTTTCTGTTCACCACACATAACTAAAATGTGCACAATGTAATGCTCTGTATTGACATGCTGTTCTCAAAGAACTGCAGATGAATCTTTTTCCCACATTCAAATCTCTTCCTGTCTGCATCCTATTAGCTTTTTTATTTATGAAAAAATCATTATTTTGTGTTACTAGACTTGAACTGCCACATCTGTTGAAAATAGGTCAGAATTAATATTCATTTAGGGCCAGATGTATCAAAGCTTTTTGCATTCGCAAATGGTGCGAATGCCCGTTTGCGAATGCAAAAAGCCCTTTCAGAATGTATCAAAGGCATTCTGAATGCAATTTTAAGGAATCGCTAAAATAGCGATTCCTTAAAATTGGGACCTTGTTTAGAGAGTGGCATGTGTGCACCTTACATGTTGTTAAAAATTGTTTTGGGGTGCAGCAGAGGGGGCCTTAGGCCCCCAGCACCCTAGACTTTGCATTTCCCAAAATTGCGAATTCCAGTTAGGAATTCACAATTTGGGACATGCAAAATATTCGCAAATATGGCCCGACAGGCCCATAGATGCGAATGGGGGCTGGTATCACAATTTGCGATTCGGTAACAGCATTTGAGAATTTTAAGAAATCTCTATTACTGAATCGCAAATATGATACATTGCATTTTGTGAATCAGAAATAGTGATTTCTTAAAAATCGCTATTTCCAATTCGCAAAAGGCTTTTTTCATACATCTGGCCCTAAGAGAATAGTGGTAGGATGGTGACAATGGATGACGGTGTATAATTCTGTATCGTGACTCATTGCTTTGGACTTTGGATTGTGAACCTTGAAGTAATTTAAAAAACCTTCATGGTTTACATTTTACTACTGACTCTAAACAATGTATTTCTTTCAGAAGCTAATTTCATTTGCTTTTGGTTGTCATTTAGGGAAACACTGCCTCATACGTGCTTGAGGTTCAATATCAACCAGCACCAGAAGTGATGAAGAGTGGCTCCATGTATGCTTTTCTGCATACATTTAGCCACACTTTGCCACTCCTGAGCTAATTCTAGTTCCAAATAATGGTGACAAGTATCCATTGCATAAAGAGGGATGCAGTCTGTCTCACATGGATTGACAATTTTAGACCATTTAGAAACTATGGCCCACATTATCACATTGGCGGTCTGTCATGAAGACCGCCGTGCTTGCGGCAACCAACGGACCACAGTGGTTGCAGCAATTCACCCTCCCAATTATGACACATAAAAACTAAAACGCCAAAACACAGCCACAAAACTGACACCGCCAGGCCGAACGACGGCCGCAGAGATGCCGAGCCATCACCCACATCACCATAGCAGAACAAGATCGCACCCCCTAATATGAGCCACAAATAAGCACAACGGACATAGCCCGGCGGTAATCCATTGGCAGTTGGGACCGCGGAAGCCAAGATGGAACCTCCACTGCAACACAACACCACATAGGCCAATTCGAATACCCCACACCTGAAACACATACACACTCCCCCCATTAAACACACACGCACAACCCACGACCCCTTGCCATGACAAATAACTGACAGACATTGCACATCCACGCTGAAGTCCGCACTGCACACAGACATCACAGGCACCTGCACACCTCTCATGCATCACACTTCACTTAAATATTTAATACTCACACACACATTAGACTCATCATGTCCCACAAAAGAACCCCTGTTTCACTGATGGTGAATTAAGGACCATGGTGGACGAAATCATCAGGGTAGACCCACAGCTAATCGGGGCATGAGTCCAGTAAATGTCAATGGCAAAGAAGATGGAGCTATGGTGGAGGATCATCGACAAGGTGAACTCAGTTGGAAGCTACTCACGCACAAAGAACGACGTACGCAAGAGGTAAAATGACATGAGGGGGAAAGTCCGCTCCATGGCGTCCAGACACCAAATCACCATTATTAAAACTAGCGGTGGGCCCTCACCACCTCCCCTGGAGCTCACACCATGGGAGGAGAAGTTCTTGGCGATCCTGCACCCTGAGGGTCTCAATGGAATCCCGGAGGACTAGAAGCTGGTAAGTCACCTATAGTCCCATCATATGAAGCACATGTGTAAAGCATGCATCCCCAACCCCTGCATTTCCACCTCTCCCCACTAACACCAATCCCAAAGTCCACACTCCCAAATGCACCCAATGCGTGTGCAACATGAAGCACTACGACTCCCACAATGCATCACCATGTAGCCACCTAACAATGCACATTTCTCTTGCACAACTACACCTGAGTCCTGAAGCATGACACATAGCACTCACCCGGCGCCCATGTCAAGTATATCAGGTAGATGCAAATAACAGTCCCTATCATCAACAGGTGCCACTGAGAATGTCGTCAGACAACCAGTGCTACTTATAGCCAGTCCCCAACCTGATGAAGACCCAAGTGATGACAGCGACACAGGATGTCTGGAACTGGAAGACCTACCTGGCCCATCTGGGCTCTTTGGGCAGTCCACCTCCACCAGCCTCACCCAGGACACCATGGAGCTCCCCACAACCTCTGCCATCACAACATCTGTCATTCAACGCCCCCACACCAGTGTCTCAAGGCCATGTCAATCCACAGTGTGCCCACCTGTACAGGGACCTGAGTCAGCATCCACCACACAAGACAATGAAGGTCGTGGTGTAAGTGAGAGTGGTTACACATTGCCGGAAACATGGGTACATGGGGTAGGGCCAGTGCGAGTGTACCTAGGGGGTCACAGGGCAGGACAACCTAGAGAGCCACCTGCCCATGAGGCCATAGCACAAGTCCTGGGAGCATACAACCTATCCCAGGACAAGATGGGCCAGTTAGTAGATATGTTGGGGGAATACCTAAGCCAGCAGAGGGAGTGCAACCAGGAGGCCATGCAGGAGTGGCATGCCCTCAATGTCTCCATGGCCTCCATGAAAGGCTTGATGCAGGAGCTCGTCTCAGTCCTGTGTGAGTCCTTCACCCGCCACCAAGCCCCTTCTACTAGCTAACCTACTGACCAGCCCACTACATCTGCTGCAGCTAGTGGGATGATGGTCATGCCTGAGGACTCACAAGCCACCACTGAGCCATCCCCTGTTGCTGAGCAACCCCCACGCAAACATTGTCGCAGACCCAGACATCCTGCAGGGATGGAAGCCAAGTCCAACCACACTGCCAGAAAATTAGCCTTTCAATAACTGTCTCCCTTGTCTGCCATTGAGACTCCTTGTTGACTTCCTACTGTCATAGTCCCATTTCCAAATGCCACATATATACTGGACCTGTGCTACCAATTGCTGGGCCTTACAGACTGATGGAATTGATTACCATGGTCGCACTTCTTTGCACCTTATCCACCCTTTGGTGTACACAATATATGCACATAGACACACGTTTTGGTGTAATGTGTTTACTCATTGTAAAAGTGCAACAAATGTGTGACATGTCACAGAAATTGTTCCTAAAACACATTGTAGATGTGTATGTATCATGCTGTCATTCAGCTTCCTGAAGCACAGTCAGTGTCCACACAACCATGGGCCCTCAGGTAGCAGACTGGGAAGAGTGGTTATACATCATCCATAGTACATCTGCAATTGATAGCAGAGAATGTTCGATACACATTATGTTCACTTTTGCCAACAGTATGTACCAGCACATCATGATGGTAAACAATCCACAATGTGGGTCCACACACTGATATACAATCCAAAGCTATTGCACACATGACCACAACCCTGTTCAGGTACGATTTTACTAGTTAATCATTGCATCTAACAGCAATCACCTGAGTAATAGACACTCATTGTAGAAGTATCACACAGCTCACACCCTTGGATGCCAATTATTGACAGCACTTGAAGTCACAAGAAGCTGTAAACTATGCCACTGAAAATGTCATTCCAGAATGGAGAAGTCAGAAATGTGTGGAGAAGTATATAGGATGTCATCTATATGTGACCCAGACAGATGGACTAGCTAACATCACAGTGTCACTGTAGACCTACTTGTCAGACCACTCCTGTATACACTCATCTGAAACCCAAATGGGGTCAACACCTACTGATATCATGCATGGATAATGAAGTATACAAAATCTGTACACCAACATGTGACATGTCAAACGTAGAGGAGTACCTACCAGAAGCTTATCTGACGTACTGCTGGATGAGATCTGTCCTTGTGCCTACATCTTCCTCATCCCCATCTTCGTCACTCATGTTTCCTCCCTCCTCTACCACCGAATTGTCCCCAACTCCTATCTCCTCATCCAATCGGATGTTCCTCCCTAGTGCCAGATTTTGGAGCATGCAGCAGGCAACCACATTCTGGTGCACCTTCTGTGGTGAGGACTGCAGGTAACCCCCAGAGATGTGCCGACATCTGAACCTTGCCTTCAAGAAACCAAATGTCCTTTTGACCAACCTTCTTGTCCTCCCATGAGCCTCATTGTACTGTTTCTCTCCCCTGGTCCTTGGATTCCTCATCGGTGTCAGTAGCCAGGAGATATTGGGATAACCTGAATCACCTGTGGATAAGATAAGCCAACATTTACATTCTACAATGTCACATACAGACTGAGTAGTAAGGCTGGGGTAACAGTGACGAGATACACACTCATCATACTCACCGATGAGGTAGGCCCTCACTCTTTGTAATGGTGCCATCAACCATGGGACACTGCTATTCCTGAGCATGTACAGATCATGGACAGGCCCTGGAAACCTTACAGTTACCTGAGAGATGTACTGGTCAGCTAAGCAAACCATCTTCACATTCAAGGAGTGAAATCCCTTACAGTTCCTGTATACTTGCTCATCAGCCCTGGGTGGTATTAATGCACTATGTGTGACATCTATGGCCCCAATCACATTAGGTATGTGTCCTAGTGCATAGAAATCAGCCTTCACACTGGGCATATCTGCAGGTTTGGGAATTTGAATGTAGCTGTCCATATATTTGACTGGGCGGACCAGACTTTCCCCAACACATTGATGAACATAGGTTGAGACATGCCTGTTGCCATTCCCACTATCCCCTGGAAAGAGCCAGTGACCAAGAAATGGAGGGCGGAGACCACCTTCACAGTTGGAGGAATGGCTGTAGGTTGTCGAATGGCTGGCAGCAGATCAGACTCCAACTGGGTACACAGCTCCCTTATTGTAGCACGGTTCAGTCAATAGTGGGAGATGATGTGGTGTTCTTTCATTTTTGCCAAGTCAACCAGGGGGCCGTTACACAGGTGCACACCTTACCCTCCACAATGGTCAGCATCTGCACATAGCATACAACACAAGTATGTCAACTATTACCATTCATGCATCTACTGCAGGGTGACAAATGGTAAATCAACATCACATATGCTGCCACTTGTTGCATGCAAGCAGACTTCAATATGTTGAGACTTTGTAATTCCCATATCAGTTGCACAGACATCTGGGAGTTACAATGGATGACAATAGTGAGATGCTTGTCTGTCACTGCTACTCTACAGTCACCATCAAAACGTAAGAGCATTCTCACAATGCCATGTTGTCATGACCAGAATATGTGCACACTCCAAGTTCATGCTGCCTAATTGTACTTAAAACTGTCCGAGGGGTTAAATCATCACACGTCCACATTGGAAATTAGTAGTGACTTCATTAATACATTTACTCAATACAGTTGGATTGCGAAATGGCTGCTGCCTGTCCTGCATGCAGGGGACAGATGTCAGTGAGCTCAATCTGCCGGCTTATGCCATCATGGCTGTAGGTGGTCAGAACCTCTGTGTAACTCCTCATTGGTTAACATTGATGTCTGTGACATACAGGGACCAATGATGACTACCACCAGCGGTGACGTCCACTGCGGCCGTGCCTGCCATTTTCTACAGTGTATCTCACTTGACTCCTAACTCTCCAGCCATTAAGACCTTCACTCAGTATTCTGCTTTGTTGTGTACCTGGGAGCCACGATGGTCCTGTTACCGGGTATAGGGCTCTAAACCAAATAAGTACACTGTTCCAAACAAAGTGAACACAGGGGACTAGAAAGGACTGCAGTGAAATTGTTGTAGGAGTGCCCTCAAGCATCACATTAGGATGTCAAGCATCATCATTGGGCTAACCCCTCGCCAGACTGGCACTGCAATGTCTGACGGGCCTCCAACAGCAGGATGGAGGCTCTTCAACCAAGAAGATGATTAATCAAAGACTGCAGCCCATATTGACAGGGGAAATGAAGGAGAGACAAGAATCTAAAATTAGCTCTAATCCTCTTAATAATTTTAATAATTTCAATAGGGATTAGGCCAAGGTTAAAAACACAACTCGGAGTATACAGGAAAACGATGTTACCAATACTCCTTCAGAGCTAGAGAGGAGGCAAGTAGTTTGCTCCTAACATATGGTCGACATGTTTCGCGCCCTCACGGTCACACACGGATCCACTGGCGCTTCATCAGGACCGCTATCATTTTACTTCTCCTTGTAAAAACAAGACAATAAATGCTGGGAGGTCACTTACAGTCTGCCGATCTATTGTGAATGTCAGTCAAATGATAGGTCGCCCTGTGTCAAAAACAAAGAGACAAAATCAGAAAAAAGACAAATCTATATATGTCTAAATGACGAGACATTCATTATTGTCACAGTCAAATGGGAGCCGCACGCATGTTAATACTTGTCGTGTACTCACAAAAACAAGGTACTCAGGTAAAGAAGAAAAAGAAAACAGAAGACATTGCTTACCATCCCATGAAGGTAACGGGCATCATAGGGACGCGTAAACCTCTTACCCAAGGAGAGTATTCTACATTTGGAACAAAGAATTAGCAATGAAAAGGTATTTGCATATATACGAAGCCACAAACTTTTTCGCACATAGTTTATGTGAGTCGTCCATTCAAGATGTCTAGAAACATATGCTTGTCATAACTCAATGGACTTTGTACATGTATTGATAATCAGAGTCAGTCAAAAAGACTGCAAGACTTAGCTAAAAGTAAAAGTCAGTCGTAGCTGTTCAAATGTTTTATATTCGTCTGTCACAAGTAAATAGAATAGCTACACAGTCATAAGAAACAGCCTTTGCAAATTTGAGCCATTAATGGTTGTGAAGACTAATGTGTAAAAACAGACCGTGGTCATCATTCAGTAGGGCTCAATGAACCACATAGTGTTGTTAACTGAGCCGGTTGTTATTAGTTGAACAAGTCGGCAACCATTAGCTCCCCAGATATTTAATACAAAATAATTCTTGGCGTGTGGTACACGGTCCCTTATTAGTACTATTTAGCCTCCATATGGTGTGTACTCGATTACTGCCGCTATTGTTATTAGATTGTAGTCATGTCCTGCCCTCTTGTAAGATACAAAAACACATCTTAAGTACGAAAGCCCGTTACCCTGGTAGATAGAGCTATCGCACTGTGTAATCTCCGTGGATCAGATTACAACCCTGGCTATGAGCCGGCTCGTGCAGGATCGACTTGGACTCATTTTCGAATGGATGAGAAAAGAAGTTTCTATATAAGCGTCTCAGAACGCATGTACCTACTTGCACTTCTCCCCGAGGTCCGTCTTGAACCTGCCCGAGGTCGCGTTCCTGAAAAACAAACGCGGCGCACGTCCGAATCGTTTATATGAAGATCAAAGGAGTCTTCCGAGGAAATTGACCTGTGACGTCAACTCTCCAGTCACAGGAGACTCGAAACTGAAAAAGGAATCGTCCAAGGCTAATCGTTGGTAAAAGCGGCGGCCATATTGGATGTACAAACTACATATATGGAGATAAGCATAATCAAAAGCTTAAAGGCTCCGGTGGTCAACTCCGATGTGTAAACCCATTCGTGTTTGTGGAGGGGATCGCTTACTATCTTACCAAAGTGTCTACCCCAAATCTATATACCCGGTGGTAGAGCCACCACAATATTGTATTCGTGTCGAACTCACATGGGGAAGATATCAAGGTCCTCTACCTTACAAGTCGTGGACTCGTGGTACTTGAATAGTTTAATGAGAGAGGGTCCACCAGGGGATTTCGTCATTTAGGCCCTCGATGGCTGTTTTTAATCTGAAGACCCAACGCTGTTCAATCCTAAACAGGGATTTAGGGTCATCTGCTTTGTATTTTGGTGCTTGTATGACTGTCCACGTGAGATCATTAGGACTGTGTTTGGCAGCTAAAAAATGTGCACTCAGTTTAGTTGTTATCCGTAGACATCTGATATTGCTGCGGTGTTCGTTTATTCGTAGTTTCACTGGTCTGGTTGTCATGCCTACATACTGTAAGTCACACGGGCAAGTTATCAGGTAAATGCAATGTCGCGTGTTACAATTAGTATGATTTCTTAAGTGCCAAGTCCCAAAATGTTTAAGAACTAGGCTGTTTGCATGTTTAGTTAAGGAACAAACATTGCAAGAACCACACGGATAGTGACCGGTGACTGGAGGAAGATTCCAAAGTGTGGATTGAACTTCACCGACTTCCTGTCTATGTGGTCGGGTGTGGATAACTAGATCCCTGATATTAGTGGATCTCTTGAATGCAAATAAGGGTTTTGAAATCTGCGTACCCCCACTAAGTAGGATTTGCCACCTCTTGTTGATTAATCTTTTAACCGTATTGGACATAGGAGTGTACGTAGTTACACACGTAAATCGTGCTTGCTCTTCCCTCACTACTGGTGCTAGGAGGGCTTCTCTGTGATTGTTACGGGCTCTCTTATAAGCAGGATTGATCACCTTTAATGGATATAGCCGAGATTGGAGTTTCCTTCGAAGTTCTCGTGCCTGGTTGTCAAACAGCAATTTTGAAGAGCAGTTTCTGCGTAATCTTAAGAATTGACCAAAAGGTAGATTATCGCGTAGAGCTTTTGGATGGTAACTGTCATATCGCAATAAGCTATTCCGATCTGTAGTCTTGTGATACGTGTCTGTCACTAATTTCCCATCCACGATGTGGATCAGAAGATCCAAAAATGATATATGGGTGGTTGAAACATGGGCTGTGAATCTCAAAAAGGGATCTAATGTGTTGATCCAGCTAGTGAACAGATCTACTGTCGCAAGAGATCCTTGCCATATGATAAGAATATCATCTATGTACCGTCGCCATAGTTTGATATGCTTAAAGAAAGGACATGTTGCTGCCAAGATAAATTTCTTTTCAAATTGGTACATGTATAGACAAGCCAAGCTAGGGGCAAAAGTACTTCCCATGGATGTCCCTTGGATCTGATGGTAAAGGACATCCTCAAATTGAAAAAAACTCTGTGTCATTGCCAGCGATGCACAATGCATAACAAAGTGAACTGGCGTTGGTGAAGTCCAATGTTGCTGAAGAAGAGCGGATTCCACGACCTCCAAAGTGGCTGTCTGTGGAATATTGGTGTATAGGGATTCTACATCTAGTGTGATAAGGACTTCTACCCGGATAGTGGAATTGATGGTCTCTATAAGGTTGAGGACATCCTTGGTGTCCTTAAGATAAGTAGTGGAACTCTTTACTAGTGGTTGGAAGAAAGAGTCACAAAAAATCGATAATGGTTCCAAAATTGACCCAATTCCTGAGACTATGGGGCGGCCAGGAGGAGGAAGAATGCCTTTATGGATTTTCGGGAGGCAGTAAAAATATGGTGTTCTCGGATGGATACTTTCCAAGAATTCGGCTTCATTGGGAGAAATCCAGCTATTGCTTTTGGCTTCATGAACCAAACTCTTAATCTTGTGTTGTAACTTGTTAGTGGGGTCCTGGTTCAGAAGCGTGTAATGAGTTCTGTCATTTAAAAGGCGGAGACATTCCTGCCTGTAATCTAATGCATCCATAATAACTATTGCTCCTCCTTTATCCGCCGGTTTGATAACTATAGAGGAATCATTGGATAGACTCTTAAGTGCATTCCACTCAGAGGAGGGTAGATTGACAAACGGACGTCTAGGTACAGTTTGTTCAAGATCTGACAGGACTGCTTTTTCGAAGGCTAAAACCTCACATGGAAGAGAATGTGTGGGAGGCATAAAGGTAGATGGTTTCTTTAAGCCAGTGTCACAGCTACTAGAGGGTTCGGGTTGGTTTTTAAAGAAAAAATGTAAGCGAACCTTTCGAAAAAATTGAGACAACTCACAGTGAAGGCGGAAGGGGTCTTCAGAGGGGGTGGGAACAAAGCCTAGACCTCTATTTAGAACTCGCGATTCATCCCTGGATAGTTGTCTGTGGGACAAATTGACAACTAGGTCTTCTGTGGAGCGGTCTTGTTCTGGCTCCTCGTGATCATCTGGGGTTCTTCTCGACCCCAGTGAACTCTTCTCCCTCTTCCTCTCCTTCTGCCTCTTCCTCTGCCCGGACCTCGGCCTAAAAAAGGCCCATAAGGTGGCATCGGGCGGGGTTGAAAAAAAGGATAAGGAGGTTGCCAGTAAAGTTGTTGGTTATGGGCATACTGGGGGAAGTTGTAGTAAGGTTGAGGAGTACTCTCATCAGTGCTCCATCCATCTGAGGAGGAGCTACTGCTATAGTTACGAGATTTTCTGTTGGAATAGGAGGAGTCGTCTGATGACCGTGATTGTGTGTCGGTCTCATAATCCTCTTTGATATATGAGTAGATTTTCTCCCTGTCAAATTTATTAATATCTTTTTGTAGTTTGGAGATTTTTTGTTGTGTCAGGAACTCTTTGGTTTCATTGAGTTCCGTGTTAATCTCCAGGAGACGACTCTTGAAGGCTGCTATCGTAACTGTCGTTTTGATCGAGCTTTCCATGCAATTAATTAGGATAGCAATGGACTCGGCTAGTCTCTTTGAGGTGTTAATAATCAATACTAGCCAGTCACGGGTGCATTTCCATGCTATCTGTGCCCAGTCTTTCCTGAAAGCCAGGTCCTGCAGGAAAATTCTTGGTACATTGGAGACAAGAAGACCGCTGGGCGCGATATTCGCTCTTAGGTATTCGGTCATGATTGTCCCATGCATGATAGTCTTAATTAAATCACGTTTCAGGGAGGAAAGCTTGTCCCAGTCTTCTTTAAGGCTACCTGAAGGGGCTGCACCATCGTTAGAAAGTATGGATGGTGTTTGTAAAATTGCAGAAACGACATCATCGTCGAAACTGAGACCCTGGAAATTATCCATGGTCTTATCTATCACTAAATTGGTCCCACAGCAAAACTGCTGTTCCACGACTTGTAAGGTAGAGGACCTTGATATCTTCCCCATGTGAGTTCGACACGAATACAATATTGTGGTGGCTCTACCACCGGGTATATAGATTTGGGGTAGACACTTTGGTAAGATAGTAAGCGATCCCCTCCACAAACACGAATGGGTTTACACATCGGAGTTGACCACCGGAGCCTTTAAGCTTTTGATTATGCTTATCTCCATATATGTAGTTTGTACATCCAATATGGCCGCCGCTTTTACCAACGATTAGCCTTGGACGATTCCTTTTTCAGTTTCGAGTCTCCTGTGACTGGAGAGTTGACGTCACAGGTCAATTTCCTCGGAAGACTCCTTTGATCTTCATATAAACGATTCGGACGTGCGCCGCGTTTGTTTTTCAGGAACGCGACCTCGGGCAGGTTCAAGACGGACCTCGGGGAGAAGTGCAAGTAGGTACATGCGTTCTGAGACGCTTATATAGAAACTTCTTTTCTCATCCATTCGAAAATGAGTCCAAGTCGATCCTGCACGAGCCGGCTCATAGCCAGGGTTGTAATCTGATCCACGGAGATTACACAGTGCGATAGCTCTATCTACCAGGGTAACGGGCTTTCGTACTTAAGACGTGTTTTTGTATCTTACAAGAGGGCAGGACATGACTACAATCTAATAACAATAGCGGCAGTAATCGAGTACACACCATATGGAGGCTAAATAGTCCTAATAAGGGACCGTGTACCACACGCCAAGAATTATTTTGTATTAAATATCTGGGGAGCTAATGGTTGCCGACTTGTTCAACTAATAACAACCGGCTCAGTTAACAACACTATGTGGTTCATTGAGCCCTACTGAATGATGACCACGGTCTGTTTTTACACATTAGTCTTCACAACCATTAATGGCTCAAATTTGCAAAGGCTGTTTCTTATGACTGTGTAGCTATTCTATTTACTTGTGACAGACGAATATAAAACATTTGAACAGCTACGACTGACTTTTACTTTTAGCTAAGTCTTGCAGTCTTTTTGACTGACTCTGATTATCAATACATGTACAAAGTCCATTGAGTTATGACAAGCATATGTTTCTAGACATCTTGAATGGACGACTCACATAAACTATGTGCGAAAAAGTTTGTGGCTTCGTATATATGCAAATACCTTTTCATTGCTAATTCTTTGTTCCAAATGTAGAATACTCTCCTTGGGTAAGAGGTTTACGCGTCCCTATGATGCCCGTTACCTTCATGGGATGGTAAGCAATGTCTTCTGTTTTCTTTTTCTTCTTTACCTGAGTACCTTGTTTTTGTGAGTACACGACAAGTATTAACATGCGTGCGGCTCCCATTTGACTGTGACAATAATGAATGTCTCGTCATTTAGAGATATATAGATTTGTCTTTTTTCTGATTTTGTCTCTTTGTTTTTGACACAGGGTGACCTATCATTTGACTGACATTCACAATAGATCGGCAGACTGTAAGTGACCTCCCAGCATTTATTGTCTTGTTTTTACAAGGAGAAGTAAAATGATAGCGGTCCTGATGAAGCGCCAGTGGATCCGTGTGTGACCGTGAGGGCGCGAAACATGTCGACCATATGTTAGGAGCAAACTACTTGCCTCCTCTCTAGCTCTGAAGGAGTATTGGTAACATCGTTTTCCTGTATACTCCGAGTTGTGTTTTTAACCTTGGCCTAATCCCTATTGAAATTATTAAAATTATTAAGAGGATTAGAGCTAATTTTAGATTCTTGTCTCTCCTTCATTTCCCCTGTCAATATGGGCTGCAGTCTTTGATTAATCATCTTCTTGGTTGAAGAGCCTCCATCCTGCTGTTGGAGGCCCGTCAGACATTGCAGTGCCAGTCTGGCGAGGGGTTAGCCCAATGATGATGCTTGACATCCTAATGTGATGCTTGAGGGCACTCCTACAACAATTTCACTGCAGTCCTTTCTAGTCCCCTGTGTTCACTTTGTTTGGAACAGTGTACTTATTTGGTTTAGAGGTTCATTAAGGGAGACAGTACACTGGACCATTAATCTCCCTGTCCCTCCTGTTTTTTGAAGTTATAGAACAGCAGTTTTGCTGTGGGACCAATTTAGTGATAGATAAGACCATGGATAATTTCCAGGGTCTCAGTTTCGACGATGATGTAGTTTCTGCAATTTTACAAACACCATCCATACTTTCTAACGATGGTGCAGCCCCTTCAGGTAGCCTTAAAGAAGACTGGGACAAGCTTTCCTCCCTGAAACGTGATTTAATTAAGACTATCATGCATGGGACAATCATGACCGAATACCTAAGAGCGAATATCGCGCCCAGCGGTCTTCTTGTCTCCAATGTACCAAGAATTTTCCTGCAGGACCTGGCTTTCAGGAAAGACTGGGCACAGATAGCATGGAAATGCACCCGTGACTGGCTAGTATTGATTATTAACACCTCAAAGAGACTAGCCGAGTCCATTGCTATCCAAATTAATTGCATGGAAAGCTCGATCAAAACGACAGTTACGATAGCAGCCTTCAAGAGTCGTCTCCTGGAGATTAACTCGGAACTCAATGAAACCAAAGAGTTCCTGACACAACAAAAAATCTCCAAACTACAAAAAGATATTAATAAATTTGACAGGGAGAAAATCTACCCATATATCAAAGAGGATTTTGAGACCGACACACAATCACGGTCATCAGACGACTCCTCCTATTCCAACAGAAAATCTCGTAACTATAGCAGTAGCTCCTCCTCAGATGGATGGAGCACTGATGAGAGTACTCCTCAACCTTACTACAACTTCCCCCAGTATGCCCATAACCAACAACTTTACTGGCAACCTCCTTATCCTTTTTTTCAACCCCGCCCGATGCCACCTTATGGGCCTTTTTTAGGCCGAGGTCCGGGCAGAGGAAGAGGCAGAAGGAGAGGAAGAGGGAGAAGAGTTCACTGGGGTCGAGAAGAACCCCAGATGATCACGAGGAGCCAGAACAAGACCGCTCCACAGAAGACCTAGTTGTCAATTTGTCCCACAGACAACTATCCAGGGATGAATCGCGAGTTCTAAATAGAGGTCTAGGCTTTGTTCCCACCCCCTCTGAAGACCCCTTCCGCCTTCACTGTGAGTTGTCTCAATTTTTTCGAAAGGTTCGCTTACATTTTTTCTTTAAAAACCAACCCGAACCCTCTAGTAGCTGTGACACTGGCTTAAAGAAACCATCTACCTTTATGCCTCCCACACATTCACTTCCGTGTGAGGTTTTAGCCTTCGAAAAAGCAGTCCTGTCAGATCTTGAACAAACTGTACCTAGACGTCCGTTTGTCAATCTACCCTCCTCTGAGTGGAATGCACTTAAGAGTCTATCCAATGATTCCTCTATAGTTATCAAACCGGCGGATAAAGGAGGAGCAATAGTTATTATGGATGCATTAGATTACAGGCAGGAATGTCTCCGCCTTTTAAATGACAGAACTCATTACACGCTTCTGAACCAGGACCCCACTAACAAGTTACAACACAAGATTAAGAGTTTGGTTCATGAAGCCAAAAGCAATAGCTGGATTTCTCCCAATGAGGCCGAATTCTTGGAAAGTATCCATCCGAGAACACCATATTTTTACTGCCTCCCGAAAATCCATAAAGGCATTCTTCCTCCTCCTGGCCGCCCCATAGTCTCAGGAATTGGGTCAATTTTGGAACCATTATCGATTTTTTGTGACTCTTTCTTCCAACCACTAGTAAAGAGTTCCACTACTTATCTTAAGGACACCAAGGATGTCCTCAACCTTATAGAGACCATCAATTCCACTATCCGGGTAGAAGTCCTTATCACACTAGATGTAGAATCCCTATACACCAATATTCCACAGACAGCCACTTTGGAGGTCGTGGAATCCGCTCTTCTTCAGCAACATTGGACTTCACCAACGCCAGTTCACTTTGTTATGCATTGTGCATCGCTGGCAATGACACAGAGTTTTTTTCAATTTGAGGATGTCCTTTACCATCAGATCCAAGGGAAATCCATGGGAAGTACTTTTGCCCCTAGCTTGGCTTGTCTATACATGTACCAATTTGAAAAGAAATTTATCTTGGCAGCAACATGTCCTTTCTTTAAGCATATCAAACTATGGCGACGGTACATAGATGATATTCTTATCATATGGCAAGGATCTCTTGCGACAGTAGATCTGTTCACTAGCTGGATCAACACATTAGATCCCTTTTTGAGATTCACAGCCCATGTTTCAACCACCCATATATCATTTTTGGATCTTCTGATCCACATCGTGGATGGGAAATTAGTGACAGACACGTATCACAAGACTACAGATCGGAATAGCTTATTGCGATATGACAGTTACCATCCAAAAGCTCTACGCGATAATCTACCTTTTGGTCAATTCTTAAGATTACGCAGAAACTGCTCTTCAAAATTGCTGTTTGACAACCAGGCACGAGAACTTCGAAGGAAACTCCAATCTCGGCTATATCCATTAAAGGTGATCAATCCTGCTTATAAGAGAGCCCGTAACAATCACAGAGAAGCCCTCCTAGCACCAGTAGTGAGGGAAGAGCAAGCACGAATTACGTGTGTAACTACGTACACTCCTATGTCCAATACGGTTAAAAGATTAATCAACAAGAGGTGGCAAATCCTACTTAGTGGGGGTACGCAGATTTCAAAACCCTTATTTGCATTCAAGAGATCCACTAATATCAGGGATCTAGTTATCCACACCCGACCACATAGACAGGAAGTCGGTGAAGTTCAATCCACACTTTGGAATCTTCCTCCAGTCACCGGTCACTATCCGTGTGGTTCTTACAATGTTTGTTCCTTAACTAAACATGCAAACAGCCTAGTTCTTAAACATTTTGGGACTTGGCACTTAAGAAATCATACTAATTGTAACACGCGACATTGCATTTACCTGATAACTTGCCCGTGTGACTTACAGTATGTAGGCATGACAACCAGACCAGTGAAACTACGAATAAACGAACACCGCAGCAATATCAGATGTCTACGGATAACAACTAAACTGAGTGCACATTTTTTAGCTGCCAAACACGGTCCTAATGATCTCACGTGGACAGTCATACAAGCACCAAAATACAAAGCAGATGACCCTAAATCCCTGTTTAGGATTGAACAGCGTTGGGTCTTCAGATTAAAAACAGCCATCGAGGGCCTAAATGACGAAATCCCCTGGTGGACCCTCTCTCATTAAACTATTCAAGTACCACGAGTCCACGACTTGTAAGGTAGAGGACCTTGATATCTTCCCCATGTGAGTTCGACACGAATACAATATTGTGGTGGCTCTACCACCGGGTATATAGATTTGGGGTAGACACTTTGGTAAGATAGTAAGCGATCCCCTCCACAAACACGAATGGGTTTACACATCGGAGTTGACCACCGGAGCCTTTAAGCTTTTGATTATGCTTATCTCCATATATGTAGTTTGTACATCCAATATGGCCGCCGCTTTTACCAACGATTAGCCTTGGACGATTCCTTTTTCAGTTTCGAGTCTCCTGTGACTGGAGAGTTGACGTCACAGGTCAATTTCCTCGGAAGACTCCTTTGATCTTCATATAAACGATTCGGACGTGCGCCGCGTTTGTTTTTCAGGAACGCGACCTCGGGCAGGTTCAAGACGGACCTCGGGGAGAAGTGCAAGTAGGTACATGCGTTCTGAGACGCTTATATAGAAACTTCTTTTCTCATCCATTCGAAAATGAGTCCAAGTCGATCCTGCACGAGCCGGCTCATAGCCAGGGTTGTAATCTGATCCATGGAGATTACACAGTGCGATAGCTCTATCTACCAGGGTAACGGGCTTTCGTACTTAAGACGTGTTTTTGTATCTTACAAGAGGGCAGGACATGACTACAATCTAATAACAATAGCGGCAGTAATCGAGTACACACCATATGGAGGCTAAATAGTACTAATAAGGGACCGTGTACCACACGCCAAGAATTATTTTGTATTAAATATCTGGGGAGCTAATGGTTGCCGACTTGTTCAACTAATAACAACCGGCTCAGTTAACAACACTATGTGGTTCATTGAGCCCTACTGAATGATGACCACGATCTGTTTTTACACATTAGTCTTCACAACCATTAATGGCTCAAATTTGCAAAGGCTGTTTCTTATGACTGTGTAGCTATTCTATTTACTTGTGACAGACGAATATAAAACATTTGAACAGCTACGACTGACTTTTACTTTTAGCTAAGTCTTGCAGTCTTTTTGACTGACTCTGATTATCAATACATGTACAAAGTCCATTGAGTTATGACAAGCATATGTTTCTAGACATCTTGAATGGACGACTCACATAAACTATGTGCGAAAAAGTTTGTGGCTTCGTATATATGCAAATACCTTTTCATTGCTAATTCTTTGTTCCAAATGTAGAATACTCTCCTTGGGTAAGAGGTTTACGCGTCCCTATGATGCCCGTTACCTTCATGGGATGGTAAGCAATGTCTTCTGTTTTCTTTTTCTTCTTTACCTGAGTACCTTGTTTTTGTGAGTACACGACAAGTATTAACATGCGTGCGGCTCCCATTTGACTGTGACAATAATGAATGTCTCGTCATTTAGACATATATAGATTTGTCTTTTTTCTGATTTTGTCTCTTTGTTTTTGACACAGGGCGACCTATCATTTGACTGACATTCACAATAGATCGGCAGACTGTAAGTGACCTCCCAGCATTTATTGTCTTGTTTTTACAAGGAGAAGTAAAATGATAGCGGTCCTGATGAAGCGCCAGTGGATCCGTGTGTGACCGTGAGGGCGCGAAACATGTCGACCATATGTTAGGAGCAAACTACTTGCCTCCTCTCTAGCTCTGAAGGAGTATTGGTAACATCGTTTTCCTGTATACTCCGAGTTGTGTTTTTAACCTTGGCCTAATCCCTATTGAAATTATTAAAATTATTAAGAGGATTAGAGCTAATTTTAGATTCTTGTCTCTCCTTCATTTCCCCTGTCAATATGGGCTGCAGTCTTTGATTAATCATCTTCTTGGTTGAAGAGCCTCCATCCTGCTGTTGGAGGCCCGTCAGACATTGCAGTGCCAGTCTGGCGAGGGGTTAGCCCAATGATGATGCTTGACATCCTAATGTGATGCTTGAGGGCACTCCTACAACAATTTCACTGCAGTCCTTTCTAGTCCCCTGTGTTCACTTTGTTTGGAACAGTGTACTTATTTGGTTTAGAGTTTCATTAAGGGAGACAGTACACTGGACCATTAATCTCCCTGTCCCTCCTGTTTTTTGACAGGGTATAGGGCACCCGCTTTTACCTCAGAAGAACTGGAGAAACTTGTGGAAGGGGTCCCACCCCTGTACACAAAGCTGTTTGGGGCTCCAGAACAGCAGGTAGGTTGCTTAATGGTTATGTGTGTTGCTACATGGGTATGTAAGTGTGTAATAGTACGAGTATGCAGAATGTTACAGTGGAGGGTGTACCTGTGGATATGACTGCTAGGAATGTTCTGGAAGTGTGAAGTCATTTACGATGCTGATTAGTATACTGTTGGTAGGCCTCTGAATGGCGTAGGTTGTTGTGCCTACATTAATTTGCCTTTCCTGCTGTGACTCCCATGCAGGTCAGCAGCCATCATAAGAAGGGGTTGTGGAAAGCCATCAGCAAGGAAAAACCTGGGCGTCCATAACCGGCCAAGCACCCACTGCAGGAAGCAGTGGGAGGACCAGGGACTCTGGGCCCGCAGAGGCCCAGTTGGGGATGGCCGCCCAACGAGAAGGGGTGCCCGTCGGATTCTGACCACCCTGATAGCCTGCATACTGGCAGTGGCCTACCTGGAGTTGGATGGGCGCTTGAGGTCAACACTGTAGCTACAAGGGGGTGAGTGTCAAAGTACATGTCCTGTACAGTTCGCAAAGGACTGGATGGGTGTGTTAGGCATGGTATCAGGGATGTAAACTGTAGCTATGACAGTTAATGTAGGTAGGATGCAGTTCTGCTGTGACAGGTGAGCATCTGAGCATCAGGTGGACATGGCATTTTTACAGTGCCAAATTTTTGGACTTCACATGAACATACAGGATCCTCAGTTGGTATCCAGACCTATCTATACATGTCCATAATGGGTGATACGGGTAGGTATGACAATGTAGAAATGTCACTCAGTGACAGGTTTCTCACTGTAATGGTCCTGTATTCAAGAGCTCTAACAGTGTAGAATAGTACCTGAGTGTAATTGTAGTGGTCGTGCATGCACAATGGGTATAGGAAGACCCCCATTGATGTTGTAGGGGGCGTATTCATGAATGTACATGGAGCCATGTTGTTGTGATGTACATACGTGCAATGTGGATTGGTATTGACCCTATGCTCCTATCTGTTCCACCCCCCTCCTTTTTGTACAACCCTATCCTTGTGTTATGTTAGGTTATGTTACTTCAATTTGTATAGCGCATAGCTTCCCGAAGGCCTCCCAGCACTTTAACAGAACCTGAAGTCAGAAGATGTGGGAAGTTAGTATAGCCATATTTTCAATAGCCGTCTGAAGCTAAGTTCCTAATCAGTGAAACGAAGGGGTAGAGATAGAAAGTTCCATAGCCTTGTCCCTAAAAATGACAGAGACCTACCACCCCATCTGGCCCTTTTTATATGCAGGACTGCTGCTAGGGCTGCAGATGAGGACCTAGGGTTTCTCAATGTCTTATAAAACGTTGCCAGAGATTGTAAATGTGGAGGACCTTTATCATGTAGAGATCTATGTATATAGCAAAGGGCCTTAAATGTAATATGTTGCTCAACTGGAAACCAATGCAGGGTTTGAAGAGCAGATTGAGCAGATTTGTATTTAGGGATATTGAAGATCAATGTAGCGGCCGTATTCTGAACCACTTGAAGCTTCCTCTTAACGTATTTTGGGGACCCTAAAAAAAGGGCATTCCCATAGTCCAGTCGGGAACTAATTAGTGCCTGAATAATAAGTCTCTTGGCCATGAAGGGAAGAATTTTCAACACCTTCCTTAGAAGTCTGAATATACCAAAGCACACGGCTGAGGTTTTCTTTGCCTGTTGGTCCATGGCTAACCATGGTTCAAGCCAAATCCCGCTGCAGCTCCTCCAAGTTCCCGAGTTCCTGTGTTCCTGAGACCCACCTAACTGTAAGTACCCCCCTCCTCCCAGCCCCTCGCCCTGCCCCGCGCCACTCACCTTCTCTCCTGCTCCTGCTTCTTTTCCTCCTCTCTGTCTCTTCCTCCTCGCCCCCCCTCTGCAATCTTCTTCTGTGTTCTTCTGTTCTTCTGTTCTTCCCTTCTGTTCTTCTGTGTTCTTCCGGTCTTCTGTGTTCTTCTTCTCTGTTCTTCTCGGTGCTTCTGTGTTCTTCTTCTCGGTTCTTCTCGGTTCTTCTGTGTTCTTCTGTGTTCTTCTCTGTTCTTCTCTGTTCTTCTGCTCTTCCGATCTTCTGTGCTTCTGTCTTCTGTTCTTCTGCTCTTCCGGTCTTCTGTTCTTCTGTTCTTCTGTTCTTCTGCTCTTCCGGTCTTCTGTTCTTCTGTTCTTCTGTTCTTCTGTCTTCTGCTCTTCCGGTCTTCTGTTCTTCTGTCTTCTGCTCTCCTGTCTTCGGCTCTTCTACCTCCTCCGTCTTCTTCCCCCGAGCCTGCCCTCCTGCTCCTTCCTCATCCCCCTCCCTCACTCGCCTCCCCCTCTCTCACCCCTAGCTAACCCGTTCGCTATCTACCTCCCTCACTCCTCCTATCTTCCTATCTCTCTAGCTCCCTATCTCACTATCTAACTCCCCCACTCTCCACCTCCTCCTACCTACCTATCTGTCTATCTATCTATTTCCCTATCTATCGACTTCTCTATCTATTTTCTCTATCTATTTCTCTATCTCTCCCCCCCTCCCGCCACCCCCTCTACTACCTATCTCCCTATCCTCTCACTCTACCTCTCTCCCTCACCCACCTCTACAACCCCCCCTCCCCTATCTTCACAACCCTACTCCTATCTCTCTCCCTAATCTCCAAACCTCCTAACACTCACCCTCCTCCACCCTAAACCCGCTCCCCCAGCTCCTCTCACTCTACCTGTCCCCCCCCCTCCCTCGCGCTTTCCCGCCGCGACCTCCTGCACGCCCCCGCCCCCCAGCTCCCATTCGCCCCCAGCTGACCCCTCCCCCCCCTCCTGCCTCTTATGGCGGCCGCTGCGCGACAGTGGTAGCGACCCTTGACCCAAGGGTAGGTCGCTCCCCCTGCCGCTGCAGCTCCTCCAAGTTCCCGAGTTCCTGTGTTCCTCAGACCCACCTAACTGTAAGTACCCCCCTCCTCCCAGCCCCTCGCCCTGCCCCGCGCCACTCACCTTCTCTCCTGCTCCTGCTTCTTTTCCTCCTCTCTGTCTCTTCCTCCTCGCCCCCCCTCTGCAATCTTCTTCTGTGTTCTTCTGTTCTTCTCTTCTGTTCTTCTGTTCTTCCCTTCTGTTCTTCTGTGTTCTTCCAGTCTTCTGTGTTCTTCTTCTCTGTTCTTCTCGGTGCTTCTGTGTTCTTCTTCTCGGTTCTTCTGTGTTCTTCTGTGTTCTTCTCTGTTCTTCTCTGTTCTTCTCTGTTCTTCTGCTCTTCCGATCTTCTGTGCTTCTGTCTTCTGTTCTTCTGCTCTTCCGGTCTTCTGTTCTTCTGTTCTTCTGTTCTTCTGTTCTTCTGCTCTTCTGCTCTTCCGGTCTTCTGTTCTTCTGTTCTTCTGTCTTCTGCTCTTCCGGTCTTCTGTTCTTCTGTCTTCTGCTCTCCTGTCTTCGGCTCTTCTACCTCCTCCGTCTTCTTCCCCCGAGCCTGCCCTCCTGCTCCTTCCTCATCCCCCTCCCTCACTCGCCTCCCCCTCTCTCACCCCTAGCTAACCCGTTCGCTATCTACCTCCCTCACTCCTCCTATCTTCCTATCTCTCTAGCTCCCTATCTCACTATCTAACTCCCCCACTCTCCACCTCCTCCTACCTACCTATCTGTCTATCTATCTATTTCCCTATCTATCGACTTCTCTATCTATTTTCTCTATCTATTTCTCTATCTCTCCCCCCCTCCCGCCACCCCCTCTACTACCTATCTCCCTATCCTCTCACTCTACCTCTCTCCCTCACCCACCTCTACAACCCCCCCTCCCCTATCTTCACAACCCTACTCCTATCTCTCTCCCTAATCTCCAAACCTCCTAACACTCACCCTCCTCCACCCTAAACCCCCTCCCCCAGCTCCTCTCACTCTACCTGTCCCCCCCCTCCCTCGCGCTTTCCCGCCGCGACCTCCTGCACGCCCCCGCCCCCCAGCTCCCATTCGCCCCCAGCTGACCCCTCCCCCCCCCTCCTACCTCTTATGGCGGCCGCTGCGCGACTGCGCAGCGGGCGCGCGCAGCGGGCACGCCGCTGGCGCGCCGGAGGCGCGCCTGAGGCAAGCCCGTCTGCGCCCGTCTGCGCCTGGCCCGCGCCCAGCGCCACGACCCCTGGTCCCCAGCTCCCCCAAGCCCCGCTGATCCGCTACGACCCCACCACCCTCCACGCCCTCAACCCAGGGCGCTCCAAAACCTGCTTCCTAGCTCACCCCAAACGCACCCATGGACCCTTCGCCTGCAACTCCTGCAAACGCATCTTCCACCACGCAACTACCACGACCACAAGCCCACGCGCCATCAACCACCTCAAGTGCATCCTGATCAACGCTCGCTCCGTCCACAAGCACGCCGTTGAACTTTGGGACCTCCTGGACTCCACAGCCCCGGACGTCGCCTTCATCACGGAGACATGGATGAACGCCTCCTCTGCTCCAGACATCGCTACCCGCCATCCCCGAAGGCTACAAGATCTCCAGAAAAGACCGCACCAACCAAGTAGGAGGAGGTGTCGCCATCATCTTCAAAGACTCCATCAGCGTCACCACCTCCACCGAAGACCCCCCCCTCGCCGCTGAACACCTGCATTTTCAGATTCGCACCGACCCAAGGACCACCCTCAGAGGATCCCTCGTCTACCGTCCTCCCGGACCTCGCGCCTCTTTCAGCGACGCCATCGCCGACTTCATCTCCCCGCACGCCCTCGCCTCACCGGACTACATCCTCCTAGGCGACCTCAACTTCAATCTGGAACAAAACAACGACCCCAACACCACCACCCTGCTCGACAACCTCGCCAACCTCGGCCTCAAACAACTGGTCAACACCGCCACCCACATCGCCGGACACACGTTCGACCCTATCTTCTCCGCCAGCAAACACGTCTTCTTCAGCCACACCTCTGCCCTACACTGGACCGACCACAGCTGCGTCCACTTCACATTCCGACGCGAGACCTCCCACCTCCGCACTCAACCCATCCCTCATCGACAGTGGAACAAGATCCCTGAAGAGCAACTCTTCTCCGCTCTCGCCGCCAACCAACCCACCCTCACCACCGACCCCAACGACGCAGCTCTCAACCTCACAAACTGGATCTCCAACTGCGCTGACAACCTTGCTCCCCTCAAACGCACGCATCGACAGACCAACACCAAAAAACCTCTCTGGTTCTCTGACACCCTCAAAGAATCAAAGAAAACTTGTCGTGCCCTTGAGAAGGCCTGGCGCAAGGACCACACCGCTGACAACATGACCGCCCTCAAGAACGCTACACGCGAACACCACCACCTGATCCGCACTGCCAAAAGGAACTTTTTCACCGACAGACTAGACAAAAACAGCCACAACAGCAGAGAACTCTTCAGCATCGTCAAAGAGTTCTCCAACCCCAGCGCCAGCGCCAACGCCGTCACGCCCTCACAGGATTTGTGCGAATCCCTCGCCACTTTCTTCCATCGCAAGATCAGCGACCTCCACGACAGCTTCGGACACCAGACCCAACCATACACCACTGAACCCGCTTCCCCGGACATCACCCTCAACAACTGGACCCACATCAACACGGAAGAAACCAAATCCATCATGAACTCTATCCACTCCGGCGCCCCTTCGGACCCCTGCCCGCACTTCATCTTTAACAAAGCCGACGACATCATCGCCCCGCACCTCCAGACCGTCATCAACTCTTCTTTTTCTTCTGCTACCTTCCCCGAATGCTGGAAGCACGCTGAAGTCAACGCCCTACTAAAGAAACCTACGGCTGACCCAAGCGACCTGAAAAACTTCCGCCCCATCTCTCTTCTACCTTTCCCAGCCAAGGTAATAGAAAAGACCGTCAACAAACAGCTGACCACCTTCCTGGAAGACAACAACCTGCTCGACCCTTCACAAACCGGATTCCGAACCAACCACAGCACGGAAACCGCCCTCATCTCAGTCACAGACGACATCAGAACCCTGATGGACAACGGTGAAACAGTCGCCCTCATTCTCCTCGACCTCTCGGCTGCCTTTGACACCGTCTGTCACCGCACCCTAATCACCCGCCTACGCTCCACCGGGATCCAAGGCCAGGCCCTGGACTGGATCGCCTCCTTCCTCGCTAACCGCTCCCAAAGAGTTTACCTCCCTCCGTTTCGCTCAGAACCCACCAAGATCATCTGCGGCGTACCTCAAGGCTCATCGCTCAGCCCGACACTCTTCAATGTCTACATGAGCCCCCTCGCCGACATCGTACGCAAGCACGACATCATCATCACCTCCTACGCCGACGACACCCAACTTGTACTCTCCCTCACCAAGGACCCCGCCAGCGCCAAGACCAACCTACAAGAGGGTATGAAGGACGTCGCAGATTGGATGAGGCTCAGCCGCCTAAAGCTGAACTCTGAAAAAACGGAAGTCCTCATCCTCGGCAACACCCCGTCCGCCTGGGACGACTCCTGGTGGCCCACGGCCCTCGGCACCGCACCGACCCCCGCAGACCACGCCCGCAACCTCGGCTTCATCTTGGACCCTCTTCTCACCATGACCAAGCAAGTCAACGCCGTGTCCTCCGCCTGCTTCCTCACTCTCCGCATGCTCCGTAAGATCTTCCGCTGGATCCCCGCCGACACCAGAAAAACCGTGACCCACGCCCTCGTCACGAGCCGCCTGGACTACGGCAACACCCTCTACGCCGGGACCACAGCCAAACTCCAAAACCGCCTGCAACGCATCCAAAACGCCTCGGCCCGCCTCATCCTCGACGTACCCCGCAACAGCCACATCTCCGCACACCTGAGACACCTGCATTGGCTCCCAGTCAGCAAAAGGATCACCTTCCGTCTTCTCACCCACGCACACAAAGCCCTCCACAACAAGGGACCGGAATACCTCAACAGACGCCTCAGCTTCTACGTCCCCACCCGCCCCCTCCGCTCCGCTGGCCTCGCACTTGCTGCCGTCCCTCGCACCCGCCGCTCCACGGCGGGTGGGAGATCTTTCTCCTTCCTGGCGGCCAAGACCTGGAACTCCCTCCCCACCAGCCTCAGGACCACCCAGGACCACTCCGCTTTCCGGAGACTCCTAAAGACTTGGCTGTTCGAGCAGCGATAACCCCCCCTCTCCCCCCTAGCGCCTTGAGACCCGCACGGGTGAGTAGCGCGCTTTATAAATGTTAATGATTTGATTTGATTTGATTTGAAGGCTCTTAATATATTCCTTGGGAGCAGGCAGCTCTCTCAAATACGGCATAGCAGGGGAAGATGGTGATAGCAGAACTTGAGAGCGCAAAAACATGATCTCCGTTTTGTCTGTGTTAAGTTTCAGTTGACTTTCTGACATCCAATTAGAAATGGCACACAGGCCAGGACCTAATGAGGTGTATAAGGAATTTTGGTTAGAGGTCAATTAAAACACCAATTGTGTGTCATCGGTGTAAGTTATAAGAGAGAGACCAAATGGCTCCACAACCTTAGCGAGAGGCCGCATGTATACATTGAATAGTGCGGGGCTAAGGGAGGAACCCTGGGGTACGTTTATTCCTAAAACTTTGTGAGTAGAAAGATCTATCCAGTACCTGGCAAGTCCGTGTGGTTATGAATTTACTAAACTTGCCTAATACTGCACCTGTTACGCCTATCTCTTCTAGCCGATGAAGAAGAATACTATGATCCACTGTATCAAAGGCGGTGCTTAGGTCCAATAGCACTACTGCCGATGCTAGCCCATCATCTAGGCGCAGTCTAGCCGCTTCCATCACAGCGATCAGGGCCGATTCAGTGCTGTGGGCTGGTCTGAAACCCATTTGGGAGGGATGTAGAATGTTGTTGTCCTCAAGGTATTTGGACAACTGGGTGTTTACATATTTCTCTAATATTTTAGCAAATGCTGGCAGCAAGGAAATGGGTCTATAGTTCGGTAGGATTGAAGGGTCTAGTAAAGTGTATGTGTAATTGGCTTTCCATGATTGGCATATTTGATTTACTAGTAAGTCCCTAGTACAGTGCACTAGAGGTGCCCAGGGCCTGTAAACCAAATACTACTAGTGAGCCTGCAGCACTGATTGTGCCAACCATATGAGTAGCCCTGTAAACATGGCTCAGACCTGACACTGCAGTGTCTGTGTGTGCAGTTTTAAGCCTGCCAATTCGAATTGGCAAGTGTACCCACTTGCCAGGCCTAAACCTTCACTTTTCATACATGTAAGACACCACTAAGGTAGGCCCTAGGTAGCCCCAATGAGCAGGGTGCAGTGTATGTTTAAGGTAGAATATATAATAATGTGTTTTATATGTCCTAACAGTGAGATACTGCCAATTTTAGGTTTTCACTATGCAAGGCCTATCTCTCTCATAGGTTAAGATGGGGCACACTTTAAATATTATTAAAGCACAGATTCCCTTTGGGATCCAATAGAAATATGGAGTTTAGGGTCTCTGAACTCACAATTTAAAAATACATCTTTTGGTAAAGATTGTTTTTAGATTGTGTGTTGGAAAATTCCACTTTTAAAAGGTAGGCATTTTCTTGCTTAAACCATTCTGTGACTCTCCCTGTTTGTGGATTCCCTGTCTGGGTCAGTTTGACAGTTGGGCTGTTTGCATCTCTCCTCTAGACAGTGACGCAAAGGGAACTGGGGTGTAGACTGCATATCCTGATGAGCCATCTGTGCTGGGAGGGAGGGGAGGAGTGGTAACTCACACCAGAAAGGACTGTGCCTCACACAATGCAGTCTCCAACCTCCTGGTCTGTATCTGGGGCCTGGTCTGGGCAAGGCAGGATCTTACAAAGAAGAGAGACTTTCCTTTGAAGTGTGCCTACTTCAAAGGCAGAAAGGTGTATAAGTAGTGGACCCAAAACCCCGGGAAATGAGATCACTTCTGGAATCAAGAGGAACCTCGGGCAAGAAGAAGAGCTGAGGAGAAGTGCTGCCCCTGCCTGTGACTGTGCTTTGTTGGGCTATTCTGCAGTTGGTGATTCTGCCTGTGAAACAGGACAAAGACTGGACTTTGTTGTGCATTCCTGCTTGAGAAGAATCTCCAAGGGCTTGAATTGAGCTTGCCTCCTGTTGTTGAAGTCTCAGGGCCATCAAAGACTTCCCCTGCCAGCACCTGGACGCTCTGCTGAGACTGTTTGAATAAAGGGAGGTTCCTCAGAAGGGGGTTGGATTCAACCCCTTTGAACTTCTGTTTGGATACCTTATAAGGGGTCCTCTGAGTTTTGTGATGGTGGGGTGAGAAAGGCCTCTCAAGCAGCCTAAGCAAGACATAGTGGGCTATGTACTAGGCCTGCGTTCTTGCATGGCAGAGTACATGAAAAAAGAAAACATGAATCTTCAGTCCATCCAGTAGCTTTTGAAGAGCTGGTATGATCAGAATGCAGCCCTGGTTGAGTATCAACGTGGCCAGCTGGTGTGGGTATTGGAGCCTGTGTTCCACCATGGAATAGGCCCACAGGTCCCCTAACGCCTGCCCTGACCCAGGCTTTAAGAAATGGGGCAAGGCAAGCATTGCCCCATTTTTTGACACCTCCTCCCTCCCTTGCACCATTTTTGCATGGGAGTTTAAATATGGCGTTAAGGCCATAGAGTCATTTTTTGCATGGGAACACCTACCTTGCTTCTCATTAAGGCAAGGTATGTCTCCACTTCCAAAAAATGACTTTAACTCCATAAACTTGGCGCTAGACGGGTCTAGCACCAAAGTATAAATGTGGAGTTAGTTTTGCACCGAATTAGAGTTTTAAAAAAAATGACGCTAATTTGGTGCAAACAGAGTATAAATATGCCCCACCGTGTCCAGACAGATACTTCTGAACAAGGGATTTGGGGCAGTGTAGTCACAGACCAATGATGAGGGTCAAGAACAGCCAGTAGCTTTTATTAGCAGGCAACTCCTTCCCAGAGAGCAGCATTGGAGTGCCATTGAGAGGGAAGCCTTTGCTGTGGTTTGGTCCCTGAAGAAGTTGAGACCATACTTGTTTGGGACTCATTTCAAGGTTCAAACTGATCTCAGGTTCTCAGTGTCAACATCAGGGCAGTGCGCGCTCTACGGGCGACTAGAATGCAAAAACCTAGCAATTTCAAGCTAACCTCATTTATGCATTGTGCTGATATGTTGTTGTTTAACCTTTTGCATTGCATTTAATCTTGAAGACTTATGTTCAGCGTGCATATAAATACTGTTCGTATGCAATGTACTGCTGCAGGCTTTCAGACTGTGTCAGGGTGTGGTCCCTTTCCAGGGCCTTCTAGAAGCTTTCCCTGCAGCATGCCTCGGTGTGGTTGTGGGCTGGGCTAAGACTCTATAAAAGGGAGCCAGCCCAGCTCCACGTGCTCACTATTCAGAGGTCCCGGTGCATAGCAGCAGCAACTTCCTGAGCTCCTGTTCCGGAGGCCTACTTTGATCTTCCAGGCCTTGCCCTTTTCACTTTGCCAGTGATTCTAGACCAGGGCGGTAAGCCGGAGGTCGGGCTGGGCCCCCGATCCCGTTCTCGAAGGCTTTTCGAGTTCTTGGGCCTTATTTGCATGAAAAAACAATTGGCTTTCGTGCGTGTGAATGTGCGCTCGAAGTTTGATGGCATTTCCATGCTAACACTTGAATTGACAAGAAGCGGGAACCTTCACTAGTGCATAATTCATGCTATTCATTGTGCTCTACCATTTTATGGCATTTACTAGGCAACTTTCGAATTGGCAAGACGCGCAATTCATTTCCTGTGTTTAATTCATGTTCTTCATTGTACGCTACCATTTCTTGGCATTCTTATGGTGGTATTCGAATCAGCAAGACGCGCGATTCATTTCTTGTGTGTAATTCATGTTATTCATTGTACGCTACCATTTCTTGGCATTCATATGGTGGTATTCGAATCGAAAAGACGCGCGATTCCTTCCTGTGCTTAAATTCATGTTATTCCTTGTACGCTACCATTTCCTGGCATTCATATGGTAGCCTTCGAATCGGCAAGACGCGCGATTCCTTTTCTTGTGCTTAATTCATGATATTCAGTGTGCGCCACCATTCCTTGGCATTCACATGGTGGCCTTCGAATCGGCAAGACGCGTGATTAATTTCTTGTGTCTAATTCATGATGTTCATTGTGTGTTATCATTTCATGACATTTATGGGCTAACATTCGAATCAGAAGAATGTGTGATTCATTTCTTGTGTTGAACCCATGCTATTCATTGTGCGTTACCATTTCATGGCATTTACTTGGTGGTGCTCGAATTAGCAATACGCGTGATTCATTTCTTGTGTTTAAAATCACGATGTTCATTGTGCGCTACCACTTCATGGCATTTACTTGGTGGCCTTCGAATCGGCAAGACGCGCGATTCATTTCTCGAGTCTAACTTATGTTATTCATTGTGCACAATCATTCCATGGTATTTACAACCTTTGTGAAAATCTGCAATGTGCGCAATTCATGTTCCTGCAATTTAAGAAAACGAAAGTGCTAGAATTCTAGATGTGATATTGCATGTGCATAATAAGTCCCTCAAGCACGATTCATATGGTGGTATAGAAAGCATTCAGATTATTTCCTGATCCTCATGCAATAGACTATACTTGAATTTGAAAGTTGTATTTAACCTTTCTTGGTTCCCTCACAGTTATCTTGAAGCCTAGTTATTTAATTCCATGCTTAAGTTGTCCATGTTTTCAGTATGACAATGCTTAGAGTCATAGCCTAGTACTGATTAATATGATATAATCTTGATATTGTGTGTTTTAACCTTTTGCTTCCCACAGGTCTCCTTCCCAGCTGTTCCCTAACTAATCCCCTTTTCCCCACTTGGACTCTCTTAGACTCTGTGACATTCTAATCAGAGGATTGGAGCTGTCTTGTGGTAGACGTGTTGGGAACGTGCACAGACCCCGAGGATCTGGTGACTCTGACACTCAGGCAGTTAATGCAAATGAGAGGGGAGAACCCAAATTGTTGAGTTGGTCCATTTCCCTACAGGGGATGTACTTTGTAGTGGAACACAGACCAGGGATGACCATGCCAATGTAGATGGCCTTTCCAGGTTCTTCCATTTAGAAGATGAAGACTACCAGATGGGAGGCTAGTGCCTATCCCCTTTCATCTGGGTGGGGAGCATTTTATAAAGTACCCTTTTTTGGATTGTCACCCCCTTCTTTTTGCTGTCAGGTGCTGCTGTTTTTGAACTGTCAGTGTACTGAGGTCTGCTAACAAAGCCCCAGTACCAATGCTCTTACCTTTAAATTGTATGTCAAATTGCGTAAGCCAGTTGGCAAAGAACTTTGAACCCCAGTGGACACTGAGAGTCCAAGGAAGACTCTCCTGACTGGTGATACTAGTCCTGTGTAACTTGCAGGAGTAAAAGTGGGCTGAGATCAAAGAACTGCGAACTGACAGGCTCTGCATGTCTGGGCCTAAAGAAACTCAGTGCCCAGCATCTAAAGGGTGGAAGTAAAGCCTGTGCTATGTTTATAGGCTCTACTCCCGCCAAATGACCTCCAGCTGCCAGAAAGCCCATGGACCAACCTTGCAGCTTCCAAGGCTTGTCTGTCGCCATCCCAGAAACTGACCGCCACGTGATGTTCACTGACTCCAAAGCACCCCCCAGCATAAAGACTGACATCGCCAGCGACCGCTCTCCTATGAGTTTGCAGCCTGAAGGAAGTGATTTCCACTGGAACAGCAAAGCATATTTGTCACCACCAGCCCCGTGATTGATAGCTAGAAGCCACCTCTGCACTCGGAGCTGCTAGACGAGGTGGTGAAGATCTAACTGTTGTTCCTGGTCCTGGCCCCCAAAGACCTCTACATTTGAAGGGTGGAGTATGCGTACACCCCAAAGTTCAGTTTTGTAACAGAGTTCAAAAAGCACCAGCCACTGCGGACTGTTCAGCACTAAGGACAGTCAAGTCACCTCTGCAACCAGATTCCCTGGGCAAGTTTACGAAAGTATGACTGTTGAATCTTGGTCTACGTCCCTACAGAACATTAAGGTCCATCCGGTTAGTCCGAACTCACCCTACATGTGCCAGACTGCTATTTTTCTGATTGACTTCAATAGAAGCCCTTTAAACCTCCAAAGTACTGTATTTTTTAAAGACTTAAAAATGCACAAATGTGGTTGTACAAAAGCTACAAAGTTTGTTTTGTGGTCTAAATTGAGATTAAAATCAAATCTTTTTTTCTAAATTGGTGTTGGATTTCTTTTGAGTAGTGTCATTTACTTATTGTCCATGTTGGTATTGTGAAATGCTTTACACATGATCCTCTAAGTAGCCTGACTGCCCTTTACCACACTACAAGGACTGAGCTAGGGTTTTATTAGGAGTGAATCCAAGGTCCTCTACCGGGCATTGTGTTGGTATTCCATGGTAAAACTACGTAGTCATACCATATAATACCTTTACTTTGCCACATCATGCTCTTAACAATTCTTGTACTACAACTTATCTCATAATACAGTTCAGCACACTTACAACAGAACATTCCCCCACAGGATAACTTGTATTCACCTGGTAAAATGCTCCAAAGCCTCATCAGGGATATGAAGTGCTATACAAATGCAGTTACAATCACATTTATATGACTTAGGAAAGGTGTATAAAATAGTTGTTGCAAAAAAGGGTCACCATTTGTGACAGGTATAAAAAGTTTTGAACCAACCCATTTATTTAGTAATATGTCAGTTCATAAAACTGAGATTCGAAGCAAGTTGTAATTCAACCTACCTCATCAATTTTAATGAAGTAGTTCACCAGTTGCAGTTTGCAGTTTCAGCAGAATATAATCTCTTTGGTCCTCTGTAAAACTGCATACTCTGCAGCACATGTTTTGGACCCCTTCCCTTTTGCAAACGGCTCACCACCCAACTTGAATGTCAAACTTTTTTTAAAGCTTTGCAACCTATTTTGGTCACAAAAGTTTACTAATTTTCATAGCTATTTGGTATTTGGAAGGGATGCATACAAACCCATTTCATCCATATACCAAATCAGCATGGGGTCACAGTCCTGTTTTAGGTGTTGTAGTAGTTTACTGACTCCTTAAATGGGATAAGATAGATTTAAAAAAAGCATCTTTGCCGATGTAAACTCCTAGTGTTTGCAACTATAAAAAGGCTTTGTACATCTAGCCCCAGAATGTATTTTCACAGTCTTACATACGAATGCATACACAAGAAGGAATGCATTGAAACACTACTGCCATTGCAGATGATTGTAGAGGATTGAGTACATACCACACAATTTTGGGAACATCTTCTTCCATCATCAACCTTGAGGGTTTGTTCTTCTGGATTTATGCTGTAAATCTGGGTGAACGTCTTCTTTCAAATCTTATTCCCCCAAATTTTAGGGATCATGCACATTTAGCCTTTACCCACAACACTAGATTACAGTGACAGAAACCTGTACCTGGGTATGTATACATACAAAATGCTAGGAGGCAGAACCAAAACCCATTAACCTATCTTTCTGGTTGGAACATGAGCCCTAAAATTTACACAAGTACTTTGTTATGCCACTAAAGAAGTCTCATCCAGCCCTCCAGTTTTTCATTGCATTCCCGTTCTTGTAGTCCTGCACTTAGAAATAACTAAAATGTGCCATAATTCACAGGAAAAACAGGAGTGTATAAAATACTCATGTGGTACAAGTTGAGAGCTGTTCTGTTGCTTCACACTATAACTCAAAGAATGCCTTACAAGAATGTAAGGTTACACACACACATATCTCTGAAGTAGAGACTGTGGCTTCGACCTGAGGTAGAAACATTAACTCTCTGAAACGTTTTGCAGCAGCCTTTACAGTATTATGCTATCTTATCTATTGACATTTAGCTTACATAACTCTCCGGACTCATTCTTAGCACTTTTTCCAACATCCCACATAATCACACACACGTCATGCAGCCATATCTCTCTTTACATTTATGTTTCCAGGACCTTTTGTTCGCAACTCACAGATCAAATCCAAAGGATCACCAAGATGTCTCTGGGAAACATTTATGGGTCTATTTTAAGTCTTGCCCACAATGGCAAGAGACCGATTGTATTCAATATAAATTTAGGTCCAGACTTACTAAACTTTCATGCAGTGCAATGAGTAAGGCAATTAACCATGGTATATGGCATGAAAGGGAGAGAACAGTAATGGGCCATATTTACTAATATATAGTGTACTTCTGCACTTTGCTGGTGCACTTGTGGCTGCCTCGTGCCAAGGCAGGCACTCTTGTGCAGTAAAGCAAGGGTATCTGTGTTGTGGTCAGAATAGTTTTGCACAGGAAGGAGGCCTCTATGTATGTATGTTGCAGAAAATAGCACACATGCAAAGAGAAGATAACCAGATAAAATTAAGATATTTCTCCTCGTTACACCATACTCAGTAAGGTGCACTGTTTTGGCACAAACCTGGGTTGACAGTGTCAGGAATCCCCAAGGTGCCTCCTACGTTATCTGTCAGCATCCCCAGGGATTAGGGTTAAATCATATCTTTGTTCTTCGTTAAACCTTCATGTTTCTAAGTAAACATAGGCCCTCATTACAACCCTGGCAGTAAATGCCGCCTACTGTCGTGCTGACGGCTGCCAACATACCATGAGCGCGGCGGTAATCCACCACGGGTATTTTGACCCACACAGAGAAATCCGTCACTATATAGACACCCACACAAGTCCGCCACACCAAAGGTCAGTGATAAACTGGTGATAGCAAAACCCACACCATTACGCAACAGGAATACGCCCATAGTATCACCACCCATGAATCACTGCAGCAGTCTTTCAACTTTCAGCGGTAAACCATTGGCGGTACACACTGTGCGCTCAAAATAGACACACGCTTACAAAACTATACCACATTGGACAATTCAAAATACACACACCTGACACACATACACACACCACACCCACACACCCAAACCAATATAAAACACACACACCCACACTACCCACAACCCCTTACAGCGAAAAAAAAGAGAGCAAGCACAGAGAGACAAGCAAGGAGCACCCACTCAATCAGAGTCACAGAACACCATCACCCATACACGGCCATTCACAGCATACACTACAAACACTACCCCACACATCCTCACACATATCACCCACACCACATCGATGGCGCCCCAAAGACACCCCAGGTTTTCTGAGGAGGAGCTAAGGGTCATGGTGGAGGAAATCATCCGGGTAGAGCCGAAGCTATTCGGATCACAGGTGCAGCAGACGTCCATCGCTAGGAAGATGGAGCTATGGCAGAGAGTAGTGGACAGGGTCATTGCCGTGAGACAGCACCTAAGAACCAGGGATGACATCAGGAAGAGGTGGAACGACCTGGGGGGAAGGTGCGTTCCGTGGTTGCAAGACACCAAACAGCTGTACAGAGGACTGGTGATGGACCCACACCTCCTCCCCCACAACTAACAACATGGGAGGAGCAAGTCTTGGCGATCATGCATCCTGAGGGCCTCGCAGGAGTAGCAGGATGACTGGACTCTAGTAAATCAAATAATTACTACTTTATCCCCCACCCAACCTGCATGCCATCACAAACAACAGCCCCTACCCTCACCCCACCACCTCACACATACTCCACCATCACAACCCACCCATCCCAATACCAAGCCCTGCATGTAACATCAATGCATGGACCCCCATCACAGACCTGCAAGGACAACCATCGCAACAGCATGCACACTAGTGACAATCACTTAGCCAACTAAATCACAACTCACACAAGCCAAAGCTGCCTTGGTAATAACAACCATAGAGGGAAACACACCCATGCACAAGATGGCACACGCAGATACACTAACACTGCATTTGCATCCCCACAAGACCCATACTCAATGTCACCGGAGAGGATGTGCCAGTTACATCCAGTTCCCCCACCCACCCAGAAGAGGCCCACAGTGACGACAGCAGCTCTGCACGCCTGGATCAGGATAACCAATCTGGCTCATCAGGGACCTCTGGACAGTCAGTTCCCCCGCCACAGTCCCAAACCACTACAGAGCCTCCCCCCTCAGGAAACACCAGCACAGCACCCACCCAGCGGGCCCATGCCACTGTCCCCAGGACACGTCAATCAGCAGTGTGTCCACCACTACAGGGACCCCAGGCAACCCAACAAACACAGGATGATCAGGGACCTGGGGTCAGTGGCAATGGGCACACGGTTCAGGGGACAGAGGCACAGGACAACAGTGAAGCTGGGAGGACTGCTCTGTGACAGGGGGAGGACAGGTCCCTGGAACCCACGCTCCACGAGGCACTCTAAAACATCCTGGGAGCATACCACCATTCCCAGGAAACCATGGGCCAGATACTGGCCAAGTTGCAGGAGACCCAGCGGCTGTAGGTGGGACAGTATCTGGGGATCAGGGATGACCTCACAAAAATCTACACCATCCTGTCACCATTGCAGGGGTGCTGGCTGTCATGGGCAAGACCATGAGGGAGGCAGCAGCACAACAAAGGGTGCCTGACACTATCCAAACCTAGAAACAGCCTTCCACCTCCACTTGCACTAGTGGACAGGAGGCCCACCACAGGACCAACAGGCTACCAGCACCCCACCCCATGCAGAAGGAGAACCACCCCGCAAAGGGTCCCTGTGATCCAGGCAGAAACCAGAGAACATTGCCGAGACTCTCGCCAGGGAATAGGACTCTCCTGATAGTCACCCTTCTTTCCCACTCTGTTACCCTGTCCACCTCAAACTGCCATTGCTCCCCTTCCTATGCCCCCTTGGACAATGCACCTGTGATGCCAAGAGACAGGACTCTACCATGGACTTTCCTCTCACCCCAGTCCCTTGCACATACCCCGATACTTATTAGCACATCAATAAACAACCTTGAAACAAATACCAATTTGGAGTCAGTCTAATGATTCACAAATGTATTAGTACAACATTGTGAAAGCATTGCGACGTATATGTACAGTGAAATATACTACAGGATGAACTTTGTTGGCCAGCAGTATATATAGCAGGAGCCAGAATGGGGCACAGATATCTCAAAATAGAGAATCCAAAGGGAACAGTCAGTGGCCAAAGACATAGGGTAAGAGGCTGCCTTGTACAATGTCCAACAGATTACTGAAATGTTAAGTGGAGTTACAGTGTCTTACGTGTGTGTCACTGGAAGTACTGCTGTATTATGTTTGTTCTGTTGTCCACATCTTCTTCCTCTGCCTCCTCTTCGTCACTGTCCACAGGCTCCACCGCTGCCACAAGACCATCCCCAGCCTCATCCTCCTGCAGAAAAGGCACCTGCCGTCTCAAGGCCAGGTTGTGCAACATATAGCATGCCACGATGATTTGGCACACCTTCTTGGGTGAGTAGCACACGGAACCAGCTGTCAGATGGAGGCACCAGAACCTGGCCTTCAGGAGGCCGAAGGTTCTTTCTAAAATCTTCCTTATATGCCCATGTGCTTCATTGTACCATTCCTCTGCCCTTGTCCTGGCATTCATCACTGGGGTCAGTAGCCATGAGAGGTTGGGGTAACCAGAGTCACCTGTAAATATAGGGTGACAACTGTTAGACACACATTAACCCTTAGGGGCAATCCCGTACCCACCTATCAACATATACTCGGTGGGAACCTTTGGCTCACCTATTACCCACACGGGGCCTCTGGAGTTGGCCCATCACATATGGGATGCTGCTATTCCTCAATATAAAGGCGTCAAGCACAGAGACAGGGTATTTGGCATTCACATGAGAGATTTACTGGTTCGCCAAACACACCATCTTCACATTCATCGAGTGATAGCTTTTTCTATTCCTGTAAACCTGTTCATTTCTCCAAATGCTACATGTGTACCATCAATGGCACAAATGATGTTGGGGATATGTCCCAGGGCATAAAAGTCAGCTTTCACTGTGGCCAAATCCTCCAACTGGGGGAACACGATGTAGCTGCGCATGTGTTTCAGCAGGGCTGACAAATCTCCGGTCAACACATTGGAGAACATTGGCTGAGACATCCCTGATGCCATGGCCACTGTTGTCTGGAAGGAACCACTTGCCAGGAAATGGAGCACTGACAGGACCTGCACTAGAGGGGGATTCCTGTGGGCTGGCGGATAGCTGACATCAGGTCTGGCTCTAATTGGGCACACAGTTCTAGGATTGTGGCACGATCAAGTCTGTAAGTGATGATAATGTGTCTGTCCTCCATTGTCACAAGGCCCACCAGGGGTCTGTACAACGGAGGATGCCGCCATCTCATATTCTGCCTCAGCAGCTGAAGCCCATGGAAGAGAATGGTGAGCAGAGGTTCATGTTCAAACATCTATTGCACTAATGTAGATTAAATTATTTTACAGAATCAGTATGTGAACTTGAGAGTCAGTTGATGTGCCAATGTCTGCTGTGACGCACTTAGGCACCATTGCCTGTGCCCCCCTGAAATGGCAGCTGCCTGACCTGTGAGGATGGACAAGTGGAAATGAGGTAAATGTGCTGGCGTTGTGTGTCGTCACGGTAGGCATTCGAAGACCGCCGCGCAACTTCGCATTGGTTATCATTGGGCCCTACGGGTTCCAAGAACCAATGGAGATGTACGCCGGCGGTGACGGTACGCACTGCCACCGACGTGACCACCATTTTCTAACTATTTACTCACTTGATACCGACCTTCAACAGGAGAGGACCTACACTGCAAGTGCTGCTGTGACCTGTGTCTGGAAGCGGCAATGGCTCGAGTGTCTGGGGAAAGGGCCCCTGCCTTCACTGCAGAGGAGTTGAAGAAACTGGTGGAATGGGTCCTACCCCTGTATGTATTACTCTACGGTCCTCCAGACAAACAGGTGAGCACACTGTGGGCCAGATGAGTGGGCCATGAATGTTTGGAGTGCTGTGGATGTAAGCCACATGTTGGATGGTGCTGAGGCATCCTGGCCAGAGTGCAGCATGTAACGTGGTCAGTGTATGCGTGTCAGGGCATGGGTGGGAACTGGTGGGCAATGAGTATGATGGTCCGGATGGGTGAATAAGTAACTTTTCTGGTGTCTTATTCCTCCAGGTCAGCGCCCACCAAAAGAAGGGTATTGGGCGTGCCATCGCCAAGGAGGTGCTGACCCTGTGGGTCTTTCACAGGTGGGGCACCCACTGCTGCAAGAGATGGGAGGACCTGCACCGCTGGTCAAAGAAGACGGCGGAGGCCTAGCTGGGGCTGGCCCCCCAACGTGGAAGGGGTGCCCATCGCAACATGACCCCCCTGATGTTCTGCATCCTGGCAGTGGCCTATCCTGAGTTGGATGGGCGCTTGAGGGCATCACAGCAGCCACAAGGGGGTGAGTACAGATTCAGAAAGCTGACCTTGTGCATTTTAGGAGGTAGCTGTTGGGGATGTGGGCTGTGTGTGCCCCTAGGCCAGGGCGGTCATGGCAGGGTAGGTCCCTTGGTGGGCAGGCTCTGGAGCACTCCTACCAAAATGGTGTAAGTGGCCATCTACCACTGGGCAGGGTCCTGTGGGTATCTGGTGTGCAGATGCTGGTGTTAGGCATTGTACCCCATAGGCTGGTGACTGTATCTATAAATGGTTGGGCATGGCCTATTGCATAGGGCTGATCCCTGTGTATAGTGTAGGCCAACGGTGGTGTTATTGCTGGCATTGACCAAGTGTATGCTCTTTCTCTTCCCCTTCATTTTTGTTTTGTCACCCTGTCCTTGTGTGTAGTAGCATCATCTGGTGGAGGAGAAGAGGAACCGGCGACAGAGGGAGCTGCATCCCACATGGCCCTGGAGGCTGAATCCACTGAGGGTGAAGGCACCAGTGGGATGGAGGGTCAGTGGACCACCACGGGGACTGGAGGGGAGACCACAGACAGTGACTCCTCCTCTGATGGAAGCTCCCTGGCGGTGGCAGACACCTCTCTGACTAACAACAGGTACAGCCGCCACCCCCACTAACAGCACCACCCTCCCAGCAGCCCCTCAGCGTGTTTCCCGTGCCTACTCACCCAGGAGGGTGGGCATCTCCTTCGCCCCAGGCACCTCAGGCCCTGCCCAGTCAGCCCTGCTGCCCTTAGTGAGGAGGCTATTGACCTCCTGAGATCCCTTACTGTTGGACAGTCAACCATTCTGAATGCCATCCAGGGTGTTGAGAGGCATTTGCAACAAACAAATGTGTACCTGGAGGGCATTCACTCTGGCGTGGTGGCCCAACAGAGAGCATTTCAGGCTCTGGCCTCCGCACTGATGGCAGCCCTTGTCCCTGTGTCCAGCCTCCCCCCTCCAACTCCCTCTACCCAGACCCAATCCTCCTCCAAAAGTGGCTCAGGCAAACATAAGCACCACACTTCATCTCACAGGCACTCACACAAGCACCATCCCCATGCAAACACACCAACATCCACTGCCTCTACTGTGTCCTCCTCCTCCTCATCATCCCCCTCCCTCCCAGTAGCTTCTACACTCACACCTTCATGCACTACATTATCCACTACCTCCATCACCAGCACGCCCATCACAACACATCCCTCACGAGCAGTCCCCAACCCCACAACCATGCAGACGTCCCCTGTGTCCTTTCCCAGTGTGCCTGTAACCCCTCCTCCCAAAGTACACAAACGCAAGCACACACCCACCCAACTGCCATCCACCTCACAACAGCATCCAGCCCATGCACCTTCACCCAAACTCTGCAGACAGGCACCTCCTACAACCACTCCCTCTTCACCCACTCCCAAACCCTCTCCTTCTTCCCGTCCCAGTGTGTCTAAAAAACTGTTCCTGGCTAACACTGACCTCTTCCCTACGCCTCCCCCCTAGTCCTTCCCCTCGGGGCAGGGTGTCCAGATCCCAGCCCCGGAAGCTGTGGTACCTGCAACTCCAAGAGGATTAAAGGGGCACCCGTCAGGCCAGCCAGTGTTCCACCGACCCCTGCAAAGGACCAACCCATTCTGCCACCTGCCAAGGTGAAGAAGGGGCCACCATGCCGCACAGCCAAGGAGCACAACCCACCCAGCAAGGCTACCTCCAGAACTCCAGCTGCCAGTGCCAAGGTCCCAGCAGCATCTGCCAAGGTGAGGAAGGAGCAGAAAAGCCAAGGCAAGGCACTTCAGGCCTCAGGGGCTCCAGGGAAGGGCCTGATGGCCACCATCTAAACCAACAGCCCCGCCACCTGTACCGTGGCAAGCACTGCCACAAGCACCGCCACCTGCACCGCCACCTGCCCCGCCGCAGCCACAACAACTGTCAGCAGCAGCATCCCCAGTGGTCAGCCGTCTGAGGCTGCAGGAGATCACCTGGAGCCTCCCTCCACCACTTCCAGCACCTGAACCACAGCCAGCACCGCCAGCACCCCGCCGCAGGACCCGCCGCAAGCACCGCCACCTGCACCGCCACCTGCCCTGCCTCTGCCACAGCAACTGACAGCAACAGAATGTCCAGTGGGCAGCCGTCCGAGGCTGCAGGAGATGGCCTGGAGCCTCACTCCACCACTACCAGCACCCCCACCACCACAGGCACTACCACCAGTTTGCAGCCTGAGTCGCCGCAGGATGGAGTTTGGCCCTGCCTCCATGGAGTATCATGCAACCTGTTCCCTGCAAAACATGTGCCTCAGACACCCAGGTGGGGGAATGTGAACTGCCACACCCCAGGTGCTGCATCACTGGGCACAAAATCTCCTCCAGAACCAGTGGAGAAATGCAGCCCCTCACCCAATCCTTGGCAGGATGAAGCAGACTGGGCACAAAGCCTCCTCCAGAACCAGTGGAGAAGCCATCCACTTGAGAGACTGTGGCTTTGCACTCCCCAGGACCAAGCAGTGGGCAACCCACCCACTTGAGAGATTTGGAAAACTGTCGCTGTGCACTCCCCAGGGCCAAGCAGTGGGCAGACCACCAACTTGAGAGACTTGAGAGACTGTGACTTTGCACTCCCCAGGACCAAGCAGTGGGCAAGCCACCCACTTGAGAGACTGTGGCTTTGCACTCCCCGGGACCAAGCAGTGGGCATGGAGCCCCCTCGAGGAGCAGTGGCGTTGTACTATCTTCTGGCTGAGGTGACCCCCCTTCCCCGTCCCCCTGAGGTGCCTGTGTGTTTACGACCTGATGCCCCTGCAGTGTTCACTACGTATTGAGGAAGGCGCCAAGTGTGGGCTTGGCCCCTTATTCTTGGCCCAGTGGCCCATGGACATTTCCTACAGACAGTGTACGGCCTTCTGTACATTTTGTAAATATTTGTATAAATTGTTTTTCTATATTCGTTAAGTATATCTGCATGATTCAAAATGACACTGATTTAAATCAATTCCTTTTGTCCTTGCGTTCTTCCAGGGGGTAACGGGGTGTCAATGTACTGTTGTTGCATGTGTTTGTGTGTATGGTGTTAGGGGTGGGGGTGTTGCGTGTTGCATGTGTGTGTGTCACTCTCTTTTTCCTCCCCTGTGTGCTAGGTGTAGTGCTCACTGTGGTCATCACCGCCACCTTTGATATGCATCATGTATGAGGAGGTAGACCAGCATCGGCAGGACCTGCAGCTCGGGCTCCATGGTGTCCTGGTTCTTCGTTGAGTGTCGTGAGGTGAGTGGTTTCCCTTCAAATTCCTGTTTCTCCCGTGCTTTTGATGGCGCAGGTATCACCCCGGAAAAGCTGGAGGATTGGCGGGTTGCAATGGGGTGGGCGGGACATTTTCTTTCGCTTGGCTGTTGGCGGTGACCGCCACGGTGTTTGTTGCTACTGCTGTGGGGGTTGGTGTGTTAGAGTGGCTGTCTGTGTTGGCAGTTTCCACCGTGGTCGTGATCCCATTTTTTTTACTGCCGGCCTTTGGCGGTATTACCGCCGCTTTTGCACCGACCGCCAGGGTTGTAATGAGGGCCATAATGTGCTGTGTTACACAATTGGTTTTGTCAATGCTTGTTTTTACCAATGCTTGTTTGCTAGTGTGAGCAGGTGTAGACATGTGCTTCTAATTGGGTGTGGTGACTCATCCACATATGGATACTCAACTGCTTTCCTGATTGGCTATAAATAGCAGAGTGAAGCATGTCTCCCTGCTTGGCTTTGTTTTGCTTCCTGATCTCAGCATCTGATTTGGCAGTCCAGTCCCTGCTGTCATCTTCGTATTCAGAACTTTTGAGGCAATTCTTTTCTTCGTTCCTGTACCAGCTGAGACCAGGCATTCCTCCAGCACTCCGGAAAAGACTGTAGCTAAGTGACTAGTATTCTCCAGGGAGTTTGTTCTTTGAGCGCTGCGCTTTCCTAGAACAGCTGGTGTATTTCAGACCTTGTATTTTGGCAGAGTGCTTATGTTGAAGAGACAAATGTATTTCTGAACTTTCTAGATTATTATTCTAGTTACATGCCTAAATGTGCTTCAGGAAATCTGTTTGAGCTCAAGTACTACAAAAAGTGACAGTGCAATTTTAAAAGAGCATTTACGTGACTTTTCTTTCTCTTATAGCATAACTCTTGGATTTAAATTGTGTCATTCATGCCTGTGTTTCGGGTTTGAGGAATTTGCTTTTTGAAGGGTTTTTCACACACAAAGTGAAACCAAACCAAACTGTGCCACCCTAACTGTTTGAACCCAGAGTGGACATTTGTATTTCTTGGATTGTTTTTGTTCCTTTTAGTTTAAACGTATGCATGCAGGAAAGTTAAATGTGAGATAATGAATGCCCTTGTTTGCCTTTCTTGTGCATGATAAGTGCCACCAAAGTTTCCTTTTGGGACACCTGCTGGGGTTTCTGTGTCCACCAGGAAGTGCAGAGAGGTGTTCCAGGAGGCCGGGGGGCATACGATCGCCCCTGCAGACATCTTGCTTTTCAGGTGAGTGGCCCCATCTCGACAGACTTTAAAAAATCTGGGTTAGCATCAAAATAAACGGGTGAATGCACAGAAACGTCCACGATCCACCCATGTAATCTCTTCCCATTTGAAGGCAATGCAAGCCTACCTTCCATTACTGCTTTTTTAACAAAGCCACAAAAACCCATGCAAAGTGGACTTTTAATGGTTGTGTAAACTCCAAAATACATTTTGCATCATGGATGCAAAGAAGTGGTGTAACCGCAACACAAAATGAAAGTAAATCTGGGCCTTAGAGTTTGCTTTGGGTTACATTCACTTACATTTGATTAAATTGTTTTCTTATCTGTCTCAGTTCTCTGTTCCTGATTTGATATCTTTTCTCCCTATTCTTGTTTCTTTTGCTGTATGAAAAAGCATTTGGTCACTGTGTTTGTTTCCAACTTGGAATAATTTATTTTTAACAGGAGGAAGAATATCCCCAGTGGTGGCTCCTCCGCTATGGCAGAGGAGCGTTGCCCCCCCCCCCACCTGCAGCTTCAAACCTTTTACAATAATAAACTATGTTTGTTATCATATTGTAGTAAAAGGGGCGGGGCATTTTGGATGACTGTGCGGAAGTATGTTTGGCCGGCTGTCCTGGCCGGCCGAACACACAAGCACACTATGCTCTCTCCGGCCCGGCACAGTGTTTCTGGGCTGAAGAAAGCAGGCACGGGCTCCCAGTCTGCCTGGAAGCACCCTGGCAGGTCGCTCCCAGCCCATCCCAATACTGTTCTAAGCAGCATCAGGGTTGGCAGCAGGGCAGTCTGGAAGCCTGTGCCTGCCTGCTGAGGAGACAGAGGCGTGGCGCAGAGGTACGTTTTTTTACATTTAGTTTTGTAATTTTATTAATATCCCCCCGCATCGCCCCACCCCCTGTAACTCCAGCGAGCCGCAACTGAATATCCCCACAGGCAACCAAACAAAATATTTAACATATGGTAACAGCTCAAGTCAAAAAAACAATATACACATTAATTTCACTTTTATTTAAATTTGCATAGTATTGTACAACATTTTATTCCCCAACCGTACACTCAATCATCCTTAAACAAATCTCAATCATATCATACTGATTACATTAGTGTGTAATGAGTATGATGTGATATGTTTGAGGATGATTGAGTGCTTGGTTGGGGAATGGAGTGTTGTGGTCTTTTAGCCCTGTGTCAGATGGATGATTATTTCTTCCTAATGAGTTATTGTGATACGCAGTTTGTTTACATATGATCAGATTATAGAATGTTCTACAACACTATGCAAAAATTAAATAAAAGTAAAATGAATGAATATATCGATTTTTTTACTTGAGCCATTACCATATGTTAAATATTCATATTATTGTTTTTTCCATTGCTTTTTCTCTGCCCCAGGAACCCGTATTTGTTTTCAGGGAGTCACTATACTTAATATCATTTATTTTAAAGCAATACAAAATGTATTCCAAGATTGGTGTTGTATGAGTACAGACCTGTCCAGCAGTGCGCATTTATGCAGGCATCTTAGAATACTTTTTGTTTCTCTTTGTGAAAAAAAAATCCATCCCAAGAAGGCTGTTGTGTGTGCGCACATGCAATTGGTCATTTTATGATGCTTTTTGTCAACAATGTAAAAAATGATGAAAAATCTTTCGGAAAGCACTGGCTAAGCTGATCAGTCTGTGCTCTGATATCACAGATGTTACCTGCTGGCTTTGCCAAAGCTTGTATCTGCTGACAATTCTGTTGGTTACAGTTTTCTGTTTTTTGTTTTCCTGGTAATGAATTGACTAGGCAGAGAATGATTTGCAGCAAGGAGTACAAGATGCAATTCAGCAAGGTAGCACCCAACATTGTGCAGCTGGTGCCGAGGGTGATGTGCAGCAGAGAAACAGAGTGTAATATGCACCACTGAGAGCATGGCAAAAAGTGTATTAAAGAAACAGAGTAGTACTGATTGATGTGTTTTAAGGTAACACATGACGATCGACCTCAGGAGAGAACTGGGTAGTGTGTGCCAAGTCAATAATGGGTGAAGTGATATAGGGGTTGTGAGAAATTGGATGAAAACCTACTAAAGCACCAGCCACAATCCTTGTCAAGGTGAACCACACAAAGTAATTAAATTAACCTGTGCTTAACCCTCTGGTAGGTTTGCACAAAGGCAGTCAGACATAGAGGCAATGTGTAAAGTATTTTTGTGGCACGTAAACATTAATAAAGTGAGACCAGAACACAAGAAAAATACCACACCAGTTTTAAAAAATCAAGTAAATATAAAAAATTATTTGACACCAAAATGACAAAAATGCAATCAGTACCACCGGAGTTATGAATTTTTAAAGATTAAAGTGGAAAATATCACCTAAAAGATCAAAGCGCCAGCCGCGGACATCTGGCAGCTTACGAAAGGGGCAAAGTCAAAAATGATGGCCAACTACAATAGAGCGTGGTTCAGATACCCAAAGTGGATTGGGCCGGTCTGAACATACTGTGAAGAATTTTTCAAGGAAAGGTAATGTTCATCGCAGTATGGCAGCAAGCAGTGTCCGAGGAGGAGGAGTCTTTGTCGTAGAATCACTTGACGAAGTCATGGTGAAGATTCAGTCTAACCTCTTTTATGGAAGATGAAAATCTCCAGTGGAACGAAACTGCAGGCAGAACCCAACGAGGGCTCCACATGGACAGTAGCCCCTTCTGAGAGGAACAGCTGAACTTGATTTGCCACTGTGTAGAAGAAGGTAGCAGGAGCTGCCACAAGACAGGCTGACCAGCGATGCACCTTGGGAGAATCAGCAAGCAGGTAGGTCCCAGTTTCCTCTCAGTTCTCAAAACACATTTTTGCAGAAAACTTTCAAAGTCCCATGTTTTGGATTTGTGCTGTTTGGGCACATTTAGAATCACTACCTATGGTCAAGGACTGGAGAGGCACCACTTGGAAGGTCAGGACTCTATCAGGAGAGGCCCAAGTGTGGGTTCAAGATGTTTGGACACTTTTCCATCCTTAAGGCTCTGATCAGAAGACCAGCCATCTAATCATGCTGGAAGTCTTGGGTACCTACCAGTAAAGCAGGTCCCAAACAGCAGAGCAATCGTCTGAGGGCACAAGGTAGGCTACAGGCAGCATGGAAGTCTTCTTGGTGATGCAGGAAATTAATCTGAATTACATAGCAGGCCACAGGCAGCAGGGCAGTCCTTTGAGACTCCTTCCTCATGTCCAGAAGTGAACAGAAAAGTGGGTCTGAGAGACCTATTTTAATTCCTGGTGCCCCATTTGAAGTGGAAGAAACATGTGGAGTTTTACCTCCACAGAAGTGTCCCAGTCCATCTGTGGGCACAATAGGCTAGTGTGAAGTCATTTGTGTGTGAGCTGAGGCAGTGTCTTGAAGTGCGAGTAGAGCTGTGCACACATCTGCCTCCCCCCAAGCCTGCCTTGTATAGCTCATCCTACCAACAGCCAGCTTCTTCATTGTGTAGCTGACTGGGAGAAATACACAAATGCCAACTGCTAACTACACCTAGTCATGTGGCCTACAAAACAGGCTGCAGGCACCAAATGGTTAGGACAAGAAAATGACAAATTTCAAAAAGTGGCATTTTCAGAATTGTCACTTAAAATCTGACTTTGCCATTAAGGAAAAATCTACAATTCACCAGGCACCAAACCTAACATTTCTATCTTCTCCCAAATAAATGTTATCACATGAAATGTAATAAGGTAACCCAGTATTATCCTATGGGAGAGGTAGGTCTCACAGTAGTGCAAAAAATAATTGTTGAGTTTTTATTGCCAGGACATGTACAGCTTAAAAGTACATGTCCAACTTTTTAAATGCAATGCATCCTGCAAGAAGACAGGTCTTCTTGCATCCACTGATGACATCCACACACTCCTCGACCACAGTCACACCGCAGCACTCATACTCTTCGACCACTCAGCAACCTTTGACATGGTCTACCATAGCACCTTATGCAGCAGACTCCACGACGCAAGAATCCACCGAAAAGCCCTGTAATGGGTTCACTCTTTCCTCACCGGAAGAACACAGAGAGTCAGGCTCCCACCGTTCATATCCAAACCAACAGACGTCAGTAGTGGAGTCTCTCAGGGATCGTCCCTGCGCCCAACACTCTTGAACATCTACATGGCCCCACTTTCAGCTATTGTCAGAGGCCATGGAATGAACATCGTGTCATACGCACATGACACACAGCTCATCACATCTCTCACCGAAGACCCATAAAAAGCTAAGAGGAACTTTCACACCAGAATGGAAGCCATCACCGCTTGGATGAGAGAGAGCTGCCACAAGCTCAACTCAGACAAGACCGAGCTCATCATCTTCGGAAACTTCACTTCAGTCTGGGATGACTCCTGGTGGTCCAAATCGCTCAGCTCCCCACTTACTCTCGCTGACCACGCCCGTAACCTAGGAATCATCCTCGACCCTTCCCTGTTGATGACCCGACAGGTAAATGCAGTCACCACTTCCTGCTGGTACACTCTCAGCCAACTCCACAAAATCTTCAAATGGATCGCTGATGACTGCCGCAAAAAAGTCACCCACGCCTTAGTCACAAGCTGGACTACTGCAATGTACTGTACACGGGCACCACAACAAAGAACACCAAAAAGCTACAACTCATCCAAAACACCACTGCCAGACTTGCCCTGAAAATCCCTCAACAGGAACACATCTCCTAAAACCTGAGGAACCTCCATTGGCTTCCAGTGGAGAAGCAAATCAACCTTAAACTACTCACCCATACCTACAAGGCCATTCACAACATCGGACCGTCCTACCTGAGCCATCACACCTCCTTCTATAACCCCTCTAGACCCCTCTGCTCCTCCCAGCAGGCACTGGCCACCATCCCACGCATCTGAAAAAACACTGCTGGAGTAAGATCTTTCACCTAACTCTCAGCAAAGAGCTGGAACAACCTTCCCACACACCTCAGACAGAGCCCATCACTCACTATCTTCAGGAAGAACCTCAAGACCTTTGAATGAGGTGCAGACTCACCACCAGCCCCTTGAGACCCTCACTGGATAAGTAGTTGCGCTCTATTTAAACTGATAGATTGATTGCCTTATGCAGTGTTTACAGTCCACTCTAGAGGCAACTTATATGTATTAAAAAGGGAGTTTTCAGTTTGGCGAAAGGTTTATTTTACAAAGTCGGATTTGCAGTTTAAGGCTCCATTTAGGCAGTAATGGCAGGCCTCTGACATGTTTTAAGGGATTACTTAAGTGGGTGGCACAATTAGTTCTGCAGGCCAACTAGTAGCATTTAAATTACCAGCCCTGGCTATATGGGATACCACTTTAGAAGGGATTTATAAGTAAATTAAAGAAACCAATTAGGTGTAAGCTGGTATTACCATGTTTTAGCGAGTTAACTCAAGCATTTTAGCACTGGTTAGCAGTGGTAAAGTGCACAGAGTCCTATAGCCAACAAAAATAAAATCAGCAACACTAGATGGGAAATGCAAAACATTTGGGATGAAGACCAACCTAAGTTTGGCATGTCTACCAGGGGATAACAGAGACAAGAGTTCGTAGTGGGCACAACAGTCACTGGGACACAGAGAGGAGCCCAATTGGGAGACATGGCAGTAGAGCCAACTGCAAGGATATTTTCGCTTGTCTTAATTGCCCTAACCTTGAGCTAATGCAACAGGGCAGATTCAACAATGCAGAGAAAGACCTGCAACCAGGCAAGTGTTGCTGGTGACAAAAAGTGCAGTTAACTTGAGCAACAGACTCACACAACTGAAAAAACACAAGACAATGGAAGATAACAAACAAGTATACCCCTAAATATCTCAATTTCAGCCTGCGGTCACCCAAACTGCTGTCTGTATATTTTGCAGGTTTGCTTGTAATACAAGAGTAAGTTGCATTGCACACATCAAATTCATTCTGAATTAGGTCCCAGGTTTTTTCAAAAACATGTGATAAATGTGCTGGTAAGCACTCCTATCACAATGAGCTTTTTCAGGAGTAGGTCAGAAGAAAATATTTGTAATTAGGGGCCAAAGTTAATAATTTTCCTGACTCAATAGGTAACTCTCCCTTTCTGGCATAAAATTGCAGACATATATATGCCGTAGACCAGATTAGTGATTTAGCTGCCATTGAAACTGTTTACCAAACATGGACAATAGACAGGCCTTACATAAATGTCCATAATGCCTCTTAAGTAGTAGGAAAATGCATGATAGACTTGTGGAGGGTTCACAATGAAATGGGCATGTCATCCCATTTACATTGCAGTACAAGTCCCAAAAAAAGAGAGATTTCTTATGGTTCTGCATGTGCTGCTAATTCTAAAGCATGAATAGAGGCAAATGACCAGTGAATGAACTTGTTGTTTACAAGCAATGCACCCCCTGTGATGACAAGATGCAGACAGTGGCAACCTTTCAAAAGCTCAAACACGAATTGTCAAAGCCAGTAGGTCTCATTGGGAACATTGGCTTTGTCAATGTTTTAGTCATGCTGAATAGCATGACTGGAAGTTAAAAAAGATCTATGACATGCCAGCATCATAGCAGTTTTTTTTTATTGTGGGTGGGTGGGAGTGAATGGGAAGAAAACATGGAGGGTAAATGAGTGTGAAAGAGAGAAACAGTACTCAAAATATTAACAAGGAGTAAGTAAAAGAAAATTAAGTTCTTACAGGTGAATGGGTGTGTTTTGTTTGTGAGTGGGGGTGGGGGTGGTGAAGTGAAGCAGGTGAGAAGAATTACATACATAGAAGAGTGAAAAGACCGTACTGTAGAGGTAAGATGTGTGAGATATGGGCACATGTTTCTAACATAGACTGCATAGGAATGTTGAGTGAAGAGAAAAGTAGGAGTGATTCAGACACTCAAAGACCATAACGCCTTCCACAAACCTCAGTAATGTTTCATTTGCAGTCTCATAATTTCAGAATTGAAACATTTTCAATATTATTTACAATAAAATCATTATTGTTACCCTTTGTTCTTACACATCTAACAACATTGGGTAAGGAGACATTGGGGGGCATATTTAAAGGTGGCTTGTGCTGCTGGTTTTGTGATGCACTGGCCACGCAGGCTGCAGACCTATATCTACAAGGCCACGCAGAGCCACTTTGCGTGGTTTTTCATGGCCTTGTAGATATGGAGTAAAGCAACGCAGCGTAAGTCGCTGTGTTGCCTTACTCTGCATCAAAGAGGCATTCCATAGGCATTGCAGTGGGTGTTCCCACGCAATACCTATGAATGTTGATGCATTCCCAGATTTACAAGGTTTTGTAAACCTGGGAATGGTTCAAAAGCCTATGCCTTCCCAAGGGAGGCATAATGAGGAGAAATTACCTTATATCTCCTCGTTTTTGTTCCTCTTTCCATGTGTGCTGCATAGTGCAGCACACATCCGAGGAAAAAGCCTCTAGTGTCCTTTCCTGCACAAAAACAATAATTTCTACAATGCAGGCACTCTTGCACCATGTTGCACGGGTACCTATAGTGGCGCATGGCAGCTAATTGTGTGCCAGCACCATGGAAGAGGCCCGGAATGCACTGTATCTTATAGATAATGAACATTCATGCCCTTTTCTTTTGACAAAGGGCAGTGCAGCAAGCAGCTTTGCGGCACTGCCCTGCATCAAAATATTGTAAATTAGGCCCTATATGGCTAGCATAAATGCCCTTTTAAATGGAAACAGCGTATGCCTTTTAAGAGCATTTTCATGTGAACATGGACTGGAATTGTAAATTTTCAATGGATGGATAAACAGCCTAAATTAATTTTGACACTTTTCACACAAATTGTATTAGTGGAATTGCTCAGAGCTTTCATGTTTCTGAGAATAGTGTAAAAATAAGCACTATTGAACTTTTGGGAACTTGGCTCTGGATACAAACTCACTGATCCTTTCCAGAGCGGTTAACATTCCAGACCCCACACTGGATAGAAGAAGGGCACTTCCACACACTGGTGTACTTTCAAATCTTAGAAAGCTGTATTTAAACAAAAAAGCATTGGCACAGCTGAAATAAAAAAGCGCACTGACACAGCCAGGAAGCTACACAGAGGGACTGATGGTGTGGGTGTGTGTGTGAGTGGATGCAACACTGACAATGGAGAAGATGGGGGGAAAATGGAGAAGATGGGGAAAAAGCAGTGTGCCATGGCCAGTCCGGGAAGTGTCATAACGCTATTTTTGTTTAATACGGAGGGAGGGCGGGTGTGCAGACACCATACAATGAGGGAGAGTCAAGGCCAATACAGATAACAGAGGCAGGTGATGGGGGAAGCAGAGGCAACAAAGGGTGGGAGATAGGAGCTGGAGTAAGCTCACTTACAATGGAGAGTAGGAGGGAGGCACTGGGGATATCCAACAACACAGGCTTTGAAAACAAGGACTATGTCGTGGTCAGAATTGACGTGTTACAGCACTATTTTTGTTTATTATGGAAGGAGGACAAGGGACATGGACAAGGGAGGCAGAGACATGGAAAGGCTAGCTCCATATGTTGTTCAACCCTCCCTCCATATCCCTGTCTCCACTGTGCATTCAGGCGAAGTGTTTAAACCCAAAGAAAAAGCAGTACCTAACAATTTGAGCTGTGAAAGGGCACAAGTTATGGGGTCCATGCTCTAGGAGAGGTTTAAACCATGAAGAAGAAGGAATCCTCTACCAGTGGCAAGCTTCCAAGTCCACCGATATAAAACAAAATGTCTCAAGGAGACATCACATGCACTGTCTAGGCAAGAGCTAAAAAGAGCCTGCCATACCCATCAATCAAATTGGTCCTGAAAAACCAGAATGACTAAAACCTGACACTTCACTCACCATAGATCGGGCCTCGGGACTTACATAAATTATGTGGAGGCCACTTTCATAGTTATGACGAAGCATGTTCTCTTGTAACTACTTGCCTTGATGCTGTGGCTGCCTCCTAAGTACCTGTTAAAGGTAACAGCATAAGAGACTAAACCCTCAAATTGTTGGAGGATGGCTCATCCAAGTGTGTATGCGGTGTCACCCATGTGGGTGAGCAAACATCCACCCCTTAAGTCATGAATCCATTTCTATAATAGAGGCTCAGATGTGTTAGAAACTATAAAATCTCCACTATTTGACGTTAACCTTTTTCTACCGCCATCTTCTGATATTTCTTCTCAATTCAATCCTTTACCAGACTTATCTGAAACAAAACCTGATAATTTCTAGGGCTAACTCAACTACATCTTTCACTGGCAGAATGAAATAATCTTTTTCTATTATCTAGGTTCTCTTTTTGCTTTTTCTACATATATTCTTCCCCCTCTTTAACTTATTTCCTGCAATAAGTTTGTCATTGCTTTATTGCTCATTGTAAACTCAGATCTATGTAATTGCGTGTCATGATCTTATTGAACAATATGTGTTACCTTTTGGTTACATCAGAACACTCCTGTCTCTACTGTCCCTAATCTCTCTAAAGTGAAATGGTTTTCCACTCTTAACTCTCTATGTTTTGCAATACCTTTAGTTTACTTTCATTACTGTAATATGGTGTGTCATCCTATCTACTGTGGCTGACATGCTGGATCACCCATCTCCGTTATTAATAATGTCCTTTCTTCTCATGAAAATAGGCGCTCATCTCTTCTTTGGTTTCACCCTAATTTTAACTGTTCATTCTTTTCTCAATATTTCAAGGGAGCTCTTTCTATTCCCTTTTTTATCATGGCTAGATTCTGTGCATATTTCCTTGTGCTTCATTTTATTATTTGTCTTGCTTTGGTTCTCACCTCTCTTAATTTATAGGCACATTTTCTTATTGGATGATTCTCTGGTTTTATTTATTTTCTTCCTTCTCAAGTCACCTGCATTAATACATATGCTGATTATTTCTCCCAGCTCGAGTCCCTCCTTCAATTCCTAACAACTCCTCCTAGTTATCCTTTAATCGGGACAGTGTTTGGGTCTTTTGTTTGCTTCTCTTCTTTCTCCTCTTTGCTGCAAGGCCTTTTCCCCTTCCTGTGGCAAGCCTTTTTTTGGCTATTTGAAGGTAGTTTGCATTTAGGCCCTAATAACTTTTTGTCCACATAAGCTATCCAGGCCAAATGTGCCTCCTTTTTTTCCAACATCCCAGGGATTCTAAAGGTACCAATAATTTGTGGGTTCCCCTGGAGGAGATCAAGAAATTAGCCAAAATACTGCTATTTTTTTTTTTTCTCAGAAAAACAGGAAATAATGGCTGCAGAAGACAGCATGTGTTTATTTTCCTGTAAATTGCATAAACAAAGGGTTTGTGGTGCTACAATTACCATCTTCCCAGCTTTCAGGAACAGGCAGACCTGAATCAAAAAAACAAATTTTTCACCACAATTTTGGCATTTTACTGGAACATACCCCATTTTCACTATTTTGTGCTTTCAGCCTCCTTCCAGTTAGTGACGGAAATGGGTGTGAGACCAGTGCTGGATCCCAGACAGCTAAACATTTCTGAAAAGTAGACAAAGTTCTGAATTCAGCAAAGGATCATTTAGATAGATCCTGCAAGGTTTTTCTACAGAAAATAACAGTTGAAATAAAAAATGTTGAAAGTGAGCTGAGCAAAAGAGCCATTTCTATCCACGTTTTCTTCTGTAATTTTTTCCTGCTCTGGCAGATTTTTGAAAGCAAAATACTGTTACCTATGCTGGACTCTTCTAGTTGCTGGAATATATAGGGCTTGAAGGTTCATCAAAAACCCTAGGTTCCCAGAGCCAATAAATGAGCTGCTCCTTGTAATGGGTTTTCATTGAATACCTGGTATATAGCAATTCATTTGGTAAAATATAAAGAGTGAAATATAGGTATCAAGGAAACCTTTATATTTCCAAAATGGGCTGAAGATAAGGTGTTGAGAAGCAGTGGTTATTTGCACATCTCTGAATTCAGGGGTCCCCATACTAGCATGTCAATTACAGGGCATTTCTCAAAATGACTTCTTTCTTACACACTGCCAAACATTTGGAAGGAAAAAAATGTAGAGAAAGACAATTGGCGATAACACTTGCTCTTCTATACTGTGTTCCCCCATATTTCCTGATAAAAATGGTACCTCACTTGTGTGGATGGGCCTAGTGCCCATGACAGGAAATGCCCCAAAGATAAAAATACCATCGACACATCACATTTTTACATTGAAATCTGATGGGTTTTTTGGAAAGTGCCTAGCTGTGGATTTTGGTCTGTAGCTCATCCGGAACCTAGGGAAAACTAGGAAGCCTGGGCATTTCTGAAAACTAGATACCTAGGGGAACCCAAGATGGGGTAACTGGTGGTGCTCTCACCAGGTTCTGTTAGCCAGAATCCTTTGCAAACCTCTCAATTTGGCAAAAAAACATATTTCGGTGCTGCAAAGTTCTGGAATCTGAGGGGAGCCACAGACTTCCTTCTACCCAGCATTCCCCCAAATCTCCTGATAACAATTGTGCCTTACTTGTGTGGGTAGGCCTAGTGCCCGTAACAGGAAACGCCCCAAAACACAACATGGATACATCATGTTTTTCCAAAGAAAACTGACCTGTTTTTTGCAAAGTGCCTAACTGTAGATGTTGGCCTCTAGCTCATCCAGAACCTAGGGAAACCTAGGAAAGCTGTGCATTTCTGAAAACTAGATACCTACGGGAACCCAGGATGGGGTAACTGGTGGTACCCAGAATCCTCAAAATTGTTCCTCACATTTTGGTGTTGCAAAGTTCTGGAATCTGATGGGAGCCACAAACTTCCTTCTACCCAGCATTCCCTCATATCTCCCAATAAAAATGGTACCTCACTTGTGTGGGTAGGCCTAGTGACCGTGACAGGAAATGCCCCAAAATACTACATGGACACATCAAAATTATCAATTATAAAACTAGCTGTTTTTTTAGAGGGGGGCATCTGCGTTTTTGGTGCTGAGCGCAGGAGCCATCTACGGAAATCTATCAAACCCAGACATGTCTGAAAACTAAACACCTGAGGGAGTTCAGGGAGGCGTGAACTGTTTTCTTACTCAGCATTGTCAGCAAACCTCAAATATAGCTAAAAAAATCACATTTCCCCACATTTCTTTGTGGGATCATTGTACCAGCACAAATTTCCCACCACCCAGCATTCCCCTCAGTCTCCCGATAAAAATGATACTTCACTTGTGTTGTTGGGCCAAGTGACAGGGAAGAGCCAAAACATGTTGAAATTGAGGGGGAACCAAATTGGATCCAAAAGGGCAGTTTGAAAAAAAAGACATTTTTAGGTTGACAAGTGGGGCAGAATTTTTATCGGTATAGATGTGACAATGCTGGGTGGTAGGAATTTTGTGGATTCCTGCAGATTCCGGAAGGTTCCATCACAAAAATGTGGGAAAATGTGTGATTTCAAGCAATGTTGGAGGTTTTCAGGGCATTGTGGGTAAGAAAATGGTGCGGGGTGCACGTGAAGCACACCACGCTGGACTCAACCCGATGTTTAGTTTTCAGATGTGTCTAGGTCTCGCAGATTTTTATAGATGGCAGCGTCCCAAAGTCCAAAAAGTGCAGCCCTCACCATTCAAAGTAGGACGATTTTGAGAGTTAGCCAAGCTCTCATGGCCCAAATGTAAAATCAAAGCCCAAAATATTCAAATGCCCTCTTGCTTGCCATTGGGATAAGATCTTTTAGTGCGCAGGGGGAGAGCTGAAAGACTGTTACCCCCTTACTTTGGGGCAGGGCGCATAACCATGCCCCTACTGGTTGGTAGCCACCACCACACAATTTTGTAAAAATGTCCTGGCATCTAGTAGGCTTGCCCCATCCTCCCACTGGTGGGCAGAATAACTTTGTCCCCATTTTTTGGGGGTGGGGGTATGGCCATACCCCCACCCTCTTTTAAAAAAAAAAATCTTCCCTGTTGTCTAGTGGGCTTACTGCCCCCCTTGGGGGCAGCTGGCCTTACAAAAATAGGCCAACCTGCCCCCAAGAAGGGCAGACATGGCCAACAGTAATGTGTCCCCATGGGAAGCGACCCTTGCCCAAGGGGCTGCCCCCAAACAAAACACATACACATACCAATCCATAGTGTCTAAGTGGTTTATGCCCCCCATGGGGGCAGATGGGCCTAATAGAAATAGGCTGATCTGCCCCCAAGGGGGACAGAATTGGCCTGAAATAATTTGCCCCCATGGGGAACGACGCTTCCCTAAGGAGCTGCTCCCCTTACATGAAATAGTAAAGAAAGAAACATCCCTAGTGCCTAGTGGTTTCTGCCCTCCTTGGGGGAAGATTGGCCTAATAAAAGTAGGCCAATGTGCCCCCAGGGGGGCCAGAAATGGCCTAAAACAAAATTGCCCCCCAGGGGAGCTACCCTTGCCTAAGGGGTGCTCCCCTTGTGTGAAATTGGCACAAAACCAATCCTGAGTGTCTAGTGTTTTCTGTCCCACTTGGGAGCAGATTGGCCTTATAAAAATAGGCTGATCTGCCTTCAAGGTGGGCAGGAATGGCCTAAAATAAAGTTGCCCCTCAAGGGAGTGACTCTTGTCTAAGTGGTCGCTCCCCATCAGTAAATATGTTTTTTTAAAGGATCCCTGGTGCCTAGGCAGATTAGCCTAATTAAAATAGACCGATCTGCCCTCAAGGAGGGCAGAAAAGGTATTAAAATAAATGGCCCCCCAGGGGAGCAACCCTTGCCTTTCCTTTTATGCCTCTTCGATCTCCCCCACCCCGATAAGAAGAGAAACTAAAGCTTTTCTCTTCTGATCGTACTGGAAGCTGAGATTCAAGCAAGAAGGGGGTGACCTCTGATGAGTTCAGCATGCAATCACGCAGTAACATCATCAGATTTCTCTGGGGGGTGGGGGGTCTGGGCTGGTAGGAGAAGCGATTCCCCTTCCATCCCTGCCCAGGGGAGGGGGGTGGGAGGTCCGTGTGCTGGGTGAAGACGAGCTGGTCTTATTCTTGGCACATGAGCGCCATGGCCGAGGACGTCCCAAGCACCCAAGGGGTTAATTAACAAATTGCTAAGGTTAACTATTTTTGGCATAATCAACGCAACGATTCAGGGAAATGCATTTTTACCTTTCATTACATTTTCTTTGCTAACTATTCTCTTTCTCAATTCTTCTGTTTTGCTTTCATATTCTATTTAGTCTCCAATTCTTTGTGTGAATTACAACACATCGCTGGCTGGCAAGGTGGCACGTTTTCCAACAAGTTCCAATTTCAATATGTGTGGAAATTTTATAAGTGTCTTTGATTGGCTCTCAGTATTCATCTCAATTTTTATCACTTCATCAACCTTCAGGTTTGTATGCTATGCCTCTTGTCTCTTCCAAATCCTCAGACGAGCCTTTTATATTTTAGCTCTTTGAATGTTTCCCCTCCGGAATAGATATTTGCCTAAGCCCATCTCTCACATTATTTAGAAACTGAAAGAACACTTTTCATCACACGTGTGATGACCTGCCAAGGTCCACATTCCAAGTTTTTCATCTCTTGGATTTTTCCATAGGGAAATATTATATTAATGAAATAAATAAATACCCCCAAATCAGTAAAATGGACCTACATTTAAAGAATAGGAGCATCTAGGGATGAATACATTATTATAGTTATGGAATCATTTTCCCCTTAATGGCTCTTCCAAAAATCATTTCTAGGAAGCTTGATTTATTTTAGTTTTCTATTTTATTGATAAAATGGTACCAGAAAAGTGAAGAAGTTGAAACACAGAGGACAATGCAAACTTTTTGCTGAGACTTAGGGACATATTTAACACATCCATGCAATGAAGAAAGCCAACTTGCTGTGCTGCATGAAAAGGAGTTACAATATACAGAGGGTAACCCAATATTAGCCCGAAGGACCTGGGTTGATCATAATACAAAACTACAACGGTCCATTCCCAGGTCTACCAGTGTTGGTAACACTGGGAATGTGTCAGAATACCTGGGTGGATGCGCTGGAACACCCTTACTCCACCCATGGCACACTTTCCTGCCACAGAGCAAAGCAAGGCAGTTATTCCCGCTAACTTGCATGGATTTATCAAGCTACGCAAGGCCAAGCAAGGTGGTCTTGCGTGGCTTAGTAAATCAGATTTTAGTTTTTGCATCACCCTACCTCCCTTTGCTTGGTGCAGGGCAGTAAGTCAGGCATACTCCTGCACTATTACTGGAATCCTGGAGTAAACCAGGAATATCGCAAGTAAGTTACACCTACTCAAGCAAATTATTTTTGGTACAGCCGCAAAGTAGTTTCCAACAGATTATCAGACACACTGAACAACCTTTTCTTAAAATAACTGCAAAGTTGAAAAGTAATCGTGTTATGATTGCTTGTACTCCGTGATATTCTTATCAGTTTTGTTGCCTGGTTCATTTTAATAACCTATCCACCGTTCAAAAAAACGTATCAGTCACACATTAAGAAGAGAAGCTTCTAGGTAAAAAAGTATGTTATCTCCTGCCAGCTCATTATAAATGGATGTAAAGTGCATACCAGCTTTCCCTAATCCCATCAACCCAGTCTCTGTGAATAACCAAGGGTCAGTAGCTGCTTGTACAAACATCGTTCAATTGAATTCAAACACGTTTTTACACACAAAAGCTCAACAACAATACAGGACTTCTCTACCCTAAGGATTCTGATGGCAACCAATAGCAGGACGTCACGTCTTTCATGCAAAAAGTAAAACAATGATTGCCTAAAATGTGTAATAAATTAAATTGTTTATAAATAAGAGTGTGTAAAGTAATCTATTGTAACATACTTGTCATTGCACACAAAACTAATTAAGGCGAGAACATGAAAACAAAAAAAATAAATGAGAAACACAGCATGCCGCAAAGGTATTTCCAAAACAGGTTTTAATTTAATGTAAGAGAATAGTTCATTTCTGTAGATAAAAAAACTAAATAAATTCCAACATGATGTGCCCTCGTGACTATTTTGGGTGGTGAAACCAATTAGACATGCATTGGCAATTTCGATCGTTTTGGCAGGTATAGCGTGAAAACGTTTTTTATTGTATTGCGCCAACACACATCAAAGATAAAGCATGCACAGAACCAGGCAAGATTTTTTTTAACACAAATAACATATACAGGTGGCAGGTCCACTGCAAGGTTCCCTCACTAACAGCAGAGGTAGAGCATCTGCAGCAACAATGCCAGCATCCTTCACAAACACAGAATCATTACAGCACAAGAAGCAGACGCATAATTTCTCAAAACAATGAAGATAGTATCAATGCAGGCATCATTCATTATATCTGTGTAAGTGTGTTATGCAAATTTGTAATGTAATGTGATGTGAGGGTAGGGTTGCCACATCTTCCAGATAATAATAGCACTATTTGGTCCTTTTTTATAAATCTGCAAAGGCCCAGAAATGGTTCTTTAGTGGAACTGTATATGCAAGTTAACATAGTTTAGTTTACTGTCCAAAGTGTTTAACTGATTTTTCTATTTTTTTTTTTTTTACAGCATGACCAAAATGCTAGTAATTCCAGTATATAAATGGCCAGGTGGCAACCCTAGGAGAGTAGGGGTGAGGAGGAGTGTGACTTTGTGAGAGAAGGGTACGGTTGAGGAGGGAGCTGAAGGCGCAGAAGAGAGCGGAGAGAGCAGAAATAGAGTAGGAGAGGTGGGGTGAGGTTTCAGGAACGAGAAAAAGAAGGGTGGAAAATGGGTCATAATAAAGAAATGAGTGAGGTGAACAAAGGAAAGCTAAGTTGGCCTAGAGAGCCAAGATGAAGTAGTGAGTACTCAGGAAGTAAAAAATAGGATGGTGTTGAGAAGGGGGCACAGTTGTGGTTAGTTTAGCTACTGTATTAGCAACAGATAAATATATAACATAGCTTGGAATCATGAAGATATAGCAATTGTTCTATGTTTCCAAGTATGGGTAGCAGACAGACTCATTTGATCAAAACGAGTGCATACAACCTCAGTATCACCAAGTTCAAACTTCATTCTCATTGTCTAGATGGAACCTATGGTGCTGAAACAAGGCTTGATGGGCAACATCCCGGGTGCAAACTATAATAATGTATTTAATGGAATCATATTGAGCTTTGCTGCTCTGCTGATTCTTTCCCCTAAGAGGATGATGTCTTAGAACAGTGAACACTGCACAGAACACAAGGATAAGGTGCTTAGAGCAACTTTCACCCATGTCTTTGGAGATCCATCCCCACACTACTTTCAAGCAAACAAAGATCCACAGGCTTGGTAAAAATCTGTGCTTAGCAGGCATTCAAATAAACACAAAGAGCCAGATGTACTAAGCTTTTTTTCCGTGTGCAAATGGCCTAATTCACAGAATCAGGCTATTGTGACCAAAAAAAAAGCATTTTCCTATGTACAAAACCCTATTTCGTGATTCAGTAACCTATTACCGAATCCAAAATAAGTTTGCGGCTCACCATTAGGAAGGGGTGTGTCAGGGGTGCCCCTTCCTAATAACAACTAGCAGGGGGATGTATGATTGTTTTGCAGCGGGAATGTGGTCGCAAAACAATTGCAGTTGCTACCAATTTCAAATTGGTGGCAACCGACTTGAAAATAGGAAGAAGTCCCCAAGGGACCCATTCCCTTTTGAGCATGAGGGCACCAACATTTTTTCAGAGCAGACAGTGGTCCCAGGGACCACTGCCTATTCTGAAAAAATGTATAGAAAACTTCTCCTTTCTTTTTGTTATGCATCCAGTTTTCCCCTATGGAAAATGGGTTGCATTTAAAAAAAAATATATAAAAAGCAGTCACAGCATGGTAGTCTGCTGTCCCCAGCAGGCCACCATCCCTGTGAGTGTGGCCATTCCCAAATGGGTCACAAAGTGCGACCTGGCTCATGAATATTAATGAGTCAGGTTCCATGCGACCCAATTGGGAAACACACTGTAGTACATAGCAGTTTGCGATTTCCTAATAGCGACTCGCCAAAAATTGCTATTAGGAACTCGCAAACCTAAAAGCTATGTACATCTGGCCCAAAATCTCCTATGCATTGCCCAACAATGTTAAATAAATGTAATTTATGGTGTGAATAAGATCAACTGCTTCTTCATACAGCAGTACAACTTGCTGTCACCTAAGACCATAATTAACACAGTTTTCTCCTGTGACCAAAGACAGCAGGGACATGCACAAATAAAACAAAAATACCACATTAACCTTTTATCCCCTATAATCAAATGCTAATGAGATGGCTCCCCGTCCATGCTCATTCTTGACACTGAGGGGCAGATTCACAACGGGCAGAGGCCCCGCAGCCATGGCGGGGGCCCACACTCGTCGTGGGGCCCTGCACTCGTGGTGGGGGTCCCACACTCATTGCGAGCCCGCACAATGTGTAACTGCAGTGGAGAGGTCCTGCTATGACTGCGGGCCTCCGTCATGAGTACAGAGGTCCTTTTGAAAATTGGCCCCTGGGTGAGGATGGACAACTGGAAAGAGATGCTTGATTGCTGTGAAATAAGATTGACAGGGAAATAATGAAAAGTTACTTTGAAGTGCAAATCTAAGGACAAGGTGCACCGAAGAGAAATGGGTGCAGAAAGAAGGACGATTTAACAATGGGAATGAACAAGAGAAGAAAGAAAGCTAAATTATTTCTAAACACTGGAAATGCCCTATCCCCATGATTTTTCTAGAGTAAAAAAGAGTAAACACTGAAAACCAATGATTTTTATACATTTTTAAAACACTGAAAAACGCTGAAAAAAACACATGGAAATTTACAAGAAGTTGAAGCTGAAAACAGGAAAGCCTAATGCTTTTGTGGTTTTGACTAACATTAATCACATAAAAAAGCCGATCTGTAGCTTAATTGCTCCTAAATGCTGAGCAGAACCCTCAGATTCCAGTTCAACACCAAAGAGAGATGACTGATGAGGAAGCATACACAGTCAATAAATCTGATATTACTTAAAGAAGAACATTTAAGTTTACCAAAGGCATGCCCCCATTTCTGTAGACCACAAATAGAACTCAGAAGGGACTCAAAACACTAATGACCTTGGCTTGGATCTACACAAAGCTGAAGTCAAAGAAGGGATTGTTGGTGCTGTTGCCTAGCAGGCACAGCAGGAGTCAACAGCAGCATCTGTTAGGGAAAATTCAGGGATGACAGAACCACGGTTGGTGCTGTCTGTGCATGTTTTGGGGACTGCGGCACCCCTATACTAATCAACCTCAGTGTTCAGGCCCTGTCATGGGGCAGGTTTTGACTGCCTAGCAAGTATATTTTAAGGTAAGGCAACATAGCTGCTAGCAGAGAGGCTAGGTCTGAGCTGATTGCCTACAACACCTTCTTGTAAGACTCAATCACACAAGTATGTCCCTTGCTTTGAGACAAACTGCTATTCATGCTTTAATACTGAAAACAATCACTGCCATTCCAGAAAGGTCACTACTGATATCCTTAAACAATAGCAAGGCAACACCATAATATTGAATGGATTTTCACTACCTTTGTGAAAAGATACACTAAAAGAGGCCCCTCAAATAGTGATTGTGACAATGTTGCCAAAATATAAATACTATGAGTAATTGGAGAAATGTTCACTTCCATTTATAAAATGAATCCAAAAGTTTGCTTTTGAAATTTGGGCATTTAAACTCTGTGAAAATTTCTGACAATTTTCATTGTTCAAAAGACTGTGACTGCTCCTCTTGCTTATCATCATACGTGCAATTTACGGTCATAATATTCCCCAAATGCTTACGATCGGTGGATCATGGAATTGTAGTTGCATTTTTCACACCTATTTTTTGAATTTGTATGGGGTGGTTCAGTCTGCATTTTTTACTCATCCAATATAGTGCAGCATCCAGTCTTGATACACTGTTCAGCTCCATAGCTATAAAGGTCAGCCTGCCACTAGTGACATCCGCATTGCTGGTGCACAAAAGAGGTGCCATGTGCATGGACAGGCACAGAGGGGAGTGTGCACTCTTTTGCATAAAATTTGTATTGGAGGTGTTGACGCAGATATGCTAATTAGAAATTATTAATAAACGCTTATATGTTATGATTTATAAAAGTTCATAGAGAAATTAATCGTAGAGAAAAATTAATGTGCATGTTGAAAATGTGCCCACGGGGTATGTCAGCCACTTATACGAGCTTGTAATAAAAGGAATAAAAATGTGTGAAATAATGAAAATGTAAAATAATAATGTAGTAGTAAGTCATATTAAGATATATAACCTATGTTTTGCATTATATTGTAGAGTTAACTTAGCCGAAGTCGTGGCCTAGTTGCCAGGCCTCATACAGAAGCTGAATTTCTAGCGCACTGCAGAGAAACTGGTGCGTTGAACCATCCCTGAACTGCTTACGTTAGTAAAATCTGCTTAGCTAGAATTTTCTGCAGTGTACTGACGAACAGGAGATGAGGGACTAGGAAATATAGCAAGTTTGGTGTAAGAGAGACTCAATGTACTTTCCCAGGACTCAAACAATAGAAGCACTGACTGGAGAAGAAGATGCAACATTTTCGATACCTGATGAGCCGGATGATGAGGACATCATACAGTGAACCAATCACCTAATTGGGGATGGAGAAATATTAGAACTCATAGATTTGTAAAATTAATATTGTAGGTTAGAGTCATATCTGCCGATTGACTGACCAATTAGGAATTAGGGGGATTGACTGAAAAACTCTAATAAAAAGTCATGACAAGGGGCTTAAACTTCAGATTCGAGAGGAGAATTGATGATGCCAGAAGACGCGATTCGAGATTATGTAATTGGGCTCATGCTCTTGAGAGCCTGATGCGTTGCTGATCGATTGATGACCTGAAGATGAGGACCGACTTTGTTGCTGATCCATTTTGTGAATAGGTAGCTGTGACAATGTGACTGATTAACTTTTGTGCCTTTTCTTTCTAGGTACCAATTGCGCTGTTTTTATAGGTTATCTACTAGCTAGATACTTTCCAAATTCATGTTCTAAATTGTTTTCGCATGAAGTCCCACATGCTAAATGCTAATTTGGGTTAGGTAAGGATTCTTTGGGTGACTCTGACAGTGACAAATGATTGACTAACTGATTGCTGAACTCTGCTATTAATGCTGTTATATTCATCCTTGTTGGCTTATGCTGAAGCATTCGAGCATATGTTTTCTCAGGTTCTGATTAGATTATGTTATTGGTGGTCATTAATGAACTAATTCTGAGCTGATTGAATACAATTTGAATTAACCTTATGACTTAGTATTGTAACTAATAGGGAAATAAAATTGGCAAAACTTATCAAGTTGTGGTTTTTAACGAAATGTTGATTACATTGATAATTGATGTTCATCAATTACTACATAGCTAAGATACTCCATGCGATTCAAAAGGTTCATCGGCCTACACGCGTCCCATTGTAGGTTTACATACTAAGGACCAGGCACGCTAGCAGAGGTATACCTTTCCAGTATAAATTCCTTTCACAGACAACTGCAGAAGGGTCAGACACATTGAATGTGTGGTGTGTCCTGCAGCATACCTCCAATGAATTTGGGGAGATCAACCCATTCCCTCTTGTTTGTTTTGTTTCCACTGGTTGTTTTTGAGGAAACGTTTGGTCAGGCTATCTGTTTTTATCTGACTGTGTGCCAAAACTTGTGATAATTTGTGGTGACTTTCCCCTAGAAACACTAGATGCAGAGAAGTACAAGTAGAATTGGCACTGCGGAAAAGGGCAGCTGTTGGTGTGGGAAAGTAAGTCAAGTTGCTATTTTGCATTACATTGAATTGCACAAGCTCCAGTGCAAAGAATTGGTAAATAAGAGCCACAATGTCTTTGATGTTCTATAAATAATAGCGTTATCTCAATAAATTATAATGCAGTTTGATACATATCAATGGTCTCAGAAAAACGTCTATGGCCTATGTCCAGCAATTCAAAACATACCATATTGCATGTCAAATATTTTGTATTTTCAGGTTTTGCTTCGAATGTCAATCAAAGTGTCCAGGCTGTTCCAGTGTAATTAATATAGCCTCTCTTGGGAGGTAGCTCCTGGGCGACAGCCCATGTGCCAATTGTTGTTACCTTTTCAGGACACATAAGAATGAGATATCAGATGTTTCATAAAGAATTGCAACTGTTCTGGGAAAGGCACAACAGAGAAAATATAGTGTTAGAGCAAAAGCAAAGCTGGAATGAAAGTCTAGAATTCCACTCCCTTACACCTTAGCACTCTACTCTCCCATTTCACACTACCCTATTCACAACGACAAACCATTAAGCATCAGCAACTGCCCTCCTGCTACACAGAACCTCATGTCCACTATCAGCAAATTCATTCATTGTACACACCACCCATGGAATGTGCACTGTCTGCACAGCACTAAACTACAACACCTTGGTGAATGTGTTGGACACTAAAAGAGTCAGATTTATTTTTCTTAACCAAAATGAAACCCCCTTTAGAAATGTATTGGACACTAAAGGGTTCAGATTAACTATTCCCACTCTGAACTAAACCACCTCAAGGAAGATGTTGGACACTAAAGGGGCCAGATTTCCTATTCTCAGTCAAAGTAAACCATCTTGAGTAAGGTGTTGGATGCTACAGGGCTTCAGATTTACTATTCCCACTCCAAAGTACATCATGTAGGGGAAGGTTTTGAAAACTAAAGGGGTCACAGTTACTATTTAAACTAAAAAAAAAAACAATATAGAATAAGTATTTATTTGAATACCTTAAAACTTAATACTGAGTACTTATTGAAAAACGTTCATGCATTATGTTCAATTGAATTATTAGTACCAAAACAAAATGAAAGTATAAAATAATTTTTGATAGAAATGTATAAGTTTACAAATAATTTATATAGTTCTTCATATTTAAAACTAAAAAAATAAATATCAAAATACATTCTCAAATTTATATTTCAAATGTTATGTAAATTAAAATATAATTTTTCTAATTTTAGAAAGTGCATGAACATTTTTAATGTTTTATTTAATTTAAATTGAAAAATATGAAAAACAAGCACTTGTAAAAATGAATTCTATAAAACATACCTTTGAACCATATATATTCACACCTATGTCATATAAAGTTAAAAAATACAGAATAAATTAAAAATTCCTATAGGTTTCTTTTAATCTCTAATTTTCTAACCTATTTACCCAAGAACAATTACTCAAAATATTCCATAATTTTTAAAACATGAAGTTATTATAATTTGTTTAAACATTTTTACATCCATATAAATAATACAATAATCACAACGTAAATGACACATATAATAACAAAACCACTTTACATTCAAACACTTTAAACAAATTAAAAAAAATACTTAAAGAAATAAACAAGAATATCAAGAAAAATTATATTACTAGCAACAATATTTTCTATAACAATATGTATTTAAAGACGATGTAAAAACATACCTAGAAAATCATATTGTTACCTGTGATTCTCCTGAGGACAGAATTTCCTGCATCACAATAGGCTAGCAAAGGTATACTGGCATAAAAGTATTAGAAACCTAGGACCTCTTTTACGAGGCCTGTGGTGCAGGGCGGCGCAGCAAGTGCCTTGCTGCTCCATCCTGTGCCACTGAGAAAGGGAAGAAATGTGCTGTATCTACAAGATATTGCGCATTTCTCTCCTCTCACTTTATGCTGGTGTACAAATTGCTGCCCAGCACCAATGCAGGCACTCTTGCACCATGGTGCAAGGGTGCATGCATTGTAGGGATACTTGGTTTTGAGCAGGAAGGGACTCCTTCATGCACAAAAAGAATCACAGTAGGTGTTTTCTTTTTTTCCATGTGTGCTGCAAAATGCAGCACACATAGAAAGTGGAAAAAACAGGAAGAAAGAAAGACATTTTCTAAGACACTCTTACACCATCTCTGAGGTGATGTAGGAATCTGATGCATTCCCAGAATGTGTCAGATTCCTTCAAGTTCCATGGGTGTTGCATGGGAACACCCCAAGCAACACCCATGGAACACCCCTTCCACACAGTGTTATGCGTGAAAGGGCCCCATATTTACAATGTTAAGAAAAGTCATGCAAGGTGGCTTTGCATGGCCTTGTAAATATGGGCTGGCTTACTGCACCACCGGAGCATAAAAAAAATTATGCTACGGTGGTGCAGTGGTGCAGTGTGTAATATGTCTTCTTTAATGCACACTGACTTACATTTGGAAGGGACAAATAAAACAAAATCCAATTGTTAATAAAAAATGTTCCACTATTCTGTGTTCCACCATGTCACCCGAGAAAAAAGATACCCCACTTGTGAGGCCGGGCTTAGCACTAGTTACACACAAAACGTGACATAGAGACATTATATTTTACCCAGCAAACTCCATGATCTTTATGCAATGTGGCTAGCTGTGGTTTTGGCCCAACTCAACTAGCACCCAAGCAAATCTACCAACCCCAGACACTTCCAAAAACTAGATACCCGGGGAAGTGCAGGGTTACATGAGGCATGGATCTTGGCTAAAACACACATTTTCTTCAGAGTTATGTGAGAGAAAGTTCTGGAATCTTTGGAGGGCCACACATGTTCTCCGACCCATCTTTCTCATAAGACCCACTGCAGGAAAGGACCTAAAATGCAACATGGACAAATCAGATTTTCCCACTCAAAACACACCTTTTTTGCATTTTGGGTAGCAGTTGGCACCAGAGAAACCTACCAAGCCTGCACATTTTTGAAAAATTGATACAAAGAGGAGTCCACTGTGTCATGACTTGCATGGATTGCAGAAGGTTTTCTTACTCAGAGCCCTTACAAATTTCGAGCCTTGGCACAAAGTTCTGGAATTTGAGGAGCGAAAAAAATTTTCTACCACCTAGTGTTCCCCTTCAACTTCAAATAACAATGCTGTCTCACTTGTGTGTGTGACTCTAGCACCCACAAGAAGAAATGGCTCAAAACGCAATGTGGAGACATCATTTTAAAATAATTACCTGATTTGGCAATGGGGCTAGCTGTAGCATCTGGGCCGGGACTTGGAGGCCACCTAGGGGAAACTACCAAATAGCACTGAAAACTAGACACCCTGGGGGTGCCGGGTGGTATGCCTCACATGCATCCCATAGCATTTCCTTACCCACAATGCCTGCAAACACCAACCTTTGCCTAAAATCACTCATTTTCTTTGCATGTTTGGGACTTGAACTTTCAGAACATGCAGGGATCATCTAAATTCCTCCCAACTAGGGCACCCCTACTACTCTTGATAAAAAGCTATCACAATTGTGTGGCTGGGCCTAGCACCCACAACATAGAAGGATCAAACTACAAACAATTGGTATCCTCACCAAGGTGCTCTTTTGTTGGGTATGTACTGGCTGAAAACCATGGAACCCTTGAATAGGATCAGAGACTCAGCCACAGACATATCTTGACCTAGAATATAGATCTCTGAGAAACAATATACTAAATGGTCATGGATAGTCTGATTCTGGAAGAGCCAATGCTTTAGTACTATCCGCAAAATGCAGCATCCACCGCAGAAGTAAATACACATTTCTGCTAAAGGTTGCTGGATAAATAGCAGTTGCCATCAAGAGACTAGTAGACCAATTTAAAGAGAAAGGCTTCCCTAGCAATTCCATGAAACAATAATCAAAAAAACGAAACCCTAGAGCTGCTTCATTGCATGTAGGGCTGTGGTAGTCTACCGGGTAGGTCTATTGTGGGTCTAAAGTGTGGTGCGGTTCTCCCTCAAAAAAGCTGTTCCGCATACAAATTGGTCGTCTTAACATTATCATTCAAAAATATATCAATTAAACTTCTCTGTGATAACTCTATATCCTCCAATACCACTAAAGGCAGGCAAAACAGGCTGCCTCGAATCTATGGGCAACCCAGTGTTCAACACTTCCAAATGGAAGCCTTCCAGCACCTGGTTGCAGTCCAGCTTGCTGATGTTTTACAACAGGGATTTCAATGTTCACCTCTAAATGAAACATAAATAGTGGATTAAGAATCAGATGGTTCCTCTCAGACAGCAAATTCACTTTCAGAATCTTGCACTTGGCCCTCTGCCTCAGATGCAGTGTAAATCTAAGAGCCATGCTTGGAGGCAGATTCAAAAAGCAAACCATGAACCTGCTGAGTGAGCAACGTCTTAATAAAAATGTCATGAAAAACCTGACAACAACAGACAAAAATGATTAAATTCAGTCAAACTATGGTATTTAGAAATATATCATGTAAATATGACTTATTAATATAAACCACACAATGGACTTTATACTATAAAATGATACCTAGATACCTCTTACTTGCCATGGACAGCAAAACTGCTAGACTAGCACCAGCTGAATCTACCATGTATGGACAGAGTAAGCATCAGAAATATCCTAATAGAAAGGAAAAAAGAAAACAAAATACACATAAGGCAACACATTATAGATCATTCAAAAATCCAAATGTTGATTTGAAGCACAATTAAACATAAGCTTAATATGCTCAAATCATTACAAAACATTCAATCAGGGAAATTATACTTCTTTGAAGTAAACATAAAAAAACGTTTCCTTACTGAACACATGCAACTACACAACTTGCAAAACTACCAATGCCAAAACTACAAGCAGTATCTGCTACAATGGAAATCAGAAGCATTGGTTACATTAAAAAGGAAAGAAATAGGTTCATACATGCAAATGATGTCATCAAACACAATAAAGGCACATTTCACATTTTCAAAACAATAGAAAAAGAATAGGAAATTGAAACAAGACATTATTAATGTGAAAAATACACGAATAACAAACAAACAGGACACCATGAAAGGTTCAATACTTGCCCTCTCTCATCCCACAGCCACATAGTAGATGGCCACTTCAGAATGGCAGACATCCACTACTTTCAGAGGAGTAACAAAGAAACATTGAATGAGATGGTGTTACTTGGAAAACACCATGCACAAAGGCACTATAACACACAACCATTCACAAAACAGCAGTGCCCTGGACAAAAGAAATTGATTGTAACATTATGACCACAAATCAGTGAAACAGAAACAGAAGAACAAATAAAACACCAATAAACAGGAAAGAGGAGATGCAGATAATCAAATTGTAAATTCAGATCTACAGTATTACAAATACTGAAAGCATTACTTAAGGCTACAGTAAATACAAACAGACCATGTTTCAAAATAAATTACACTCCAAACGTTTCTTTACAGTTTTTCAGGGCTGGTAAACCAAAAAAGGCCTTCTTGACCTCCAAGCACATTACCAAATTATACAAAAGCATCATAGGGAAAAAAACACTCACAATGTATCAACACTATAGTGGCACAATCTCAACAAAGTAAAGGCCATAATACTAAACAAATAAACAAAGAAAAAAATAGCTCCACACAACCAGAGAAAGAAAAGAGAAAAAGAACCACCTCTGACAACTGAATGGCAGATGAAAATGAACCAGGAGCCTGCATATAATAAACACTTCCCCCTACTTTTCGAAAAACAACAGTATAGCTTTCATTGGTTAAGCTTGGCTTACACATTTCCTATCCCCAGCCTTTGGCCCTGGACAAAGGTGTCCCACTTATTCCATTGTGCTCTCTTTGCACGTTAGAAATTGTAGTCCTGGGCTCCCTGTCAAAACTACTATATTATGAAAGCATGCAGACAATGAAAGGAATCAAGCACTAGATAAGAAGCTGCTATCGTTAGCCACTTATTTTGTGTGATCTGGTGGTGAGATCTTCCCTGGAAACCATGTCCCTAATTATTATTTGCATTAAAAAAGCCAGTACCAAGTAATGCTCTCATAGGCACTAAAAACAACCACCTGGTGCTCTGGTGGGTTTTCCACTGCTCTACGGGCAGACTGGTCTCAAATAACAGCCATCTTCCCCTGGGGGTGAAACCAAAAATAAATATTTTTCCCTTTGGGGGCTGACATCGTTGGCCAGGATAACATCTCCTCCTACACACAAAATAAAATTATGTCTAATTGTTTTGTGACCCCCAGGGGGGGCAATCATCTTCAAAAATGTTGATTTTCCATTTGTAAAATACAAAGGCAAAAATATGATGCCCCAGTGTAGAGCTACCCTTAGCTCAGGGACCACTCCTCCCACGTTTTCCCTTGTGTCTAGTGGTTTCTGCCCCCAACCACCAGGAGGAAGGGAGGTAGATTGATATCATAAACAGGCAATCACATTCCCTGGGGGAGGGGCACAGAAATGAAGGAAAGACTGTTGCATAAAGGGCCACTTCCCTCAAATAAATATATATATATTTTTTTTCCCTGGTGTCTAGTCAATTGCTTCACCCCTCTCCCAAAATAGGCTGGCTTAAAAATTGATGATCTGCCCACAGGGGATGTAAGACAAAAGTGAAAATGTCCCATTAAGCGGAGCAACCCTTGCCTAAGGGACCCCTCCTCCCATCAGCATATGTTTAAAACTCTATGGTGTTTAATGGGTTAGCACCCATTTTGTGTACTGGGACTCTGTCATGGGGCATAAAATTAAAGTTAAAAATGATAGAAGAGGTCAGGGTAGAGGTAACATAACACCATGGGACTGATGAGGGAGTCCATGAGGGACCACTCTTAGGCAAGAAATTGCCAAAAATGCTCAGTGCGTCCCCCTGTGTGAATCTGCAAGAGATCTGCGGATCCAGAGCCAATTAAAAAAATATATCTGTTCACAGATCCACACACACACACAGTTACTCACATTCCCATTCACAAAGTAACACACCCACTCATACAGCCACAAAACCACTACCACACCCAGTCAAAGACCCACCCAGACACTCACATACCCACTCAGACCCACTCATAGACCCACTTAGACACCCATACAATCACTCATACACCCACTCACACACCCATATGGCCACTCATACTCCCACTTAGAGACCCACAAAACCACTTGCAAACCCACTCACAGACCCACACAGCCACTCAAACACCCACTCCCACACTCACTCACACACTCACATCCACACTCACACACCCACAAACCAACTACCACACCCAGTCACAGATGACAAAGCTACTCACACATGGCACTCACACACCCACTTACACACTCACAAAGCCACTCACACACCTACTCACTCACACTCACACACAGCCACTCGTACACCCATTCATACACCCACAAATTCACTCCCACACCCACTCACAGACCCACACACCCACTCACACACACATTTGCTCACCCACTCGTACACACCTACTTACACACCCACACCAACACAGTCACATACTCATACAGCCACTCACACACCCATTCACAGACCCACAGTGTAGGTGGGTTGGAAGCAGCGCCTGTCCGCAAGCCACAAGAATAACAGATCATTCAATATTACTTTACATCATGGTCTCCAAACTTTTGAATGCCGTGCCCCCCAGCTGAAAAATGAAAACCATTGCCTCCTCAGAATTGTTTCACAAATATTTTATAAAGATGCAAATGTTTAAATATGGCTAGATGTAGTTAAACATTGCAGTCAAGTACTGTTACCTTTTTAAAGATGCAATAACATGTTTCTAATTAAAACAAAACAAAACACTGTTATCTGTGTAATGCTTCCTTTATCAAGAGCCTGGTACCCCCCTGGGATCACTTGAGGGCCCCCTAGGGGGCCTGGCCCCCAGTTTGAAGACCCCTGCTTTATATTGAAAGAACCCTAGAAATTCAATGAAAAAAACTAAGGTTACAGGACTGTTATAGTTAGGAAATAGAAATTTAAAAAAACTTAGAAATTCAGTAAAAAAAACAAAGGTAACAGGGACATTATAGTTAGGTTCAGATTTTACACACACAAAACCATTGAAATTCAGCAGTTATTGTTAGACTTATCTCAAGATACCATAACTCATGCCCTAAGGTAACAATAACTTGCACCCTAGCCATGCACTGCTATTTACCCCACATATTACATCAGTCATGACATAATTATAATACACTATGACACCATTGATAACATCACTGCAACATTTACAGTAAAATTATTGATGAGAACACTGTGCATGGCGGGGGCTTGAGATAAGTAAAACTATACTCGCTCAGTTTCTACTGTTTTGGGTGTATACAATCTTAACATGCCTATAATGTCCCTGCAGCCAACATCTGCTGGGCATGAGGTTGCCTACAGCAGGGGACACCATCCTTCAGGGACTGCCATATTTCTTTTGGAGAGGGGATACATAGGCCTCGTTCCCCAGGCAGTATTTCTCCCTGGTGACCCCTTCCTTGGGGCCCATAACTTAATTTATGGAGGAATGGGCATGCAGCCCCCTCCCAGGGCCACTTTTGGCCTGGGTAACCCCTCTACTGGCTCCCATCCATATTAGGAAGGGGGAAGTGGGCATTCAGCCCCCTCCCCAGCCTATATTGGCCCCAGGGACCCCATACCCTGGGCCTATACAATTAATGATAGGGGAAGGGGGCCATGCAGCTCATCTCCCCAGGACAATTTTGGTCCCAGGATACCCATCTCCTGAGACCCAGCCTCATTTTGAGAGATAGGTGGGCACACAGTCCCTTCCCTTGGCCAATATCTGCCCTTAGAACCCGAATCCCCTGGGGCCCAGCTAATAAAGGCTGGGAGCCCTGGAGCCCAGCCAGGGTACCCACTTCATCTTTGTTGGGGGCTGCGGGGGAGCCTCAGTGCCCCTGCACCTCCAAACAGCTCTCTGACCACAGCGGAAGCCGACATTTCTCATGCTTGCAGTTTTTTCATCTGTTTCCCTGCATGCTTCACTGTGGACAGGAAAACAAATGAAAAGTCTGCTCCCAGTCGGCAGGAGCATTTTTCATGCTCCCGCCCTCTGGAAGCACACTTTGGGACTGATTTAGAGTTTGGCGGAGGGTGATTACTCCATCACAAATATGACAGAGACCCCCTCTGCTATATTACAATCCCATAATAGCCTATGGAGATAATAATGTGGCAGACAGGATATTCATCGCATTTGTGATGGAGTAACCTGCCTACCAAACTCTAAATTGGGCCCTAAGTGTTTGGTCTCACTTGGTGGGAGCTTTAAAATTGCTTTTGCCAAGCAAGAGAAAACTCAGATTTCCCTGCCTGCACCTGTGTGGGCAGGGAAACTGCTATGTCCTGGGGTGGGCATCCCAGGTCATAGCTGGAGTCTGCCCTAGGAAATGGGGTCCGGGGCTTCAGGAGGGGGGGCTGTGTGGCCCTGTCCCATTTCTTAGCATGACCAGGCCCAAAGGGTTGGGGTCCCTGACATCCTGACAACAGGAACTTATCAAATCAAAAGTAATATGAGCCCTTGCATGGGGACTCATAATGACATCAGTTGAATACGTTCCTGTCACTGACACGAGGCCCAACCAAACAAGTGGAACAGCATTTCCTATTGGCAGAAGTAGGGCAATGCTGGGTGGGGGGATTTTGTGGATTCCAGAAGTTTCCATCATAGAAATGTAAGGGGAAATGTGTGTTTTTAGTCAACATTTGAGGTTTGCTGGGCATTGTGGGTAAGAAAATGTTGTGGGGTGGATGTGGAACACACCACCCTGGAATTCCCCTTGTGTCTAGTTTTCAGAACTGTTGGGCCTGGTAGAGTTTTCCAGGTGGTGGCCTACCCAAATCCCCAAAAATGCTGCTGTTCACCTTTGCAAGTGAGATGATACTGGGAGTTAGCCAAACTCTCCTGGCCCATTTGTAAAAACAACACCCAGAATAATCAAATATCCTTTTGCACGTCATTGGGTTGAAATGCTTTAGTCTGCAGGCGAGCATATAGACTGTTTCCCCATTTTTGAGAAGGTAGGGGCATGGTCTTCAAAAAATACATTCCTGGTGTCTAGTGGGCTTTCTGCCCCCTGTGGGGCAATTGTACATGTATATTATACATCAATGTACATACATATGCATACACATATTTATGTATACATGTATGTGTATATATCTATATACATATAAACATATACACACACATTATCAGTAATATCAGTGATGCCATCAATGATGTCAATTGAGATGTCAGCTATGTCATCCATGATGTCATTTAACAAATCATGAGAGATGTAATATGTGAGGTCATAAGCAGTGAATGGCAGGTGCAGATGTTATGATTTCTTATCATTTAGATACTAGACATTGGTCTGTAATCATTTCCTTTTTTCTGGTGTTATATATAGTACAAATCAGACCTGAGAGCATTAGACAATGTAACACCTTTTTTAGCATGGCGAAATTGAGAGATTTGCCTAGAATCACAGGATACTGAGTCCAGGCCATAATTTGAACCTGGTTCCCCAATTCAAAAGTTAGCAGCTATAGTTCCAAGACCATATCTGCTTCACAATGCCTTTTCCTTGTGATTATCTGCCTGTGACTTGGTACAACCACTACCACAATCATTAAAAAAGTGATAGCACATAATGTACAACCTGACACACTGGGAAGACAGAGCTGCAGACTGGAGAGGAGCTGCAGTTTTTTAAAAATTATTTACTATCAGGGCGGACACAAGCTTAGCTCATTTTAAATTTGAGGGCCTCCTTTACAAGGATTGATGTATGTGTGCCTTGCATCAGCAGTGTGTCATAAAAAGTTATGCCATGTCAAAAAAATTTACAATGTTTACAACATGGTGCTCCAAGGCAAATGGTCCCAAGGATGCGTCAGAAATACTGATGCATCCGAGGGAAGGATGCCACAAGGCATCCACTCAAAAACTGACACTACTTCAGCAATGCATCAAAACTTGAGGCGATGCATCAGTTCAGATTGACGCGTGGAGCCTAATGTGTGAGGACCAATGTAAAAGACTGTAACATGGTGGAATATCACCACCTACACTTTTACATTGGTACTGGATGCAAGAGATAATGTATGCAGTATGGCTATGTGTCACATTACAGTGGAAATAGTCTGTATATGTGTATGCAGAGAGCTGAGTGTCCGTGACGTAGTGAGTGACAGTGTAATGTGAGTAATAATACGTATGTGTTGGAATGTGAAGCGTAATACCATGTGTTACCTACCTTATGTATGCACTTACCTGTTATCCCTTAGAGTATGTAAACCTGGCCTTGGGGACCGATTCCTCCTTGGAGAAGTGACAATCCTGGTCTGTTCCTTGCAGAAAGTACACAACGTCACATTGCCTCGCTGCAGAGGGTGATGGCATCATAGATGCCACAGTTGCAGGTCCGTCATGGGGTCCTACAACATAACTGGCACATGTGTTGACCCATTACAACCAGAGGGGAGGTACAAAACAGACATCTCACAGGGTGTGAAGTGACCTCAAATGGTCAAAGTCCTGTTTAAATGCCACTGCATCAGTCCTTACACCTGGATTTTGGCGGCATAGGAATTCTGACGTATTGCAGGCTTTGCATGACGCATCTTGAAGAAGCATCAAAAGAGGAAAATGTGAACACCACTGCATCAGTTTCTGATAGAAAGGCCACTCTGCATACATTAAAACATATGTAATACAGATTTCCTGTGCCTTTGCAGGTTTTTGGGTTAAAGAAGGGGCAGAAAAAGTGACACATTTGGCCAAATGTGTCACTTTGTAAATATGGAACTAGCACAGTGCCGCCGCTGCAGAAAACAATTATGCAACAGTGGCAAAAGTTCCTTGTAAATAAGCCTCTGAGTGTTCAAGAGGACCCCGAACTGAGCCTGGTATCTGAGGCGAGATTTCAGGGGCTCACTCTCCTCTACCTCTTCTTGTGTGTTATTCCCTTGTCTCGCACGTCTTTATCCATCCCATCTCCACTGCTCTCCTCTCTAGGAAGACCAGGTGGAGCATGTTCCATTCTATGGAAAATGAAGTGTGTACACAGCTGTGCTACTACAAAAAGCACCCAAAGGAAAACGAAGGTGTCTTTTGATGTATGTGTGTGGATCTTGCCAACAGAGATCATCTTACTGGGTGCCTCCAACATTAAAGTCGAACCTGGGGTGGGCTTGGCATGTTCCTTTATAAGCCTTTTGATTTTTGTTTCAGGGCGAGTGGTCCATGCTTCTCATTCTGTAGAGGTGGACACTAAAAATATTAGGGCCAGCTAATCAGTGCCTGCAGGTCAGTAGGCCAACCTTTGGCTCCCTGGACCTTAAATGGGAGACAAAACAAAATACTTCCTCATCCAAACGTATTAGCTTATCTTTTTATGTCTGGTTTTGCAAATTACTCTACCACCCAGGTTCAGGAGCAGTTTGCGGACTTAGGGTCCAGACACCAATTTTGTAACTCTAGTTTCTGGAAAACTACTGAAAATATTTACACCAAACTAAGAAAAAGCGCTTCTTTAAATAAAGTTCTAGTGTCATGTCAGCATTGGTGTAATCTCCATTGAGCGTTTCTTTCTATAGCAAAGAGCTGAAATGGGTAATTCTGCTTTTTCCCCGTTCTTAACTCTCCCAGCAGTGTAATGATTCTAGCAAAGTATTGGCTATTGATACATTTTTTTTTAAACTCACAATGTACTTATATGTGATGTACTGAATGTAATACAGTTGTGTCTGGGTGTAATATATGTAACGCAATTCGGTGCAGCTGAAATACCAGACCAAGTCAGTTTTGAAAAAGTAAGAAAGTCCTAAACTCCAATAACACCGATTGTCCTCAAACTCTAAAAAGATTTACAAACAAATTCATATCTGTTCACTGAAAAGTAAAATAGTTTGAGTTCTCCATCTGTGCCTCGAAAAGGTCTAATTTGTTTTACCCCCCAAATGATTAAGGCAATCAATAACGCTCTGACTCAATTGAGTTTACCCAAAGACTGCGATAATCTCTCCTGTGCTCACTTACACGGAGACAGACCCAAGCCACCAGAATACGTTCCACCATTTCCTAGTAAAAAATCATTGAAAGCTGTGTTGCAAACAAATTTTCATAGAGGAAAACTCTTTACTTGATGGTTTCTAATTTGGTATTATATCAAAATACAACACTGGGAAGGCAAAGCTACAAATTGTACACTGCTATGTATGGCAAAAGGTGATTCCTGCTGCCTTGTTCTTCTCCACCCGTCAGCAGCATTTGACATTGTCAATTATGCCTTCCTCTTGAGAATCCTGAAAGACTGAATGGGGTTCAGAGGCATAGTTCTGAGCTAGTTTAAATAATTTCTTACCAACAACTCAAGTCAAGTAAATCTTTCAGACTCTCTTTCTAGTCCCTTCCCCTAAAGCAAAGTGTTTCTCAAGATTTCGGTCTATCCCCCATGCTACTTAGTTTTTATATGGAAACCCTTATTTATCTATTGAAACAATCCAACATTTTTTCCATCTATGCCAGTGAGGCCTAGCTATAATTGAAAGCCTCCTCACCACAGGAAATAGATGATCTTGCAAAGTCTCTAGAAGATCTGGAGGATACGATGACGAAACACTATCTCATGCTGAACCCTCAAATAAACTGGGAATCCTTTTATTTTAGCACCACCTCTGTAGAGACTTGACTAGATTATATTAATCTACTCCTCTGCGAATCACAAAAGGCACAACCTCTACATGCTAGACCAAAAAAGTGAATCTGCGTGCTCACATTAAAAAGGGGCACACTTTCAAATTCGATTCCTCTGGAATTTTGAGTCCCTTACTCCAAATGAACATTTAAAAACAGATGTTCACTCCTTGGTCCCTACCGAGGCTGGATAATGGATAACCCATAACTTCCTAGCATACACCAACCCCATTTAGCTCCATTAAATGCAGGCCTCGGTAAGGCAGACTGACTGGCTTAACATGTAAGACAATCAGCCCACATCATTCCAATACCGAGAACTCTAATATGGCTTCCGATTGAGAAATATTCAAGCTGGCTAGCACAGGACCTTACAAACACGGGAGCACTGCAAACTACCCGATGCACAATCCAACCATCCCAGTAAGTGCAGGATCTCTACATTCTCCCTCCCTCACGGAAACAAGAACATTAAAGCAACCTTTCACGGGACCTCTGCTCCACATTCAGTCATCATGGGAATTCAGTTGATACGTGAATCGGTATATGCACAAGTTCTACGAATAGGCATTTGATGCACACAAAATAAACATTAGTTCCTTAGTCATGGTATCCAGTTGATATTGTACCAATGTTACTTGAAGATAGCGAAGATTACCGGTTGACTTAGCTGAGCTGCTGCTTGTCACTCTGTTATGTGCCTTTGTCGGAATTTCTTTTTTATTGTTAAAGCTGTTTTCTTGATACTCAAATACAACTTTCAATCTATAAAGACATTGAAAGACATTTTAAAAAGTAGTGCTTTATGAGATTATGTTGCTGAGGAGGTAATAAAAATTAGAGTTACTTTCACTATTACATGATACATAAAATTACAAGGTACTATTTAATCCTAAAAAAACATACTACAACTGCATTGTTTACAGATATGTCAGGGATTGTAGCCTTCTATATTCTAAAGCAATACTTACATTTCAGATCACAGCTTATTTTGTGGCGTGGATTATTTTAACACAGTAATGAAGTCTATTGGGCTTTAGTGGCGCAGTTGTATATGGACAGATACTATTTCAGAACATAGAATTAAGTGTTAAGAAACAACAATTTAGCTTCCCATGTATGAGAGAGGTAGTGCTCACTCCTGAACGCATCAAGAAGGTACAAATCAACATGATTTGAGAATGAGTAACCCACGCTGTACAGAAATTTGCATTTATAACTGACGTTTGTTTTAGGTGAGTGCAGAACCTGGATCTGTGAAAAAGTTCATTAGCGTTCATTACTATGCATATTCTTCCTGTTTGATTACGTTACTATGTTTTTGCACAGCACAGTTCGGCCATTTGCTTCGGCCTTGTAACCTGTACTAGAACCAATATTTCCATCTTAATATGTTTTTTTTTTGCAAACAGGAACAAGCAAAATGAGAACGGAGAAAGCTAGAAGTCATGTTGTGCTAGAGATACTTTGCCCTTTCAGCTTAGGGTCCTCCGTGCCCCGCAGCTTTAACACTGAACACACGATCTATTCAAAGGGAAATGAGAGAAAGGGAACATACATTATAATGCAGGAAAACACATTGATAGCATGGTGAGAGGTGAATGCCCAGAGAAGCACAAGAGGAAATGTGTCAGGTACTTATCAATAAAAAATGTCAGCTAAGTACTAGTCAGTGTGTCAGCTTTTCACTTGACTCACCTGCTACCGATAGTGAAATGTTTGATTCAGTGGCTGATGCAAGCTGCTTCATGTCCAATGCACCCGCATTTGATTTAAATATTTAAATTTTGCACTTTTATAAAGCGCAAACGTGGCCCACCTCAATAGAGTACAATTAAGGGTTGCCGTTGCAAGAGCAAAACAATATGATAAAACTAGGCAGAGGTATGGGTTCATCTACAGATACACCATTAGGCTTACAAAGTAACATAGGGAATGACATTTTAAAATAATCATCAAATGCACAATTAACAGCCGGTTCTTGAAAAGTACAAGAGACAGTGGAATGTCTTTTACACAAATCAAAGAAAAAATATTACTTACTAGAAGTCTGACGCTTCTCTTCTCTTTCTGATGTTGCTTAGCTAATTAAGTAGGCCTAATATCAACCTGGGGTGAAAGTTTCCATTTAAGGTTTAGCCGTTGCTATGTCGATCATGAGGGGGACTATCTCAGGGACGCTATTAGGCTAGTAGCACGTTACAAATAGTCTACATAAAATAAAATAAATTCAAACACTTAGGGGTCAATGCACCCCCAGCCCATACGCATCAAAACAATTAATCTATATTAAAACAGCCTCAACCATTTTATTAAAACACCATGTGTCCAGCATGTACTAAGTCAAGCAATCAAATTGTTCTCTTGGTTGCTGTAGGTCATAATTGGCCCACCTTTCTTGGAGTAATAATTCTGTCACATAAATTCTCTGCATGATGTGTTCTATTTCCTACAGCTCTCCCATCTTTGACTTGTTGAGTGGTGGGGATTAAATAGGATTTCCTTTGACAAGTAATGCATTTGTTATGCACACCACCATGCTAAATAGCAAGTATTTGTCTTTGATTCTAAGATATCTATGTTCCCAAACTCCAAAAACAATGGAAAACGGTTCTTTCTCAACGAGTATACTTTAAACAAGTTGAATCTAAGTGTACATTAACTTTTTACAAGTTCAATAGACACGTAGACACACTACTGTCCACATTTTCTCCAGCACGACTCCAGTATCCCCAGTACCTGATCTTTATTGGCACTTTAAAATATTGGATCAATGACATCCATTGAATGCCGTCCAGGCTGAACAGCGCATCACGAAATGAGCTAGGGATACACCGGTGCCAATACCCCCACTCAAAAGGTGGAACCTAGGTTCTCTTCTTATTTATTTCTAATTGTTTAAAGGGACTTTTGGTTATAAGCTGTTGTGTGGTGTATAAATGAGACATGAGTCTTCTTGGAATACATTCCAATAGAGCCACCATGCCCGATTTGCTGTATTCCATAAGGGGATTACTATACACATTAACGAGCCAACCGGAAAGTGCGTAGTTGCAGGAGTCTACAGATGAATGCAGAAAGAGGGGAAGAGATTGATCTCATCTTGACCTACTGATACTGATGAATCAGAAGAAGTGAACCACAAGGCCCAAGCTTCAGCCTCAAGTTTATGAGCCAGTGATGAAGGACACTTAGTTCAGAGCATTACACAATTTATCACGATTCGAAATGGGAAAATATCTAAACTATATTTCTACATGTGTCCCATGATGCAGCACAGCGACACTTCCACAAGGGTTCCTGAACGGCAGTAATGCTACCATCCTCTCCCCTGCCCCTCCTCTTTCGGGTCAAGCACTACTGTTGTGACTACTTGAGAGCAAAAGCAAGGAAAACCAACTCTCACAAGGTCAAATTATTTCTGCTCTTAGGAAAACTGGCAGGTGACCTCATAGGAGCAGCAGGAATGAGTAATTGCTTTGCTTCTTTCTTTGCCCTCGGGGGCCTAATTGATACCGCTAGCACACTCCCAGCTCCATCTGTCCCCAGTAACAGGAGCCTGCTCGGACTCTTTTTTTGCCGGGCATCGTATTCATTTGTAAACTGAGGCCCTGTGGCAAGTGCTTTAATATAATACTCCTAGAATAAATTGAGTATGTATGTGACACACCTAAATATGTTTTTTTTAAACACATAAATGGAAATATTGAGCGTGGTGTGTTTAATGTGAGTAAATGAGAAACAATGTCGTCAGACAATTCACATTCTCCCCCAAATATCAGTATGTTTCTCAAATGTAAATATGTCTGTGAATGACCGCTGTCCAAATGTGTTCTGTGCAGCATGTTACTGTTCTCCGTTCTACATCATATGTTGTTAAATGTTCCTTCCTATCATAAACCTAACTCGGTGTTTCAAATTGACACTCACCTCAGTACTGAAGCCTGCACGTACGTTTAGACAGTTAAAAGAAAGTTTCCTTCAAAAACTAGAAACTTCATATGTACGTTCATTTCAGAAATGTTTTCCCCATTTTCACATAATTCCTATTTGGCCTGCCATTTTGCTAACATTTTCAACAACATGTGCTTCGTATTTAGTCACCTGTGTCAAAAAATAAAGTTTGACTCTGAACACTAGCAGGGTGATGTATGGTTTCTACAGCCGGTACCTTTTATTTCTAGTTAAATTGAAAGATTTACATCTCATTTTTTAACTCAAGGCCTTCTCAGCTACGGCAGAAAGTTTATTCAGCTGGTTTGAATCTGAAAGAGACCCGTTGATAGAAACGGCAGCTTTGCAAGACACAGCAGGCAATGACTGCCACAACACTCCTCTCCAAGAAGTACAAAAACATAAAATAGAGACACGGAGCCCTGAAGTAATCTCTTCAGTCACCCCAGCCTGAATAGGGGGGTGACAGCATGCTGCCCTCTCATTATAGTTTGGTTGCAAGGTTAGAATTAGACCCTCGGGGTAAGCAGCTGTCAATTAGAGATAACTCCAGCCCATGCAGGCTGAAATCTTGGACTTATCGCCTAGCAACTACAAAGGGGCTCTTCTTTCAGGACAGCAAATCCTGGCTCTGCCATCCGCTCCGGAGTCACCCTGAAGACATTGAAGTAATCTTTTCAATTTGGGCAGATGCATAAGGAATGAGCCTGCGTGCAGCATCTGTGACATTTGACAAGAGTGGGTTTTTATGTGGGAAGCTTCACTGTACATTTGCTCGTCTACCACTGCAGATTCCAGGGTAAACCGATTAATAGCCGACTAGAACACCAGCCAGGCAGACAGCCAATTCAGTATGAAATTACAAGCACACCCATTTTCCTTGTACCGAACAAATAATAATCCATTGCTGCATTATGCAGAAATCTATTTGTTTTATTTCAGGGGAGTTGTGGGTGATGCCTTCTTCGACCTTTCCTTGATTTTGTGTACATTCTGCCGGTAGATGAGAATTCTGAATTCTGAATTCTGTGAGATCGTGACCTGCAAGGATCAAAATTTTATATCTGCCTCATTATAAATCGACCAATGAATGCCTTGGAACTGCACGTTGACAAGCATATTGAGGGCCATATTTATACTCCGTTTGCGCCGAAATTGCGTTGTTTTTTTTGACGCAATTTCGACGCAAAACTAACGCCAACTAACGCCATATTTATACTATGGCGTTAGAGGCGAATAGCGCCAAAGTTCCCGGAATGTGCGTCATTTTTTAGCGTGAACCCCTTCCTTGCGTTAATGATATGCAAGGGAGGCGTTCCCGTCTAAAAAATGACTCCCAGGCCTTTACGTGGTATTTATACTCCCGGGCAAAAGAGACGCCCGGGAGTTGGCGTGGCTAAAAACGGCGCATTTGCGCCACTTTTTAACGCCTGCTCAGGGCAGGCGTTAAGGGGCCTGTGGGCTCAAAATGAGCCCACAGGTGCCCTCCCATGCCCCCAGGGACCCCCCCTGCCACCCTTGCCCACCCCAGGAGGACCCCCAAGGATGGAGGGACCCACCCCAGGGACATTCAGGTAAGTTCAGGTAAGTATAATTTTTTATTTTTTATATTTTATTTTGGTGGCATAGGGGGGCCTTATTTGTGCCCCCCTACTTGCCACTATGCCCAATGACCATGCCCAGGGGACAGAAGTCCCCTGGGCATGGCCATTGGGCAAGGGGGCATGACTCCTATCTTTACAATGATAGGAGTCATGTTGATGGGGGATGGGCGTCGTTAAAAAATGGCGCAAGTCGGGTTAAGACGATTTTTTCGACGTAACCTGACTTGCCCCATTTTAAGACGCCCATGCGCCATTTTCCCCCTACGCCGGCGCTGTCTGGTCTACGTGGTTTTTTCCCACGCAAACCAGGCAGCGCCGGTCTGATTGCGCCGTCTAACGCCATTCCATAAATACGGCGCCCGCTTGGCGCTTCAGAATGGCGTTAGACGGCGCAAAACTTTTTGACGCTAAACTGCGTTAGCGCAGTTTAGCGTCAAAAAGTATAAATATGGGCCTGAATTTCTCCACAAAATCATATGGCCATTCAGCAGCTGTGTACGTTACGTTGCAGGAGTTCATGTTTTCAATTTAAGTTTTCTGGCGTATGATTTAAAAATGCCGAAGCTATGACTAATTCAAAAATGTAACATCGTAGTACGCTTAATGTTAGAAAACTTTGTTTAAATATATTCTTTCAGTCTAGGATTTTAAACTTCTTATTAAAATAATGTATTAAAACATTACCTCCATAACCATGATCCTTTCAAACGGTCTTACCAAATTAGGTATGTTCACATCTCTGCAGTGACACCTTCTAGTTTAGATTAAAAAATGGAGACTCCAATAAATATGGTTTCCATCTCCATAACCTATTATTTTTCCTGCCTTCAAGAGACAAGATTCTATTGCCTTCTCTAACTTGGACAGCGGCCTTCATTCTGAAGAATGGTCTACACATCAGCGAACCTATGTTGTTTTTGGCTGGTGGGAAACCGTGCCTTATAGGTTAACTGCTGATCTTGAGAGTGATGAATAGTAGTGCCCTTGGAGTATTTTCCATTGCGGCATGCTGGTCTGCACTTACAGTGGCAGATTAATGAAAAGTGGCGCTGCACCTAATGCAGCACCTCTTTTCTTGCACTCCTTAGAGCCCCCCTAATGCCACCATGTGTGTAACATACTTAAAATACAGCGCACCATGGCGGTAGTCAGGGGGACTAGCATCATCATTTCTGACTCAAGTCCGGCCCCTTGCAGGAGTAGCATAAAAAATGATGCTCTTCGCAGGCATTAAAAATGCCAATACACCCCCCTTGCATACATTATGCCTGGTGAAGGCATAATGTGGTGCAATGGGTTACAAAATGGCGCAATGCAAGCATTGTGCCACTTTGTAAATATGGGCCCAGATTTATGGTGTCCTAGCACCATTCCAACGCTACATTCGCATCATAATATTTTTTACACTAATGTGGCGTTGTAAGGCAAAAATGCTGCGCCATATTTACAAAGTGGTACAATGCTTGCATTTAACTACTTTGTAACCACTTGCGCCACATTATGCCAGCACCAAGCATAATGTATGCAAGGGGGGTGTTCCAGCGCTAGAGGGGCCGTAAAAATGGCACAGTGGAATCTAAGACATTCCTTTGCCCCATTTCTATTGGCATGTTTTAATGCCTTCTAAGTGCAGATGTTAAAAGGAGGCTCCCATTGTGTTCAATGGGCCTTTTGGTGCTTTGCAGGATTAGTGTCAACATTTTTTACGCTAATCCTGCAAAGTGGCGGAGTAGCATAAAAAATTATGACTCTAGTTTCCTAACTACAGCCATTGTGCTAAAAACAATTACGCTAATGCAGCATTGGAATGGCGCTAGGACCACTTAAATCTGCTCCTAGATGTTTGAGCTTGAGTTCTACTAATTTGTGACTCCCTAGCTATGGTGTAGTATCAGTGGTGCTTGAACAATTTTTGGAGTGGGGGTGCTGGCCAAAAACGTCACTTCATTAGAGATAGAGTGGATATGTGGCCTTCTGTTTGAAAGCACAATAAATATTGCCACATAAACGTTTGAATGTTCCCTTTATTGCTTACTCCCCATCTAAACTTTGCCAAGTATTATGAGGGTGCTGCAGCACCTTCTGCACCCTTTGTTTCCAGTGCCACTACTGGTCATGTTGTTGTCAAATGGACCAGGCAGCCAGCTGGCGGGAGTGTGTTATTGTTCCTGTTATTGTCATGGTTGCTGTTGAAGCCCTCTGTGGAGCTCTTTAGAGTACAGATTTAGGTATGATATGTTATTTATTTACACTTTGCAAAATGGAGTATTATTGAGAACTGAACCACTGTGCTTTCTCCTGGCTTGGAATACATGCTCATCATTCACATGTGTGTTAGTGGTGTTCAGTTGTCAACTCATTTTAGACATCTTCAAGTCAAGCTTTCTGTGGGATTGCATCCAGTCATGGTGCACACACTCGATAGGTCTGTCTCAGAGGAAAAGTGTGGAACTGGTTGTACATCAGAATATCATATGCAGCCATATCACCTACTCCAAATATTGCGCCCTAAATAATGTTTTGAGAAATATCCCACTGGATGCAGATGTTATATCATTAACTCCAATAGGACGATAGTTTTGTAAACTATATTTAGAACAAAATATTTATGTTAAAGGTATTCTGACAAACATATTCTGTTACCATGCCTCAGAGTTACCCTTCAAGTCCTGCCTTGAAACTTGAAAGTACACATATGTTTAATGCCTCTCAGATGCTATGTGCTAGCACAAGGTTTCCCTTAGTCCTTCATGAACAATGTTAAGAGATCGACAACTGCAACATATTTTAGTTTATCTATTGTCAAATGCACATAAAATGTCAAATTTGTCACCATTCCCTTACAAGATGTGCTGCCTTTCAACTGTCTTCCACTTTCTGTCTTTATATGATGCCTCCCTTGTGTATAAATACAGCATCTTGGTCAATAAACAGGAACAACAATGCATCTGGAACAATATATTTTGTCATTCATAAGCCTAAATCTTGATTCTTTGATTGGGCTCTATGCATGAGCTGGTTGATAACCTTTTCCTTACTTGGTACCCCAACAGGAGTTCCAATTACACAGGTAAAGTAGGCTGCACACGTGACTCTATGAGAGGCAGCTGCTTGCTGTATATTCTGGGAGCAGACATAAAACTGTCCGCTTCTTTTTGTGTTTTACAACTCGTGGGTTTTGAAATTGCTCTATCTGGATCACTGTTATTTTCAGGCAAAGATTGATGACAAGTGGCATCCAAAGTTAGTAACACAAGTTAGATGATTTCTGGCTGTTTTCTTCTGAGTTGGTATTTCACAGGATAAAAGTCTCTCCAGGGATGGGTGCATAAGCAGCAATTGTCAATTGGAGCATGTAGTTTGCTTTCTTTTTGGTTTTCCTACAGAATATTGCTCACATTTTCTTAAAAGCATGTGGGTGGTTGATCTCCTTGGGTAGTTCTTGGGTAATCTAATTTCATAGTTTCATCATCAAGGATAGTGAAGCTCTGACCTGGTGAATTCATGACCCTTATGTTGCAAGATATCTGCATTTATGGTGAGTAACACCACGCCCCTAAACTTAGGAAGCAGGCTTAAATTCTTGAAGCCAGTACTTGCAACTCTGTCTGGGCAGTGACATCTTTGTTGCAACTGCGATAATTGTGTTGAACACCACCTCACAAAAGTTAGTTTTTTTGTTGCTTGTACACATCTGCCAGGTGAGTCAAGAAGGTCTAGCGTGGACAATCTTCCATTGCAGGGCACATAGCCTGTGCCCTGGCTAAAACTGACCCTTTACATTTTTTCTCACTTCTGATATGCTTAGTGAACCCTGCAACACTGCACACCAGAGAAAAATCCTGAACCGCGCAAGTTTCGCCCCTCAAAAAACAGGTGCAGCATAGCATCAGCAGTGCATACTACCCTCCTTCACAAAACAGTGGCAGACCCTCAATGGCTGTGCAAGCTTCTCTAACAAAAACACTTATATGGCAGTGGTGGCAGCAATGCATGCCTCTCTCTATTTCTCTCTCCCTTTCTGTGTCTCTGTTTTGCCCAAACACACACACACACACACACATGTGCAATCCCTTTAGCTCTCAAACACACAAACACATGAACTTCAGGACAAGAAACAGTAGTGCATTGTTTCGTACTCCCTCCCTCCCTCACACACAAACACATGATCTGCCTTACCCTGAGAGAGGAAAAGGAAATCTCAGGCTCTCTTCCCAGGCATTCTTTCTCTCTAACTGTGCATCTTTGTAGTACAACATCTGTCCACAGTGGTGGAGAAGTAGCAGGATAACGAAAAAGACACAGACTGCAGTGCAGTGGGAGGGAAATAGCATACTTTTGGGACACTCAGGCAGATAGGGAGCAAGAGGAAAGAGACATGTGGGTTGAATTGATTCACTCCTCTTCTTAGGACATGCTGGAGAGAGGCGGAGAGTGGGAACATGTGAAAATGGGAAAGAAACCTGAATGGGACATCGGGATGAGAAAAGCCAAGATGAGATGAAAAGGAATGAGAGGACAAACAACAAGCAACAAGGGAGTGGCACAAGGAGATTGCCAAATAGGATACAACATACACTGTGGGACAGATTTGGACAGAAGCAATCGGGAGAGAAGAAATCATGTTAGTAAGCTCCATCCATATCTACATATTGCCTGTGTCTGTGTGTGAACATCACATCTGATCAGGTCAACTCCTACATTTGCAGCATTACACAATTACTGTGCTACTATTGTAAGGTGTACTATAAACCATTTGCATAGTGAAGATCAATGTGCACTACAACAAACAGCCAGTTCACCATTTATGCATTGCAATGGATGTGTTCATTTGGTAGGCTAAAAAAAAGAGATGTAATAAAAATCATTAGAGATCAATCCAGCAGTTGCAGCCTACTGAGTAGTGGTTAATTTCCTTAAAGATACAGGTCAATACTTTCCATTTAAGTGAATCTATTGCACTACTACACCAAAATGCATCAAGCATTGGCAAAGTCAGCAGGTCCTCCTTGAATTTTGAGGCATAGCATTATAAAAAGTGTAATGCAGTGGAAACCTCCCCCTACAAAAACAATTAGTTTACCTATACCAGGGTTCTCGAAAACATTGCTCAGGAGTTACTGGCAGCTCTCCAGCTACCTATCAGTTGCTCTACTGTGCATGTCAGGATTGTGCTATCCTGCCATCAGGTGACACTCATGAAGGCCCTGTGGGGTTCAGCTGTTTCCCCAAATAGTACAAACCCCTTCCAACACTTTGTATTTCCAGCTCAATTTTACATTTCTGTCCAGGCTTCCACGCCACATTCCTGATGCATTATGGGCTTAGTAGTCTTTCCCGTCTCCAAATACTGCCCTGATCATGTCATGTTGGTGGTGCTCTATTTCCTGTCTTGATTCCTGTACCCACTATCTTTCTGACCTTTTTATAAATGCACTTTGGACCTTTCTGTCTGTTGGTTTTGAACTTGGCTGCCTGTGTTCAGTCATTCTTTACCTTTCCCAAGTCCCAGTTCTGCCTTCCATTCATTAGTGGTTCCTTGATTACTTGCATCTGGTGGAATTATTACACCTGGCTCTCTCCCTGAACCTGTGTTCCGCCACTGAGCTTCCTGCAATTTCTGCCTGTTGATGCGAGAGGGCAGTAGCTTGCATCTAACCTTGTTACTGAGTCTCCTTCCACTCAGTTGACCCTGCTACTATTTTCCAAACAAGCCTTTTAATTTCTATTTTCATTGTTGTTTGATTAAATATTTCTGTCCTGATTAGGTGTATGAGTCTATTGCTTGTCTCTTGTTTATCCTGCCTCTTCATGCCAGTGTTTTTATGTATGGGGAGCGGCCTCATAGGCAAGGGTCGCTCCACTGGGGGGAAAATTGTACTTAGACCACCTTGGGGGCAGATAAACCAATTTTTGTTAGGCCAATCTGCCCCCCAAGGGGGCAGAAACCACTAGACACCAGAGATTGGTGTGTGTGTATGTGTGTGTTTTGTTTGGGGGTGCAGCCCCTTGGGCAAGGGTCGCTCCCCATGGGGGAACATTACTGTGGGCCATATCTGCCCCACTTGGGGGCATATTGGCCTATTTTTGGGAGACTCATCTGCCCCCAAGGGGGGCAGAGAGTTCACCAGAGACCAGGGAAGATTTGTTTTTCAAAATAAGAGGGTGGGGATATGGCCATACCCCCACCCCAAATAAAATGGGCCAAAGTTGTTCTGCCCACCAGTGGGCAGATGGGGCAATTACCCCGACCCGCACCCCGGGGGGCAGAAAGGCTACAAGATGCCATGGAATAAAAAAAATATGAAATAGTGGGGTGATGGCTACCATCCAGTGTGGGGTTGGTTATGCCCCTACCCCAACTGAAAGGGGTAACAGTCTTTCAGCTCTCCCCCGCACACTAAAACATCTTATCCCATGGCAAGCAAGAGGACATTTGATTGTTTTGGTTTTTGGTTTTACATTTGGGCCATGAGCGCTAGGTAACTCTCAAAATCACTTGTTTGGCTTTGGGACGCTGCCATGTAGAAAAATCCACAAGACCTAGACACATCTGAAGACTAAACATCTGTTTGATTCCAGGGTAGAGTTCTTCATATGCACCCCACACCATTTTCTTACCCACAATGCCCTGCAAAACTCCAACATTGCTGGAAATCACACATTTTTCCCACATTTTTGTGATGGAACCTTTCAGAATCTGCAGGAATCCACAAAATTCCTACCACCCAACATTGTCTCATCTATACCAATAAAAATTCTGCTGCACTTGTCAACCTAAAAATGTTTTTTTTTTTTAACTGCCCTTTTGGACCCGCTTTGGTTCCCCCTAAATTTCTACATGTTTTTGGCTCTTCCCTTTCACAGGCACTTGGCCCACCTACAAAAGTGAGATATCATTTTTACCGGGAGACTGCGGGAAACGTTGGGTGTTAGGAAATTTTTCCCGGTGCAGTGATCCCACAAAGAAATGTGGGAAAAAATAATTTTGTTTGCTAAATTTGAGGTTTGCTGAGGATTCTGGGTAAGAAAACACTGGAGGTTCCACGCAAGTCAAACCTCCCTGGACTCCCTCGGGTGTCTAGTTTTCAGAAATGTCTGGGTTTGGTAGGTTTCCCTAGATGGCAGCTGAGCCGGAGACAAAAACGCAGGTGCCCCCCCAAAAACAGGTCGTTTTGTATTTGATAATTTTGATGTGTCCAGATAGTGTTTTGGGGCATTTCCTTTTGCGAGCACTAGGCCTACCACACAAGTGAGGTACCATTTTTATCGGGAGACTTGGGAGAATGCTGGGTGGAAGGAAATTTGTGGCTCCTTTCAGATACCAGAACTTTCTGTCACCGAAATGAGAGGAAAAGTGTTTTTTGGGCCAAATTTTGAGGTTTGCAAAGGATTCTGGGTAACAGAACCTGGTGAGAGCCCCACAAGTCACCTCATCTTGGATTCCCCTAGGTGTCTAGTTTTAAAAAAATGTGCAGGTTTTCTAGGTTTCCCTAGGTGCCGGCTGAGCTAGAGGCCATAATTCATAGCTAGGCACTTTGCAAAAAACAGCTCTGTTTTCTTTGTGAAAATGTGATGTGTCCACGTTGTGTTTTGGAACATTTCCTATCGCGGGTGCTAGGCCTACCCACAGAAGTGAGGTACCATTTTTATCAGGAGACTTGGGGGAACGCTGGATGGAAGGAAATTTGTGGCTCCTCTCAGATTCCAGAATTTTCTGTCACCGAAATGAGAGGAAAAAGTGTTTTTTTGGCCAAATTGTGAGGTTTGCAAAGGATTCTGGGCAACATAACCTAGTGAGAGCCCCACAAGTCATCCAATCTTGGATTCCCCTAGGAGTCTAGTTTTTAAAAATGTGCAGGTATGTTAGGTTTCCTTAGGTGCTGGCTGAGCTGGAGGCCAAAATCCATAGATTGGCACTTTGCAAAAAACTGCTCTGTTTTCATTGGGAAAATGTGATGTGTCCACGTTGTGTTTTGGGGCATTTCCTGTTGCGGGCGATAGGCCTACCCACACAAGTGAAGTACCATTTTTATCAAGAGACTTTGGGAGAACGCTGCGTGAAAGGAAATTTGTGGCTCCTCTCAGATTCCAGAACTTTCTGTCACCAAAATGAGAGGAAAAAGTGTTTTTTTGGCCAAATTGTGAGGTTTGTAAAGGATTCTGGGTAGCATAGCCTGGTGAGAGCCCCACAAGTCACCCAATCTTGGATTTCCCTAGGTGTCTAGTTTTAAAAAATGCACAGGTTTGCTAGGTTTCACTAGGTGGCGGTTGAGCTAGAGGCCAAAACCTACAGCAAGGCACTTTGCAAAAAACATGTCAGATTTCAATGTAAAAATGTAATGTGTCCATGTTGTGTTTCCTGTCATGAGCATTAGGCCTACCCACGCAAGTGAGGTACCATTTTTATCGGGAGACTTGGGGGAACACAGAATAGCAAAACAAGTGTTATTGCCCCTTGTCTTTCTCTACTTTTATTCCTTCCAAATGTAAAACAATGTGTGAAAAATACGTCTATTTGAGAAATGCCCTTTAGTTCACATGCTAGTATGGGCGCCCCGGAATTCAGAGATGTGCAAATAACCACCTCTTCTCAACACCTTATCTTGTGCCCATTTTGGAAATACAACAGTTTTCTTGATACCTATTTTTCACTCTTTAAATTTCAGCAAATAAATTGCTGTATATCCGGTACAGAATGAAAACCCATAGCAAGGTGCAGCTCATTTTGTCACTCTGGGTACCTAGGGTTCTTGATGAGCCTACAAGCCCTATATATCTCCACAACTAGAAGAGTCCAGCAGATATAATGGTATATTGCTTTAAAAAATCTGACATTGCAGGAAAAAGTTACTGAGTAAAACGTGGAGAAAAATAGAATTTTTTTATCTCAATGTCAATATTGTTTTATTTCACCTGTTATATTCAGTAATAAAACCTTGTAGGATCTACACCAATTACCCATTGCTGAATTCAGAATTTTGTCTACTTTTTAAAAATGTTTAGCTTTCTGGGATCCAGCATTTGTTTCACACCCATTTCTGTCACTAACTGGAAGGAGGCTGAAAGCAAACCAAATCATAAAAATGGGGTATGTCCCAGTCATGTGAAACAGAGGTCTGTGTGGTGAAGCCTGTCTCTCCTCGCACCCTAGTACACAAGCCTGTCACATAAGAAATAGATCTTAGTGAAGAGGATCCTCCATCCCACATACTACTTTTTCCCTACAGTTTGGTTGCAATTCCATAAGACTCACACAAGAGAAACTCACAAGCTTCAGGGAGTGAAGATTGCTGTTGGACACATGCAACATCATGAAAGGCTTGGGAGACCTGAGGGTAAAATACTGATCATGCCACAAAGGCCCATATTTATACTTTTGTAGGGCTGCATTTGCGCCGCTTTTTGACGCAAAAACTGCGCAAACTTGCAAAATCCAATTGTATTTTGCAAGTTTGCACCGTTTTTGCGTCAAAAAGCGGCACAAATGCGGCGCAAAAAAAGTATAAATATGGGCCAAAGTATTTTAGGATCCTGCAAGAGTCTCGCAATATTATATGGGGGGAAGTAAAAAAAAGGGCAAGTCTTCACCAATATTTACCATTCTTAATGCATGTTGAAGAAATTATGTAATATGAATGGGTGCAGAACCAGGGTTAGCTCAGATTGGTCTTGGTGATTGGGAGGAGAAGGAAGCCTGTTGGAGTTGTGCTCAGCAGAAGAAAATTAATTTGGAACTGAGACAGACTGGTGTATTCAGCTGATTATAAGAAACTGTTCTACATTCAGGTAATTAGAAATATGCTTTATGGCTTTTGTTGAGAAATGTCAGCAAGTGTATATTTGATGCTGTGGATTTTTTTAACAGAAACAAACATGACATATGTGATTGTGCTTTACAAATGTAGAAATCTTCAAAGCATGTTGTGATATATTATTTTTATTTATTACTGATCAGTACGTAACTTTATATCTTTTGATTATTTCATCTTTTTTAGGGAGAAAGTAGAAAACAGACACTCTGAAAAACAGAAGTACAATGTGACATTTATATGCTTGGATAAACCTGTTCTCTGTAGCTCTACTTGTTTTTGATGATAAAATAATCTGCTTATTTAAAAAGTAGAAAGCTGCACAAGGGTGTCATCTGCTTGAGCATTGAGTACCTGGGCAGGCACAGTGAAACCACATTGAAAGATGTGAAGCCCCTGAGGAATTCTCAAGCTTTGCAGCATGGCTAACTCAACCCGAGCAAGGCATTGAGGATGCATTGCCCTCAAATGTAACCACAACTGTGTGGTACTCATGCTGTATTGCTTGTTCCTGCTGCCCCTCATAAACGCCTGATTGCTTATTTTATATAGTAGGTATTTAGTAGATACATTCTTCCCATTTGGTCTCATTTTATAAAATTGCCACACCAAGGACTTCTTGAAAGGATGAGGAGGCTGAGTTGTAGGAATAGCACTAGGCTGTTCATCTGAATCTGATGATGACAATTCTGATGACAGAAAACTAGCAAAGATAAACAATACTTCATAAAGTTTGTTGTTTTTACAGTTGTTTTAGTTTGTTACTGTTATTATTGTTCAATATGTTGTTAAATTGTTTTTTTTAATAAAAGGTTTGAAGTCACTACTGATTTCTTTCCTTAATATCTTTTAAAGATTTGAAAATGATTACAGTCTTTAATGTGATAGTGGCAATTCATCCTTCAAGAAATGTAACAGTTCTCCAGCATGTATATGTATATCTAAGGTACCATAGATCAAAATCAAATCAAATCAAATCATTAGCATTTATAAAGCGCGCTACTCACCCGTGCGGGTCTCAAGGCGCTAGGGACAAAGGGGGTGGTTATCGCTGCTCGAACAGCCAGGTCTTTAGGAGTCTCCGGAAAGCGGAGTGGTCCTGGGTGGTCCTGAGGCTGGTGGGGAGGGAGTTCCAGGTCTTGGCCGCCAGGAAGGAGAAAGATCTCCCACCCGCCGTAGAGCGTCGGATGCGAGGGACGGCGGCGAGTGCGAGTCAGCGTCACCACCTCCACTGAAGACTCCCCTCTTGCCGCTGAACACCTGCATTTTCAGATTCGCACCGACCCGAGGACCACCCTCAGAGGATCCCTCGTCTACCGTCCTCCCGGACCTCGCTGGTCTCTGGTCTCTAATAGAGAGATTAGTGCTTCTTTTCAATGTGAATAAAAACAATTATACAAGAGGCAGGTGTTGGTACAGAGGTAAATTAACTCTCAAAATATACTATCGTCCTTGTGTACTCCATACTACCTACATTATATTATTCACATGTGTTACTATGGGGAGATGTCTCATTTGAGAGGGTTGTGTGTATTCGTATCACAGTCTCTTTAGCTGTTGTTCAAGATATACTCATGATATACCTATGAGCATAGAGGTTATTTCAACTCCACATATTACGTGTACTTCTATCACAATGGGCAGATATATAGCCACAAATGTAAGCCACTTTTCATACCCCTATTTGCACAAGCATTAACCAAGAGAGAAAACACATGACAAAGGCCAGTCTCTCTATACACTATGCTATGCAGAGTTATCATGTAATAGACTTAAAACAGGGCACTTTCTACGGGAGACACTTATTATCCTGGAAAGATGTGCTAGCATAGCGATGCCTTCCTTCCCAGACAGCATTACATATTGCTGTTGTTCTAAGGAAAGGTATGAGGACAGATGTCACTAGTTCACTATACCATTCTTTATATCCAAGTTGTCTAGCAGACAGGTGCTAACGCAGAAGTGTAGAAGACACAGTATCCCTACATTTCACTGCATGTGTCTGTCATGCTAGAGAAAGCAGGGAGTAGGCAGGGAAATTCATTCCCACACACTAATAAATATGAGTATTTCCCTGCAGAGAGGTGTCAGTGGGAAGGTTAGTACTTGTGATACTTAATATGGAATATTAAGGTTTAACATGTGAGGTGAGTACCATCCCCACCCTACTATGCACACTACTGAGCCTGGAAAAGGTGTGAATGGAGAGGCAGTGCTTCTTTATATTCTAATCTACACACTAGTTATCTTCATGTAAGGTCTCAGTGGAGAGACCAGCCTCTCTCCGTAGTCTACAAGTGGGAATTATAAGGGATATCTACTGTAATGAAGGAAAATGTTAAATTTTCCTCTACAGTGTTTTTATATGATGTTACGAGAGTCTTACCGGACAAAAAAAAAGCATGGCATGGTAGAGGAACTCGGGTATATATTAATTAGTACCAAAAACAGAGAGGCAAGTTGTTAAGTTCATTAAAGAGAGGTCTTCAGACTTTAAGATAAAGGATATAAGTTCTCTTTAATCTTATTTATTTCAAAGAAGATCGCAGCCAAAGCTTTCACTCCCACAGAAGCTTCATCATGGCTCTTAAGTTTAGTTTGTACCCATACACATTAAGTTGTCCATTCTTATCATCAAAAACGTCTCATTATCCAAGGCCAAATTATTCACTGCCCATCATATATCCAAAACATCTTGTGTTCCAATTTGTCTCATAGAAAAAGGCTCCTCATCTAAAGCCTAATCATTCACAAACCATAGAATTCACAAATCATCATGTAGTCAAATTCAGAAAATTAACATGTGGTGTTTCTCACCATGTTTGAAGTCTACTGCATTCACCATACTTCCTCATTGACTTTTGAATAACTGGACCTTAGATGAGAAGACTTTTTCTATGAGACGGATTGGGCCACATTGGACATTTATGATTCTGGACAAACCTGTCCTGTACACCCCTGCTTGATCTCCTTGCATAAACAGCAAGAGACGGCTTTGTTGAGCTATGCCGGTTTGTTATCTGCTTGAGCGGTAAGTACCTGGGGAGGGATAGTGTCACCAGATTGAAAAGATGTGGAAGCCCCTGAGGAGTTTCAAGCTCTGCAGCATTGGCTAACTCAGCCCAAGCAAGGCGTTCAGGGCACACAACTCTAAAATGTCGCCACATCCCTGTGGTACTCATGGAATATTGCTTGTTCTGGCTGCCCCTGCTGAACATTTTATTTGGTAGAAACTTTCTTCCCTCCAGGCCTCATCTAGAAAAGAACTTCCTGAGTGGCTGAGGTGGCTCACTTGCAGGGACAGGAGTAATGCTCTTATCTGTATTGGATGATGACATTCTAATCACAGAAAATGAGCAAAGTCAGAGAGGTAGCCAAAAAGGTGAAATCACAGAAAATCCCTATAGGCAAATGATGCATCAAGGAAGGAATCTTAATGTGCTAGATACAAAAAGGAACTTTCTTAATATTTCAAAGGCAAACAATATAGCAACTGTTTTTGTACTTTAAACAACACTTATCATGTCTTACTTTCTTCAAAACTGCAAAAATGCATTGGGCCAGATGTATTCAAAAGTTTTGCTCTCGCGAACGGTGCGAATCGGTAAATTCGGCCGTTTGCGAGTGTAAAACAGCGGTCTGCGATGCATGAAATGCATTCGCAGACCACAAGTAAGAAATCTCTAAAATTGCAATTTCTTGCGTTGCGACCTGGAAATTGCGAGTCGCAATTTGCGATTCGCAATTTCCAGGTCGCAAGGCTATGCTTTAAAAAATCGCAAATTGCTATTTTTTCAAAAATGTCATTTTGCACTTGCAGAATACCATGCTTTGCAACCAGGTGGTAACCTGGTGCAAAATGTTAAAATGCAGTTAAACTGCATTTTTAAATTAAACATGTAAAGCACACATGCCCTTTTGGCATGTGTGTACCTTACATGTTGACATTTTTTTTGGGGGGTGCAGGAGAGAGGGCCTTAGGCCCCCAGCACCCTGGCCTTTTGCATTTCCAAAATTGCGATTTCTGGTTCAGAAATCGCAATTTTGGAAATGCAAAATATTCGCAGCTATGGGCCAACAGGCCCATAGCTGCGAACAGGGCCGGTATCGCAATTTGCGATTCGGTAATGGCATTTGCGATTTTTAAGAAATCGCTATTACCGATTCGCAAATGTGATACATGGCCCTTTGCGAGTCGGTAATAGCGATTTCTTAATAATCGCTATTACCGAATCGCAATGGGCCGTGATGGTACATCTGGCCCATTGTTCTCAACTTAGTTCCAGATGTACAATCTCATGAGTGATGAGGAAGAAGAGCCTCCTCATAGAGCTGAATACACAAGGTAGTGTATGTTCGGCTCCCATGATCATCTTGCAAGAGCCATAAGTTTGTGAAAAAATAATTAATACAATATACATAATGTACTCCCTTTATTATTCACGATTAGCATAATAACTAACGAGATGAAAAAGAACTATGTGCAACAGATTAGAGAGAAATTTATAACTCTACAGTCTTGTGAGCCACCCGTGAGCCACCTGTGAGCTTCCTGCATGAGCAATCACGCACCTAATTAACAGTGTGGAAAAACTGAATGGTGTCTTTATGAAATATAAATATGATGTTTATGTAAAGATAGATACAAAGAATATGAAAAGTATCCTTGGAAAATTTCTGAATATGTTTGTTAGAACAACTAAGAAGTTGAATAGTCTCAGCACAAACATTGTTGGAGTAGTTAGTTTCTAAGTATTTATCAATATATATATATATATATATATATATATATATATATATATATATATATACATATATATATATATACATATATACACGTATATATATATATATATATATACTTTTTTTTCAAACCATAGAAATGCACTGAAAAAGCCAATGGTTAAAGTTAGGTTTAATACAAATATCTGCATTTGTTTAAAAAAAAATAGAATTTGAGAGATCATCAGTGATGTAATAAATATTGTCATAGAACATTTCATGAGTGATGTCATATGTGAGGTAATAATCAGTTTAGTTCAGAATGTTAACATTGTCACTGAGAAATTCACCAAGCTATGACTTTACATTAACCTTTGCTTTTTTCACTGAAAGTTTGTTTAATAGGAAACTCATATTTTTATTATATCTAACAATAGCATTAATGCAACCTTTCTTTTTTCAGTGAAGCTAGATAGATAGATAGATAAATAGATAGATTGTTAGATAGATAGATATATAGAACGATAGATAGACAGATAGACAGATGTAGCATTATTTTTATTTTTAAGAATAGTATGACAACCTACATTTTAATATAGATTTATTTTACTTAAAAGTAAACAATAAATGTACTCTAATTTGCTTGTCAATATTTGTGTACTTTAAACTATGGGAGGTAAGATTGATACTTTTGTTGTTGATATTTTGACATTGATATTTTATACCACATTTGCCCAGGCCTTCCCTGTGATGTAGGCCATGTTGATATTGATGGGGAAGGGCACTAAACTGTAACTGGAGGTGACATGGATGGTACATTCCTTATGTTGGTGTTAACGCGTCCGTCTATGTTAATTTATACACATCAGGACTCGTTTTAGGCCGATGAATCTTTGGACCCAGTGGTGAGACACCGTAAGACGAGATAACTGATCAATATATCAATCAATATGTCAATAACATTGTCAACATATATCACCACAATATATTTCACTTTAGACATCAATAAACCTTTGACGCAACCATGACCTTTCAGTCATGAATAATCACACCTTATTGAAGTTTTGTGAATTTTATTCCCTATTGATTACAATCTAATAGTAAATGTATTGATCTCAAAACCAAAAAGCAAAAGAACATAATCACAAGGCGGCAAATATGATAAGTTTTCAATAATGCAGAGATCACGAACATAGGATAATCATACGAAGATACACAAATCAAAAGGTGTGGAACTCATAGAGGTATTAGTTCAGCATAGCATCATGTCAGTCACATCAGTTACGTCAGTCAAAAGAACGCCTCATCTATCTACTGATTAGCATTAGCATGTTGGGCTTCATGCAAAACAATTTAGACATCAATTTGGAAAACGTCTAACTAAGGTCTCTAATCAAAAACACACACAGCAGTTGGTACCTGGAAAGAAAAGGCAAAATAAATGAATTTCCATTAGCAACAATAATTACCTTCCTCGGAATAGGTCAGCACACAGGGTCAGTCTTCGTCTTCAGGACATCAGTTAGATCGTCGTCAGTCTATTTAAGCTAAGGGCAAGGGACACTTTCCTCATAAGGAGGAAAGTGTCATGGGGCCGTCTATGGGTGAGGATGGTTTTGTCTAAGTCTCAAGTCACCAAATAGAGTGACAGAGTTTCTGGATGCAATCGGTATCATTCCCTACCTAATGCCCTTTGTCTCTTGTGCCATGGGTTTTTATCCCTTTTCCAAAATACATTCCCCCAAAATTCTATTGGACAGTCACTACACCCCACTATCTATAACCTAGAAAATGATACATTAAGTAATGCATTTGTCATTTCACAATATTTCTCTTATTTCTAATTGGTCTTCAAATTGACGTTTTTCGTAGGCGGCATATCCGGGGTTACTTCATTTCCTTGGCACAGACATCGGGTCAAGAGTTCTTTTCTCCTCGCTTTAATGTCCTTGGAAGTGTCCATGTTTGTTTCGAAGTCCATAATTTTTATACTAAAGCTGCTAGCATGCGGATGAGAAAATCTAGCATTGTTGCAAATAAGTGAAGAAAGAACAATTGCTGGGTCATGGCCTTTTGCAAGTCAGCACACTGGAGAAACAGAAAAATACGCTTTAATATGAAAGTTACACAGCTAGTTTTCGACTCACGCTAACTTAAGATGTATGAATTCTAATGAATGTAGTTTTATACGTATTAATGTTTTCAGTTAGGCATAATATAAACGATTATTTCTTATAGTCGACATTAGTTTACGTATATGAAAAATTCTCCACGTTTAGAATACGTTTCAATGAATTATATTATTAATGCAGCATTGTTAAACATAAGCATTTCACATCTATAATAGGTAACGTTTAGACTACGCTCTCTCAGTCCCTCCTCTGATGATGCTCGTCATCACACAATCTTTTGATCTTAATTTTTCACCTTGCGCATAATACGCATTTCAACATCTTGCCCTTTATGTGAGCTTTCCCATATTTCATTGAACATTTTCTCTCTTTCACTTTCTTCATTTCTTTTGGTTCTTTTAGTCCAATTTCTTTTTACTTTGTCATTGATTTTGCATACTCCCCATAATCCTAATAGACAAATTAAAACAATTAATAGACCCATCATAATTTTTGCAAGTACCCCATTCCAAATGTTGGTAAACCAGCTTCCCACTCGGGCAATTCCTTTTCCAAATTTCTCCCAAACACCAAGTTCTTTTAGATCCTTCAAATCTGTACTATCTCTGGTAAGATTAGTAAGCATGCTTCTAATTTTCTTACTGTTATTTGGAATAAATGAACAACAATGATGCTCATTAAGCATTTTGCAAACACCTCCACTCTTTGCTAAAAGAATGTCTAAAGTAAGCCGATTTTGAAGAGTCATAGCTCTTTCTGCAGCAAGTTCAGTATCCATCAGGAGTATAGCTCCTGTGAAATTTGTCAGCATGTTATTCACAATAGTAGACAACTTTTGAATTTTCATAGAGTTCAAGATAACCCCTACTGATGGGATTATAGCTCCAAATATGTCACCAATGACAGCCGCCACTGATTCTTGTTTTTGTCTAGGATGTTGTAATTCAGACGTTTTAGGTATTTGTTTTAAGTCATCAATCTGGTATATCTTTGGAAATACTATTCCCAAATAACATGTCCCATAGCATCCCTTAGGAAGACGGTAATATGCATTCAGTCCACAAATATAATAGATTCCAGGGATTGCTGGATCTTGTCCATTTAACATAAAGGTCCATTTACTCTGAAACAAAAACACATGCCTACATTCACTCGTGCCCACAAACAAATTGTCTTGATCGGATTTTGGTCTATATATGCAGAGTCTACCTACGTGTAATGCATCTATAGCTAATTTGCCTTGTGTTTTAATTGCAGTGTAAGCATAATCATTTGCATAAGTACGTTTTTCTAGACCTTTTTCTAACCTTTCTTTTAGTGCTTTGCGTCTATCATCTGTGTGATCTAAAAAGCTTTTCTCTACAGGAGACAGTAAGCAAGTCAAATTATTGCGATGTGCATAAGCAGTTCCAAATGTAAGTGTTGGCTCAAAGAATCCTCTAACTATTTTAATATCATGCTCTTTAGCTAACTTATTTAAGAATTCAATAACAGGCACAAAAGAAAACACAACATCCAAATTTGAATAAAAGTATTGCACATGCTCTTGATCATAGAATCTTGTTAATAGCAAGCTGCAACTAATTCCATAAGTAAGAGGGAGGCTATGATAAGTGACTCCCTCCTGCACAGACGAAGGAATTTTAGTACACACATAACAGTCTTTCGTATCCATAGTTTCCACATACTCATTTAGTAAGCGATAGAAGACATTAGTAGAAAGCTCCCCTTTTGCATTAGTTCCCTCATGCATATGTCTTGCGTCTTGCTCAAATCTCTCCCACGGTGATAGTTTAGTAGTGGTAGTTTCAGGTTTCGAAGTTGCATTAATAGTTTCTTTCTCTCTCCATGGCATTCCCACAATCACTCCCACAATCATTATTGCACATACAACATCTATCATAAGACCTAACCAACCACACACCTTACTTCCTTTGCTACTATAAGCCATGTTTGTATAGAATCAGAATAGCAGATCAACAATCAACTTAAGAAGGCAAAAACACTTTCTGCGTATTTTTACAGCGTCTTCACTCACTCCAGGACCCTTTTCGTCAATTCAGGTTAGCAGCTTGTCGTAATCAGGTTTCTTAAAAGGTCAAATCCAGGTTTAGTGTCACTTTCCGGTAGTTTCTAAAGACTCTTTCTCTTTTCAGCTTTCATGAATTCGATTTTATCTGAGTATTCTTGTTGAATATCTTCAGGTGCCGTAGTATTGGCCTGGTATTTCTCGATCAAAGCAGAATGCTAAGAATTCTTGTTGCCATTCAGAGGTTGTAGCATATGCCCATTCAGGACCTGTATATCTTCTGTTTGCTATTCTCTTTCTTTTTAATCTTCGTTCACCTTGTTGTTCTCCTTCACTCAGATCATCTGCTTGTGAAGTATCACTTTCTTCTATAATTGTCTCATTTGGTACCTCTCTTATTCTAGTATGTGTCTTGTCTGGCCAATTATCGCCTCTATGCGTCTTGTTTCGGTGTTTCCCTTCAGGACGTTGGACAGCACCCTCCTCTTGTGATATGGTGTTTTCTCTTGACGGACCTGCAACTGGTTCAGGAGACTCTCACTCGTTTCGATTTGTGTTTACAATTTCTCCTTCTCTTTCGTCTTCCTGTTCTAAGCTGAGTTCAGGCTCTAAATCGTATTCATCTGCTTCTGGGAGAACTTCTCCTTGACTTAGTTCTCCTGCTGCCTCAACTGAGATAGGCACTCCGTCACCTCTCTCGAACTCATTGACTGTTTGAGGTACAAGGCTGTTCTCAGTGGGCTCTCTGGTAGTCTCAGTTCCTTCTTGACTGATCTCTGACTCTGAGAGTTCTTTCCTGAAGTTGCTGTACCGGAATCTTCAAGTTCCTCTTCAACAGGACACGTTACCCTTTTTGTGTGACTGGCATGTATCCAGTTGGGAACCCCGGCACACTTCACAGCAGTGGTGGTTGTCAATATTACTTGATATGGCCCCTTCCAGCGCGGCTCAAGACACGATTTTCTCACGTGCTTCTTGACAACCACCCAATCTCCAGCTTGTAGAGAGTGTCCTGGTTCGCCGATTGGTGGCAACGTGTTAGCTTCCACCTGGTGAGAGAAAGAGCGAATCACGTCAGCCAAACTTTTGCAGTAATCCAACACCATATCATCTGTAATATTCACTAGTGCATTTGCAGGTACCGCTGGTAACCTCATTGCTCTGCCCATGAGGATTTCATGGGGGGACAGTCCAGTTTTCTTATCTGGGGTGTTTCTCATAGACATCAGTACTAGAGGTAAAGCATCTGGCCACTTCATGTTTGTTGCAGCACACATTTTTGCTATTCTTGATTTTAAAGTACCATTCATTTGTTCAACTAGTCCTGATGCTTCAGGGCGATAACTACAGTGCAGCTTTTGTTCAATGTTGAGTGCAGCACACAGAGGTTTAATCACCTCATTGTCGAAGTGTCTCCCCCTATCTGATTCTATAGAAACCGGAAACCCGAACCTTGGTATTAATTCTCTGAGTAGTAGTTTTGCAACTGTAAGACTGTCATTCCTATGTGTGGGATATGCCTCAATCCAATGACTGAAAACACACACGATCACCAACACGTACTTCAATCCTCCGCAAACAGGCATTTCAATAAAATCCATTTGCATTTTGTTGAATGGACCTCCAGCTCTCCCAATGTGACTCAAAGTTACCACAGTTCCTTTTCCAGCATTCATCTGTTGACAGATGATGCACCTGTGGCAAGTAATTTCTGCGGCATGTCTGAATTTTGGATTGAACCAATCAATCTTAAAGGATCTGATCATGGCATCTCTTCCTAGATGTGCCTGGCCATGATATAACCGGGCAAACTGTGACAAAAGACTGTTTGGCAGAACCAATTTTCCCACTTCTGAAACCCACATATCATCTACTCTATGTACACACTGCATTTTCTGCCAGGAACGTTTTTCTTCTTTGCTAGCACGACTTTGTAATGTTTTTAGTTCATCTAAGGTATCAACCACTTGTAATGCTAGACTTAAACTCGTGTCGTTTTCTGGTTGTGGTAACAATTCCCACTGCTCCTTGAATGATATACAGTTTAATGCACAAAACCTTGCAACTTGATCTGCATAACCGTTCCCCATTGACACAAAGGGGGTGATTCTGATATTGGCGGGAGCCGCCCGCCAAGCGGGAACCGCCAGAAGACTGTACCGCGGTCGAAAGACCGCAGCCGTCATTCTGGGTTTCGCCCGCCAGCCCAGTGGGAAACAGCCTTCCCACGAGGACGCCGGCTCAGAATTGAGCCGGCGGAGTGGGAAGGTGCGACGGGTGCAGTGGCACCCGTCGCGTATTTCAGTGTCTGCATAGCAGACACTGAAATACTTTGTGGGGCCCTCTTATGGGGGCCCCTGCAGTGCCCATGCCATTGGCATGGGCACTGCAGGGGCCCCCAGGGGCCCCGCGGCACCCCCTACCGCCATCCTGTTCCTGGTGGGAGACCCGCCAGGAACAGGATGGCGGTAGGGGGTGTCAGAATCCCCATGGCGGCGGAGCGCGCTCCGCCGCCATGGAGGATTCTCAAGGGCAGCGGAAAGTCGGCGGTACACCGCCGACTTTCCGTTTCTGGCTAAGGCTGAACCGCCGCGGTCAGAATGCCCAGCGGTGCACCGCCAGCCTGTTGGCGGTGCTACCGCGGTCATTCGCCCTGGCGGTTTTTACCGCCAGGGTTAGAATGACCCCCAAAGTCTTGTGATCTGGTGTGGGCACTGCACTTTACCACGGCAATTTCAAGAGGTAACTGAATCGCATGTAACAAATCTCTTATTTGTTCACCATTTTTCACAGGAGAACCAGAGGAGGTCATGAAACCCCTCTGTGACCAGAGTTGGCCAAAATCATGCACAATTCCAAATCCATATCTGCTGTCAGTATAGATAGTGACTTTCAAATTTACAGCTGCGTGGCAGGCTTTTGTAAGAGCTATTAATTCTGCCACCTGTGCAGAAAACACTTTCTCGAGCCAGGAGGCTTCGACAATGCCAGTTATGGTACATACTGCATAACCGTCTCTCAATGTTCCTGCTGAATCTCTTAGACAGGACCCATCAACAAACATAACGCAATCGTTTTCTTTTAACTGGGTATCCTGTATGTCTGGGTGAGGTTTGGTACAGAGTTCGGTCACCTCAAGACAATCATGCTCAAATTCTTCCCCATCTTTGATTTCTGTATTCTCATTGGGAAGTAAGGTTGCTGGGTTCAGTACAGTGCATCTCTTTAATGTGACATTTGGTGACCCCAGTATAATCGTCTCATATTTAGTGAGTAGTGCATTTGTCATGTGTTGTGTCTTAGTTCGTGTCAACGGAATTTCAACTGAATGTGGAACCATTACTGTCAGAGGGTATCCCATGACTATGCCTTCTCATTGTGAAAGGCTTTGACCAACTGCTGCGACTGCTCGCAAACAACCCAGTAAGGCTGCTGCGACAGGGTCCGAAGTAGCTGAAAAATATGCTACAGGGCGATTTGCATCTCCGTGGACCTGTGTTAAAACAGACAAAGAACAAGCATCACGTTCATGACAGAACAACAGAAAAGGTTTTTCATAATCAGGCATTCCTAATGCTGGATCCCTGCACATGCATTCCTTCAATTCTAGAAATGATTCAAGCTCCTCTTTTGTCAAAGTGATTGTATATGGTTCGTCTTTGACTTCTTTTCCTGTCAATTTTATTAAAGGCTTTGAGATGATCGAGAAGTTGGGTATCCACTGGCGACAGTAACCCACCATTCCCAAGAACATTCTGACATCTCTCTTTGTTGTTGGGGAATTCATTTGCAAAACAGCTGTTATTCTTTCTTTTGATATTCTTCGGGACCCTTTCTCAATCAGATGTCCTAAGTATTTCACTTCTTTTTGACAGTATTGCAACTTTCTGGGTGACACCTTGTGTCCATTCTTTCCCAGATGATTCAACAATGCAATGGTATCATATTTACAACTGTCTCTGGTTTTAGATGCAATCAACAAATCATCAATGTACTGCACGAGAGTCGAATTAAAAGGCAGCACAAGAGGTTCCAAATCCTTTTTCAGTATCTGATTGAAGATGGACGGTGACTCAGAAAACCCCTGAGGAATTCTGCACCAACTGTACACCTTATCCAGGAATTTGAAACTGAACAAAAATTGGCTGTCTTCATGAAGAGGTATCGAGAAAAATGCTTGTGATAGGTCTACTACAGTAAACCATTCGGCATCACATTGAACCTGGAACATTATTACTGCTGGGTTAGGTACCACAGGGCAGCATTTTATCACAATTTTGTTTATTTTTCTCAAATCCTGCACAATTCAAACCTTTCCACAGGGCTTCTTCAAACCCATAATAGGAGAGTTGCACGGACTGCTCAAAACTTCTTTCAGAACTCCCTGTCTGAGAAAATCTGCAATTATCTGTGTTACTTCAATGAGGACATCCTGAGTCATGTGGTATTGTGGTAATTGTGGGAACGCTGCATTTGGCTTTATCTGTACCTTGACTGGTTCTACTCCCTTGATTAATCCTACTTCTTTCCCAGTCAGATCCCACACTCTCTCTGTTACGGTCCCTTGTAGATCAGCAGGTAGATCGATCAAGGTAAGTACTGGGAATAAAGTAATTAAAGGGTAATCTTTATTAGTCTCTCCTCCTTCCTCTATGAATTGACCCTCATCTCCCTCATCGTCACTGTTTGTCTGTACTTCTATTCCATCATTGGAACAGGTAATCAAACATTTTGTCTTACATAGTAAGTCTCTCCCTAGTAAGGATACTGGACTTGAATCGCATACAACAAATCTATGCAGGCCTTGGAAATTACCAATTTCAACCTGCACTGGATCGGTAATCGGATTAGTCAGGTACTGATTTTCCACACCGACCACTCTTATGGTACGCCCTGAGAGAGGTAATCTCGGGACTTCTGCACTTCGAACTGTAGAGCGTGTAGCTCCTGTGTCGACCAAAAATGAAACCTTATAGCCCATTACTTTTCCCTCTACATATGGGCCTCTCTGATCCTCCTCTAAAGATGCTGCAAGTCTGCACTCTTCACTGTCTGAGCTGTCGTCTGACCAATCCCCATTCATGTCACTTTCACCTCGTAATGGGAATTGTTGCACAGTGTTGTTTTGGTTTGTTACCTGGCCTGTGACCTGCTGAGGAAGCATCACCTGTTGCTGTCCCATCGGAGCCATGGGTAATTGCATTTGCTGTCTAGGCACCATAGGAATCTGCTGCTGCATTGGTTGCACTGACACTGACTGGAAACGCGGCATATGCATCTGCTGCATGGGTTGTACCCCTGGCGTTTGCACCAAATTATTCTGAAAATTCGGGTTCTGATGTCTCATTTTTGGACCTCGTGAATTTTGTAATGTACTGACATTAATGCTTTGCTGAACTGCACCATCCTGCACCATATTCGGACAAACCCGTTTCCAATGACCCATGCCCCCGCACGCGTGACATGGTGACATTTTTTTCATTCCCTGACCGTCATTTTGAATAACAAACATTATTCATGTCTAAATCACGGTTCACAAATCCTCGACCTCTGCCTCTCGGCTGTGCCTGAAACCCGCCATTCATTTGCGGTTGTTGCTGTATCATTTGCTGAACACCATTTCCTTGTATTCCAGCTTGTGCAGCCCTTATCTGCATCACCATCACTTTCTCCTTCAACTTTTTCTGCTTCAACTCAATCTCATCAATACAGTATTTCGCATACTGTAATACTTCATCAATCGGTTTAGCTTGCCAACAAATCAAATGATTCTTAATCATCTGGCTGACCTCCGGTCTCAGCCCTTCGACGAACATAAACACAAGATGATTCATGTCCTTCGGTTCGATAGTCTCAGTACCACTGTAATGTTTAAACGCTTTTAATAATCTCTCATAATACGCATGTATTGACTCCTTAACCTCTTGAGAGGTCCACTCGATTTTCTGCCAATCTGTCACCTTCGGCGACACCTTTTGTTTCAAAAACTCAATTACTTTATGATAATACTTCATCACCTCTTCTGAAGGTGCTCCAGTCACCTTATCTCTTGCCGGCTCCTTCGTGGGCCAATCTACCCCTCTCTTGCACTCGAGCCACAAATCTGGCGGAACAATGATCTCAAACAAAGTATTCAAGTCTTCCCAGAGACACTTTGCAAGCTTCACAAACCTATCTGTCTGTTGATACCACTTGATCGGCTTTCCTCTTAGCCTAGGATAATCATTCGTAAAGGATAAAGGGGGTTATTCCAACTTTGGAGGAAGTGGTAATCCGTCCCAAAAGTGACGGTAAAGTGACGGATATACCACCAGCCGTATTACGAGTCCATTATATCCTATGGAACTCGTAATACGGCTGGTGGTAAATCCGTCACATTTGGGACGGATTACCACCTCCTCCAAAGTTGGAATAACCCCCAAAATGTCTCCTCTAGTCCATGGCACATGCACTAAAACACCACCAGCTGTTTCTCTCATAGGTAAGATTTTCACTGTATCTAGATTAGGTGTGGTCACAACTTTATTAGATCCTGCACTATCTCCCTTTCCCTTATCTCTCTTCTTTGCCCATCGGCCTTCCCATTTCTCTAATGCACCCCAAATGTGTGCGCTTTGCAACAGTTCTTTCAGGTGTGCCTTCATGCCTGCAGATCTCATGTGTTCAAAATCTTTAGAGTCAAAATCTAATCTGTTGCTTCTTTTCAAATGTTTAGTGTTTCCGATATCAATATTGTATTTGTCTGCCAAATTAGTTAATCTCTGATGTACTTTGCCTACCTCTTTGGTAATCTTGGGGCACAAGTATCTCAATTCTGCCTCAGTGTATGATTCCAACCTATTCACTCCCATTGTTCCTTCCACTAACTCGGCAGCTTCTGCTCCTAGTCGTACAAAATTCAAGTATTCATCTTGTTTTTCCTTCTCAGGTTCAACTGAAGTCACTGTAGTCTTTTGCGAGGTACAAGTTTTCTCTAACCACTCATTTAGCTGTTGTACTGTAAAACCCTGCAGTGAAATGTTTCCTGCATGTATCATTGGAGAGTGTGAGGTATTTGTACTCATGGTTTGAGGAGTCAAGACTCCCAACCCTGCCTAACGCATCGCTTCGAGAGGTGCCCCTACTGGACTAAGGTCCATCAAGGGTCTCGGTTGTTCACATACCTGTTCTCCCAGAGCCATTATCTGTGGAGTTCTAATAGGCCCTCCTCTTATCGCTTCCTGAGTCATAACTCCCTGATCACATGTCCCTGTTTTATCTTGTGCATACAACGGCACCGGGGGACCAACAGTAATAGGTAGCGAAATAGCGGCAGGTGTTTGACCTGGTCCCAAGCTTCTTGGAGCTGCAACACCATAAGTCTGCTCTAGTGTACCCGGTACAGGTACTATCGGTGGTCCTGCTACAGGGTTATACCCAGGTATCAGCTGTGGTGGTTGAGACACTAGCTTTGGAGTTGATTCAATCTGTATTAACCTTGGCTTCGTATACATCGGGTCTGGCGGCACCACCAAGTTCGTAGTAGTCTCAAGCACTGGAACATCAGGGTAAATTCTTTTTATCTGCGGTGGAGGCTGCAACTGTATCGGCAAGTCTGGCGCAGTGGGTACACTGACACCATTCTGTATCGAGGTTGTATCGCTAGCGTGTACCGTATCAGTAACTCCCTTCTCCTGCGTCTGGTTCCCAGGATCCAAGCTAGTACTTGGAGCACTGTCACTCACCGCATACGGTGGTAGACGATCATGTAACAATCTATCCATAAATGCCTCATCATCTGAATCATCTTCCTCTTCCCAGGATCTTTTATTTTCTTTGGTTTTGCCTGAATCCTTGTCTGTTTTGCAGGAAGCTTTCTTTCCCTGTGTCTCTTCTCCCTGTGTTATTGCTGGAACAACTTTAACCCATCTACCATTCCCCGTCTCCATATTTTGTTCTCACTGTCCCATCTAGCCTCTGCATAGGATTTTTCTGCCCTTTTCAGTCTTCTGTGAAACCTTTCTTGCCTATGATTAATAGACATCAAATCCCACATCGCCAAAACCTCGTATTGTGCTGGTCTCGGAGGTGGTTTCTGTATACTTAACATCCACCTCAAATTTTCTAACACCTTTGGATTAAATGTCCCATGTTCTGGAAACGCTAGACACCCCTCTTTCTCTGTTAATTTGCGCCATTGTTTCATCCATAAACGAGGTGCAACACCCTTTTCTTCCATAACTGTATAGGCTGGAGTACCCTCAGGTGGTGTAGGTTCCCCATCAGTTGCAACAATATATACGTCTCCCTTCAAAGCGCTTTTAAATGCCTTGACAAAATTCATTTTTGCAATTCTTTATTTCGTATTTAATCGAAAAAATGGCTTGGTTCCCAGGACACTCTTCACCTGCCCTTTCTCTATCGCTTCTCACAGACTGCAGCCAATCCGTGCGCGACCCCTCTCGGCATCTGACCTATCTCAGCGCGGCACCACTGACGTCACACTCACACACACTGCAGCTGACAAAGTCTTGCGGCTCGTTCACTCTTTACTGACCCCTTACAACTCATACAAACTAATGCAAATTATTGCGAGCACCTTAAAATGACAACACAAATCTGTCAGTTTACTACAGGAAGGGTAACACATTCGCTTCAGAACTTTACAGAGATTTCACTTGAAGCCTCGGCCGCTACTCTCTCCTTCTCAATTCCCACATACGCAAGCAGAATTCGACCTGCAAATCCTACTCTCGACTTGTCAATGACTCCTTCTAGTGCACTTTAGAATTTGTCAAATCTCCATCGAAGGTTTCACACATGCATCATAACTCAAAACTCGACTTGTCAACCACGCCCGATTGACCTATTAAACCGCACAGATTACAACATAACCCACATTTATCATCATACTCCGGAGTCTTAGACCTCAATAGGTCCATACAACAACCAACCACGTGGATAATTTTGAGCAATCAAGCGCTACATTCACATGAAGTACGCTGACTTCCCTACTCTCATACTGTGGAGCACGCCCACTCCTGCTAAACAACACTTAATTTGGCCTAAATACACGCAAATTTTCACAATCACCTGCAAGATGCATAAGCTTTAGGCAAGCGCAAAGACCCTAACCACACATACTATGGTGCAGAGAACATTCCCAACTCATTTAGGCAGGCTCCGAGATCCCGGGAAAGCCATGGCGAACCTAGCAACCCATCATCTTTCCAAATGGCATTATCACAGAAAAACAAATTAAACAATGAAACTCCGTCCTAGGGCCCCCAAGGGCCAAACCGTCTCTCTGCTACCAGAACTGTTAACGCGTTCGTCTATGTTAATCTATACACATCAGGACTCGTTTTAGGCCGATGAATCTTTGGACCCAGTGGTGAGACACCGTAAGACGAGATAACTGATCAATATATCAATCAATATGTTAATAACATTGTCAACATATATCACCACAATATATTTCACTTTAGACATCAATAAACCTTCGACGCAACCATGACCTTTCAGTCATGAATAATCACACCTTATTGAAGTTTTGTGAATTTTATTCCCTATTGATTACAATCTAATAGTAAATGTATTAATCTCAAAACCAAAAAGCAAAAGAACATAATCACAAGGCGGCAAATATGATAAGTTTTCAATAATGCAGAGATCACGAACATAGGATAATCATACGAAGATACACAAATCAAAAGGTGTGGAACTCATAGAGGTATTAGTTCAGCATAGCATCACGTCAGTCACGTCAGTTACGTCAGTCAAAAGAACGCCTCATCTATCCACTGATTAGCATTAGCATGTTGGGCTTCATGCAAAACAATTTAAACATCAATTTGGAAAACGTCTAACTAAGGTCTCTAATCAAAAACATACACAGCAGTTGGTACCTAGAAAGAAAAGGCAAAATAAATGAATTTCCATTAGCAACAATAATTACCCTCCTCGGAATAGGTCAGCACACAGGGTCAGTCTTCGTCTTCAGGACATCAGTTAGATCGCCGTCAGTCTATTTAAGCTAAGGGCAAGGGACACTTTCCTCATAAGGAGGAAAGTGTCATGGGGCCGTCTATGGGTGAGGATGGTTTTGTCTAAGTCTCAAGTCACCAAATAGAGTGACAGAGTTTCTGGATGCAATTGGTATCATTCCCTACCTAATGCCCTTTGTCTCTTGTGTCATGGGTTTTTATCCCTTTTCCAAAATACATTCCCCCAAAATTCTATTGGACAGTCACTACACCCCACTATCTATAACCTATTAAATTATACATTAAGTAATGCATTTGTCATTTCACGATATTTCTCTTATTTCTAATTGGTCTTCAAATTGACGTTTTTCGTAGGCGGCATGTCCGGGGTTACTTCATTTCCTTGGCACACACATTGGGTCAAGAGTTCTTTTCTCCTCGCTTTAATGTCCTTGGAAGTGTCCATGTTTGTTTCGAAGTCCATAATTTTTATACTAAAGCTGCTAGCATGCGGATGAGAAAATCTAGCATTGTTGCAAATAAGTGAAGAAAGAACAATTGCTGGGTCATGGCCTTTTGCAAGTCAGCACACTGGAGAAACAGAAAAATACGCTTTAATATGAAAGTTACACAGCTAGTTTTCGACTCACGCTAACTTAAGATGTATGAATTCTAATGAATGTAGTTTTATACGTATTAATGTTTTCAGTTAGGCATAATATAAACTATTATTTTTTATAGTCGACATTAGTTTACGTATATGAAAAATTCTCCAAGTTTAGAATACGTTTCAATGAATTATATTATTAATGCAGCATTGTTAAACATAAGCATTTCACATCTATAATAGGTAACGTTTAGACTACGCTCTCTCATTGGCTTCCATATATGTTCCTACTACTACACAATTGGATTTTTTACCACTCCCTAACCTCTTGTTGCTAATTGAGAACATCACCATCCTTTGGAAAAGGGGCTATAAATGTGTCCATACTCTGACCTTTGATAGAGCTTGTCCTCCAGTCTCTGGAGGACATGTGATAAAAGTGGCAACAGGGTTCTCATACTGGGTTAGTGATTGAGGGCTATTCGACATTTGGAGTGAACACCAATCTTCTGATAGGGCATATATGCACTACTCCTCTATTCATGACATTCACTCACAACTGGACATGCTCCTAGGGACATATTTACAAATCCCTAGCGCTGCTGGTGCATCACTTTTTGTGATGCACTGGTGGCGCATAGTGCAGACCCATGTCTACAAGGCCTTGCAAAGCCACTGCATTTGGCATTTCATTGCCTCGTAGATATGGTGTACGCAAAACCAACGCAAGCCACTACATTGCCTTGCACTGTATCAGGGAGGTGTATCATGGGCGTTGCAATGGGTCTTCCCATGCAACACTTATGGGTTTTGACTCATTCCCAGATTTACAAGAATGTGTAAAACTGGGAATACATCAACACTGTACGCCTGCCCAGCGCAGGTCCAATGAGGAGAAAGATTTGAATTTCTCCTCGTTGTTTCCTCTTTCTAAGTGTGCTGCATTCTGCAGCACACATAAAAGAGCAAAATGCCTCTCTAGGTTGTTTTAGTGCAGGAAGGTGTCCCTTCCTGCACAAAAACAATCCTGCTGACAACACGAGCATCCTTGCACTATATTGCAAGGGTGCCTGCCTAAGCAGCAATTTGTGCATGAGCACAGGGGTAAAGGACAGAAATGCACTGTAGCTTTAAATACGGTGCATTTCTGCCCTTTCTCTGTGGTGAAGGGCAGCGCAGCAAGGTAACTTGCTGTGCTGCCCTATGTGACAGGACTTGAAAATATACCCTTAGGGCCATATTTATACTTTTTGACGCACAACAGTGCCACCGCAGTTGTGCGTCAAATTTTTACCACCGGCTAACGCCTTTCCAACGTGCCATGCGGGTGCCTTATTTATGGAATGACGTTAGCCGGCACTGCGGACTGGCTGTATAAAAAAAAATGACTCACACCAGGCAGCACCGGCGTATGGGAAAATGGGGGTTGTGTGTCAAAAAATGGTGCACGTCAGGTCTGAGGCACAAATCAGGGCTCAAACCGGACTTGCGCCATTTTTTTTTACGCTCAACCTCCATTGACATGACTCCTGTCTTAGCAAAGACAGGAGTCATGCCCCCTTGCCCAATGGCCATGCCCAAGGGACTTATGTCCCCTGGGCATGGTCATTGTGCATAGTGGCAAGTAGGGGGGCCCAAATCTGGCCCCCCTATGCCACTTAAAAAAACCGAAAAAAAATACTTACCCCAACTTACCTGGGATGGGTCTCCCCATCTTTGGGTGCCCTCCTGGGGTGGACAAGGGTGGCAGGGGGTGTCCCTGGGGGCAGGGGAGGGCACCTCTGGGCTCCTTCCGAGCCCACAGGTCCCTTAACGCCTGCCCTGACCCAGGCGTTAAAAAACGGTGCCCATCAGGCTGTGCGCCATTTTTTAATGCCCACCCCCTCCTGTGCGTCAAAATGATACCAGAGTATAAATAAGGCGCACAGGCCTTAAAGTCATTTTTTGGAAGGGAACGCCTACCTTGCATATAATTAACGCAAGGCAGGTTCCCCTTCCAAAAAATGACGCACATGGTGGGATTTTGACAGCCGTGGGGTCGGGTGTCAAAGTATAAATATGGGGCAGGGTTTGCGCCAAATGTGCGTCAAAATTTTTGATGCACATTCGGCGCAAGCAGAGTATAAATATGCCCCTTAGTATTTTCCATGTGGCAGATTACACCGGGCACCTCTGTTGGTGTATGACAGATCTTAAAATGTACATGCACCCTCCATTCCCTTTCCTCCGGGAGCCATACTACCAAAGTGCTTTTAAATATACCATATACAGATGGTATCTCCATGATTACCACCAGTATGTGAGTAGGTGCCACTCTGAATCAAATAAAACTGTCCCAATTACTGAACAATTAAATGTTCACTAACTAATTATGGTCATTTGTGTCCCTACAGGCCCCATGGTCAATACCCAGGCTCAGATCAATGCAGAGTTCTGTGATTGCTATTCAGATTTACAGCACAGCAAGGAGGCTAGCCACGAAGTAAGTGACTTCTTGGGTCCTGTTGAAAATGGTCCTCTCTACAGTGTCCCACCCACATTTTTTGCCTTCCTCATCCTACTTTTTGCTGGATATTTGGTTTTGTTGGCCTTAAGACTAATCAGTGCTAAAGTGCTTGTGCTTGCTCCTAAAAACATAGTTAAATTGGCTGATACCCATTTGCCATATTTAATTTACTTATAAGTCCCTCGTAGAGTGCAATACCATATACCTGGGGCCTGTAAATGGAATGCTACAAGTAGACCTGCTAAAGTATATAAAAAGTAATGAATGGAATGCTTGAACTAATCTCAGCCACTGGTAATTACTGGGCAACATTCCTATCCATCATTATGTTGCACACATACCACCCCAGTTTGGACCCAGCTAGTTACAAATCAGTCTTGACCCTGCTCCTATTGGAACAGTACAGCCCAAGTTACCAAGCCAGGCCCTTCTTGAACCAACCAGAAGGCAAGCAACACAGGGCAGTTTTGCCCTTGTTATGGACTTATCAGCTGCACATAACTTGGTTTCAGTGACACAGTGTTCACAAGACCCATGTCTGGGCATACCCGTCCCACCCCGGGTGACATAATAAAGTGTACTCAAAGTAATGGATGGGATGTTTGAATTAATTTCAACCTCTGGTAATTACTCAGACCACATCCCAATCCATCGTTATTTCACACACCATGTCCCCGTAGTTTGAACCCAGCTACATGCAAATCAGTATAGACCCTGGTTCAATCAGAAATGTCCGGCCCTAACTGCCAAGCCAGGCCCTCCCTGAACTGGAGCACAAGCAAGACAGAACCAGTTTTACTCTTGTTATGGGCTGTGGGTTATCACTCGTTACCACTTGGTTCCAGGGACAGAGTGTTCCCGGGACCCACATCTGGGCGTCTCACCAGATTCAAGCTAGCCTAACTGATGAGAGGTGACCCCCTGAAACCAGTCTCAAGATGTTTTTCCGGTCCAGGGTGGACCAGGCCTTACATTTCTAGTTGGAATGTTTCCATGGAAGCAAGGTCAAGATTGAATTGCATATGGTTGGGTCCAAACTGCAATGGCGTGGTGAGCATCAAATAAATGATGGATTTAGGCCCAGATCTCAGACTGGGGTGAATGTTTGACATTGTTCAGCATTCTGTACATCATCTGTTCTTTTACAAGTGGACCTGCAGCACTTATTGCACCACCCACTTAAGTAGCACCTAAGTAGCACTCTAAAATTTGTCCCAGGCCCACCATTGCAACCGGAATGTAGTGTCACACTGCCATCTCGACCTAAGGTAGTCCCTAGGAGGCCTGCAGGACAGGCTGATGTGTAATTGAAAGATAGAACATTACTTTTAAGTTTTACATGTCCTTTTGGTGAAAAACGTTTAATTTCATTTTTCACTCTTTTGAGGCCTACCCCTCCTATAGGATAACATTGGGGATTCATTATTACACCTAAGAGCCTGTAATTCCTAAATAAGAGGAGGTAGATATGTCATGTTGGTACCAATGAACTTGTAGCGTTAAACCCTCTTTAATAGTAAAGTCAAATCTATCATTATATGCTTGAGAATGTCGCTTTTAGAAAGCTGTCATTTTCCTGCCCTTAGCCCTTTGTGTCTTCAGCCTGTCTTGCATGACATGACTGGGTTTAACTGAGAGTTAGGACTTTGGGAATTCCTCCCAGACAGTCACACAGTAGTGGGATTAGCAGAGCATGATGCCTATCAACTGGTGGGATGGGTGGGCAGAACTGAGCACAGCCCCACTTGCACCCGAACAGGCTGTGTCCTTCTCCTCACAATAGTATTAAAAACACTATATTGTCAGTGCAGCTAGCTTGGAGCCAGGGCAGGAGAGGAAGGAAACTTCCAGAACTTCAAAGAACCTAGCTGGAAACTTCTCCAACTTTCTAGGAGCTGGGCACCTACGTATGAATGTAGGGCTCCCAGCCCCGCCTTTCAGTTCACTACTGGACCCGCTGAAGGACCCTCAGAGGACTGCCTGTTGTTTTGAGCTGCCAGACTCCTGCTGTACCTGGAAGGACTGCCTTGCTGCTTGGATTCTGCCTTGAACCCTTAGAGCTCAGTCTTGCTTTGAGCCCGGCATCTATACCTGCAATAAGGACTACCAGAGGTGACACCAAGGGGTAGTTTGCTGGCCACCTGTTCAGAGCCACAGGTATATAGCAGGCTCCCACCATCTTGAGTTCATACCTGAACTCAGCCTGAGAGAGTCCTGAAGCCCTAAGATGACACCATACATTCCTGGATACTTGGTAGTGGTGCCCAGATGGTCATTTTCCAAAATTCTGTGCCGAAAAGTGCACAGAGAACAAGGAGGAAACTGAGATCAAGCTGCTTGCCTATTTGCCTGAGGTGCTTCACCGGTCAGATTGAATTTGTGGCCCCTCCTGCTACGTTCTTCTCCACAGCAGGAAATCTGTTGCAGTGGGCCTTCAATAAAGGTGTATCCATCCTTGTGGAACTGTCCTTGGCTACAGCCTTCTGCTTCATCCCACTGTTTTTCAATTTCCGTCTCAACGACTAAGTACAAGGTAAAAATCTTCACTGCGGCGTTTCCAATGATAACACTCCTCCACGGACATTCTGTAGCCTTGCCCCACTGAACTTCTACCTTTGCAAATACTTTTTCATCAAACATTTTCTATGGCCACAGGTAAGCTCTGACTGCGCCCAATCCACTTTGTGTATCCAAACCATGCTGTATCACGGTTGGCCTCAACTTTTGTATTTGCTCCGGTCTAGCGTGACCAGATGTCTGCAGTTTGTGCTCTTATCTTTTAAGGGCTATTTTAAACACTGAACATAAAAAATTTATAACTCCAGTTCTATTGATTGGATTTTTGTTGTTTTGGTGTCAAATAACTAAAATGTACTCTATGTTTTACTGTTTGTGTGTTGCATAAATACTTTACACATTGCCTCTAAGTTAAGACTGACTGCTTTTGGTGCCAAGCTACGCAGGGTTAAGCACAGGTTAATTTTAGTGACTTTTGGTGGTTCACCCTGCAAGGGATTGTGGCTGTTGCTTAACCAGGGTTCACACCCCAGTCAGCCAACAACCCAATTTCTCACAATACCTTGCCCTGCCCTCTCTCGCATAAGAGCAGGTGGAATCCATAGGTGGCTCCCCTGCCAGATTGTTGAACCATTGACCTGGCCCTAATACTAGGATGATGGCTCATTTCACAGAATTGGATGGCCCCCTATCCCTGCACAAGTTCTGCATGGGAAAACAGGCCAATATAAATAGGCAGCACCAGACGGAAATACTATTGCTATTCAGCAGCAGCAACACACAAGCCATACAGACCTGACTCAATGGGATACAATGATGCTTTTACTGCCAAAACCCGGGGGAATGCCCCACCTACAGTATAACACCCAATGTCCCACAAACCTGTGTCTCTTCTGTCCCAATCGCTTCCTCTGCAACTAAATCCCCTTGTTCTAAGACACACCCAAAATAATATCTATTTACAATCTAACCAGTGATAACTTTCATGCTCATTCTGTTAACTGAACTTAATGTACAGAATGTACTAAAAAAGCTATTATGATAAGCTGAATGAAGATGTGTAAAGAATGCTAACATGTGCACATATTGATGAAGTCATATATTTTTCCTGCCGCCGTGATGTAATCTCTCTGACTCTGAAGCTTTTTATCCTTGGCCTATGTCATACAATACTTCTGTTTCTATTGTATACACCTTCAATTGACAATGTGAGTTTGTCATAATAATGCATGACTGTAGAAGTTGCTCAATTAAAATAAAAAGTAATAAAATTATATTTTGCACCACAATCCTTTTGTTTTCGATAATTGCTGGTATAACCACTTAAGATTTTACTTTATCTTCTAAGTTGACAAACAGCTGAAACAAAGGGGCCATGTAAATGTTGAATGGGACTGAGTCAAAGGGGAGCTCTGAGGGACCCTTCAATCTGCAGACATCAGTATATACAAATGGGTATCTAGAGGAATCTTCTTAGTACATTGGTTTCCAAATGGACTAAATTACTTAATTGCCCTTAGCCCAACATGGTAGTTTTCTTGATCATTTACAGCAGACTCTGATGATTCACAGTACCCAATGACAATGACATTTCCAGAATCACCAAAAAGCAACCTTCTCTTTATCCGCCCACTCTCTGTGTATGAGAGAGGCAAAAGCTGATTCTCCTAGAAATGGGTTCTACTGCACATGCTATTGTTTTCTATGCTTTCTTTGTGTCCACTATGCCTATAATTATGTCAATTGTTTTCCTTGTTCCACTCAGTTATAGTGCCCCTCTGTAGTTTGAGGGCTGTATCTTTGTGTACTGTCTCCCTAATTGGAATATGGATACTTCTTAAGCAACTCCTCATCCTATCTAACTCATGTAATTTCTCCTTTGCCTTCACACATAACATGCTTTAGTGTGTCAGGCAGTTCAGAAATGCCTTGTTTCTAATGGACATTGCATGTTTAATTCTGAACTCTTGGGCCCATATTTATACTTTTTGACGCAAACCAGCGCCGGCGGTGTTTTGCGTCAAAATGTTTACCGCTGGCTAACGCCATTCCTATGCACCATGAGGGCGCCTTATTTAAGGAATGACGTTAGCCGGCGCTGCAGACTGGTCAGAGTAAAAAAAAAAGACTCAAACCAGGCAGCACCGGCGTAGGGGAAAATGAGGGTTGTGCGTCAAAAAATGGTGCAAGTCAGGTTTGAGGGAAAAATCATGCCTCAAACCGTACTTGCACCATTTTATAATGCACAACCCCCATTGAAATGACTCCTGCCTTAGCAAAGACAGGAGTCATGCCCCCTTGCCCAATGACCATGCCCAGGGGACTTCAGTCCCCTGGCCATGGTCATTGGGCACAGTGGCATGTGGGGGGCTCAAATTAGGCCCCCCTGTGCCACTTTAAAAAAAAATACTTACCTCAACTTACCTGTACTTACCTGGGATGGGTCCCCCCATCCAGGGGTGTCTTCCAGGGGTGGGCGAGGGTGGCAGGGGGTGTCCCTGGGGGCAGGGAAGGACACCTCTGGACTCCTTTCATGGTCAGAGACCATGGAAGTGAGCCCACAGGTTCCTTAACACCTGCCCTGACCCAGGCGTTAAAAAACGGCGCACAGCCTGATGTGCGCCGTTTTTTAAGGCCCGCCCTCTCCTGTGCGTCAAAATGATGCAGGAGTATAAATTAGGTGCACAGGCCTTAAAGTCATTTTTTGGGTGGGAACGCCTACCTTGCATGTCATTAACACAAGGCAGTTTCCCGCATCCAAAAAATGACTCACACGGAGGAATTTTGATGTCCGCGGGTTCGGGCGTCAAATTTAAATATGGTGCTTGGTTTGGGCCGAATGAGCGTCAAAAACTTTTACGCACATTTGGCGCAAACAGAGTATAAATATGCCCCTTAGTTTTACACAGACCTACATCTGATGCTGAGGATGGAAGGCTCTGTAACATTTTGTTCATTGCTACTATTCTCAGTTTAAGTCGGATCGTCTTCTTGCCCATGCACCTGTTTAGCAAGACAAAAACTTATCAGAAGACTTCTTTTCTTTAAGGACTCTGAACATTATAGATTATTTCCAGGTTTTTCAGGAATTAGGTAAATCTTTGATGCCAAATGTACTGTTTGGGTGCATTTGTGAACATGTGAGGATAGTTTATATAATATTGGTCCGAAAGATGCTTCTCTTACCTTAAAAATGAAGTTCAGTGACAAGGTGAAATTATTCAACTGTTGCTTGCACTTACTTGTACTATATTCAGTTTTGCAATTGTGAAGAAGCTCTCTGTGCAAAGCTGATTTCCAACAACTGTTCATGTGGAGTCAGAACATGACTATTGTTCCTACTTTTGCTCCTTGGTCTCTCCTTGGTCCTTAGGCAATCATACATGCATGGTTCTGCTCATAGTTTTGCTTTGTTAATGAGTGTAAGAAACCAACATGGTGCTCTGTATTATCTGTGGGAACCTCCTAGTAACACTTCATTTTGCCCTGTTTCACTTTGTCATAACCTAACTAAACCTTGAATACAACAGGAAGAAGAGACATTATATAGTTTAAAGGGTATATTCAATAGGTTTTCAAGAGATTGTACAATAAAAACTTGCTTTTAAATAAGGATGTTCAGTTGAATTTAAATGGATCTTCATGACACCTCTCAATATATGATCCATCTCGTTAATTCCTAATGCAACAACACTACTTGAGAATGAGGTAACAAAATAATTACAACAAAGGTCTGATAACCTCAATTTGTGGGATGCCAACACAGGCAATAATGTGCGACTATTACTGTTGCACTGTAAAACTTTTTACTAAATGTTTTCACAAGCGAAACAAGCATAGCAAATCAGCAGCAACTACTTACAGCAATATTTCACAGTTTTACATTCACATAAATCTCCTTTAGTTTTGTATTCTCAAGCCTGTATTGTAAACCAGAGCTGCTTAATATTTTTTGTGGTGGTTAGTCCACTGATGTTTGGAGCAATATTATTTGTGTAAGTCAAATAAAGAGACACATTTAAATATTGTAGATTGCTTTTTTTAAGTGTCACTTACTCTCTCTCTATATTACATTGATATGTTCAATGATGTTGTCAAAGATGTCAAGAGTGCCATGATTTGTGGGTTAATTAGCAGTGCATGGCAAGGGTACAAGTTATAGTTACCTGAAGGCACAAGTTATAGTTACTTGAGGTAACTCTAACTATGACTGGTGAATTTCTATGTTTTTTTATAATTAAAATGTGAGCCATACTATAACTTCCCTGTAACCTTTGTCTTTTTAAGTAAATTGCAATTTTTTTTAATTCAATTTTCTAACTATAACGTCCCTGAAACCTTTGTTTTTTCAGTAAATTTGTATTTGTTTTAACCATTATTTTTCATTACTATAAATTAATCCAACCACCGCCAAGCATGGCCAAAGGCCACGCGCATCGACAGTTCGACACAGAGCCAACCCCTTATAAGCTCCCAACCTTACACTGTGTACAGCCTTCAGCCATGCACAGCAAAGTTTGCCAGCAAGACCTGGCCTGCAGCCAGACACTTCAGCCGCCACCCCTAACCACCCAACCCCATGCTGTGCATGGCCGTCTGGGCGTGCATGGTGGGAGTTGGCTGTGGCCTCTCTGGGTGTGAGAATAGGTGTGAGATGGTGTATCTGGGGGTGAGAGTGGCTGTGAGAGTGTCTGTCTGGGTGTGAGAAGGGTTCATCATTGTTTTAGTGGATGTGTCAGTGTTTGCGTGGGTCTGTGAGTGGATTCATGAGGCTATCAGTGGGTCTGTGAGTGGGCGTGTGAGAGTCTCAGTGGGTCTGTGAGGGAGTGCTTAACTATCTGAGTGGGTCTGTCAGTGGGTGCAGAGGGTCTGACAGGGCTGTGAGTGGGTGCAAGAGGGTCTGAGTGGGTCTGGGTCTGGGTGTGTCAGTGTCTCAGTGGCTGTGTGAGTAGGGTAAATTGATTGAAAGAGAGAGAGAGAGAGAAAGAGAGAAAATGAGAGGGAGATAGTGAGTCTTTTAGGTTTTATGTATAATATACTTAGAATAAGATATTTCTGCACAAATTTAAAATAAAAAATGTATATGTCATTTTAAAAAATAAAATAATTTATTGCTGGACTCGAACGTTGAATGCTCAGTATGAATGTGTGCGACCTTCACACTGAGCTATTGCTTTCGCTTTTTTTCATTTTGTAAGCCCTTTATGTGCTATCTGAGACCATGGGGGAGCCCTCAAGGGCTCCCAGTGGTCCCAACATATTTTGTTATTTATGTATTTTAAATTATTTTGCAAAACGCCCTTTATGAGCTATCTGGCACAGCTGGGTAAGCCTCAAGGCTCACCTCGTGGTGCCATTACTTCAGCAAGCACGGAACTGCTTTTAACAGCAGCTCACTACTTGCTGATGCATTTCATCTCTATTCCCTGCATGTGTGCAGAGAGCAGAGATGAAAGCTCCACTTATTGACAGCAGAACCTGCTTTACAGAGCCTGCTGTCAAAAGGGAAGTGTTCACTGTGACTTGGCTGCAGCTTAAAAGCTACAGCCAAGCTACAGCAAGCTGCTATGTCCCAGAAGTGGTCACCCCAAGACATAGTAGGAGCTGACCCTGGGGGGTGGTAGAACACAGGGCCATCAGCGGCTCCATGAGGGGGGCCATTGAGTCCCCCTCCAATGTGCACATAGCCCCATGGAGGTGCGGATCCCCAGAGCAAAGGGGGGGTCTGAAACTGACCCATTTTACATTATTTAGTATGTGCCCCAGGGAGGTACTCCCTCCCATAATTCATCATAGCCCCAGGGCGGTTGTGGTGCTCAGGGCTAAGGGGGGCCTTTGGGCCTCCCCCACATTTGAATAACATTTTTGCCCTGGTGGGTGGAGATCCCTGGGATGGCATGGGTGCACAACCCGCTGATCATAATTCATTATAGCCCCAGAGAGGTGGTGGTCCCTGGGGCTCTGAGGGAGGTCATCGGGCCTCCCTCACATGATAAAAGCATTTTTGCCCCAGAGGGTGGTGGTTGCTGTAGCACAGGGAGGCCCTGCAGCTCCCTGATCATATTTTAGCTGGTAAAATGGTGGCCCTCAGGGTTTTGGGGGACCAGGAGGCCCCCTTATTGAAAAGAAAATAGTGTCACTAGGACCTGGCCCCGCCTTTTTACATTTTTTTTTCCATGGATTAGCAACCCTGTTGTGATTCTGCTGTAAAAATAAAACAAAAAATACTTTTTAGCCCTGAGGCTTTGGGACCCCAGCACCAGAGCTAAGGGGTCAGGGTGTTCATACATTGGCTCTTTTGTATTTTGTATTCTTTTTTATGGGACTCAGCTCAAGCTGAGTCCCAAGATGGCTGCCAACACTTCCTGGTTTGAAGTGTTGGCAGCTAGTCAGATCTCAGCGTCCCTAGATTTCCTTAGATTTGGATTTCCTTGGATTTCTCAAAAAATATAGAACAGATTTACACCAAACAAACAGTTAGGTTATTATAAATTAATCTCAAAAGCATGTTGTAGAGATACAGAATAACAACAGGATAACCAAACCTTCTGAAGAAGTTTAGGCGAATTAGCATAAGGCAAACCAAGAATTCAGTTACAGCAAGACAGAATATCACCAATAGAATTTGATGCTTTGAGAAAAGTCTTCTGTTTTCGCTCCTGTTCATGGGAACAATCTAGGTTATGTACCCAACTTAATCTATAAGAATGGTGGGAACAATCTCAATAAGTCAAAAAGCTTTTGCAAAAATGGGAAATTCTATGCATATACATTTAGGGAAGATAAAGAAGGTGTCAGCAATTCAGAAACACGGTCAAGAGTCTTCTTAGCGAAGGTAAACTGTTAACTTAACCCACACAGCAAAGCATAGGAACAAGGGGAAAATCTGAGGTCTGTACCTCTCAGAATCCGAAGGGCTAGTACCCTAATATCCATCTGTGAGGATGCAATTTAATACCACAAAATGCTGTAGGTAACACCCCTCATCACTCCACCAGGAGCTCCATTATCTTCTTAAATCTCATGTTGTAAGTTGAAATATTAACTTTTTCTCCCAGAGCAGTCCTGAGAATGCTGCTGTCCTTCGTACTCTAGACATCATTGGCAACATATGTGAATACGGAACAGTCACCTCACTCTCGGTTTCTCCTTGTTCTTCCATCAAGGTCTTTTTCACAGACTCTCTATTACTAAAACAATAGTACATCTATTTCCAAACTAACATTTACGCCCTCATTACAACCCTGATGGTTGGTGATAAAGCAGTGGTAATACCGCCAACAGGCCGGCGGTAATCAAAATGGAATTATGACCACAGCGGAAACTGCTCAGACAGACTGCCACTTTAACACACTGACCGCCACGGTGGAAGGAACAAACACCACAGCGGTAACAGCCGACAGTCAGGCAGAAGACAAGGTACCGCCCACACTATTATGACACACCTATAAGCCACCTTTTCTGGGGCAGTACCAATGAAATTAAAAGCACGGCGGAAACAGAACACAGAAGTCAAAGGACTCACCTCTGGAGATTCAGGGAACAACCACGACGCCATGGAGCCCGAGTTGCACATTTTTACAATGCTTGCCTACCTTTTTCTCCATTATGAACATAAACGCTGGCGAAGACGACCACAGTGAGTACTGACGCCTAGCACACAAGGGAGGGGGGAGGAAAAAGAGAATGACACACACCCGCAACACCCCCACCCCGATACCATACACACAAAAAAGATGCACTAACATTACATATCCACCTCTTACCCCTCAGGAATAATGCCAAAAGGACAAAATGATTGGAAGAAAGTGAGTGTAATACGATTAAAGAACATGAATAAGTGCATCAATTTACAAATGTATATACATATTTACAAATGGAGGGACACTGCCCAGTCCTCAATGTCCGTGGGCCACACGGGCACAACACATGGGCCAAGGCCCCACCTCACTCCTGCATCAACACGGAGAGAACAATGCAGGGACATCAGGTTGATAATACACAGGCATCTCAGGGGGACGGGGAATGGGGGGGTACCTCAGCCGAAAGAAGGTACAACTCCACTGGTCCTAGAGGCGGCAACATGCCCTGTGTTTGGTCCTGGGGAGTGCAAGACGACAGTCTCTCAAGTGGGTGGTTTGCCCACTGCTTTGTCCTGGGGAGTGCAAAGCCACAGTCTCTCAAGTGGGTAGTCTGCCCACTGCTTGGTCCTGGGGAGTGCAAGGCCACAGTCTCTCACGTGGGTGGTCTGCCCACTGCTTGGTCCTGGGGAGTGAAATGCCACAGTCTCTCAAGTGGGTGGTTTGCCCACTGCTTGGTCCTGGGGAGTGCAAAGCCACAATCTCTCAAGTGGGTGTTTTGCCCACTCCTTGGTCCTGGGGAGTGCAAACAACAGTCTCTCTAGTGGATGGCTTCTCCACTGGTTCTGGAGGGGGGCGTGTGCCCAGTGTGCTTCATCCTGGGAAGGATGGGGTGAGTGGATAGCTTCTTCCACTGGTCCTGGAGAGGGCCTTGTGCCCAGTGGGCTTCGTCCTGGGAAGAATGGGGTGAGTGGATGGCTTCTTTCACTGGTTCTGGAGGGGGCCTTGTGCCCAGTGTGCTTCATCGTGGGAAGGATGGGGTGAGTGGACAGCTTCTTCCACTGGTTCAGGAGGGGGCTTTGTGCCCAGTGTGTTTCTTCCCGGGAAGAATGGGGTGAGTGGACGGCTTCTTCCACTGGTTCTGGAGGGGGCATTGTGCCCTGTGATACAGATCTTGGAGAGTGCAAGGTCACAGTCTCTCACCTGGGTGTCACACCTACAGGATTTGTTGGGTCCAGGACGCACTACAGCCCATGGAGGCAAGACTACACACTGCCGGCGGTGATGGATGCTCAGTGGTGGCAGTGGCGGGGCTGGTGTCAGGGCTGGCAGTGGTGGGAGGAGGCTCCAGCCCTTGCCCTGCAGCCTCGGACAGCTGCCCACTAGGGCTGCTGCTGATGGCAGTGGTGCTGGTGGCGGTGCTGGCAGTGGTGGGGGGAGGCTCCAGCCCATCCCCTGCAGCCTCGGACAGCTTACCACTGGGGCTGCTGCTGCTGGCAGTGGTGCTTGTGGCAGTGCTGGTAGCGGTGCTGGCAGTGGTGAGGGAGGCTCCAGCCCATCCTCTGCAGCCTTGGACAGCTGCCCACTGGGGCTGCTGCTGCTGGCAGTGGTGCTGGCAGCGGTGCTGGTGGCAGTGCTGGTGGCAGTGCTAGCAGTGGTTGGGAAGCCTCGGACGGCTGAACCTCCATGTTTGGTGGTGGGGGCTCTGAATGGGTCCCAGCACCAGGCCCCTCGTCCTTCCTTCCTGCAGGCCCCTTGCCCTTCCCTTTCGCAGCTGGTGGTGCCTCCTTGCCCTTCCCTTTCACAGCTGGTGGTGCCACCTTGCCCTTCCCTTTCGCATCTGATGGTACCTCCTTGCCCTTCCTTGATGCACCTGCTTCAGGCACACTTTCAGTGCTGCTGGCTGGTTCCCGGGATCCTCTCCCACCTACAGTAGCTGTTGACACTCCTGTGGCCGTGGACTGGGTGGCTGAGATGCTCGCCTGGGTTCTGACCAGACTGGCCCGACGTGAAAGAAGGGGGGAGGGGTAGGGAAGAGGTCAACTGTGGCAAGGAAAAGCTTCTTAGGGACATTGGGGCGGGAAGAGGGTGAAGGTTTGGGAGTGGAGGAAGAGGAAGTGGTTGTAGGAGGTGTCAGTCTGCTGTGTTTGGGTGCAGGTGCATGGTCTGGATGCTGTTGTGGGGTAGATGGCCGTTGGTACTTTGGGAGGAGGGGGAACAGACACAGTGGGAGAGGACACAGGGGACGGGTGCATGGATGTGGGGGTGGTGACTGCCAGTGAGGGGTGTGTAGTGATATGCGTGCTGGTGATGGAAGTAGTGGATGAGGATGTAGTGCATGCAGGTGTGAGTGGAGATGCTACTGGGAGGGAGGTGGAGGATGAGGAGGAGGACGCCATAGTGGAGGCAGTGGATGTTGGTATGTCTGCATCTGGATGGTGTTTGTGTGAGTGCCTGTGGAATGATGTGTGGTGCTTGTGTTTCCCTGAACCACACCTGTGTGTTACCCTGGGTGCATGCTGGTCTGCTTGTGTGCTTGGGATAGGTTGGGGTTGAGGGGAATGGGACTGGGTAGAGGAAGTTGGAGGGGGGAGGCTGGAAACAGGGACAATGGCTGCCATCAGAGAGGAGGCCAGAGCCTGGATTGATCTCTGTTGGGCCGCCATGCCAGAGTGAATGCCCTCCAGGAATGCATTTGTTTGTTGCAAATGGGCTGCCAGCCCCTGGATGGCATTCACAATGGTTGACTGCCCCACAGAGATGGATCGCAGGAGGTCAATAGCCTCCTCACTAAGGGCAGCAGGGCTAACTGGGGCAGGACCTGAGGTGCCTGGGACGAAGGAGATGCCCACCCTCCTGGGTGAGCGGGAAACATGCTGAGGGGCTGCTGGGAGGGTGGTGCTGGTGTGGGAGTGGCGGCTGTACCTGTAGTTGGGGTGGCACAGAGGTGTCTGCCACCACCAGGGAGCTTATATTGGAGGAGGTAACAAGTGTGTCCTCCATTCTCTGCCATGGTGCTCCCCTCGCCCTATGTCCTACTGGTGACTTCACCGTCAGTGGATTCGGCCTCAAGGGCCATGTGGAATGTAGCTCCCTCCATCGCCAGTGCCTCTGCTCCTCTGCCAGATGATGCTAATGCACAGAAGGACAGGGTGACAAAACAAAAAGGGGGGAGAGAGACAAAGGATACACTTGGTCAATGGCTGCTCCAACTCCACAGTTGGCATACACGACACACACACAGGGAACAGCCCTACGCACTAGGCAATGCACTAACAGTCACAGCGCTATTCACCAGGCCATGGACAGGAATGCCTAATGGCAATAGCAGCATAACTGAGACCCAAAGACCACTGCCCAGTGGTGGATGCCTACTAGCTTAGTTGGAGGTGGTTCACATCATACCCTGCCCAACATGGGACCTACCCTGCAAAGTACGGCCTGGCCTAGGGGCACCCATAGGCCCACATTCCCCACCCGGAGACCACCCGACCACGCACAAGTAGTATATTGGGAAACTGTACTCACTCCCTTGTGGCTGCTGAGATGCCCTCAAACGCCCATCGAGCTCTGGATAGCCCACTGCCAGTATGCGTGCCATCAGGGGGGTCAGAGTTCGACGGGCTACCCCTTCCTCATTGGGAGTGCATCCCCAGCTGGGCCTCCGCCGTCTTCATTGCCCAGCATCTCAGGTCCACCCAACATTTGTGACAGTGGGTGCTCCGCCTGCCATAGACCCCCAAGTTCCTCACCTCCCTGGCAATGGTATGCCATATACCCTTTTTCTAATGGCCACCTGCCTGCAGAAAAATACACATACAAATAGGTATCAGTCAGACCATTTGGCCTGTTACACTCATGTCCCACCATAGCCCTCACATCCCCCTACGCACAGACATTGCCCACCATACATGCAGCACTCTTCCCAGTACCCTTCCACTAACCTCCCCCCTTACACAAGGCCCTCACACACAGCACTCCATGTATTCATGCCCATGCATCGTGCTCACAGTGTTCTCACCTGTTGGTCTGGAGGCCCATACAGCATTCGGTACTGGGATAGGACCCCATCCCCTAGTCTCTCCAACTCCGCAGTGGTGAAGGCAGGGGCCCTTTCTCCAGTGACACGAGCCATGGTCGGTTCCAGACACAGGTCACAGCAGCACTTGCAGTGTAGGTCCTCTCCTGTTGAAGGTCAGGTAGCAAGTGAGTGAACAGATAGAACATGGCGGTCACGTCCGCGGTGGTGTGTACCGTCACCGGCGGCGTAGGAGGAGTTGCACAGCGGTACTGGACCGCCTCCCGCAACGGCGCACAACGTAGGCTGAATTACCTCATTTCCACATGTCCATCCAAACAGGACAGGCAGACACCATTTCAGGGGGGGCAGGCCATGGCAACTAACTGCACCACAGTACACATATGCACCATTTGGGCCTATATAACAATATACTGTTAGTCACAGCATGCAATGCAGTGTAGTGTTTGGAAATGTGGAATACAGACCAGCAGCTCACCGTTTTGCCCCCTAGATTACAACTGCTGCAGATGAATAGGAGATGAAGACATCCCTCGTGTACAGACCCCTGGTGGACTTGGCGACTATGGAGGACAGGCACATCATCCTCACCTATAGACTTGACAGGGCCACAATCACAGAGCTGTGTGCCCAATTGGAGCCTGACCTGATATCTGCTATCTGTCACCCCACTGGGATCGCCCCTCTTGTGCAAGTCCTATCTGTGGTCCATTTCTTGGCAACTGGCTCCTTCCTAGTGACAATGGGCTTGGCAGGAGGAATGTCACAGCCAATGTCCTCAACAGTGCTGACCAGAGTGTTGGCTGCCCTTATAAAACACATGCACAGCTACATCGTATTCCCCCAGGTGGAGGATTTGGCCACAGTGAAAGCTGACTTCTATGCAATGGGACATATTCCCAACATTATTGGGGGTATTGGTACACATATTGCATTTGTCCCCCCCCCCAGAGAAATGAACATGTGTTCAGGAATAGAAAGAGCTTTTACTCTATTAATGTGCAGATAGTGTGCCTGGCGGACCAGTACATCTCCCACGTCAATGCAAAATATCCTGGGTCTGTGCATGATGCATTATCCTGAGGAATAGCAGCATCCCAAATGTGATGGGCCAACTCCATAGGCACAGGGTGTGGCTAATAGGTGATCCCTGGTTCCCCTCCATATTTTCAGGAGACTCTGGTTACCCCAACCTCTCATGGCTACTGACCCCAGTGAGGAATGCAAGGACAAGGGCAGAGGAACAATACAATGAGGCACATGGGTGGACAAGAAGGATTGAGAGGACCTTTGGCCTCCTGAAGGCCAGGTTTCATTGCCTCCATCTAACTGGTGGATCCCTGTACTACTCACCCAAGAAGGTCTGCCAGATCATCGTAGCATGCTGCATGTGGCATAACCTTGCCTTGAGACGCCATGTGCCTTTTCTGCAGGAGGATGAGGCTGGAGATGGCCGAGTGGCAGCAGTGGACCCTGTGGACATTGAAGCTGAGGAGGCAGAGGATGAGTATGATGACAACAGAACAGCAATAATATGACAATACTTCCAGTGACACACAGGTAAGACACTGAAACTTCACTTTACATTAACAGTTTTGTGTTTGACATTGTACATGGCTGGCAGGTTCTCCCAATTCTATGGTCACTTACTGTACCCTTTTGCATCTCTCTTTTCAGATATCTGTGCCCCACTCTGGCTTCTGGTGTGCTGACTGCAGCCTACTACAGGTCATTCCTATGTATGCATTCCTGTACAATTTTATTGCAGTGTTTAAATCTTGTTAAACAAATACATAGTTCAATCATTTGACAGACTCCATAACTGTATTTTTTAAATGGAGTTTATTTAAGTGCCAATGAGTAGAGGGGTATGTGCAATGGGCTGGGGTGATGGTGGGGGAAAGTCCAGGATAGAGTCCAGTCTATTTGTATCACAGGAAGGGGAGCAATGGCAGTTCTAGGTGGACAGGGTGACAGAGTGACTGTATGCGGGGTGGTTCTCCTTCTGCAGGGGGAGGGGTGCTGGTGGCCTGTTGGTCCTGTGGCAGGGCTTCCTGTCCACTAGCGACAGTGGAGGTGGAGGGCTGTTCATCAGTGTGGCTAGTGTCAGGGGCCCGGTGGTGTGCCACTGCCTCCCTCATGGTGTTGGCCATGTCTGCCAGCACCCCTACAATGGTGACCACGGTGGTGTTGATGTCCTTCAGGTCCTCCCTGATTCCCAGGTACTGTCCCTCCTGCAGCCACTGGGTCTCCTGCAACTTGTCCAGTATCTGGCCCATCGTCTCCGGGGAATTGTGGTATGCGCCCAGGATCCCTGCAAGTGCCTCCTGGAGAGTCGGTTTCCTGGGCCTGTCCTCCCCCTGTCGCACAGCAATCCTCCAGCTTCCCTGTTGTCCTATGCCTCTGTCCCCTGAACTGTGTGGCCACTGACCCCAGGTCCCTGATTGTCCTGTGTTTGTGGGGTATCCTGGGCGTTAGTAATAAAGATTTGACTTACGAGAGTCCAGTCCTCCTGCTACTCCTGCCAGGCCCTCAGGATGCATGATTGGCAAGACTTGCTCCTCCCATGTTGTTAGTTGTGGGGGAGAAGGTGGAGGTCCACTGCCAGTCCTGTGCACTGCTATTTGGTGTCTTGCTACCACAGAACGCGCCTTCCCCCGTAGGTTGTTCCACCTCTTCCTGATGTCATCCCTTGTTCTGGAGTGCTGTCCCACGGCATTGACCCTGTCCACGATTCTCCACTATAGCTCCATTTTCCTAACAATGGATGTCTGCTGCACCTGTGATCTGAATAGCTGTGGCTCTACCCGGATGATTTCCTCCACCATGACCCTTAGCTCCTACTCTGAGAACCTGGGGTGTTTTTGGGGTGCCATGGGTGTAGTGTGAGTGGTGTGTGTGAGGGTTGTGGGGTGCTGTGTTGGGGGGGTGCTGTAAGGTGTGTGGATGGTATATGGTTGATGGGCTTATGTGCCTCTGGTTCTGTGGGTGCTCTTGGTCTATCTCCCTGAGTTGGCAATTTTTATTAGTTGTAAAGGGTTGTGGGTGGTATGTGTATGTGTTTTATAATGGTGTGGGTGTGGTGTATATATGTGTGTCAGGTGTGTGTAGTTTGAATTGTCCAATGTAGTGTTGTTTTGTAGTGTTGTTTTGAATTTGTGTGTGTATTTTGAGCACGGTGGAATGTACCGCCAATGGTTTACCGTGGTTGAATGTCCACCGCGGTGATTCGTGGGTCATAATGCTGTGGGCATAGTTCTGTTGGCGTAACGGTGTGGGTTTTGCTACCGCCAGTTTTTCACTGACGTTTGGGCTGGCGGACTTGTGTGTGTGTGGCTGTATAGTGACGGATTGCTATGATTGCTACATGAGTAACAGACTATGCCATGTAGGCTGTGTGGTTGGAAGGATGCTCTTTTTGTCTTGATCTTATTTAGGAAGTGTTCCATGTCATGCCTGATTAGCACTAGTAGCACTGTTTGAATGAAGTGTAAGTGACAGAAGTGCAGTTTTATGGTCTTCAGACGACTGATAGCTTTGAACAGTCTGCAGGTCCCTTCATGGTATTTCCAAACATACTGTGCTCTTCTACGGTTACTGCACTGGAACAGTACATCATTGTGTGGAAGCATTATATGGTAAGCACTTGCTTAAGCTGAGTGATTAATTTCCTTCGCTGTCTCATGTATTAACACATCGGTGAGCAAATCATTTCATTTTTTGATAAAATAATAAATTACGTAAAACACGTAATGTTATAAAATGCGATTTTGTATGTATCTCACATGAAATACATATGGGAGGGCACACCTTGCATTAAGAAGTGAAAAGAGGTACTGGCAGGAGACTGGTTCAAGAAGAAAACTTCTCCCATTTTCTGCCCGACTCAGTCTCTTGAGTGCAATTATTCAACGAAATGTCACAAAATGTGAAATTGTACGTTTTGAAAAAATGTTCAAACAAAATGTAAAATCTAGCTTGATCCTAGTGACATAAACTACTACATCGAAAGCAGCAAATGTATTGGACTTTCACTATTCTTGGGCACAGAAACCTTTACTCATTCTATTTTCATATGTTATAAAAAGCTTAGGTAGGGGGATTAAAGTTCCTTGTCATGAAACTGTTGACTGAGTTTAGCTTACATACATCATGACATCCAAGAAAAGAAAGTGTAGCCCTTCTGAAGTTTTATCTAGACATCAAAGAGGCATGATGGTGTACATGAGGCATGCATTTCTGTAATGTAGGTCCTTCTAGATATTTCTTGTGTTTATAGAGTAATTAAACCTATTAGTTGGAGATCTAAAATGAGGCTGCTGCTGCATAATGCATTGCCTGCAATTTGAAACCTGAATGTTTTGAATGCTATTTCTAAGGGGGAATATTTTATGTAAGATAAGAATGTGGACGTCAAATCAACGAGAGATGGGAAAGAAAACGCAACATACAGGCAGAGGGAATCACAGGATGGTGCAGAGCTGCTGATTCAAACCTTCTGGGAGTCTGTGGTCTACTGCTAAGCAACAGACCATCCCCAATAGAGCAAATACACTCCCACAAATGAATGAGCTCATCTGAAAATTAGATATTTGATATGCAGATTGGACCTTAGCTCTGTACAATAACATACAATAAATCAGGCCGCAGGTGCACCATAAAAGTGGTGTGTCTACATTTCAAAAACAATATCGGACAAGTGCCTTCTTAATTTCTTGTAAGTGCAAAATATAACTACTGTTATAATTCATTTTTGTGTGATGTGAATGAGAGTAAAAGTAATATACTAGACAAAAAACTTAAAAATACATTAAACGTCAATCATTTTAAAATATTAGAATATGGCAATGCCATATCTGTAGGTGTTTTCGTGTGATTTTAGAAATGTTCACAGTGTCTACGATCATAAGGACCTCGATGTTCGTACATATGTACACGTGTCCCTGGGCTGAGAGAAGTTTAAATGGTAAGTCAAATGGATTCACTTGCAGCATTAATAGTCTTACTGGAACGAAAAGACTGAATGAGAGAAGAATGACCAGAAGCATGTGGTGTGAAAACTCTGCAGTACATCCTCTGGGACAGATCAAGCCAGAACACTAGTTTGGAATATGGGGAGTGTGTTGTGGAAGTTATGCTTCCTCACCTTCTCTCCATAACAGGCTGAGAAGCCGAGAGCCACCCTGCGGGATGCCTTGTGCCGCTTGACGTGTTGTTCGTCTTGCAGCACCACAGCTATATATCTTGAACTGTCCAGATTGTCTTCTAAAGGGCTAGCGTATCTTCACGTGGTGAATGGGAAGAGGGGGTTTCAAAACAAAAGTTGTAATGCACACCACAAGTTTAGAAACACGTTTTAGGCATCACCTACAAACAGGTATAGCTGTTTATTTCTGATAAATTAAAATATATTAACAGTGGACTTTGGTTCAGTCAGTCAGACCCTTGTTCTTGACTGCATGGCTTTCTTCTCAATCCCATGTCCCTCCCTCCTATTCAAAGGCTTTCCTCTCTACTTTTTGGAGCATGTTAACAAGCCCCTTGCACGGCTGGTGCTTCACTTTTTGTGACACACTGGCGGCATACAGTGCAGACCCTACACTTTGATAGGATTTGCATGGCCACATAAATTTAGTGTAAGGTAACGCAGTGCAAGTTGCAGCGTTGCCTTACACTGCGTGAGGGAGGCGTACCATGGGCATTGCAGTGGGTGTTCCCACAAAACACTCATGCTTTTAGACACATTCCCAGATTTCCAAGGATCTGTAAACCTAGGAATGCGTCATAAGTGTAGCCTCGCCAGGACAGACACAACAATGAGAAATATCTTAATTTCTCCTTGTTGTTTCCTCTTGCTGTATGCTACATTCCACAGCACACATAAAAAGAGGAATGCCTCTCTGGATTGTTTTTGTTCAGGAAGGTGCACCTTCCTGCACAAAAGCAATCCTGCCAACAATGCAAGCACTCTTGTACCATGGTGCAAGGGTGCCTCTGTTGTGCACCAGGGCAGAGGGAAAACACAGAAATGCACCAGATCTTGTAAATACAGTGCATTTGTACCCTTTAGAATTGGCATAGTGCAGTGCAGTGGAAAGGTTTGCGAAGTACATATGGTTTATTGCTCTCAGCCCCTCTCCCCAAACTTGCCTATTTTAACTCCTTAAAGTGCATATGTTTTCTTGCTCTTAACCCCTCTCCTCTAGCCTGCTTTAAAAAAAATAAATCTTCCCCCATTGCTCACCATCCCTTCCTTCACACAGACACTTGCTCACAAGTTAACTCTCTTCTCCTTCCATGCTCTGGTACTACCCGGCTATTCTCATCACATTTAAAACTGTATTTTTCTTTCACTTTTTACTATGGCCTTGCAACTGATATTTAGTGTTGGGGACTAAATCTCAGTCCCCAATACCTTTTTTCTGTGAGTTTATTTTACATTTGTTTTGCTGCTCCATGATGGGCGTCAACAATATGCCCCAATGTTTAGTAAAAAAAATAAAAAAAAGATAACTTTGCCATTAAATATGCACGTGAATTCTTCACGAGGTATTCCTATGTATAAATCATCATGCTATGGCTTCCGTGGTGTCACAATACATGCCCCCTCATGCGTGATGGCGTATGTGTGCATATATAGCTTCATTTGTTTTCTTTGCTAACACTGCACATGATCAGCAATTTCAGTAACATTTATTTTTCTTTATTTTTCTTTTTGACAATGCTGAACAGCATCATCAGTAAGAACTAGCTTCTGCAGAATAAAACACATTCACAATATCAATAGCTCGACCCTCTTTTTTTAAAAATGATATAGATTTCTTTGCCTATTCTTATTATCTTCAGAAGTGGTAAAGAAAAATTATGTTAACATCTAGAATAGTCCTTTATGGCTTTGGAAACCATAACCCTCCTGGTTCTTATATGTATTCTGTAGTTTTTCTGTATTTTATTTGCTTCCCAGGTTTCATCCTTTGATCTTGGGTGCAAATGTCTGGAATTTGTGCACATATCTGGGATAGGACTGTGGACCTGATTTCGAGTTTGGCAGTCCGTGGACCGCCATGGTGGTGGCAGGAGTCTAACCACCATTGATCTGGCGGTCGGACCACAATATTATGAGTATGGCGATCGTACTAACAAAAAAACACCAGCGGTCCGCCGGCACCACCAGGTAGGACAGACAGCCATGGTCACGAAGAAGCACAAACAGGCCGGCAAGGCCTGTGTTGCCACCAGAATCATTACAAGGTTGCACCCTGCCAATTTGACCCTGGCAGTCCAACCACCACGTATCAGAAGGTGGAAACAGACAGTATAAAGGGAGATATTCACCTGCAGGCAAACTTACACAACAGGTGCCGCCATGGAGCCCTTCACAAACATCATGCCACTGCTAGTGCTCATTGAAAGACAAGGAAATCCACGCCGCCATTAATGCCAACAACTGTAAGTACACACACCTACCTATATCATTAACCTTAACAACAGCATGTTACGCCTGCTTACACATCATGGGGAGGCACGCCACGGCCGGCAGGTACACATCTCAATCCACACACTCCCACAAACATACATCAACACAGACATGCACACAGTCACTACACGCCCCCTTTGGGCAGCACACACACACACTGCACCTCAGCACTATACAAATACACATGGCCACACAGCTCAGGCACAGAGACAGTGAAGGTTACACAACATTGTCATACCACTGGACAGGAAGTGCCCACACATACAACACACATATGTATCAGAGTGGCATGGAACACATGCAATACCACCATAAAACAACTCTGCAATGGACACACACATTGCACACATCACAGCACAATGAACGCACTATGGCATACTTTTACTTAACACAGTGGGACAAATAGATAAAGAAAACATGACAACTATACCTCCACAAATGGGGTAGGCATCTGGGACACACAGGGAAAGGCACTGCACTGGGACATACATCACCTCGAACAGGCCCCTCAAACAACATGTGACAGGAAATTGCCCTACATTGGTCCCAGGGACAAGCAATACTAAACCCAAATGTCATGTACATCTACTCAAAGGGGATGGGCAAGACATCAAAGCACATACACCTCCTACTGCATGGGGCATACACCTATAGGAACTAACTGCAAGAGACACATATCTAAATAGACACATGCACAGGCAAATTCAAACACAGCAAGTACAACTTAACACACCCATGTCTGCACAAACAAAACTCAAGAAGACACACATCATATACATACAGAATCCATATCAGGGGGACAAGTCGAACACCATATATGCCCACATTGCACAGCACAAAAAGAACTACTTACCATACCAAATACTACACAATGCCATGACACCAAAATTGCATTTACACACACATAACTTGTAGGAAAGTAGCCTCTTTCTAGCCTGGTTACCCCCACTTTTGGCTTGTTTGTCAGTATGTTTACTGTGTCTACTGGGATCCTGCTAACCAGGACCCCAGTAGATATGCTCTCTCCCTTAAATTTAGTTATTGGCAACTGTTACCACTGTATTTCACCCACAATTGGCACACTGGTGCCCCCTTATAAGTCCCTAGTGTATGGTGACTAGGTACCAAGGGCATTGGGGTTCCAGGGGATCCCTATGGGCTGCTGCATATATTTTGCCACCCATAGGGAGCCCATGCAAAGGCTTCTGCAGTACTGCCATTGAAGCTTGCCTGAAAAGGTGCAAGCACCCTTTCTCTGCCTTTTTTCACTACACAGGGTCACTTATAAGGTACCCCTATGATAGGCCTTCTAGCCCAGAAGTCAGGGTGCACAGTTCCTGTGTATGAGGGCACCTCTGCACTAGCAGAGGTGCCCCCATGAACTCCAGGCCCATTTTCCCAGACTTTCTGGGTGTGGGGATGCCATTTTAACCTCAAGGCTTTTGCAGACATTGGTTGTATGTTTCAATGCACTCTGGGGGCTCCTAAGAGGACCCACAGTGTTGTCATTACAGCCTTCTGAGGGTTTTCAGGCAGCCCAAGCTGTTGCCACCTCCCAGACAGGTTTCTGCCCTCCTTTTGCTTGAAAAGCTCAAGCGCAGGAAGGCAGAGTAAAGGATTTCCTTTGGGAGAAGGGTGTTACACCATCTCACTTTGGAAATAGGTGTTACAGGCTTGGAAGGGGTAGCCTCCCCAAGCCACTGGAAATGCTTTGAAGGGCACATTTGGTGCCCTCCTTGCATAAACTAGTCTACACCGGTTCAGGGACTCCCAGTACCTGCTCTGGCGCAATACTGGACAAAGGAAAGGAGAGTGACCACTCCCCTGTCCATCACCACCCCAGGGGTGGTGCTCAGAGCTCCTCCATATGGTCCCTGGATTTTGTCATCTTGGATTCAAGGTTGGCAGGGAACTCTGGGAGCATCTGAGTGGCCAGTGCCAGAAGTTGATGTAGGAGCCATCCCATGATAGGTGCTTTCCTGGTAAGATAACCAATCCCCCTTTCAGGGCTATTTAGCGTCTCTCCTTTGGTTGGTTCCTCAGATTCGGATTGCAAGACTCCAGTTTGACATCTGACTGAGGAAACTGCATCTGGACTCTTCAGGACCGTACAAACTGCAGCAACAAAGCAAGATGCCTCCTGCAAACATTGTATCTCCGGCTCCTTTCAGCAACTGCAACAGTTTGCCAGTTGGGCATCCTTTGGGGACAGCCTATCTTCAGCCTGCCTCAGAAGAAGGAAGGAATCTCCCTTGGGGTGAAGGAGTCACTCTTCTACTTCTGCATGCACCAACTGCAATGACGACGAGCGGCGTGGATCCCCTCTCCTGTGAAGCTGTGTAGATCTTGCATCATGGGTTATGGACTGAAGTAATCCCTATGGCCCTCTCTTTCAACTGTCCAACTTTGGTGGAGGTAAGACCTTGCCTCCCCACGCAAGACAGTACCCCCTTGCACTGCATCTTTTGCAGCTGCAAGGCTTGTTGGCATCCTTCCTCCAAGTTCTTCCTTTATCTTAAAGCTCCCACCCCCAGCACTCTATCCTTTTATGCACAGTCTCCTAAGTGGTTCTCCGGTGGCGTGGGAGCATTTGTCGTAGTGCTGCATGGGCCTCTTCTGCAACTTTCTTGTCCCCATCCTGTGGGACTCCTGTGTGGTGCTGTCTGTGTGTGCTGCCTGGTCTTCTGTGGGCTCTCTGAGTTGCTGAGGGCCCCCTCTGACTACCCCTCCTGGGTAGAGTCTACCTGTTCCTTCCTGGTCCCCCGCAGCGCCATTTTCTGCTAACCGCAAGCTGTGCATGTACCAAGGCTTGTTGGAGGACTCCGATGATGCTAACCCAACTGCAATCCTCTATCCAGTGTCGGACATCACTAGCATCCTCCAGGAACCCGACTTCGTCTTCTTGGGTGCAGTGCTGACGTTTTTTCTTCACCGGTGGTCCACCTTTTGCACCTTCATCCGGGTTAGCAGAGGCTCATGCTCTTCCGGGACTCTTCTGTGCTTCTTGGACTTGGTCCCCTTCTTCCACAGGTCTTCTTGTCCAGGAATCCACTATTGGTGTCATGCAGTCTCTTCTGGGTTTTGCTTAATTCTTCTTCTCGTTTCTGTGTGTGTTCTGGGTAATTAACTGTGATTTACTCCTGCTTTCCTGGTCGCTGGGGGGGTTGTGGTACTTACCTTTGGGCTTTTCTAGTACTCTAAACTCCCCTTTACACACTACACTTGCCTAGGTGGGTGACCGACTTTTGCATTCCACTTTCTTAGTATATGGTTTGTGCTCCCCCTACGCCCATTTTTAACTATTGTAATTCTCACTAATTGCACTGTTTTCTAACTGTTTTTATGGCTATTTCGGCATACTAGTGTATATAATTTGTCTAGTACTTACCTCCTAAGGGAGTATAGTCTCTTTGGTATTTTTGTCACCAAAAGAAAGTACCTTTATTTTTGTAACACTGAGGCGCCGCCCGCCATGCGGTCACCGCCATTTGGCCGCTCCGCGGTCATAAGACCGCGGAGGCCATTCGGGCTTTCCCGCTGGGCCGGCGGGTGCCCGCCAAAGGAGCGCCCGCCGGCCCAGCGGGAAAGGCCCTGCAACATAGAAGCCGGCTCCAAATGGAGCCGGCGGTGTTGCAGGGGTGCGACGGGTGCAGTTGCACCCGTTACGATTTTCACTGTCTGCTAAGCAGACAGTGAAAATCATGCTGGGGCCCGCAGGGGCCCCACGACACCCGTTCCCGCCATCCTGTTCCTGGCGGTAAAAACCGCCAGAAACAGGGTGGCGGGAAGGGGGTCGGAATCTCCATGGCGGCGCTGCTTGCAGCGCCGCCATGGAGATTCAGCCCAGACAGGGGAAATCCGGCGGGAAACCGCCGGATCCCCTTTTCTGACTGCGGCTTTACCGCCGCGGTCAGAATGGGCAGGGAAGCACCGCCAGCCTGTTGGCGGTGCTTCCGTGGTCCTCCACCCTGGCGGTCGATGACCGCCAGGGTTGGAATGACCCCCTGAGTGTTTTCTTTCATGTGTGTAAGTACTAAGGCCCATATTTATACTTGTTTGCACCGCAAATGCGGCACAAAAAAGTATAAATGGGTCTAAGTGTTACTACAGTGGTATTGCATGAGCTTTGCATGTTTCCTAGGTAAGTCTTGGATGCTCATTCACTGCTACCTCTAGAGAGCCTGCCATCTAGACACTAACTACACTATACTAATAAGGGATACCTGGACCTGGTTTAAGGTGTAAGTACCAAAGGTACCCACCACACCCCAGGCCAGCCTTCTACATATCTATACACACAACATATACCCTTCTCTTGGGGAACACCAGCACTACCCACAAACTCACATAATGCAGACAACAGCACAAGCACCTTCAAACATAAACAACTGCAGGCACACAACACAAGTTATCAAGAACAACATAATGGTGTTAAAGGAATTGCAGGACAAATGTGTACCCAAAAAACAGTTCCAGTTTATTTACTTTGAAACTCTAAAGGTCATTGGTCAGTCCACAATAGTCCAAAAATAGCACAGTGTTCTGCCTAGACTTGACTCCCAACTGCTATGGAACCTCCACAGAAAGGGGCATTGAGTGGGCAGGCAGGCATCTCAGGGATTATCCCAGGGTGGGGGTGTGAGTGATTGGCTTGGGAGTGGGGGTTTGGGCTTGGGAGGGTTGGTCTTCTTGGAAGGGGTGGGTATCTTCTGGGAGGAGTGGGCTTCTTCTTGGTGGGAGAAAGGTATGGGTGTTTGTAGGGGGTGTAGGGGAGGGCTAGGAGGTGAAAGGGATGGTCTGGGAGCTGATTGGGGTCCTTTTGGGTGTGGTACGGAGGGAGAACAGGGGTGAGGTCAAGCTCACATCCAAATAGTTTTTTGGACACACTGGGACAGTCATCAGAAGGGGGTCGGGATTTGGAGGGTGAGGTAGTGGTTGTAGGCAGTGTAGGTGTGAATGTCGTGGGTGCGTGCTTATGCCAAGTATGCTTGTGTGTGGTGAGTGTCTGTTGGGTGGATGGGTGTGGGTGTTTGTGTGCCTTGGGGTATGGGAGGTGGAGGTGCGAGGGGGCTGCAGTGGTAAGTGGGTGTGTGTCTGTTTGGGTATTGACTGCAGGTTGGCTAGATGTGGTGGATGTATGTGTTTCTGTAGTTGTGGTGTCTCTGGGTGTGGTGCTTGTGGTGGATGTCTACAGTTTTGCTGGGGTGGTGTTGGCGGGTGGGGTGGGGTGGTGACTGTGTTAGTGACTATTGTGGTGGTGTCTGTAGGTATGCTTGATGTTGTGTGTGTGTGGTGCTCGGGTGTGGGGGTGTCAGGGGAAGTTGTGACTGTTGTGTCTGTAAGTGGATGTTGTTTGTGTGCATGCCAATGTATCTTGTGGTGCTTGTGTTTGTGTGCACACTCTCTGTGGAGGTGGATGTCTGCAGATCTGTTTGTGTGCTTTGGGTTGGTAGGGGAAGGGAAGATTTGGACTGGGAAGAGGGATATGGAGGGTAGACGGAATGTAGGGGGTGACTGGCTGCCATCAGAGTGGAGGCTAGAGCCTGAAGAGATCTCTGTTGACCAGCCATAGCACCACAAATGTCTTCCAGGAATGGGTTTGTTTGTTGCAGTTAGGTCGTCAGACCCTGGATGGCGTTCACAATGGCTGACTGAACTACAGAAATTGTTTTCAGGAGTTCAATAGCCTCCTCGCTAAGGGCAGCAGGGGTAACAGGGGCTCGGGAGGAGGTGCCTGCCGTGAAGGAGACACCCACCCTCTTGGGTGAGTAGGCACAGCCAATTGGGTGGGAAGCAACAGGAAGGGCGGTGATAGAACAGGGTGTGGTGGACAAAGATGGTGCTCGGGAACGCCCCAATGGGTCTGTCACCAGAGGAGGAATCTGAGGATGATGATGGGGATGATGGAGATCCGGTCTCCCCTGTGGCACTCCCCTCACCCTCCAGGCCACTGGGTCCCTCCATATCCATTGTCTCTTGAACCGAGGTCCAGTGGCCAGGTGATTCCCCACCTGGCTCGGCCGCGTCTCCTCCACTTGCCTCTGCTGATGCTGCAAGATCAAAGAGAAATATGGTTATCACATGTACATGATAACACCTGAACCACAACTCAGATTGACAAAAAATATCATTATGTCAAGTAGGCCCCCAGCAAAACTACTCATCTAAGTGGTACATACATGTGCCTTGACATATGCATGCATGCCCTCTGGATTTACTACAGTGGCCCACGGTAAAATCAGGACCGCAGACAACTACAATTGCATGGGTGAAGTCTTTGAATCACACTAACCATACAACAACTAGGAGTCCTCTACATCCTCAAAGCTGTCCCACATGCAGCATACCTCAGTTAACTAATGGCAAACAACACTATCCCATTGTAAATTCCATTTCCACATATCCCACACAGGGTCATGCACACATCTATGTTGCACTTACATAATGAACCAACAATTAAAAACGATGCCCTGACATCCTGCTATTTGGATCATAAAAGTTCAATATCCTGGAGTAGGTGACACTTAAATAACAATGTCACACAGGAAACATTTCAACAATGCACACTTCACCAAGTAACATCTGTCACAATAGATTCAAGGAAGTAGTATCAATGTAACTCAGATAGGCCTCACATTTGGCATTGAAAGGAACACTGTTGACATCAGGTTCAATATGTCAGGGAGAGATGTCCCTAGAATAAACAAAACAACAAATTAGTAAAACACAGGATGGTCACTACTAATGTCTGACACACATTGCAATGACATCCTCTGAGTGTTTCTGTAGTAGAAGTCTGTCTTTTGCATGTTGGAGGGACACAACACTTTAAATAATATCAGAAGGCCCTCAACCTGTTGCCCAAAGAGCACAAACATAACTAACCACATCTTGGACATGCCAATTCTGGTGTCTGTCTGTGGATGAATGACTGTACCCAAACACATGTGATGTGAGCATCACTGCAACTCACTCCGTGATGCATGCCAACAGTCAGGGCACATTCCTCAATCATTACACATGTTCAGTTCTCTTTTTCACTTGATTCCACAAGGGCTCAGATAAACACAAAGTAGTTCCATATTCTGGGCCTACCTGCCATCTCCCTCATAGCTACTGCAGTTCTTCATGCCAAATGACCCACTATGACACATGAAGGTACTTGTTAAACAATGAACAATGGTGATACACTCCTGTCTGTAGCACCACATGAAATGGACACCGGTTATAAATGTACTATTCCACTAAAGGTTTCCCATGCACATATATGTGAAGAAATACAGACATCATCCCAGCAACTCAGGTAGAACATGCATAGAACTACATGTTTCCTAGAGAGAAAGGGACAAATGCTGACATGTAGGCACAAGGAATGTTGGCAACAATGATGACACATCATTCATGTTGATAGACATTCTCCAATTAACAAGGGAAAGTCGTTTGCTACAGGTGCAGGCAAATAGCTATGTTAGCCATGTTCTATGTATGATGGGCAACTACACATCACAGACTGCAGTGAGGCACCAGCACCCATTATACACTGAAGATAACTACCTCCTGGGTGGCAGATGTCTACATACACATAGCGTCAGACACATGGCAGAGTTCAGTGATCCACAACCTACTTACCCTTGTCCTCTAATATTTAGGAGGAGTGATTTGTTGGCTAGAAATTACACCCACTAGAACAACAATCAGTACATGAATAATCATTGTGCACAGCAGTTTGTGGTCCCTGCTGAGCAAATGGTCAGAGAATTCCCCACAGTTTTGTCCTAGGTTCCAGGTCCAAAAGGCAAGGCACACCAGTTTGATACACATGCCCTGTCAACACAAACAATGTCCCATCTACTGTGTGACACATGGCTCATCCCTCATTGTCAGGGGAGCAGTCAATACCTCATTCAATCACTTGGCAATGGGACAGGCAAGAATTTTCCATGTACTTACCCCCTTGTGGCTACTGGGCTGCCCTCAAATGCCAATCCAGCTCCAGGGAGGCCACTGTCAGAATGCTGGCCATTAGGGGTGTCATGGTCTGACAGCACTCTACCTACCCTACCTGGGTCTCTGTGATCTTCCGGAGCCCAGCGTCTCAGGTCCTCCCACCTCTTGCGACAGTGGGAGCTTTGCCAGCTGTGGACCCCCCGGGTCTGCACCTTCTTGGCGATGGCTCTCCAAATCCATTTCTTCTGATGGGCATTGATCTGCATGGATGCAAAAGACAAGACAAGAAATTATGTCAACAAGTCCCATCTACAATGGCTGAGTCACATACATGTCAGTATACCAAGATAAGAACATCCTGTCTTGCCCATACTGCCCATGTGTGGCCCATAGCAGTCATTGGATGCAGGGAGATGACTACAAACACTTCCCAATATGCAACCCTACCTACCACCCAGCTCAGGCCCTGCACTGATTAGGTAGGTCAACTGACATCTTATAGGATATGACCTAGCAATCTGACAGAGATAAGAAACACTATGAGACACAACACACCTATGCGGCTTCTGGAAGGTAAAGTCCTCAGCCACAAATGCATCAAAACACTCACAATCTGTGAGAATGATCTTCTGCATACAGTTCCTACAGGCTACTGCCAGGGTCCAAACTCTAACATCACACATATGTAACAATGAAGAGTTTGGCATGATGGGCACAGAAAGAGTCTAGCCTGTCCATATGTGGACATGTGCAGATACAGATGCAGACTCATGCCACTTCAGGGGGTGGGGGTCTGTGTGTTTCATCAACACAAAACACACTTTTTGACATATGTGTCCATAATACTTAGGTCACCTTCAGAATAACATAAGCATGCATTTTACATTTTCTGCAATGTGACCAGCCAACTGAGCCACAAATCATGGGTTATCAGTAAACAACACTCTGTTTGCACCTATGCAATGTCAGAAATGCAATGAGCCTGCACAGGACACATGTAACCTGTATGAAGGTGACAACAGGGATGTGGGGTCAAGGGGCCTGTCAAGGCTCTGGAACACACATTGACAAAGATGCCAAGTGCACATCAGTCACAGATTATTAGCTCTCCCTCAATACCATTTACATTCTCATCAGTAGATAGAGTCTCAATTTGTTGCATTTTAGAACCGAGGCAGGATTTGGCCTCACAACATGATGTGCTGGAATACAGATGGTGTTTACACGAAAAAAGGGGGAGTACCCTTTCATCCCACCCTGCTTAGGGTACTAACAGAACATATTCACAAAAAATAGCAGGCAGGAACGAATCTAAACATTAATTCAACCAACCAATAAATTCAGATGGTGGGCACAGTGCCACAGTTACATAGCAAAAGTGATTTGACACCAGCACAGACTTGGTCAAATACAGTAAGATAAATTTGTCACTTTCCGAGAGGCATGTTTTGTTGCACAATTGGTGATGATCAATTACATGATGTGTACACATATGTGGCAAAGCTAGGGGGTGACATGTGACTGCTGTGTGATGATCAGTTGTGATGTATACTGTGTATCATGTTCACACCTAAATACATGCAGTGTCACAATTGAACACTGACATGCATCCTGTATGTTGCAAGGGACACATTGAATAATGGCAATGCTCATGTCTTGTCATACCTTGGTACCCAGCGAGGGGAAGGATCAGACAACCTCCTGTCTATTGGCCGCTGACAGACCTTTAGACCATGGAAGAACATCACATCATCAAGATCTACTGTCTGAATCGGCTAGCAATTGTAGACCTATGATGTCAGTTGGAGCCAGATCTGATGCCTGCCATTAGTCACCCAAATACAATACCATCCATTGCACAAGTTATGACGGTTTTGCACTTTCTGGCCACAGGGTCCTTCCAAAATACAGTGGCCTTATCTGCTGGTATGTCCCAGACTATGGTGGTCATTACAACCCTGGTGGACGGTGTTAAAGCGGCGGTGAGACTGCCAACAGGACGGTAAAAAAATCTGAATTACGACCATGGTGGAAACCGCCAACAAAGACAGCCACTTTAACACTCCGACCGCCACGGCGGTACAGACAAATAGCTTGGCGGTCACCGCCAACAGACAGGCGGAAGTCAAAGTACCGCCCACAGTATCACAACCTACCAATCTGCCATCTTTTCTGGGACGGATTCACCGCGGACAAAAACACGGTGGAAACAGGACTTCAAAGGGAAAACGCTCACCTCTACACACCCCACGAGGAATCCGGACACCATGGAACCAGAGCTGCATATTTTTCCAGCCCCCATCTTCTTGCTCCTCTACCAGGAGCACGAACGCTGGCGTTGAAGACAACGGTGAGTGCTGCACCTACGACACAGGGGACGGGGGAGGAAAAACAGGGACACACACACGCAACACTCCCACCCTCACCCACTACAACACACACACTAATACATATTTATACATTATAGTTACACCCCTCCAGCCCCCCCGGAACAATGCAAAGACAAAAGGAAATGAGTGTAACCATTGTAATATATTAAAATCAAGTATGCAAATATATATATATATATATACACCATAAACAAAATATACACCAAGCTTAGTAGTCCAGGTAGTGCTCCAATGAAGTCCGTGGACCACTGGGCCCACACGGTATGGGCGAGGCCCACACAAGACCCCCGACCATGACAGAGAGAACACTGCAGGGGCATCAGAGAGCAAGAAAAGAGGCACCTCAGTGGGAGGGAAAGGGGGGGGCACCTCAGCCGGTTGAGTGCACGATTCCAAATCCACAAGGGGGCCACATGCCCACTGTTCAATCCTGGGCAGTGCAAAGCCACAGTCTCTCAAGTCTCTACAGTGGGTGGGCTGCCCACTGTTCCATCCTGGGGAGTGCAAAGCCACAGTCTCTCAAGTCTCTACAGTGGGCGGGTTGCCCACTGTTCCATCCTGGGTAGTGCAAAGCCATAGTCTCTCAAGTGGATAACAGTCTCCACTGGTTCTGGAGGGGGCCTTGTGCCCAGAGTGCTTCATCCTGCTAAGGACAGAGGTAGTGGGTCTATCTCTCCACTGGTTCTGGAGAGGGCCTTGTGCCCAGAGTCCTTCATCCTGCTAAGGACATAGGTAGTGGATGTATCTCTCCACTGGTTCTGGAGGTGGCCTTGTGCCCAGAGTGCTTCATCCTGCTCGTGACTGACTCTGTAGTGTCAGTGCCCTTGGCGCTCATGGGCCAGCGGTGCTTGTGGCGGCGGTGCCCTGTTGAGCGGTGCTTGGAGCGGCGACGCCCTGTTGAGCGGTGCTTGGAGCGGCGGTGCCCTGTTCAGCGTAGCTTGGAGTGGCGGTGCCCTGTTCAGCAGTGCTTGGAGTAGCGGTGCCCTGTTCAGCGGTGCTTGGAGCAGTGGTGCCCTGTTCAGTGGTGCTTGAGGCGGCGGGCTCCTTTGCAGTGACTCAGCTGCTAGCGGTCCTCTGTCCCAGCGGGGCTTGTGCTGGCGGTCCTCTCTGTCCCAGCGGGGATGATGGCGGTGGCCTTCTGGGCAGCAGGGATGATGGCGGTGGCCTCCTGGGCAGCAGGGATGATGGCGGTGGCCTCCTGGGCAGCGGGGATGATGGCGGTGGCCTCCTGGGCAGCGGGGATGATGGCGGTCTCCTCCGCCGTGCTGCTCTTCCCAGACTTTCCTGCTTTCTTGTGGCCCTTCCCCACCTTGGAAGGTGTCGCTGCTGACTCCACACTCCCACCGGGACCCCTGGGAGCGGCTTTGGTGGCTGGAGTCTTTCCCCTCTCCCGCCGGGCACTGGCCAACTTCAGATGTTTGACAGGTGGGGGGCTGTCCGTGCTGTGGCTCCGTGCCACACTGGCTGCCCTGGTGGCCGGTGCACTCCAGATTCTGGTGACTACAGGCACCACTGGTCCCGGAGATGTTGTGGCTGAGGTGCTAGGTTGGGACCTGGAGAGTCGTGCCCTAGGAGACGGACAGGGTGGGGGAGGTGTGGGAAAGAGGTCAAGGTTGGACAGGACAAGTTTTTTGGAGACACTGGGACGGGTAGCTGGAGGGGGTTTGGGAGTGGAGGAAGAGGTTGTGGTTGTAGGAGGTGTTCGTTTGGTGACTTTGGGTGAAGGTGCATGCGCTGGAGGCTGTCGTGTGGTGGATGGCTGTAGGGTGGGTGTGTCCCTGCGTTTGTGTATCTTGGGAGGTGGCGTCACAGACACACTAGGAGAGGACACAGGGGATGTGTGAATGGTAGTGGGGGTGGTGACTGCACGTGAGTAGGGTGTGGTGGTGGGTGTGCTGGTGATGGCAGTAGTGGCTGAAGATGTAGTGCATCCAGGTGTGAGTGTAGACAAGACTGGGAGCGAGGAGGGAGATGAGGAGGAAGGGGACACAGTAGAGGCAGTGGATGTTGGTGTGTCTGCATGTGTCTGATGCTTGCGTGAGTGCCTGTGGGATGTGTGGTGCTTATGTTTGCCAGAGCTTCCCATGTGTGTTGAGGTGTGTGCATACTGGTCTGAAGGTGTGCTTGGGATAGGCTGGGGTACAGGGGATTGGGTCTGGGTGGAGGAAGTTGGACGGGGGAGGCTAGAGACACGGACAATGGCTTCCATCAGTGCTGAGGCCAGAGTCTGAAAAGCTTGCTGAAGGGCCGCCTCACCAGAATTAATGCCCTCCAGGAATGCATTGGTTTGTTGCAACTGCCTTTCGACACCCTGGATGGCATTCAAAATGGTAGACTGCCCAACAGTGAGGGACTTGAGGAGGTCAATGGCCTCCTCACTGAGGGCAGCAGGGGTGACTGGGGCAGGGGCTGAGGTGCCTGGGGCAAAGGTGATGCCCACCCTCCTGGGTGAGCAGGCACGGGGCAAAGGCTGAGGGGCTGCTGGGCTGCTGGCTGCTGGGCTGCTGGGCTGCTGGGAGGGCGGTGCTGGTAGGGGGGTGTGGCAGCTATACCTGTAGATGCGGGGGGCACAGATGTTCCGCCACCACAAGGAAGCTCCTATCAGAGGACGAGTCCGTGTCGCTGGTGTCAGCTCCTGTTCCCGCCCTGGAGCTCCCCTCGCCCTCCGTCCCACTGGTAAACTCTGAGTCCGTAGTCTCGCCCTCCATGGACATGTGGGATGCAGCTCCCTCGTGCTTCGGTGCCACTGCTTCTCCACCTGATGATGCTAATGCACACAAGAACAGGGAGACCACAAAAAGGGGGGGGATGACAGAAGAAAGACATGTTGAGTGCATGCATTACCACTACCATTGGCGGACACGACAGACACAGAAGCCCCCTGCACTACGCTGCGCTCTTGGGCTCCACTGTTCAATCCCTGGGAAATGGCCTACTAAGCTATGGACGACATCTGCACACATGGATGACACAGGGGCATGACTAGGTGTACTTGGCACTCTACATAGGTGGGCTGGGGTGCCACATGGCCAGCCTTACCGAGGGACCTTGCCTACTAAACTCGCCCTGGCCTAGGGAAACCCACAGCCCACCTCCCCACCCAGACCCCTACACTGTGCGCACAATCAGCAGGATGAGAGTGTACTCACCCCCTTGTGGCTGCTGTGATGCCCTCAAGCGCCCATCCAACTCCGGGTACACCACCGTCAGGATCCTGAACATAGGGGGGTCATGGTGCGACGGGCACCCCTCCCACGTTGGGAGGCCATCCCCAGCTGAGCCTCCGCCGCCTTCTTGCTCCAGCGGCGAATGTCCTCCCATCTTTTCCGGCAGTGGGTGCTCTGTCTGTGGTAGACCCCCAGGGTCCGGACGTCCTTAACGATGGCACGCCAAATAGCTTTTTTTCTGGTGGGCGCTGACCTACATAAATTGTACAGGGGGAAGAGAAACTTATTACCAACTGCACCATCACAGTCATTGGCCCCCATCCCTACCCTTGCCATGTGGCACATGCACTCACCGTCGTTTCATGCACTCCGCACTCTCCACCCCCCTTCTTACATCCACCCCACTCCACACGGGCCTAGCCCATACAGCATGCTCCCAGTGTACTTACCTGTTTGTCTGGAGGACCGTAGAGTAGCGTGTACTGGGGGAGGACCCCGTCCAGGAGTTTCTCCAACTCCTCTGATGTGAAGGCAGGGGCACTTTCCACAGACACTCGAGCCATTGTCTCTTCCAGATCGAGGTCACAGCAGCACTTGCAGTGTAGGTCCTCTCCTGTCGAAGATTAGGTATCGAGTGAGTGAACAGATAGAAAATGGCGGTCACGTCCCCGGCGGTGCGTACCGTCACCTCCGACGTACATCGTCATTGGCTCCTGGGACCCATAGGGTCCAATGTTAACTAATGCAGTATTGCGCCGCGGTCTTTGATCGCCTACTGCAACGGTGTACAACGCCAGCGCAGTTACCTCACATGCCATTGTCCCACTTTAGAGGTCAGGCAGCCGCCATTTCAGGGGCCCACATGGCTTCATTTTTAACTGCGTCACACATACCTAGGCCTAGACTCAACACACATACAGGCCACTTTTCGGATTATGATTTGTGTTCTGTGTAAGCTGTGGGTACGTACCTCTGAGTTGGTTGACTCTGTGCTCGGTGTTGTCCTTCATAGGCACCGTCCGCTGGGACATTTGAGGAGATGGCGGCATCCTCCGGTGTACAGACCGCTGGTGGACCTATCGACAATGGAGGAAAGGCATTTGATCATCACATACAGGTTTGACCGTGCCACAATCCAGGAACTGTGTACCCAGCTGGAGCCAGACCTGATGTCAGCTATCCGCCATCCCACAGGAATCCCCCCTCATTGCTCCATTTCCTTGCAAGTGGGTCATTTCAAACAACAGTGGCCTTTGCATCAGGGATGTCCCAGCCTATGTTTTCCGACATGTTGTCCAAAGTGTTGTCTGCCCTACTGAAACACATGTGGAGCTACATCATTTTCCCTCAGGTGGAGGATTTCCCTACAGTGAAAGGTGATTTCTATGCCCTGGGACATATCCCCAACATCATAGGTGCCATTGATGGGACACGTGTGGCTTTGGTCCCCCCGCAGGAGTGAACAGGTGTACAGAAACCAGAAGAGTTATCATTCTATGAATGTGCAGATGGTATGTTTGGCAGACCAGTACATCTCCCATGTTAATGCCAAGTTCCCTGGCTCAGTGCATGACGCCTACATCCTGCGGAATAGCAGCATCCCTTATGTGATGGGTCAACTCCAGAGGCACCATGTGTGGCTATTAGGTGAGCACCTGGAAGCAAGTCAGTGGGAATGGTTGTTTGGGTCTGGGGTTATCCCTAAAGGTTAGTTTGTGTCTAACAGTTGTCCCTCGCCATTTGCAGGTGACTCTGGTTACCCCAACCTGTCATGGCTACTGACCCCAGTGAGGAATCCCAGGACAAGGGCAGAGGAACGCTACAATGAGGCCCATGGGCGAACACGGCAGATAATCGAGCAGACCTTGGGCCTCCTGAAGGCCAGGTTCAGGTGCCTCCATATGACAGGTGGATCTCTATTCTACTCACCAAAGAAGGTGTGCCAGATCATCGTGGCCTGCTGTATGCTTCACAACTTAGGTTTGCGATGACAGGTGCCTTTTCTGCAGGAGGATGGTCCAGATGGCGGTGTTGTGGCAGCTGTGGAGCCTGTGGACAGTGAAGACGAGGAAGCAGAAGAAGAGGACATCGACAACAGGGACTCAGTGATCCTGCAATATTTCCAGTGAGACACAGGTAAGAATAAAAAAACTCCCTGCTACATGTACTTTAACACTACTACCTCTCTCCTGTCTGTTGTTTTCACCCAGTGTATGGTCACTGAGTTGTCAGTTTCCCTTACGATTTCACAGATGTGGGTCCCACTGTGTGACATCTGCTTTGATTCCTCATGGACTAGAGCTGTGTGACATAGGTATGTTGACATTACAATTGAAAGAGCTTTTTGCCACAGTAATTGATAATACACTAATTCGAAATCACAGACTGACTCCAGATTGTTTTGTGCTTCAAGGGTGTTTATTTAAGTACTCAATATTGGAGGGGGTTGCAAAATGGGGAGGGGTGATGGTGGAGGTATGTCCATGGCAGAGTTCAGTCTATTGGTCTCACAGGTGCATTGCCCAATTGGGCATAGGAAGTGGAGCTGGGCAGTTTAAGTATGGACAGGGTGACAAAGTGGGACACAAGGATGACATTCAGGGTGGTCTCATTTCTTGGTGGGGCTCTTGGCATCGTTCTCTGTCTTTGTTCTGGATCTCAGGGACCGTTTGTGGGGTAGTTCTCCCTCTGCAGGGGTTGGGATGCTGGTGTGGTGGTGCCTCCTGTCCACTAGCGCTGGCGGAGGTGGTGGGCAGTTCATCGTCCAGGCTAGTGTCAGGGGCCCCTTGTTGTTCCACAGTGTCCCTCCTGGTGTTGAGTATTTCCTTTAGCACCCCTACGATGGTGCCCAGGGTGGAATTGATGGTTCTGAGTTCCTCCCTGAAGCCCAAATACTGTTCCTCCTGCAGGTGCTGGGTCTCCTGAAACTTGGCCAGTACCGTAGCCATCGTCTCCTGGGAGTGGTGGTAGGCTCCCATGATGTTGGAGAGGGCCTCGTGGAGAGTGGGTTCCCTTGGCCTGTCCTCCCCCTGTCACACAGCAGCCCTCCCAGTTCCCCTGTGTTCCTAGGCCTCCCTCCCCTGAACCGTGTGCCCACTGCCACTGCCCCCAGGTCCGTGTTGTTGTTGGGGTGGTGGGTTAGCCTGGGTTCCCTGTAGTGGTGGACACACTGCTGATTGACGTGTCCTGGGGACAGAGGTATGGGCCCTCTGGGTGGGTGCTGTGCTGGTGTTTCCAGAGGGGGGAAGCTCTGTAGTGGCCTGTGACTGTGTGATGGGAACCGACTGTCCTGAGGTCCCCGATGGGCCGGGCTGGTCATCTAGATCCAGTTGGACAGAGCTGCTGTCATCACTGTGGGCCTCTTCTGTTGGTGGTATGGACATGTGTGGACCCTCCTGTCCGGTGACGTTGGGTAGGGGTCCTGCAGGGGTATAAAAGGATGTTTATTACATCTGTGTGTGCCATGGTGTGCAATGGGTGGGTGACCGTGTATCCTGGTGCTTGCATTCCTGTGTGGGTCCTTGTGTGATGATGGTTTAGGGGGGTGCATGGGTTAGTGCAGTAGGCATGCTTTGGTGATGGGTGTCCATGCTTTGGTGTTGCATGCAGGGCTTGGTGCTGGGATGTGTGGTTTGTGATGTTGGGACATTTGTGAGGAGTTGGAGTGATGGGGGTGAGGGTGAGGGTGGGGGTATGTGATGGCATGCAGGTAGTGTGGGCGATGTAATAGTTAAGATTTGACTTACCAGAGTCCATTCCTCCTGCTACTCCTGAGAGGCCCTCAGGATGCAGAATCGCCAAGACCTGCTCCTCCCATGTTGTTAGTTGTGGGGGAGAAGGCGGGGGTCGGCCACCAGTCCGCTGAACCGCAAGGTGGTGCCTTGAGACCACGGAACGCACCTTCCCCTGTAGGTCGTTCCACCTCTTCCTAATGTCATCCTGATTTCTTGGGTGCTGTCCCACTGCGTTGACCCTTTCCACTATTCTGCGCCATAGCTCCATCTTCCTTGCAATGGAGGTGTGCTGCACCTGTGATCCGAATAGCTGTGGCTCTACCCGGACGATTTCCTCCACCATTACCCTGAGCTCGTCCTCCGAGAACCTGGGGTGTCTTCGCCGTGCCATGGGGTGGTGTGTGTGGTGATAAGTGTGCTGATATGTAGTGGGGTGTTGTGTGAGGTGCGTGGAAGTTATGTGGGTGATGGTCTGGTGTGTCTGTGGATGCTAGTATTGTTGATGGTGGTGTCTCTCTGCGCTTTTGTGGTCGTAGGGGTTTGTGGGTGATGTGGGTGTGTGTTTTATATTGTATTGGGTGTGTGGGAGTGGTGTGTGTATGTGTATCAGGTGTGTGTATTTCGAATTGTCCAATGTGGATCTGTTTTGTACATGTGTATGTATTTTGAGCGCGGCGGTGTGTACCACCAATGGAAGACTGCGGTTGAAAGACCACCGCGTGGATTCGTGTGTAGTGATAGTGTGGGCGTATTTCTGTTGGTGTGACAGTGGAGGACTTGTGTGTGGCGGACTTGTGTGGGTGTCAGAATTTTGGCGGATTCCGTGCTGTGGGTCATAATAGCTGTGGCGGATTTCCGCGGGTGCGGCAGTGTGTTGGCGGTCTTCTGCACGGCGGTACCGCCAATGTTGTAATGACCGCCCATGTTCTGTCTGGTTTTGAAGGATGTACTCTCAGCAGTGTTGAAACACCTGGACAGCCTTATCCGCTTTCCTCAATGTGAGGATTTGACCCATGTGAAGGATGTCTTCTATGGTTTGGTACACATCCCACATGTGGTGGAAGCCATTGATGGTGCACATGTTAACTGGGTCCCACAGCATGGCAATGAACAAGTGTAGCGCAACAGAAAGAGCTAACATTCCATCAATGTCTAAGTGGTTTGTTTGGGGGATCTCTACATTTCAGTAGTCTGTGCCCGTTTTCCGGGTTCAGTCCATGATGCAGTCATTATGCGGAACAGCACAATTCCCCAACTGATGTCACAACTGTACCCAGAAAGGGCCTGGCTGGTTGGTAAGTCAAATCTGTCCTGTTTGTGTGTGTGCAATGTCTGTTTCAATAAATTCAATGGAAGGGACTCGTAGATGCACATATGTTCAATTCCACAACAGGGGATGCTGCTTACCCAAACCGTCCATGGTTGTTGACACCGATGAGGAATCCAACTACGCCATGGAAAGTCCACTTCAATGATTCCCATGTAAGAACATGATGTGTCGTGGAGCAAGCTTTTGGGCTCCTGAAGGCCAGATTTAGGTATCTGGACAAGACAGGAGGAGCCCTCCCCTACTCACCTGAAAACGTGTGTAAGATCATTGTGGCCTGCTGCATGCTCCACAACATTGCCCTGAGGAGGAAAATCCCATGCATCCCAGATGAGGGGCAGCCAGCAGTGTTACAATGTGAGAATCATGAAATGCCAAGTGAGCTTCACAGTGATGAGGAGGACATATCTCATCAATCACTACTTTACCTGAGTACAAGTAAGTATTGTTACATTATCACTGTGACTGTGTGAGGAACTGTAATTGTCAGGATATATAAAATAGGGTGTTTTCCTGCTTATTGTGGATGTTATTCTTTGCAGTATAAATCCAAGCTTTACTTGCTAAGTCAGACTTGAACATTTCACTACCTTGATTATCTGCAGGGTTTGTGTCAGTCTCATTGCAATGTAAGTGTATCCACTGATGTTTGATATGAGCTTATGGTCATAGGTATAAATTCCTATCCTAAACTCATTGTTCCTTGTATTGTTTATTATCCAGGTTCCTTTACCATGCCATTCTCCTGTGGGCATTTCAGAGTTGTGACACTGGCTGGTGTCTGATGCCGCTCTGACATAGGAAAAGGACATGGATTGATCCAGGCAATGTTGGTCACAGATTTAGGGTGTATGAGACCTGTGCCAAGGCAGGTTGGACAGTGTGTGGATGGAAATCTGAAGTGCAGGATACAATGGTTTGATGTGGTGTGTTGGTCCAGTTGTCACACATGTGCGATCCTATGGCCTTGAGATATGCTCTAATCAAGTGCAATCCATGCATTCTCCCTTCACATTGTGTTGACAATGATCCTATGTGACCTGCTATAGCCGTAGATGTGTTTCCTCATTGCAGGCCAGAGTGCCTGTACTACAGCACTGACATAGGTTGTATCATACTCCAGATGCTTTGTCATTGTAATGGGATGGACCCACTATCAGAGACTGTTATGTTGCCCTCTGTCTGTGCCATGGCTTATGTTATGTTGGCAGTTCATGTTTTGGTATGTGATAGGGTTGATGCTGGTGACAACATCCACTAATCTGTTAGCCTAATCTGCAGGACAAGATCTGACAAAGCCCTTTCTTCTGTGGTCTGGAGTACAGTACCTTTGCATATCTAGCCTGCTTCAATATGGTTCAGACATTCTTGACTATGTTCATACATTTTGACAGCCTATGTGCTGTACAGTACAATAAAATGTTTGGTGTGACCAGATACTTGTATCAGTGTGTTGCTATTAATCCTCAGCATGACACTACCTGTGACATATCCCTCCTTCCATCACCATCGTCTGTCTTCCTCATGTGCATCACAAGGGCTTACATCTCAACATTTCAACATGTTTAACAGAAGCAAGCAAGCTTTATTGTTCTGATTGGTGGGTTTATTTACATAGGTGCAGGAGATAAAAACCGGATGCTACAGAAAATAAAAGTGAGGGGATCAGTCATGGTTAATGAAATCATATTAGTAGATGCCACAACATTTGGAGTCCAAAGTCCAGTGTTCTACTACCATGGAAGATGGAACATGGTTGGAGAATAGTCAACACAGTGCATCATTGGCACACAAAGGAATGAAATCAGGAAGAGGCCACTGGTTTGCAGTGGTATGTGTCTTGCCACCCACACCTCCCGGAGGCTTGGGTGAAGTTCCCTGCTTGCGGGGGGACGGGGTTCTGCAGCTACACAGGCAGGGGTGTCTGAGACAGGTGCTTTTCCTGACAGGGCCTCCCTTCCAGTTGTTGCCACCGATGTAGAAGGGCCTAGTGTTTTGCAGGGCCAAAGGAAGGGGTATGGTGTTGCTCACGGCTCCTGAACAGGGTACTGGTAATCTCTCCGAACACCCCTGATAGAGAGGCCAGGATGGTGTTTGTGGCCTCCCACTTTTCCAATGACTCTGGATGGAAGTCCCTCTGCAGCTGCTGGATTGCCCTATGTTTGGTAAGTACCTGGCCCATCACGCCTTGGGATTGTTGATAGGCTCCCAAGACTTGGTTGATGATGTCCTGGCCAGGACCATCCCCAGTGGCCTCATGCTGCTGGCCCACAACATTAGTCGCATGCAACCTACCTCCACGTGCCTGTGCCCTAGGCACAGCTTGCCCCCTACCACTTGTTCCAGGACCATCATTGTCAGAGGTTTGTTGCTGTGACTGGGCTGGGAGGACTTAATAGGGTCGTTAGGCTCACTGGTGTCATCTGACCAAGTTGCCCTGATGGACCAGAACCATCCTCAATGTCCAGGAGTGTTGTTGTCACTAAAGGTTTCATCCATGGAGGTATTTCAGTGGTCTTGGTCAGTGGCAGCCCAACCTGTTGATGTGAGAGATACAATGTTACAGGTTGTATTGTGACATCTGCTTCCAATAGTTTACAGTGACTTTTAGCCAAGGCTGTGTACTTGTTCGATTAGCAGGTTTTCCTTATGTGACTAGTACACATGCTATCAATTGTATAGACCTGGCATTTCAGAGCCATACCAATTCAATTTCAGTCAACTAGCTGCAGAATGTATGAGTTTGCTAACACTTGGAGGGAAGGTCATAGACTTGCATCTTGCCAGCAGTACAGGCAAAACAGTGACTGGGCAGGACATGGCTTTGATCCGTTTAAGTCCCAGTTGACTGCTAGACAGGCAGACCCTGGACATTGTTGTATATGTGATTGTAGTCATCATGTGGTCTGAGCATAGTGAATGTGTCTGCTGCCAATACCATTCAGGTGATACATCTTGAGGCCTTTGGTTCATGTTTTAGTGGTGCACACAGGTTGAGCTTTCTTTTTTGTCCACAGTAATATCATCTTGGCTTAGCTGCTCAACATGGATATATGTGTTTAGCCACATCACAGAGTGTACCATGATCTGTCTCTTGGTCCCTCTCAGGTGAGTAATTTTCATATGTTAGTTCACTGACAGATGTATTGTGACATATGTATGTTGTCCTGATGATTGGAGTTACAGGTTCTGGCCTCCTGGAATGTGCAGTCATTATACTCCAAGTACTACACGGTATACATAAGTCATCCTCCTAGGTGTGTACACCACCATTGCGAATTCACAAACAAGGATATTGGGACATATGCACACTTGGGCTTGTGTTTCAATTTTGTGAAACAGAGCCTCCTGGCCTTAGTAGTCATGTCACTCCCTGTACTTCATGCAGTTGTTATATGTCATCCCCCCAGATGAGTATGCTTCATTTGTGGATTCAATAAAGGGAGGTATTTTGGCAAGTGTACGCTGGGCTGGTGTTTAGAGTGACAGTAGGAGAGCCTCCTGTGAGTTGCAGGCATGTAAATCCCTGTATTACACACACTACACTAATGGTTTCCTCCCAGATGAGTACACTTCAGTGATGATTTGGTACACAGGGGTATTATGGGGGAGGACACAGTTTTGGATCCTTGATTTGGGGGTGCAGTGCCTGCTGTGAGTTGCAGTCCTGTCACTCTCACTACTTCACAATACCTGACAGCTGCCAACTTCCCCAGTGAGTACACAACATATGAGCTTGGAAATACTATTGTCTTCAGGGAAGGGTGTTCTGTTCTGGTGTTTCTAGTGACAGTAGCAGTGCCTTCTGACCTTATAAATCCTGTCAGTGCTTGTAAGAACCACACTCTATACAGATATGAACCTCTCAGGTGAGTACCCTTCAGTGGTGAGCTCAGGCACAGGGGTCATTTGAGCAGAGGACACAGTGGTGGCTGAGTGAAGTGACAGTAGCAGTGCCTTCTGGCCTTAGCAGTCCTGTCAGTGTTTTTACTAACCACCCACTATGCAGCTATCAATCTCACAGGTGAGTACACTTCAATTGTGAGTTCAGGGAAAAGGTCATTTGAGCAGAGCACTCTGTGTTGACTGAGTGGAGTGACAGTAGCAGTGCCTCCTGCCCTTATCAGTCCTGTCAGTGGTTGCACTACCCACACACTATACATATATCAACCTCTTAGGTGTGCACACTTCAATGGTGAGTTCAGGGACAAAGGTCATTTGAGCAGAGGATACTGTGTTGGCTGAGTGGAGTGACAGTAGCAGTGCCTCCCGGCCTTAACAGTCCTATCAGTGTTTGTACTACCCACACACTATACAGATATCAACCTCTCAGGTAGATACACTTCACCATCGATGTGCCACCAAGGTAATTTTGAGTATGATACACTGTTCTGGTTTTTGTAATTGTAGAACAGTGCCTGCTTGGAATTGTAGTGCTGTTAAGCCCTGTACTACACACAATGTACACAGCTATTGTTCCCCCACTTGAGTCTAGTTCACATGCGAGATGCCAGACAGTGGTCTATGGACAGGTGGGCACTGGGCTGATGAGTGGGGTGACAGTGAAGGTGGCCAAAGGTGAGAAGTGAGCATACATGACAATACATTTTGTGAGATATTTTAGTGTTGTGACTTACTCAACTTCACTCCCCCAGGTATTCATAGTGTGCATAATGAGTGACTGCTCCAAAATAGAAACAATTCTAGTATCTTCTTAAACAGCAGCAGGGAAACATTGGCTAGAGATCCTAGGAAAATGGCATCCACATCGTGAATACCAAGACAGATAAATCTCTGTTACAAATTTTCACTCTTTGGAAAGAGGTTATTACCAGGAGGAAATGATCAGATGAGTGTAGAGTATTTTGAAACATGTTCATGCCCCATTCACAAACTGCATATTGTAGTACGTTTTTCAGTAGCACAATGGCATAACAAAGAACCAAAGTGCTATTCACAAACCTATGTGTGGAGTTTCGGACTCCGCATCTCGTATTACTCTTTTCTGTGTTGAGAACTTCACCATGAGTACAGAATCCTGGAACATTTAGGTATACAAGTACATATTTTATTGGTAAACGTGGTAGGGACAAGGGAGTGGCTGGAAAATGGGAAATGCTTGCTTATATATTGGACGAGCCAAGGGAGGAACAAGTAGGGGGTGGTTAGAGAGGGGCCTAAACCATTTACAAAAGAGAGAACCCCATTTCTATACACAAACTGCACTTTTAAAATTATTACAGGCAAAAAAGGACCCAAAATGGTAGAAAAGTACTCCAGAAAATAATGGAGGTAAGGACTTTAAATGATAGGAAATAATGGTAAATATAATACATTATTTTAAGCAATTAAAGTATAATAACATTTGATTTACTGTTAACAAAATAATGTAAAAATAATATATTTCAACTCTGTTCTAAAATATGTTTTCAAGCTATTTTCTAATTAAAAGGGAATGCAAGTTCAACTTTTAATAAATTTGAATTATAATTATTTAAATTATTTTCGCTACATTGCTTTTTGTTTATTTATTTTGTAATTTTATTTTAAATGAAACTTCTGAAAAATGTATAGAAAATAATTTTAAATAATTACAGAAATTAAATATTCATTTTTATTTTAGCTAATTATTATCAGTTGGTTTTGTTTGTTCTACTTTAAAAAAATATAAAATTAAGTTACAATATTATTTAACATTATCATATTAACAGTAGTTTTTTACTTTTCTGTTTAACTTATCATAGGGCGACTCTACAATTAAAAGTTTGTTTACTGATTGAAACTGGGGAAACATTTTTTTATAAAACTTTGGAAAATTCCCTTAGAACCAATTGCTAGGGATACACATTACTAGGATTACATCACATTCAACACACCTGGAAATTAAATCAGTTATTGCTTTGAACTCCAACACCCATCTCCAGATGAAACTCATTTCAACATCAACCAATCACAGGCAGACTGACCACATAAGAAAGGAACCCAACCACCAAATCTAATTTCCTGCCTTCTTTATTTTGGTCAATATTTGTATGGGTTTGCCCCTTTTAAGGAGGAATTCTTTGAAGAGAAGAAGAAAGAGGGCTTACAGGCAAATTATCAACATCTTCGATATGTCCAGTGACATTGTCATTGCCGGATACCACTTCTCAGCTTATGTGATCCTGAACATAGTTGCTGAATAGGAGCAGGAGCTGAATTCACTTACAGCCTGGTTCCAGGCTATCCTAGCCTATGTCAAAATACATACTGCATTCCATTTCATGGTCACTAGATCTTTTCCAGAGGGTCTCCTCTAACAAGGTTGGAAAGAGCCAAGTCTGTCCCAATGTTTGTCTCAAATACTGAGCTGCATCAACAGAAGAGTGCAACAGTTCATCATTATGCCCCAGTTATGCGAGGGAAGGAAAATGTTTGCAAGCAAATTCTATGCCTTTGCCCACTTCCATCATTTGCTAGGAGCCATTGCCTGCCCCAATGTAGCGCTTCAGCCACCTCACCACACAGAACACCTTTCTGCAACAGACACCTGAGGTATGCCATTAAATTGCAGGATGTCTGCGATCCATGGGCTGCTTCACTGGTTTGTATGTGGGCTTTCCTGGAACCTCACATAACAGCTACATTTTCCAACAGTGACCTCTTGTATCTTGTTTTGGTTGCTGGGAATTTCACTGACATGTGGCAAACTGGTAAGTTGCAACACCTTACACTGGTCCTATATTTGAACCGGGGTGTGGCATGTCAAACATAATAAATATTCCCTACAACACAATACGCATACATTACCCTGACACAAGCTGCATGTCGGTAGTCATGATGTGGTGCAATGAGGATAGATGCCCTTTTGTTAGTAAAACATGTTTCTTTTTTTTACAGGTGATGCCAAATATGCTTTTGCTCCCTATGTTCTTCTCCCTATCTTGCCCACACCCTATAGACAGCCAATCACATTATCTCAGGATAGGTACATCAGGGCACAAATAGGAACACAAGTCATAATTGAAAACACTTTTGGGGTTCTCAAGTCACCATACTGATGTGCTGACCTTACATGAGTGTATGGTGTACTCCCCAGACGTTGTATGCAAGATTGTTGTAGCCTGTTGTCTGTTGCACAACACCATCACATGACAGTGCTTATATTTAGATGTGTGCCCTGATTTACAGCCACATCCAGAGAATTGTGGTCAGTAAAAAAACATAGGACAGGGTATGATGGTGCAGGGTCAGCGGGTCAACTCATTTTTCTGTTGGACTGCTGGTTTGTTTACTGCATTTATGAGATAGTACAGTATCTTATCAACTATGCATGGTTGACAACAAGCATACTGTCCATGCTTACCATTCTGAAAATCTGATTACGTTGTACAAGGTCGCAAACTAAAATGCTATATTCAAGTCAAAAAATGTGGACTGTTCATTTTCAGAAAACCTGTACTACTTATCAAGGCCAACACAACCCTAATATCTTGCATTCTACACTCATTTTTTTAGGGCAAACATTATAAAATCATAACTTGAAACACATTTCTCGTTTGAGATTAAGTCAGACTTGTCTAAGATCACTATCAACAAACAAAGGGAGCTAGGGTGGTGGCTGGAGGAAGACAAAAGGCTAGGAGTGTCTGCACATCTTACGTTCCCCGCTACCCTTTGAGTTATGTACAACATTAAGATGTACAATGTGGATGAGGTGTTGGCAGCTATCAAGTCAGGGGTCAGCGCCAAAGGAAATTAATAAGATTGGTCCTGCTCGGGAATCTTGTGTGCTCTAAACATGGGCCTACACCAGTCCAGCACTCGAGGGGGGTTCTCCAAGGGTGGGGAGGGAGGTGAAAAGGGGGGCACTGTGTGGGAAGCATGAGAGAAAAATAAAAAAAAGGGATCCTCTTTCACCTCATCTAATTTTGCACCCAGTTAGTACTGGCAATCTTAGGGAATGTCAGAACCCCGGGGGCAGTTACTTTCAGATCCTCTCCTGGAATGTTAATGGCCTAAGAATGAGAGGAAGAAGACAAAAAGGTCCTAAGGTATTTAAACCCTTCGCTGCCAGGTCTTTTCCCCTCCTGTGCCGAGCCTTTTTTTGGCTATTTGGGGCAGTTCATGCTCAGGCCCTCATAACTTTTTGTTCACATAAGCTACCCAAGCCAAATTTGCGTCCTTTTTATCCAATATCCTAGGGATTCTAGAGGTACCCAGACTTTGTGGGTTCCCCTGAAGGAGACCAAGAAATTAGCCAAAATACAGCAAAAATTTCATTAAAAAAAAAAAAGAAATGGGAAAAAGGGCTGCAGAAGAAGGCTTGTGGTTTTTCCCCTGAAAATGTCATCAACAAAGGGTTTGTGGTGGTATAATCACCATCTACCCAGCTTTCAGGAACAGACAGAGGTGAATTAGAAAACCCAATTTTTTAGCACAATTGTGACATTTTACTTGGACATACCCCATTTTTACTATTTTTTGTGCTTTCAGCCTCCTACCAGTTAGTGACAGAAATGGGTGAGAAACCAATACTGGATCCCAGAAAGCTACACATTTCTGAAAAGTAGACACAATTATGAATTCAGCAAAGGGTCATTTGTGTAGATTCTACAAGTGTTGACTACAGAAAATAACAGCTGAAACAAAAGAATATTGAAATTGAGGTAAAAAAACTGCCATTTTTCTCCACGTTTTACTCTGTAACTTTTTCCTGCGATGTCAGATTCTTTAAAGCAATATACCGTTATTTCAGCTGGACTCTTCTGGTTGCGGGGACATATAGGGCTTGTAGGTTCATCAAGAACACTAGGTACCCAGAGCCAATAAATGAGCTGCATCTTGCAATGGGTTGTCATTCTATGCTGGGTATACAGCAATTCATATGCTGAAATATAAAAAATAAAAAATAGGTATCAAGAAAAGCCTTTTATTTCCAACATGGACACAAGATAAGGTGTTGAGAAGCAGTGGTTATTTGCACATCTCTGAATTCCAGGGTGCCCATACTAGCATGTGAATTACAGGGCATTTCTCAAATAGATGTCTTTTTTACACACTGTCTTACATTTGGAAGGACATTTTTTTGAGAAAGACAGGGGGCAATAACACTTGTTTTGCCAATCTGTGTTCCCCCAAGTATCCCAATAAAACTGGCACCTCACTTGCGTGGGTAGGCCTAGCGTCCGCGGCAGGAAACACAAAATGGACACTTCACAGTTTCACAAAGAAAACAGAGCTGTTTTTTGGAAAGTGCCTAGCTGTGGATTATGGCTTCTAGCTCAGCCGGCACCTTGGGAAACCTAGACAAACCTGTGCAGTTTTGAAAACTAGACACTTAGAGGAATCCAAGATGGGGTGATTTGTGGGGTTCTGACCAGGTTCTGTTACCCAGAATCCTTGGCAAACCTCAACATTTGGACAAAAAAACACATTTTCCTTTCATTTCGGTGACAGAAAGTTCTGGAATCTGAGAGGAGGCACAAATTTCCTTACATCCAGCGTTCCCCCAAGTCTCCCGATAACAATGAAACCTCACTTGCGTGGGTAGGCCTAGCGCCTGCAACAGAAAATGTCCCAAAACACAACATGGACACACCACATTTTCACAAAGAAAACAGAGCTGTTTTTTACAAAGTGCCTAGCTGTGAATTTTTGCCTCTAGCTCAGCGGCACCTGGGGAAACCTAGATAAACCTGCGCAGTTTTGAAAACTAGACACTTAGGGGAATCCAAGATGGGGTGATTTGTGGGGTTCTGACCAGGTTCTGTTACCCAAAATCCTTGGCAAACCTCAAAATTTGGACAAATAAACACTTTTTCCTTTCATTTCGGTGACAGAAAGTTCTGGAATCTGAGACGAGCCACAAATTTCCTTCCACCTAGCGTTCCCCCAAGTCTCCTGATAAAAATGGTACCTCACTTGTGTGGGTAGGCCTAGCGCCTGCGACAGAAAATGTCCCAAAACACAAAATGGACACACCACATTTTCACAAAGAAAACAGAGCTGTTTTTTACAAAGTGCCTAGCTGTGAATTTTGGCCTCTAGCTCAGCGGTACCTGGGGAGACCTAGCAAACCTGTGCATTTTTTAAAACTAGACAAATAGGAGAATCCACGAAGGAGTGACTTGTGGGGCTCTGACCAGGTTCTGTTACTCAGAATTCTTTGCAAACCTCAAAATTGGTCCAAAAAAACACTTTTTCCTCTCATTTCGGTGACAGAAAGTTCTGGAACCCTAGAGGAGCCACAAATTTCCTTTCACTCAGCGTTCCTTCCAGACTCCTGATAAAAGTTATACCTCACTTGTGTGGGTAGGCCTAGCGCCCGCGACAGGAAATTCCCCAAAACACAACATGGACACACCACATTTTCACAAAGAACACAGAGCTTTTTTTTACAAAGTGTCTAGCTGTGGATTTTGGCCTCTAGCTCAGCGACACCTGGGGAAACCTAGCAAACCTGCAATTTGTTTTTAAACTAGACACCTAGGAGAATCCAAGATGCAGTGACGTATGGGGCTCTGACCAGGTTCTGTTACCTAGAATCCTTTGCAAACCTCAAAATGTGTCCAAAAAACGCTTTTTCCTCTCATTTCTGTGACAGAAAGTTCTGGAAACTTGAGGAGCCACAAATTTCCTTCCACCCAGCATTCCCCCAAGTCTCCCGATAAAATGGTACCTCATTTGTGTGGGTAAGCTTAGCGCCCTTGACAGGAAATGCCCCAAAGCACAACATGGACTCACCACATTTTCACAAAGAACACAGAGCTGTTTTTTACAAAGTGCCTAGCTGTGGATTTTGGCCTCTAGCTCAGCCGGCACCTGGGGAAAACTAGCAAACCTGTGTATTTTTGAAAACTAGACACCTGGGGGAATTCAAGATGGAGTGACTTGTGTGTCTCGGACCAGGTTCTCTTACCCAGAAACCTTTGCAAACAAAGGCCAGAAAAACACTTTTTCCTCTCATTTCAGTTACAGAAAGTTCTGGAATCTGAGAGGAGCTACAAATTACCTTTCAGCCAGCGTTCCTCCAAATCTCCCAATTAAAATGGTACCTCACTTGTGTGGGTAGGCCTAGCGCCCGCGATAGGAAATGCCCCAAAACAAAACGTGGACCCACCACATTTTCACAAAGAAACCAGAGCTGTTTTTTACAAAGTGCCTCGCTGTGGATTTTGGCCTCTAGCTCAGCCGGCACCTGGGGAAAACTAGCAAACCTGTGTAGTTTTGAAAGCTAGACACCTAGGTGAATCCAAGATTGGGTGACTCGTGGGGCTCTGACCAGGTTCTGTTACCCAGAGTTCTTTGCAAACCTCAACATTTGGTCAAAAAACACTTTTTCCTCTCATTTCGGTGACAGAAAGTTTTGGAATCTGAGAGAAGCCACAAATTTCCTTCCACCCAGTGTTCCACCAAGTCTCCCGATAAAAACTGTACCTCACTTGTGTGGGTAGGCCTAGCGCCCGCGACAGGATATGCCCCAAAACACAACTTGGACACACCACATTTTCACAAAGAAAACAGAGCTGTTTTTTACAAAGTGCCTAACAGTGGAATTCGGCCTCTAGATAAGCCGGCACCTGGGGAACCTAGAAAACCTACTCATTTTTAAAAACTAGACACCTAGGGGAATCCAAGATGCAGTGACGTATGGGGCTCTGACCAGGTTCTGTTACCCAGAATCCTTTGCAAACCTCAAAATGTGGCCAAAAAACACTTTTTCCTCTCATTTCTGTGACAGAAAGTACTGGAAACTTGAGGAGCCACAAATTTCCTTCCACCCAGCATTCCCCCAAGTCTCCCGATAAAAGTGGTACCTCATTTGTGTGGGTAAGCTTAGCGCCCGTGACAGGAAATGCCCAAAAACACAACATGGACTCACCACATTTTCACAAAGAACACAGAGCTGTTTTTTACAAAGTGCCTACCTGTGGGTTTTGGCCTCTAGCTCAGCCGGCACCTGGGGAAAACTAGCAAACCAGTGTATTTATGAAAGCTAGACACCTGGGGGAATTCAAGATGGAGTGACTTGTGGGTCTCGGACCAGGTTCTCTTACCCAGAAACCTTTGCAAACAAAGGCCAAAAAAACATTTTTTCCTCTGATTTCGGTGAAAGAAAGTTCTGGAATCTGAGAGGAGCTACAAATTCCCTTTCACCGAGCGTTCCTCCAAGTCTCCCAATTAAAATGGTACCTCACTTGTGTGGGTAGGCCTAGCGCCCGCAACAGAAAATGCCCCAAAACATAACGTGGACACACCACATTTTCGCAAAGAAAACAGAGCTGTTTTTTACAAAGTGCCTAGCTGTGGATTTTGGCCTCTAGCTCAGCCGGCACCTGGGGAAACTTAGCAAACCTGCGCATTTTTGAAAACTAGACACCTAGGGGAATCCAAGATGGGGTACCTGTGGGGCTCTGACCAGATTCTGTTACCCAGAATCCTTTGCAAACCTCAAAATCTAGCCCAAAAAACACTTTTTCCTCTCAATTCGGTGACAGAAAGTTCTGGAATCTGAGAGAAGCCACAAATGACCTTCCACCCAGTGCTCCACCAAGTTTCCCGATAAAAACGGTACTTCACTTGTGTGGCTAGACCTGGCGCCCACGACAGGAAACGCCCCAAAACACAACATGGACACAGCACACTTTCACAAAGAAAACAGAGCTTTTATTTATAAAGTGCCTAGCTGTGGATTTTGACCTCTACTTCAGCGGCACCTGGAGAAACCTAGCAAACCTTTGCATTTTTTAACACTAGACAAATAGGGGAATCCAAGATGGAGTGACTTGTGGGGCTCTGACCAGGTTCTGATACCCAGAATCCTTTGCAAACCTCAAAATTTGGCCAAAAAAACACTTTTTCGTCTCATTTTGGTGACAGAAAGTTCTGAAATCTGATAGGAGCCACAAATTTCCTACCACTCCGCATTCTCCCAAGTCTCCAGATAAAAATGGTACCTCATTTGTGTGGGTAGGCCTACAACCCGTGACAGGAAATGCCCCAAAACACAACATGGATACACCACATTTTCACAAAGAACACAGAGCTGTTTTTTACAAAGTGCCTAGCTGTGGATTTTGGCCTCTAGCTCTGCCGGCACTTGAAGAAACTTAGCAAACCTGCACATTTTTTAAAACTAGACACCTAGGGGAATCCAGGATGGAGTGACTTATGGGTCTCTGACCAGGTTCTGTTAACCAGAATCCTTTACAAATGTCAAAATGTGGCTCAAAAAACACTTTTTCCTCTCATTTTGGTGACAGAAAGTTCTGGAATCTGAGAGGAGCCACAAATTTCAATTCACCCACCATTTCACCAAGACTCCCAGTAAAAATGGTACCTCACGTGTGTGGGTAGGCCTAGCGCCCGCAAAAGGATATGCCCCAAAACACAACGTGGACACACCACATTTTCACAAAGAACACAGAGCTGTTTTTTACAAAGTGCGTAGCTGTGGATTTTGGCCTCTAGCTCAGCCGGCACCTAGGGAAACCTAGCAAACCTGCACATTTTTGAGAACTAGACACCTAGGGGAATCTAAGATGGGGTGACTTGTGGGGCTCTGACCAGGTTCTGTTACCCAGAATCCTTTGCAAACCTCAAAATGTGGCCAAAAAAATACTTTTTCCTCTCATTTTGGTGACAGAAAGTTCTGGAATCTGAGAGGATCCACAAATTTCCTTCCACACAGTGTTCCCTCCAGACTCCCGATAAAAACTGTACCTTACTTGTGTGGGTAGGCCTAGCGCCCGCAACAGGAAATGCCCCAAAACACAACGTGGACACACCACATTTTCACAAAGAAACCAGAGCTGTTTTTTACAAAGTGCCTAGCTGTGGATTTTGGCCTCTAGCTCCGCAGGCACCTGGGGAAACCTAGCAAATCTGCACATTTTTAAAATCTAGACACCTAGGGGAATCCAAGATTGGGTGACTCGTGGGTCTCTGACCAGGTTCTGTTACCCAGAGTCCTTTGCAAACCTCAACATTTGGGCAAAAAAACACATTCTCCTCTCATTTTGGTGACAGAAAGTTCTGGAATCTGAGAGAAGCCGCAAATGTCCTTCCACCCAGTGCTCCACCATGTTTCCCGATAAAAACTGTACCTCACTTGTGTGGGTAGGCCTAGCGCCCGCGACAGGACATGCCCCAAAACACAACTTGGACACACCACATTTTCACAAAGAAAACTGAGCTGTTTTTTTACAAAGTGCCTAGCAGTGGAATTTGGCCTCTAGCTCAGCCAGCACCGGGTGAAACCTAGAAAACCTGCTCATTTTTCAAAGCTAGACACCTAGGGGAATCCAAGATGAAGTGACTTGTGTGGCTCTGACCAGGTTCTGTTACCCAGAAACCTTTGCAAACAAAGGCCAAAAAAACACTTTTTCCTCTGATTTCGGTGACAGAAAGTTCTGGAATCTGAGAGGAGCTACAAATTCCCTTTCACCGAGCGTTCCTCCAAGTCTCCCAATTAAAATGGTACCGCACTTGTGTGGGTAGGCTAGCGCCCGCGACAGGAATTGCCCTAAAAAACAACGTGGACACACCACATTTTCACAATGAAAACAGAGCTGTTTTTTTACAAAATTCCTTGCTGTGGATTTTGGCCTCTAGCTCAGCCGGCACCTGGGGAAACCTAGCAAACCTGTGAATTTTTTAAAACTAGACACCCAGGGGAATCCAAGATGGAGTGACCTGTGAGGCTGTGACCAGGTTCTGTTACCCAGAATCCTTTGCAAACCTCAAAATGTGGCCAAAAAAATACTTTTTCCCTCTCATTTCGGTGACAGAAAGTTCTGGAAACTGAGAGGAGCCACAAATTTCCATCTACCCATCTTTCCACCAAGTCTCCCGATAAAAACGGTACCTCACTTGTTTGGGTAGACCTAGCGCTCGCGACATGAAATGCCCAAAAACACAACTTGAACACACCACATTTTCACATAGAAAACAGAGCTGTTTTTTACAAAGTGCCTAGCTGTGGATTTTGGCCTCTAGCTCAGCCGGCACCTGGGGAAAACTAGCAAACCTTCACATTTTTGAGAACTACACACCTAGGGGAATCCAAGATGGGGTGGCTTGTGGGGCTATCTCCAGGTTCTGTTACCCAGAATACTTTGCAAACCTCAAAATGTGGCAAAAAAACCTTTTTCCTCTCATTTTGGTGACAAAACGTTCTGGAATCTGAGAGGAGTCACAAATTTCCTTCCACCCAGCGTTCCTCCAAGACTCCACATCAAAACAGTACCTCACTTTGTGGGTAGGCCTAGCACCCACGACAGGAAATGCCCCAAAACACAACATGGACTCACCACATTTTCACAAAGAAAACAGAGCTGTTTTTTTACAAAGAGCCTAGCTGTGGATTTTGGCCTCTAGCTCAGCTGGCAGCTGGAGAAACCTAGCAAACCTCAGCATTTTGGAAAACTAGACACCTTAGGGAACCTAAGATGGAGTGACTGGTGGGGCTCTGCCCAGGTTCTGTTACCCAGAATCCTTTGCAAACCTGAAAATGTGGCCAAAAAAACACTTTTTCCTCTCATTTCGGTGACACAATGTTCTGGAATCTGAGCGGAGCCACACATTTCCATCCACCCGGCCTTCAACCAAGTCTCCCGATAACAATGGTACTTCACTTGTGTGGTTAGGCCTAGCGCCTGCGACAGGAAATGCCCCAAAACACAACTTGGACACACTACATTTTCATAAAGAAAACAGAGCTGTCTTTTACAAAGTGTTTAACTGTGGATTTTGGGCTCTAGCTCAGCTGGCACCTGGGGAAACCTAGCAAACCTGCACATTTTTTAAAACTAGACACCTGGGGGAATCCAAGATGCAGTGACTTGTGGGGCTCTGCCAAGGTTCTGTTACCCAGAATCATTTGCAAACCTCACCATTTGGCCAAAAAAACACTTTTTCCTCTCATTTCGGTGATAGAAAGTTCTGGAATCTTAGAGGAGCCACAAATTTCCTTCCACCCACCATTCCCCCAAGACTCCTGATACATATGGGACCTCACTTGTATGGGTAGGCCTAGAGCCCGCAGCAGGAAATGCCTCAAAACATAACGTGGACACACCACATTTTTACAAAGAACACAGAGCTGTTTTTTACAAAGTGCCTAGTGGAGATTTTGGCCTCTAGCTCAGCCGGCACCTGGGGAAACCTAGAAAACCTGAGCATTTTTTACACTAGACACCTAGGGGAATCCAAGATGGGGTGACTTTTGGGGATCTGACCAGGTTCTTTTACCAAGAATCCTTTGCAAACCTCCAATTCGGCCAAAAAAACACTTTTTCCTCTCATTTCAGGTGACAGAAAGTTCCGGAATCTGAGAGGAGCCACAAACTTCCTTCTACCCAGCGTTCCTCCAAGTCTCCTGATAAAAATGGTACCTCACTTGTGTGGGTAGGCCCAGCGCCCCCAACAGGAAATGCCCCAAAACACAACGTGGACACACCACATTTTCACAAAGAACACAGAGCTGCTTTTTACAAAGGGCCTAGCTGTGGATTGTGGGCTCTAGCTCAGCTGGCTCCTGGGGAAACCTAGCAAACCTGTGCATTTTTTTAAACTAGACATGGAGGGTAATTGAAGATGGAGTGACTTATGGGGCTCTCACCAGGTTCTGTTACCCAGAAGCCTTTGCAAACCTCAAAATGTGGCCAAAAACACGTTTTCCTCTTATTTTGGTGACAGAAAGTTCTGAAATCTGAGAGGAGCCACAAATTTCCTTCCACCCACCATTTCCCCAAGACTCCCGATAAAAATGGTACCTCACTTGTGTGGGTAGGCCTAGCGCCCGCAACAGAAAATGCCCCAAAATATAACGTGGACACACCACATTTTCGCAAAGAAAACAGAGCTGTTTTTTACAAAGTGCCTAGCTGTGGATTTTGGCCTCTAGTTCAGCCGGCACCTGGGGAAACTTAGCAAACCTGCGCATTTTTGAAAACTAGACACCAAGGGGAATCCAAGATGGGGTACCTGTGGGGCTCTGACCAGATTCTGTTACCCAGAATCCTTTGCAAACCTCAAAATCTAGCCCAAAAAACACTTTTTCCTCTCAATTCGGTGACAGAAAGTTCTGGAATCTGAGAGGAGCCACACATTTCCTTCCAGCAAGCGTTCCACCAAGTCTCCCAATAAAAAAGGTACCTCACTTGTGTGGGTAGGCCTAGCACCCGTGACAGGAAATGACCCAAAATACATCATGGACACAGCACATTTTCACAAAGAAAACAGAGCTAATTTTTACAAAGTGCCTAGCTGTGGATTTTGGCCTCTAGCTCAGCCGGCACCTGGGGAAATCTAGGATACCTGCGCATTTTTTAAAACTAGACACAGAGGGGAATCCGAGATGTGGTGACTTGTGGGGCTCTGACCAGGTTCTGTTACCCAGAATCCTTTGCAAACCTCAAAATGTGACCAAAAAACCACTTTTTCCTCTCATTTCGGTGACAGAAATTTCTGGAATCTGAGAGGACCCACAAATTTCCTTCAACCCACCTTTTCCCCAAGTCTCCCGATGAAAATGGTACCTCACTTGTGTGGGTAGGCCTAGACCCCGCAACAGGAAATGCCCCAAAACACAATGTGGAAACACCACATTTTCACAATGAAAACAGAGCTGTTTTTTACAAAATTCCTTGCTGTGGATTTTGGCCTCTAGCTCAGCCGGCACCTGGGGAAACCTAGCAAGACTGTGCATTTTTCAAAACTAGACACCCAGGGGAATCCAAGATGGAGTGACCTGTGGGGCTGTGACCAGGTTCTGTTACCCAGAATCCTTTGCAAACCTCAAAATTTGGCAAAAAACACTTTTTCCTCTCATTTTGGTGACAAAACGTTCTGGAATCTGAGAGGAGCCACAAATTTCCTTCCACCCAGCGTTCCTCCAAGACTCCAGATCAAAACAGTACCTCACTTTGTGGGTAGGCCTAGCACCCACGACAGGAAATGCCCCAAAACACAACATGGACCCACCACATTTTCACAAAGAAAACAGAGCTGTTTTTTTACAAAGTGCCTAGCTGTGGATTTTGGCCTCTAGCTCAGCTGGCAGCTGGCAGCTGGAGAAACCTAGCAAACCTCAGCATTTTGGAAAAGTAGACACCTTAGGGAACCTAAGATGGAGTGACTGGTGGGGCTCTGCCCAGGTTCTGTTACCCAGAATCCTTTGCAAACCTGAAAATGTGGCCAAAAAAACACTTTTTCCCTCTCATTTCGGTGACAGAAAGTTCTGGAATCTGAGCGGAGCCACACATTTCCATCCACCCGGCCTTCAACCAAGTCTCCCGATAAAAACGGTACTTCACTTGTTTGGGTAGACCTAGCGCTCGCGACATGAAATGCCCAAAAACACAACTTGAACACACCACATTTTCACATAGAAAACAGAGCTGTTTTTTACAAAGTGCCTAGCTGTGGATTTTGGCCTCTAGCTCAGCCGGCACCTGGGGAAAACTAGCAAACCTTCAAATTTTTGAGAACTACACACCTAGGGGAATCCAAGATGGGGTGGCTTGTGGGGCTATCTCCAGGTTCTGTTACCCAGAATACTTTGCAAACCTCAAAATGTGGGAAAAAAACCTTTTTCCTCTCATTTTGGTGACAAAACGTTCTGGAATCTGAGAGGAGTCACAAATTTCCTTCCACCCAGCGTTCCTCCAAGACTCCACATCAAAACAGTACCTCACTTTGTGGGTAGGCCTAGCACCCACGACAGGAAATGCCCCAAAACACAACATGGACTCACCACATTTTCACAAAGAAAACAGAGCTGTTTTTTTACAAAGAGCCTAGCTGTGGATTTTGGCCTCTAGCTCAGCTGGCAGCTGGAGAAACCTAGCAAACCTCAGCATTTTGGAAAACTAGACACCTTAGGGAACCTAAGATGGAGTGACTGGTGGGGCTCTGCCCAGGTTCTGTTACCCAGAATCCTTTGCAAACCTGAAAATGTGGCCAAAAAAACACTTTTTCCTCTCATTTCGGTGACACAATGTTCTGGAATCTGAGCGGAGCCACACATTTCCATCCACCCGGCCTTCAACCAAGTCTCCCGATAACAATGGTACTTCACTTGTGTGGTTAGGCCTAGCGCCTGCGACAGGAAATGCCCCAAAACACAACTTGGACACACTACATTTTCATAAAGAAAACAGAGCTGTCTTTTACAAAGTGTTTAACTGTGGATTTTGGGCTCTAGCTCAGCTGGCACCTGGGGAAACCTAGCAAACCTGCACATTTTTTAAAACTAGACACCTGGGGGAATCCAAGATGCAGTGACTTGTGGGGCTCTGCCAAGGTTCTGTTACCCAGAATCATTTGCAAACCTCACCATTTGGCCAAAAAAACACTTTTTCCTCTCATTTCGGTGATAGAAAGTTCTGGAATCTTAGAGGAGCCACAAATTTCCTTCCACCCACCATTCCCCCAAGACTCCTGATACATATGGGACCTCACTTGTATGGGTAGGCCTAGAGCCCGCAGCAGGAAATGCCTCAAAACATAACGTGGACACACCACATTTTTACAAAGAACACAGAGCTGTTTTTTACAAAGTGCCTAGTGGAGATTTTGGCCTCTAGCTCAGCCGGCACCTGGGGAAACCTAGAAAACCTGAGCATTTTTTACACTAGACACCTAGGGGAATCCAAGATGGGGTGACTTTTGGGGATCTGACCAGGTTCTTTTACCAAGAATCCTTTGCAAACCTCCAATTCGGCCAAAAAAACACTTTTTCCTCTCATTTCAGGTGACAGAAAGTTCCGGAATCTGAGAGGAGCCACAAACTTCCTTCTACCCAGCGTTCCTCCAAGTCTCCTGATAAAAATGGTACCTCACTTGTGTGGGTAGGCCCAGCGCCCCCAACAGGAAATGCCCCAAAACACAACGTGGACACACCACATTTTCACAAAGAACACAGAGCTGCTTTTTACAAAGGGCCTAGCTGTGGATTGTGGGCTCTAGCTCAGCTGGCTCCTGGGGAAACCTAGCAAACCTGTGCATTTTTTTAAACTAGACATGGAGGGTAATTGAAGATGGAGTGACTTATGGGGCTCTCACCAGGTTCTGTTACCCAGAAGCCTTTGCAAACCTCAAAATGTGGCCAAAAACACGTTTTCCTCTTATTTTGGTGACAGAAAGTTCTGAAATCTGAGAGGAGCCACAAATTTCCTTCCACCCACCATTTCCCCAAGACTCCCGATAAAAATGGTACCTCACTTGTGTGGGTAGGCCTAGCGCCCGCAACAGAAAATGCCCCAAAATATAACGTGGACACACCACATTTTCGCAAAGAAAACAGAGCTGTTTTTTACAAAGTGCCTAGCTGTGGATTTTGGCCTCTAGTTCAGCCGGCACCTGGGGAAACTTAGCAAACCTGCGCATTTTTGAAAACTAGACACCAAGGGGAATCCAAGATGGGGTACCTGTGGGGATCTGACCAGATTCTGTTACCCAGAATCCTTTGCAAACCTCAAAATCTAGCCCAAAAAACACTTTTTCCTCTCAATTCGGTGACAGAAAGTTCTGGAATCTGAGAGGAGCCACAAATTTCCTTCCAGCAAGCGTTCCACCAAGTCTCCCAATAAAAAAGGTACCTCACTTGTGTGGGTAGGCCTAGCACCCGTGACAGGAAATGACCCAAAATACATCATGGACACAGCACATTTTCACAAAGAAAACAGAGCTAATTTTTACAAAGTGCCTAGCTGTGGATTTTGGCCTCTAGCTCAGCCGGCACCTGGGGAAATCTAGGATACCTGCGCATTTTTTAAAACTAGACACAGAGGGGAATCCGAGATGTGGTGACTTGTGGGGCTCTGACCAGGTTCTGTTACCCAGAATCCTTTGCAAACCTCAAAATGTGACCAAAAAAACACTTTTTCCTCTCATTTCGGTGACAGAAATTTCTGGAATCTGAGAGGACCCACAAATTTCCTTCAACCCACCTTTTCCCCAAGTCTCCCGATGAAAATGGTACCTCACTTGTGTGGGTAGGCCTAGACCCCGCAACAGGAAATGCCCCAAAACACAATGTGGAAACACCACATTTTCACAATGAAAACAGAGCTGTTTTTTACAAAATTCCTTGCTGTGGATTTTGGCCTCTAGCTCAGCCGGCACCTGGGGAAACCTAGCAAGACTGTGCATTTTTCAAAACTAGACACCCAGGGGAATCCAAGATGGAGTGACCTGTGGGGCTGTGACCAGGTTCTGTTACCCAGAATCCTTTGCAAACCTCAAAATGTGGCCAAAAAAATACTTTTTCCCTCTCATTTCGGTGACAGAAAGTTCTGGAATCTGAGAGGAGCCACAAATTTCCATCTACCCATCTTTCCACCAAGTCTCCCGATAAAAACGGTACCTCACTTGCTTGGGTAGACCTAGCGCTCGCGACATGAAATGCCAAAAACACAACTTGAACACACCACATTTTCACATAGAAAACAGAGCTGTTTTTTACAAAGTGCCTAGCTGTGGATTTTGGCCTCTAGCTCAGCCGGCACCTGGGGAAAACTAGCAAACCTTCACATTTTTGAGAACTACACACCTAGGGGAATCCAAGATGGGGTGACTTGTGGGGCTATCTCCAGGTTCTGTTACCCAGAATACTTTGCAAACCTCAAAATTTGGCAAAAAACACTTTTTCCTCTCATTTTGGTGACAAAACGTTCTGGAATCTGAGAGGAGCCACAAATTTCCTTCCACCCAGCGTTCCTCCAAGACTCCAGATCAAAACAGTACCTCACTTTGTGGGTAGGCCTAGCACCCACGACAGGAAATGCCCCAAAACACAACATGGACCCACCACATTTTCACAAAGAAAACAGAGCTGTTTTTTTACAAAGTGCCTAGCTGTGGATTTTGGCCTCTAGCTCAGCTGGCAGCTGGAGAAACCTAGCAAACCTCAGCATTTTGGAAAAGTAGACACCTTAGGGAACCTAAGATGGAGTGACTGGTGGGGCTCTGCCCAGGTTCTGTTACCCAGAATCCTTTGCAAACCTGAAAATGTGGCCAAAAAAACACTTTTTCCTCTCATTTCGGTGACAGAAAGTTCTGGAATCTGAGCGGAGCCACACATTTCCATCCACCCGGCCTTCAACCAAGTCTCCCGATAAAAATGGTACCTCACTTGTGTGGTTAGGCCTAGCGCCTGCGACAGGAAATGCCCCAAAACACAACTTGGACACACTACATTTTCATAAAGAAAACAGAGCTGTCTTTTACAAAGTGTTTAGCTGTGGATTTTGGGCTCTAGCTCAGCTGGCACCTGGGGAAACCTAGCAAACCTGCACATTTTTGAAAACTAGACACCTGGGGAAATCCAAGATGCAGTGACTTGTGGGGCTCTGCCAAGGTTCTGTTACCCAGAATCATTTGCAAACCTCAACATTTGGCCAAAAAAACACTTTTTCCTCTCATTTCGGTGATAGAAAGATCTGGAATCTTAGAGGAGCCACAAATTTCCTTCCACCCACCATTCCCCCAAGACTCCTGATACATATGGGACCTCACTTGTGTGGATAGGCCTAGCGCCCGCAGCAGGAAATGCCTCAAAACATAACGTGGACACACCACATTTTTACAAAGAACACAGAGCTGTTTTTTACAAAGTGTATAGCTGTAGATTTTGGCCTCTAGCTCAGCCGGCACCTGGGAAAACCTAGAAAACCTGAGCATTTTTGACACTAGACACCTAGGGGAATCCAAGATAGGTTGACTTTTGGGGATCTGACCAGGTTCTTTACCAAGAATCCTTTGCAAACCTCCAATTCGGCTAAAAAAACACTTTTTCCTCTCATTTCGGTGACAGAAAGTTCCGGAATCTGAGAGGAGCCACAAACTTCCTTCTACCCAGCGTTCCTCCAAGTCTCCCGATAAAAACGGTACCTCACTTGTGTGGGTAGGCCCGGCGCCCCCAACAGGAAATGCCCCAAAACACAACGTGGACACACCACATTTTCACAAAGAACACAGAGCTGTTTTTTACAAAGGGCCTAGCTGTGGATTGTGGCCTCTAGCTCAGCTGGCTCCTGGGGAAACCTAGCAAACCTGTGCAGTTTTTTAAACTAGACATGGAGGGTAATTGAAGATTGAGTGACTTATGGGGCTCTCACCAGGTTCTGTTACCCAGAAGCCTTTGCAAACCTCAAAATGTGGCCAAAAACACGTTTTCCTCTTATTTTGGTGACAGAAAGTTCTGAAATCTGAGAGGAGCCACAAATTTCCTTCCACCCACCATTTCCCCAAGACTCCTGATAAAAATGGTACCTCACTTGTGTGGGTAGGCCTAGCGCCCGCAACAGAAAATGCCCCAAAACATAACGTGGACACACCACCTTTTCGCAAAGAAAACAGAGCTGTTTTTTACAAAGTGCCTAGCTGTGGATTTTGGCCTATAGCTCAGCTCTCACCTGGGGAAACTTAGCAAACCTGCGCATTTTTGAAAACTAGACACCTAGGGGAATCCAAGATGGGGTACCTGTGGGGCTCTGACCAGATTCTGTTACCCAGAATCCTTTGCAAACCTCAAAATCTAGCCCAAAAAACACTTTTTCCTCTCAATTCGGTGACAGAAAGTTCTGGAATCTGAGAGGAGCCACAAATTTCCTTCCACCCAGCGTTCCACCAAGTCTCCCAATAAAAAAGGTACCTCACTTGTATGGGTAGGCCTAGCACCCGTGACAGGAAATGACCCAAAATACATCATGGACACAGCACATTTTCACAAAGAAAACAGAGCTAATTTTTACAAAGTGCCTAGCTGTGGATTTTGGCCTCTAGCTCAGCCGGCACCTGGGGAAATCTAGGATACCTGCGCATTTTTTAAAATTAGACAGAGAGGGGAATCCGAGATGTGGTGACTTGTGGGGCTCTGACCAGGTTCTGTTACCCAGAATCCTTTGCAAACCTCAAAATGTGACCAAAAAACCACTTTTTCCTCTCATTTCGGTGACAGAAATTTCTGGAATCTGAGAGGACCCACAAATTTCCTTCAACCCACCGTTTCCCCAAGTCTCCCGATGAAAATGGTACCTCACTTGTGTGGGTAGGCCTATACCCCGCAACAGGAAATGCCCCAAAACACAACGTGGAAACACCACAATGAAAACAGAGCTGTTTTTTACAAAATTCCTTGCTGTGAATTTTGGCCTCTAGCTCAGCCGGCACCTGGGGAAACCTAGCAAGACTGTGCATTTTTGAAAACTAGACACCCAGGGGAATCCAAGATGGGGTGACTTGTGGGGCTCTGCCCAGGTTCTGTTACCCAGAATCCTTTGCAAACCTCAAAATGTGGCCAACAAAATACTTTTTCCTCTCATTTCGGTGACAGAAAGTTCTAGAATCTGAGAGGAACCACAAATTTCCATCTACCCATCTTTCCACCAAGTCTCCCGATAAAAACGGTACCTCACTTGTTTGGGTAGACCTAGCGCTCGATGACATGAAATGCCCAAAAACACAACTTGAACACACCACATTTTCACATAGAAAACAGAGCTGTTTTTTAAAAAGTGCCTAGCTGTGGATTTTGGCCTCTAGCTCAGCCGGCACCTGGGGAAAACTAGCAAACCTTCACATTTTTGAGAACTACACACCTAGGGGAATCTAAGATGGGGTGACTTGTGGATCTATCTCCAGGTTCTGTTACCCAAAATACTTTGCAAACCTCAAAATTTGGCAAAAAAAACCTTTTTCCTCTCATTTTGGTGACAAAACGTTCTGGAATCTGAGAGGAGCCACACATTTCCTTCCACCCAGCGTTCCTCCAAGTCTCCCGATCAAAACAGTACCTCACTTTGTGGGTAGGCCTAGCACCCACGACAGGAAATGCCCCAAAACACAACATGGACACACCACATTTTCACAAAGAAAACAGAGCTGTTTTTTTACAAAGTGCCTAGCTGTGGATTTTGGCCTCTAGCTCAGTTGGCAGCTGGAGAAACCTAGCAAACCTCAGGATTTTGGAAAACTAGACACCTTAGGGAACCTAAGATGGAGTGACTGGTGGGGCTCTGCCCAGGTTCTGTTACCCAGAATCCTTTGCAAACCTGAAAATGTGGCCAAAAAAACACTTTTTCCTCTCATTTCGGTGACAGAAAGTTCTGGAATCTGAGAGGAGCCACACATTTCCATCCACCCGGCCTTCAACCAAGTCTCCTGATAAAAATGGTACCTCACTTGTGTGGTTAGGCCTAGCGCCTGCGACAGGAAATGCCCCAAAACACAACTTGGACACACTACATTTTCATAAAGAAAACAGAGCTGTCTTTTACAAAGTGTTTAGCTGTGGATTTTGAGCTCTAGCTCAGCTGGTACCTGGGGAAACCTAGCAAACCTGCACATTTTTTAAAACTAGACACCTGGGGGAATCCAAGATGGAGTGACTTGTGGGGCTCTGCCAAGGTTCTGTTACCCAGAATCATTTGCAAACCTCAACATTTGTCCAAAAAAACACTTTTTCCTCTCATTTCGGTGATAGAAAGTTCTGGAATCTTAGAGGAGCCACAAATTTCCTTCCACCCACCATTCCCCCAAGACTCCTGATACAAATTGTACCTCACTTGTGTAGATAGGCCTAGCGCCCGCAGCAGGAAATGCTTCAAAACATGACGTGGACACACCACATTTTTACAAAGAACACAGAGCTGTTTTTTACAAAGTGCCTAGCTGTAGATTTTGGCCTCTAGCTCAGCCTGCACCTGGGTAAACATAGAAAACCTGAGCATTTTTGACACTAGACACCTAGGGGAATCCAAGATGGGGTGACTTTTGGGGTCTGACCAGGTTCTGTTACCAAGAATCCTTTGCAAACCTCCAATTTTGCCAAAAAAACACCTTTTCCTCTCATTTCGGTGACAGAAAGTACCGGAATCTGAGAGGGGCCACAAACTTCCTTCTACCCAGCGTGCCTCCAAGTCTCCCGATAAAAATGGTACCTCACTTGTGTGGGTAGTTCTAGCGCCTGCGACAGGAAATGCGCCAAAATACATCATGGACACACCACATTTTCACAAAGAAAACAGAGCTGTTTTTTACAAAGTGCCTAGCTGTGGATTTTGACCTGTAGCTCACCCGGCACCTGGGAAACATAGCAAACCTGCGCATTTTTTAAATCTAGACACCTATGGGAATCCAATATGGGGTGACTCATGGGGCTCTGACCAGGTTCTACTACCCAGAATCCTTTGCAAACCTCAACATTTGGCCACAAAACACTTTTTCCTCTCACTTCAGTGACAGAAAGTTGTGGAATCTAAGAGGAGCCATAAATTCATTCCTCCCACCGTTCCTCCAAGTCTCCCGATAGAAATGGTACCTCAATTGTGTGGGTAGGCCTAGCGCCCGCAATAGGAAGTGCCCCAAAACACAACTTGGACACGCCACATTTTCACAAAGAAAACAGTGCTGTTTTTTACAAAGTTCCTAGCAGTGTATTTCGGCCTCTAGCTCAGCCGGCACCTGGGGAAACCTAGCATAACTGCACATTATTGAAAACTATACACCTAGGGGAATCCAAGATGGGGTTACTTGTGGGGCTCTGACCAGGTTCTGTTTCCAGATTCCTTTGCAAACCTCAAAATTTGTCCAAAAAACACTTTTTCAACTCATTTCGGTGACAGAAAGTCCTGGAATCTGAGAGGAGCCAAAAATTTCCTTCCACCGAGCATTCCACAAAGTCTCCCAATAAAAATGGTTCCTCACTTGTGTGGGTAGGCCAGCCGCCGCAACAGGATATACCCCAAAACACAACGTGGACACACAACATTTTCACAAAGAAAACAGCTGTTTTTTACAAAGTGCCTAGCTGTTGATTTTGGCCTTTAGCTCAGCCGGCACCTGGGAAACCTAGCAAACCTGTTTATTTTTTAAAGCTAGACACCTAGGGGAATCGAAGATGGAGTGACTTGTGGGTCTCTGACCAGGTTCTCTTACCAAGAAACCTTTGCAAACAAACGCCAAAAAAACACTTTTTCCTCTAATTTCGGTGACAGAAAGTTCTGGAATCTGAGAGGAGCTACAAATTCCCTTCTACCCAGCGTTCCTCCAAGTCTCCTGATTAAAATGGTACCTCACTTCTGTGGGTAAGTCTAGCGCCTGCGACAGGAAATGCCCCCAAAATACAACGTGGACACACCACATTTTCACAAAGAAACCAGAGCTGTTTTTTACAAAGTGCCAGCTGTGGATTTTGGCCTCTAGCTCAGCCAGCACCTGGGGAAACCAAGCAAAGCTGCACATTTGTGAAAACTATACACCTATGAGAATCCAAGATGGGGTCACTTGTGGGGCTCTGACTAGCTTCTGTTACCCAGAATCCTTTGCAAACCTCAAAATGTGGCCCAAAAAACACTTTTTCTTCCCATTTCGGTGACAGAAAGTTTTGGAATCTGAGAGGAGCCACAAATATCCTTCCACCCACCATTCCCCCAAGCCTCCTGATAAAAAATGGTACCTCACTTGTGTGAGTAGGCCTAGCACTCGCTACAGAGAATGCCCCAAAACACAACGTGGATACACCACATTTTCACAAAGAAAACAGAGCTGTTTTTTACAAAGTGCCTAGCTGTGGATTTTGGCCTCTAGCTCAGCCGGCACCTTTAGAAACCTAGCAGACCTGTGCATTTCTGAGAACTAGACACCTAGGGGAATCGAAGATGGGGTGACTTGTGGTGCTCAGACCAGGTTCTGTTACCCAGAATCCTTTGCAAACCTCAAAATTTGACCAAAAAAACGGATTTTTCCTCTCATTTCGGTGACAGAAAGTTCTGGAATCTGAGAGGAGCCACAAACTTCCTTCCACCCAGCATTCCCGTATGTCTCCCGATAAAAATGATACCTCACTTGTGTGGGTAGGCCTAGCGCCAGCGACAGGAAATGCCCCAAAACACATCGTAGACACACCACATTTTCAGAAAGAAAACAGCTGTTTTTTACAAAGTGCCTAGCTGTGGAGTTTGGCCTCTAGCTCAGCCGGCACCTGGGGAAACCTAGCAAACTTGTGAATTTTTGAAAACTAGACACCTAAGGGAATCCATGATGGAGTGACTTGTGGAGCTCTGACCGGGTTCTACTACCCAGAATCCTTTGCAAACCTCAACATTTGGCCCCAAAACACTTTTTCCTCTCACTTCAGTGACAGAAAGTTGTGGAATCTGAGAGGAGCCAGAAATTTCTTTCCACCCAGCATTTCACCAAGTCTCCCGATAAAAATGGTACCTCACTTGTGTGGGTAGGCTTAGCGCCCGAGACAGAAAATGCCACAACACACAACATGGACACACCACATTTTCAGAAAGAAAACAGATCTGTTTTTTACAACGTGCCTAGCTGTGGATTTTGGCCTCTAGCTCAGCCGGCACCTGGGGGAACCTAGAAAACCTATGCATTTTTTAAAACTAGACACCTCGGGGAATCCAGGATGGGGTTATCTGTGGGGGTCTGATCAGGTTCTGTTTCCCAGAATCCTTGGCAAACCTTAAAATTTGGCCAAGAAAAATCTTTTTCCTCTCATTTCGGTGACAGAAAGTTCTGGAATCTGAGAAGAGCCACACATTTCCTTCCACCTAGCGTACCCCTAAGTTTCCCGATAAATATGATACCTCACTTGTGTGGGTGGCCCAGGTGCTTGCAACAGAAAAATGCCAACAACCTGTAGAGATTGAATGGATAGTACAGCGAGTTGATAAGCACACATTTTTCTTTTATACATCTTTTAGGCTGACTCTGCTTTGAGGACCCATACAATTTAGGCATCATTTAACTTGGGAGACTGAGGGGAATGCTGGGTGGTATGACATTTGTGCCGCAGTGGTGATCCTACAAAGAAAAGTGAGGAAAATATAATTCTTTAAGCAAATTTTGAGGTTTACCGAGGACTCTGGGTAAGAAACTTTTGGGGGTTCCAGGCAAGCCACACCTCCCTGGACTCCTTAGGGTGTCTATTTTTAAAACATGTCTGGGTTTGGTAGGTTTCCCTAGATGATGGCCGCACCTGGGACCAAAAACATAGGTGCCCCCCAACACAGGTAGTTTTGCAATAGATCATTCTGGTGTGTCCACGTACCAATGTGATGTTCCAAACACTAAAATTGTGAAAAGAAACACACTTAGGTTATGTTAAAAAGAACTCTCACCCACCAACCAAGTTGGTGGCATGCTTCATCATCGGGGTCCCACCCAAGAACCCCAGCATGTCACAGGTGTGCTGCAACACCTAATTACAGCGGAGCAGGTTTCGTCATTTTTAACACACATACTGGTTGGATTTGGCACGAGAGTGAGTGATGGTTCAGTGGATCAAATTTATTAACAAGAGATTTCACAAAAATGAAATGCACTGTTAATAACCGAAAGGCCAAAAACCGGAACAAATGACTCACAGCTCGTGAACTGTAAAGCCACGGCAAGGCACCATTCATTTTATATTCCATTCATACATGACATGCACAAGACCATTCACGCCGCCAGCCACGGGCCCAGCACATTACAACACTCGCATCGACAGACAGCGCCACTCAAGGGCCCATCACTTACATACGCCCACATGCCTGATACAGCAATCACACCAGCTGATGGGAGTGTGTGGACTGGCATTTGGCTGGCAGTGTGTTGCAGTAGCCAACAGCAAGTCAATATGTACACCGTCAGCCAAGCACCACTCCACACACAATGGCATCACTTTTTTTTTGTTTTAAAAACAAAGAAACCACTTAGTAATTAGAAATAATTACAAAACTACAAACTCTAACTAAGTACATGACAGAAATGTCAACCATGAAATTGAACACATGAAAATACTAAAAACAGGGTAGTACTCTCATCATGGATGGTACTTAGCATGTAGACATCCCTCTTGTCTGAAAATGTCAAAGCTAGCAGCTAATCATTGTGCAGGGCACTGCATTGTCCCCTCTCAAGTTTTTTACAGACCAGCTCCCTTGGATAGCCTTTCCGGTTACAACAAATTGTGCCACAAGCAACAGTGTCCACTCTAAATAATTCCTTGAACAACTGCATTGCAGTGTAGAAGTTATCTACATGCAAATGGTGACCTCTGTTGAACAGTCGTCTACCAAGTTCCCACACAATTTTCTCAGTAACTTCAAAAGTGGGAGGAAAAACCAGGGGGGTCAATCCTGGAATCCCTACCAGTGTAGACACAGAAACTATACACATATCCTGTCCTATTTTCAGACAGCATATACAATTTAATTCCATATCATGCCCCCTTGCTAGGATTGTACTGCCCAAAAACCAAACGACCTTTGAAGAGGACCAAAGACTCATCCACAGCTATTTCGTTGCCTTGAACATAGACCTCTGAAAACCGATCTACAAAATGATCAAGTACAGCCCTCATCTTAAAAAGACGGTCAGAATCCGAGTGATCTTGTGGCAAGGCTAATGCATTGTCAACAAAATGCAGCATCCTAAGAAGAAGCAAATACCGATTACAACTCATGGTTGCAGGAAATATAGCTACTGCCATCAAAGGACTAGTAGACCAATAAGAAGCCAGTGACGGCTTCCTTATCAACCCCAGCAAAAGAGTCAAACCCAAAAACCTTTTCATCTCCTCCAAATTTGTAGGAATCCACTGGGTAGCTCTAGAGTTTGGCCTAAGTCTAGCAGCGTTTTCCCTCAAATGCTGCTCCGCATACAACTTAGGGGGTCATTCCAAGCTTGGCGGGCGAACCGCCAGAAGACCGTACCGCGGTCAAAAGACCGCGGCGGTCATTCTGGGTTTCCCACTGGGCTGGCGGGCGACCGCCAAAAGGCCGCCCGCCAGCCCAGCGGGAAACGCCCTTCCACGAGGAAGCCGGCTCCGAATGGAGCCGGCAGAGTGGAAGGGGTGCGACGGGTGCAGTAGCACCAGTCGCGAATTTCAGTGTCTGCTAAGCAGACACTGAAATTGTAAGTGGGGCCCTCTTACGGGGGCCCCTGCAGTGCCCATGCCATTGGCATGGGCACTGCAGGGGCCCCCAGGGGCCCCACGACACCCCATACCGCCATCCTGTTCCTGGCGGCCGAAACCGGCAGGAACAGGATGGCGGTATGGGGGTTGGAATCCCCATGGCGGCGCAGCAAGCTGCACCGCCATGGAGGATTCCCCTGGGCAGCGGAAAGCCGGCGGTACACCGCCGACTTTCCGTTTCTGGCCGCGGCTGTACCGCCGCGGTCAGAATGCCCAAAGGAGCACCGCCAGCCTGTTGGCGGTGCTCCAGCGGACCACGGCCCTGGCGGTTTTTACCGCCAGGGTCAGAATGACCGCCTTAGTCTGCTCAACAATCTCTTCCAAAACACATCATCGACAAATAACTCAAAAAAGTTGACAGGCAAAAAGTTCTCTGTATTGACTCTACACCCCGGGAGAGCAGTAAAGGCAGGCAACTATGGCTGCTCATTGTTTGGGGCAACCCAGAGTTCAGGTCTTCTAATGGGAAACCTTTCAGCCCCAGGTTGCTGCACTAATGGCACATCAGTGTCCTCCTCTAAAACAAGCCATTCATCTGCACTGAGAGTGGCTTCCTCATCAGAAGATTCCTTTCCGACAGAAACTTCACTGCTAGAATCTCTCACTTCCTCCTCTGCCTCAGATGCAGAGTCCGTCTCATAATCATGATCAGACAATGACTCAAAAAGCATACCAACCAGCTGCTGAGCGGTCATCCTACGGCTAGCCATGATCTTTCATACGAAAAGTAACTGGACAAATGCGCCACCAACAACCAGCACTGTGTAAGATAAGTAATAAAGTGTAGCTTTATCAGTAAAACTTACAAACTCAAAAACTATACCGCTCACTTGCCTGCAAAAGCTTGACTCACCAGCAACTACTCAGCACAGACACAGCAATCACCACTGATATCCCACTAAAAAGAAAGAAAGAAAAGAAAATTAGAAATAAGACAACACAAATATCATTGTGCACAAATCTAAGGACAATTTCACACACAATCCTGCATTTAGTACACCACATACAAACATGTCATTCATGCATGGCAACAATACTCCTTTGGAGTAAATTGTTTTTACTTACCTAAAACATGCAACTATGCAAACCACAGGTCAACCACCGCCAAAACCGCAAGGAGCCACAGCAAAGAAAGCAAAAGCTTTGAACTAGAACAAAAAGGAGAATTTTTTTTTATCACAAATGCAAATACTTTGCTAGTTGACAAACACCCCACCATCAAGCATTTAGAAAGTGGTGCCTAAGTGGATTCTGCCATAGGGGAAGATGGGCCTACTACAAAATAGGCCTATCTGCCCCAAGGATGGCAGAAAATACCTTTAGTAGTGTGTACCCATGGGGAGCGACCCTTGCCCAAGCGGCCACACCGTAAACAAAAAAAACAAACAGACACACACACCATCCCTGGTGCCTAAGTGGCTTCTGCCCCCCTTAGGGACAATGGGCCTAAAAACAATAGGCCCATCTGCCCTAAGGGGGGCAGAAATGCCCAACAGTTCGACACCCCCGCATAAATAAACATATAAAAAAAAATCCCTAGCGTTCTAGTGGTTTCTGCCCCCCTTGGGGGCAGATCAGCCTAAAAATAATATGCCAAAATGGCCTTGGTACATGTGCCCCCAAAGGGGGGTGACCCTTACCCAAGGAGCTGCCCCCCATCCACTAACCCACACACTATCCCTGGTGTCTAAGTGGCTTCTTCCCCCCTTTGGGGCAGATGTGCCTAAAATAAATAGGCTCATATGCCCCCAACAGGGGGCAGAAATGGCCAACAGTTCAATGCCCCCCTTGGGGGGCGACCCTTGGCCAAGGAGACGCCCCCATACATAAATAAACATATTTAAAAAATCCCTGGCGTTCTAGTGGTTTCTGCCCCCCTTGGGGAAGATCAGCCTAAAAATAATACACCGATCTGCCCCCAAGGGGGGCAGAAATGGACTTGGTCCACGTGCCCCCAAAGGGGGGCGACCCTTGCTCAAGGGGCCGCCCCCCCATGCACTAACACACACACACTATCCCTGGTCTCTAAGTGGCTTCTGACCCCCCACATAAATAAACATTTTGATGAAAATCCCTGGCCTAAAAATAATAGGCCGATAAATGGCCACAGGTAACATGCCCCCAAAATGGGAGTGACCCTTGCCCAAGGGGCCGCTCCCCGACACAAAAAACATGTATCATAAACAAAACGAAAAAAAAACAGGAATGCTCAAAGAGACACCGGGGGAAAGGAAAACCCTTTCCTTTTCCCCAGTGCCTCTTTGTTTTAAACCCCCCTTCCGCCAGAGGAGAAACTCACCTGTTTCTCCTAATCACACTGGAAGCAAATGGTTTCCAGTATGACCAGTACCCTGCAATGATGTCAGCGCGCGATCCCGTGCTGAGGTCATTAGGGGGAATGAGGCGGTGGGAGTGGAAGGAGAAGGGCTTCCCCTTCCAACCCTGCCTTGGTTGGGTGGGAGGGAAGCCCACAGAGGGAGCACTAGCGCTCCCTCTGAGCTCAGTGCCAAGGACGTAATGGTTATGTCCTCGGCACATGAGCACTGTGCCGGTGGACGTAACCATTACGTCCCTGGCACAGAACGGCTTAAGGGACTTCCAGCTCAAATATTATTGCTGCAGGAGACTCTCTTGACCAGAGAAGAAGGTAGTGAGCTTCTCAAAAAGCAAAAATGGCTTCACTCCTATGACTGTACTGAGCAGAAGTTCAACACCATGGGAGTGGCTATTTTATTTAAACATGGGATTAAGGTAGGAATACTAGAGGTGAGGTCAGACTCAATAGGCAGATGGATGATAGTTAAAGTACAAATCCAAAACTGAAGGTTAACACAGGTGGGGTTTTATGGCCCAAACTGTGATGATACAGGTCCCTTGGAAAATTATTTACACAGTTAACTGACTTCCCTAATCCCGTTATAATGGCCAGGGATTTTAATGTTGTTCTAGAAAACAAGCTAGATAGGTCCGAGAAGTGTAGATCTGTAGGGATACCAAAATCCCAGTGTTACTTGAGGGGTATGATGAAAGAGTGGGGATTATGCTATTTATGCCGGCAGAGAAGGGGGGCTACAAGGGGTTTCTCTTTTTCCAATAAAACAGCTGCGTGAAAAAGGTAGCCTTATATGCCGATGATCTCCTAGCATATACGGCTGATCTATCATCAGCTCTTCCCACATTGTTGGCTTTAGCAGAGGAATTTAGTAAAGTGTCCGGTTACTGCGTGAATGCCGGGAAAACAGAGATTATGGCATGGAATCAGAAGAACGAGGAACAAGTACAAATGAGGAGGTAAATTAGATACTTAGGGATTCTGTTTACACAGGAAATTGAGCATCTGGTAACAAGGAATTAAAAGCTTTTGTTGGTCGAATACTGTAAGTCACTAAATAGATGGACATACCTCCCCCTGACAATTGTGGGTAGAGTTAATTTGGTTAAGATGATGATCTTGCCTAAATTGAACTTTCTGTATAGCTTCATCCACTCTCAATGCACAAAATTCCAGCAAGCCATAATCTCCTTTATTTGGGCATCAAAAGGGCCTGGGATCTCCTGGAAAAAATTGAGAAGAAGGAGAGAAAAGGGGGGCTGGCACTGCCAGATTAAAAAAATTACGCTTGGGCATTTCAATTTAATTCTACAAAAATACTCTTTTCAGCCCCTAACTCTTTGGCAATTGGTGACATGTTTAAAGCTATGGTTGCTACCATTAAAGAGGCTTCTAAGGGATTTCTTTATAAATTCAGAGACCCAAAATATTTCAGAAAAATAAAATTGAAGACTTTACGGGACCTCACAGCAAGTTGGTACCAGTTAAGATTAGCAGCTGGTGTTAGTTATTACAGTCAACACGCCCCATTTGGGATTCACCAGGCACCCCTGAGTGCCTAAAGGATGTTTTAGCGCTACCTATTAGGAAGGATGGCATAGCGGTTTGGGTTGACTTTTTCAGAGAAGGAGCTTTAATCTCTCATGAAGAACTTGGGGGTAAGGTGGGTGGGGCCTTTTCAATTCTGAAATATCCCCAATTAAAAGGTTGGTTGTTGAAGGCCCGAGCGACTCCCGGGGCAGTAGAGTTTTTGCAGGAGAGTGTACTATCTAAACCCCTCAAACTTAAGAAGGTTTCAGGTTGGTACTGGGGAATTTTAGAAGGTTTGGATGGTGAATTTGTATTGGCTGGCACCCTCTGGGGGAATGTTATGCCCCAAGATCAGGTGACGATAGAGTGGGAGTCATCCATGAGCACTTTTTTGAAGATAGTAAAGCCTGCGTCTCTATTGAAGAACTATCTCTTCTCTGTGCATAGAACTTATCTCTCACCAGAAAGACTCTCCAAAATAAGGAGAAGCAAAGTGATAAACTGTCCCAAATGCAATCTACAGGGTGCTTCTGACATTAATATGTTTCTAGAACATTCAGAGGTAGTTCCCTTCTGGGAAGAAGTGTGTAGATCATTCTCAAGTATGTTGGGGAGAGAAATTAGGGCACGTTTACCTTTGATTATATTTGGGCATCTACAGGAACAAGACTTGCGGGGAAGACATGGTGGGAAAGGTGACAAAAAATGGATTTTTTACTCTATTTTAGTGGCTAGAAGAGAAATATGTTGAAAGTGGATGGCGAAAGTTCCCCCCGTTATCTGGATTGGCTTCAAGCTCTGTTTCATATTGCAAGAATGGATTTGGAGGTGGGTGGTTTAAACAAGGGGAAGGAGGAAATGTGGAACCCTCTGGTAAAATGGAGAAGAGATCAAGATAGGTGGTAAAAGACTAAAAGGACTTAAGATCAGGTGTTCGTAGTCCAATGATTATACTCCTTCCCCCGGCTCTTCAGCTGTGTCGGTGTCTACCCACTGCGGGAAGGCTGAGTGAGAGAAAAAGGGGGATCTATGGCATGGGTCAGCTCCACATTTGAGAGGGTGCAAGGTAATACAATGGAGTTGATTTAGGAGTTTGAGGTGTATGAGGACAAAAATAAATAATAACTTGAAACTTATACTGGACACACAAAACATCCCTGTTTTGATTTTGTTACTGTCTCACATTTGGAGGTTTTGTAGTACATGTAGATTTTCACTCTCCTTCATTGAGAAAATCTACCCCATATGTAGCTCTGCAGATACCACAACAAACAGGAAATTACATACATAAAGAAGAAGTCATCCATTTTCTTTTCACTTTGAGCCATCCTCTTCTCTAAGTAGCATCCTCCTTTATTCTACTATTCCTTTGCACAGTCTTGCCTCCAACATAGCTGAGGGACTTGATATGAAAGCCCCTGCACTGCAGAGTGAATTGACTATCCTCACAGAGTCAGTCATTAACAAGTACCCTCAGCTGTATGGGGTCCAGATACACAGTTGAGCACTGCAGCAAGGGCCAAAATCTGAAAGAACATTGTCACTCGCTGCAGTGGAGTGGATATAAGCACCTGATGGGGGGAGCTGTGTTGTAAACACTCAGAGAACCTTAAATGCTGGGCCGGTACTAAAGACTAGAAAACTATGGGCTTGTCCTTCCGGCCATATAAGCAGCACCTCCACAAGACACAACCTTACTGAGGTTGAGTGTGAGAAGCTCAGACATTAAAGGGTAAATAGGTATTTATTAGTATTTGGTTCTTAGGTGCATATACTTTTTGAGAATGCTTTTCTCTCATATGCTAACTATTTTATTGTTGTATTAAAGTTTAGAAGGTTCAAGTAATAACATGAATGTTTATTGTTTGCTTTCTTTGGATTGGTGTAGGAAGCTGGCCTGGTGTGTGGTGGGTACCTAAGGTACCTATACCTTATACCAGGTCCAGGTATCCCCTATTAGTGTAGTGTGGGCAGTGTCTAGTAGCCAGGATCTCTAGAGATAGCTGTGGATGAGCAGCCAAGGCTTATCTAGGGGACAGGCAAAGCTCATGCAATACCAGTGTAGTCACACAACACCTACTCTCACGAAAGAATACACTCAGTGTTACAAAATAAAGGTACTTTATTTTGGTAACACAAAACCAAAAATACTATAGAGGCAAAGCTCCCTTAGGAGCTAAGTACTACACAAGACATATACACTAGTTGTCAAAAATAGGCATAAGTAGTTAGAAAACAGTGCAAACAGTGTAAAACGCAATAGAGAATAGTGGCCCTAGAGGGAGCACAAACCATATACTAAAAAAATAGGATGTGAGAGTTGGACCCCCACCTAGGTAAGTGGAGTGTGTAGAGGGTCGCTGGGGGTACTAGGAAAGCACAACGGTAAGTACCACAACACCACCCAGTGACCAGGAAAGCAGGAATAAATAACTAGAATTTCCCCAAAACACCCACTTAGAAGAAAAGAAGAGAATTGAAAAATCCAGAGATGACTGCAAGAAACCAATAGTTGATTCCTGAACAGGAAGACCTGTGGAAAGAGGGAACCAAATGAGTAATCCTCAGTGGAGGGTGGAATAGGGGATAATTTCTTACCCTTCCTATTATTGCTTTTAGTAAGCTCTTGGTCAATGGTTTTAGTATACAAGTTTCCCTGTTCCCTTAGCTTTTTGGCCTGAGCCCTTGTCAAAGCAAATATGTACCCTGAAATACCCAGCATTGCTGCATGGGCTTCCAACTCTACTTTAGCCCAAGCTGAAGTCTCAAAGTAGTTCCCTAGTAGACACTCTACAGGTAGGCCTGTGGATGCCACAACGTTTGTAGGACCAGTAACCCCCCCCCCCCAGCTGAGATCAACCACTGCCATGGGATAGCACACAGTATTGTTGTGGGCATCAGTTACTTGGTACTGGTGACCAGTAGGTGTTGTTCAGGGGACACCATTTTTTTTGTCACCATGGTGACACTTGCACCTGTGTCCCTGTAGGCCTCTGCCTGAACACCATTTATCAAGGGCTGCTGCTTGTACTCATCCATGTTAAGGTGACAAGCAGCAAGGGTGGCAAAGTCAATGCCCCCATCAGAGACTAAAACAGCCTCAGCGATCTCCCTAACTAAACTGGCCTCACTACACTTCCCAGAGTTAGACCTGCTACACCCTTCAATTGGTTATTATTATTATTACTCCCACCACTACTGCTATTGGTAGGGGGACAAGAGATAGGAGTGGGGGTGGATGGCCTGGTGTTTTTCTTAGGGCAGGAGCTGTCTCCTGGCCTATGGCCTTTGTTCTTACACAAGTGGCATGCTGTACTTCAACAGATATGCTGCATAGGACAGGATACAGTCTGAAGCATAACAGCATCACAGGCAGGAGTACGTACGTGCAGGTGGGTAGAGCCTATGGAAGTGGAGGCAGCAGTGGCAAGACGCAGAGCCGTGGAGCAGAGGCCCTGCGTTTTTTTTTCTCCAGGTCACCTTGTCCCTCTGCGGCTCAGAGGTGGAGAGTACAAGGGGTTTCAAGCCAACAGATTGACTGGCTGGGCTGGAGCCAGGCTGATGAGTCGTCCCCCAGACCCGCTGGTAAGCGGGATTGGAGCAGAACTGAAGTGTGCCACACTCTGCTTGCTTCTCCATGCTCACCGAGATCATGCTGAGACCGCGCCAGCCTACACATACCAGCTGACTCTTGCCGGCTCTTGCTGACCCCCCCCCACAGAACCCCATGAAACCCAGCACACCCGCTGGGAATTGCTGAGTCTTGCTGAGGCCTGCTTGAACTGGATCTGTGCCGGATATGCACTGCACATAAGAAGTGTGGAAAAGCACAGAAGGAGTGCATAGGGGGCAGGACGCAAGAAGTAGAGAGCATTGATCAGACTCTGTTCCTTGCATCCCACAATCTACGTTATACAAATTAATCTCTATTATATTATAAAATCACAAGAGCTACTGGAGGCTCACAAGCCACATGAAATGCAAGGAGCCACAGGAGCTGTAGGGAGGGTCCGTGAGCACTCTTCAGAATCATAATTTGCATTGCAACAGCAACCGTGAAAGCAATAGAAATAGAACAGAATATTGCTTCGAGCATGCTCGTGCCCCCCCCGGATCTCCTGGCCTGAGATGACAACGTGAAATAAAGTGAAGCAGAGTGGTAGGGGGTGAGGCGGTGCTCAACTTGTACTGATTCGCGTGGCACGTGGCAAGTGGTTAAATTGACTAACATTCTTCTAACTGTAAAAAACCTACGCAACCACCCAAAAGAGCAAGCAAACAAAAATCCAATGCAAATATCTAATGTAAGACAAACAATTTGAATAGCACACCATTAGCACACCACTCAGGTCTCCTCCCAGGGTTTCTGACCAGTCCCTGGATAAAATCCTTGAGTAAAGCACTGTGCTAAGTCGGCCTATGTCTCCCGTGGGGGGAGGGGTCAGATACAGGAGCCGGAGCTGGAACCAAGGCCTGGAGAAACAATGACAACCCAATCTCCAACATCAAGTTCACCTGGAATCTCAAAGCCCCCAAGGGTGGTATCTGTGGACCAAAGGGCATCGAAAATACAAAGAAATTGGAAAGAACAAAGGGCTCTCAAAATATTCAGGGGCAACTGGAGACCGGCTCATAGGGTTTTCTCCATAGGTAGGGTTCATTGCTAGTTGAGGAGACAACCTGCGATGGCACAACAGCTTAAGCCCCTGACTCATTCCGGGTACAAGGGACCGAGGTCGTCCAACTGTTCCAACATGCTCAAAATGGGAGATGTGAAGGAAGACAGAGGCTTGTGCCTGCTAGCCCCGCAAGCCGCACAAACTCCATAAGGACCATGGCAATCGACACAGAACCTATAGAAATGAATCATCACAACAGAGAAGTCCGTGAGCTGGATGCTGAGGCTTAAAGTCCAAAGGATCATAAGACGAGTCTTAAGCGAAAGGCTCAAAATAATAGGAAAACATATATACAAAACTACTTTACAAGAGCAAGGAGTGGAGTAGGGGAACTTACCAAACTTATGGACAGTCAAGTTACATGGTCTGTTCCTCCCACTGTTCCTCCCACTCTGATTTAGAAATTTGACCCATTACTTAGGTCTACACAAACTGAGCAAGCACAAGGCTCTGCTAGTTGCGCTACAGGTTCCAGCCTGGATGCTTAAATTATTGTGGAACTGATAGAACTGGCAGATACTACACTAGGAGACAGGAGGAACAGCCACAACAACAACAATATCACAATTAGTATCAATATCAGCCCAATGGAATTTGACCGCGGATCAGAGGCAACCAGAATAGCTCCCATGGTAGCGACATCTATACAACGCAATAGGGTGGAGGCTGCATTTTCAAGTAGCAACAAACCGCAAACAGTGGCAGAGATCCATCAGATAGCACAATTTCAACCAGTGGAATCCTATGATCAATACATTTTTTGCAACAGTCAGCCCTATTCTACCCACCTATGAGGCCCAAAGGAAGTTCCCCAGGCCTTGCTCACTGCAATAGGTCATGGTGGCTGGACACTGTAAGAAAGAAGCATGGAAGGGCAAGGCTGCGAAGATGAGTCTAGAGGGGCCTATGGGGAAGACATGGGAGAGGACAATTTGCCCAGCAAGGGGCTGAGGGAAGTGGGCAGACCAGATGGCTTCATAAATACCATTAATGCCTCTCTCCTAGCTGCAGTTGAAGCACTAACTTGGCAGTCACACAAGATGGAGATCCATCTAGAACCAACCCAAATGCTGGCTCAAAGTGTACTTACGCTAGATAACAAATTGAACTCACTAAATGAAAAGCTAGACAAGTGGGGTAACAGATGGAAAGACGGCAATGTGGTGGACGGGAGCCGCACTAATTAAATAATAGACAAACTATCGACCCTGCCAGACTTGCTAACTAGCCTCATCCATCATTGTAAAGTAGCTGATGAAACTAAGAAAAAATCCAGAGGTTGGATGCCAGGGGAAAAGCAGCAAGACACAGTATCTACCAAAGCAACCTGCAGAGGGGGATCTTCCACATCCATTGAGGAAGACAGTAGGGAGACGGAATCTAATAACACACATTCAATCTCTCCCGGCACTATTGCCGCCGAAAACAGCCCAGATGTGCAAATCCCGGAAGAAACTCCCAAGCCACTGCATGAGTTTGATACTGGGAATAATCAACAGTTACAACTAACAAGACGACAGAAGAAGAAGTTGAAAAAACACTCAAAGCCACTAAAAAAACTGAATTGTACTGGAAAAGTCACACACGCGTCCGATAATATGCCAGTACAGTTTGAGACCTACCCAATTTTCCAGCAGCGGTTGTCATCTGCTTTGCCACCCACTATCTGCTCTCACACACACATTACAGCATTAATTGGGCAAAGGAGATTATAATTGTCAAACTGCCAAAAATGTGGAAAGTAGTCATAATAATCAGCTGGCAGGGCCTATAGTAAACTCCGACCAAGCCCTCCCCAAAGTCAAGGGCTGTGAAAAGGAAACAGATAACTCGATTCCAACAACAAAACAAGCATCCTCACAGACCTTTGAGACAAAGGGGGTCAATACAACCCTGGCGGTCTTTGACCGCCAGGTCTGTTTTGGAGGAAGCACCGCCAACAGGCTGGCGGTGCTTCCAGGGGCATTATGACCCCGGCGGAAGCCCTGCAGTCGCACCGCCGGGACCTGCGGTTTCCAGCCACATTGGTCCTTGCGGTATAAATCCCCCAGGGCAGCGCTGCATGCAGCGCTGCCCAGGGGCCCCATGACTCCCCCTCCCGCCAGCCTTTTCATGGCGGTAAGAACTGCTGCAACACCGCCGGCTCCATTTGGAGCAGGCTCCCATGTTGCGGCCCAGCGGGGATCTCGTAATAGACCCAGCGGCAGTGCGGCCGCATTGGCGGCCGCCCGGCCCATCCGCCAAGGTTGTAATGAGGGCCAGAGTCTGCGAAGGGCCAAGAGCAGCTCCCTGATGCTGAGGGGGGTTGACAAGTCTATGGGAGGGGCTATCCCCAAGAAGAAACCTGTGATACATCATTCCGAACTGGAGGGGAGGAGGAACTCCACAGAAGCCAAAGCAGCAGGGATACACCAATGTACAAACAATGGAGGTTCAAATTCACATAAAGAAAGCAATGGAGAGAGTATGATGATCCCTTTCAATTGGCAATGAGCCCAGGAAGAATCCGCACAAAGATTAAATAATCAATTATTTGGGACAGAATCTAAAGGGATGCAGGAGGCAAGTCCCCTGGTATCAAGTCAAGCAAAGAAAAAATGTGACTACCAGGACCATAAAACTACACAAGAAGTAATTCCATCCACAGAGGTAACAGAGATGGGTCAGGAGTATGCCTGAAGCGAGGACAACGCCATCAATAGCCTGCTTATAACTACTCAAGAACATCCTGTCACACACAGATCAGAGTATGAGAAGGAGCACAATGGGATACTAAAAATAAACTCTGTAAATTCTCAGGAAAACAATGATCATCTGGCAATAATACTCACCCCTTTATATGCATCACAGGGGGCATGGGATTTTCTTAACAGATCAAATATTCTGCTGCTGGTGTACCATATACCATCACTTGCGAATCTCACAACAGGGGACCTCTCAACTGTAACTTTCAACACTTATGCAAGGATCAGCCAGAGAGAATCTACATTAACAACATGGACTGGCAAAAGCATGGTTGAGAGAATATTTGAATATGAGGGGTTATTGGAAAACTGGGGCATAAATATCAGTAAACCAGAGATAGAACTTTACCCTCAAGTGCTGTCTATGGGAAATCAAATAACATGCCTAGTTAAAAAACGTTCAGTGCCTTGAGGAGAACCACAGAGATAAAACCACTGATGATAGATAAGAAAATTGCCATACAGTTGACAAGAAATACAGGAGAGATGCGACCTGACGATGCAAGAAATGGTCACTGCAGATTGGGAGGGCGGGACTGGGACTGGCTTTCTGCAGCTTTGACTACCAAAGGGGAAATGTATTTTTAACCATAATGGGCCCTCATTAAACAAACTAAATAATGTGATCAAGATAATCAGCTGGAAAGTGGCTGGCCTTCCCAATTTCTAGCCCCAGCATTAAGGGCTTTGTAAACAATGTAGACATTATGGCCCTCATTATGAGATTGGCAGTAAATTCCACTTACCGTCATGCAGACTGTAGACAACATACCGCCACCTCTGCGGATATCCGTTCACCATGTTATGGCACACACACACCAATCCATCACTATTCAGCCACACCCAAGTCCGCCACAACATGGGTCAGAAATAAACTGGCGGTATCAAAACCCACACCATTACACCAACAGAACTACGCCCATCACATTATGACCCACGAATCACCACAGCGGACATTCAATGGTTGTAAGCCATTGGCGGTATAAAACGCTGCGCTCAAAATGCTCACACACTAAGAAAACAACACCACATTGGACAATTTAAATAACACACACCTGACACTCATACACACACCCACACCACTATAAAACACACACCCACATTACCCACAATCCTTTACAGCTACAAACCATTGGAACAAGACAGACACCACGACTGCAGAAAAAACCAGAGCCACACACCACCATCACCTATACACCACCCATGCACCTCACATAACAAACCCCAACACATCACCCTCCACACCCTCACCCACACAACTCACACCACACCCATGGCACCGCAAAGACACCCCAGATTATCTGAGGAGGAGCTAAGGGTCATGGTGGAGGAAATCATCAGGGTAGAGCCACAGCTATTTGGAGCACAGGTGCAGCAGATATCGATTTCTAGGGAGATGGAGCTATGGCGGAGGATTGTGGACAGGGTCAACACCATGGGACAGCACCCTAGAACCAGGGATGACATCAGGAAGAGGTGGAACAACCTATGGGGGAAGGTACGTTCCGTTGCAGCAAGACACCAACTCGCTGTACAGAGGACTGGCAGTGGACCCCTACCTCCTCCCCCACAACTCACAATGTGGGAGGAGTAAGTCTTGGCAATCATGCATCCTGAGGGCCTGGCAGGACTAGCAGGAGGACTGGACTCTGCTAAGTCAAATCTCTATTACTATCGTCCCCTTACCTGCATGCCATCACATACCCCCACCGTAACACTCACTCCCATCACTCCACCACCTCACACACACCCCACCATCACATATCACTCAACCCAATGCCAAGTGCTTCATGCTATACCAATGCATGGACACCACTCACAGACCTGCATGAACACCTATCACCAAAGCATACACAAGTGAAAGCTGCCAGGGCAAATACAACCAAAGTGGGCAACTAACCGATACACAGTGGGGCATATTTATACTCCGTTTGCGCCGGATTTGCGTTGTTTTTTTGGACGCAAATTCGATGCAAAACTAACTCCATATTTATACTCTGGCGTTAGACGCGTCTAGCGCCAAAGTCCATGGAGTTTGCGTCACTTTTTAGCGTGGACACCTACTTTGCGTTAATGATATGCAAGGTAGGCGTTCCCGTCTAAAAAATTGACTCCGAGGCATGTGCGCCGTATTTACACTCCCGGGCAAAAATAACGCACCGGGAGTGGGCGGGTCAAAAAAAATGACGTCCAGCCGCTTTTGCGTTGTTTTTTAGCGCCTGGTCAGGACAGGAGTTAAGGGACCTGTGGGCTCGAAAGAGCCCAGAGGTGCCCTCCCATGCCCCCAGGGACCCCCCCTGTCACCCTTGCCCACCCCAGGAGGATGCCTAAGGATGGAGGGACCCATCCCAGGGAACATAAGGTAAGTTCAGGTAAGTATTCTTTTTTTTTTGTTGTGGCATAGGGGGGCCTGATTTGTGCCCCCCTACATGCCACTATGCCCAATGACCATGCCCAGGGGACAGAAGTCCCCTGGGCATGGCCATTGGGCAAGGGGGCATGACTCCTGTCTTTGCTAAGACAGGAGTCATTTCAATGGGGATTGGGAGTTTAAAAAAATGGCGCAAATCGGGTTGAGGCGAAAATTTTGCCTCAGCCTGACTTGCCCCATTTTTTGGCGCCCAAGCTCCATATTCCCCTACGCCGGCGCTGCCTGGTGTACGTCATTTTTTTTCACGCACACCAGGCAGCTCCGCCGGCTAACGTCATTGAATAAATACGGCGCCCGAATGGCGCTTCAGAATGGCGTTAGCCGGCGTTAGATTTTTTGACGCACAACTGCGTTGGCGCAGTTGTGCGTCGAAAAGTATAAATATAGCCCAATAGGTCACACACAGAAACAATAACACTGCATTTACATCCCCACAGGTACCCCAGCCAATGTCAGCGGCGAAGAGGTGCCAACTCTATCCAGTCCCCCAACTGAAGAGGCCCACAGTGATGACAGCAACTCTGGTCGCCTAGATCTGGATGACCAACCTGGGACCTCTGGACAGTTGGTTACCCAAGCACAGTCACACACCACCACAGAGCCTCCCCCCCCCAGGAAACACCAAGACAGCACCCACCCAGCGTGCCCATACCTCTGTCCCCAGGACATGACAATCAGCAGTGTGTCCACCACTACAGGGACCCCGGGGCACACCTCATACCCAAGATAATCAGGGACATGGGGTCAGTGGCAGTGGGCACACGGTTCAGGGGACAGAGGCACAGGACAACAGGGAAATTGGGAGGACAGGCCCAAGGAACCGACTGTCCAGGTGGCACTCACCGAGATCCTGGGAGAATGCCAACATTCCCAGAATACTCTGGGCCAGATCCTGGCCAGCGTGCAGGAGAACAGATGGCTGCTGGAGGGACAGTACCAGGGGATCAGGGATGACTTGCAGGCCATCAACACCACCCTGGTATCCATAGCAGGGGTGCTGGCAGACATGGCCAACAATATAAGGGAGTCATTCTTACAACACCGAGCCCCTGCCACTAGCCAGACATCTGATCTGCCTCCCACCTCTGCTGCTGCTAGTGGACAGGAGGCCTCGCCACAGGACCAACAGGCCACCAGCACTCCTCCCACTGCAGAAGGAGAACCACCCCGCAAACATTCCCTGCGATCCAGGGAAAAGCCGGAGACTTGCCAAGACCCCGCCACAAAATGTGACTCTCCTGATTGTCACCCTTGTGTCCCACTCTGTCACCCTGTCCACCATGAACTGCCATTGCTCCCCTTCCTATGTCTCCTTGGACAATGCACCTGTGCTACAAATAGACTGGAACAAAACTCTAGACTTTCCTCCATCATCACCCCATCCCAATGCACTTGCCTCCCTCCTTCTTAGCACTTCAATAAACACCCTATAAATAAATAGAAGTATGGAGTATGCCAAATGTTTTAAGTATGTATTTGTTTAACCAGGTTCAAACATTGCAATTCAACTGTACAGTAATGTTTACATAGGAAAGATCTGTAGTTGGCTGCAGTGATCATACCCGAGTGATAGTGGGGCACCAACCTCTGCAAAATGAGTTGCCAAAGGGTACAGTGAGTGGGCATAGAAATGGGAAATTACTGCATGCCAGTGCCAAAGATAATATAACTAATGACAATGAAATGTGAAGTACCACTGCCTTACCTGTGTGTCATTGGAAGTATTGTCAAATCACTGCAGTTCTGTTGCCCTCATCCTCATTCTCTGCCTCCTCATCCTCACTGTCCATAGGGTCCACTGCTGCCACACGGCCATCTCCAGCCTCCTCCTCCTCCCGCAGAAAACGCACAAGGCATCTTAAGGCAAGGTTGTGCAACATGCAGCATGGCACGATTATCTGGCAGACCTTCTTGGGTGAGTAGCACAGGGATCCGCCTGGTGTATGGAGGCACTGGAACCTGGCCAAAGTTACATTCGATAATCCTTGTTCGCCCATGTGCCTAATTGTAATGTTCTTCTGCCATTGTCCTGGGACTCCTCACAGGGGTCAGTAGCATGATAGGTTTGGGTAACCAGAGACACCTGCAAATATCGAGAGACAACATTTAGGCACACACTATCCTATATGGCCCACACCATACACATACACCAACATATACTGGGTGGGAACCAGGGCACACCTATTAGCCACACCCTGTGCCTCTGTAGTACATTTGGGATGCCGCTATTCCTCAGGATAAAGGATTCATGCACCGACCCAGGATACTTTGCCTTGACATGGGAGATGTACTGGTCCGTCAAGCACACCATCTGGACATTCATGGAGTAAAAACTCTTTCGATTTCTGAACACCTGTCTTTTTTGCTGGGGGGGGTAAATGCAATATGTGTTCCATCAATTGCCCTAATGATGTTGGGGATATGTTCCATTGCATAGAAGTCAACTTTCACTGTGACCAAATCCTCCATCTGGGGGAAAACAATGCAGCTGCATCTGTGTTTAATCAGGGCAGACAACACTCTTATCAGCACTATTGAGAACATTAGCTGTGACATTCCTGCTTCCAAGCCCACTGTCACTTGGAAAGAACCTGTTGCCAAGAAATGGAGCACAGATAGGACTTGCAAAAGAGGATGGATCCCAGTTGGGTGACGGATAGCACATATTAGGTCAGGCTCCAATTGGAGACACAGCTCTGTGATTGTGGCCCTGCCCAGTTTATAGGTGAGGATAATGTGCCTGTCCTCCATTATTGCCAAGTTCACCAGGGGTCTGTACACGGGGGTATGTCTCCATCTCCTATTCATCTACAGCAGTTGCAGTCTAAGGGACAAAAGAGTGAGGACCAGGTCACAAACTGAACATTGTAGCCACAACAGTACAATACATGATGTTATTTTTTTATGTATAAGTGGTATTAGTCCTGTATGTTCCATTTTGAACTGTGATGCAGTTATTATCCAGGGCCTGCTTCTCCCCTCCTGAAATGGCGTCCGTCTGTCCTGTGTGGAGGGACAGGGGGAAGTGAGGTAATTCCGCTGACGTGCGCCGTTGCAGGAGGCGATCGGGAACCCCGTGCAACTCCTCCTTGGTTGTCATTGGTCCCTATGGGGTACAGTGGCCAATGGTGATGTACGCCGGTGATGACGGTATGCACCGCCGCAGACATGGCTGCCATTTTCTATCTCATCACTCACTTGCTACCTGACCTTCAACATGAGAGGACCTACACTGCATGTGCTGCTGTGACCTGTGTCTGGAACCTACCATGGCCTGTGTGACTGGGGGAAAGGTCCCTGCCTTCACCTCAGCGGAGTTGATGCAACAGGTGGATGGGGTCCTACCCCAGTACGGACTGGTGTATGGGCCTACAGACCAACAGGTGAGTACACAGTGAGCACGATGCATGGGCATGAATGCATGGAGTGCTGTGTGTGAAGGCCTCGTGTAGAGGGGTTGGTGGATGTCCCATGGGCGGCATGCAGCTTGTGTGCTGGGCCCTGTGTGTGCAAATGGGGATATGAAGGGGTATGGTAGGCCATAAATGTAACAGGCAGGACGTTCTGACTGATACAATTTCCTGTGTGTATTTCTCTGCAGGTCAGCGCCCATCAAAAGAAGGGTATATGGCGTGCCATTGCCAAGGACGTGCAGACCCTGTGGGTCTACGGCAGGCAGAGCACCCACTGTCGGAAATGGTGGGAGGACCTGAGACACTGGGCAAGGAAGACGGCGAGGCCCAGCTGGCGTTGGCCTCCCAACGAAGAAGGCATGCTCGTCGAACCCTGACCCCCGTGATGGCCTGCCTACTGGAGGTGGCCTATCCAGAGCTGGATGGGTGCTGAGGGCATCACAGCAGCCACAAGGGGGTGAGTACAGTTCCCATCATTACAACTTATGCATGGTAGGGGCTACACGGGTGGGGGATGTGTGTCAGTGGGTGCCCCTAGGCCAGGCCTGACAATGCAGAGTAGGTCCCATGAAGGTCAGGAATCTGAAGTTATAACCCTGCTACCTAGCTTGTAGGCATCCACAAGTGGTCAGGGATGTGTGGGTCCCAGGTGTGCTGCAGTTGGCGGTATATGCCCCTCTCCATACCCTGGTGGCTAGCATTATTACTGGTAGTGCATTGCATAGTGCATAGGGCTGTTTCCTGTGTGTGACGGTGGTGTGTACGCCAACATTGGTGTTGGTGCAGCCATTGACCCAGTGTATCCTTTGTCTCTTCCCCCCCTTTTTGTTTTGTCATCCTGCCCTTATGTGCATTAGCATCATCTGGCAGAGGAGCAGAGGCATCGGTGACGGAGGGAAATGCATCCCACAGGACCCAGGAGGCAGAGTCCAGCGACGGTGAGGGCACCAGTGGGACGGAGTGCGAGGGGAGCACCACGGCAGAGACTGGTACAGCCGCCACCCCTGTACCAGCACCGCCCTCCCACCAGCCCCTCATCGAGCTGCCCATACTCGCTCACCCAGGAGGGTGGGCATCTCCTTCGCCCCAGGCACCTCAGGACCTGCCCCAGTAAGCCCTGCTGCTCTGAGTGAGGAGGCTATTGACCTCCTGTGAACCATCACTGTGGGGCAGTCAACCATTGTGAATGCCATCCAGGGGCTGGCAGCCCAAATGCAATAGACAAATGCATTCCTGAAAGGCATTCACACTGGCTTGGCGGCCCAAAAGAGATCAATCCAGGCTCTGGCCTCCTCTCTGATGGCAGCCTTTGTCCCTGTTTCCACCTTCCCCCCTCTAACTTCCTCTTCCCAATCCCATTCTTCTCAACATCAACCTATCCCAATGCACAGAGGCAGACGAGTATGCACACAGGACAACACACAAGAGTGGCACAGTCAAACACAAGCACCACCCATCATCCCACAGGCACTTACACAAACACCATCCAGATGCAGACATACCAAAATCCATTGCCTCCACTGTGTCCCCCTCCTCCTCCTCCTCCTCCACCTACCTCCCAGTTCCGTCCACACTCACACCTGCATGCACTACATCCTCATGCACTACCAGCATCACCACCACACCTAGCAGAACACACACCTCACTAGCAGACACCTCCACAATAGCCATGCACACGTCCCCTGTGTGCTCTCCCACTGTGTCTGTCCCCCCTCCCAAGGTACACAAAAGCAGACACCAAACAGCCATCCACCTCACAACAGCATCCGGCCCATGCATCTGCACCCAAACACAGCAGACAGACACCTCCCACAACCACTCCCACTTCCTCTACTCCAAAGCCTTCTCCCTCTTCCCACCCCAATTTTTCCTCTCCACCATTGCCCTCTTCCTTACCCCTCTCCCGGTCCTTCATGTCTGGCCAGGGTGGCAAAAACCCAGACAAGCACCTCAGCCACCCAGTCCACGGGCCCATTAGTCTCCACACCCACTCGTGGTGGGAAAGGTTCCAGGGGACCAGGCAGCCTCAAGGAAAGGGTGCCTGTCCCAGCTGCTTCCCAGAAGGGCAAGGAGCCTGCCCCAAGTACTGCCAGAGAGGGCAAGGAGCCTGCCCCAAGTGCTGCCAGGAGGGCAAGGAGCCATCCCCAGCTGCTGCCAGGAAGGACAAGGGGCCTGGTGCAAGGACTCAGTCGGAGCCTCCACTACCAACCATGGTTCTGCATCTGTCCAAGGCTGCAAGGGATGGGATGGAGCCTCCCCCCACCACCAGCAGCATCACCACCACTACCACAAGTGGGCAGCCATCTGAGGCTGCAGGGGATGGACTGGAGCTTCCCCCCACCACGACCAGCAGCATCAGCAGCACACCACTGAGCAGCAGTCACTGCCGGCGGACGGTATGTAGTCCTGCCTCCATGGGCTGCTGTGCGGCCTGCCCCCTGCAAGACCTGTGGGAATGACACCCAGCTGAGAGACTGTGACCTTGCACTTCCCAGGATCAGAAGCACAGGGCACAATGCCCTCTCTAGAACTAGTGGGTTAAACACCCACCCACCCCAGCCTCCCCAGCATCAGAGGCACAGGGCATGATGCCCCCTCCAGAGCATGTGGGCAAGTCACCCACTTGAGAGACTGTGGCTTTGCACTCCCCATGACCAAGCACACAGCATGTTGCCCCCTCCAGAGCATGTAGGCAAGTCTCCCACTTAAGAGACTGTGGTCTTGCACTCCTCAGGATCAAGCACAGGGCATGTTGCCCCCTCCAGACCCAGTGGTCTAGTTCCATCTGCCAGCTGAGGTGACCCCCCATTCCAGTCCCCCTGAGATGCCTGCCTATTTTCCAACTGGTGCCCCTGTTGTGTTCTCTCCGTGTTGTTGCAGGTGACAAGTGAGGCCTTGGACTTTGGCCTCTGGCCCTGTGGCCCACGCACAATGAGGGCTGGGCAGTGTCCCTTGAACTGTACATATGTATATACAATTAGACTGAATTTTCATATTTCTACTGGATTTATATTCTTACACTCACTTTATCACATTCCTGTTGTCCTTGCATTATTCATAAGGGGTATGGGTAACTATGTTTTCTTACTGCATCTGATTGTGTGTATGGTATTGGGGTTGGGGGTGGGGTGTGTGTTGTGCGTGTGTGTGTGTGTGTGTCACTCTCCTTTTCCTCCCTCCCTCTCCTGTGTGCTAAGCAGCTGTACTCACCGTGGTCGTCTTCGCCATCATTGGTGTTCGTGGTGGAGCAGGATGTAGAAAATCATTTCGAACATCTGAAGTTCAGGCTCCATGGATGTGTGGTTGTTCCCTATGTCTCCAAAGGTGAGTCCTTTCCCTTCTGTGCAGTGTTTCTGCCAGGCTTTTGATTTCATTGGTACCGCCCCAGCAAAGGTGACGCATATGTGTGTCTTAATATGGTGGGCAGAACATTGACTTCGGCCTGGCTGTAGGTGGCTACCGCCGTGGTGCCTGTTGTTTCCATCCTGGTGGTCGGTGTGGTAAAGTGGCTGTCTATCTGAGTTCTATCCGCCATGGTCATAATTTGACAGAAGTTACCGCCAGCCTGTTGGCGGTTTTACTGCCACTTTATCGCCAACCGCCAGGGTTGTAATGAGGGCCTATGTGCTTTCAGGAAACCTGGACGATGGAGCCACTAACCATTCCAGGCTTCAGAACAATTCATTCTCCTGCACAAAAGAAAACCTTATTTGGAAGACATATGGGAGGTCTTGCAACATACGTTCAATTAGATCTGGCTGTTAAATTTGTTTCTTGGAATAATCAAGTAATGATGGTCAAGGGACAACCATATATGGCCTAGCCCTTACCAAAAAAACAACAGCAATATAATTTATAAACTTGTATATAAATCACACTCTGGAAAATAAACAGACGAAGGTTAAATCCATTTTATCTTTATTAACCCATTCTGTGCAGCGGATGTAACAGTTACATCCCACAGCCCAGTGCTCCTGTGCCGAGGACGTAACCATTATGCGCTTGTACTGGAGCATTGGGGAAGCGCTAGCGCTCTCCCGTGAGTCTTTGCCCGAACCCACAGGGCAAGGATGGAATCACTTCCCCTTCCACCCCGAACCCCCTCCCCCAATCTAATGACTTCAGCAGTCGCACTGGAAGCCATTTGCTTCCAGCGCGCGTTAGGAGAAACAGGTAAGTTTCTCCACCGGCCGGGGGGGATTCCTTACAAAGAGGCATCAGGGAAAGGAAAGGGTTTCCTTTCCCTCAGTGTCTCTTTTAGCATTCCTACTGCCCGATCGCAATGTGATCAGGCAGAAGGAATGTCCACTAGACACCATGGATTGTCTTTTTTGCTGTATTTGCTTACTGGGGAGCGGCTCCTTAGGCAAGGGTAACTCCCCTTAGGTAGCATATTATCTATGGCCATTTCCGCCCCCCCTTGGGGGCAGATCGGTCTATTATTTTTAGGCAGAAACCACTGGAACGCCATGGATTTTTTTTTCTTTGTGTTCCTGTGGGAGGAGGCCCCTTGGGCAAGGGTCGCCGCCAAAGGGGGCCATAGAACTGTTGGCCATTTCTGCCCCCCCTTTCTTATAGGTCCATCTTCCCCCAAAGGGGGCAGAAGCCACTTAGGCACCAGGGATAGTGTGTGTTTTTTGTTTCGGGGTGGCCCCTTGGGCAATGGTCTCTTCCCTTAGTGGGGCATATTATTTATGGCCATTTCTGCTAGCCTTGGGTGCAGATCGTCTATTATTTTTAGGCTGATCTGCCCCCAAGGGGGGCAAAAACCACTGGAACGCCAGGGATTTTTTTCTTTGTTTTTTTTTCTGTTGGGGGTGGCCCCTTGGTCAATGGTCGGCCTCCCAAAGGGGGGATAGAACTGTTCGCCATTTTTGATAGGCCTATTTTCTTTTAGGCCCATCCGCCCCCAAGGGGGGCAGAAGCCACTTAGGCACCAGGGATAGGGTGTGTGTTTTTTTTGGGAGGGCGGCCCCTTGGGCAAGGGTCTCTCCCCTAAGTGGGGCATATTATTTAGATCAGGCTATTATTTTTAGGCTGATTTTCCCCCAAGAGGGGCAGGAACCACTGGAATGCCAGGGATTTTTTATTTTGTTTTTTTCTGTCGGGGATGGCTCCTTGGGCAAGGGTCAGCCCCCCCCCCAGGGGGGCATAGAACTGTTGCCCATTTCTGCCCCCGCCTATTTTCTTTTAGACCCATCTGCCACAAGGGGGGCAGAAGCCACTAAAATGCCAGGGATTTTTTTCTTCGTTTTTTTCTGTTGGGGGTGGCCCGTTGGGCAAGGGTAACCCCCCCCAAGGGGAACATAGAACTGATTATTTTCTAATCCACTTAGGCACCAGGGATAGTGTGTGTGTTTTTTTGTTCTGGGGATCTGTCTCTTTAGGGGGGCATATTATTTTTGCCCATTTCTGACCCCTTTGGGGGAAGATCGGCCTATTATTTTTATGATTATCTGCCCCCAAGGGGGGCAACAACCACTGGTACACTAAGGATTTTGTTCTTTGTTTTTTTTCTGGCGGGGGCAGCCCCTTGGGTAAGGGTCAGCCACCCCAATGGAGGCATAGAGCTGTTGGCCATTTCTGCCCCCTTGGGGGCATATCGGCCTATTTTCTTTTAGGCCCATCTGCCTCCAAGGTGGGCAGAAGCCACTTAAGCACCAGGGATAGTTTGTGTGTATATTGTTTGGGGGGCGGCCCCTTGGGCAAGGGTCTTTCCCCTTAGTAGGGCATATTATTTATAACCATTTCTGCCCTCCCTTTGGGGCAGATCAGCCTATTATTTTTTGGCTGAGTTTCCCCCAAGGGGGCAGAAACCACTGAAATGCCAAGGATTTTTTTCTTTGTTTTTTTTTCGGTCGGGGTGGCTCCTTGGGCAAGGGTCAGCCCCCCAAGGGAGGCATAGAACTGTTGGCCATTTCTGTCCCCCTTGGGGGGCAGATCGGCCTATTTTCTTTTAGGCCCATCTGCCCCAAGGGGGGAAGAAGCCACTGAAATGGCAGGGATTTTTTTTATTTGTTTTTTTTCTGTCAAGGGTGGCCACTTGGGCAAGGGTTGGCCCCCCAATGGGGGCATAGAACTGTTGCCCATTTCCGCCCCCTTGGGGGCAGATCGGCCTATTTTATTTTAGGCACTTAGGCAGCAGGGAAAATTTCTTAATGCTTGGTAGTGGGGTGTTTGTCAACTGGCAAAGTATTTGCATTTGTGATTATAACAGGTAAGTTCTCCTTTTTGATCTAGTTCAAAGCTTTTGCTTCCTTTGCTGTGACTCCTTGCGGTTTTAGCAGTGGTTGACCTGCGGTTTGCGTAGTTGCACGTTTTAGGTAAGTAAAAACAATTTACTCCAAAGGATTATTGTTGCTATACATCACTGACATGATTGTAGGTGACTAAATGCAGGATTGTGTGTGAAATTGTCCTTAGATTTGTGCACAATGATATTTGTGTTGTCTTATGTCTAATTTGCTTTTCTTTTTTCTTTTTAGTCAGATATCATTGGTGATTGTTGTATCTGTGCAGAGTAGTTGCTGGTGAGCCTAGCTTTTTCAGGCAAGTGAGTGGTATAGTTTTTGAGTATATAACTCTTTTGATAAAGCAACACTTTGGCCCGTATTTATACTTTTTTAGCGCCGCATTTGCATCGTTTTTTGACGCTAAAACGGCGCAAACTTGCAAAATACCATTGTATTTTGTAGGTTTGCGCCATTTTGCGTCAAAAAGCGGCGCAAATGCGGCGCTAAAAAAAGTATAAATACGGGCCTTTGTTTATTACTTATTTTAGACAGTGCTGGTTGTTGTTGGCGCTTTCGTCAAGTTACACTTATTAGAAAGGATCATGGCTAGCAGCAGAGTGACTGCTCAGCAGGTTGTTGGCATGCTTTTTGAGCTGTCTTCTGACCATGATTATGAGACTGACCCTGCATTTGAGGCAGAGGAGGAATACTTTTTACCTGTCAATTTCTTTCAGTTGTTTATGGACAATGTATTTTTGGGAGAGATTGTTGAGCAGACTAATTTATATGCGGAACAGTATTTGAGGGACAACGCTGCCAGACTTAGGCCACACTCTAGAGCTACCCAGTGGATTCCCACAAATTTGGAAGAAATTAAAAGGTTCTTGGGTTTGACTGTTTTTGATGGGGTTGATAAGGAAGCCATCACTGATTCCTTATTGGTCTACTAGTAGCTACATTTCCTGCAACCATAAATCGTAATCTGTATTTGCTTCTTCTTCGGATGTTGTTGACAATGCTTTAGCCTTGCCACAAGATCACCCTGATTTTGACCGCCTTTTTAAGATTAGGCCTGTCCTAGATCATTTTGTAGATCGTTTTTCAGAGGTCTAATTTCCAGGCAAAGAAATAGCTGTGGATGAGTCTTTGGTCCTCTTCAAGGGTCATTTGGTTTTTAGGCAGTACATTCCTTGCAAGAGGGCATGGTATGGAATTAAAATAAATATGCTGCCTGAAAATAGTACAGGATATGTGTATAATTTCTGGGTCTGCACTGGTAGGGATTCAGGTATTGACCCCCCTGGTTGTCTGCCCACTTTTGGAGTTAGCGAGAAAATTGTGTGGGAACTTGGTAGATGACTCTTTAACAAAGGTCACCATTTGTACGTAGATAACTTCTACAATAGAGTGCCGTTGTTCAAGGAATTGTTTAGAGTGGACACTGTTGCTTGTGACACAATCCATTCTAACCAAAAAGGCTATCCAAGGGAGCTTGTCTGTAAAAATCTTGAGATGGGACAGTGCAGTGCCTTGCGGAATGATGAGCTGATAGCTCTAAAATTTGCAGACAGGAGGGATGTCTACATGCTAACTACCACCCATGATGAGAGTACCTCCCCTGTGACTGTTTGGGGTCAGGTTGCCGGAGTGCGCAAACCTGTGTGCATTTTAGATTATAATAAGCACATGGGAGTTGATCAGAGGTTGGAGCCTTATACTGCTATTCGTAAGTCTTATGATTGGTATAAGAAGTTAGCAGTTCACCTCTTCCACTTGGCAACTTTTAATGCTTTTATTGTGTTTAACAAAAGTTCTCCAGAGTCGTAGATTACATTTGTGAAATTTCAGGAGTCAGTGATAGAGAGCCTTATTGTGGTGGAACAGGCAAGAGTTCTTAGAGAAGCAGTGGTGGAGGATGTAGCTAAATTGAAAGATCGCTACTTTGCTGAGCACATTCCTCTCACGCCCAAAAAAGACTTTCCAGCTTAGAAATGTAGAGTTTGTGCTCGTAAAGGTATCCGGAGGGAGACTCAAATGTATTACCCAGATTGTCCTTCAAAGCCTGGGCTGTGTGTGGGTGGCTGTTTCAGGAGTTACCACACAAAAATAAATCTCTTGGAAAAACAGTGAGCGAAAACTGCCTGTTTCATATGTTCAGTTTCTTTCTTGGCATTACTGTCATGTATTTAGTCAGAGGTTTCTTTTTAAAAAAGTGATGGCGGTGTGCCTGCAGTTGCGCTTGGCTAGCGGTGCAAATAGTGACTTGCTGTTGGCCACTGCAACACACTGCCAGCCAAACACCAGTCCGCACACTCCCATCAGCTGGTGTGATTGCTGTATCAGGCATGTGGGAGTATGTAAGTGATGGGCCCTTGAGTGGCGCTGTTTGTTGAGGCGAGTGTTGTAATGTGCTGGGCCTGTGGCTGGTGGTGTGAATGGTCTTGTGCATGTCATATATGAAAGGAGTGAGAATGGACTGTAAAGCGGTTGGAGCTGTCATGAATCCCCAAGGTGCCTTCTGCGTTATCTGTCAGCATCCCCAGGGATTAGAGTTAAATCATATCTCTGTTCTTGGTTAAACCTTCATGTTTCTAAGTAAACATAATGTGCTTTGTTACACAATTGGTTTTATCAATGATTGTTTTACCAATGCTTGTTTGCTAATGTGAGCAGGTGTAGACATGTGGTGCTTCTTATTGTGTGTGGTGTAGACATGTGCTTGTAATTGGGTGTGGTGACTCATCCACATGTGGAAACTCAACTGCTTTCCTTATTGGCTATAAATAGCAGAGTGAAGCATGCCTCCCTGCTTGGCTTTGTTTTGCTTCCTGATCTCAGCATCTGATTTGGCAGTCCAACCCCTGTTGTCATCCTCGTATTCAGGACTTTTGAGGCAATTCTTTTCTTTGTTCCTGTACCAGCTGACACCAGGCATTCCTCCAGCACTCTGGAAAAGACTGCAGCTAAGTGACTAGTATTCTCCAGGGAGTTTGTTCTTTGAGTGCTGCACTTTCCTAGAACAGCTGGTGTATTTCAGACCTCATATTTTGGCAGAGTGCTTATGTTGAAGAGACAAATGCATTTCTGAACATTCTACTTTATTATTGTAGTTACTTGCCTAAATGTGCTTCAGGAAATCTGCTTGAGCTCAAGTACTACAAAAAGTGACAATGCAATTTTAAAAGAGCATTTACGTGACTTTTCTTTCTCTAATAGCATAACTCTTGGATTTAAATTGTGTCATTCATGCCTGTGTTTCAGGTTTGAGGAATTTTTTTTTGAGGGATTTTTCACACACACAGTGAAACCAAACCAAACTGTGCTACCCTAACTGTTTAAACCCAGAGTGGACATTTGTGTTTCTTGGATTGTTTTTGTTCCTTTTTGTTTCACCCTATGCAAGCCGGAAAGTTATATGTGATATAATTAATGCCCTTGTTTGTTTTTCTTGTGCATGATAAGTGCAACCACAGTTCAAATTGTAGCGTGCAACAGTGAATCTCTGTGAAGCTAGCCCTAGTGTCGCAGTACTTATTGTTATGGTACTCAGTTTGGGTTTTTAGTAATGCAGTGTTAGTAATTGTGCCAACAGTTATTATTATCCAAGAAAAGTGCTGGAGCATCCCGGTGTTCTACTACTGCTCCCGTGCCCATATCAGAAAGAGAGATTCAGTTTCAAGGAAGTTGAGTGCACTAACTACTATCACTCCGACCTGCCACCCCTAAGATACAGGGTGCCTGGCTGCACCGGCAAGACATGGCAGTGTTTTGTCTCTTTCTCTTCCATTCCCCCTTTTCTTTTGGGACACTTGCCGGGGTTTCTGTGTCAACCAGGAAGTGCCGAGAGGTGTTCCAGGAGGTTGGGGGCATACTATCGCCCCTGCTGACATCCTGATTTTCAGGTGAGTGGCTCTGTCTCGCCAGGTGCCTTGTCGTGGCTTTACTGCTTATGAGCTGTGAGTCATTGGTTCCATTTTTTAGCCTTTCAGTTATTAACCGTGCATTTCGTTTTTGTGAAATCTCTTGTTAATAAAATTTTATCTAATGAACCATCACTCACCCTCATGCCAAATCCAACCAGCATGTGTGGTAAAAATGAGAAAACTTGCTCCGCTGTAATCAGGCATCGCAGCACACCCGTGACACGATAAGTGTCTTGGGTGGGACCCCGATGATGAAGCATGCCACCAACTTGGTTCGTGGATGAGGGGTCTATTTAACATAACCTAAGTGTGTTTCTTTTTCACAATTTCAGTGTTTGCAACATCACAGAAGTACATGGACACATCGAAATGATCCATTACAAAACTACCTGTGTTTGGGAAGGGGGGGCACCTTTGTTTTTGGTCCCGGGTGTGGCCTTCATCTTGGGAAACCTACCAAAGCCAAGCATGTTTTAAAACTAGACAGGCCCAAGGAATCCAGGGAGGTGTGGCTTGCATGGATCCCCTTACATTTTCTTACCCAGACTCCACAGCAAACCTCAGAATTTGCTTAAAAACATATTTTCCTCGCTTTTCTTTGTAGGATTACTGCTCCGGCACACGTTTCCTACCACACAGCATTCCCCTCAGTCTCCCAAGTAAAATGATACCTCACTTGTGTGGGTCCCCAAAGGAGAGTTAACCTAAAGAAAGAAAAATATGTGCTTATCAACTCACTGTGCTATCCCCTCAATCTCTACAGGTATTTGGCCTTTTTCTATTGCAGACACCTGGGCCACCCACACAAGTGAGGTATCACTTGTATTGGGAGACTTGGGGGAATGCTGAGTGGAAGAAAATTTGTGGCTCCTCTCAGACTTGAGAACTTTCTGTCACCGAACTGTAAGGAAAAGTGTTTTTTTTTCCCAAATTTTTGGGTTTGCAAAGGATTCTGGGTAACAGAACCTGGTGAGATCCCCACAAGTCGCCCCATCTTGGATTCCCCTTTGTGTCTAGCTTTAAAAAATGCACAGGTTTGGTAGCTTTCCCTAGGAGCTAGAGGCCAAAATCCACAGCTAGCCACTTTGCAAAAAAACAGCTCTGTTTTCTTTCGGAAAATGTGATGTGTCCATGTTGTGTTTTGGGGCATTTCCTGTTGCGGGCACTAGGCCTACCCACACAAGTGAGGTGCCATTTTTATCGGGAGACTTTAGAGAGTGATTGGTGGAAGGACATTTGTGGCTCCCCTCTGATGCCATAACTTTGTGTGACCGAAGATTGAGGAAAAAGTGTTTTTTGCCAAATTTTGGGGTTTGCAAAAGATTCTGGGTAACAGAACCTGAAAAATTGGTCAGAGCCCCACAAGTCACCCCATCTTGCATTCCCGAGGTATCTAGTTTTCCAAAATGGAGAGGTTTGGTAGATTTCCCTAAGTGCCGGCTGAGCTAGAGGCCAAAATCCACAGTTAAGCACTTTGCAAAAATCAGCTCTGTTTTCTTTGGGAAAATGTGATGCATCCATGTTGTGTTTTGGGCATTTCCTGTTGCGGGCACCAAGCCTACCCACACAGGTGAGGTACCATTTTTATCGGGTGCCTTGGGGGAATGCTGAGTGGAAGGAAATTTGTGGCTCCTCTCAGACTCCAGAACTTTCTATTACCAAAGTGTTTTTTTACCAAATTTTGAGGTTTGCAAAGGATTTTGGGTAACCGTACATGGTGAAAGCCCCACAAGTCACTAAATCTTCGATTCCCCTAGGTGTCTAGTTTTAAAAAAATGCACATACTTGGTAGGTTTCCGTAGGTGCCAGCTGAGCTAGAGGCCAAAATCCAAAGCTAGGCACTTTGCAAAAAAGAGCTCTGTTTTCCTTGGAAAAATGTGATGTGTCCACATTGTATTTTGGGGCATTTTCTGTCACGGGCACTAGGCCTACCCACACAATTGAGGTACCATTTTTATCGTATCAGGAGACTTGGAAAAATGCTGGGTGGAAGAAAATTTGTGGCTCCTCTCAGATACAAGAACTTTCTGTCATCGAAATATGAGGAAAAAGTGTTTTTTTTGCCAAATTTTGAGGTTTGCAAAGGATTCTAGGTAACCTGGTGTTTAGTTTTCAAAAACGCACAGGTTGGTAGGTTTTCCTGGGTGCTGGCTGAGCTAAAGATCACAATCCACAGCTAGGCACTTTCCAAAAAACACGTCAGTTTTTAATGTAAAAATGTGATGTGTCCATGTTGCATTTCCTGTTGCAGGCATTGGGCCTACCCATGCAAGCGAGGTACCATTTGTATCGGGAGACTTTGTGGAACACAGAATAGCAGAACAAGTGTTATTGCCCCATGTCTTTCTCTACATTTGTTCCATCCAAATGTAAGACAGTGTGTGAAAAAGACGTTTCTTTGAGAAATGCCCTGTAATTCATATGTTAGCATGGGGACCCCGGATTCAGAGATGTGCAAATAACCACTGCTTCTCAACACCTTATCTTGTGCCCATTTTGGAATTACAAAGGTTTCCTTGATACCTATTTTTTAGTCTTTATATTTCACCAAATGAATTGCTGTTTTCCTGGTATACAATGAAACCCATTGCAATGTGCAGGTCATTTACTGGCTCTAGGTACCGAGGGTTCTTGATGGACCTACAAGCCCTATATATCCTCAAAACCAGAGGAGTCCAGCAGAGGTAACGGTATATTGCTTTAGAAAATCTGATATTGCAGGAAAAAGTTACAGCGTAAAACGTGGAGAAATATGGCTGTTTTTTTCATCTCAATTTCAATCTTTTTTTTATTTCAGCTGTTATTTTCTGTAGGGAAACCTTGTAGTATCGATTTGTAATTGTGTCTACTTTTCAGAAGTGTTTAGCTTTCCAGGAGCCAGCATTGGTTTTACACCCATTGCTGTCACTAACTGGAAGGAGACTAAAAGCACAAAATTAGTAAAAATAGGGTATGTCCCAGTAAAATGCCAAAATTGTGTTGAAAAATATGGTTTACTGATTCCAGTCTGCCTGTTCATGAAAGCTGGGAAGATGATGATTTTAGCACCGCAAACCCTTCGTTGATGCCATTTTCAGGGAAAAAAACACAAGCCTTCTGTTCAGTATTATGGAAAGATGCAGAAGACATTGTAACGCGAAGGGTTAATTAGCTTGAGCAGTGTAGATGAGTGTAATGCCTGTTGAAACCCCCTCCCAAACATCGTGGAAAAGTTCATGATATTATTTTCAAGCTTGTTTGTGTAGAAGACTCCGTCTCAACCTTGAGAACGAGAGTACAGGGAGAAGATGGAATGAAAACAAAGGCTGGAGAAGGGCAGAGCAGCCAAGTACTGATAACATAGCTAGAAAATGCCAGAATGAGATAGAATCCAAGCTTCGAGTGATTTAAGCACTGAACTGTGGGTGAGGGATTTGGAAGCTCGCAGATGGAATTGTGGAAGCTGCCATGGCCCAGCGCTGCCTCCCTGTTTGCTCGTGGTGCTTGAGGGAGAGAGAGGTCCAAGCAGGCGGCAGAGGGCTCCCCAGCATGTCGTGGATTAAGTTAAGTTTCCACACAGGGATAAAATACCTTTGTTTCTCTGCTCTATTATTATGACTGATTATTTATGCCTGCACTGTGTTTATAACCTGAAGTATTCAGCTCGTTTATATTTTGCTTTCTAAACCTATTAGTGTGAACTGCTACAATAACTGAAACATGCATTTTGGTGTGCAGTAAATCAAAGATTAAATGAAGTATTCAGTTTGTTTATATTTTGCCTCCTGAACATCGTAGTGAGAGCCTGCTGCAGTAATTGAAACATGCATTTTCGTGTGCAGTAAATCAAAGCTTATCTGAAGTATTCAACTCATTTATATTCTGCTTCCTGAATATCATAGTGCGATGCATTTTAGTATACAGTTAATCAAAACTTATATCTGTCAATTAATTCTTTGCTTATATATATAAATAGATGCTTTTCATTGCTATTCTTATTCTACTATTGTTAATGTGCTAAATGCCTACATTTTACCTGCTATTCTAGTAAAGCTAAATTGTATTTATAATTGGCGTGTGGTCCTTCATTGAGTGTCCTTATTGACTTATACCGAACAGGTGTCAACCAGACACCTGGATAAGACATTTGGGGCCTGATTCTAACTTTGGAGGACGGTGTTAAACCGTCGCAAAAGTGGCGGATATACCACCTACCGTATTACGAGTCCATTATATCCTATGGAACTCGTAATACGGTAGGTGGTATATCCGCCACTTTTGGGACGGTTTAACACCGTCCTCCAAAGTTAGAATCAGGCCCTTGGTACCAGAAGTGGGGCATAAGTCAATAATGCCTCTTTGGGTACGTAAGAAAAGTGAGGCAGAGAGCGGAAGGCAGCATGGGGCAGATGCCAGATCAATTCCCGGGTGGTTAGCAACTGACCCGTTCTCTGGTGTGGCAGGACTCCTGAACCGGTGGGCAGCGCCGGTGGTATGGGAGGCATTAGATGAGAAAGTGACTCCTCTCTTAGTGGAAGATGCGGTTGAGAGTGTGAAGCTAAGAGGGGCGAAGCTGGAGCTGAAAGCAGCAGGGCAAGTGGGATGGCTTTTCCTGTCTGCACTCCGTACGATATACAGGAATACATTAACACAAGATGCAGAGATAATAAAACTGCGGGATGAGGTTGCAGCCTTGCAGGAAAGGCAGTTACTTATGAAAGAGACCATAGAAAGTGCAGTGACTCGGGGTGATCAAATGGAGGCAAGGTGCACCGCATTAGCAGTACGAGTAGCAAAACAGAAGAGTAGGCAGAAGCCTAAAATGCCCTCAACTGTGCAAGTGATGGCACTGATACGTAAACAGAAGAGTAGGCAGAAGCTTAAAATGCCCTCAACTGTGCAAGTGAGGGCACTGATACGCAAACAGAAGAGTAGGCAGAAGCCTAAAATACCCTTAACTGTGCAAGTGAGGGCATTGGTACGTAAAGAAAATTGGGATCCACATACTTGGGAGGATGAGGTGGAAGTATGTGTAACAGAACTAGGTGGAGTTGAAAGTGGAGAAGGACGTGTAGGTGAAATTGAAGGTGAAAAGGGAGCGAATGGCGGGCAAATACAGAATTCGTGTTTGGTAAGAGATTATACGCAGAGTGAGTTGTTGCAGAGAACCCGTATGTTTAGGCAGATGCCTGCAGAACCTTTGTTTAAATGGTTGGTGAGGTTGTGGGACACTTTAGCAAAAGATGCATTACAGAATCCTTTTACGTTAGGTCCCATCACAGAAGAAGACCCGTTTGAGCTGGAAATGATAGTACAGGATGATGTAGATAATGTAGTGATGTGGAGCCTATGGCAGAGGCAGGAAAAAAAAAGGGTGCTACAAGATTGGGCCTTAGTGGAAATAGAACGCATAACTGATGATCGGCCGGTCACTTTAAAAACATGGGTCCCCTTATTAGGTTGGACAAGAGACGGAGGGGTTGGCAATAAAGTAGGCAGAGCGCAGGAGTTTGCCATTGTGAAGTGGAAATGGTATCTGCAGCAGAGGGCAAAACCAGGACCAGCAGGAGTGTTGAAGTTACAAGAAGATAAACTAGGGGCAGTGGACTTGCAGGCAATGGCCCCTGCACCAGAGCCCTCTGAAATGGAATCCTCACCATTTAAGACAGCCCCGCCTCTTGAACAACTCACCGAAGAACGGCAAAATGCATGGTTCACAGATGGTACCGCCCAGTACTATCAAGGAAAAAGACAAAGGCAAACAGTTGCATTCCACCCTGCTACAGAAACGATGTTGCTGCGAGAAGGTGATAATGAATCAAGCCAGCTTGCAGAACGGCAGGGGGTAGCAGCAGTGATCGAACAAGCCCCATCAGAGAGAAAACATTTGTGTACACTGACAGTCAGGCCACTTACCAAGGACTAGCAAGCTGGGCCCCGACTTGGCGCAAGGATGGATGGAAAATTAAAGGCACCCCCATTTCGGGAGGCAAACAACTATGGGAAGAGATGTGGGAGAAAGGGCACAAATGTCAAATCTATGTGGGACATGTGGATGCCCATTTCCCATTGGACACCTCACTTGCATCTCTATTCGACAACACCGTAGATCAGATGGCTAAAACGCGAACGGTGGTCATCAAGGAGGAAGCTGAAGCCGCTTTAGCAAACAGGGCCCATGCAACATCCGGACATCCAGGAGAGAATGGCACTTATGCATGGGCACAGCTACGACAAATTCCAGCCACTGAAGAACAAGTGCAAAAAGCAGCAAAGGAGTACCCCACATGCAACCGGATTAGACAAATGCCCTTACAAAAGAAGCCTAGCGGCCATATCAGAAGAGGAACTGCAGCTACTACAGTGTGGCAATTGGACTATATCGGGCCGCTACCAAAGGAAGGAGGAAAAAGCTACGTATTGACCATGGTGGACACCTACTCTGGCCTTATGTTGGGTATGCCCTGTAAGTCTGCATACCAAAAGTCCACTTTGCGAGGGCTAAACTACCTGATAAAACATTATGGGGCACATGATGAGATCCAAACAGATAGGGGCACACACTTTTCAGGGGAAAAAGTGCAGGGCTGGGCGCAGGAACAGGGAATTTGGTGGATTGTGCACCTTAGTTATTATCCACAAGCAGCAGGCATGATTCAGAGATATAACGGATTGTTGAAAGAACAGCTAAAAAAGTTATCAGCACATGATAGACTTGCACAAGTGATTTGTGAACAAGCGTACACCCCTCACATTGAAGAAAGATCTGCCCTCCCGATAACACCCAGAGAGGTGAGGGAGGATTTGGAAGCACAGGAAGAAAAGTATGGGTGAGCCATCCAGGAAAAAAAAAAGCCAGAGGCAGGAGAGCTATTGAGTCAAGGGGTGGGGAGTACGTATATTATACTTTTAAAGAACTCAAATGTACCTGTATTTGTACTTGCAGTGAGACTTACCCCACGGTCGTAAATGATGACATCTGCATCGATGAAGTGGTTCATGATTATAACCGGAAAAAGTGTATGAGTCCGACCGAATATAGTCCGTCATGTCACTTGTGCACCTCAAGCAGCTAACATAACTGATGACCAGGGAAATGTTTTTCTTTGCAACGTGGAGGTACCTGGAGGCAAGTGGATGGCTGCCAAAGCTGTGACCTGGAAGGTAACTGGACAGCAAATCCGACATGCCAACGGACTAAACGAGTTGCAGGGGACGCCAGCAACAGTACAGGCTTTGAATTATATGCTAAATATGATATGTAAATATTGTGATACCAGGACACATGGTGGTTGTTACAATGAACAATAGAATACCAGCCTTCATGTTTTATATAACCGAAAGACACATGGTTAACAACTTAAGCAACGTTTCTATAATGCGATATAGAATAGGATGTAAGCAAGTTTTGCATGCAAGCATAATTAATCGTATTGTGTTACAGATAAATTTTGTCAAGGGGAATGTCTCAAAGTATGATCTATTATGTGCACCATGGACACCACAGTTATGGCCCTTGCTAAAGTTACACAATAGAAGAGATCTAGGGTCCTTGATAGCTGGGGCCACCGGAATCGGGGTAGGGCCCCTGAATTCTTTTGATATTGAAGCCATTAGGAATAAGCTATCCTCTACAGGATATAGTACAGGAGAGGCCCTAAAAGTAATTTCTCAATGGGGGCCTACACACTCACAAGAAGTATGGAAAGTCCTGCGTGGGTTGTATCGTGATTGGCAATTGCATAATTTCACTTATGAACAATTTGGAAAAAGCTTTCAAAGCACCCAAACAATGTCCAAAGGAATTCAGTGCATACTATGGCAAAGTATTGTTAATCAACACTATGTAGACTTCAAAGCGGAATGGGGACAGCTTCAAGGTGAATATTGGAGACAACAATTGCATTTGCCTGAGGAAATATGGGTAAAGCCTATACAATTCCATTGTGAGGGAGAGATGTGTTATGCTCATTTTGATATAGCTAGAAGTAATCTTCCCCCTGAAATATGGTGCCCCTTTATATTGCTCCCTGTCGTAATAGGTGAAGAAGGGTGGATACCTCACACTGACAAAAAATTGATTGATCAAACAAATCACACTGTAGATCCCACTAGAGGTGCAGATTGGTCTAAGGGGTGGGTATGTACCAACACTGGACGGGCGCTAGACCCATGCCTTCACCCAATACCAGGAGAATGTGAATGGTTATACTATTAATGGCACAGACTTATATCAGATAGGAACAGAGAGTATATGTTACGTTACAAATCATCCCTTACTTATTAACGGATTTATACAAACCACCGGAGAGCAAGTAATGTATACGCGCAATATTACCAGCATTATTGACATAAGCACTCACATCTTGTACCGACCAAGTTCACCATAACCACATTACAGACGCAAATTTGTGCGCAGTTAGAGTGGAACATCTCGCTTGTTGTTAAACTACCCAGATAAGAGGCAATCAGGCACTACGCACAAGTTACCTTTGCTAAATTTGATATGGCAGCTAAATACACCAAGGATACAGCCATACTGATGACCATAAACACTAAACAGCTTATGCACACTGCTTCATGCATCCAGCAAATAACTGAGCATCATTGGTATGACATCTTCTTAGGCTGGGCACTAGGAGCTATAAAGACGCTAACTATAGTGTTACAACAGCTAATTTGGTTATTGATTGTTTGTGTTACGCTAATGACTATACTATGTAGACTATATGTATGCACAAAGCAGTTTTCATACTAAAGATGCAAGCGCTTAGAATAACGTTGACCAGTATTAGTAGCAACCTATCTAGCGGAATGTCAAAGTAAATGATATCCGTTTCAACATGCATCTCGCTCATCTAAGGGGTGGAGTGTTCAGTATTAGGGAAAGATGCGGAAGACATTGTAACGCGAAGAGTTAATTAGCTTGAGCAGTGTAGATGAGGGTAATGCCTGTTGAAACCCCCTCCCAAACATCGTGGAAAAGTTCATGATATTATTTTCAAGCTTGTTTGTGTAGAAGACTCCGTCTCAACCTTGAGAACGAGAGTACAGGGAGAAGATGGAATGAAAACAAAGGCTGGAGAAGGGCAGAGCAGCCAAGTACTGATAACATAGCTAGAAAATGCCAGAATGAGATAGAATACAAGCTTCGAGTGATTTAAGCACTGAACTGTGGGTGAGGGATTTGGAAGCTCGCAGATGGAATTGTGGAAGCTGCCATGGCCCAGCGCTGCCTCCCTGTTTGCTCGTGGTGCTTGATGGGGAGAGAGGTCCAAGCAGGCGGTAGAAGGCTCCCCAGCATGTCGTGGATTAAGTTAAGTTTCCACACAGGGATAAAATACCTTTGTTTATCTGCTCTATTATTATGACTGATTATTTATGCCTGCACTGTGTTTATAACCTGAAGTATTCAGCTCGTTTATCTTTTGCTTTCTAAACCTAATAGTGTGAACTGCTACAATAACTGAAACATGCATTTTGGTGTGCAGTAAATCAAAGCTTAAATGAAGTATTCAGTTTGTTTATATTTTGCCTACTGAACATCGTAGTGAGAGCCTGCTGCAGTAATTGAAACATGCATTTTGGTGTGCAGTAAATCAAAGCTTAAATTAAGTATTCAGTTTGTTTATATTTTGTCTCCTGAACATCGTAGTGAGAGCCTGCTGCAATAATTGAAACATGCATTTTGGTGTGCAGTAAATCAAAGCTTATCTGAAGTATTCAACTCATTTATATTCTGCTTCCTGAATATCGTAGTGCGATGCATTTTAGTATACAGTTAATCAAAACTTATATCTGTCAATTAATTCTTTGCTTATATATATAAATAGATGCTTTTCATTGCTATTCTTATTCTACTATTGTTAATGTGCTAAATGCCTACATTTTACCTGCTATTCTAGTAAAGCTAAATTGTATTTATAATTGGCGTGTGGTCCTTCATTGAGCGTCCTTATTGACTTATACCGAACAGGTGTCAACCAGACACCTGGATAAGACACCTTCTTCTGCAGCCCTTTTTCCCATTTTTAATAATATAACAAACATTTTGCTGTATTTTGGCTAACTTCTTGTTCACCTTCAGGAGAACCCACAAACTCTGAGTACCGTTAGAATCCCTAGGAGTTTGGAAAAAAAGAATGCAAGTTTGGTGTGGTTAGCTTATTTGAACAAAAAGCTATGAGGGTCTAAGTGCGAACTGTCCCAAACGGCCAAAAAAAGGCTCGGCACAGGAGGGGAAAGGCCTGGCAGTGAAGGGGTTAAAGGATTTTTTATACAAGCATCTGGATTACGAACATATGATTACAGGATATTTTAACACTCGCCACCTTGGTCAGGAAAGAGGTGGGGCTCCCTGAAGACTCCGTTAGATCACCCCTAGAAACCTTTTTTAAGGAATATGAATTAAAACAACCAATTGTAGCAACACACTAGTGGGCACACTTATTCTAGCGTTCAAAGATATCTCTCCACAAGATTACATCTTTTTCAGCCCAGAATTAATGTGTAGATGGTTAAGTCATCAGGTGATCAACCGACCTGAAAGTGATCACAACCCAGTGGCAATAGAAATCTATCTTGGTGCAGTGAAAGATCAGCCCTACAAGGCCAGCGGACAGCAACTATCAACTAGTTTATGGCCATTACAAAAAGGATCAAATGGAACATTGCTTGTAAGGCAAAAAATGATCTACGGAAGCAGGCCAATGGCCCATTAAACTTTAAAACTGGGATGAGCCGGACAAGCAAGCAGTGGGAAAACGTGATTAAGAACTTACACATTTCTCTTTGCAGTCCAGCGCAGCACGGTATGGAGGGAGCAAAATGCAAAAAGCTAAGAAGTTTTTAGTAACCAGGGAATATATACAGAGGAAAAGGAAATGCATGCAGGTAGAAATGCTATGCAGAAGGAATAAACTCCCCGCAGTGGAAGCTCTTAGAAGGCAGGCAAGGAAAGGATGCAAGGGAGTAATATGGAAATTGAAGCAAAACGAGATCGAAGAATGCTGGACCCTATTTAAATGTATTGTTGTGACCTAGCAAAAGCAGATCATTTTGGGACTATATTAACTCTTTACGACATGCATCTGTAAGTAAGGTCAATGTGATATCTGCCAGTGATTGGGAAAGCCATGTGGGTAATCTCTATGTGGTACTGGGTATGCTGATGCCAAGGGTACTATTGGGTTTCAACATGATTTAGACGGCCTAGATAATACAGTGCTAACTGTCACTGTCAAATCAGTGAAAGTGGTGCTCAGTAGAATTTGGCGTGATGGGGCACTTGGTCCAAATGGCCCTCCAGGGAGTATATTCAGAGATGATCAAGATTTTTAGGCTGAACCTTTGACCACTCTATTTAATGACTGTTTACACCACTCCGGGGTCCCAGAGGACTGGAAAGGCTCAATATTGCATCCAATCCACAAAAAAGGTGATTCCACTCTTCCTGAAAATCATAGGTTATTAGCCCTATTGGATGTTGATAGCAAGGCCTATGCAAGTATTCTGCTCCAAGAACTTGAAAACTGGACCACGAAAATAACATCACACCTATATACCAGACTGGCTTTAGACCTAGATCTTCCACACTAGATAATGTTCTTGCTCTTTCGTACCTAGGTCAGAAAGCACTGAAATCATCAGCACAGCCGCTTTTTACTTGTTTTATTGATTATAGTGCGGATTTTGATGGTGTAGTCGCCACATTCTCTGGAAGAAACTGGCAGCTTGGGTGATCCCAAGGAAGCTGTTAGCTCTATAATTGCACTATATTCTGACACCTGGTTGAGAATCAAGAGCACAAATTCACATGTAACCACGAAAATCCATACCAACAAAGGTTTAAAGCAAGGCTGTGTCATAGCCCTTACTCTATTTAATTTCTATACAGCCGATCTGAGCATGGGATTCCTTAAAGGAAATGACTCCCCCCGAAATTGGGTACAACAGTGCTCCCTATAATCCAATATGTGGATGACCTGGTCCTGCTCGCTCAGACCCGGCTAGGTTTGAAAAGGGGCCTGGACATATTACACAGCTACAATGAAAAAAAATGCATTAGGGCAAATGCGGCAAAAACCAAGGCCAAAAAAACATCAAAGAGATTGGAATCCTGGCCCGTTAAAAATAGAGACGGAAGACAAGAGAGTTTGGCTATCAAACACAGGGAAAACCTCATATCAAGTAGTGGCACTAATAGCTAAAGCAGCAAGAACTACGTATGCCTTAGCAAAACTCCATCACTGGTTCCAATCACTGACATCAGAGGCAATTAGGAGAGTTGTTACAGCAAAATTACTACCTGCAATCTCCTATGGTCACCTTGCATATCCTGGCAGGTTGATGACACCGCTGGAGAAGTGCCAGATGAGAGCATATAAAAGGATTTTTCAGATTTCTAAACCAACAAGACACGCAGGAATACACCTGGAATTTGACATAATAAGAATGGATATAAACTGTAAAATGGATATAATTAAGCTCTTCCATTGTATCTGCAGGGCAAGTACCAACAGTTTGAGGGGGTCCCTGAAAGTAATCTTTAAAGATGAATCTAGTAGCTGGGCCATCTACCTCAGGCACGCTGAATAATTTTTGGCTCCCTCCTACATATCAATTCCTCTCATAACGAAGGCTCTGTTAAAAAAGTCCTTGAAAAAGCAGGGTGTGTGAGCTTCTAGAGCAAATGACATTGCCATAATCTGGAATATTAGCAGAGCCTAGGGTTTAGCCGAGTCTTTTATAATCAATATTAGCCAATTGTGTATGAAAGCAGCACTGGTAGCCAGTGTGTTCCAGAGTATCCTGCAAATACGTCTATTAACTCTTCCCATTTTGGACTATAGACGCAATTGTAAATCTTCGCAGGGATACTTGCAAGAGTGTACCCTATGTATTTACCATACTGAATCAATAATAATTTTGTATGTTGCTGTTCATGCTTGGCCTCAGAGAGACGCCAACTAATAAAATCTTAATTCTTGAAATATGGCCTATAAAATATATATTTACTGCAGTGACCCCTATGGATCTGGCTTGCATTGTGGAATTCTTAACCATAGTGAGAAAGGCTTTACAGCTTGCTCGGGGCAGCAATGTGTGGGAACCAAAAGGGGCGAGTCGGCCCCTAAAGAAACATTATTGTGGAAATGGCTCCTCCCTCTATGCTAATCTTATTTTCACCACACAATGGCTTTGATGTCAGTGTTCAAGACTCTGGCGCTGCAGATACGCCAGGGGACTCTCATTTAAACTTTTGGACTGTCTTACTTTGCTTCATATCTTTCCTCTTCATATCCTGTTATACCTTGTTTATCCGTATGTTAACCTTTATCATAACTATGATGGCACATACCTCTGTGTTTTAATGTTTTGATTATGCGGTCACTTCTTAGGCAGTCAACTCTGAAACTCCACCTTCATTCCTATATATTCTGTTTAACCAGTCTAAGATAATATATACACATTCTTGAAATGTAGGTGATCCCAGACTCTTAGGATAGCATATGATGAAAGAGTTAACAAGCAGGAAATAATTTAAGAATCCCCTTTGTGTGAAAAATGGATGGAAATATTGGTGTAGGCATTTGCACTTTCACTCCTAAGATTTTAGAAACAACAGATGTGATATTAGACTCTCAGGACAGTCTTCACAGGTACTTGCACTTTAATTGCTGTGATTATGGTATGTTATGTCATTTGGGGCCAGATGTAGCAAAGTATTTGCACGTCGCAAACGGCGAAAATCGCCGTTTGCGAGGTGCAAATGCCTCTTTGCTATGCAGAATTGCATATTGCGAGTCGGTACCGACTCGCAATATGCATTTCAGAATCGCAAATAGGAAGGGGTGTTCCCTTCCTATTTGCGATTCGGAGTGGAATGCAATACCATTTGCGACTGCATATGCGGTCGCAAAGGGTATCGCAGTTACCATCCACTTCAAGTGGATGGTAACCCACTCGCAAATTGGAAGGGGTCCCCACGGGACCCCTTCCAGTTTGTGAATGGACCCAAAAATTTTGTTCAGGGCAGGTAGTGGTCCAAGGGACCACTCCCTGCCCTGAAAAAATACCGAAACTAAAGGTTTCGTTTTTTTTTTTAAGTGCAGCTCGTTTTCCTTTAAGGAAAACGGGCTACACTTAAAAAAAAAAAAATGCTTTATTGAAAGCAGTCACGAACATGGAGGTCTGCTGACGACAGCAGGCCTCCATGTTTGCGAGTGCCTATACTCGCTATGGGGCCGCAATTTGCGACCCACCTCATGAATATTCATGAGGTGGGTAATTGCGAGTCCACAGCGAGTTGCAGTCGGTGTCTGAGACACCGTACTGCATACCAATTTGCGAGGTGCAAATTGCGAGTCGCATGGACTCGCACTTTGCACCTCGCAAATTGTTACGTTGCTACATCTGGCCCTTGGTCTTTCACTTCTAAGATTCTAAAATTTACAACATCAGATGTGTTACTAGAATTTTAGGATAGTCTTTACAGGCACTTGCACTTTCATTGCTGCAAATATAGCATCTTATGGCATTTGCACTTTATCTTCTAAGATTTTAGAATATTATATTAACAGATGTGAAACCAAACTTTAAGGATAGCCTTCACAGGCACTTGCACTTTTTTATTGCTGTGATTCCAGTATTTTATATGACAAGATGTACTTTATTTATGTGTGTTTTACTGTATTTTGTGCAACAATTTTAAGTAAATATGCAATAAAGCTACCCACCTACACATGCAACACCAAGGCTTTTTCACCTGATTGTGGGAGGAACAGGTTTTGGACCCACCCCCAGAGGAGTTTTGTGGGCCTGATGAAGTCTCTTTTTTATCTTTGTCCTCACCTTTGTCATGTGACTTACCTGCTTCCTTTTTCTTGACTTTGTCACCCCCGTATGAGCTTCTCTGCTCACCCTAGTTCTGACCCATTTGTCTGCCATTTTACCCAACCACTAGATACTGGTGTAACAAATCAGACACACAATTATTAAGTATATGCTCTCTCAGAATTAGGTTATACAGGCCCTCATAATCAAACACTTTGCTGCCATGTAACCAGCCTTCCAAAGCTTTATCAGAACAGTCCACAAAGTCTATTCAATCTTGTGAGGACACTTTTCTCGTCTCCCTGAACTTTATTCTATATTTCTCAGTGGTGCGACCAAACCCATCTAAGAGTGCAGACTTAAGAACAGTATAGTTGTCTGCATCCTCTTTTGTGACAGTGAGAAGTCTATCCCTCCCTTGTCAGAGAAGGACAACCGAAGGATAGCAGCCCACTGCCTTCGAGGGACCCTCTGGACTTCACAGGCCCTCAAGTGCAGCAAACCACTTATACATATCATCCCCTACCTTATAGGAGGGTACAATTTTGTGAAGGTTTCTAGAGTCAAAAGAGTCCTCCCATACCCTGTGCTCTCTGAAACCTGAGCTGCTGCCACCATGGGGTGTTAGCCCCAGCCCCTGCCTTTCCCTTTCAACTGCTAAGGACTCTCTATCTAGGGCTAGCTATTGCTGCTGCAGCATCAGCCTGGCTTCTTCCAGTCTCAGTTTCCTCAGTTCTCTCTCTAGGGAGTCTCCCTCTGGATTTAAGCAGTTGGTCCCCTCAGATACTGAGGTGACATGGAAATGGACAGAGGAGGATCTGTCCCTAGGCTTACTGACCCTTTCCACTAGCCCTCTGGGTGTAAAGGGAGCCCTACGTGTATGGCTTCCCCTCCCTCTTCTTGCAGTGCTTCCAGCTATGCTAGTAGGTCTGCTAGGAGCCTTGTGACCCTCTGAATTATCCTGTTGATCCCCCATAAGATCTTAAATGGATGTTTCTATCTCTGAGGGGTTAGAATCTACTCCCTCCTCCTCCTCCTGGTCAGCAGTGTGTTCCTGATCATCCTGAAGGAGGAGGCCCAAGACTAGGCTGTTATTAGGATTGATTCCTCCCCAAGTCTAACTTCCTTTCAGCACACATCCCTTTCAATTCTTTGAAGGCCAGGTTCTCATAAGGAGAATCCAAGGCTTTAAAGGTGTGCCTAGTTGTAGACATGGTATGTGTTGGAGTGCTGTAGGGTGTGCTTAACTTCCCTAAAGTCTAGTCTCTTTTAAGAAGTCTCTAGCAAGTGCTATGCCTAGACCCATAGCTTACCCAAACCCAGAGACTAGATCCCTGACACTAGGTACTATGTGTACCTCCATGTGAGGAGTGGTCTTTCCTGTGGACATTACCAGGTGACAAAGTGATAAGGCAATTGCAAGTGCTTATGCCACCACTGCACCACCAATGTAGGAAGCTGGCCTGGTGTGTGGTGGGTACCTAAGGTACCTACACCTTATACCAGGTCCACGTATCCCCTATTAATGTAGTGTAGGCACTGTCCAGAGGCCACGCTCTCTAGATGTAGCTGTGGATGAGCAGCCAAGGCTTATCTAGGAGACATGCAAAGCTCATGCAATACCACTGTAGTCACATAGCACTTACACACATGAGGAATACACTCAGTGCTACAAAAATAAAGGTACTTTATTATTATAATACAAAAATAAAATTACTATAGCGGCAATATATATACACTAGTCAGAAATAGGCATAAGAATAGTTAGAAAACTGTGCAAACAGTGTAAAACACAGTAGTAAATAGTGGCCCTAGGGGGAGCACAAACCATATACTAAAAAAATGGAATGCGAGTTGGACCCCCACCTAGGTAAGTGGAGTGTGTAGAGGGACGCTGGGGGTACCAGGAAAGCACAAAGGTAAGTACTACAAAACCCCCAGTGACCAGGAAAGCAGGAGTAAATCACTAGAATTTCCCCAAAACATCCACTTATAAGAAAAAAAGACAATAGCAAAACCCAGAGATGACTGCAAGAAACCAACAGTGGATTCTTGAAGAGGAAGACCTGTGGAAAGAGGGGGCCAAGTCCAGATGACACAGCAGAGTCCGGTAGGGGCAGGAGCCCCTACCCACCAAGCTGAAGATGCAGGAGTTGGTCAACAGTGAGAAAGGAAAGTCAGCACTGCAGCCCTGGAGTCAGATTTGAGTTCCTGGAGGATTCAGGTGATATGTTATGTTATGTTATATTGATTTATAAAGCGCATGGTTACCCGTAGGCCTCCCAGAGCTGATATTGAGACAACCTAGACCACCATGAGAGTTATGCTTTGAACAACCATGTTTTCAGAACCTTGTGAAAGGCTAGTTCATTGCTGGTAAGACGAATGCAGAGAGGAAAGGAGTTCCATAGCTTAGCTCCCCGATACCTTAGGGACCTTCGCCCCATCTAGTCTTTCTCACTTTGGGGACCCTTGCTAGGAAGACAGTGGAGGATCTAAGATATCTCAAAGGAGTGTAGCAGGAGGCTAAAGTCCTAAGCAAAGATGGACCTCTATTGTACAAGGCTCTGTGGAAGTAAGAAAGGGCTTTAAATTCTATCCGTCATGCAACAGGGAGCCAGTGGAGGGAGGAGATAGCTGACTTCACCGATTCGTACCTTGGGTTGCCTATGAGCGTCTCAGCAGAGGCGTTCTGTACCACCTGCAGCTTCTGAATCACATACATGGGAGAACCAATGTATGGAGCATTCCCATAGTCGAGGCGCGAACTAATCATGGCCTGTATTATAAGTCTTTTGGCTTTAACAGGGAGGATTCTGAAGACCTTCCTCAGAAGTCTGAGCAGACCAAAGGCAGTTGCAGAGACCTTATTGGCCTGATAGGCCATGGTAAGTTGCGGATCCAGCCAGACTCCCAGGCTCTTAATGCGTTCTTTAGGGGGCAGAAGGTTGCCTATTTGTTCCTGGATGGTGTAATCCGGTTTCTCTTGTGCCTTGTGACCGAGTATCATAACCTCAGTCTTGATATCATTAAGATTAAGCCTGCTTTGGGACATCCATACTGCGACTGTTTGTTGACAAGGGGCAAGTGCTGAGTCATTGCACTGGAATTCGTAAATAATGATACAACCAGCTGTGTGTCATCCGCATATGACACTAGAGACAGCCCAAAAGGCTTAACAATTTTAGCTAAGGGTAACATATAAATATTAAATAGAATGGGACTTAGAGAGGACCCCTGGGGTACTCCACAATTATTCTTCACTGGTACTGAGAAATATGAAGTATCCAAGACCTGGTAAGATATTCCCTTCAGAAAGGAAGTAATCCAGTCTAAGGCAGACCCCCCCAATGCCTATGTCGCAAATTCCTTCCAGTAGTATGTCAGAGTTCACCGTATCAAATGCCGCACTGAGATCAAGCAGGTTGATTGCTGTAGTTAATCCCTGATCCATACGTCTTTTGGCCTCTTCTGTGACTAGGATCAGTGCTGACTCTGTACTATGATTGGGTCTAAAACCCATCTGAGAAGGATGTAGAATATTGTTGTCCTCTAAGAAATGTGATATTTGGGCATTCACATGCTTTTCAAATATTTTAGACAGCACCGGCAGAAGAGATATCGGTCTATAATTGCTGAGCAGGGGGAGGCATCTAGATTTGATTTTTTTAGAAGAGGTTTAACAATGGAGCGATTCTATTGATCTATTGATCCCTACCAGTAAGGAGTTAAACAGCATAGTCATGAAAGGTACAATAGCAGGGGCACCTAATGCTTGCACGGATGGAGGGGCCGGATCAAGAGTGGAACATGACTTCAAGGTCGTAAGGGATTGCCATACTGTATCTTCTGTAATTGGAGGGAATTCCGTCAGGGTGTCGGCACGAACGAATTGCTGTGCCTTTACCCCCGGGGACTGATCTGTCACTGTGGGCAGAGTCGAATAAATGTCTAGCACCTTTTGTTGAAAAAAGAGTGCCAGGTTATTGTTATGCTATTGAGAGGCCTCAAATAAGGGTCCATTCTGAGGTGGCAGGGAGATTTCCTTGAAAATCCAAAAAATCTCCTTTGGGGAGTTTGAAGCGAACTTAATTTTAGTTGCATAGTACGTGGATTTAGGCAGTTTAATCTCAGCGTGATAAGTCCTAATGGATCTCCTATATGCTTGTTTCAGAGAGTCATCGTAGGATTTACACCAACTTCTTTCTGATTTCTTACATTCTTTTTTGAGAAGTTGAAGATGAGGGGAAAACCATGAAGCATCTTTACTCCTATGTAATCTGGTTTTGGTGGAGCCGGGTATCTGCATGTCTAAGCTATTGGTGATCCAATTATTAAATAAGTCAAAGATGTCCATGGTATTGTCCTTAATGGGAGGTTTCAGCCTCTCCAGAGTGCTAATCCAGGCCTTTGCCTTAAGGTTATGCCATCGACTGCAAGAAAGAGCTATATATGGGAATCACTTTTAGAACTCAAAGTTGCTAGATTAAGAGTTATCAGAAAGTGGTCGGACCAGGCCAGTGGAATCGTGGGGATGAACCCAAACCACTAAGATTTCAAAAAAACTAAGTCAATGGTACTCGGTCGAGTGCTTCCCTGTCCATTCTGAGGGATCTAGCAGAGGAATTATTTAAATCCTCCGCATGAATGTTAGTCACCCAATAGCGTGAAATTGGGTTTTCTGCATACTAAATCCCCAATGAGCTCTGACACTGAATGTAAAAAAAATTCCGGTGGACCTGGGGATGATACACCAGGGCCCCTGAAAACACAAATATAGGGTTGAGCGTAATAGCGAAGGATATACTTTTGCATCCTGCGATTTGCCTGGGGTGTGTGATCACCTTAAGACTATCTGTATACATAATGGCGATATCACCACCTCTGGCTGACACTCTATTCAGCCTATTTATCATATAACCCTGGGGTAAGGCCAAACCAATATCAGGTTTAGGGCCCTCATGAAGCCACATTTCCGTGAGGAATAGGGCTGTCAGAGCGAGATCCTCTAGCAGTAAGTGAATGACCAGTTTGTGCGCTGCCAAAGAACGTCAGTTTGCTAGGAGAAAGGTGCAATTGTTTCTCTTCTGTGACATCTGATCATTATTGCTCCAAGTGAGACAAGGTAGCCAATTACATTCTGTACAAAAGCCCAAATGGGTAGAAGGGTCTATATTTAGGGTACAATTGTTGGGGGGGTGGTCTCAAGGTATGGAGAAAGGCAGATGTATATGTACTAACATTCTTATCCAGCCAGGCAGAGGGATCAGGCCCCAGGCCCAACCTGGCACGTACGGGCGCAGACAGGCTTGCTTTAGGTGTGCCTTTGGCACGCCAGTGGCGCTCCCGCTGCGTGCGTCTGCTGCGCGTAGCGTTTATCGGGCAAGATATAGGGGGTTATTACAACTTTGGAGGAGGTGTTAATCCGTCCCAAAAGTGCTGGTAAAGTGACGGATATACCACCAGCCGTATTACGAGTCCATTATATCCTATGGAACTCGTAATACGGCTGCTGGTATATCCGTCACATTTGGGACAGATTAACACCGCCTCCAAAGTTGTAATAACCCCCATAGTGCGGGTAGTATGCAGTGACTAGACCGCTGACTCTCTAAGATGGCGGCTAGCAGCGTGCAGGTGGGAGAAAGGAAAAAGGGCACGCTCCGTATTCAAGAGCCCTAATGCCATAAACCCCCAACCCTATTCCCCACAATCTCGGCAATATGAAAATAAGCAAGCCCCCAAAGGCCACTGAACACGGGCCACAAGGGGATACTTGGGGTATGATCAAGTTGGCGGTAGGAGACTCAATAGAGCCACTTATCCTCTGACCAGCCGAAGGCAAAGAGGAGTTCTTCCTCTCAGTGAAAACCCTCACATAAAAACTGTATAACAGGAATAAAAAAAATTAAGTTTAGAGGAGATGAAGGTTAAAAAAAAGCACAAGTTATCACACAAATTAAAAGCTATCATCAAATACAGTTATTAAAAGCATAAATCGGGTGGCCAAAGTTCACTCACAACATTCCATTCAGCCCACGCTGGAAGGAAGATTGCAGTTGGGTTTGCGTTTTTGGATTCCACCAACAAGCCTTGGCACAGGCAAATCTCCTAGTTTGCAGAAAGTGGTGCTGTCGGGGACCAGCAAGGCCCGGAAGGAGTCAACTCAGGAGGTGGAGTCAGTGGGACCCTCAGCATCACAGAGAGCCCACAGAAGCACTGGCAGCACACACAAAGAGTCTCACAGGGTGGAGACACAGAAGATGAAAATGGAGCTCACACGGCACTACAAAAAGGAATCCCACGCTGCAGGAGAGCCACTCAGGAAGTTGTGCTTTGCAGGAAGGAGTGCTGAGGGCTGGAGCTACAGGATGCCTGAAGACCCCTTGGAAGAAGTTCCAACAAGCCTTGACAGCTGCAAAAGATGCAGTGCACAGGGGTACTGTCCTGCATGGGAAGGCAAGGGCTTACCTCCACCCAAGTTGGACAGCTGGTAGAGAAGACCTTCTGGACCACTTCCAACCATGACCTGTGTTGCAGGATCCATGCAGCTCAGCAGGGGAGGGGATCCATGTATCTGGTTGTCGGTGCTGTTGGTGCCTGCAGATGCAGGGGAGTGACTCCTTCACTCCAAGGGAGATTCCTTGTTTTGTGCACACTGAAGACGGGCTGTCCTCAGAGGATGCACAACTGGTGAAATGTTGCAGAAGCTTGAAGGAGCTGTGGAAACAATGTTGCAGGCAAAGTCTTCGCCTTTGTTGCAGATTGTCAGGTCCTGGAGAGTCCAGATCCAATTTGTTTGGTCAGAAGTTGAAGTAAGGGATGCAGAGTAATACTGCTGGAATCTTACAAGCTGAATCTTAGGAACCACCCACAAGTGAGACACTACATAGCCTTGAAAGGGGGATTGGTCACCTAGCTGGGTGACCAACTATCAGGGAGGGGCTCTGACGTCACCTGCCTGACCTGGTCACTCAGATGCTCCCAGGTAGAACATCCCTCTTCCAAAGGAATTTCTTTGCTCTGTCTTGCTGGGCTTGAGCTGCTCAAGCAACATGGGGCAGAAACCTGCCCGTGAGCTGCACCAGCTGGGGATTCCTGGAAAACCTCAGAAGGCTGCAGGAGCAATGTTGGGGTTTCTCTAAGGAGTCCCCAGAGTGCATGGAATCATACAACCAATATTTGCAAGGGTATTGGGGTATGATTCCAACATGTTTGATACCAAACATGCCTAGGTTCAGAGTTATCATTAGGTAGCTGGACATAGGCAGTGACCTATGTCCAGTACATGCATAAAATGGCATCCCCACGCTCACAATGTCCAGGAAAATGGATCTGGAGTTTGTGGGGGCGCCTCTGCTAGTGCAGGGGTGCCCTCACACACAGGTACCTCCACCCTGCCCTCTGGGGTGACTTATAGTTACCTGGTGCAGTGACCTATAGTGAAAACAGATGCATGCACCCGCTTCACACAGACTGCAATGGCAGGCCTGCAGAACCCTTTGCATAGGTTCCCTATGGGTGGCAGAATAACTGCTAGAGCCCATAAGGATCCCCTGGAACCACAATGTCCTTGGTACCTGGGTACCATAGAACAGGGGATTATATGGGGGCACCAGTATGCCAATTGTGGGACATAATACAGAGTTTTGGGGGCGAGAGCATAATCACTGGGGTTCTGGTTAGCAGGATCCTAGTGAACACAGTCAAACACACTGACATCAGGCAGAAAAAGGGGGTAACCATGCCCAGAAAGAGGGTACTTTCCTACAAGTGGATACTAATCTGCACTTTCCTACAGTTGGGTACTAATCAGTTTTTTTTTTACATTGTAGAAATGCTGATATTATATACTTTTACCTCATTTCCTAACTACCCTATGGTTTCTACGTCTTAACTTTAAAGTTTACACAATTAATGAATAATGTGTTGAACCTTTGATGTAACAAAATCTAGACCAGTTCAAGCTCCGTTGAAATGCTGTGTACCAATAGGTTAAAGCTGACTTTGACTTATCTCAACTATTACCAGTCCTTTCACCAGCTTTAAATAGATGATTCCACAGCTATTTTATGCATTTTTAATATTGAGGTGTTCACATTACCAACATTTGCGTATGAAATCACAAGATAGTGAGATGTTTGGTATAGTCTCCATATTGTCAGCACTTGTACAAAGGAAAAACTGTTCTCTAAAGCTAAAATTATGTAGATTTGCATTATTGGCCCAAAAATGTAACAAAGCCTCTCTTTTTGTCATATTCTCTTTTGTGGGTCAGGCTGGCCAACAACTATCAGAGCAGGACCAGGAGCAACAAAGCAGATCCTTGGCTCAAGGTGGGTGTGACCACTTGACACCAGCTGCGAGGAGTAGGAACTCACAACCAGCAGGAGTTGTCCCCTGCCCAAGGGCTAACATGGTCTGTCACCAAGAAACTTTGGGCGGAGGCTGAACTGTCACCTGAGGGGAAACCAGCATCCAGAGGGGGGAATATCTTTGTTCTCCTCCTGGACTTGAGCAAGACCAACCTGTGGTGTCCCAGGAGCAGGCCACAGCACAATCAAGGTTTGTACCTAGCCCCTCCTTAACTCCAGAGACCCCTAGTACATCAGGTCCTCTAGCTACTTCCCCTGTATCAACTCCGCCTCCTACCAATGCCCACCAAGAAAACTTGACTTGAGGGACACTTCTGTCCCAAACAGCCCACACCCATCTTGTGCTGCTCAATCCCTTACTCCGGAATCTGCATCAGTGGCTGCTCTGAAGAAAGTCATGATGCCAATTTTAAAGGTTCAGGAATCAATATCTAAGGACATTTGGAACTTAATTGGGGAGTTTTGGAAACTCCAAGAGATGGTCTCTGGGCAGCTACAAACTTTAGGAAGCATAATGACCTCATTGACATCTGCTCTTTTCTCTCATGTGCCTTTCCAACTCAATCCACCTCCTTTAGTCTCATCTTCCAATGTGTCTGTGATCACTGTTTCCCTGGTGCCCTTCTGTTTGATTCTTCCTGTGGGGTGTCTTGTCTTGCCTTGGAATGGCCAGTCAATTTAAATCTGTGTTGAAGGATGATCGCCACTTCTTGGCGAGGATGGTCACTGACTTTTGCCACCAAGTGAAATACATGACTTTATAGTTAGGTGATAATGTGAATCAAAACTTGACATTATTAACTCAAAACAATAAAATATGCCTGTTACAGTTTACTGAGCTAAATAGAACTTGTGCCCCCAACATACACAGTGTTCTTATCAATTATACTATTTAAAGTGCTATCAGCGATGTCATCAACAATGTCACTGAAACATGTCATGATTGATGTGATATGTGAGGTCATAGGCAGAGCAGGATGGGGGCACACATGATTTTGTGAGGTATTTTAATGTAGAATAAGATATAATTACCTTATATAACTATAGAGTTACCTTAATCTTTGTTTTTCTCAGTGGGTTTGTAAGGTTTTTCTATTGTAAAGTAAGATTTTGTTACAATGCCTAATCCCCTGCAGGTGTCCAACCCCCAACAATGGCTGTGTGTGGCACAGGGTTGGGTGTAGGGCCTGGCATTTAAAAAAGTACTCGGACCCCTCTCACCAGGTCAAGAGGGTCACAGTATTCTTACCCTGCTCCCTTATATGTTATTTTAATTATTTTTATGGGGCAAAGTCTGAGTCCCCAAGTCCTAAAATGGCTGCTGAAGCATCTTTGTTGATGGTGATGGCAGGCAATCAGATTTAATCTTCTGATATGTTGAGTGTGTGGCTCATCTGTGGCCTGAAATATACATAAATTCGGACCACAATTTTTCAAACACTACTGAACAGATTTATGCCAAATCACCAACAGCACTTTTTGTGGGACAAGATTTGCTTTCTGCAATATTTGGTGTAATTATATTCAATTATTTGGGCTGAAGCTTTGTCTAATCTTTATATGGCCAAATTAATGGGGAAAATGTTTTCGGACTTTCCTTTTTCTGCACCCCCACTTGAACCTTTTCAAGAAAGAACTGAGGTGGAAGACATGTTTTTCTAGAATTCTTCATGAGGATTCATCAAATGGTGCCAAAGTTATAAGCAAAATGTTCTTATGGAAATATGATCTTAACCAGACCTACATAACGGCAAAAGCCACTGGGTTATATATTTATACACATTTTTGATTATGTGCAATTAAGAATTGATGTTTTTAAATTTATAAGAAAATTTATGTTAATTAAAAAAAAATCCTATATCTATAAGTGACTGTGCAAGTTCAGATTTAGAACTTAAATCTGAATGTATGCCTCAAACAGCACTGGATGCCATTGAATCTTTCATGACCTTGTAATTAAAGAAAATGCCTAAATTGACTGAGGTGAATGACAAACATAACAGAATATTCTTTGAAGTAGTTAACGGATTGAAACATGAATTGAAGACTGTAATTAAGGGCCCCGCCCTGTCTCCTGCCGGAAGACCCCCTGACATCAGGTAAGTCGGGTGCTCCGAAAAGGAAGGAGGTAGGAGGTGTTGTGTGTGTGTGGCAGGTACTGGTGAATGTCTGTGTGTGTATGTATGCAGGTATGTGATGCATGTTGTATGTGTGTGCCTGTATGGATGTGTGAGTGCGTGTATGTTGTGTTCTGTGAATGCGTGTGTGTTTGAATGTATGTCAGTGTATGTGAATGTATGTGTGAATGTATGTATGAATGCGTTGACGAATGTGGGTATCACTGTGTGTATGCGTGTGTTTGTGTGTGCATTAAGGTGCATGTATGTAGTGGGAAGACTGGGGAGGTGGGGTGTGGGGGAAACCTGGGGAGGGGGAGACAGGGAAGACCTCTATCAGTGACAGGAAAGGAATTCCCTGTCACTGATAGTGCCTACCGCCATGGTTTTCGAGGCGGTAAGGGTGCTACAAAAACCATGGCGATAGGCAGGGTCATAATCCCACAGTTGGCCAAGTGACGGCCGCCATGCATAGCAGTCGTTACCGCCATGGTGGGTGGTGTGGTACATTGGTGGTTTGGCTTGAGCCAAACCGCCAATGTCTTAATATGGGGAAAAGTACTGCCTGCCTGTTGGCATCACTTTTCTCAATTTTACCGCCATCCGCAGTGGTCATAATGATTCCCATAATGTTTTAAACTAACAAAACCACCAACATTCACCAGTTATAGTTATCTCGAGTATCCTTTACTTTCAACTGTAACTTGTGTTCCAAATTAACTATAACATGTGCCATAGCTGTGCGCTGTGTTGTTATCAATGATGTAATTTCAGATGTCATTAGAGATGTCACCAATGCAGTCATTGAACATGTCATGAGTGATGAAATATGTCAGGGTACAATCAGTGCATGAGGAGGACCAGGCTCTGCACCCATCTCCTTGCCACACACGGCATGTGACTAAAGTCTGCACCCTAACCCCTGTGGACATCCAGCCCCCTGCAGTACACAATGGGGTTTGTTAGTAAGAGAAAATAAAAACACATCCCTTGCAGTCGGACTGGCAAATGATGCTAGTTGTTGAAAATATAACGCGGGGCAAAGTTCCAATAGTGCCGTTGACGACTAAGTAATTAGAGCGACTTTGGCCTGTAAGAACAAATCAAAAGAGCTTGGATGGGAAATCTTGTCACTTTTATCATCAACTTTAATTCTTCGATTTTTTTGTAAAAGTAATTTCAATTGTTTTTGCATAGGTTGGACAATAAAAAGGCACCAACCTGCAAGCAATGCAGCTTTGGTGTTCCTTTACAATTGTTCTTTATCATGTTGGTGGCAGCAGTTACATGATGTGTGAAGAACTGTATTTTTGCATTTTCAATTTTCTTATGATACATGTTTGTCATTTTATGGAAATTGTTGATTAATAAAGGATTGTGCCATAGGTTTTCAGCTCTCTGGAGTTCTAGTTTGCCTCTTAAAAACTATTTTGTAAAACTTGATTTAATTTTCTCAGTAATTTCAAACGTAGCAATTTTTCCAAGGTTTCTGTAATTGCAACATTGTAGTTATTCAGAAAAAAACTAGGAATGGTATCTGTGAGTATCAGTAATGAGTCACAATTTGCAACCTACCTCCTAAATATTGATACCTAGGTGGTATTCCAACCCATTATGTTTTGGACTAGAGAGAAACATTCATGTAGTATCTCTCTCTCTCCAGCTGCACCTCTGATTTTGTCCAAGTCCTGCACTACAAGAGAAGCTATTGTAGTCTTACAAGATCTTAAGTACATACCATCCCCAATTCACTGTGGCAAAAGGCAGACAAACAACCTGGTCTGGAGTGGGAACCCAAACTGATCATCAAGCTTTCCAAGATCGCAAATTGGCTGTATTGATATGTTTAACTTGAAGGAGATTGCCATGTCTGTTGATTCCATTATGGCCAGTAAAGCTCCAGGACCAGACATATCCTTGGCGATTTATTTAAGTTTGGGCTAAATACATGTTAGCAGTTGCTAATCTAATTGAAAAAGGTGTGCCTATCCCCTTGTTGGAAGTTAGCAGAGGTGGTACCGATTTATAAGAAGCGAGCAAGAGACTCTCCTTCAAATTATAGGCCTAAAAGTCTAATAGGCACAGCACAGAAAGTCTTTACCCGGGCATTACTAGACAAGATCCTGGATTGGATTGATGACCGCAACATCTTGTCTCCCTATCAAGCATCATAGACCAAGTTTTTAGGGTTTTGTTGGTATATTGGAAAACTGTGGTGCTAGGGAAAGGCAGTTTATATGTGGGTTTTATTGATTTAAAATCATCTTTTGATATGGTTCCCCAGAATAAATGATGGTCTGTGTTAGAAGACATGGGTATGCTGGGCAACATCCTGTTGGTCATCATCCGTCTGTATAAGAGTAACCAAGCAGCTATTAGGTGGGGCACTCAAGGACAAATTACTGAACCTATAGCTATTGATAAAGGAGTGAGGCAGGGATGTGTTCTTGCCCCTATTTTGTTCTCTTTATTCTTGAATGAGGTGGTAAATTCCTTGTGTCTGTCCCATTGGCAGATGCCCCCTCGAAACATAAAATCACTACTTTATCATATGTGGACAACACTTTACTGGTATCTAAGACAGCAGTAGGCCTACAAGCTGATATATAATTTGGTATGGCAATCTTTTATCAACAAAATGGGAAGCAAGTTGAGTAAAGGAGTGGGAGCTGTTTTGTGTGAACACAGGGCTACTTCCTCTAAGCCAAGAGCTGTCCCCAAACAGATCTATGAAGTAAGGCCAGGGGCATCAGCACTATATGGAGCAGAGCTCTAGGGTTCGAGGGTGTTAGTGAACTGACTAGGAGGTAGCATACATTTATTAGGAGGCTGGTCAAGCTACCTGGTAGTACACCGCTCCTACCCCTAAATTTGGACTTGGGCTTTAAGTCCATTAGGGATAGAGCCAGGCTGCACCTCTTGCTGTTCTAGGGAAGTTTGATGGTGACTCAAGAACTGGAACAGTATGCCTCCGCTTGTAAGGAGGTACTTAGAAGTGCTGGGGTGAGTATGATAGCATGGTTTTCAAAGATCAAGAACTTGCTACTTGACTTATGATTTCAGACCCCCTGGGATGTAATGGAACAAGAAACTATCCCTATGAAATCTGAATTAAAAAGGCGATATTGGGCATAGGCCCTGCAGGAGGGTTTATAATTGGGAGGGAGAGGCATTTCAACTCAATTAATCAATCAATCAATCAAAGAGACTTATAAAGCGCGCTACTCACCTGTGAGGGTCTAAAGGCGCTGGGGGGGAGAGGGGGGGGGGGGGGCGATCTCGATCTAGAACATTCTTGGACTTCAAAGCTACTAGTGTCTTAGAACCTTACTTAGATTTTGTTCTAGCACCAGGGGATAGGAAGCTATGTGTACAGTTTAGATTCAGCTCCCTTCCCTTGAGGTCTCTTATGACCAGTTGGGTGACAAGTTTGTCAGTATCACCACTATGTCCTGGATGTAAGCTAACAAAGGAATCAGTTGGCCATGTCCTCTTTGATGTCGGGCCTACGTAGGACCTCACAGGAAGTGGATTACACCAGTTGCCAGGATTCTTGGCACAAGTAGCAGCGCAATTGCTGTGAGAATTTTGAGGTTGGATCCGAGCCCCTTGTTTGCCTGCACAGTTGCTAAAGTTTTGGGTACTGTTTGGTACAGAAGAGCAAAAGAGATCAAACAATGGGAGTGAGCTGAGTGATAGCGGGGGCTGCAGCAGGAGTCTCTGCCACAGACTCTGTTGATACGGATCCTCCATTTTATCATGCAACCTGCCAGCTGAATTTCCACTGAGCATTGTCCTTTGTCATGCCTATTTATTTATTTATTTATTATGAAATGTATTTTTTATCACAGAATCATGTCCTGCTGGGGAGTCATTTTGTTTTAGTTTTTTAATTGTCTTCTTAGTCTGTGTTTCACTGTTTTATGTGTGGTGCTTTTTGCTGAAATAAAGATTATTTCGAACATGGAAATTGGGCAGTAGCAACTGAGGTCACTACGGTCACCTTTTTTTATAAATGGGTATGATTAATGATTTGAGCTAGGTGTCCAGTTTGCCTGTTCTGCAAGCAGTCTTCAGAACATTTGTTAGAAGACGGTTCCAAAACTCAAAATTGGCACTGAAGAAGTCTGAAGGGACCTGGTCAGGGCCTGGAGTTTTGTCTCTGGGCATTTTGTGGTAACCACCTCTTACAAAGTGAACTCAAAGGTCCAATAAGCCTTAAGAAGGTAAGCAGACTGACTGAAATCTCAGATTTTATGATTATCCATCCATTTCCAACTGGAAATTGAGTACATTCTACTAAATAGGGCAACCGACTCATGAGCAGGGATTGCCACTTCCAAGGATGGGCACCCCATTTGTAAAATATGGGCATTAATTACTTGCCAGAATGCCAAGTTACCCTTTCCTTTACTGGCCATCTTTAAGGTGACCCCCACCTCCCTCTTGATGAATTTCTTCCTCTGGGTAAGTGCACGTTTGCATACTTTTCTGCATTTAGCAATCTCGGCCTGGGATCTATCAGGTTTCTTCAATCCGCTTGAGCAGCATGAACACTTGTGCCAGCATGACCAAACCAACCTCTCAGCTTTGCATCCTTACTAGTGCGTTGCCTCGTACGTTCTTCCTATATTTCGTCAAAAACTATCTTTCTCCAACATTCTCATCCTGGCAAATGTCAACATTGTGGTTATTTTCCCCAATTAATTTAGAGAGGAACTCTCCTGGACTAACCCTATCCCCCTGTCACGAGCTAGAGGGACCCTCAACACAGACAAAGCTTTCTCCTCCACTCCCTGTCGATTCTGACACTAGCCATCTTCTCATTCTACAGGATGAAGAGAGTGGGCACTTCAAACTGAAGGGCAACAAAAAGAAGTGGATGGAATCCCTTTGGGACATCTATGCTCAAAATGTCCAGGATACGGAGAGCGATGAGATGCCACTGATGGAAGAAATTGCTGTGGAAGAAAAGACTAAAGCCACCAAATGTCCAGAAGTGGATGAGTTCCCTGCACCGGTTAAAGCAGAAAGTGTAGCCCACCCAGTGCTGGCTGAAGCATTAATGAAAGGAGTCTGCTGAGATGCTCCCGGACCCAGCCATATCCCAAGAGGAACATGGCTTCGGCAGATGCCTAGCCAATTGGAGGCTTGGGGAGAACGAGTGCAGTGAGGGCAAAACAAACCCTGACGTGCTCACTATTTTTCTTTTCTTGTTCCTATTCTTTTCACATTCTTGTTCACAAAATAACCACTTACAGCACTACCACTTGAACTATAATTCATCCCACATCTTGCGAGACTCATTGTGAGAAAGGGTTTAAATGAGATAAGCCCACTAACTACCTCGCAAAACATAAAACAGCTTACTGAGTGAGAGGTCACTGGGTGATTGGTGACAAGTATACATTAATACAGAGGACAGAGAGACTTATCTGTGCTCCTCTTCTTTTTCCCCCTGAGATACTCGGTGGGAAGCCTCAGTGCATGGACATAGAACCTAAGGAAGAAAGAAGAGAAATGTAATAACACGTAGATTGCTCAAAGTAAATGAAAGGTGTTCAAACTCGTCATCAAACTGTCTGCCCCTCATTATAAAAGGAGTTATATCATGACAAATGATGGAGAATGCGGGCAACCTAGGCATCTGGACAAGATGTAGGGCATAATACAACAACTTTGCGAAGGACAACGTAAATTTGTGTGGGCTTTTGCGAAACATTTAAGCCAAGCGGAGATCGATCGTAATATATTTACAACTGCTATTTGTACTCAGAGCAACAAACAAGAACAGACAGCACTAATCACAGTAATATCACAGTCTAGACAACATCCCGCCACCACTGCTACTGTCCCATTACAGAAGTATGTTCCAATTGACAACCTTGTTGCCTTCCTTTTTAACTTTGAATGCGCTGCTAGGGCCAGCACATGGCCAGAGGAATGCTGGCCTTTCTATCTGGCTCTTTTGCTTACAGGAGAGGCTGAACTGCCTACCAAATATCCAATAAGTATGAAACCTCCTCATATTAAGTTATCAAGAAAGTAATCCTACATCGACTGGGAGTTGAAGATAAGAGTATAAGGCTCTGATTTCGCAAGGAAGGAAAATACCTGCGGATACTCCTAAGACCTTCTTTTACAAAATCAAGAAGGCAGGAGACCAGTGGCTATGGCTTGTGGGATCTGATAAGGATAAAATTGCTGCGAAAATATACCTGGAGCAATATTAAGAAGGATTATATTTTCCCACCCAGAGGTGGTTGTGACAACATGCGGGACTTGCACTGGAAGTCGCGGTTGAAATGGCTATGTCCTTTTTTCGAGTGCATATCAAGAATGGTCCTTCAGAAGTGGATAAACATTTGAAGACCTCTTTCAATTGCCATGCTAAAATAGATTAGAACCAATAAGGGTTCCAGAGGTCAGTAAGAATAAGAACCCTTGCCCAGATAGCATACTATCCACTGGACCACAATGGTTTGAATGTGGGGATTGGGGCCATATCTCCCACTTCGGCAAACAAAAGGACAAAAACAATAAGCCCATAGACATCAGCCATGTACCACGCTCTATCCTCTTCAAGCAAAGGATGTGATCACATACTATATAAGTCTGCAGGTCAACAGTTGTTGGGTAAGGGCCTTATTAGATTCAGGCTATAAACAGTCTGTTGTACATGCCGATATAGTCCAACAACACCAGATTAGTCCACTTCAAAGTAGTCCAAATTAATTGTGTACATGGGGACACAAAAGCATATCCTGTGGCTCAGTTAGAGTTACAAAAAAACACGAAACACCACTGTCTGGTGGATATAGGAGTGTTAATGACTTTACTGGAAAGACTTATTCTTGGTTACGATAATCTTTTCTTTTTTGAGTCCTTACGTGCTATCCTCTATACACTATCGTCTGGTTACAGAGCTCAATTCCCAAAGAATGCTTTCATTACACCAGACCCCTGGGTCTTTGATGGGAACTTTAGGACATCTCAACTAAGCAATGGCACTCTATCCCATGCCTAGTAGGCCACTGAAACTCAACAAAATACATCTATTTCCTCCTGTCCGAGATTTATTATAGAAGGAGGTGTGTTATACCAAATAGATCACCAAAATGAAGATCCCCAGCTGTTGCTGCCACTTATTTCAGGGATCAAGTCCTTTTTATTGCCAATTTTCATTTGTTGAGGGGGGACATTGTGGTGCTGAAAAAAACAGTAGCTCTATCCTCAAAGATTTTTACTGGCCGGGTATCTATGCCCAAGTCAGGTCCTATTTCCAGACCTGCGAAGTATGTCAGAAAAATAACCCATATAAACCACAGAAGATCCCATTGCAGCCTCTTCCTTTTATTGGGAAGCCATTCAATAAGGTGGGAATGGATCTGATAGGTCCCTTCCCATGTGCAACAAAGGGGTTCCAACATGTACTTGTTCTTGTGGACTATGTAAACCAATTCCCTGAAGCAATACTGTTCAAAGCCCGATCACCAAGGCCATTACCCAACATCTCATTAAAATATTTTTCCGTATAGGTTTTCAGAGAGAACAACTCACATATCAGGGAAGTCCTTTTGTCTCTCCGCTTATGAAACAGATCTGTGAACAGTTAAACATAAAACACTTAAAAATGTCTGTCTTCCACCCCCAGACTGAGGGGATGGTCAAAAGCTATAATGGAAATCTTAAGCTAACCCTAAAAAAATTATTGACCGTGAATGGTCGTGATTGGGAGCAGCTGATGGGAACTTTAGGGCGTCTCAACTAAGCAATAGCACTCTATCCCATGCCTGGTTGGCCACTGAAACTCAACAAAATACATCTATTTCCTCCTGTCCGAGATTCATTATAGAAGGAGGTGTGTTATACCAAATAGATCACCAAAATGAAGATCCCCAGCTGCTGCTGCCACTTATTTCAGGGATCACGTCCTTTTTCTTGCCAATTCTCATTTGTTGAGGGGCGACATTGTGGTGCTGAAAAAAACAGTAGTTCTATCCTCAAAGATTTTTACTGGCTGGGTATCTATGCCCAAGTCAGGACCTATTTCCAGACCTGCGAAGTATGTCAGAAAAATAACCCATATAAACCACAGAAGGTCCCATTGCAGCTCTTCCTTTTATTGGAAAGCCATTCGATAAGGTGGGAATGATCTGATAAGTCCCTTCCCACGTGCAACAAAGGGGTTCCAACATGTACTTGTTCTTGTGGACTATGTAACCCAATTCCCTGAAGCAATACTGCTCAAAGCCCGTTCACCAAGACCATTGCCCAACATCTCATTAAAATATTTGTCCTTATAGGTTTTCTGAGAGAACAACTCACATATCAGGGAAGTCCTTTTGTCTATCCGCTTATGAAACAGATCTGTGAACAGTTAAACATAAAACACTTAAAAATGTCTGTCTTCCACCCCCAGACTGAGGGGATGGTCAAAAGCTATAATGGAAATCTTAAGCTAACTTAAAAATGTCTGTCTTCTACCCCCAGACTGAGGGGATGGTCAAAAGCTATAATGGAAATCTTAAGCTAATGCTAAAAAAAGTATTGACTGTTAATGGTCGTGATTGGGAGCAGCTTCTTCCACTAGCTCTGAATGTGCTATGGGGAAAAGTACTAATTAGTCTTCAAACCTCCCCATTTGAACTTCTCTTTGGGAGACCCCCCCTTGTACTCTCCTTGAGATTACGAAGGAAGAATGGAAATAAAATGCAGAAGGAGAAGCAGAAGTACTGTTGGAGTATTCCAACCAGCTCATATCTCGCCTAGGCAAATTGAGAGTGATGGCGCAAGAGAACTTAGAGAAAAGCGAACACAGACAGAGATGTTTCTATGACATAGGCACTAAATGGAGAGAATATCAGATCAGAGATTGGGTTTTGGTACGCCTTCCTACCTCCTCCACCAAATACAAAGCTGAATGGCAAGGACCCTATAAAGTCATAGAGTGTGTGGGTAAAACCACGTACTGGATACAACTTTCTCCCAAAAGAGAGCAAACATACCACATCAATCTTCCTAAGAAATGGCTAGAGCCATTGCCTAGGGCAGTTAACCTACCTGACTCCTCAACCATTCAGGACCTTAATGTTAATTCTGAGATGCAAGAACATGACAGAAAACACCTTGAAAACGTCCTGTAATCTTTAGCTACCATTTTTTCTGATTGACCTTGAAAGACCCACATAGCAGTCCATTCCATCTCAACCAAAGATGGGATATTCATAAAATAGAAACTTTTGGCTTGGCGGAGCTCCTGCAACATTCCAGAGACTCATGAACACTCTTTTGCAGAAGCACAGTGGATATTCCTCAGCGCATCTAGATGACACTGTGGTTTACAGCAAAGACTGGTCAGAATATCTTTCCCATTTACAAGTTGTCTTTTCTTTGCTAAAGGGGGCTTGATTGCATATTAATGCTAAGAAATCAAAGCTGGCTTATCGAAAGGTGAAAATACCTAGGACATTTGTTGGGGAAAGGTATGCTTGAACCACAGTCCGAGAAAGTAGCAGCTATTAACAACACCCCATATTGCATCCATCAGACGGGACCCTAGGGCCTTCCTTGGACTTTTAGGCTATTATAGGAGGTTCATACCTCAGTATTCAGAATTGGCTGCTCTACTAACTGACCTCCTCAAGAAAGACATTACCCCAAGACAACTGAAATCACCATCTTTAACCATCAGGAGGCGTTTCATAAATTGAAAAAGGCCCTCACGTCCATCCCTGTTCCTATTTCTCTAGACTTTTCCAAGCCCTTCATTTTGCAAATGGATGCCTCAGATCTAGGGATCAGAGCTGTTCTCCCTCAAACTGACACAAAGGGCTGTGAACATCCCATTTGTTATATTAGTAGGACACTGTATCCCGGTGAAAAAGCCTATCCAACCATTGAAAAGGAATTCCTCACTGTCAAATGTATCAGGAAACTGCAATATTATTTAGAGAGCAGTCATTTTATCCTTTACACTGATCATGCACCTCTTAGTTGGTTGTCTAGAAACAAAGGGAACAATAACCATGTACTGAGGTGGTTTCTTTCCCTCCAACCCTATTTCTTTGAAGTCCATCATTGTAAGGGCAGAGGACAGGGGAATGTTGACGTTCTCTTCCTTTTTCCACTTTCCTCCGAACGGGAAAATCTTAGGGAGGGGGAGTGTCACGAGCTAGAGGGACCCTTAATGCAGAAAACGCTTTCTCCTTCAATCCCTGTTGATTCTGATACTAGCTGTCTTCTCATTCCACAGGATAAAGGGAGCGGGCACTTTAAATTGAGGGGCAACAAAAAGAAGCGGGCGGAGTCCCCTTGGGATGTCCATGCTCAAAACTTCACTGATATAGAGAGTCGGGGAGCAGAGCGAGAGGATCCAGGAGGCAGCGCGAGAAACCAAAGCGACATCACTGACAGAAGAAGACGCTGTGGGCGAAAAGACTGAAGGCGCCAAACATCCAGAAGCAGACGAGTTCCCTGCACGGGTCAAGTTGGAAAGCGTAGCCCACCCAGTGCTGGCTGAAGCAGCATGGGAAGAAGCCAGCCGAGACACTTGTAGACCCAGCGATGTTCCAGGAGGAACGTGGCTTCAGCAGGTGTGGAGCCGATTGCAGGCTTGGGGAGAACATGAGAAATATAGCAAATCAAACCCTGACGTGCTCACTATTTTTCTTTCTTATTCCTATTGTTTTCACATTCTTGTTCACAAAGTAGCCAGTTATAGCACTACCATTTTTATGAACTATAATTCACCCCACATCTTACAAGACTCACTATGAGAAAGGGTCTAAATCAGACAATTTTACTAACTACCTCACAAGACCTAAAACAGCTTGCAGAGTGAGAGGTCACTGGGTGATTGGTGATAGGTATACATCAATACAGAGAACAGAGAGACTTACCTGCGCTTCTCTTCTTTTTCCTCATGAGGTACTCAGCGGGATTCCTCCAGTGTATGGGCATACAGCCTGAGGAAGTTAGAAGAGACATTTAATAACAAATAGAGTGCTCATAGTAAATAAAAGTTGTTGAAACATGGCATCAAACTGTCGGCCCCTTATTATAAAAGGAGTTATATCATGACACCCACATTATATGTGGGTTATAATTACTTACCACCTTGATCTCATGTACTGCTTGTTGGTATTTGACCTGTGCTCCCCATACAACATTATTTAACGTCTATGTTTTGAGAGATAAACACTAAAACAGTGGGTCTTAAGGTTCAGGACTCAAATTGTCTGACATTTGAATAAAATCTACAATGCTTCCCCCCTTCTGTACCAATATAGGTGTTGACAAATGGGGCTATAGGTCTGCTCACTTCATGAGCAAATTCGAAATTATCCTTTAAAAACAGATGATTATTTAGACGTCCATAACCCTCATGTCTAAACTGAGTTTGCCCATTGACATAAGTGTGCATTGACATCCCCTTCCCAGAGCAGGTATAATTCATGGCCTACCAATGAATTTAGATCTATGTCCAGCCTGTGTAAGAAGTTCAGTTTCTCTGAACGAAAAACATAATGTTTTGCCCACCACACCACCCCGAACTGATTTGCATATGGCTGGGTCGAAACTCGGGTGGCGTAGTGGGCAAAAAAACAGTGGATTAAACACAGATCTTTGTGACTTGGGATGAATGTTTGTATTGTTCAGCATTCCGTCCACCATCTGTCCTTTATGCTTTTGTTGCCCTAAGTGGGAAGAATATGCCCAGACATGGGACCTGTGCTCACTGCACCACTGGATTCAAGATAGCCTGGCTGATGAAGGGTGATACTCTAAAACCGGTTCCGGGATGCTTGTTTCTGGTCCAGGAAGGACCTGGCTTGGCAGTTCAGACTGGACTGTTCCCATGGGGAACAGGCGCAAGACTGATATGCTTTTGGCTGGGTCCAAACTGGGGTGGCATGGTGGGAACAAATGAGGGATTAAACCCTGATCTCTGTAACTGTGGCTGAATTTTTACATTGTTCAGCATTCTGTGAGTCCACCAGATCAAAGAGTAAACTCATCATCCCAAGCAGTGGATTGAAAGTGCTCTCTGTAGAACATTGGCACCTCACTTTCTCCACCTGGCAGTAGGGATTTCAAGCCTTCAGGGTCTGACAGCCCCCAGAGTTAAACAGCAGCCCACACAGAACAACGGAAGGCACTCTATGCACTATGTTGGTGTTGCACCACCTCCGCCTGGCAGTAGAGGTTTCTGGGCATCAGAATCCAGCAGCCCCATAGTAAAAACAGCATCCCACAACAAAGTCAATTCCTGAGTCTTTCAGGTTATGCGTCAAGTGCTCCATCACCAGCAGCGGCCACAGTCTATGGTACCATGGTGCAATTAGGGGTCTCTTTTATTTCTAATTAAAAGTAATAACTAATTTTACATATCCCACATTTTGCAAAGCTGAGTACCATTTCTATGTACTCATGCACTTGTGTCCTAAAGGCCTCAGGCATAGGATCAAAACTCTTGGGTCATCAGGTAAGAGGTAGTCTAGCATGTGGCTCAAAGTTATTCCAACTTAGTATTTATTGAACATTTATGTATGTTACACATGAGTACATCCCATGTTTTGATGTGATTTCCCTATTAAGTGCCTGTTCCCAAGTTACCATGTGAGCCCACCTACATTCTTGAGTTGTCCCCAGGAGGGTCTCATACAACCATGACATCTCCGCTTTTATGTCTTCTCTTTTGGCAAAATAATTTCAAATTGACCAATGTTTATTGACCATATGGCAGACCTTGCTTTTCATCTAAACCAATTTCCTATTACACAGAATAAAAAAATGATTTTTTCAACACATAGCGACTCTCGGTTTCAATTTACTCCAGATACATTTTATTATCTGGCTTTGTATTTGTTCTAAGAAGGAGTTATTCACGTGGATGGGCAAAGCCTGCAAGAGATAAAGAAGCCTGAGCAAAATATTCATTTTTACAACTATAAATCTTCTAGTGCAGGACATGTACAGTGGAGCCCTTCTCATCAATTTGTCTGTTATTAAAATTACTAGTGATGGATGGTTAGCCTTGAAGAGTTTTTGATTTGCACTGTATATTGTTTTCAAGCATTTATCTCCTACATGTTGTATTGGCCCTCTCTGCAGAGTTACCACAACATGTTTGCTTTCAACTATCCTGTTTTCTGAACACATTTTTGTTAGATTTATGACTTTGCAGGCTTTATCGCTCCTAACTTGTGCTGAAGTGACTTTGCTTTCTCCTCTAAACATGGAAAATTGGCACACAGCCAATTGGCCTATTTAAGTTATTTGTAAGCCCCTAGTATAGTGGCACTACACGCACACAGAGCCTGTAAATTAAATTCTACTTGTGGGTCTGCAGAGCCTATCATGCCACCCACTTAAATAACCCTTTAAAATATGCTTCAGGTCTACCATTGCAGCCTGCGTGCAGTTTTAATCTGCCATTTTGACCTGACGAAATACACCTTTTGCCCGGCATAAATCTTCCTTTTTAATACATATAAGGCACCCCTGGAGTAGTTCCCAAAAAGTCTATTGTATTTAAAATATTGAACCTGTACTAATACGATTTACTTGTCCTGGCAGTAAAAAACTCTCACATATGCTTTTTATTACAAGGCCTACCTCTCCCATATGATAACACTAAGTTACCCATTAAAATAAAATAAGTGAGCAGGTAGGAATGTAATTTTTTTATTCTGAGGAATTGTAATTTAAGACATCCTTTAATGCTAAAGTCAGATTTGAAGTCACAATTCCGAAAACTCCACTTTTAGAAAGTTGCCATTTAAATGTACTATTTTGTGTCTGTGTCCTGTGTCACATGCCTCGGTGTAGATGACAGTTGGGCTTTGTGTATTCCTCCCAGGCAGTATCACAATAGAGGGCCTGAGTGTTGGCATGCTGAGCCATTGTAACTCACACTAGCCCTTCAAAGACATTGCCTCAGTTCATACACATAGAACTTCTTGCTAACCTATTTTTCCTGCAGACAGACTGACATCGGGGCAGGGAGGCATGGCATTCTAGACACTTCTGTGAGAGGAAACTCCAGAAGCTTCCCCCACTTCAAAGCTGGCATCAGGTATAAAAATGGGGCCCTCACACCCACACTTCAGTATACTTCAGTACACACCAGAACCTGTGGATATTACAGAATAAGGACAACCCTGTTGCCAGAGGACTACCCTGCTACCTGAGGCCTGTTCTGCTGTGTGAAAAGGAAGACTACATCTGCACCATTCAGCACCGGCTACAGGAGTGACTTCAAATGGCAAATTTGCTGGCCTCCTATTCTGAGCTATATGCACACTACAAGCTCCAGAAGTTTCCCTGCTACTAGGCAGCTGACCTTCTACACTGGACCTGACTGGACCTGCAACTGGACATGCCTGAGCCCTGCTCGTAGCTGTTTGAGTGAGCTCCTGATCCCCAAGTGGTGCCTCACTGGTCCTGGACACTTGGTGTGGCATTAGTGGCATTAGAGTTCCATCTAGAAGAAAGGCAAAATCCTGACGTTGTGAGCTCTTCGCGACCACGATCTTGTCCATTCATGCCATGATCTTGCCACTTGTGCTAACTACCAATAAAAACTTTGGTGAACCCAACTCTTTGTGCTATGTCAACTGCTAGCAATGACTTTCAACGCAAAATGTGCACTTTGTGCTAGAGCAAAGAAGGCCCTCAGTGACCAGCAACACAAATCTCCAGTGATGACTGTCTGCAACACCCACACTGCTTTTCAGGCTACAACTATCTGCAATTGCAGCCTTGTCCAAAGTTAAATGGACTCTTTGCAATGGACTTTAGAAAGTAACTTTTGCACCTAGACTAACCTGGTCCCTGTATCCAGTCTGCACTCCATTGCAATGGATCTGAACTTGCGACCGGTCTTGCATGTTTAAATAACCGTGAGTGTTGCTTTGTGCTTTTATGTGTTGTACTTACCTCACATCTTTGAAATTACATATCTCTGGTTCTACTGATTGTATTTTTCAACTTTTCGTGTCAGATATTTTGATACATTTTACTCCATTTTCCTATAGTAGTGTGGGTTCTTTCTTGTGTTGTGTTTCAATTGATTACTGTGTTAGAACTTCGGCCTATAGTTGGCAGAAGTATGCATCCTGTCCAAGTAGAGACCACAGTCATGGTAAGTCAGTTACACACCATAGATTAACCTGTGCTCACCCTCTTCCAGCTAGGCACAGAGCAGACAGGCTTAACTTAGGAGGTAATAAGTAAAGTGTTTGTGCAACATGTAAAACAGGTAAAACTGTGATAACACTGCACAAAAAGACACCACACTTGATAAGAAATATAGAGCTTGATTTAATCAACAAAACAAGACTAAAAGCACAAAAAGCCAATAGGTTGAAGTTGAGATCTGAGTTTTTAAAGAATAAATAAAACATTAGTGCTGAGAAACATTAAGCGCAAACCGGGGCTATCTGTCGTGCTAAGCCAGGTCGAGCGACATGGAGTGCAGTTGGACACATGGCCCTGCTGAAATCAGTATCTTGGTTCGGGGTTGAGTTGATGTCTAGGGAGGATGTGAGGAGCAATGCGAGGAGCGCTGAGTTGATGCTTCATCTTCGATCCTATCAATTAAACGATCAGGATTCCTATAGAGCATAGCTAATCACCCGTTTGGGTTTTAAGGAGCTGGGGGTGGAGTACTGCAGCTCAGTCAAGGTGCTGGATGGCCCGTTCAGCTGAAGAGCCAGGTCTTTAGATCCCTACTGAACGGAGGCAAAATGGGAGATTGCCTTAGAATAAGTGGAAGAGAGTTCTAGGTCATACCGGCGAGGTAGGAGAAGGATCTTCCTCTGGCTGTGGTTTTGAGGATCTATGGGATGGTGGCTGTGGCCAGGTGAGCTGAACAAAGTTGTCTGGTAGGCGTGTGGAAGGAGAGGTGGTGGTTGAGATATGCAGGTCCAATGTTGTGGAGGGCCTTTTAGGCATGCATGAGGAGCTTGAAGGTTATACTTTTGTTGATCAAGAGCCAGTGGAGATCTTTTAGGTGCCCAGAGATATGGCTGCAGGGAGGGATGTCCAAGGAAAGTCTAGCAGAGCCATTCTGGATTCTTTGCAACTTCTTTTGGAGCTTATGGGAGGTGCCGGCATAGAGTGTGTTGCCGTAGTCGAACTTGCTGCAGACAAGTGCCTGGGTGACTGTTCTTCTTATTCTAAGGGGATCCACATGAAGATCTTTCAGAGCAGGTAGAGTGCATAGAAGCAGGAGGATGAGACAGTGTTGACTTGGTGGTTAATAGAGAGTGAGGAGTCGAGGATGGTGCCGAGATTCCATATGTGGTGGGTTGGTGTGGCGGGGCTCTGAGAACTGCGGGCCACCAGGAGTCATTCCAGGCAGAAGGGGTGGTGCCCAAAATGAAGACTTCTGTCTTGTCAGAGTTGAGCATGAGGCAGCTGTCTTTCTGACATTAGGTTTGCCAGTGAGGGAGGATCAGCTGAGTGTCATCGGCATAGGAGAAGATGGTGAGTCTGTGGTTTCTGACAATGTCACCTAGCGGCTGGGATCCATTACTTTTGGGACGGGTGGTTGTAAGTGGGGCTGGTGAGTCCTTTGTTGGGAAGCTTTCATAGATGTCGGAGATCTTGTGGTGGAAGAAGGTGGTGAGGTTGTCGCAGAGAACTTGGGATGGGGAGATGTCCATGGTGCAAGAGCTGGGTTTGGTAACGGTAAAGAGTTCCTTGCTGTTGTGTGCATTGCTGTTGATTCATTCTCATATCATGGTTTTCTTTGTGGCTCAGATGAGGTGGTGGTGTGTTGTGACTGCGGTTTTGAGGGCTGCGTGGTCTGCCGGGGTCCTGCTGCACCTCCATCTTCTCTCGAGTCTCTCGAGTTTTCTACAGGTGCATCTGGACTCTTGGAGGGTGGAAGAGAACCAGCTGGCTTTCTCTGTGGTCTGTTGGAGTTGCAGTCGGAGATCCATTGGTGGAGGTGGTGTGCAGATGTGGTGACATCTGTGGAGTTTGTTGTGGTGTGTTGAGAAGGGTGGTGGAGAGTTGGTCTTTGGAGACATTGTTCTGGCTTCTGTGGAGGTAGCAGAGGACGTGGTGGTGACGGGTGGGTTTGATGAAGGAGAAGTGGATGCAGTGGTGTTCAGTCCCTAGGAGTTCGGAGGTGTGACTGACAGAGATGTTGCTGCTGGCGGTGAAGATGGGGTTGATCATGTGTCCTACTGAGTGTGTTGGGGAAGTGACCAGTTGTTTGATCCTAGTGATGTAGGTGATTCTTCTGTTTGGAACGTACAATTGGGAATGCACTGGTGCCGAACCCATTATGAGTTGGCAATGCTTCAACATCGAGCTGCACAGCTGGTGATGCAATGTCTCCTGAAGCCATGATGCATCAGCATCGTAGGAGATGCATGGATTTTTGCAGTTGAATGCCTTTTTTGCACTTCCATGGGCTTGGGACTGGATTGGAACCACTTGACAGGGCACAACTTGCAGCAAGCAAACTCGAGGTGCTGTTGTAGGTTGTGGTGAAGTATTTTTGTCCCTGAGGCTTCAGAAGAACAGGAGGCAGGCCCGCAAGCCCACAAGCCCTTGGAGTCACTCTGGGTCCAGTCCTTCCTCAGCTAGGCAGAGGGCAGCAGGGCAGCACAGCAGAAAAGCAGTTCTTCCAGAGAAGCAGTCCACAGTGGCAGTCCTTGTAGCATCATAGCAGTCCTTCTTCCTGGCAGTAATCTTCACAGACCAGAAGTGTATTGATTTGGTAGAGTCAGATTTCAAGTTCTTATACCCAGTTGTGCCTTTGAAGTTGGGATGACTTTAAAGAGGGTTCTTTGGAGTGCTCAGTGTCACGACTCAATGCTGTGCCCTATGCCCTGTGGGTATTACTTGCCGACCTCGTGTCATTCCTTCTACTATTGTGCTTGTTTGTCTTGAAAGCTCCTGACTCCCCCCCCAATGAAGTCTGAAACATTGACCCTCCTGTTGTGTTCCTTTGCAATTTTCATCTATGTTGCACCTGCAAATGTCACATGCTATGTTGAGATAGGCCCACTTCCACTATTAACCATTAGGATGTACGATCATGCCCTTGGGTTCCGTTGTACATTTTATTGACAATTGCCATTTGCACCTGGGACTTGTTAAGACATGCCTGTTTCTATGTAACATGTGATTTTTCCCAGGTTCCATTGGAAGCTTCCACATGTGACACATGCTCTTAAGGAACCCTCCTGGCTTCCTGCATAAATAGCCCCTACAAACTTGCAATGGGGCTAGGCCTTGGACCTTTATCCAGTCCTGTATGAGTCTCCGTCAGATCCTGCACAAGCAGCTCCCCTCAGTCACCTACTGAGTCGCCTGTATCACCTGTGCTCCTGTTCAGTGCAAGCTTTGTTTCTGCACCAACTGGCAAATCTCACAGAAACCACCTGATGTCCCAGTCTTCCAGGTCCTTCCCAATGACTCCAAGATCCTAACTCCTGAGAACTCTCAAGGTCTCTCCTCTATGAGCTACTATTCTGCCTCATCTTCAATTTGTATCAACAACCCGCCTGCTGTCTCTGAAGTTCTATAAAGTACTTCTCAGGTTAAGTACCCGATTCCAGGTTAGTGCACACTAATCTCTAGTAGCCCTTGCAGGCCTGTCTGTTATCCCTTGGTTCTGTCACTAGACTTCTCTAAATCTTAGTTTTCTGAATTATTGCCAATGGACTACAGACTGTCTCCTGAATCCCTGTATCTTGAATTCATGAAAAATGTGTTATTGTGTATTTCTGACATACCGTGGAAGTGGTAACGACTCCAATCTGAAACTGAGAGTTATTCCGAATTCTAGTATATCTTGGGACTGCCCAGGAGTCCAACCTGTGTTTCAGTGGTAACCATATATCTAGATTCCTATGGAGTGTCTCTCATTCCACTCCATGTTCCTTATGCAACCTTGGAAATCTCAGTGATTCCAACCTTCTGTCTCAATTCAATCTTGTTTCTAATATTGCCATATTTTCAAGTGTCAACCAATGTACAGAGTTTAATCCTGGAAGTGTCAATAAATCCAAATTGTAGCAAGAATAATTTTGTTTTATGTAAACGTAACTTGTTGAATTTTGACCTTTGTGCAGTAAACAGCCTCGGGAATGCTGGCACCCCCGTTCCGATACTTAGTACATATTTGTGTTCTGACCTTGTAATGCACAACCTTGGAAAAGGTGGTATCCCGATCTTGTGTTCTGTCAAGTCTGGTTTCAAGTTTGTGTAGTTTTGAATGTAATATGAATTATATTGTAACCTGGCCTCAAACATACTTTGAGAGTTGTGTTGCTTTCAACCTATGTGCTCATCACGCATTTCCTATTCATTTTGTAAATATCTCTGATTTCAAGATATGTATTGTTTACTGTGTTGGAGGGGCATTAATTCCTGTCAATGTTCAGAGTTTCTCATGGAGTGGCATAGCTTTACCTAGTGCTTCCAATTCATCTTCGAAAGTTCCACAAGATTTCTCTGAAGTATCTGATTCATCTCCTCCCATGTTATGCCATGTTATGAGTGTTTAAGAAACCTGCAATCTTGAAATATCTGACTTTTTGTGTTGTATTGTAAACAGTTTATTGAACCTGTGCACTGTGGGCAATCACTTTTTCTTGTTAATTTAAGTGCATAGTGTTTTCAGGATAACCGAAGTACTGACTCGCAACACCCAGCACCAATAGGATCAGAATATGGAGAAGTGTAGATCCAGTTGACAAAGTAGTGCTGCAGTAGAGCAGTACCAGTATCTCAGGTTTTCTTATTTGTTATTTTGTTCCTTACCCCTTGTAGTAGTTGTTGGATACTAGGAGTACTATCACTGGACCCAAGTTCTTCTGTATTAGGGAATGGGAGCCTAGCATTAGCTCCAGTGTCATCCCCACAGTTAGGAACCAGGTGAGTGTGTGACATTCAGAGATCCTCCCTTCTTGCCTGCGTTCATAATCACTATAGGGGGTTAAGCAGTCATTGTGTGGGAGCAGGACACTGCCTATTCAGGTGTAAGTGTCAGCTTCTCCCTCCCATCCTGCCTAGGATAGCTGAGACATATTTAAAGGGCTACTTAAGTGGGTGGCACAATCAGTACTGCAGACACACTGGGCACATATAGTGCACTTAACTAGGGACTTATAAGTAAATTAAATATGCCAATTGTGGATATACCAATGTTACTATATTTTAGGGGAATGGTCATGTGCATTTTAGCACTGATTAGCAGTGATAAGGTGCCCAGAGTGCCCAGAGTCCTAAGGCCAATAAAAACAAGTAAGTCAAAGTAGGCAAAACATTTAGGGGGAAGACCACACTAAGGCTGATAGATATATCATTCTGTTACTGTGAGTACTGCATAAATACTTTACAAACTTCCTCTAAGTTAAGTCTAACTGTGTTTGTGGCAAGCTACCAGAGGGTTAAGCACGGGTTAATTTAGTGACTTTTGTTGTTCACCATGACAAGGATTGTGGCAGATGCTTGAGAAGGACTCACACCCTCCTGAATCAACAACCAAATTTCTCACAGTACCTCATTGTGGCCTTCTTTTATTCATCTGGAGATGAGGACAAATTCTGTGATTTCCCATCACTACTAGATGGAACAGTGTGAAAAATGGGTCACCCAGTTCAAACTAGAGCTAAACAAAATTTGGGTAATTTTCTTTCCTGTAATTATGTGAAATTTCAGGAAAATTACGCAAAATGCAAATATGGCATTTAGGTCTTTATTTTAGATTGAAAAGTGTTATTGAATCTAACAGCACCAAAAGTACAAATACCACAAATGCCAGCTGCTCATGTTCTGTCCACGTGCGTTGACCATTTTCTATAATTTTGCATTCAAACATGGCATAATTACACAGTGTTATTTAATGGCACATTTTGAAGAATTTAGTATAACAAGCAGAAAATGAAGTGGCATGTTTAAGAACCCCTAGCGCCTCCTTGCCCAACATTAGTGTCTTTTTTTACGCTAATGGTGCCTAATGAGGCCAACATCCCGCACCATATTTACAAAGTGTTGCAATGCCACTTTGTAACCCTTCGCGCTACATTATTCCTGTGCCAGGGATTATGCAAAGCGGACGTTCCTCTGCTAGGGGGGCCGAAAAAAGGGCAAAAGGAAATCTAAGAGATTTTTATGACACTTTTAACACCTGTTCAGGGTAGGCTTTAAAAAGAGGCACACCATTGATTACAATTGGCCTCAATGAGCATTGCAGGATTAACAGAAACATTTTGACCCTAATCCTACAAAGCTCCAGACTAGTGTAAAAAATTCTGACGCTGGTCCCCTAATTACCACCATGGTGTCCCGTATTTTAAATACGGCACATACATGGTGGCGTTAGGGGGCGGTAAGGGGTGCAAGAAATGTGGCGCAATACTGTGTGCAGTGCCACATTTCTTAAATATGTCCCTAACTTACATGAATTATGCCAGCATGAATGAAATTTCACCCGAGCCTAGTTTCTGAAGTCCTGCTACTCATATTTAAGCAGTAAACTGGATATTTATTTTAGGGAATTGAGTCCTTATTCCCACCTTGGAGGGATACCATTTAAGAAAGACTACACTTGTATGAGTACTTTGGCCTGATGCATCCAACCACTAATTAGATTTTTCAGATTTATGATTACCTGTGGAAATTATTTTCTATCTATGGAAGATGCTGTTTTAGGATATTCTGGAATCAATCAAGGTATTGTAATTGTAACATAAGTTCAGGTGTTCAAATTTCACTGTTATAATAAACAAGTGGTAATTAGGAGCTAAGGGAGGCAAACGTTAGTGTAGTGATCAGTTTCCTGAATTATCTTTTTATAGAGGAGTTTTGCCATATGGAGTTGTTACAGGCAATTGTAGATCAATTTGTCCCTAGTGCATTGTGATTTGTTTCTGAAGATTAGCCATTGTTTAGGGGAAGATGGCATTGCACAGGCCAAAAGACAGTGGTCATATGAAATATGATGGAAAACATATTGTTATCTATATTCTGATGACCTAACTGCACACATCTATGTGTTCTTTTTTGTCCCCAATAGGCCATTCACAACAGTGCTCCAGGGGTACCACCGTTGTTTTCTCTTCAAGAAAGAAAACAGGTGTTGACTTGGAAGTGCTCAGGCCGGTGTAGGCTGTGATAAAAATTCCACATATCAGCATAGTTGTGAACACAACAACACTGCTTGCCAGCAGTAATAAAATGTAGGATGTTGTGTACAAGAGCCAGACTGTGTCCAAAGATCACTATATGCATAAGAAATGGACATAGGAGGTGAGAGAATATAGTGATGTTGTATAATGGAGCAGTGTAACATTGTGGGAATGTGATCAAGGTCAGGTTATGTGGCTGTGTCTTGCCTGGAATGTATACGTGGGTCAAAAATAAGTATGTGTGTTCTTGTTTTACGCATATATTGGTGTGTGAGGGGTAGATGTATGGGTGTGTATGTGTTGTGTGAGAGTATCTCTAAGGCAAAAGTTATAAGTACCTTATAAGTACCTTTGCTTTTAGAGCCATGCACAAAATTACATGGTGATCAATTAATTAGACACTCCTGGTTGGATATTTGAAACTCAGTCTCTACTTTTGTTTTGGATACAGTAATGAAAAGATTACAATACAGTCAGAACTCAGCAATTTGTGTCCTTTGTGGACTCAGAACAATTGCCTCGGTCTCATTAGCCACAAGTGCAAAAGAATGTTAGTTTTAAAAATGCCCTATATGATGAACCACATTTTTAAAAAAGCATGAATCGTACTCAATTTCTAGCTGATAACTTCATAAAATACTGCCCCACAGTGAACCTGCATGTATTAAAAGTATTCAAAAAGCTTCCAAAAGAGATTCTGTATTTCAGTAAATCTTCTTTTGCAAGTGCTATTGTGTTGTTGGAGGGCTGGTGTGTTATGTGTCTTGTTGGTGAAGCGTAGGGAGTAAGTCATTGCTAAGAGGTTCTACTTGAGGCTGAATGGTGGCAATGCAATGATAGGAAAGTGGTATCTCAATGACATTGTTGTGAAAATCTGATGGTGTACATGTGTAGAATAGACATGTTGTGGTTAGTTCTAAATGAAAATATATTGGTGTGGAAAACGTGTTTGTCTGTGTATATTGGTGCAAAATAAAGGTAGAGTTGTGAGGCTTGTGGTTGTGGGTTATAATTCTCTGGTGAGCTGTCTTTACACTATTTTACATAGCTGGAAGACACTTAGGGGCTCATTACAACATTGGCGGTAAAAGCCGCTTACTGCCATGTAGAAGACCGCCAACACACCGCCGCGGCCGTGTAATTCCGCCACGGTCATTATGACCCAAAGGCCGGAATCCGCCAAAATGAAGACACCCACACAAGTCCGCTACAGTAAAGGTCAGTGATAAACTGGCGATAACAAAACCGACATTGTCACGCCAACAGGAATACACCCACACTATCACGACCCATGAATCCACGCGGCAGTCTTTCAACCGCGGTATTCCATTGGCGGTACACACCGCCGTGCTCAAAATACACACACATTTACAAAACACTACCACATTGGACAATTCAAAATACACACACCTGATACACATACACACACCACTCCCACACACTCAATACAATATAAAACACACACCCACATCACCCACAAACCCCTATGAAACAAATCGAGAAAGAAGGCCAGAGAGAGACACCACCATCAACAACACTAGCATCCACAGGCACTCAACATTATCACTCACATAACATCCACGCACCTCACACAACACACCTCTAAATATCATCTCACACATCACAACCCACACCACCCCACACAACACCCCACACATCGGATCACAGGTGCAGCACACCTCCATAGCTAGGAAGATGGAGCTATGGCGAAGAATCGTAGACAGGGTCAATGCAGTGGGACAGCACCCAAGAACACAGGATGACATCAGAAAGAGGTGGAACGACCTACGGGGGAAGGTGCGTTCCGTGTTCTCAAGACACCACATCGCGGTACAGAGGACTGGCGGCAGACCCCCCCTCCTCACCCACAACTAACATCATGGGAGGAGCAGGTCTTGGCTATACTGAATCCTGAGGGCCTTGCAGGAGTAGCTGGAGGAATGGACTCAGGTAAGTCAAATCTTAACTATTACATCCCCCACCCTACCTGCATGCCATCACATACCCCCACCCTCGCCCTCACCCCATCCCTCCAACTCCTCACACATGTCACAATATTGCAAATCACACATCCCAAACCCAAGCCCTGCATGTAACACCAAAGCATGGACACCCATCACCAATGCATGGCCACTGCACATACCCATACACCCCCCTAAACCATCATCACACAAGGTCCTACACAGATTGCAATCACTGGGGTAGACGGTCACCCACCCATTGCACACCATGGCACACACAGATGCAATAATCATGCCTTTACACCCCTGCAGGACCCCTACCCAACGTCACCGGACAGGAGGATCCAGACATGTCCACTCCACCCACAGAAGAGGCCCACAGTGATGACAGCAGCTCTGTCTAACTGGATCTAGATGACCAGCCCGGCCCATCTGGGACCTTGGGACAGTCGGTTCCTCTCACACTGGCACAAGCCACTACAGAGCCTCCCCCCTCTGGAATCACCAGTACAGCACCCACCCAGTGGGCCCATACTTCTGTCCCCAGGATACGTTAATCAGCAGTGTGCCCACCACTACAGGGAACCCAGGCTAACCCACCACCCCAACAACAACAGGGACCTGGGGCAGTGGCAGTGGGCACACGGTTCAGGGGACAGAGGCACAGGAGCACAGGGGAACTGTGAGGGCTGCTGTGCGACAGGGGGAGGACAGGCCCAGGGAACCCACTCTCCACAAGGCCCTCTCCAACATCATGGGAGCCTACCACCATTCCCAGGAGACAATGGCAACGGTACTGGCCAAGTTTCAGGAGACCCAGCGGCTGCAGGAGGAACAGTATTTGGGCTTCAGGGAGGAACTCAATTCCATCAATTCCACCCTGGGCACCATTGTAGGGGTGCTGAAGGAACTCGTCATCACCAGGAGGGACACTGTGGCACAACAAGGGGCCCCTGACACTAGCCTGGATGATGAATTGCCCACCAACTCTGCCGGCGCTAGTGGACAGGAGGCACCGCCACAGGACCACCACACCAGCACCCCACCCCCTGCAGAGGGAGAACCACCCCGCAAATGGTTCCTGAGATCCAGGACAAAGACAGAGAACGATGCTAAGACCCCCACCAAGAAATGAGACCGCCCTGATTGTCATTCATTTGTCCCACTTTGCCACCCTGTCCATCCTTAAACTGCCCCAGCTCCACTTCCTATGCCCCTTTGGACAATTCACCTGTGAGACTAATAGACTGGACTCGGCCATGGACATTCCTCCACCATCATCCCTGACCAATTTTACAACCCCCTCCAATATTGAGCTCTGAAGTAAACACCCTTAAAGCACAGAACAATCAGGAGTCTGTCTGTGATTTGATTTCGAATTGTGTATTAGCAATTGCAGTGGCTAAATGCTCTTTCAAATGTAATGTCAACATACCTATGTCACACAGCTCAAGTCCATGAGGAAACAAAGCAGATGACACACAGTGGGACCCATGATCTGTGAAATCGTAAGGGAAAGTGACAACTCAGTGACCATGCACTGGGTGAACATGACAGACAGTAGAGAGGTAGTAGTTTTAAATTAGATGTAGCAGGCAGTGCTGTCTTCTTACCTGTGTCTTACTGGAAGTATTGCAGGATCACCGTGTTCCTGTTGTCGAATGCTTCTTCTTCTGCTTCCTCTTCTTCACTGTCCACAGGCTCCACAGCTGCTACAACACCTCCATTTGGACCATCCTCCTGCAGAAAAGGCACCTGTCGTCGCAAAGCCAAGTTGTGAAGCATACAGCAGGCCACGATGATCTGGCATACCTTCTTTGGTGAGTAGAATAGGGAACCACCAGTCATATGCAGGCACCGGAACCTGGCCTTCAGGAGGCCGAAGGTCCGCTCTATAATCCTCCTAGTTCGCCCATGGGCCTCATTGTAGCGTTCCTCTGCCCTTGTCCTGGGATTCTTCACTGGGGTCAGTAGCCATGACAGGTTGGGGTAACCAGAGTCACCTGCAAATGGTGAGGGACAACTGTTAGACACACACTAACTCATAGGGACATCCACAGACCAAGACAACTATTCCCACTATATTGGGTCCATGTGCTCACCTAATAGCCACACCCGGTGCCTCTGGAGTTGCCCCATCACATAAGGGATGCTGCTATTCCGCAGGATGTAAGCGTCATGCACTGAGCCAAGGAATTTGGCATTAACATGGGACCTATGATGTTGGGGATATGTCCCAGGGCATAGAAATCACCTTTCACTGTAGGCAAATCCTCCACCTGAGGGAAAACGATGTAGCTCCGCATTTGTTTCAGCAGGGCAGACAACACTCTGGACAACACGTTGGAAAACATAGGCTGGGACATCCCTGATGCTATGGCCACTGTAGTTTGAAAAGACCAACTTGCTAGGAAATGGAGTACCGACAGCACCTGCACTTGAGGGGGGATTCCTGTGGGATGGCGGATAGCTGACATCAGGTCTGGCTCCAACTGGGCACACAGTTCTAGGATTGTGGCACGATCAAGCCTGTAGGTAATGATCACATGTCGCTCCTCCATTGTCGACAGGTCCACCAGCAGTCTGTACACCGGAGGATGCTGCCATCTCCTCACATGCCCTAGTGGACGGTGCCTATGAGCAGAGAGTCAACCAACTCTGAGGTACGTAAACACAGCTTATTCAGAAAATATTAGCAATTCGACATTTGCCTGTATGAGTGTTTAGGCAAGGCCTAGGTATGTGTGACGCAGTTAAAAATAATGCCATGTGGGCCCATGAAATGGCGCCTGCCTGACCTGTAAGGCTGGACAATGGGATATGATGTAACTGCGCTGGCGTTGTACACCGTTGCGGTAGGCGGTCGAAGACCGCGGCGCAATTCTGCACTGGTTAACATTGGACCCTATGTGTCCCAGGAGCCATTGACGATGTACGCAGGAGGTGACGGTACGCACCGCCGCAGACGTGACCGCCATTTTCTATCTGTTCAATCACTCGATACCTGATCTTCGACAGGAGAGGACCTACACTGCAAGTGCTGCTGTGACCTCAGTCTGGAAGAGACAATGGCTCGTGTGTCTGGGGAAAGGGCCCCCGCATTCAGTTGGAGAAACTCATGGATGGGGTCCTCTCCCAGTACACACCACTCTACGATCCTCCAGACAAACAGGTAAGTACACTGTGAGCATGCTGTATGGGCAATGCCAGTGTGGAGTGGGGTGGATGAAAGATAGGGGGGGTGAGAATGAGGAGTGCATGAAACGACGGTGAGTGTATGTGTGTCATGGCAAGGGTAGGGATGCGGGCCAATGACTGTGACGGTGCAGTTGGTAATTACTTCTCTTTTTCCCCTGTATAATTCCTGTAGGTCAGTGCCCACCAGAAGAAGGACATTTGGTGTGCCATCACCAAGGAAGTCCGGACCCTGGGGGTCTACCACAGGCGGAGCACCCACTGCTGGAAAAAATGGGAGGACATTTGCCGCTGGAGCAAGAAGACGGCGGAGGCCCAAGTGGGGATGGCCTCCCAACGTGGTAGGGGTGTCCGTCGTGCCATGACCCCCTGGCAGTGGCGTACCCGGAGTCGGATGGGTGCTTGAGGGCATCACAGCAGCAACAGGGGGAGAGTACACTCTCATTCTGCTGATTCAGAGCACATTGGAGGTGTCTGGGTGGGGGAGGTGGGCTGTGGGTTCCCCTAGGCCAGGGCGAGTACAGTAGTTAGGTTCCCTTCTTCAGGCAGGCCCTGTGGCACCCCACCCCACCTGTGTACAGTGCCAACTACACCTAGTCAGGCTCCTGTGACATCCATGTGTGCAGAGATCGGCCATAGCCTTGTCAGCCATGTCCCAGGCATTGAATAGTGGACTCCAAGTGCGTGGCGTAGTGCAGGGGGCTTCTGTGTCTGTCGTGTCCACCAACGATAGCGGTATTGCATGCACTCAATCTGTCTTTCTTCTGTCTTCCCCACCCCTTTTTGTGTTCTCCCTGTTCTTGTGTGCATTAGCATCATCAGGCAGAGGAGCAGTGGCACCGGAGCAAGAGGGAGCTGCATCCCACATGGCCCTGAAGGGCGACACTACGGAGTCTGAAGTCACCAGTGGGACGGAGGGCGAGGGGAGCTCCTCGGCTGGGACAGGAGCTAACACCAGCGATACAGACTCCTCCTCTGATGGGAGCTCCCTTACGGTGGCAGCCCCATCTCTGCCCCCCGCATCTACAGGTACAGCCCCACCAGCACTGCCCTTCCAGCAGCCCCTCAGCGTTTGCCCCGTGCCCGCTCACCCAGGAGGGTGGGCATCACCTTCGCCCCAGGCACCTCTGCCCCTGCCCCAGTCACCCCTGCTGCCCTCAGTGAAGAGGCCATTGACCTCCTCAGGTCCCTCACTGTTGGGCAGCCTACCATTTTGAATGCCATCCAGGGTGTAGAGAGGCAGTTGCAACAGACCAATGCATACCTGGAGGGTATTCACTCTGGTCAGGCAGCCCTTCAGCAAGCGTTTCAGACTCTGGCCGCAGCACTGATGGCAGCCATTGTACCTGTCTCTAACCTCCCCCTCCAACTTCCTCCACCCAGACCCACACCCCTGTACCTCAGCCTATCCCAAGCACACCATCAGACCAGAATACACACTTCAACAAACAAGGGAAGCTCTGGCAAACATAAGCACCACGCATCCCACAGGCACTCACGCAAGCATCACACACATGCAGAGAAACCAAAATCCACTGCCTCCACTGTGTCCCCTCCTCCTTGTCTCCCTCCTCCCTCCCTGTCTCATCTCCACTCACACCTCCATGCACTACATCGTCAGCCACTACCTCCATCACCAGCACACCCACCACCACACCCCGCTCACGTGCAGTCACAACCCCCACTACCAATCACACATCCCCTGTGTCCTCTCCCAGTGTGTCTGTGAGGCCACCTCCCAAGGTACACAAACGCAGCCACACACCCACCCAACAGCCATCCACCTCACGACAGCCTCCAGCCCATGCACCTTCACCCAAAGTCACCAAACGTACAACTCCTACAACCACTACCTCTTCCTCCACTCCTAAACCCCCTCCAGCTACCCGTCCCAGTGTTGATAAGAAACTTTTCCTGACCAGCCTTGACCTCTTTCCCACACTTCCCCCACCCCTTCAGTTTCCTAGGGCCCGAGTCTCCAGGTCTCAACCTAGCACCTCAGCAACAACATCGGCGGGACCACTGGTGCCAGTAGTCACTGGATTATGGAGTGCACGGACAGTCCCCCACCTGTGAAGCATAAAAAGTTGGACAGTGCCTGGCGGGAGAGGGGAAAGAAATAAGCCACCAAAGCCGCTCCCAGGGGTACAGTTGGGAGTGTGGAGACAGCTGCAACACCATCCAAGGTGGGGAAGGGGCACATTAAAACCGGCAAGTCTGGGAAGATCAGCACGGCGGACAAGACCGCCAGCAGTCCCGCTGCCCAGGAGAAGACCACCAGCAGCAGCTCCGCTGCCCAAGACAAAACCGCCAGCAGCAGCCCCACTGCCCAAGACAGAACTGCCAGCAGCAGCTCCGCTGCCCAAGACAGAACCGCCAGCAGCAGCCCCGCTGCCCAAGACAGAACCACCAGCAGCAGCCCCAAGACAGAACCGCCAGCAGCAGCCACACTGCCCAAGACAGAACCGCCAGCAGCAGCCCCGCTGCCCAGGACACCGCTGCCAGCAGCACCACAGGCCAGGACAAGACTGCCACCAGCAGAACCGCTGCCCATGACACCGCCGCCAGCAGCCCCACTGCCCAGGACAAGACCGCCACCAGCAGAACCGCTGCCCAGGACACCGCCGCCAGCAGCACCTCAGGCCAGGACAAGACCACCACCAGCAGAACCGCTGCCCAGAACACCGCTGCCAGCAGCACCGCAGGCCGGGACAAGACTGCCACCAGCAGAACCGCTGGCCAGGACACCACCACCAGCAGCACCTCAGGCCAGTAAGCGGCAATGATTCCCACGCTACTGAGGCCGCCACGGGCAGGATGAAGCACTCTGGGCACCAAGCCCCCTCAAGAACCAGTGGAGATTCACATCCACTTCCTCAGTCCTTGGCAGGATGAAGCCCTCTGGGCACAAAGCCCCATCCAGAACCAGTGGAGATTCACATACACTACCTCAGTCCTTGGCAGGATGAAGCCCTCTGGGCACCAAGACCCCTCCAGAACCAGTGGAGAATGACATCCACTACCTCTGTCCTTGGCAGGATGAAGCACTTGGGGCACCAAGCCCCCTCCAGAACCAGTGGAGATTCACATCCACTACCTCAGTCCTTGGCAGGATGAAGCACTCTGGGCACCAAGCCCCCTCCAGAACCAGTGGAGATTCACATCCACTACCTCTGTCCTTTGCTGGATGAAGCACTCTGGGCACCAAGCCCCCTCCAGAACCAGTGGAGAAAGGCATCCACTTGAGAGACTGTGGCTTTGCACTCCCAAGGATTGAACAGTGGGCAAACCACCCACTGTAGAGACTTGAGAGACTGGGGCTTTGCACTCCCCAGGATTGAACAGTGGACAAACCACCCACTGTAGAGACTTGAGAGACTGTGGCTTTGCACTCCCCAGGACTGAACAGTGGGCAAACCACCCACTGTAGAGACTTGAGAGACTGTGGCTTTGCACTCCCCAGGATACATCAATGGGCATGGAGCCCCCTCGTTGATCTGGCGTCGTGCACTCAAGCAGCTGAGGTGCCCACCCTTCCCTTCCCCCTGAGGTGCCTGTTTTATTTCTATCTGATGTCCCTGCAGTGTTCTCTCCGTCTTGTTCGGGTATTGTGTGTGGGCCTCGACCATGCCTTTTGGGCCCAGTGATCCACGGATTGTGATGGTGGAATCCCTTGGACTTGTGTTCTTGGTGTATATAATTGTATATAGTATAAATGTATATATTTGTAAATATTTTTGATTTATGTAATTGAATATCTAACAATTATTCAACTCATTTCCTTTTGTCCTTGCATTCTTCCAGGGGGGTTGGGGGTGTAACTGTAATGAATCAACATGTATTAGTGTGTGTGATGTAGTGGGTGAGGGTGGGGGTGTTGCGTGTTGCGTGTGTGTGTGTCACAGTTTTTTCCCTCCCCTGTGTCGTAGGTGCAGTACTCACCGTGGTCTTCGCCGCCGGCGTTCGTGCTCCTGGTAGAGAAGCAGGAAGAGAAAGGCAGGTAGAATTTGGAGTTCCGGCTCCATGGCGTCCTGGTTCCTTGTGGGGTGTGTAGAGATGAGCGCTTTCCCTTCGAAGTCCTGTTTCCGCCATGTTTTTGTTCGTGGTGAATCCGCCCCGGAAAAGGTGGTGGATTGGTGGGTTGTAATAGTGCGGGCGGTACATTGTCCTCCACCTGTCTGTTGGCGGTTACCGCCGCTGTGTTTGTTTGTACCGCTGTGGTGGTCGGAGTGTTAAAGTGGCTGTCTATCTTGGCGGTTTCTGCCACGGTCGTGATTCCATTTTTTTTACCGCCGGCCTGTTGGCGGTTTTACCGCCGCTTTAACACCGACCACCAGGGTTGTAATGACCACCTTAGTGTAGAACTTGCAGGTTCTTAGTTAGGGTTTACATGGAACAGTAATTGTTTTATTATAGTATTATGATGGGAGAAGGATAGTGCAGTTATCCGGGGCATATTCTAGAGTCTGTGGAAAATAGGAGTGCAGGGAATTGGAGTATGGTGATAGAACAATGATGGATAGAAATGTGGTAGATAGTGTAGCTGTGGTAGCCTAGTGTAGGGGCCTATGGAGTAAAACTGTGAGTGCCTCTGCAGTGTTGTCATGGTGTACTCTGGTAGAGAAGAGCTAGTCAGATGTAAAATTATGCTAAAAGGACTAATACTATACTGGAGTGTGTAGTATGGGAATTCTAGTGTGACAACTAGTTCCACAGGTTTGTCCTTCCTTCTACGCTACATCCTATAACAGCACCCTTGTGTGCAGCCCTCCATAGATGGTCTCTCCTTGAACTGCAAACAGTTACAGTGGTGAGAATTTTATAGACTCTGTATGCTGTTTCCAGATATCAACTCTGGCATGCTAATGCTTTTTATATGCTCTTGGAATGTAAAGTGCAATGATCAGATTAGCCCATAAAAGCAAAACAAATGCAACATTTCTCTGCCATAGAGTCATTTTTTTGCATGGGAACGCCTACTTCGCATCTCATTAAGGCAAGGTAGGTTTCCACTTCAAAAAAATGACTTTAACTCCAAAAATTTGGCGCTAGACGGGTCTAGCACCAAAGCATAAATATGGAGTTAGTTTTGCACCGAGTTAGAGTTAAAAAAAAGACGCTAATTCAGCGCAGAGTATAAATATGCCCCTTAGCATCAAAAAATGACACTAATCTGGTTAGAGTCATTTATTTTGACTCTAACCTGCCTAACATCATTTTTTTTTTACTCTAGCCTACCCTTTGCACCGGCTTGCACCATTCTATAAATATGGTGCCCAGATGGTGCTAAAAAATGGTGCAAGCCGGTGCAAAACATTTTGGTGCAAAACTGCGTTAGTGCAGTTTTTTACCAAAAAGTATACGTAAGGACCTTAGTTCTGTTTCTTTTAAGGAGTATGATCTCTGTTTAAAAAAAAGTTCATTTTATTCAAAAGCAATCACAAACATGATAGCTGACCTCAAACGGCCAGCATCTCTGTGTTGGCCACCAATCACAGTGAGCAACAAGTTGTGACCTACCTCATTAACATTCATGAGGTAGGTTGGATTTCAACCCAACATGAGTTGGAATTTTAAGAAATGACCTATGGAGTCCAAATTTTAAGAACCGACCTGTTAGTACATAGGTCGGTTCATAAAATTCTTGACTGGTTGCAAAATATTAGTTGCAGATTGTGACCAATATTGTGCGACCAGTTAATATTGACAGTGTCCCATTTTAACAACATGCTGAATAATTTATTAATTAATTCTTTTTTCTGTAAACCTTAGAAACAGATACACAAGAAATTAGGTTCCCTTTTGCAAGCAGACAAACATGCACTGATAATTACATAAATGACTGTATTTATTACAAGCTCTGCTGTGACCTATTGCCTGTAGGCCTGTAACCTGACAGAGCTTAGGAAAAGAAATGAAAACATCATGTTACAATTTCACACGTGATTTGTAACAGGTGGCCAGGAACAGGTAATTGGTTGGGGATTGAGTGGGGCGAGCTATGTACTACTAATCACAACTGTGCACTCTAAAAAGCAGCTTTCTTTTGTTATGACTCGATTCTTTAAAATAATACCTAAGCAGCTAGCAGCTAAATTAAAACTGAATACACAAATAAATGCAAAAATTAATGGCCCAAAAGTCCTACATGAATTGACTCCAGATTGGACAATTGTACTCTTCTAATGGATTTACGAATTCAAAAGAATTCTAGCACTATGTTTGAAATTTCCTATTACCAAAATGTAGAGCTAACATGTTTGTGATTTTGGTTATGTCTCTGACTTCATACTTGCAGAAGTAATTGAATACCCACATTATTGCATGTTTCTGCGTATTCACATTCGGATCGCATGCAGAGTGCTACACTACAAAGACTCGTGAATTTCCTGTTAGGGCAGGAGTCAAATTTTCCTGAGAGGATTAGGGAGCAAGAACACTCAAACCGAATATAGGTTTATTGAAGGATTGATTCCGTGAGGAAAATGTTTTCACCATGTAAAACCCAAAAAATATGAATAAATGCACAAATGCATTTTAAAATATATGACTCTGCGCAGAATTCACCTGGGGGAAATTGCACATTCATACATTTTACCTTTTGTGCGTATTCCAAATATACAAAGGCCCAGCTTTACCAAAGTTGCTGCTCTGCCTTGCATCACATGGAGAGAGAAAAATGTGCCATTTCTACTAAAATATAGCACTTTTGTTCTCTACCCCAGTGCTACTGCGCTTTTGGCTGCCACCCACCAATGCACACATCCTCGCACCATATTGCAATTTTGTGTGAGTTCTCTGAATCATAGGTCACGAACTGTGGTACTGTTGACACTTGTAGTACAGAAACTATCTTTTGATACTTTTCTTTGTAAAAGTGCTGTACTTCTCATAACTCTGACTGAAAGATAAAGCCTACCATTGGCTCAGAATTTCTCATTTTACTAATATAAACTTGTCCTGCTGTCAGTTCTGAAGGATCTCATGCCATCAACTCTTAAGTGTCACTTACTACTATAAATGTATCATATATCCACCTGCGAAGCACCCATATCATGATCTCTTATAGTTCAGATGTGATATTTGCCATATCTACTACGATAAACTTCAAAGATCTCTAAGACACCAGTTCAATATATGTCCTTGCCATTAGTTTCAATGTGCTGTGTCCCTTTAACTCAGATATGCCTAATGGCAGCTGAGCAGTCCCCTGCAACAAACAGGCAGTGTTCCATTTTATCTACTGAAACATTTCTCAATGTAAATAGTTCATAGGGGCCATGTGCCATCTTCTCATAAATTCCCTGTGCCACCAGCATAGCAGAGCCCTCACACCACTAGCTAAAAAGTACTTAGATGCACAGAGCAAATTTTGGTTGCAATCTCACAGAATCAGAGTTTCTTACTGCAAAAATACTTTGTGTAATGTACTCAACCAATCTCAGTAGTATGTAACGTTTTACTATCTCCTAAACAGTGATTAGAAGTTGATAAAGAATCACTACTTGGAAGGGGACTGTTGTAAGCATCCATTCTAAATTGAGATAGAATACACTATGGGCCAGATGTAGGAAGCAGTTTGCACGTCGCAAACAGCGAATTCTGCTGTTTGCAACATGCAAAATGCACTTTGTAATGCACAAAACCCGTTTTGCGATTCAGTAACCTGGTTACCGAATTGCAAAACGGGATTGTGAGTCGCAATTAGGAAGGGGTGTCCACTTCCTAATTGTGAGTTGCAGTGCAATGCAGGATTGCTTTGTGACCGCGAACGCAGTCGCAAACCAATCGCAGTTTGCACCCTTTTGAAATGGGTGGTAACCCATTCGCCAAAGGGAAGTGGTCCCCATGGGATCCCTTCCCCGTTGTGAATGGCACTTCAAACATTGCAGTGGTCCTATGGACCACTGCCTGCTCTGAAAAAATGAAACAAAAATGTTTCATTTTTCGTTTTGTAATTCATCTCGTTTTCCTTTAAGGAAAACAGACTGCATTCCCCCCCAAAAAAAAAAAATGCTTTATTAAAAAGCAGTCACAGACATGCTGGTCTGCTGTCCGCAGCAGACGACCATCCCTGTGAATGCCGCCACTCATAAGGCGGTCGCAAGTTGCGACCCACCTCATGACTATTCATGAGGTGGGCCTTTGCGACCCCATTGCGAGTCACAGAAGGTGTCAGGGACACCATCCAACATTCTGAATTGCGAGTCGCAAATTGTGAGTCGCTCTGACTCGCAATTTGCGGGTCGCAATTCGGAATATTGCTACATCTGGCCCTATGTATCAACCATTTGGACTAAAATTCCCATTGAAAACAATTGATAAGTTACAGACCCAAATTGAGGTATGTATGAAATGACCATTTTTTACATGATGTCTCATCAGAGTTCTCCCCATCTGTTTTGCTGGCACATTGCAATTCCGTATCCATTTCTAAACACATTTTGCAAGTTGGTAAAACATTGATGGCTCCTAAAACAGGTTTAGTATATGCCAAATAACTTTTAAGCAATGACAAACCCTCTGATTTTGTAAATTGGAAGGGTTTGCAACAGCTAAAAGTTTGACATCTTTTGAAAATCATCAATAATATTTGTAGGACAACAGTAAAGAGCAATGAAGAATTATATTGGTTGGATAAAAAGGGAGGGGGGAGCGTTGTCAGACAGATATATTGTGCAGTAGAAGCTTGAAGAGTGGCGGGTATGTCAAGACATGATCCCTTGCTCACTGTTAAACAGGACTCAAGCTATACCTCACTGATCAGGCCTAAAAAGCAAAAATCAATCTGGCACTGCTTCTGTGCCATGTGAAACGAACTGGATCTGGCAGTTTGAGTTTGACTGTTCCTATTGAAACAGGTTGATTGCTGATTTGTATATGGCGTGTCCCAATCCAGAGTGTAGCATTAGATGAAAAAGCATGATCTGCAATCCTTCCCATTGATCGTCAGTGACTGAAATAAATTCAAGAGTCCCTTCCATCACTTTATGTTTTTGTTACCATGGCTGTACAGGCAGTCACTGCACTAGTGATTGTGACATCATGAAATAGTGATGGCAATAAGATTTGATATTCTTTCTTAATTTTATAAATATTAAGCAATGTATTAGATACATGTATTTTTTCACTGCCTTTTTATGGGATTCCAGTGATAGCATGAGAAGCTGTGGAACTACATGCTTCAATATATCATATCTTTTTTCATGATTATCCAGGTTTGTAGTTGTTAGAAGTTTAAGAAATATAAAAGATAGTAGTAAAGAAGAACTGTTTGTGCCATTTTTTAACATTCCAGAGGCTTTTCAATACCACAAAAGGCTTTTTACCAGCTGTAGCTTACCACCTATTTGTGGAGCCCAAAGAGCTGTATACCTTTCAAGGACAAAATTCCCAGGGCAGAAATATTTCTGCAACAGGGAAACTGGATTGGCACAGACTTGCCAATGCCATTGTGTTTCCTTGAAACCATTCCTCATCAAAATTTAGTATAGAGTGACAGATAGCAGGGAAAACAATTGGCTACAGCCTACTATCCTGCCATGTGGTTTTAGGCTGCAGTCAGTAGGCTAAAATGCTCTTTGAATACACTACAGATAACCCTCGGATAGAAGTGAAAGCTAGAGCTGATGGTAGAAAGATGAAGTGTGTGGGATGACAGAAAAGGGTAAATAACTACTTTGATAGGGTGATAACTGAAAATAATAAATGAGGGAGAAGGGTTGAGTGACAGTAGGGTTATTGAACCAGCAGCATTGTGTGAGTTACATTATATGTTCTTACTACAGTCGGTACATGTAATCAGTACCTTTTATTTCGCTCTTTAGGACCATGAGAACCCACTGTTAGGGAGTGCCAGGCAGGTCCAAGATCTGCAATGGCAAAAGCACAACAAAGGAACACGAAGGAAGCAGCATTGACTGAATGGGGGCCGTGGTGCCAAGGACTCCCTGCACCATAATACACTACCTGCTGAGCTGCCCCCAGAGTTGCCGTGCCCGGAGGTGCTTTCTTTAAATATCATCAAGGAGCTCCCACAGTGCGCATGGGTCCCAACTGGGGGCGTGCCCGGGTGAAGACCAGGCCAAGAACGGACCCGTCTGCACCCGTTCATGTCCAGATGAGGATGGGCTTGACCCACCCTCTGTTGCAGTGCTCCTGGGGTGAGTATTGTTCTATTTATTGAATTGTCTAATCTGAGTGGCCACTGCTGGACTGTTTCTTGTGTCTGCCTGCATGTTTGGGTGGTATTTTTATGACCTTTTCTCATCTGACTATTTGCCACCAGCTAAGACGCTTTGGTGTTAAACTATCTACGCATAATGGGCAGGAGAAAAGCTCCAGGAGGCCCATTAGCCTTGACCCTCCCACCTACAAAGAAAATTGCGAAAATGTTGCAGTGGGTGATTGGAATTTATGTTACAGAAATTGTCCTAACAGAGAGGAGGTTGTCCCTGGGTGCTGGTCCTCCCATGCCCCTGAGGTCTCCCTCACTACTTGTTCCAATTGTGCAATTACCAATGCAAATACACCTGCTGATTCTAATAGTGATGCTACCAGCCAAATGCAAACAACAAGCTCAAATGCAGTCCCTCTTGCTGTCGGGGCTCGCTCAAAAGACAGATTGGGGTCAGCTAGAACTACCAAACAATCTAGACGATGGGTTCTACCTAAAACAAGTTCCTGTGTGAATAGTCCCCAACAAATTTGTGCCTCTCAGGATTCTATCCGCTGGGGCTAAGGCGAGACTGTGCCCATTCACCTAGGCCAAACTATTTATTGGACGCATGTTTTGAGAAGATTTAAGTTATGGTCTAAACTGAACTCTCTTTGGTACTGACATGGCTGGCAGTTATTGAAAAAGGGATTGGTGATAGCCACTAATCTAGGACTCTCAAGAAACCAACTCCAACTGCATGACCCAAATGGCCCTAGAACGCTCAATTGTCCCTCAATATGCAAGAATGGACAGTTAGCATAAAGATGTAAAATCCATTATTGCTGCCCAGACTGAAGTTGGCTGTTCGCAAAGTATTTTCAACGCTGCTCCTGGGTTTGGCAGTAGAGCAAGCCGTATGGTGGAGATGGGAGATTTGAACCGACCTTTGGCAAATGCATGCAACCTCTATCAGAAACAACATGTTATAGACCTCCCACCGGCATCTTGTCCATATGTATGAATTTTATTAGGTGTGACTTGACTACGTGAGGACCACAGGGAGGACCAGGAAGAGTTTAGAATAAATGCCTGAGCTGGGTGGCTCACTACAGGAACTACCCCTTTTTCATGGTGAATTACATTTTACTCACTCAAAGGGTGGGCTGGCTGGGGCCAGGGCTGCTGGATCGCCTTGATAATTGTATAGTGGTCAAATTCAGAATCCCTCGGGTAGTTCAAAGTCTATTATTTAATCATCCTGTAGGCCCGAAAAAAGATTCTTCAATTGTGTTGTTGACCCTGGGTTATTTTTATAAACCCAGCTGTGGTTGTGGGCATACTCCGAGTAAATTTAAAAACCTATTCCCAATCTGGTCAGGCTCTGTCGACTGTTTTAGCCTGCCCCGTTAGACATCCTGGTATATTTGGAATTACTGTTACTAATCTCTTTGACATGCAAGAGAGGGTCGATTGACTTGCCTCCCCAGAACTTCACCTGAAATAGTAAATTTTGTATTAACTGGGTTGGAAGCTGGCAAGTGGCAGCAATTAGGTTCGGCAATCCGAGGGACATGACTAAAAAGATTGCATTGCCAGACCAGCAGGAGCCACACATGTTGTCTGGGCACTGCACACAGGGTAGTACCCTGCTGGGTTTCCAACTGCTGTAACTGCAACTCCCTCTCTAATCACTTTCACCGCACAATCCTGGACATACACAACAGCTTCATACCACACACACCCTCCACACGCAACCTCCACCCACCCAACACAAACTCACCACACACACCCCCCAACCTACTCACCACCTGGGCCCCCACCACCGACGAAGAAACTGAAAAGACAATGAACTCCATTCACTCTGGCTCCCCCTCCGACCCATGCCCCCATCGAATATATAACAAGACCAGCCCCACCATCGCCCCCAAACTCCGAGCCATAATCAACAGCTCATTCGAAACCGCCACCTTCCCAGACCCCTGGAAACACACAGAAGTCACCACTCTCCTAAAAAAGCCCAAAGCCGACCCAGACGACCTCTCCAACTACCGCCCCATCTCCCTCCTCCCTTTCCCAGCCAAGGTCATGGAAAAACTAGTCAACTCCCGCCTATCCCATTTCCTCGAGGCAAACCACACACTCGACCCCTCCCAATCTGGGTTCCGCACGAACCACAGCACGGAAACCGCTCTCATCGCATGCACTGACGAAATCAGATCCAGAGTCGAAATGGGCGAGACCGTTGCACTCATACTCCTGGACCTCTCTGCAGCCTTTGACACTGTCTGCCACCACACACTCCGCACACGACTTCACGACACTGGGATCCGCCACAAAGCCCTGGACTGGCTCACCTCCTTCCTCACCGACAGAACCCAAAAAGTCCGTCTCCCACCCTTCCAATCCTCCGCCACCAAAATCACCTGCAGAGTCCCACAAGGCTCCTCCCTCAGCCCCACACTCTTCAACATCTACATGGCCCCACTAGCCAACATCCTCAAACCTCACGGCATCACCATCCTCTCATTTGCTGATGACACACAACTCATCTTCTCCCTCACCCGCAACCCCACCACCGTCAAAACCAACCTGCACGCTGCACTCCTTGACACCGCTGCCTGGATGACAGCCAACCACCTTAAACTCAACTCCAACAAAACCGAGATAATCATTTTTGGCCCACACAAAAACACTTGGGACCCCTCATGGTGGCCCACCACGTTATGCCCCGCACCCACCCCCGCAAACCATGCACGCAACCTCAGCATCATCCTGGACCCCTCCCTCTCAATGGCCCAACAAATCAACGCCCTCACCTCTTCATGTTTTAACACACTCTGCACACTGAAAAAAACATTCAAATGGATCCCCACAGCGACCAGATAGACAGTCACCCATGCACTCATCAGCAGCAGGCTAGACTACGGCAACACCCTCTACGCCGGCACCACACTCAAACTCAAGCACAAACTACAGCGAACCCAGAACTCAGCAGCACGCCTCACCCTCGACCTCCCCCGCCATGAACACATCTCACCACACCTCAAATCCCTCCACTGGCTCCCCATAGACAAAAGGATCACCTTTGCGATCCTCATCCACGCACACAAATCCCTCCACAACACCGGCCCAACCTACCTTAACGAAAGAGTGACCTTCCACACTCTCACACGCCACCTCCGCTCCGCCGACCTCTCTCTCGCCACAGTTCCTCGCATCAAGCACACCACCACTGGAGGCAGATCTTTCTCCTATCTGGCCCCCAAAGCCTGGAACTCCCTCCCCACCCACCCACCTCCCCAAGACCCAGGACCTCCTACTCTTCAGAAAAAGCCTTAAAACTTGGCTTTTCGAACAGTGATCTCCCCTCCCCTCCCGCCACCACCCACCACCCCAGCGCCTTGAGACCCTCAAGGGTGAGTAGCGCGCTCTATAAGTCTCTTTGATTGATTGATTGATTGATTGATTGTAACAGGTAAGAGCTTGGGGTTGGAATATGATGGACTGTTAAGCAGTACTGAGGTAAAGGCAGTGTGGGATCTGGATGGTCCTTGCTATGCCAATGAAATAACACAGAGTTTTTTAAGAGGGAATAGGGTGGGGGCAGTAAATGTTTATGTATTTCTGGCATCACCATTGCAACCTCAAGGTCCCACTGAACAGCCTGTGAAACCATGCCCCGATATAATTGGTAATTCCATGATTAAATAACCTTATAACCGTGTAAAATTGTTGTCCTGGAACATAGGTGGGCTAGCCTCTAAAATCAAATCTCCAGAATGGGCGAAAGTTATAGTTACCTTAGGGCACAAGTTGTAGTTATTTGATATAACTCTAACTATAACTGGTGAATTTCTATGGTTTAGTAGGTTTTAAGATGTGAACCTAAATATATTGTCCCTGTAACCGTTATGTTTTTTAGTTACAAAAAGGTATATATTACCTAATGGCGGTCACCACTAGGTAGTTATAGTTAGGACCTAGTTTCTATGGAAAACATTTTTTTTTTGTTTTGCCTATAACTTTGGCACCTTTTGATGAATTTTCCAGAAATTTTCCACAAAACTTTAATTCTCACCTCAGGTGGTGTCTGGAAAGGTTCGGGGTGATCCGTCAAGCGGGGATTGAGAAAAAGGGGGGTCCAAAACATGTATTTCCCATTCATTTTTCCATACGGAGTTTAAACAGCGACAGTGTCAAAACCACTGGACGGAATTATACCAAATTTAACAGAAAGGTAGTTGTTTGTCCAGAAAGGGGCCTTTTCATTATTTAGTGTAAACCCATGAAGTAGTTTTAGAGAAATTAAAGGCAATCCAAATTTGTTTATTTAGGGATGCAAAGAATTTACAATCTCTCCCAATCTCATGCTGAGATTGATTGGCTGCCACCACTTCAAAAAGGAAGTGTTGGCAGCCATGTTTGGATCAGCTTCAGCCGAGTCCACAATAAAAAAAGGGCCAGGGTACAGACCCCCCCACAGCTAAAAAGCATTTTATTTACATTTATGCCATGATTCGTGGCCGGACATTTATTTTTTCTTAAAAGTAGCGCTCGCATTGTTATTGAGAAGTCTTCAGGTGGGCCAAGTCCCGGGGGCATTTATATTTTATTTTCTGCCCCCTCCACTGTCCCAGGGACAACCACCTCCCGAGCTTATAACTAATAGGTAGGAGGGCACACGTCCTCCGCTCTGCCCTGAGTACCACCACCTCCCCAGGGCTTTACACAACTATTATGCGGGCGTGCAGCCCATTGCTCCCTCTGGGACCACCATCTCCCCGCTGCATTGAATAAAAACAATGCAGAGTGGCGCGTGCTCCACCCCCCCCCCCCCACAGCTCCAGGGACTACCTCTTCCCCAGAACTAAAAAGATTTAAAAAAGGGTTTGTTTCCGACTCCCAAAGCCCTGGGGACCTCCATCTCCCCAGAGCTATGCACATTAAAATGGGGCTGTGTGCCCCCACTCATGGATGGCCCTGGGCACCGCCACTTACCAGGGCCAGCTTCTGCTATGTCCCGGGGGACCCAAACCCGGGACATAGATGTTTGCTGTGGCTTGGCCGCAGATTTGACAGCTGCAGCCAAGTCACAGCAAACACTCTGCTTGCAGCGAGGGAGAGCTGTGAAATAGCTCTCCTTCACTGTGAGCAGAGGTTTTCTCTGTCTTCCTGCCTGTAGAAATGCAGGCAAGGAGACAGAGGAAATAATTGCTTTCACAGAGAAGGAGCTGCTTTAGCAATGCTGGCTGCTATAGGATCAAGGGAGCCATCAGGGACCGTGGGGGCTTCAGACTCCCCCTACGAGGTCACATGGTTGTGCCCCAGAGAACGGGATCCATGGGGCCAAGACCAGCTCTGGTGACAGGGGCCACACAACTCCCCTCTCCCCAAACAAATTAAATAATTAGGCCTTTTAAACTAGTTTGCATTAGGGTCTTCTGTATTTACTCCAACTTCCTTCTGTCCACTTTAGTGTCTGGGTTAACGATGTGTACCTGCCTCATTTTCTTTTCTTTTATATCCCCACAGTTTCTGCATCTGACTTCCTTTTCTCAGTAGATTTCATCCCCTGCCCTTTTCAATAACATTTCTGTAGCCCCTATTTTACATGTCATGGTGACTGTTAACTGAAGATTACTGGTAATGTTGAGAAACACAAGTCATAGTATTCACAACATGATTGTCAGACAGCTTTATTGAGCAAACAGTCTATAGTACATGTGCAGAGATGGTCATCATGGGCCTCAGTAGGATACCATGTCATACATGGTTCCATCGTATCATAACAGTGCAGCATGGCAGGATACAAATATTGTGCATCCTTTCCTTTCCACCACTTCATTGTTTTCCCAATCTTTTCAGAGCCATATCCCTACATCATGAAAAGAAAATATTTTATAGCGTTAAGTTGTTGACTACCTGGTCCATTAAACTGATACTTTTGATAGTAGATAGATAACGAATAATAGTGATATATTGTTTTTGTAACATGTGCAAAATAATGTGATGGTTGAAAGTATCAAAATATGTGTGTTATGCTTTGGCTAGGACTAGAAGTACTCCAGGTTCCTGTGGAGATCAACAGAGGACGTCATCTGGTGGAGCGGGAAGCAGTGGCTGCTGGGACAGGTGTTAGTTTCATTTCTCAATGACAACTACTGCATTTTTTATGGTATTCCTTCCTTTCTTCCAAACGCAATAGCAATCTTTTTTTAAATTATTCAGAATCGTAAATGTCTGTCTCAACTCCCAATATCCAATTGGTAAAAGAAAAGGTGCCTACTACTCACATACTCCGTTCTTTTTTCCCAGCCAGTTCATAAATTGCAATCCCACCCCGCTATGTGCCATATTTTTCCACAGTTTCTGCCTCACTATGTACTTTCATTGGCTCCCATTACTGCCCCATCCTCGACCTCTCATCACCCATGTGAATAAGTATACTAGTATATGGGACGTAACAATTCCATAGTCAAACATAAACCTAGCCTAAACCTGATCTTTTATTATAATTTGCTGTACCATACACTGTCACTTACTTGCCATCATAGCCAAACAAGAAAGTATTTGTAGAGAATTAGTTTGGGTAGAGGAAGTAATGTGCAACTTAGGCCCTCATTACGACCCCCACCAAAGCAGCTGTCTGGCTTCCACATTACGACTGTGGCAGAGCCACCCCAGTCAGACCACCAGCACTGCCAGGTTGCCCCCAGCCTGGCACTGCTGGCGGTCTCAATCTGCCAGGGCTCTCCGGATTACGAGTCCCTTTCCACCAGCCTTTGCATGGCCGTCCCACAACCATGCAAAGGCTGGCGGAAAGGAGGTGCCGGGGCCCTATGAGGGCACCTGCACTGTTCATGCACTTTGTATGGCCAGTGCAGGGGTCCCCACTCACCGACCTGTCGCGATTTTCAGTGCCCGATTTATGAGCAGTGAAAAGCTTGATGGGTGCTGTCGCACATGACACACCCAACATTGCCGTCAGCTTGATTACGAGCCAGCATCAATGTTGTGGTGTGTTTCCCACTGGGCCAAGTGGCCTGTTGTAGTTGTGTACAACAAACAAATAAGTGTTTGGTTGAGTACTACTAATTGTGTTCTTTCTTTCCTTTTTCTCTGGAACATCCAGCTACTCCTGCCAAAAGACCTGCCATAGAGGACCACTCCCATTTGGTGACAAAGGCTCAGCTGAGCCTCCTGAAAATGGAGGCAATTGCAGTTGGGTAGCATCAGCCTGTGGTGGTTGAGGAGGTGGAAGCAGCTGCTGCTATCTCACCCTACCATCCAGAGGGGACATTGGCAGCAACACTGCCTCTACCGCAAGTAGCCATTCACCCTAGCCACTCCCGAACCACCAACACTGATCTGATCTCCTCTAGCAAGTTGTGTGAGACCTAGAGGCATTTATGGGCTGATTTAGAAATTGGTGGATGGGTTACTCTGTCACAATGGTGATGGATGTCCTATCCATCAAAATCTCAATCCCAGTGAATATAATGTGATTTAGATTTCGGTGGATGGGACATCTGTCACCAATGTGAAGGAGTAACCTATCCACCAAGTTCTAAATCAGGCCCCTAGTCTCCCATACCTGGTTGCTCAAGGGTCCCCATTGAGCCCCACTCTTTTCAATCTGTGTGGGAAAGTCAGCCTTTTTTCCCTGATCACCCCCCAAACCTGTGGACTGATACTGATGGTTATTGACCATGACTGTGCCCTGGGAACTGCTAATCAGTCCCAGGGCCAGTGCTCTGTGTAAAATGGTATATGACTTAATTATAATTGGCTCCGACAACTTACCTGTAAGGCCCTATTATATGGTAGGGCATGTAGGTTTAGGGACCCCAGTACAGATGGTTCACCAATAGGTGCAATGCGGTGGTGTCCAGTGCCATTGAAAAGGCAGACCTGCCTTACTGGCTGCTGTTAAGTCAAAATTAACACCAAATTTGACTTTGGAATTAAAAGTACTTACAAAGTCTCAAACAACCTTATTTATGCATGTAAGCCACCCCTAATTTCTGTCCTAGGTACCTTCATGGTTGGGTGCAGTGTACATATAAGCAGGGACTATAAATGATGTTTTATAAGCCCTGGTGAGGAAAAAGAAGTCAAATCAATTTTCCCCATTGTAGTCAATGGCCTCTATAGGCTAACATTGGGAGACTTAACTTAAAATAATAAAGTATTATTTTCAAAAGAGATGAGATAAATATAGCAAGTTTGGTACCACACTAAATGGTATAATGATTCCAATGACCTGACAATGTTGAATTTAATATAACTAGCACAGGAAAAGAGTTTTAGAACTCTTTCTGAAAGTTATCAAATTCAGACCTGTAGTGCCCTTTCGTGATTGGCCTCTGGCAGCTTAGGCCAGGCTACCATAATGAGGTGTGAAGTAGCCTGGGCTGACACAATGGAAGCATCTGGTGGGTGGAGAACTGCTACAGCAGATGACAGAGCAGGATGGGAGAAGAGTAGCCAGACTGGTCTTCATAAAGAGGGAAAGCCATTTGGGACAAACACTGGGCCTCGTCCATTTCCTTCAACACCAGACAGATGGGAGCCCCACTGATTAGATTAGGAGAGGGGGTAGAAAAGGTGTGCTAAGGGAAACAACAGCCATATCTAAACTCTAAGGATGGATTTTTGCCATGTTGGACTTTTAGGATTGAGTTTGGCCACACTTCATAGGAACTGTTTACTCCAGAGGGTTGTGGACTGCTCTCCATTGGACAAGAGCACCCTCCTGCTTCCTACCCCCAGGAGCAAGGATAAATATGGCAAAGCTGCCTCACAATTCAGATCCCTGCTGGAACAATATATTGGAGAATAGGGACTGCTCTGATGGACCCTGGCCTGCACCTGGACACCTCCCTCACAAGGATTGCACAAGCTGCACACTTTGGGCTTCAGCAAGAAAAGGACTTTGCCTTGCTTCTGCAACTCCAAAAGTGGAGTCCTTGTAAGCAACAGGTACAAAAGAGCTGACCAGAGGCCCCTGAATCAAGTCCTGCAGAATAGCCCAGCTGACCAGGGTCCAGTGGCCATTTGAGGATTCTGACCAGGTGCATTCTGGGAACTGTAGTCCCTACTTCCAAGGAGCAACTCATTGCTTCTGGAACCTTGGACCAAGTTTGTGAACACTTTCAAGACCTAGAAAGGACTTCTGGAAGAAGATTCAGAAGTTTGGAGAAGTTTGGAGCAACTTTGGAAAAAAGCTCCAGAAGGTGAACAACCCTTCGACCCATCAACGAGAATCAGACCGACGACTTCAAACAGTGCCCCGGCCTGAATTTCAGGTGTGTCCCAATGAAGTTTCAGAGATTTTCCCCTTCAATAAGACTTCCAGGAGTTGACTGGGGCTCCACGCTGAATCAAGCCGCCATCATCGCATCGCAACCTGGTCTGAAGAGGAGCCTAGTACGACGATGAGAAAAAAAGCTCCAGGAAAATTTCTAAGTGTGAAGGTAAACGTTTGATCCAGGCCTCCATCTCAGTGTATCCGGGTAGGGCTCCATCACGGTCAGCCTCAACTTTTGACTTTGCTGTGGTCGAGTCCGAACAGATGTCCTGTGTTGGCGCTTTTATGTTTTTAGGCGCTAGAAATCATTTTTTTCATGTAATCTTTAAAAATTAATATCTATGGTTCCCTACATTGGATATTTGTCATTCTTATGTCATTGTAAAGATATCCTATTTTTATAAATTGGTATTGAATTTTTATTGTCTATTGTGTTTTAATTATTTACTGTTTTGTTGATATTAAATTCTTTACACACTGTCTCCTAAATTAAGCCTAACTGCTCATGGGCCAATCTACCAAGGGTTAAGCAAGGATTAATTTACTGAGACCTTAATTGGACCTAGTGGGGATTTGTGGCTTATTGCTTAGTGTAGGTATCTACCTGCCCTTACCAATAATCCACTTTCCAACAATCTGTATTCACCCCTCTTGCTGAACTGATATATTCTTTCAGATTTAAAGCCATCTCATATGCTGATGACACACAGATTATTGTATCTATTTCAGACAACTTGTCTCCGTAGCTAACAAGTTTAATCTTTGTATGACCAGTATTTCTATCTAAATGAAAGAAAATTATCTTAAACTTAATACGGAGAAAACTGAGGTGTTAGTGTTTGGTGTGCAAGAGTCCATCTAGACCAACAGTTTGTGGTCAGAGGAATGTGTCCCTTTACCTACTCCTGGAAAAGAGTCCAAACATCTTGGTTCATATTTGATATCTCTTTGAATTTCAAGTCGCAGGTCAGTCACATCATTTGTACATGCTTCCTCATAATTAGAGCTCTTAGGAAAATCTTTCCTTTTATCCTAATTAAAATGCATCATTCAGTGGTCATTTCTTTAGTCTCCTCCAGACTGACTATTGCAATGTGCTTCACCTGAACTTAAATGCCTCCTCACTGAATAAGCTGCATTGGCGCAAAACAAGGTTGCTTGCCTTATTCTTTATAGCCCAAATGAGTGTCTGGCATTTGTGCACTGCACTGGCTTCCAGTTAGAAAGTGCATCTCCTTTAAGGCTGCCTGCCTGGTCTTCTTAGCCCTCCATTACAAAGGATCTAACTATTTTTGTGCCCTCTTCAACTGTAATGTTCCAGGCAGGTCACTCATATCTTCTTCAGGTAGGAACGTCCTCATTCCCAGGTTTAGTTAAGTCAGTTGGGGCAGCCAGTCCATTTCCATGCCTGCTGTCAGGTTCTGGAGCACCCGGCATACCCACATCGCTAGACTTGACTCCTTCACCTTATTTAAAAAATCCTTGAAAACCTGGCTTTTTTCACACTAAGCTACTTGGTCATTATAGTGGTTAATGAGCACTGTTACTCAGCTTAGTTCTTAGATACCTTCAGGATCAATGCGCTATATACCATCACTTTTCATTTCATTTTCATTTACTACTTGCTACCCTGCCCTACCTTTTGTAAATAGTGAATGCTAATGGTGCCCATGAACATACAGCAAAAACAACAATTCCTCCTTCTGAGAGGTTGTCTTTTGACCTGAATAGGTAACGCAATGTCTGCTACCTCTCCAATAAACAGCCTATGCCTTGATGCAGGGGTTTGCTTTTAGTGTTAGTGGCAGGAGACTAAGGGGGTGATTCTAACTTCGGTGGGCGGCCGATGCCAAAAGGCCGCCCGCCAGCCCAGGGCAAATCAACCTTCCCACGAGGACGCCGGCTCAGAATTGAGCCGGCGTAGTGGGAAGGTGCGACGGGTGCAGTGGCACCCGTCGCGTATTTCAGTGTCTGCATAGCAGACACTGAAATACTTTGTGGGGCCCTCTTACGGGGGCCCCTGCAGTGCCCATGCCATTGGCATGGGCACTGCAGGGGCCCCCAGGGGCCCCGCAGCACCCCCTTCCGCCATCCTGTTCCTGGCGGGAGACCCGCCAGGAACAGGATGGCGGTAGGGGGTGTCAGAATCCCCATGGCGGCGGAGCGCGCTCCGCCGCCATGGAGGATTCTGCAGGGCAGCGGGAAACCGGCGGGAGACCGCCGGTTTCCCGCATCTGACCGCGGCCGAACCGCCGCGGTCATAATGCCCTGCGGGGCACCGCCGGTCTGTCGGCGGTGCTCCCGCCGACCCTGGCCCCGGCGGTCTCGGACCGCCGGGGTCAGAATGACCCCCTAACTGTGCTAACAGAGATAACATCATAGAACTTGCTACAGAACATCATTCTTTTTCCAAGTTAATCTGATGAGGCGAACTAGTGCATCATAGTCAGCAAGAAGACTAAAAGAAAACACAGTTTGATTTGAAATTCCAAGAATGAGTCCATCATATTAAAACAACAGCTAGCATCATAGTGTTAAGTTACCTACTACAGTAAACCTGATGTACCCCTCAAGTCACAGGAGGAGTCAGGAGGACACAGTAGAATGCTACTTCGTAGAATACATGGGGCTTAGATTGTGAAAAAGGTGCACTCTACCTATCCTTCAACAAATATTGCTCTCATTAAGTCTCTGCACAAGGACTACCATTTCACACTTGGGTATGAGTGTGGCATGGGCAAGTGTGTCAAATTTGGTAACCATCTCCTGCAACAATTGGCATGGCGTTAACCACATCCACCCCACCAAGTCTGAGATTTGTTGAGGTAGAAATGAATACACAACTCAACTGATCACTCAACCTAGACGGATTAAGGGGATCGTAAATGAACAGGTAGGTGGAATTAGGGAAAGTTGAGAGACAGACAAACATACCCTTCATCACTTGAGGAAGAAAGATGACAGTTTAGTTCAGTTACAAATGCAAACAGTCCCTTTGTCCCAGACTCCCAAGTTACCTAACTGATTTGTTACCTAAGATTGAAAAATGCAAAATAGGGAGGACCCACACAGTTAAAAAAATAGTTGTACTTATTAAAAGATAAATAATACTGTGTACAAATGAAGGGTGCACCTGTACCACAAAGCTAGAGTGCCATGGAACATTCTTCTTACAGACGAGATGGCCTATGGAATGAACATTTAAAATTGTCAAAAGTGGAGATTCAAGGCAAGTGTCATGGTGCCAGAGAAGCAAGAGGCCATTGGCTAATGTGCTGGTGGGTCATTAACTAAGAAGTGAGAAAAACAATCTTGTACTGCCAAATCCTAGACGACTAGTTGCATGTACCTGGGTGATCACAGTACAACTTTTTCTGTGTCACGTCGAGCAAACCGTAAGTCAACTACTTTTGCTATTTGAGTCACTCACTTCTCTGCATTTTCCTTATCACCACCAATCTGAAGTCCATGGGGATAGGCCTCTTCCAGCCCTCTTCTTTATCATTGATGTAGATATTCAATAGTACTTCTTCTGGTCACTGTCAGCAGTACTTTAAGATTTCAACTGAAAGAGATAGACCGGCAGTGTTGAAAAAGAAAATTAAAAGAATATGAGGATTTGTTTAGTCTTAGTAAATAAACTCACTGGTCTTAGGAAAACTTATAGATGATGGACTTCAATTTAAAAAATGAAAGTTGAAGTATATATCCTAGTAAAAAGGCAAGCATTGATGCAGAATGATCTCCGAAAACATGACATTATTAAGTGTAGCTTACCAGACCCACCCATCCACCACAACATAAATCATTAGTGCAAATAAGGTAACTGCTCCAAGTGCGGTGTCCATTTAGCTATGTGGCTGTCTTCTCCCTGGAAGTGATACACAATGTAGAACAGTCTTTTAAATCCAGCGAGGGAATAAAATAATGGATAGTGATGGAAGACATTGTCTTCTTTATTTTAGGTTTTAAGGAACTAAGGATTTCTATTACACCATTTGCTTTTTTCAAATTCAATGACTAAACCGAAGGTTGCATTAGAGTCTTTTTCAGCTTTCCCTGCTCAGCCACTGATAGCCAGCCCTGGCCAGATCATGTCTGTGCTATCCATGATCGACTATCTATGCTACGCAAAGTCAACTCCATTTCAGTTTATTACTTACAATAGGCAGTATAAGCTGCACACCAAATATATAATATATATAAAACATTCAATCAGTTCTCCTATATGTAACTTCTGTTGTGTTAGCCTGGAAATTAAAATTTGTGTTCAAACTCATGGGAGCATCTAGAGGATATTCACTGAACAAACTTGAGATACCAGAACAATTGTCCTCATCATCCTCATTTGTTTTAGGAGCACTACAATCTTTTGCAATAAAATGTTTGTGCATTTTAAGCATCACAAATCTCTTTACATGTTAGGTTAGTGATTGGTCTGTCTGACTGTGACAACTGAACCAGCTGCACTGAAAACACTCTCAAAAGAAAAACTGGCTAATACACATGTCAGATATTTTTATACCAGCGTGCTGAGCTCTGGTCAATGTGCCTTTTTCCTGTACCAATAGATCAATGGGTCTTGCTCCAGGTACACTTCTGTTTGGTCATCCAGCTAGTCTTGGATCATCTTCTGAATTGTCATTGGTGCTGCCACTTGCTGTGACCACACCTCTGTACTTGATGTAAGTCCTGCTGAATGAAACCAACCCATTGTAGAGTTTGGAAGTGAACTTCAAACAGTTGTTATTGTGGGTTTTGGAGTAGCTGGTGATGGTGTTGGTGTCTGCTGTAGAGACTGCAAGCCAATAGTTCTGTCCTGTGTGGAGGCTGAATGCTACACTTCAGAACCCCTGCACTGGCCTCAAAATTGCAGTTGTTCTTCTTCTTGATCACTTGTTTTAATGACAATCCAAGTCTTCTAAACTAAGACATCAGTTTCAGTAAAAAGAATCAAAGTGGTCAGAGCTTTTTTTTAAATTGCGGCTCCAGTATTATAGCACAGATGTTGTCTTTGGAGGACATATTCTCTTTTTGCAGCCTTTGATTAGTGTTCATGCAAAGGGTTAAGCTAGTCAGCAAAGAAGCTGCACTTCATTGACATTAGTGAACATGTGTTCCACCTTTTTCAAATATCTTGCAGCAGATCAATTATAATGGACTGGCTTGGCTCATGGTACTTTCTACCCTGCTGATATGTCATGTCATAATCTAAAAACAAAGTAGCATTTGTATCAGACACTCCGCTAGTCCACATTTGTCCACCTCCACTGTAATGGCTTTGGCAGTTGTGTCCACTGTCTTTTGAATTACATAATCATTGATAGACTTATGCTACTCAAACAGGTGTTCCTGCATACTGCATAACGTAGGTTGATTTCCAACCTGTTGGCACTTCCTGTACAAGGGATTTTACAGACAATTTTTAGCATGCTGAATCTTCTCAACTCCTTCCAGACTTGAATGACTGAAATGAGTGGATATTCTTCAACAAGTGATCAGCCTGTTGTTAATTACCTCTTCTTTTTCAGAAAATCCTGCATGATTAGGATGATGCAATGCACTAAATACAGGACTCTGAAATATTTGATGTCAGCTGTTGCTTTGACTATATTACTGCCATTGTCAGTGGCAAAAAATCCATTTGTGAGAAGTATGGGTGTAAGCCATTCATTCATTTTGGTATGAAATTCTTCCAAGATGTTGGTAGCTGTATGTGATTTGCTTATCACAACTGTTGTATTGTGCCAAATGCCCTGAAAAAACATTGTTAGCAGTGAGGCCACCAGATATCCAGTATACAGTGATGCAATTATAATCTTTCTGTTTGACAACTGTTCCACATGTCTGTTGTGAGGTGGATAGAATGAACATAGCTATCCTTCATAGCGTTGCCAACCAATTGCAGCACTTCATGCTGCAGTGCTAGCATAGCCACTGTGGCAAAATAGATCTGATTAGGAACCTTCTATTTTTGGCACAGGGCCTCTACAAATTCCAGAAAGCCTGCTTCTTCCACAAAATGAAAAGGGAGAAGGTCATGAACTAACATTTGAGCCAGCTTCTCATTGTAGAAACAGGTTTTTTCATGTTTCAGATGGGACAGAGACTCCTTGGTAAACATAGCCTTAATAGTAGACAATTGTTCCTTTGGCATTACTGCCACAAGTGATCTAGGGTGTAATTTGCTGCATTCCCCTGTGACTTGTGCCATGCAGAGGTTACTATGGGTGAGAATTGTACACTATTAAGGAGGCTTACAGGGCTGCTTTGCATGATGCCGCTGCTGGCATTCTTTCTCTTGACTAACTTCTTTTATTCAGCTTCTAGGTCTCTCTCATCACCACCAGCTATATTTTAAGGGGTTCTTCCTATATGATTGATTGTTCTTTTTTCAGTTGGGATGGTTGGCCTCTAGTACTATACTACCCACCTGACTTACAACAACATACATTTTGTGGCAAACAGAGCATATGTAATTTTATCCTCTTGCTGGCTAAGTGTTAAGAAGTCCCAACAAGGGGAGTTTATCTTTCTTATTGTGCCAAAGCTTCAATAACTGGAAGTACAGCTAGGAGACTGTGTTGTTAACTTTTCTGTAGTTTTGATCTACAACTGTGTTAGGGGTAGTTGTGGCTGCAGGTTTCTGGGGTCTCGCCAAAAAGGGAGCCAGCAGTGTTGATGGAACCACATGTATCTGAGCAGGTTGAATACAGGTTAGCCATGCTTCCTCTGTGTGACTCTCGGCAATGATGATCACTGGCTTGGCATGATCATCACCACTTTACTCATTTGAAAGGCTTTCAGGAAACTTCAGTTTCACTTGACTTTCAGGCTCTGCCAGTGCCCAGTCCATGTCCACATCATTAAAAAGGGGGCTTGCAAAAGATGGGGAGTATTCTTTCTTTTCCCTGCTGGAGACCGTCAAGCCAGTGGGGTAAGAGCAATCATCTCAACTTCATATTGCTCAGCAGTCACCTTAAACTCCTGTTCTGTTACTACTTCCAGAAGAACTGTTGCTAATTGCAGCTCCTGTTGTAAGCGTTCCTGCAATGATCAGTTTGTGGATGAGATCATTCAATTTCAGATTCACTGTTCTCCATGGATGCAGTCCCTGCAGCATTGAGTGGCATGGCATTAGGTTGGGGTGGTGCCTTTAATGCAGGAGTGATTTTCTCAACCTCTTTCTACCCAGAGGAGGGTGCACCAGTGCCTCATGTTTCCTGAGAAAGGATAAGGACTTGTTACGAGTGGTGGTACCCGGCTTCTTCATTTCTCCCCCAGCCACTTTCTTGGCAGGAACCTCTTTCTTTGGGGCCATCTTCTCATTACTAACAGTTGGCACTTAGCACTAGGAGCAGAAGCACTTAGCAGAGGAGAATCAGGTGCCACCTTCAGCTGATTTCAACTCATACCTCACTCTATTTCAGTATTTTTTATGATGTCTTGTGCACCTGCAAGCAAAGCAATAAAAATAAAAGTCACTGAAACATGGCCATCTACCCAATGTAAAACAAGTGAAGTCATTATCATCATCATCTGTGATGCTTAATAATGGTAACCCAAAACATGCATAAACTGTTTTTCCATTTATAACATGACACAGAAAATGTTAGCTGGTGTCTCTTTAGTGCGATTGCCCCCATATAAGAGGCAGCAGGCTCAAGGGAAAATAATAAATCATTTATTATTTCCTGGTTTCCCCAGCAGGGCCCATGGGGATTCAATGGAAAACAAGTGAAACTAAAACTATACATTCAATAACTGTTAATGTCCCACTAGGTACCATGGGAAAAGTATGGTAGGCAGGCAAAAAATAAAAACAAATACAGTAATTTCTGGTGCACCATCGGAGTTTTCAGGACACTATGGAAGACAGACAAAAAAAATATACATTAAATAACTGCTGGTACCCCAACATGGACAACGGGGACACTATGGGAGGCATGGGGAGATAAGTTAAAAATAAAAAATATCAAATAACAACACTGTCCTACAATCAGCTACAAGCACAAATTACTATATGAGGATAAAAGAAAACAAATCCCCAAAATTTCACAGGTCTCTTCTATCAATATACAACAACTATGCGTGGAAAGCAACAATAGTACAAACAATTTCATGGATGTGTTTGTGTTTTATTAATTCATCTGACATGAAAAAACATGAGGACACAAATAAAAACCTAATAGTCACATTACACATCACTGTACGTTCATGTAGGTCTATAAGCCTCCAATTAATCCATTATGAATTTGTTCAACATTAATATTGCTCCTATTTAACAGATTAGAAAATGTGTCACAAACTCCATATTTTAAAGCTATTATTCTTCCAATGTATAATTATCTTATCTAAGGATATTTCCTGAATTATATGCTACCTAAGATTTGTTAATCTACATTCAGAATGTGCCTCATTGTGCCACTTAGGAAAATAGGTTCTAAACAAGATCTATAATGCATATGCAAACAGCAACTGAAATTGCATGATTTCTTCCAGCTTGGTGGATCACTTCATCTATATGCTGTGCTGTCTCCATCATGAAAGGTGTCTCTTCTATCAGTGTTCCTAGAAAATTGTTTTTAAAGGTGGAGAAAAGAAATTGAAGCACCTCTTGTCGGAACAAAATGGTGGAAGCTAGTTCATCCACCACATAGTCACTGAAGAAGAAGGCTTTGAATCAAAGGCAAAAAGGCCAAACCATCATACCATCTGGCTCCACAAAATGAAGGTTTCTGCATGACTAGCAAAGAGAGATCCATAGAGAGCCAACACAACATGGTCACCACATAAAAATACTGGCTACATACAATGTCTACTGCTGTATGGCCCACAAAGATAGAGGCACAGAGAACAAAGAACACATGCCAGCCTATGAAAAACATACACTCTGACGAAAATACATTACTTGTTGGTGCCAGAGATTATAGGCACTTTATGGGAGGAAGGCAAATAAAAAATGGATAAAAACAAAAACAATGTACTACACTCAGCCACAAGCACAAATGCATATATCAGGAGAAAAGAAAAAAAAATGAACACAACTATCGTAGGCCTATTCTATTACTGTTTGTGGAAAATATTTTTTAAAAGTGGTGTACAGTGCTTTAAGCACAAAATGGTGGAAGCTAGCTCATCAACCAAATGGCCGCTGAAGAGGAATGCATCAAAAACATAGACAAAGTGGCCACCAAGCACACGCACATACTAACTGGCTTCACAAAGTGGTAGTCGCTACATGTCCAGCAAGGAAGGAGGCATATGGAACAAACCCAATATGTCCACCACACACACACACCCACACACACTAAAGAAAATGGCTAAGGTATTAGCAGTGTCTGCGCAGGCTGTAATGTTCGTGAGTTGAGACCCATTCATGGGGGATACATGTCGTCTCTGGCCTCTATTGCCACCACAAATGTGTCCCAGACCTCCGGGCCATCTAGGATAAGGCCTCTGTGTTGTAGCAGGTGAAGTGTCTGGGCTTCAGCTTGAGATCGGCTATGTAAGTCACGTAGCCATGTCGCGTGGGAGGGAGCATGTGGAGCTTTCCAATGTATTGCTATCAAGCGTTTATACACTACGAATGCCAGATCAATGAATCTGTGCGTATATTTGTCTGCTTTAGTGCGATGCCTTATGCCAAGTAAGCAGGAGTCAGGAGTGGGCGCTAGGGTGTGAGATGTGATCTCCGCTGTGACCTCCGTCACACGTTGCCAGGCCGAGTTTATGGAATGGCAACTCCGGACCATATGGTAGAAGTCAGCTGCTGGTGTAGCGCATCTAGGGCATGTTGGTGTTGTATTGGGATAGATTTTTTGAATGCGGGCTGGTGATAGATATGACTGGTGAAGGTAATTAAATTGAGTGTATCGCAGACCAGGATTACGAGATATTGATTTGATTGTTGCGAGGGCAGTAATCCAGGTCTTCTGTGGTAGTGGGGTAGGAAGGACAGCGTCCCACCGAGCCTTTGCATGTGGCAGTGTTGTACATATTGCTTCGAGCAATGCTTTATATAATATGGTAATAATGCTCTTTGAGCTGCCAATGGTTAGTATAGTGGTGAGCAGCGAGGACTCGGGAGGTTCCGAGTCTCCTGCGCCCCAGATATTATTGAGCAATAGCTTTATGGCACTAAATGTTAGGAAGGCCCCTTTCTGCATAGTGCCTGCTGTCACCAGTTCAGCAAAAGTACGCATCACGGAGCCAGAATATAAGTCACCCAATTGGAGCATATTCATTTCACGTGTATCATGATGTGTTGACAGGGTTTGAATGCCCGGCAATTGAAGTAGTGGCAACAGAGGCGAGTAGAGGGAAGATGTGGACTTGGTTTGAACATATCTTCGCCAACAGAATCGGGCTGCCTCTAGTAATATTAGTCTGGGAGATGTGTGGGGGGTACTAGTTAGTATCGAGAGTAACAGCTTCTGTGATGCTATATGTGACTGTAACATCCTGCTTTCAGCCGACGGGGTGTCGCATAGCCATGTAGACAGCCATGATAATTGGGCGGCTGCATAAAATCTTTCGAAGTTAGGCATTCCTAATCCGCCCATCTCCAGTGGATGTTGCGTTATTGACAGCGCCACTCTGCGTCTATCTTTACCCCAGAGTAAATCCGTTAGTATTGATTGCAGCTTATTAAAAAAGGAACGTGGTAAGCACAACGGAAGTGCTGTAAAGTAATATAGAAACCTTGGAAGGATGAGCATTTTGGCTATTGCCACTCGGCCCATTGGAGACAGGGGAAGTGAGCTCCAGAAGGGTATGGAGCCGCGAACGGAGCCAAGGATCCTGTCTATGTTTCCTTCTTTTAGATCCGTGATGGAGTGATAAATCTGCACCCCCAGGTATTTAAAAGTTATGTGTGACCAGGGTAGTTTGTATTGCGGCAGTAACATATGGTGCGCTACCGGGGACGGAGAAATCGGGAATACGCTTGATTTGGACCAGTTGACGTGTAGACCAGAGGCGATAGCGAAGGAGTCCAGTAACTGCAGGGCCTCAGCCATATAAGCTGAATGGTCGCGCAGATATATTAAGGCATCATCCGCGTACATAGATATAATGTGGTGGGTGTTAGCTACCGGGATATCCCATATGTGTGCGTAACTCCGTAGTTTAATCGCTAGTGGCTCCATAGCAATAGCGAACAACAATGGAGATAATGGGCAGCCTTGTCTGGTGCCTCTACCTATAGGAAATGCTTCCGAAATAACTTGTCCATTTTTAACCCGAGCAGTGGGCCTGGAATAAAGCGTTTTGATCCAGTTAATGAAGCCGGCACCAAAGCCGAATGCTTTGAGTGTGTGTAGAAGATAGTTCCAGCTGAGTGTGTCGAATGCTTTTTCTAAATCTAGAGATAGGGCCACTGCTTCCGAGTTTGTATTACTGTGTATTATGTGTAAGAGTCTCCTAATATTCAGGAAGGTGCCTCTGCCAGGAATGAAGCCTGATTGATCATGGTGTATTAAAGTCGGTAAGTAGGGGAGAAGACGGTTTGCGAGTGTTTTTCCTAATAATAAATCAGCAAGGAGAGCGGTCTATATGATTTGACATCTAGAGGGTCGCGGCCTGTTTTTGGGAGGACGACTATCAGTGCTTCGCACATTGAGTCCGGCAGTTGTAATTTATTGTGTGCTTCGTTGAATACTTCTGTGAGTGGGTGTAATAAATAGGCAGCGTGAGAATTGTAATATTCTATCGGCAGGCCATCAGAGCCGGGCGTTTTATTACGTGCCATTTGTGATAATGCAAGACGCAACTCTTCAATAGTGATGGGGCCGTCTAGCGCGGCAGTGTTATCGAGGATAAGTTGACTTTGGGGGACCAGACTTAGAGTGTTGATAATATGTTGTTCTGGAGGTTGTGGAGGGGCGTATAGAGGGTCCGATAATATGTGGAGAAGGCATTGTTTATGCCTGCTTGGGTATTAACGATCGTGTCAGAGTTTAAGCGTATTGCGCCAATGGGTGCTGATTGTGGTGGTTGCCGAGTCAGCCAAGCTAATAGTCTGCCAGATCTGTCGCCTTCAGCGTGTTGCCTGGTCATATAGTGTCTGTAATCGTGTTTGCTCAATCTATTGTCTGTCTCCTTATGAGAGGTCCTAAGCAGATGCAGTGTTGCTAGTGCAGGTTCACTATTATCATTTGCATTTTCTGCGTTACGGAGCTTTATTTCTAAGTCTTGTAGTTCCTTAATGAGTACCTTTCTGACCCCAACCGTGGCCGAAAGGCATTGACCCCTTATCACCACTTTATGAGCATCCCATTCTATGGCACGGGATGATGTTGTATTTTTATTTGATCGAAAATAATCGGTTATACTTTTGGAGATATCTTTTTGAAAAGGAGGATCTAGGAGGGCTTCTGGTTGCAAACGCCATGTTGGTATTCGAGTATGTATGTGTCCCCATGCCAATGTTAGGCATAATGGGTTGTGGTCTGAGATCGTGCGTGCTAAATATTCAGATAAGCATATTTTGTGATTAACAGTGGCGGATACAAAGAATATATCTATCCTGGTATACAGTTTGTGGACTGGGGAGAAATAGGAGTACTCGCGATGAGTGGGGTGATGCACCCTCCATATATCACTCAGGCCATTGTTTGATGCCCATTGCACCAGAGATTCTGAAGCACGATTGGCAGGGGCTGCTATGAGTGGGGGGAATGAACGGTCCATTTGAGTGTCCAGGACGCTATTAAAATCGCCTCCCCATATGCATTCCAATGTGGGGTCGCTAAGGTTACCAGTAGTTAGCGTGGATAAGAAGTCGCGCTGATTCGTGTTTGGGGAGTATAATGCGACCAGGGCTAATGAGGACCCGTCTAAGTATTACATATCTACCGCTTGGGTCACATTGCGTGCGGGAAGGTACAAACGGGACACTGGGTGCTATCCAGATGGCTACTCCGCAAGCAAAGGATGAAAAAGTAGTGCCGTATAGTTGCCCCTTCCATTTTGAACGTGTGGTATCTAGGATAGATTTGGTGAAATGTGTCTCTTGTAGCAGAGCTATGTTTATTTGATGTCTTGTGAGGAAGGCGTGAACCCTTTGGCGCTTCCGAGGATTTGCCATACCCTTAACGTTCCATGTGAGTGTTTTATACTTTAGGGTTCCTGGGTGCTTGTGAGTGGCCATAGTTGTTTTTTATGTGCGTTACATAATTGGGATTGTAATTATCTGGTGACCCAATGTTAACATTATTATGGGACTCAGTCGCTCCGATTGGCCGACTATCAAGAGATAGGCTGTGAGCTGTGTTTTTGTTGCTGCAATTAGTGTCTCTTGTGTGTTTGCTGCTGCTTTTATGCTTGACCCGCCTTCCATAGATCCCTACTCCTAATATAAAGGTGCACACTAAAACGACATACAACGAATAAGCTATTAACATATAGAAAACAATACCGTAAAAATCCAGTGTGAGGTAATTGTCCATATGGAGCTGGGGGTGCCAGTTAGCGTTGATGCAAAGGTACGGTCATACCCTGCCCGGGTTTCACATAGTTTAAAAGGCGAAGCGCGTCGGGCGGGGGGCACCCGTTGACTGCAGGACTACATATAGGAGCCACAAAGAAGCTGTGATGAAACTTTTAGGCAGTGAGTGAGCCAGTTCGTTCATTCATCAGATGTCGTCCGCTGTGCGTGGTGTAAGAAGCGGACCACATGTGGACTCAGTTGAGTCAGAATTTAGATCTTGTTCCTGTTCGATTTCCGTTTGCAAAGGTAGGGCGGCGGAGGGAGCATTGACAAAATTGGATGTTGTTTGAAGGAGCCGAGAGCGCTCGGATTTTGCCTGCTCAGGTGAGGTTCTGGCTCCCTGTCTCGTGCGTTGTTTACGGTGCAGCGTGGAGAGAGATCTATTGTCGTCTTGAGTGCTTGCATCCAACGGGTCCGCCAAGCCTTTGGCATGTAGCCAGGTCCAGGCATCTTCCGGGGTGGTGAAGAAGAGGGAACGAGAGTCATCCTGTATCCGAAGTCTGGCTGGGAACATCAGTGCATATTTGATATTGTGTTTGCGAAGGCATATTTTAACTCGGTAGAAGGAGTTACGTTTTTTTTGCACTTCTGCTGTGAAGTCTGGATAAGCTGTTATCGTAGCATTTTCGTAGCACACTGGGCCTGATTTACGGAATAGTTGAAGGATAAGATCTCTGTCTCGGTAGTTAAGGAGTCTTATTATCAGGGGGCGTGGTTGTGAGCCTGGTGCTGGAGGTCTGCCTGGAATTCTGTGTGCTCTTTCAACTGAGAAGAACTTAGGGATTTTGTTTTTAAGGATTGTGTCTATGAGCCATTGTTCAATGAACAGTTCCGCACTTAAGCCCTCTGCGCGTTCAGGGAATCCTACCAGGCGTATGTTGTTGCGGCGGGACCTGCCTTCTGCATCTTCTGTTCTGCGCTTTAAGAAATCAACTTCTGTTGATAGTTGCGTTAGCTGTAGTTGCATGTCTTTCATGGAGCCAGGTAAGGACGCCGTGTCTTTTTCAAGTTCAGATACTCTATCAGCTAGAGCGTGTTGGTCAGTGCGAAGGATATTGAGTTCTTCTGTTACAGAGCCTATTTTGGCTTCCAAGGTGGTCTTAGTGTCTAGAATAGCTTGCAAGATTTTTTCAAATTGTGAAGTATGTGATTGTAAGGTTAGTTCCAGCTTCTGTAATGTTGATTGCGCATTGGGGTGAGTTTCCGGAGGAGGTGTTGTAGTGTGGTCCATTTTCGTAAGAGGTGCTCGGGTGGTCTTTGGCTTCACCATTTGAGAGATGCAGCAATGTCTGTGAGTTAGTATTGCATTGGGAGAGACTGCGGTGAAAGCCACCAGATCAGATGGTGTGACAAGCCGGCCGAACGGAGCTTGCGTCCGGTAATTAACTGGGGAAGGAGCAGCCAGAAGCGTTGACTAACTGCTTAAAGAGGCTGAAGTTAGCGGTGTCAGCCGGATATCGCGGTGCTGAGGAGGCGTGTATTTGGCGCTTTCAGGTCAGGCAGGGGCAGTGTTTGTACTTATTATAAAGCTCCAACTCGATGAGTATCGCCAGGAGGCTCTCCTAATGTTTTTATCTGCACTACTTGTGCCCCAGAGATTCGTGCGCGATTTATACTGCCTCCGCCCTGCACCAACTACATTGGCTTCACTAATTCTGGCTTTCCTAATGCCTTAGGGAGGTGCAGTGGGGCTTAGGGTGATGTTGTTGCTCAATTGCGGTCAGTCAGTGCACCTGGTGTGCATCACGTTTAAGGGAGGCGTTTATGCAGTATAATTTTTTTTTTTTTTTTTGTTAATTAGAGCGGTATTATTGGGCCACAGGATCTCGGTCCCACCAAGGTTTGAGGCACCTAAAATGGCGACTTCCGTTCCTACGAGTGTTCGATTATGTCTTTTTCCGGGCCGCCTCACGGGCCGTCAGCAGCGCCTGTGTTAGGTTCCAAAGGTCCCAGTTGTGAGACAATGCCGTAGGACGGAGCGCGGGCGCCCGATGGGTGCCCACGGGAGAAAAGAGATCAGTTTGAACAGGCGCGCTCCGGCGCACCGTTCAATAAAGCAGGGCTATGTGTGGGAGGACTCGGCCGGCCCTGTGCGCGCCAGGCAGCCCCCCGCGGACTAGCGGACGGCTCCGGCGCACACGACGGGGTCGCGGCGTCGAGCCCTTACCTCACTGATGGCAACAGGGTCCGGGTGACGGCTCCGGTGCATCAAGCGTGTAGCCCCGACCAGCTGGGCTAGGCGGTCCCCGAGGTCCTCGAGGTGAGCGCGGATCTTGGTGATGTTTAGTATTTTCCACCGGGAACGCAGCGCTCTCGGTCACGATCAATGGTGCCGCCCTTCGGGGACCCCCGAGCGGCCTCCCCACCCTGCCCCAGGGGGGGCAAGGAGCTCGATGACAGGATAATTGTGCGGGCTGGGCGACGGAGCTGTGGTTTACACAACCGCTCCGATCGCCATCTTGGCTAGTCTGCATTGAACTTACTTGATTATTCCCAAGAAGTTAAGATTCCCATGGTGTGGATAAAGCAGAAATTGGAAACAAAGTGAAAGTGAGACAGTGATACTTTCCCTCCAAATTTCAAATCCAAAGTGACCAAGGGCTGGAGAAAGCAGAGGGATGAGTCTTCAGGGCAGGAAGATAAAGTTTCACCAGCATGTACAGTAGCCTCCCAGTCTCTGTGGCACTTCCTTTCTGTTTAAAACAGAAATAAACGTAAAATGCATTTTGAGTTAATTTTCCCACCACCACGTGGAAATCATCTACCCAAAATGCTGACCAGCGACAGATCGCATTAACGAACTGCTGCTCGCATTTGAAATGACCACTGAACTTTCTGATCACGTTCTTGCAAAACAATCATGAGCATTCATACTATTGTATTGTTTTAGTGCTTATTGCGGTCCAATTTTCCCAGAACAGGAAAACTGCTTATGTGATATGGTGTTCTGGCAGTAAAATCGGTATTTACTCATCACAAGAGTAACTCGGCATTACCAAATTACTCCAATTACTTTATCTTACGCAACATTATGCACACACCAAGTGAAAAGACCTTGCTGATGTAATAGGAAACTTCAGCTATGGCAGGCTTATCTCTGCTGAACCAGCAGAAGTTGGGCCTCTGCAACAGTAGTGGCTTGGTGGTTGTCCTGCCATGAACTAAATAAACTCCAGTGTTCTAATATCCAGTACCATCATGAACTGAAAAGCAAAGCATTTCTCCTCCGATCACGTGGAGGGGGTCAGAGAAGCCTGGAAGGCCTTCCTCTCCTCTCTCCTTCCAGGCTTCTCTGAACATTTCTGCTGCCCGATCGCAAAGTGCCCCCCCGGCAAGGGCCGTTCTCCATGGGGGCAATTTGTTTTTTGGCTGTTTCTGCCCCCCGGGGGCAGATTGGCCTAAAATTATGAGGCTGATCTGCCCCCAGGGGGGCAAAAATCCACTGGACACCAGGGAACATGTTCTTTTTTTTTTTTTTTTTCTTTGTATGTTTGGGGAGCGACCCCTTGGGCAAGTGGGGGCAAATTATTATTAGGCCATTTCTGGCCCCCCAGGGGGGCAGATCGGCCTTGCCATCTGCCCCCAGGGGGGGGCAGAAACCACTAGACACCAGGGAATATATATTTTAGAGGGCTATTTGAAGTAAGGGGAGCAGCCCATTGGGCAAGGGCTGCTCCTCGGGGGGGGGCAAATTATTTTTAGGCCATTTCTGCTCCCCCCGGATAATATTATTAGGCTGATCTGCCCCCGAGTGGGGCAGAAAACCACTAGACACCAGGGATTTTTTTTGTTGTTGTTTACTTTTATTTTTTTTTAATGTTTGGGGAGTGACCCCTTAGGCAAGGGTCGCTCCCGGGGGGGACAAATTATTAGGCCGTTCTGCCCCCAGGGGGGCAGAAACCACAAGACACCACGGATTTTTTTTTTTTTTATACGAACACATAAGGGAAGCGGCCACTTTGGCAAGGGCCACTCCCCTGGGGGAGGGGCAAAATATTTTTAGGCTTTTTCTGCCCCCCTGGAGGCAGATCGTCCTAGTATAATTATGGGGATTTGCCCCTGGGGGGCAGAAACCTCTAGACACCAGGGATATATATATATATTTTTTTTTATTTACTTTATGTTTTTATGTATGGGGAGCGACCCCTTAGACAAGGGTCGCTCCCCTGGGGGGGAAATTGTATTTAGGCCATTTCTGCCTCCCTTGGGGGCAGATCAGCCTATTTTTGTAAGGCCAATCTGCCCCCTTTGGGGCAGAAACCTCTAGACACCATGGATTGGTGTGTGTATGTGTGTGTTTTGTTTGGAGGGGCCATAACTGCCCCCCTTGGGGGCAGACTGGCCTATTTTGGAAGGCCCATATGCCCCCAAGGGGGGGCAGAAAGCCCACCAGAGACGAGGGAAGATTTTTTTTTCAAAATAAGAGGTTGGGGGTAGGGCCATACCCGCACCCCAAATAAATGCGGCCAAAGTTGTTCTACCCACCAGTGGGCTGATTGGGCAATTACCCCCGATCCACACCCCGGGGGGACAGAAAGTCGACTAGATGCCAGGGAATAAAAAAAATAAAAGAAAATAGTGGGGAGGTGGCTACCAACCAGTATGGGCCTGGTTATGCCCCCACCCAAACTGAAGGGGCTAATAGTCTTTCAGCTCTCCTCCGCACACTAAAACATCTTATCCCATGGTAAGCAAGAGGACATTTGATTATTTTTGGTGTTTGTTTTACATTTGGGCCATGAGAGCTTGGTAACTCTCAGAATCGTCCCACTTGGAATGGTGAGGGCTGCACTTTTTTTTACTTTGGGACGCTGCCATGTAAAAAAATCCACAAGACCTAGACACATCTGAAAACTAAACGTCTAGTTGATTCCACGGTGGTGTGCTTCACATGCACCCGCACCATTTTCTTACCCACAATGCCCTGCAAACCTGCAACTTTGCTGGAAAGCACACATTTTTCCCACATTTTTGTGATGGAACCTTCCGGAATCTGCAGTAATCCACAAAATTCCTACCACCCAGCATTGTCTCATCTATACCGATAAAATTTCTGCTGCACTTCTCAGCCTAAAAATGCTTTTTTTCAAACTGCCCTTTTGGACCCACTTTGGTTCCACCTCAATTTCGACGTGTTTTTGGCTCTTCCCTGTCACAAACACTTGGCTCACCTACACAAGGGAGGTACCATTTTTATCGGGAGACCTGGGGGAACGCTGGGTGGAAAGACATTTGTGGCTACTCTCAGATTCCAGAACTTTCTGTCACAGAAATGTGAGGAAAAAGTGTTCTTTTAGCCACATTTTGAGGTTTGCAAAGGATTCTGGGTAACAGAACCAGGTCAGAGCCCCTCAAGTCACCCCATCTTGGATTCCCCTAGGTCTCTAGTTTTCAGAAATGCACAGGTTTGGTAGGTTTCGCTAGGTGCCGGCTCAGCTAGAGGCCAAAATCTACAGGTAGGCATTTTGCAAAAAATACCTCTGTTTTCTGTCAAAAAATGGGATGTTTCCACGTTGTGTTTTGGGGCATTTCCTGTCGTGGACGCTAGGCCTACCCACACAAGTGAGGTATCATTTTTATCGGGAGAATTGAGGGAACGCTGGGTGGAAGGAAATTTGTGGCTCCTCTCAGATTCCAGAACTTTCTGTCACCGAAATGTGAGGAAACTGTGTTTTTTAGCCAAATATTGAGGTTTGCAAAGGATTCTGTGTAACAGAACCTGGTCAGAGCCCCACAAGTCACCCAATCTTCGATTCCCCTAGGTCTCTAGTTTTTAAAAATGTGCAGGTTTGGTAGGTTTCCCTAGGTGCCGGCTGAGCTAGAGGCCAAAATCTACAGGTAGGCACTTTGCAAAAAACACCTCTGTTTTCTGTCAAAAAATGGGATGTGTCCACGTTGTGTTTTAGGGCATTTCCTGTCGTGGGCGCTAGGCCTACCCACACAAGTGAGGTATCATTTTTATTGGAGGACTTGGGGGAACGCTGGGTGAAAGGAAATTTGTGGCTCCTCTCAGATTCCAAAACTTTCTGTCACTGAAATGTGAGGAAAAGGTGTTTTTTTAGGCAATTTTTGAGGTTTGCAAAGGATTCTGGGTAACAGAACCTGGTCGGAGCCCCGCAAGTCACCCCATCTTGGATTCCCCTAGGTCTCTAGTTTTCAAAAATGTACAGGTTTGGTAGGTTTCCCTCGATGCCGGCTGACGTAGAGGCCAAAATCTACAGGTATGCACTTTGCAAAAAACACCTCTGTTTTCTGTCAAAAAATGGGATGTGTCCAAGTTGTGTTTTGGGGCATTTCCTGTTGCGGGTACTAGGCTTACCCACACAAGAGAGGTATCATTTTTAGTGGGAGACTTGGGGAAATGCTGGGTGGAAGGAAATTTGTGGCTCCTCTCAGATTCCAGAACTTTCTGTCACCGAAATGTAAGGAAAACTTGTTTTTTTAGCCAAATTTTGAGGTTTGCAAAGGATTCTGGGTAACAGAACCTGGTCAGAGCCCCACAAGTCACCCCATCTTCGATTCCCCTAGGTCTCTAGTTTTTAAAAATGTGCAGGTTTAGTAGGTTTCACTCGGTGCCGGCTGGGCTAAAGGCAAAAATCTACAGGTAGGCACTTTGCAAAAAACACCTCTGTTTTCTGTCAAAAAATGGGATGTGTCCAATTTGTGTTTTGGGGCATTTCCTGTCACGGGCACTAGGCCTACCTACACAAGTGAGGTATCATTTTTATTGGGACACTTGGGGGAATGCTGGGTGGAAGGAAATTTGTGGCTCCTCTCAGATTCCAGAACTTTCTGTCACCGAAATGTGAGGAAAACTTGTTTTTTTAGCCAAATTTTGAGGTTTCCAAAGGATTCTGGGTAACAGAACCTGGCCAGAGCCCCACAATTCACCCCATCTTCGATTCCCCTAGGTCTCTAGTTTTTAAAAATGTGCAGGTTTGGTAGGTTTCCCTAGGTGCCGGTTGAGCTAAAGGCCAAAATCTACAGGTAGGCACTTTGCAAAAAACACCTCTGTTTTCTGTCAAAAAATGTGATGTGTCCACGATGTGTTTTGGGGCATTTCCTGTCGTGGGCGCTGGCCTACCCGCACAAGTGAGGTATCATTTTTATTGGGGGACTTGGGGGAACGCTGGGTGGAAGGAAATTTGTGGCTCCTCTCAGATTCCAGAACTTTCTGTCACTGAAATGTGAGGAAAACATGTTTTTTAGCCAAATTTTGAGGTTTGCAAGGATTCTGGGTAACAGAACCTGATCAGAGCCCCACAAGTCACCCCATCTTGGATTCCCCTAGGTCTCTAGGTTTAAAAAATGCACAGGTTTGGTAGGTTTCCCTCGATGCCGGCTGAGCTAGAGGCCAAAATCTACAGGTAGGCACTTTGCAAAAATCAACTCTGTTTTCTGTCAAAAAACGGGAAGTGTCCAAGTTGTGTTTTGGGGCATTTCCTGTCGCGGGCGCTAGGCCTACCCACACAAGTGAGGTATCATTTTTATTGGGAGACTTGGGGGGATGCTGGGTGGAAGGAAATGTGTGGCTCCTTTCAGATTCCAGAACCTTCTGTCACCGAAATGTGAGGAAAACTTGTTTTTTTAGCCAAATTTTGAGGTTTGCAAAGGATTCTGGGTAACAGAACCTAATCAGAGCCCCACAAGTCACCCCATATTGGATTCCTCTAGGCCTCTAGGTTTAAAAAATGCACAGGTTTGGTAGGTTTCCCTAGGTGCCAGCTGAGCTACAGGAAAAAATCTACAGGTAAGCACTTTGCAAAAAACACCCCTGTTTTTTGTCAAAAAATGGGATGTATCCACGTTGTGTTTTGGGCATTTCCTGTCGCGGGCGCTAGGCCTACCCATACAAGTGAGGTATCATTGTTATAAGGAGACTTTGGGAAACACTGGGTGGAAGGAAATTTGTGGCTCCTCTCAGATTCCAGAACTTTCTGTCACCGAAATGTAAAGAAAACTTGTTTTTTTAGCCAAATTTTGAGGTTTGCAAAGGATTCTGGGTAACAGAACCTGGTCAGAGCCCCACAAGTCACCCAATCTGAGATTCCCCTAGGTCTCTAGTTTTAAAAAATTCACAGGTTTGGTAGTTTTCCCTAGGTGCCGGCTGTGCTAGAGACCAAAATCTACGTGTAGGCACTTTGCAAAAAACACCTCTGTTTTATGTAAAAAAATGGGATGTGTCCACGTTGTGTTTTGGGGCATTTCCTATCGCGGGTGCTAGGCCTACCCACATGAGTGAGGCATCAGTTTTATCACAAGACTTGGAGGAAAGCTGGGTGGAAGGAAATTTGTGTCTCCTCTCAGATTCCAGAACATTCTGTCACCGAAATGTGAGGAAAAGGTGTTTTTTAGCCACATTTTGAGGTTTGCAAAGGATTCTGGGTAACAGAACCTAGTCAGAGCCCCACAAGTCACCCCATATTGGATTCCTCTAGGCCTCTAGGTTTAAAAAATGCACAGGTTTGGTAGGTTTCCCTAGGTGCCGGCTGAGCTAGAGGCCAAAATCTACAGGTAAGCACTTTGCAAAAAACACCCCTGTTTTTTGTCAAAAAATGGGATGTATCCACATTGTGTTTTGGGGCATTTCCTGTCGCGGGCGCTAGGCCTACCCATACAAGTGAGGTATCATTTCTATCGGGAGACTTTGGGAAACGCTGGGTGGAAGGAAATTTGTGGCTCCTCTCAGATTCCAGAACTTTCTGTCACCGAAATGTGAGGAAAACCCATTTTTTTAGCCACATTTTGAGGTTTGCAAAGGATTCTGGGTAACAGAACCTGGTCAGAGCCCCACAAGTCACCCAATCTGGGATTCCCCTAGGTCTCTAGTTTTAAAAAATGCACAGGTTTGGTAGGTTTCCCTAGGTGCCGGCTGAGCTAGAGGCCAAAATCTACAGGTAGGCACTTTGCAAAAAACACCTCAGTTTTATGTAAAAAAAATGGGATGTGTCCACGTTGTGTTTTGGGGCATTTCCTGTCGCTGGTGCTAGGCCTACCCACATGAGTGAGGTATCAGTTTTATCAGGAGACTTGGGGGAAAGCTGGGTGGAAGGAAATTTGTGTCTCCTCTCAGATTCCAGAACTTTCTGTCACCGAAATGTGAGGAAAAGATGTTTTTTAGCCACATTTTGAGGTTTGCAAAGGATTCGGGGTAACAGAACCTAGTCAGAGCCCCACAAGTCACCCCATATTGGATTTCTCTAGGCCTCTAGGTTTAAAAAATGCACAGGTTTGGTAGGTTTCCCTAGGTGCCGGCTGAGCTAGAGGCCAAAATCTACAGGTAAGCACTTAGCAAAAAACACCCCTGTTTTTTGTCAAAAAATGGGATGTATCCACGTTGTGTTTTGGGATATTTCCTGTCGCGGGCGCTAGGCCTACCCATACAAGTGAGGTACAATTTCTATCGGAAGACTTTGGGAAACGCTGGGTGGAAGGAAATTTGTGGCTCCTCTCAGATTCCAGAACTTTCTGTCACCGAAATGTGAGGAAAACGTGTTTTTTTAGCCACATTTTGAGGTTTGCAAAGGATTCTGGGTAACAGAACCTAGTCAGAGCCCCACAAGTCACCCAATCTGGGATTCCCCTAGGTCTCTAGTTTTAAAAAATGGACAGGTTTGGTAGTTTTCCCTAGGTGCCGGCTGTGCTAGAGGCCAAAATCTACAGGTAGGCACTTTGCAAAAAACACCTCTATTTTATGTCAAAAAATGGGATGTGTCCACGTTGTGTTTTGAGGCATTTCCTGTCGCGGGTGCTAGGCCTACCCACACAAGTGAGGTATCAGTTTTATCGGGAGACTTGGGGGAACGCTGGGTGGAAGGAAATTTGTGGCTCCTCTCAGATTCCAGAACTTTCTGTCACCGACATGTGAGCAAAACGTGTTTTTTTTAGCCACATTTCGAGGTTTGCAAAGGATTCTGTGTAAGAGAACCTGGTCAGAGTCCCACAAGTCACCCAATCTTGGATTCCCCTAGGTCTCTAGTTTTCAGAAATGCACAGGTTTGGTAGGTTTCCCTAGGTGCCGGCTGTGCTAGAGGCCAAAATCTACAGGTAGGCACTTTGCAAAAAACACCTCTGTTTTATGTAAAAAAATGGGATGTGTCCACGTTGTGTTTTGGGGCATTTCCTATCGCGGGTGCTAGGCCTACCCACACGAGTGAGGCATCAGTTTTATCAGGAGACTTGGGGGAAAGCTGGGTGGAAGGAAATTTGTGTCTCCTCTCAGATTCCAGAACTTTCTGTCACCGAAATGTGAGGAAAAGGTGTTTTTTAGCCACATTTTGAGGTTTGCAAAGGATTCTGGGTAACAGAACCTAGTCAGAGCCCACAAGTCACCCCATATTGGATTCCTCTAGGCCTCTAGGTTTAAAAAATGCACAGGTTTGGTAGGTTTCCCTAGGTGCCGGCTGAGCTAGAGGCCAAAATCTACAGGTAAGCACTTTGCAAAAAACACCCCTGTTTTTTGTCCAAAAATGGGATGTATCCAAGTTGTGTTTTGGGGCATTTCCTGTCGCGGGCGCTAGGCCTACCCATACAAGTGAGGTATCATTTCTATCGGGAGACTTTGGGAAACGCTGGGTGGAAGGAAATTTGTGGCTCCTCTCAGATTCCAGAACTTTCTGTCACCGAAATGTGAGGAAAACTTGTTTTTTTAGCCACTTTTTGAGGTTTGCAAAGGATTCTGGGTAACAGAACCTGGTCAGAGCCCCACAAGCCTCCCAATCTGTGATTCCCCTAGGTCTCTAGTTTTCAGAAATGCACAGGTTTGGTAGGTTTCACCAGGTACATGCTGACCTTGAGGCCAAAATCTACAGGTAGGCACTTTGCAAAAAACACCTCTGTTTTATGTAAAAAAATGGTATGTGTCCACTTTGTGTTTTGGGGCATTTCCTATCGCGGGTGCTAGGCCTACCCACACGAGTGAGGCATCAGTTTTATCAGGAGACTTGGGGGAAAGCTGGGTGGAAGGAAATTTGTGTCTCCTCTCAGATTCCAGAACTTTCTGTCACCGAAATGTGAGGAAAAGGTGTTTTTTAGCCACATTTTGAGGTTTGCAAAGGAATTTGGGTAACAGAACCTAGTCAGAGCCCCACAAGTCACCCCATATTGGATTCCTCTAGGCCTCTAGGTTTCAAAAATGCACAGGTTTGGTAGGTTTCCCTAGGTGCCGGCTGAGCTAGAGGCCAAAATTTACAGGTAAGCACTTTGCAAAAAACACCCCTGTTTTTTGTCAAAAAATGGGATGTATCCACGTTGTGTTTTGGGGCATTCCCTGTCGCGGGCGCTAGGCCTACCCATACAAGTGAGGTATAATTTCTATCGGGAGACTTTGGGAAACGCTGGGTGGAAGGAAATTTGTGGCTCCTCTCAGATTCCAGAACTTTCTGTCACCGAAATGTGAGGAAAACGTGTTTTTTTAGCCACATTTTGAGGTTTGCAAAGGATTCTGGGTAACAGAACCTGGTCAGAGCCCCACAAGTCTCCCAATCTGGGATTCCCCTAGGTCTCTAGTTTTAAAAAATGCACAGGTTTGGTAGGTTTCCCTAGGTGCCGACTGAGCAAGAGGCCAAAATCCACATGTAGGCACTTTGCAAAAAACACCTCTGTTTTATGTCAAAAAATGGGATGTGTCCACGTTGTGTTTTGGGGCATTTCCTGTCGCGGGTGCTAGGCCTACCCACACGAGTGAGGTATCAGTTTTATCAGGAGACTTGGGGAAAAGCTGGGTGGAAGGAAATTTGTGACTCCTCTCAGATTCCAGAACTTTCAGTCACCGAAATGTGAGGAAAGGGTGTTTTTTAGCCACATTTTGAGGTTTGCAAAGGATTCTGGGTAACAGAACCTAGTCAGAGCCCCACAAGTCACCCCATATTGGATTTCTCTAGGCCTCTAGGTTTCAAAAATGCACAGGTTTGGTAGGTTTCCCTAAGTGCCGGCTGAGCTAGAGGCCAAAATCTACAGGTAAGCACTTTGCAAAAAACACCCCTGTTTTTTGTCAAAAAATGGGATGTATCCACGTTGTGTTTTGGGGCATTTCCTGTCGCGGGCGCTAGGCCTACCCATACAAGTGAGGTATCATTTCTATCGGGAGACTTTGGGAAACGCTGGGTGGAAGGAAATTTGTGGCTCCTCTCAGATTCCAGAATTTTCTGTCACCGAAATGTGAGGAAAACGTGTTTTTTTAGCCACATTTTGAGGTTTGCAAAGGATTCTGGGTAACAGAACCTGGTCAGAGCCCCACAAGTCACCCAATCTGGGATTCCCCTAGGTCTCTAGTTTTAAAAAATGCACAGGTTTGGTAGGTTTCCCTAGGTGTCGGCTGACCTAGAGGCCAAAATCTACAGGTAGGCACTTTGCAAAAAACACCTCTGTTTTCTGTCAAAAAATGGGATGTGTCCACGTTGTGTTTTGGGGCATTTCCTGTCGCGGGTGCTAGGCCTACCCACACGAGTGAGGTATCAGTTTTATCAGGAGACTTGGGGGAAAGCTGGGTGGAAGGAAATTTGTGTCTCCTCTCAGATTCCAGAACTTTCGGTCACCGAAATGTGAACAAAACGTGTTTTTTTTAGCCACATTTTGAGGTTTGCAAAGGATTCTGTGTAAGAGAACCTGGTCAGAGTCCCACAAGTCACCCAATCTTGGATTACCCTAGGTCTCTAGTTATCAGAAATGCACAGGTTTGGTGGTTTTCCCTAGGTGCCGGCTGAGCTAGAGGCCAAAATCTACAGGTAGGCACTTTGCAAAAAACACCTCTGTTTTATGTAAAAAAAATGGGATGTGTCCACGTTGTGTTTTGGGGCATTCCCTATCGCGGGTGCTAGGCCTACCCACACAAGTGAGGTATCAGTTTTATCAGGAGACTTGGGGGAAAGCTGGGTGGAAGGAAATTTGTGTCTCCTCTCAGATTCCAGAACTTTCTGTCACCGAAATGTGAGGAAAACGTGTTTTTTAACCACAGTTTGAGGTTTGCAAAGGATTCTGGGTAACAGAACCTAGTCAGAGCCCCACAAGTCACCCCATCTTGGATTCCTCTAGGCCTCTAGGTTTCAAAAATGCACAGGTTTGGTAGTTTTCCCTAGGTGCCGGCTGAGCTAGAGCCAAAATCTACAGGTAAGCACTTTGCAAAAAACACCCCTGTTTTTTGTCAAAAAATGGGATGTATCCACGTTGTGTTTTGGGGCATTTCCTGTCGCAGGCGCTTGGCCTACCCATACAAGTGAGGTATAATTTCTATCGGGAGACTTTGGGAAACGCTGAGTGGAAGGAAATTTGTGGCTCCTCTCAGATTCCAGAACTTTCTGTCACCGAAATGTGAGGAAAAAGTGTTTTTTTAGCCACATTTTGAGGTTTGCAAAGGATTCTGGGTAACAGAACCTGGTCAGAGCCCCACAAGTCACCCAATCTGGGATTCCCCTAGGTCTCTAGTTTTAAAAAATGCACAGGTTTGGTAGTTTTCCCTAGGTGCCGGCTGTTCTAGAGGCCAAAATCTACAGGTAGGCACTTTGCAAAAAACACCTCTGTTTTATTTAAAAAAATGGGATGTGTCCACGTTGTGTTTTGAGGCATTTCCTGTCGCGGGTGCTAGGCCTACCCACACAAGTGAGGTATCAGTTTTATCGGGAGACTTGGGGGAACGCTGGGTGGAAGGACATTTGTGGCTCCTCTCAGATTCCAGAACTTTCTGTCACCGAAATGTGAGCAAAACGTGTTTTTTTTAGCCACATTTTGAGGTTTGCAAAGGATTCTGTGTAAGAGAACCTGGTCAGAGTCCCACAAGTCACCCAATCTTGGATTCTCCTAGGTCTCTAGTTTTCAGAAATGCACAGGTTTGGTAGGTTTCCCTAGTTGCCGGCTGAGCTAGAGGCCAAAATCTACAGGTAGGCACTTTGCAGAAAACACCTCTGTTTTATGTAAAAAAATTGGATGTGTCCACGTTGTGTTTTGGGGCATTTCCTATTGCGGGTGCTAGGCCTACCCACACGAGTGAGGCATCAGTTTTATCAGGAGGCTTGGGGGAAAGCTGGGTGGAAGAAAATTTATGTCTCCTCTCAGATTCCAGAACTTTCTGTCACCGAAATGTGAGGAAAAGGTGTTTTTTAGCCACATTTTGAGGTTTGGAAAGGATTCTGGGTAACAGAACCTAATCAGAACCCCACAAGTCACCCCATATTGGAATCCTCTAGGCCTCTAGGTTTCAAAAATGCACAGGTTTGGTAGGTTTCCCTAGGTGCCGGCTGAGCTAGAGGCCAAAATCTACAGGTAAGCACTTTGCAAAAAACACCTCTGTTTTATGTAAAAAAATGGGATGTGTCCACGTTGTGTTTTGGGGCATTTCCTATCGCGGGTGCTAGGCCTACCCACACGAGTGAGGCATCAGTTTTATCAGGAGACTTGGGGGAAAGCTGGGTGGAAGGAAATTTGTGTCTCCTCTCAGATTCCAGAACTTTCTGTCACCGAAATGTGAGGAAAAGGTGTTTTTTAGCCACATTTTGAGGTTTGCAAAGGATTCTGGGTAACAGAACCTAGTCAGAGCCCACAAGTCACCCCATATTGGATTCCTCTAGGCCTCTAGGTTTAAAAAATGCACAGGTTTGGTAGGTTTCCCTAGGTGCCGGCTGAGCTAGAGGCCAAAATCTACAGGTAAGCACTTTGCAAAAAACACCCCTGTTTTTTGTCCAAAAATGGGATGTATCCAAGTTGTGTTTTGGGGCATTTCCTGTCGCGGGCGCTAGGCCTACCCATACAAGTGAGGTATCATTTCTATCGGGAGACTTTGGGAAACGCTGGGTGGAAGGAAATTTGTGGCTCCTCTCAGATTCCAGAACTTTCTGTCTCCGAAATGTGAGGAAAACTTGTTTTTTTAGCAACATTTTGAGGTTTGCAAAGGATTCTGGGTAACAGAACCTGGTCAGAGCCCCACAAGTCTCCCAATCTGGGATTCCCTTAGGTCTCTAGTTTTAAAAAATGCACAGGTTTGGTAGGTTTCCCTAGGTGCCGACTGAGCAAGAGGCCAAAATCCACATGTAGGCACTTTGCAAAAAACACCTCTGTTTTATGTCAAAAAATGGGATGTGTCCACGTTGTGTTTTGGGGCATTTCCTGTCGCGGGTGCTAGGCCTACCCACACGAGTGAGGTATCAGTTTTATCAGGAGACTTGGGGAAAAGCTGGGTGGAAGGAAATTTGTTACTCCTCTCAGATTCCAGAACTTTCAGTCACCGAAATGTGAGGAAAGGGTGTTTTTTAGCCACATTTTGAGGTTTGCAAAGGATTCTGGGTAACAGAACCTAGTCAGAGCCCCACAAGTCACCCCATATTGGATTTCTCTAGGCCTCTAGGTTTCAAAAATGCACAGGTTTGGTAGGTTTCCCTAGGTGCCGGCTGAGCTAGAGGCCAAAATCTACAGGTAAGCACTTTGCAAAAAACACCCCTGTTTTTTGTCAAAAAATGGGATGTATCCACGTTGTGTTTTGGGGCATTTCCTGTCGCGGGCGCTAGGCCTACCCATACAAGTGAGGTATCATTTCTATCGGGAGACTTTGGGAAACGCTGGGTGGAAGGAAATTTGTGGCTCCTCTCAGATTCCAGAACTTTCTGTCACCGAAATGTGAGGAAAACGTGTTTTTTTAGCCACATTTTGAGGTTTGCAAAGGATTCTGGGTAACAGAACCTGGTCAGAGCCCCACAAGTCACCCAATCTGGGATTCCCCTAGGTCTCTAGTTTTAAAAAATGCACAGGTTTGGTAGGTTTCCCTAGGTGTCGGCTGACCTAGAGGCCAAAATCTACAGGTAGGCACTTTGCAAAAAACACCTCTGTTTTCTGTCAAAAAATGGGATGTGTCCACGTTGTGTTTTGGGGCATTTCCTGTCGCGGGTGCTAGGCCTACCCACACGAGTGAGGTATCAGTTTTATCAGGAGACTTGGGGGAAAGCTGGGTGGAAGGAAATTTGTGTCTCCTCTCAGATTCCAGAACTTTCTGTCACCGAAATGTGAACAAAACGTGTTTTTTTTAGCCACATTTTGAGGTTTGCAAAGGATTCTGTGTAAGAGAACCTGGTCAGAGTCCCACAAGTCACCCAATCTTGGATTCCCCTAGGTCTCTAGTTTTCAGAAATGCACAGGTTTGGTGGTTTTCCCTAGGTGCCGGCTGAGCTAGAGGCCAAAATCTACAGGTAGGCACTTTGCAAAAAACACCTCTGTTTTATGTAAAAAAAATGGGATGTGTCCACGTTGTGTTTTGGGGCATTTCCTATCGCGGGTGCTAGGCCTACCCACACAAGTGAGGCATCAGTTTTATCAGGAGACATGGAGGAAAGCTGGGTGGAAGGAAATTTGTGTCTCCTCTCAGATTCCAGAACATTCTGTCACCGAAATGTGAGGAAAAGGTGTTTTTTAACCACAGTTTGAGGTTTGCAAAGGATTCTGGGTAATAGAACCTAGTCAGAGCCCCACAAGTCACCCCATCTTGGATTCCTCTAGGCCTCTAGGTTTCAAAAATGCACAGGTTTGGTAGGTTTCCCTAGGTGCCGGCTGAGCTAGAGGCCAAAATCTACAGGTAAGCACTTTGCAAAAAACACCCCTGTTTTTTGTCAAAAAATGGGATGTATCCACGTTGTGTTTTGGGGCATTTCCTGTCGCGGGCGCTAGGCCTACCCATACAAGTGAGGTATAATTTCTATCGGGAGACTTTGGGAAACGCTGGGTGGAAGGAAATTTGTGGCTCCTCTCAGATTCCAGAACTTTCTGTCACCGAAATGTGAGGAAAACGTGTTTTTTTAGCCACATTTTGAGGTTTGCAAAGGATTCTGGGTAACAGAACCTGGTCAGAGCCCCACAAGTCACCCAATCTGGGATTCCCCTAGGTCTCTAGTTTTAAAAAATGCACAGGTTTGGTAGGTTTCCCTAGGTGCTGGCTGAGCTAGAGGCCAAAATCTACAGGTAGGCACTTTTCAAAAAACACCTCTGTTTTATGTCAAAAAATGGGATGTATCCACGTTGCGTTTTGGGGCATTTCCTGTCGCGGGCGCTAGGCCTACCCATACAAGTGAGGTATCATTTCTATTGGGAGACTTTGGGAAACGCTGGGTGGAAGGACATTTGTGGCTCCTCTCAGATTCCAGGACTTTCTGTCACCGAAATGTGAGGAAAACGCGTTTTTTTACCCACATTTTGAGGTTTGCAAAGGATTCTGGGTAACAGAACCTGGTCAGAGCCCCACAAGTCACCCAATCTGGGATTCCCCTAGGTCTCTAGTTTAAAAAAATGCACAGGTTTGGTAGGTTTCCCTAGGTGCCGGATGAGCTAGAGGCCAAAATCTACAGGTAGGCACTTTGCAAAAAACACCTCTGTTTTATGTCAAAAAATGGGATGTGTCCACGTTGTGTTTTGGGGCATTTCCTGTCGCGGGTGCTAGGCCTACCCACACGAGTGAGGTATCAGTTTTATCAGGAGACTTGGGGGAAAGCTGGGTGGAAGGAAATTTGTGTCTCCTCTCAGATTCCAGAACTTTCTGTCACCGAAATGTGAGGAAAACGTGTTTTTTAGCCACATTTTGAGGTTTGCAAAGGATTCTGGGTAACAGAACCTAGTCAGAGCCCCACAAGTCACCCCATATTGGATTTCTCTAGGCCTCTAGGTTTAAAAAATGCACAGGTTTGGTAGTTTTCCCTAGGTGCCGGCTGAGCTAGAGCCAAAATCTACAGGTAAGCACTTTGCAAAAAACACCCCTGTTTTTTGTCAAAAAATGGGATGTATCCACGTTGTGTTTTGGGGCATTTCCTGTCGCAGGCGCTTGGCCTACCCATACAAGTGAGGTATAATTTCTATCGGGAGACTTTGGGAAACGCTGGGTGGAAGGAAATTTGTGGCTCCTCTCAGATTCCAGAACTTTCTGTCACCGAAATGTGAGGAAAACGTGTTTTTTTAGCCACATTTTGAGGTTTGCAAAGGATTCTGGGTAACAGAACCTGGTCAGAGCCCCACAAGTCACCCAATCTGGGATTCCCCTAGGTCTCTAGTTTTAAAAAATGCACAGGTTTGGTAGTTTTCCCTAGGTGCCGGCTGTTCTAGAGGCCAAAATCTACAGGTAGGCACTTTGCAAAAAACACCTCTGTTTTATTTTAAAAAATGGGATGTGTCCACGTTGTGTTTTGAGGCATTTCCTGTCGCGGGTGCTAGGCCTACCCACACAAGTGAGGTATCAGTTTTATCGGGAGACTTGGGGAACGCTGGGTGGAAGGAAATTTGTGGCTCCTCTCAGATTCCAGAACTTTCTGTCACCGAAATGTGAGCAAAACGTGTTTTTTTTAGCCACATTTTGAGGTTTGCAAAGGATTCTGTGTAAGAGAACCTGGTCAGAGTCCCACAAGTCACCCAATCTTGGATTCTCCTAGGTCTCTAGTTTTCAGAAATGCACAGGTTTGGTAGGTTTCCCTAGGTGCCGGCTGAGCTAGAGGCCAAAATCTACAGGTAGGCACTTTGCAGAAAACACCTCTGTTTTATGTAAAAAAATTGGATGTGTCCATGTTGTGTTTTGGGGCATTTCCTATTGCGGGTGCTAGGCCTACCCACACGAGTGAGGCATCAGTTTTATCAGGAGGCTTGGGGGAAAGCTGGGTGGAAGAAAATTTGTGTCTCCTCTCAGATTCCAGAACTTTCTGTCACCGAAATGTGAGGAAAAGGTGTTTTTTAGCCACATTTTGAGGTTTGGAAAGGATTCTGGGTAACAGAACCTAATCAGAACCCCACAAGTCACCCCATATTGGAATCCTCTAGGCCTCTAGGTTTCAAAAATGCACAGGTTTGGTAGGTTTGCCTAGGTGCCGGCTGAGCTAGAGGCCAAAATCTACAGGTAAGCACTTTGCAAAAAACACCCCTGTTTTTTGTCAAAAAATGGCATGTATCCACGTTGTGTTTTGGGGCATTTCCTGTCGCGGGCGCTAGGCCTACCCATACAAGTGAGGTATAATTTCTATCGGGAGACTTTGGGAAACGCTGGGTGGAAGGAAATTTGTGGCTCCTCTCAGATTCCAGAACTTTCTGTCACCGAAATGTGAGGAAAACCTGTTTTTTTAGCCACATTTTGAGGTTTGCAAAGGATTCTGGGTAACAGAACCTGGTCAGAGCCCCACAAGTCTCCCAATCTGGGATTCCACTAGGTCTCTAGTTTTTAAAAAGGCACAGGTTTGGTAGGTTTCCCTAGGTGCCGGCTGAGCTAGAGGCCAAAATCTACAGGTAGGCACTTTGCAAAAAACACCTCTGTTTTATGTCAAAAAATGGGATGTGTCCACGTTGTGTTTTGGGGCATTTCCTGTCGCGGGTGCTGGCCTACCCACATGAGTGAGGTATCAGTTTTATCAGGAGACTTGGGGGAAAGCTGGGTGGAAGGAAATTTGTGACTCCTCTCAGATTCCAGAACTTTCTGTCACCGAAATGTGAGGAAAGGGTGTTTTTTAGCCACATTTTGAGGTTTGCAAAGGATTCTGGGTAACAGAACCTAGTTAGAGCCCCACAAGTCACCCCATATTGGATTTCTCTAGGCCTCTAGGTTTCAAAAATGCACAGGTTTGGTAGGTTTCCCTAGGTGCCGGCTGAGCTAGAGGCCAAAATCTACAGGTAAGCACTTTGCAAAAAACACCCCTGTTTTTTGTCAAAAAATGGGATGTATCCACGTTGTGTTTTGGGGCATTTCCTGTCGCGGGCGCTAGGCCTACCCATACAAGTGAGGTATCATTTCTATCGGGAGACTTTGGGAAACGCTGGGTGGAAGGAAATTTGTGGCTCCTCTCAGATTCCAGAACTTTCTGTCACCGAAATGTGAGGAAAACGTGTTTTTTTAGCCACATTTTGAGGTTTGCAAAGGATTCTGGGTAACAGAACCTGGTCAGAGCCCCACAAGTCACCCAATCTGGGATTCCCCTAGGTCTCTAGTTTTAAAAAATGCACAGGTTTGGTAGGTTTCCCTAGGTGTCGGCTGACCTAGAGGCCAAAATCTACAGGTAGGCACTTTGCAAAAAACACCTCTGTTTTCTGTCAAAAAATGGGATGTGTCCACGTTGTGTTTTGGGGCATTTCCTGTCGCGGGTGCTAGGCCTACCCACACGAGTGAGGTATCAGTTTTATCAGGAGACTTGGGGGAAAGCTGGGTGGAAGGAAATTTGTGTCTCCTCTCAGATTCCAGAACTTTCTGTCACCGAAATGTGAACAAAACGTGTTTTTTTTAGCCACATTTTGAGGTTTGCAAAGGATTCTGTGTAAGAGAACCTGGTCAGAGTCCCACAAGTCACCCAATCTTGGATTCCCCTAGGTCTCTAGTTTTCAGAAATGCACAGGTTTGGTGGTTTTCCCTAGGTGCCGGCTGAGCTAGAGGCCAAAATCTACAGGTAGGCACTTTGCAAAAAACACCTCTGTTTTATGTAAAAAAAATGGGATGTGTCCACGTTGTGTTTTGGGGCATTTCCTATCGCGGGTGCTAGGCCTACCCACACAAGTGAGGCATCAGTTTTATCAGGAGACATGGAGGAAAGCTGGGTGGAAGGAAATTTGTGTCTCCTCTCAGATTCCAGAACATTCTGTCACCGAAATGTGAGGAAAAGGTGTTTTTTAACCACAGTTTGAGGTTTGCAAAGGATTCTGGGTAATAGAACCTAGTCAGAGCCCCACAAGTCACCCCATCTTGGATTCCTCTAGGCCTCTAGGTTTCAAAAATGCACAGGTTTGGTAGGTTTCCCTAGGTGCCGGCTGAGCTAGAGGCCAAAATCTACAGGTAAGCACTTTGCAAAAAACACCCCTGTTTTTTGTCAAAAAATGGGATGTATCCACGTTGTGTTTTGGGGCATTTCCTGTCGCGGGCGCTAGGCCTACCCATACAAGTGAGGTATAATTTCTATCGGGAGACTTTGGGAAACGCTGGGTGGAAGGAAATTTGTGGCTCCTCTCAGATTCCAGAACTTTCTGTCACCGAAATGTGAGGAAAACGTGTTTTTTTAGCCACATTTTGAGGTTTGCAAAGGATTCTGGGTAACAGAACCTGGTCAGAGCCCCACAAGTCACCCAATCTGGGATTCCCCTAGGTCTCTAGTTTTAAAAAATGCACAGGTTTGGTAGGTTTCCCTAGGTGCTGGCTGAGCTAGAGGCCAAAATCTACAGGTAGGCACTTTTCAAAAAACACCTCTGTTTTATGTCAAAAAATGGGATGTATCCACGTTGCGTTTTGGGGCATTTCCTGTCGCGGGCGCTAGGCCTACCCATACAAGTGAGGTATCATTTCTATTGGGAGACTTTGGGAAACGCTGGGTGGAAGGACATTTGTGGCTCCTCTCAGATTCCAGGACTTTCTGTCACCGAAATGTGAGGAAAACGCGTTTTTTTACCCACATTTTGAGGTTTGCAAAGGATTCTGGGTAACAGAACCTGGTCAGAGCCCCACAAGTCACCCAATCTGGGATTCCCCTAGGTCTCTAGTTTAAAAAAATGCACAGGTTTGGTAGGTTTCCCTAGGTGCCGGATGAGCTAGAGGCCAAAATCTACAGGTAGGCACTTTGCAAAAAACACCTCTGTTTTATGTCAAAAAATGGGATGTGTCCACGTTGTGTTTTGGGGCATTTCCTGTCGCGGGTGCTAGGCCTACCCACACGAGTGAGGTATCAGTTTTATCAGGAGACTTGGGGGAAAGCTGGGTGGAAGGAAATTTGTGTCTCCTCTCAGATTCCAGAACTTTCTGTCACCGAAATGTGAGGAAAACGTGTTTTTTAGCCACATTTTGAGGTTTGCAAAGGATTCTGGGTAACAGAACCTAGTCAGAGCCCCACAAGTCACCCCATATTGGATTTCTCTAGGCCTCTAGGTTTAAAAAATGCACAGGTTTGGTAGTTTTCCCTAGGTGCCGGCTGAGCTAGAGCCAAAATCTACAGGTAAGCACTTTGCAAAAAACACCCCTGTTTTTTGTCAAAAAATGGGATGTATCCACGTTGTGTTTTGGGGCATTTCCTGTCGCAGGCGCTTGGCCTACCCATACAAGTGAGGTATAATTTCTATCGGGAGACTTTGGGAAACGCTGGGTGGAAGGAAATTTGTGGCTCCTCTCAGATTCCAGAACTTTCTGTCACCGAAATGTGAGGAAAACGTGTTTTTTTAGCCACATTTTGAGGTTTGCAAAGGATTCTGGGTAACAGAACCTGGTCAGAGCCCCACAAGTCACCCAATCTGGGATTCCCCTAGGTCTCTAGTTTTAAAAAATGCACAGGTTTGGTAGTTTTCCCTAGGTGCCGGCTGTTCTAGAGGCCAAAATCTACAGGTAGGCACTTTGCAAAAAACACCTCTGTTTTATTTTAAAAAATGGGATGTGTCCACGTTGTGTTTTGAGGCATTTCCTGTCGCGGGTGCTAGGCCTACCCACACAAGTGAGGTATCAGTTTTATCGGGAGACTTGGGGAACGCTGGGTGGAAGGAAATTTGTGGCTCCTCTCAGATTCCAGAACTTTCTGTCACCGAAATGTGAGCAAAACGTGTTTTTTTTAGCCACATTTTGAGGTTTGCAAAGGATTCTGTGTAAGAGAACCTGGTCAGAGTCCCACAAGTCACCCAATCTTGGATTCTCCTAGGTCTCTAGTTTTCAGAAATGCACAGGTTTGGTAGGTTTCCCTAGGTGCCGGCTGAGCTAGAGGCCAAAATCTACAGGTAGGCACTTTGCAGAAAACACCTCTGTTTTATGTAAAAAAATTGGATGTGTCCATGTTGTGTTTTGGGGCATTTCCTATTGCGGGTGCTAGGCCTACCCACACGAGTGAGGCATCAGTTTTATCAGGAGGCTTGGGGGAAAGCTGGGTGGAAGAAAATTTGTGTCTCCTCTCAGATTCCAGAACTTTCTGTCACCGAAATGTGAGGAAAAGGTGTTTTTTAGCCACATTTTGAGGTTTGGAAAGGATTCTGGGTAACAGAACCTAATCAGAACCCCACAAGTCACCCCATATTGGAATCCTCTAGGCCTCTAGGTTTCAAAAATGCACAGGTTTGGTAGGTTTGCCTAGGTGCCGGCTGAGCTAGAGGCCAAAATCTACAGGTAAGCACTTTGCAAAAAACACCCCTGTTTTTTGTCAAAAAATGGCATGTATCCACGTTGTGTTTTGGGGCATTTCCTGTCGCGGGCGCTAGGCCTACCCATACAAGTGAGGTATAATTTCTATCGGGAGACTTTGGGAAACGCTGGGTGGAAGGAAATTTGTGGCTCCTCTCAGATTCCAGAACTTTCTGTCACCGAAATGTGAGGAAAACCTGTTTTTTTAGCCACATTTTGAGGTTTGCAAAGGATTCTGGGTAACAGAACCTGGTCAGAGCCCCACAAGTCTCCCAATCTGGGATTCCACTAGGTCTCTAGTTTTTAAAAAGGCACAGGTTTGGTAGGTTTCCCTAGGTGCCGGCTGAGCTAGAGGCCAAAATCTACAGGTAGGCACTTTGCAAAAAACACCTCTGTTTTATGTCAAAAAATGGGATGTGTCCACGTTGTGTTTTGGGGCATTTCCTGTCGCGGGTGCTGGCCTACCCACATGAGTGAGGTATCAGTTTTATCAGGAGACTTGGGGGAAAGCTGGGTGGAAGGAAATTTGTGACTCCTCTCAGATTCCAGAACTTTCTGTCACCGAAATGTGAGGAAAGGGGGTTTTTTAGCAACATTTTGAGGTTTGCAAAGGATTCTGGGTAACAGAACCTAGTCAGAGCCCCACAAGTCACCCAATCTGGGATTCCCCTAGGTCTCTAGTTTTAAAAAATGCACAGGTTTGGTAGGTTTCCCTAGGTGCTGGCTGAGCTAGAGGCCAAAATCTACAGGTAGGCACTTTGCAAAAAACACCTCTGTTTTATGTCAAAAAATGGGATGTGTCCACGTTGTGTTTTGGGGCATTTCCTGTCGCGGGTGCTAGGCCTACCCACACGAGTGAGGTATCAGTTTTATCAGGAGACTTGGGGGAAAGCTGGGTGGAAGGAAATTTGTGTCTCCTCTCAGATTCCAGAACTTTCTGTCACCGAAATGTGAGGAAAAGGTGTTTTTTAGCCACATTTTGAGGTTTGCAAAGGATTCTGGGTAACAGAACCTAGTCAGAGCCCGACAAGTCACCCCATATTGGATTTCTCTAGGCCTCTAGGTTTAAAAAATACACAGGTTTGGTAGGTTTCCCTAGGTGCCGGCTGAGCTAGAGGCCAAAATCTACAGGTAAGCACTTTGCAAAAAACACCCCTGTTTTTTGTCAAAAAATGGGATGCATCCACGTTGTGTTTTGGGGCATTTCCTGTAGTGGGCGCTAAGCCAACCCACACAAGTGAGGTATCATTTTTTTGGGGTGACTTGGGGAAACACTGGGTGGAAGGAAATTTGTGGCTCCTCTCAGATTCCAGGACTTTCTGTCACTGAAATGTGAGGAAAATGTGTTTTTTAGCCAAAATCTGAGGTTTGCAAAGGATTCTGGGTAACAGGACCTGGTCAGAGCCCCACAAGTCACCCCATCTTGGATTCCCCTAGGTCTCTAGTTTTCACAAATGTACAGGTTTGGTAGGTTTCCCTAGATGCCGGCTGAGCTAGAGGCCAAAATCTACAGGTAGGCACTTTGCAAAAAACACCTCTGTTTTCTGTCAAAAAATGGGATGTGTCCACGTTGTATTTTGGGGCATTTCCTGTCGCGGGCGCTAGGCCTACCCACACAAGTGAGGTATCATTTTTATCGGGAGGCTTGAGGGAACGGTTGGTGGAAGGAAATTTGTGGCTCCTCTCAAATTCCAGAACTTTCTGTCACCGAAATGTGAGGAAAACTTGTTTTTTAGCCAAATTTTGAGGTTTGCAAAGGATTCTGGGTAACAGAACCGGGTGAGAGCCCCACAAGTCACCCCATCTTGGATTCCCCTATGTCTCTAGTTGTCAAAAATGCACAGGTTTGGTAGGTTTCCCTAGGTGCTGGCTGAGCTAGAGGCCAAAATCTATAGGTAGGCGCTTTGCAAAAAACACCTCTGTTTTCTGTAAAAAAATGGGATGTGTCCACGTTGTGTTTTGGGGCATTTCCTGTCGCGGGTGCTAGGCCTACCCACACAAGTGAGGTATCAGTTTTATCAGGAGGCTTGGGGGAACACTGGGTGGAAGGAAATTTGGGGCTCCTCTCAAATTCCAGCACTTTCTGTCACCGAAATGTGAGGAAAACTTGTTTTTTAGCCAAATTTTGAGGTTTGCAAAGGATTCTGGGTAACAGAACCTGGTCAGAGCCCCACAAGTCACCCCATATTGGATTCCTCTAGGCCTCTAGGTTTAAAAAATGCACAGGTTTGGTAGGTTTCCCTAGGTGCCGGCTGAGCTAGAGGCCAAAATCTACAGGTAAGCACTTTGCAAAAAACACCCCTGTTTTTTGTCAAAAAATGGGATGTATCCACGTTGTGTTTTGGGGCATTCCCTGTCGCGGGCGCTAGGCCTACCCATACAAGTGAGGTATCATTTCTATCGGGAGACTTTGGGAAACGCTGGGTGGAAGGAAATTTGTGTCTCCTCTCAGATTCCAGAACTTTCTGTCACCGAAATGTGAGGAAAACGTGTTTTTTTAGCCACATTTTGAGGTTTGCAAAGGATTCTGGGTAACAGAACCTGGTCAGAGCCCCACAAGTCTCCCAATCTGGGATTCCCCTAGGTCTCTAGTTTTAAAAAATGCATAGGTTTGGTAGGTTTCCCTAGGTGCCGGCTGAGCTAGAGGCCAAAATCTACAGGTAGGCACTTTGCAAAACACACCTCTGTTTTATGTCAAAAAATGGGATGTGTCCACGTTGTGTTTTGGGGCATTTCCTGTCGCGGGTGGTAGGCCTCCCCACACGAGTGAGGTATCAGTTTTATCAGGAGACTTGGGGGAAAGCTGGGTGGAAGGAAATTTGTGACTCCTCTCAGATTCCAGAACTTTCTGTCACCGAAATGTGAGGAAAGGGTGTTTTTTAGCCACATTTTGAGGTTTGCAAAGGATTCTGGGTAACAGAACCTAGTTAGAGCCCCACAAGTCACCCAATCTGGGATTCCCCTAGGTCTCTAGTTTTAAAAAATGCACAGGTTTGGTAGGTTTCCCTAGGTGCTGGCTGAGCTAGAGGCCAAAATCTACAGGTAGGCACTTTGCAAAAAACACCTCTGTTTTATGTCAAAAAATGGGATGTGTCTACGTTGTGTTTTGGGGCATTTCCTGTCGCAGGTGCTAGGCCTACCCACACAAGTGAGGTATCAGTTTTATCAGGAGACTTGGGGGAAAGCTGGGTGGAAGGAAATTTGTGTCTCCTCTCAGATTCCAGAACTTTCTGTCACCGAAATGTGAGGAAAAGGTGTTTTTTAGCCACATTTTGAGGTTTGCAAAGGATTCTGGGTAACAGAACCTAGTCAGAGCCCCACAAGTCACCCCATATTGGATTTCTCTAGGCCTCTAGGTTTCAAAAATACACAGGTTTGGTAGGTTTCCTTAGGTGCCGGCTGAGCTAGAGGCCAAAATCTACAGGTAAGCACTTTGCAAAAAACACCCCTGTTTTTTGTCAAAAAATGGGATGCATCCACGTTGTGTTTTGGGGCATTTCCTGTAGTGGGCGCTAAGCCAACCCACACAAGTGAGGTATCATTTTTTTGGGGTGACTTGGGGAAACACTGGGTGGAAGGAAATTTGTGGCTCCTCTCAGATTCCAGGACTTTCTGTCACTGAAATGTGAGGAAAATGTGTTTTTTAGCCAAAATCTGAGGTTTGCAAAGGATTCTGGGTAACAGGACCTGGTCAGAGCCCCACAAGTCACCCCATCTTGGATTCCCCTAGGTCTCTAGTTTTCACAAATGTACAGGTTTGGTAGGTTTCCCTAGATGCCGGCTGAGCTAGAGGCCAAAATCTACAGGTAGGCACTTTGCAAAAAACACCTCTGTTTTCTGTCAAAAAATGGGATGTGTCCACGTTGTATTTTGGGGCATTTCCTGTTGCGGGCGCTAGGCCTACCCACACAAGTGAGGTATCATTTTTATCGGGAGGCTTGAGGGAACGCTTGGTGGAAGGAAATTTGTGGCTCCTCTCAAATTCCAGAACTTTCTGTCACCGAAATGTGAGGAAAACTTGTTTTTTTGCCAAATTTTGAGGTTTGCAAAGGATTCTGGGTAACAGAACCGGGTGAGAGCCCCACAAGTCACCCCATCTTGGATTCCCCTATGTCTCTAGTTGTCAAAAATGCACAGGTTTGGTAGGTTTCCCTAGGTGCTGGCTGAGCTAGAGGCCAAAATCTATAGGTAAGCACTTTGCAAAAAACACCTCTGTTTTCTGTAAAAAAATGGGATGTGTCCACGTTGTGTTTTGGGGCATTTCCTGTCGCGGGTGCTAGGCCTACCCACACAAGTGAGGTATCAGTTTTATCAGGAGGCTTGGGGGAACGCTGGGTGGAAGGAAATTTGGGGCTCCTCTCAAATTCCAGCACTTTCTGTCACCGAAATGTGAGGAAAACTTGTTTTTTAGCCAAATTTTGAGGTTTGCAAAGGATTCTGGGTAACAGAACCTGGTCAGAGCCCCACAAGTCACCCCATATTGGATTCCTCTAGGCCTCTAGGTTTCAAAAATGCACAGGTTTGGTAGGTTTCCCTAGGTGCCGGCTGAGCTAGAGGCCAAAATCTACAGGTAAGCACTTTGCAAAAAACACCCCTGTTTTTTGTCAAAAAATGGGATGTATCCACGTTGTGTTTTGGGGCATTCCCTGTCGCGGGCGCTAGGCCTACCCATACAAGTGAGGTATCATTTCTATCGGGAGACTTTGGGAAACGCTGGGTGGAAGGAAATTTGTGTCTCCTCTTAGATTCCAGAACTTTCTGTCACCGAAATGTGAGGAAAACTTGTTTTTTAGCCAAATTTTGAGGTTTGCAAAGGATTCTGGGTAACAGAACCGGGTCAGAGCCCCACAAGTCACCCCATCTTGGATTCCCCTATGTCTCTAGTTGTCAGAAATGCACAGGTTTGGAAGGTTTCCCTAGGTGCTGGCTGAGCTAGAGGCCAAAATCTACAGGTAGGCACTTTGCAAAAAACACCTCTGTTTTCTGTCAAAAAATGGGATGTGCCCACGTTGTGTTTTGGGGCATTTCCTGTCGCGGGTGCTAGGCCTACCCACACAAGTGAGGTATCAGTTTTATCAGGAGGCTTGGGGGAACGCTGGGTGGAAGGAAATTTGTGGCTCCTCTCAGATTCCAGAACTTTCTGTCACAGAAATGTGAGCAAAACGTTTTTTTTTAGCCACATTTTGAGGTTTGTAAAGGATTCTGGGTAAGAGAACCTGGTCAGAGTCCCACAAGTCACCCAATCTTGGATTCCCCTAGGTCTGTAGTTTTCAGAAATGCACAGGTTTGGTAGGTTTCCCTAGGTGCCGGCTGACCTAGAGGCCAAAATCTACAGGTAGGCACTTTGCAAAAAACACCTCTGTTTTCTGTAAAAAAATGGGATGTGTCCACGTTGTGTTTTGGGGCATTTCCTGTCGCGGGTGCTAGGCCTACCCACACAAGTGAGGTATCAGTTTTATCAGGAGGCTTGGGGGAACGCTGGGTGGAAGGAAATTTGGGGCTCCTCTCAAATTCCAGCACTTTCTGTCACCGAAATTTGAGGAAAACTTGTTTTTTGTGATTTTGGGAAACGCTGGGTGGAAGGAAATTTGTGGCTCCTCTCAGATTCCAGAACTTTCTGTCACCGAAATGTTAGGAAATGTGTTTTTTTAGCCAAATTTTGAGGTTTGCTAAGGATTCTGGGTAACAGAAATTGGTCAGAGCCCCACAAGTCACCCCATCTTGGATTCCCCTAGGCCTCTAGGTTTAAAAAATGCACAGGTTTGGTAGGTTTCCCTAGGTGCCGGCTGAGCTAGAGGCCAAAATCTACAGGAAAGCACTTTGCAAAAAACACCCCTGTTTTTTGTCAAAAAATGGGATGTGTCCACGTTGTGTTTTGGGGCATTCCCTGTTGCGGGCGCTAGGCCTACCCATACAAGTGAGGTATCATTTTTATCAGGAGATTTTGGGAAACGCTGGGTGGAAGGAAATTTGTGGCTCCTCTCAGATTCCAGAACTTTCTGTCACCGAAATGTTAGGAAATGTGTTTTTTTAGCCAAATTTTGAGGTTTGCTAAGGATTCTGGGTAACAGAAATTGGTCAGAGCCCCACAAGTCACCCAATCTGGGATTCCGCTAGGTCTCTAGTTTTCAAAAATGCACAGGTTTGGTAGGTTTCCCTAGGTGCCGTCTGAGCTAGAGGCCAAAATCTACAGGTAGGCACTTTGCAAAAAACACCTCTGTTTTATGTCAAAAAATGGGATGTGTCCACGTTGTGTTTTGGGGCATTTCCTGTCGCGGGTGCTAGGCCTACCCACACAAGTGAGGTATAAGTTTTATCGGGAGACATGGGGGAAAGCTGGGTGGAAGGAAATTTGTGGCTCCTCTCAGATTCCAGGACTTTCTGTCACCGAAATGTGAGGAAAATGTGTTTTTTTAGCCAAATTTTGAGGTTTGCTAAGGATTCTGGGTAACAGAACCTGGTCAGAGTCCCACAAGTCACCCCATCTTGGATTTCCCTAGGTCTTTAGTTTTCAGAAATGCACAGGTTTGGTAGATTTCCCTAGGTTCCGGCTGAGCTAGAGGCCAAAATCCACAGGTAGGCACTTTGCAAAAAACACCTCTGTTTTCTGTCAAAAAATGGGATGTGTCCACGTTGTATTTTGTGGCATTTCCTGTCGCGGGCGCTAGGCCTACCCACACAAGTGAGGCATCATTTTTATTGGGAGGCTTGAGGGAACGCTTGGTGGAAGGAAATTTGTGGCTCCTCTCAAATTCCAGAACTTTCTGTCACCGAAATGTGAGGAAAACTTGTTTTTTAGCCAAATTTAGAGGTTTGCAAAGGATTCTGGGTAACAGAACCTGGTCAGAGCCCCACAAGTCACCCCATCTTGGATTCCCCTATGTCTCTAGTTGTCAGAAATGCACAGGTTTGGTAGGTTTCCCTAGGTGCTGGCTGAGCTAGAGGCCAAAATCTACAGGTAGTCACTTTGCAAAAAACACCTCTGTTTTCTGTCAAAAAATGGGATGTGTCCAAGTTGTGTTTTGGGGCATTTCCTGCTGTGGGCGCTAGGCCTACCCACACAAGTGAGGTATCATTTTTACTGGGGGGCTGGGGGAACGCTGGGTGGAAGGAAATTTGTGGCTCCTCTCAGATTCCAGAACTTTCTGTCACTGAAATGTGAGAAAAACATGTTTTTTTAGCCAAATTTTGAGGTTTGCAAAGGATTCTGGGTAACAGAACCTGGTCAGAGCCCCACAAGTCACCCCATCTTTGATTCCCCTAGGTCTCTAGGTTTAAAAAATGCACAGGTTTGGTGGGTTTCCCTCGATGCCGGCTGAGCTAGAGGCCAAAATCTACAGTTAGGCACTTTGCAAAAAACACCTCTGTTTTCTGTCAAAAAATGGGATGTGTCCACTTTGTGTTTTGTGGCATTTCCTGTCGAGGGCGCTAGGCCTACCCACACAAGTGAGGTATCATTTTTATCGGGAGAATTGTGGGAACGCTGGGTGGAAGGAAATTTGTGGCTCCTCTCAGATTCCAGAACTTTCTGTCTACGAAATGTGAGGAAAACGTGTTTTTTAGCCAAATATTGAGATTTGCAAAGGATTCTGGGTAACAGAACCTGGTCAGAGCCCCACAAGTCACACCATCTTCAATTCCCCTAGGTCTCTAGTTTTTAAAAATGTGCAGGTTTGGTAGGTTTCCCTAGGTGCCGGCTGAGCTAGAGGTCAAAATCTACAGGTAGGCACTTTGCAAAAACACCTCTGTTTTCTGTCAAAAAATGGGATGTGTCCACGTTGTGTTTTGGGGCATTTCCTGTCGTGTGCGCTAGGCCTACCCACACAAGTGAGGTATCATTTTTATTGGAGGATTTGGGGGAACGCTGGGTGGAAGGAAATTTGTGGCTCCTCTCAGATTCCAAAACTTTCTGTCACTGAAATGTGAGGAAAACGTATTTTTTTTTATCCAAATTTTGAGGTTTGCAAAGGATTCTGGGTAACAGAACCTGGCCGGAGCCCCACAAGTCACCCCATCTTGGATTCCGCTAGGTCTCTCGTTTTCAAAAATGCACAGGTTTGGTAGGTTTCCCTAGGTGCCGGCTGAGCTAGAAGCCAAAATCTACAGGTAGGCACTTTGCAAAAAACACCTCTGTTTTCTGTCAAAAAATGGGATGTGTCCAAGTTGTGTTTTGGGGCATTTCCTGTCGCGGGTACTAGGCCTACCCACACAAGTGAGGTATCAGTTTTATCGGGAGACTTGGGAGAAAGCTGGGTGGAAGGAAATTTGTGGCTCCTCTCAGATTCCAGAACTTTCTGTCACCGAAATGTGAGGAAAATGTGTTTTTTTAGCCAAATTTTGAGGTTTGCTAAGAATTCTGGGTAACAGAACCTGGTCAAAGTCACACATGTCACCCCATCTTGGATTTCCCTAGGTCTCTAGTTTTCAGAAATGCACAGGTTTGGTAGATTTCCTTAGGTGCCGGCTGAGCTAGAGGCCAAAATCCACAGGTAGGCACTTTGCAAAAGACACCTCTGTTTTCTGTCAAAAAATGGGATGTGTCCACGTTGTATTTTGGGGCATTTCCTGTCGCGGGCGCTAGGCCTACCCACACAAGTGAGGTATCATTTTTATCGGGAGGCTTGAGGGAACGCTTGGTGGAAGGAAATTTGTGGCTCCTCTCAAATTCCAGAACTTTCTGTCACCGAAATGTGAGGAAAACGTGTTTTTTAGCCAAATTTTGAGGTTTGCAAAGGATTCTAGGAAACAGAACCTGTTCAGAGCCCCACAAGTCACCCCATCTTGGATTCCCATAGGTCTCTAGTTTTCGAAAATGTACAGGTTTTGTAGGTTTCCCTAGATGCCGGCTGAGCTAGAGGCCAAAATCTACAGGTAGGCACTTTGCCAAAAACACCTCTGTTTTCTGCAAAAAATGGGATGTGTCCAAGTTGTGTTTTGGGGCATTTCCTGTCGCGGGCACTAGGCTTACCCACACAAGTGAGGTATAATTTTTATTGGGAGACTTGGGGGAATGCTGGGTGGAAGGAAATTTGTGGCTCCTCTCAGATTCCCGAACTTTCTGTCACCGAAATGTAAGGAAAACTTGTTTTTTTAGCCAAATTTTGAGGTTTGCAAAGGATTCTGGGTAACAGAACCTGGCCAGAGCCCCACAAGTCACCCCATCTTCGATTCCCCTAGGTCTCTAGTTTTTAAAAATGTGCAGGTTTAGTAGGTTTCCCTAGGTGCCGGCTGAGCTAAAGGCCAAAATCTACAGGTAGGCACTTTGCAAAAAACACCTCTGATTTCTGTCAAAAAATGGGATGTGTCCAAGTTGTGTTTTGGGGCATTTCCTGTCGCGGGCGCTAGGCCTACCCACACAAGTGAGGTATCATTTTTATAGGGAGACTTGGGGGAATGCTGGGTGGAAGGAAATTTGTGGCTCCTTTCAGATTCCAGAACTTTCTGTCACCGAAATGTGAGGAAAACTTGTTTTTTTAGCCAAATTTTGAGGTTTGCAAAGGATTCTGGGTAACATAACCTAATCAGAGTCCCACATGTCACCCCATCTTGGATTTCCCTAGGTCTCTAGTTTTCAGAAATGCACAGGTTTGGTAGATTTCCTTAGGTGTCGGCTGAGCTAGAGGCCAAAATCCACAGGTAGGCACTTTGCAAAAGACACCTCTGTTTTCTGTCAAAAAATGGGATGTGTCCACGTTGTATTTTGGGGCATTTCCTGTCGCGGGCGCTAGGCCTACCCACACAAGTGAGGTATCATTTTTATCGGGAGGCTTGAGGGAACGCTTGGTGGAAGGAAATTTGTGGCTCCTCTCAAATTCCAGAACTTTCTGTCACCGAAATGTGAGGAAAACGTGTTTTTTAGCCAAATTTTGAGGTTTGCAAAGGATTCTGGGAAACAGAACCTGGTCAGAGCCCCACAAGTCACCCCATCTTGGATTCCCATAGGTCTCTAGTTTTCGAAAATGTACAGGTTTTGTAGGTTTCCCTAGATACCGGCTGAGCTAGAGGCCAAAATCTACAGGTAGGCACTTTGTGAAAAACACCTCTGTTTTCTGCAAAAAATGGGATGTGTCCAAGTTGTGTTTTGGGGCATTTCCTGTCGCGGGCACTAGGCTTACCCACACAAGTGAGGTATAATTTTTATTGGGAGACTTGGGGGAATGCTGGGTGGAAGGAAATTTGTAGCTCCTCTCAGATTCCAGAACTTTCTGTCACCGAAATGTAAGGAAAACTTGTTTTTTTAGCCAAATTTTGAGGTTTGCAAAGGATTCTGGGTCACAGATCCTGGCCAGAGCCCCAAAAGTCACCCCATCTTCGATTCCCCCAGGTCTCTAGTTTTTAAAAATGTGCAGGTTCAGTAGGTTTCCCGAGGTGCCGGCTGAGCTAAAGGCCAAAATCTACAGGTAGGCACTTTGCAAAAAACACCTCTGTTTTCTGTCAAAAAATGGGATGTGTCCAAGTTGTGTTTTGGGGCATTTCCTGTCGCGGGCACTAGGCCTACCCACACAAGTGAGGTATCATTTTTATTGGGACACTTGGGGGAATGCTGAGTGGAAGGGAATTTGTGGCTCCTCTCAGATTCCAGAACTTTCTGTCACCGAAATATGAGGAAAACTTGTTTTTTTAGCCACATATTGAGGTTTGCAAAGGATTCTGGGTAACAGAACCTGGTCGGAGCCCCACAAGTCACCCCATGTTGGATTCCGCTAGGTCTCTAGTTTTCAAAAATGCACAGGTTTGGTAGGTTTCCCTAGGTGCCGGCTGAGCTAAAGGCCAAAATCTACAGGTAAGCACTTTGCAAAAAACACCCCTGTTTTTTGTCAAAAAATGGGATGTATCTACTTTGTGTTTTGGGGCATTTCCTGTCGCGGGCGCTAGGCCTACCCCTACAAGTGAGGTATCATTTTTATCGGGAGACTTTGGGAAACGCTGGGTGGAAGGAAATTTGTGGCTCCTCTCAGATTCCAGAACTTTCTGTCACCAAAATGTGAGGAAAACGTGTTTTTTTAGCCACATTTTGAGGTTTGCAAAGGATTCTGTGTAACAGAACCTGGTCAGAGCCCCACAAGTCACCCAATCTGAGATTCCCCTAGGTCTCTAGTTTTAAAAAATGCACAGGTTTGGTAGGTTTCCCTAGGTGCCGGCTGTGCTAGAGGCCAAAATCTACAGGTAGGCACTTTGCAAAAAACACCTCTGTTTTATGTCAAAAAATGGGATGTGTCCACGTTGTGTTTTGGGGCATTTCCTGTCGCGGGTGCTAGGCCTACCCACACAAGTGAGGTATCAGTTTTATCGGGAGACTTGGGGTAACACTGGGTGGAAGGAAATTTGTGGCTCCTCTCAGATTCCAGAACTTTCTGTCACCGAAATGTGAGCAAAACGTGTTTTTTTAGCCACATTTTGAGGTTTGCAAAGGATTCTGGGTAAGAGAACCTGGTCAGAGTCCCACAAGTCACCCAATCTTGGATTCCCCTAGGTCTCTAGTTTTTAAAAATGCACATGTTGGTAGGTTTCCCTAGGTGCCGGCTGAGCTAGAGGCCAAAATCTACAGGTAAGCACTTTGCAAAAAACACCCGTTTTTTGTCAAAAAATGGGATGTATCCACGTTGTGTTTTGGGGCATTTCCTGTCGCGGGTGCTAGGCCTACCCACACAAGTGAGGAATCAGTTTTATCAGGAGACTTGGGGGAACGCTGGGTGGAAGGAAATTTGTGGCTCCTCTCAGATTCCAGAACTTTCTGTCACAGAAATGTGAGCAAAACGTGTTTTTTTAGCCACATTGTGAGGATGCAAAGGCTTCTGGGCAATAGAACCTGGTCAGAGCCCCACAACTCACCCCATCTTGGATCCCCCTCGGTCTCTAGTTTTAAAAAATGCACAGGTTTTGTAGGTTGCCCTAGGTGCCGGGTGAGCTAGAGGCCAAAATATACAGGTAGGCACTTTGCAAATAACACCTCGGTTTTCTGTCAAAAAATGGGATGTGTCCACGTTGTGTTTTGGGGCATTTCCTGTCCCGGGCGCTAGGCCTACCCACACAAGTGAGGTATAATTTTTTCGTAAGACTTGGGGAAACATAGAATAGCAAAACAAGTGTTATTGCCCCTTGTCTTTCTCTACATTTTTTCCTTCCAAATATAAGAGAGTGTGTAAAAAAAACATCTATTAGAGAAATGCCCTGTAATTCACATGCTAGTATGGGCACCCCGAAATTCAGAGATGTGAAAATAACCACTGCTCCTCAACACCTTATCTTGTGCCCATTTTGGAAATACAAAGGTTTTCTTGATAGCTATTTTTCTCTCTTTATATTTCAGCAAATGAATTGCTGTCGGTAGGTGTAGCTCATTTACTGGCTCTGGGTACCTAGGGTTCTTGATGAACCTACAAGCCCTATATATCCCCGCAACCAGAAGAGTCAAGCGGATGTAACGGTATATTGCTTTAAAAAATCTGACATTGCAGGAAAAAGTTACAGAGTAAAACATAGAGAAAAATTGCTGTTTTTTTCACCTCAATTTCAATATTTTTTTCTTCAGTTGTTTTTTCTGTAGGAAACCCTTGTAGGATCTACACAAATTACCCCTTGCTGAACTTAGAATTTTGTCTACTTGTCAGAAATGTTTAGGTTTCTGGGATCCAGCACTGGTTTCATGCCCATTTCTGTCACTGACTGGAAGGAGGTTCAAAGCACAAAAAATCGTAAAAATGGGGTATGTATCAGTAAAATGCCAAAATTGTGTTGAAAAATTGAGTTTTCTGATTCAACTTTCTACCTGTTCCTGAAAGCTGGGAAGCTAGTGATTTTAGCACTGCAAACCCTTTGTTGATGCCATTCTTAGGGAAAAAACCACAAGCCTTCTCCTTCAGCCCTTTTTTCCCATTTTAAAAAAAAAAAAACATTTTTACTGTATTTTGGCAAATTTCTTGGCCTCCTTCAGGGGAATCCACAAAGTCAGGGTACCTCTAGAATCCCTAGGATGTTGGAAAAAAAAGGACGCAAATTTTGCGTGGGTAGCTTATGTGGACAAAAAGTTATGTTGGCCTAAGAGAGAACTATTCCAAATAGGCAAAAAAAGGCCTGGCACAGGAGGGGGAAAAGGCCTGGCAGCAAAGGGGTTAAAACGAAAGGTACGCATTCTGGAGATAGCACCATTTAAAGGGTGTTTTGAAATCAGTAAAAAGATGATAATGAATTTTGAAATGGAGGTATATTTTACTCCAGTCTTAAACACAGAGTAAGTGAGTTCACTAACCGTTAGTTTAGACACAGGCAAGTACTGCATGTTACAGAAACTTCATGCTCTGTTTAGTTCATCTACTTCGGGCAGGACTCCCTTTGGGAAATTTGCAAAACATATGTGACTTGTTAACAGATTATATAATAGAAGGTTTAAGTGGACAGATGTTTATTTATGGACAATTCCCAGAAGAGGTTTCTGAGTGTAGTAATAAAAGAAAGATGTGTACTGTAGAAAAAAACAGTTTTAAGGTTACGTGAAGTTGACAAATATTCCTAACACAGAATGGGGAAAAAGATTTAAAAACAATAAGCCGTTAATGTGACCTAATTATGAAACGGTGCTTTTTTGGTTGTAGAAACAGGAAATATTTGAACATGTGTACTAGTTTGGTATCCGATGTGACATATTTAATTGTGAGTGCATTTCTATAGACATAATGTTAGTAAATCTAAAATTACTAATATAGCATTATCAAACTTGCCGTAAATTACGACTTGCACTAGTCATTAAACAAGTAAAGGTTACTCTTGAGCCTTGGCAAAATGTTAGCTGAGAGACAAATGGCACCATCCTGGCCCTCCAGGTACAAAGATGTCACTTAAAATAAAATGCCTTCCTCCAGGACGGAAAGTCCTAGACCAAGTAAAGCAACTGATTAAATATATCTTCAAAACAGACGCAAATCACCAGAAGAATTCACCAATATGTCCAAAGTCCCACCCAAAAGTTGCAGCTTCAGCAGAGGGCCAGGGTGCGAAAGCAAATATTTACACAATGACAGATGCTTGGATCGTCATCCACAGACTAGTGAAAAGCAGGATAGTGAGGAAGCAAGTGAGTAAAAGGATACATGGATGAGTGCAAATGTAACAGGTAATGCTCAGTGCACACAGTTAGGGCCTCATTACGACTTTGGCAGTCTTTTCGGAAGCCATGTTGACAGTAATCAAACCGCCATATTTCGACTCACACTGTGAAGACCACCAGTAAACAGCATCAAATCCAACACCACCAGGAGACAGGAGGGCGGGAAAGAAGTGAGTGGTTCCACCACCAGCACCGCCAGCCTAACCCAATTTCACTCACCATATTATGAGTCACAAATCAGCACAGCGGTTCTTTCACGGCATAAAACCATTGGCAGTGCGAACCACTCTGCTCAGAACCCACTACTGTCAGAACACAATACCACATTGGACAGCTTGAATATCCCACACCTGATACACATACAAACCAGACACACCTGCAGCCACCATACCAACATTCACTGATCCAGCCACAACTCCTATTTAACCCACAGTCAGCACAATAACAGCCCCCAGACATCCAACCCAGTCACCACACCCGCAGACATCACAACCACCTACATACCCACATGCAGCACATCTTCGATTCCTGTAGACGCCACCCCAACAGACAATCACCCATCCAGCATGGCATCCCCCAGCACCTCCTCCCCCTTCCTCCCAAGACACATAAACGCCGCTCTCACCCACCCAACAGACACCCAGAAGCCACAAGCATTCCTTGCACGCACATGCACCCAAGACATCTACCAAGACACCTCCTACAACCATTCCCCCTACATCCACTCCCAAACCTTTTTACCATGACCGCCCCTGTGTGTCTAAGAAGTATTTCCTCTCTGAGTTTTCCCTGTTTCCTACTCCTCTCCCACCCCATGATACCTCCAAATGATCTGTGTCCCTCCTCAAGTTCAGCCCTTCCATCTCCAAATCATCCCCTGCCCCACTACTAGTACCCATGCCCCTCCCAGTCAGGAGTCATGTAGGGGCACACAGAAGTGCCATTTGTGTACATATGTATATAAATATATATATATATATATATATATATATATATATATATATATATATATATATATATATATATATATACATGTATATATATATATATATATATATATATATATATATAAATATATATATATATTATATCCGACGCAACCAGTTGTTGGTTAAATGGTAACATACTTGTCCTGCCTTTCTTTTCACATGGCTGCTTTGGTCTTGCCTGCTTTAGTTTGTGTGTGAGTGATGTGTGTGTGTGTTGGTTGTGCTAGTTGTTGTGTCTGAGTAGCATTTGTGGGTGTGGCCCTGCCATTTGTCCTGCTGTGATGGCTGTGTATTGTGTGTAGGATATGTTTGTGTTTGGAACATGCATGTATGTTGAAAATGTGCCTATTGTTTGTCTTGACATGTGTAATGGTGGTGTTGTGTGCACTTGTGTGGTTGTTGTGTGTACGTACATGTGTGTGGTGATGGGTATGTTAGAAGCATTGTGTGTTATGTTAGCGTGGTATTACGTGTGCTCCCTTGTATGGCTGTTTGTTTGTGTATATTAGGTGTCAGGTGTTGTCGTGTGTTGCTGTATGCATGTAGTGTCATGTGGAGGTGTGTAATGTGTTAGCTTTGCCGAAGCGTTTGTGTTGTTGCAGTGTAGTTGTGTGTATTGGTGGTGTTGTGTATTGTTGTGTTGGACTGCAGCAGTGCTGTGTGTCAGCAGGTTTGTGTGTGTACTGTCTGTGTGTGTGTTGGCCATGGTGTGTATATTATGGGTGTGTGTATGTGGGTGTGTGTGTGTGTATGGGTGTGTGGTTACGTGTGTGTTTCGCCATCGTCCTGGATGTATATGTTGTGTGTGGTGTGTACTTTTTGACTTCCCTACAGTGTTATGTGTGTGTGTGTACTCACGGTTGTTGTTGCTATCGCTGTTGCTGGTTCTGGAGTTGTTGTGCGAGAAGGAGCAGTGGGAGGAAGTACAGTTCAGGTTCCATGGTGGCTCCAGACAGGTATGTGTTCCAAAAGATGAGTGTCTCCTTTTTTAGAGTTGCTTTCAGCCAGGGTTTTCATGGTGGTGCAACAGTTGCAGAAACCTTGGCTGTGTGCAGCCTTATAATATGTCCGAGGGAACATTGTGTCAGCCGGCATGAAGGTGGCTACTGCCATCCATGTCAGCATGACTGCGCTGGCAGTACTGATGGTGGTTTGGCTCTCTTCTGTTGGGAAGACCTCCAGCATCATAATTTGGTGGTCTTCTCCGTCGGCCCGTTGGTGGTATGAACCCCTCCGCCAACTTGGCCATTCTCTTACCACCAAACTTGTAATGACCCCCTTAGCCCCTCTCTTTACCCACCGGATATAGAAATTAATAACATATGTCAGAACTGGCCACAGGCATAGTGAACCATTGGGACCATAACTATTCTACTAAATCTAATGTCATTATAATGCATATCGGCCCTTGGCATAATTTACAGCTCAGTTCTTTACCTCTCAGTTTTCCCTGAACAACCTGCAGCAATCTCTTGTCTTTCGTTTGACATGTAGTCAGAACACATCACTGTGAGTCAAGCATGGATCAATTGGTTTTACCCCAAGGACACTTTTGTGGTGGGAGTTTCGTGGCCAACATAATTGAGATCATACATATGAGTCACATCATCCTACAGGGCACCCCTCTGACCCACTTGTTTCAATATAAAAGCATGAGAGATGCAAAGTTGATGCACTGCAAGGGCCCAATTCGCAAGTGGCCTCCGCATTTGTGGCAGAGGCTCTGCACTCATGGAGAAATCTCCGCAATGAGAAACTGAAGTGAGGAGATTCCACCATCACTGAGGAGACTCCTCCATGACTGGAGAGTATCTTTGTCAATCGGGCAAAATTATAATTATTCATGCCAGCATCATGATCAGCCATGACGTAACTGTTCATCATCCATTACAGGACAGAGATGTCTATGTAAAAGAGTCTGTGAAGTTGTAGTTGTTAGTTGAAACTCAGACAAAATACCATGCCACCTAGTACTCCAGTACTCCTTGTGACCTCGATATGTAAGTTTCAGTAAAGACAATGGTTCCCTCAGAGGAAGCTCTAAGCCTCTGCTTCCAAGGCAAACATATGTACAAACTTTTCACAATGTAGAAACAATCATTTAATTTCTGTGCATTTTTATACAAAACAAGGAATTTAACAAGTAGATGATTCAAAAATAGCGCAGTGATATTGATTTGTGCATGAAGAGAGCAAAAAGTGTGTGAATGTACTGAAACAAACACAGTTGACTTAATGGCATGTTCATTTAAAAAACATGGGCTCAGAATTTGAGTATAAGTCTGAAGAACCACAGTAAACATCGGTCAAAATCAACCTAGAAATGCATAGGCGTTCGGACCCCTGCAACAATAATCTCCAACATTGTCTTTATCAGGACCATACAGGTAGAAACCTCTCTCCATGGGTCAAATGCATATGGAAATATGTTTTGGAACAAGTGCCTTACAAAGCTTCTGAATCCCCTAGATGTGATCATAAATTATCAAACTCTTGGAGCAGCTAGATGCTATCATTACCTGAGCCGTCCTCTAAGATTTGACAAGCAGTAAGGCTGATGTTTTTATCCGAGCACCTTGAGAACTCTCCCAACTCTATATTTGAACAGGAACAATCCAAGGGAATCCAGAATGAGATGACTCTCTAGTATTTGTTATTCATAATGCTTTACAGTTGTCAAATATTGAGACATACATGGGAACAAAAGATGCTCCTTTTTGTAAGGCGTTGATCTGGAGGGTGGTTAGTCGACATTTGGGGAGGTTTATGACTAGCATCTTGTTGGGTACGTCCTCTGACTCCTGGTTAGCATCCTTGAATCCTTCTGTGGAGTTAGGTCCTTTCCTTTCAGTCCCCCTTACACTGCATGTTTTTCTGTTGCTGCAGCGCTGATTTCTAAAAAAAACACCCCAGGTGTTCCTGGTACCTGGTCGCCTGGTGTGGGCTTATGCAAGCTTGTCAATGCAGCTGGATTTCTGTTGTCAAAGGTCATATGTTTCTGACTAAAATAATTTTCAGAGAAAGATGTATCACCTTCAGAAGACCTGTTTGTAAATCTGTTCTGTCCACGTTTAGCATAGACCTCTGCCCAGTTAAATACCTCACTTGGGGCCAGATGTACGTAAAAAGCAATTGCGACTTGCAAATTGCGAGTCCCTGCGACTCGCAATTTGCAAGTCGCAAATTGCTATGCAGTACGGTGTCTCAGACACCGACTGCAACTCGCAATGGGGTCGCAATGACCCACCTCATTAATATTAATGAGGTGGGTCGCAAATTGCGGCCCCATTGCGAGTATAGGCACTCGCTAACATGGAGGCCTGCTGACGTCAGCAGGCCTCCATGTTAGCGACCTGCTGTTCAATAAAGCAGGTTTTTTTTTTTTGAAGTGTAGCCCGTTTTCCCTAAGGGAAAACGAGCTGCACTCCAAAAAAAAACCGAAACCTTTAGTTTCGGATTTTTCAGGGCAGGGAGTGGTCCCTTGGACCACTCCCTGCCCTGAAAAAATAATATGGGGTCCAGTCACAAAGGGGAAGGGGTCCCATGGGGACCCCTTCCCGTTTGCGAGTGGGTTACCATCCACTTCAAGTGGATGGTAACTGCGACTCGATTTGCGACCGCGTACGCGGTCGCAAATGGAGTTGCATACCACTCCGACTCGCAAATAGGAAGGGAACACCCCTTCCTATTTGCGACTCTGAAATGCATTTTGCGAGTCGGTCTCGACTCGCAAAATGCATTTCTGCATAGCAAACTCAGGTTTGCGAGTTGCAAACGGCGATTTTCGCCGTTTGCGAGTCGCAAACCATTTGCTACATCTGGCCCCTAGTTTGTAATCTATAGTATCTCTTTTGAATTTCCTGATCTTTTGTTCATTAATTTCAATTGTGATCTTTCTAACTGGATGCTGATATCCACAAGGACTTAGTTGTGAGCTCAGCTTGGGTGACACATGGAGTAACAACAACCCACATGGTTTAACTTTTCCTGATCACTTTCCCAGTGTGCTAGTGAGCACACATTTACTTGCACATATCCTAGATTGATTGACATTTGGGACATTTATTGCACAGGATTCAAACATGCAATCCATGTTCCACTAGATTTATTTTAGGACATTTGAATAATTATTGAAATTGCACTTTCTTAATTTATGGTTGTTTGACACCGTGATTATATAACGAACAATGTATTTGCTTTCTAATGTACTTCACTTAGTATTTATTCTTTTGTTCTTTAGAAAATATATCCCCTGAAGAAGGGCAACACCTGAAATGCATTAGGATGACTAGTGTAATGCTTTCATTGATGAAACCAGGGTTTTTTCCATTTAAAGCATGTACTGATGGACCCAGATGAACAACTGAATAATGAATAATGTATAATAATTTATTGTACAGATAATAAAATCCAATACAAAAAGAAACAAAAAAACAATCGAGGATAAATACCCTCAGAGACTAAATTCATGCTAAAAAGATCATAAATTAGAAACACATGACATAAATAATACAGAAAACGCATATATATAAAAGACATTCCTGCCTAAAAAGTGTAAGACATACTGGGATATAAAACTAAAACAAATCCCCCAACCCGGAGCCCCGCATAGTACACAAAGACAAAATGCATAGGCACAGCCCTAAAGTGCATGGTGCGTTAAATAGTAATTGCACTAAACATCAACGTGTACCATTAGAACTCCTTGACCTAACCAATAACAGACAATATGTCAAAAGCGTGAAAAGATTCCGATTATACCTGTTCATTGCTCGCAGTGCCATTGAATTTAGATTGTGCAATTTTAATGAATTTAGTCAATAACACATTTAAAATTGGGTTGCCTGGGTCCAAGGACTGAGTAATAGCCGATCAACAGGAGTGGATTCCCAGTTCATTCCATTTGCTCCGAAGCAAAAATCTACACTCCTTTAATAAGGCTGGGCACAGGCAAACCACATGATCAATGGTCTCATCCTCATTACTACAGCCTCTACATGTCACACCATCTTTGGGTGGTAGCTGTCATTGGGGCAGATGTTTTAAAAATCCCCAATCTACCATCCTTAAGGCCATGAAGGCCTTTTTCAGCCAAAACCCATAAGGGCAAGAAAAAAAACTAGAAGACATGCCTGGCTTAAAGGATTCGATTATTGCCCAGGGATGCTTCCTTTGAACGAGGAGGGAGCAGTCAGAATGATAGGCATACAATAGAATAAGCCGTTTAACTTCTAGTTTAAACAGAGATTAGGGGTGGTTACTTGCCCAAAGATCACCTGCATCTAGTCGCTGTTTACACTCATCCAAGAAATGAGAATAAGTACACTTCGATTTCGATTTACTAATTTCTTGCCACAAAACTGCCTCCAAGTGACCATCTGTGGCCTGGTGCATTTTATAGCAAAGCTTCAAAGAAGCACCAGCACCAACTACCACCAAATCGGGAAGCCCAAATTCCAACCGTACCTGCGCGGGTGAAGCCAGGCGCAGGCACTGAAAGACTCTCTTATAGATTTTATTAACCAGCCTATTTAATAGACAAGAGCCTTTGCCCAACAGAATTTCTTGGCCATAAACCAGCGAAGGGATAATCTTTACTCTCATAACTTCCATTAGGGGAAGAAGGGTCGGCCCCTTTAAAATTTTAGATAGTTTAGAAAAGGCCACCTGCAATGCCACAGCTTTAAGTTTAATTTCCTTCTTATGTTTAACAAAACTGCCCCTAGAATCGAAATGGACCCCTAAATATTTGTAGGACTGATCAAAGACAAGTTTGCAGCTTTTATAATACCAACTAAAACCCAAGTGTTTTTCCTCCCAAAGGAGATCACTTTTGTTTTAAGCAAATTAACTTCCAATTGATTCACAGTAGTATAAGATGCAAGTTGGTTAAGCAGCCATTGAAGGCCAATCTTAGTGCAACTAAATAGAGCAAGGTCATCAGCATAAAGCAGCTGGCTAAGCCTAAGGCCACAAAGCTTGGGACGATGGGAGTTAATGGCATCAAGAGACGTTGCCATGTCTACAATAAATAGATTAAAAAGAAGGGGAGCAAGTACACAACCTTGCTTCACACCATGGGTGGTGGGGATTTTCCTAGTGAGAGAGCACCCATCACCAAGCTTGATACGGACCCAGGTGTTTGGATGGAAATCTATAATAGTTCCTAGGAGTAATGGGGGGATACCCCAGTTTTGTAGTTTAACCCACAGGGCACTCCGCAGGATCCGATCGAATGCCACCTTAAAATCCACAAAACAATAGTGCAACATCAGACCTGACACAATTGCCCTGTCCATCAGAACAGAACTTGCTAATAGATTGGTTGAAGTGCCTGAGCCAGCAGAAAACCCTGCTTGGACAATGGGAATTAAAGCCTTCAATTCAGCCCAGGCATGGAGATCTTGCAGCAAAATACTAGCATAGAACGGGACCTGACCTTGAACCACTTTTGTATAGGGGATGGAGGATGGCACCACACCAGGACTTAGGTATTGTTGAAGTCAAGAGGCAGTGCTCGAACAAATGTGCAAGGTGGCTAGACCAAAAGAGAGGATCCTGTTTGAATAAGTGCCTGTGGAAGGCCGTTGGGACCTGGGGCTCCAAATCGCTTAGACCTCGAGCTAAAATGGGGGAGACTTAATTGAAAGAACTTCATCACTCCCTGAGATCTATCGGCCCCCTCATCCAGCAGTTTTGCGTCCTGCTTGCTAGCAGAAAAGTGGGTAGTCAATTAAGATGTCCAAGCTCCTTCTGAAATGTCAACAACGCCAGTGCCCCTTTGATTACTATTTAAGTTGTTGAGAAGGGACCAAAATGTTGTGGGGTTTGAATCTTTGCTTGCAATTAAAAGTTTGGCCCAAAACTGTCTATGATAGGTCTGGTGATCATCATAAACAGCTGTCCTGTAGTCTTTCCTCAGTTGATTGTATTCAATGAATAAACACTCAGGGCCATATTTATACTTTTTGACGCAAAACTGCGCTAAGTTTTGCGTCAAAAAAATTAGCGCCGGCTAACGCCATTCTGAAGCGCCATGCGGGCGCCGTATTTATTCAATGACGTTAGCCGGCGTTAGCCGCCGGCGCTGCCTGGTGTGTGTGGAAAAAAACGACGTACACCAGGCAGCGCCGGCGTAGGGGGATATGGAGCTTGGGCGCCAAAAAATGGGGCAAGTCAGGCTGAGGCAAATTTATCGCCTCAACCCGATTAGCGCAATTTTTTTCCGACTCCCAACCCCCATAGAAATTACTCCTGTCTTAGCAAAGACAGGAGTCATGCCCCCTTGCCCAATGAACATGCCCAGGGGACTTCTGTCCCCTGGGCATGGTCATTGGGCATAGTGGCATGTAGGGGGGCACAAATCAGGCCCCCCTATGCCACAAAAAAAAAAAAAAACACTTACCTGAACTTACCTTAATGTCCCTGGGATGGGTCCCTCCATCCTTAGGCGTCCTCCTGGGGTGAGCAAGGGTGACAGGGGGGGTCCCTGGGGGCATGGGAGGGCACCTCTGGGCTCCTTCCGAGCCCACATGTCCCTTAACGCCTGCCCTGACCAGGCGCTAAAAAACGGCGCAAAAGCAGCCGCACGTAATTTTTTTTGACCCACCCACTCCCGGGCGTGAATTTTGCCCGGGAGTGTAAATACGGCGCACATGCCTCGGAGTTAATTTTTTAGACGGGAACGCCTACCTTGCATATCATTAACGCAAAGTAGGTGTCCACGCTAAAAAATGACGCAAACTCCATGGACTTTGGCACTAGACGCGTCTAACGCCAAAGTATAAATATGGAGTTAGTTTTGCGTCGGAATTGCGTAAAAAAAAATGACGCAATTCCGGCGCAAACAGAGTATAAATATGCCCCTCAGAGTCAGGACTTTTTCTAATTGCCCTTGCTAGCCTATTACGCGCTTTCTTTAAATTCCTAGTTTCCCTAGAGATGGCAAAGGACCGGGATGGAGCACGTTGGTGGAACTTTGACCATAAAAGGCAAGAAAGTTTAACCCATAACTGAATTGGAGTCACACAGCCCCATCCCTTAGAGTCAAAATAATTAATACATTCAGTCAATACTATGGCACCAATAGAAGCATTACATTTTATGCGCTTTAGTGACTCGAAACAAACACCACCACCCACTGCCTGCATAACATCATGAGCAGGAAATCTGGATTTGAGAGATACAGTTTGTGGACAATGATCGCTCTCACTCCGGGACGAAATCAAAAACCTTTCAATGAGAGGAAATATTTAAATATTGCAAATTTTGTGGTCTAAATAGGAGTATGAGCGACCATATGATCTTGTCCACCGGTGAGGGGGGGGGGGGTGTTGTCACCTAAACAACCATTCAAGACTTTAAAGCCCATACTGTTAAGGTGCATTACTAAATACTCTCCCAACGGGCAATGCAGACAACCCTGTGGCCTTAATTGATTTGGAATTACCTGGCGGTTACCACAATCGGGACCCTCAAGCACCTCCATTGTGTCCTGAAACAGATTTGTGATAAAATCACCAGTTATAATATAATTATCACATGGGTATTCCTCAGCTAGGAAGCCCACGATCTGCATCATTCGAGATAACCTGCCCCTTTTTTCCTTTCTCCTGGGAGCAATGTAAGCATTAATTACTATAGGGGTCTGCTGCGCAGTCCCATTTCTTAGAACAATCCCCTGAATCAGTTGTCATCCCAAACCAGTGGCAATATACTCCCATTTAGTTTAACAGTTACATAGATGGCCAATCCTCCCTTAGCACGGCCATTCTTGCTCGTTCTGTGGGACGATTTCCATATTTCTAAATACCCTGGCAATGGACAGCTGTACTCGGCCCAGGTTTCCTGAAGGGTGATTATATAGTACCTGGTCAAAAATGTTAAGAGGTCAGACAAGGCAAACTTATGCCCAACCCTATTGATGTTCCATGAACATAAGGACAGATACCCAGGTGTTGGAGCAGCACCATCCACCCGTGGGGGTCAATAGGAACGTTCATGCGAGAGTGTAGATGGCAACCAATCCCAATTGGGAGCCAGAACCAGTACGAAAAGTGCCATTAAAAGTAGAGGTGCCACCTAAGGCGCTTTTCAAGATTGAAAAGGACTTCAATACTATTGGGGCTGTTGAACCCTGGGATTCTGATAGTAACACAGGATAACCAGACTCTTTGTAGGGAGTTATTGTGATGCCCCACGAAAAGAATGAATCTCTCTTAGAGAGAATAGAATGAGCTATTGTGGCAGAAACTAATGAAACCAAGGTGGAGTCTCTTGGGTAGGGCCCCCTGGAGTCCAAAACTTCAATGAAAGCAATGTCCTTGGAACGAATGTAGTTAAGATCCGGGATAGCATTGAAGAGTCTCAAAATGTTCCCCCTATTCAATATATCATGAGGGCCCCTGGAGCGATATTCTGGGGTAAACACAAGTTTAAGAGTTCAACGATCCAATGGAACTGTGGAGGGACACAAGGGGATGAAGGCTGTAGCTGTTCTTTTACATTGCGAAAGTCCTCGCGGCCCCCCCAAGGCCGGGATCTCGGCAGAGACGGGCCGAAGGCTAGGTGGCAAATTACAGGAGGGCTGATTCTATTATCAAGTGGCAATTTGAGGAAGTTGGAAGAACCAGGGTCCAAAGCATCACCATCAGCAATGCTCTGGATACAAACTGTGTGATGGCAGGGCAAGCAGGTACCCCACTATCCCAATGTGGGGCTACCAAAACTGACACACTGTCTCAGTTGCCTTTCTCAGCCGAAATCAAACGGTCCTTGAAGGGAAGATCAGTTCCCTGCCCAGTAGTGCTGACCGAAGAGCCCTTGACAGGCTCAATCTGGGGGGCAGAGCCAACAGGTAAGGCTGGCGAGGAATTGGATGGTGATGTCACCCTAGGGGTACCCTGCAACTGCGAGAGCTGCTGCGCCCCAGAATGAACCAACAGTTGAGCATTTGTTGAAAATCCTTGCTGAGGTTTGCTCCGCCTATTGTTCCGTTGTTTATGGAGTGTTTTCTTTTCCCTCTTGCTCTGACCCACGGGATCAGCTCCTGAGGGCATTGGATGAACTAAAACAGGTTGTGCAGGAGTGCAGAGAAAATGGGAAGAGGCAGGCACCGTAGACTCAAGTTCGGGAAAGGAAGGAGTCGTAACAGCACCGTTGGCCTCAATGACATGCTCCTGGACTCCAGTAGCAACAGGACAAGGAAGATTGGCGGTGGTTACACTCTCTGCTGGAAGAAAGTAGTCATCCAATGTTTTTGGTTGAGTGGGCCCCCGGACCAAATCAGAGGGGGAGCTTAGGCTCGACGGGGGAACCAGGGGTACAGGAGTTAAAGATAGCCTCTTAATTTCACATACAACCGAACTTAGACAAGTGGGTAAAAATGAAAGGCTTTCAACAATTGGAGAACAACAACATGTTGATTGCACAAAAGTGGAGCTTGACTGTGCTCCAGTAATCAACTGGTTAAAGTTTTCAATTTTTTGGTCAATATCAGCTACATAGGAAGCCAATGTGCTCAGTAGATCAACTTGGACATCCAATTTGTCAGAGTGATAGTTCAAGGCCAGTACTGTGGATTGCAAGGTTTGCAGAAGCTGAGGCCAAGCCAAACCAATTGCCATGATCGTAGGGGAAGGCACAGGGTTGAGTCCCTTGTCAGCACCGCTCAAGGGATCTAATTGAAGACTAGAAAGGTCAAGAAGTGATTGATCATGCAGCTCGCCTTCAATGAACTCGGGTTGCGGGCTGAGAACAGTCCAGCTAAAATACCTTATTGGTAACATTAGATGGGTGCTGCCAGTTGAACTCCGGATCCATTGGGCTGCCGGAGGGCTGGGTAGCAGAGGGATACTGTGACAGTACGGGGAATGATGGCAGCCCACAGTCAACTCATCCTGCTCAGCCAACTGATGGGGGACTGCTGGAGAAGTCACTAAAGAAGGCACCCGCTTCCCTGCGTTTAGAGAGTGGTCAATAGAGATAATAATTGGTGAGAGTTTGTGTTTTGAGAGAAAGGCAGACGTCTGGTCCCCATGAAGTGGTGAGTGGCTTACTTCACTCTGCGATACTAACTGGGGGGAGATAGAAAAAACTGGGCAGTGGACTTGTGCCGCTGTTGTGAGATAACTGCAAGCAAAGGGTTGAGGATCTGTAACAGCAGACTCCGTGGGAACACTCCAGCCTGACTCTGACTTAATCTCCCCACCATTTGCCAAAAGTTCCAACTTTGTTTTTTTCTTGAAATAAGTCAAAAGAGAAGATTCACGGAGCTTCGAGGGGCATGAATGCGTAGTTTGGACAGCAGATGGTTCAGACTTCAAAGTTGCTGGACTGGGCAGATCAGCAGCCAGTGAAAGAAGTGCCACTGTAATTGCAATTGGTGAAGCGGGGTAAGGTCACTTTTTGGAAACTGCTGGTGAAGTGGCACCACAGCGGCATTTCTTGCACTTTTGAAGATTTGGGTGCTCCTTCCTAACTTTGCCAGACCTCATTGTGCGACAGGCACCAAATCCACCCTTCAAATCTGGGAAAATCAGAGAAATCGAGGTGGCGCTCAATGTAGGTGAGTAGATCCTTAAGTTCTTAAATCCTTAAAGGGGTGCTTTGAACACTTGTAGGGTAGCTGTGCTCCAATTAAGATTGCCCGACTTGAAATAAAGAAGGAATAAGGGAGGGCCATTTAGGTTAAAGGGCAAAAGAAGGCAGGAGGCAGAAGGGTAGGAGGAACAAGGCAACAGGGTCCAGACAAGCCGCAGTGGCCTAGCGCCAGCCGCCTCCATCAAGAACCAGTTACCTACAGCCTATGCAACAGTTCAGCGCGCTCCCCAACACTATCACAAGGGCCAACTTACAGGATGGCAAGAACTTGCCTGAAGCCACCACCTCCTGCAAAGCTCCTATGATGGTGATCCAGGCAGGTCTAAGAAGTCCAAGAGACGCTATTGGCCCAGGCCCAGGCCCAAAGTCCCAAAGTCCACTCCACTGAGGGGCCGCCTGACGTCTGGTAGGAGTGGCCAGCCCAACGAGGCCCCTTGCGTGCCCCCCCAAGCCCAGGTGTACCAGATGTCCCTACACAAACACTCACAAGCAGGCCCAGGAGTCCAGGTGCCAGGGACCAGCAACCACTGCCCGAGGGGCCCAACCAGGCAGTGGGGCAAGGGATGGAGGGGGGCAGTGAATGCAACAAGGAAGTCAGCCCCAACCTTGCCCCGCTGTGCTTCCAAACGCTGTTACTGCCTTGCAAACGGGGCCGATAACGCCTATGTGGTGTAAAAGCCCCTCTCGTACAAGAGTCCTTATGCGGTGGTCGAGCAGGTTCCTTACCTGTTTACAACGCGTTCACTTTTTCCTTTCACCTTTCACTTCACCACACCGGAGCTGGCTTCAACTACGGTGTCTCCGGCGTCTCCGGCAGCCGAGTCCGGCAGCGCACCGTTCCAACGGTCCGGTGCGCGGCAAGCAAGCTCCGCCTCCCACCACCTGGATCTGCCAAGGAGGTGACAAGAGTGCGGCTCTCGCGGCTCTCACACTTCGGTCTTTCCTTCACTCATTAACCCATGAGTACTGCTATTGAACAATTGTAAATATTAAAACTCATGCATATCCCAGCTCCAGCACACATGTTATTCTTCATTTCATCCATGAATTAATAACAAGTTAGAGAGATTTAACCAAAAAATGTGGTCAACAGGAGAAATCCAGTCAGGGATCAATTGTGGTCCATAAGGGGGATGCTGTACCTATATAGGAGGGTGCTACAGATTTATTTGTCTTGGACCTAGGATCAGAAGGTGATACCCTTTCATACACAACTCAGAAGGTGATACTCTTTCACACACAACCAAATTGACAAACCCGTGAGTAACTCCAATCTCACTAGTGGAGTGCATTGTCTGGTATTGGTATCTTCATTGCAAAACACTGTCATGCCAGGCTTAGTGATGAAAGTAACTCAGTAGGACAAACCATGTTGGAAATTCAGGAAACAGTAGTCCCTGTACAGTGGTTTATACCAGTGTGGTATATCTTAATCTATTTTTATCTTAGACTGTACCTCTACCTAAACCAGGTGATCAATATATCTTAAGAACTTCCTTGTTGATTGGGGTTGAGTCCACCCTGTTAGTATTGTCTTACAAAGGTGCAACGAGGTAGCCAATGATGAAGCATGCCACATTATGTGGGTGAGATGTCCTCATCCAAATATATTATGACTCACAAGGGGACTGGTGCCTATGGGCTTCTGAGTAGGAACATAATATTATCCTCACTACTTGAAACATTCACCGGTCCTGTTGTGTTTTGAATAAAAATGCAACCCACCTCAGAAAGGCCTTACAAGGATTATCACATTGCAAATCTTGAGCCCCAAGGGTTTGTCACAGGCATTGACCAACAATAAATCCTTTGACTAGTACTGAGAATCCATGTAACAAATATTTGTCTACAGCTTTGAACACAGTGTATTACAAATCCTTTTAGAAGTTTATTGTTATAACATATGTTTTTCATCATAGTAAATAAGGCAGACCTACTGTTTTTGTCAGACATTTCTTAATAAATAAATAGGAAGTATGGCATCTCTCATAACCTTTTTTAGCCCATAGCCTTTAACGTTCATGTGCCACAATTGCCAACACAGGCCTACTGTTTTGAACATAACCATCCCAAAAAACCCACCAGCATAACATTAAATTTATATATATAAAACTGCAGCTGACAGAAATAAATAGAATCTGCCCTAAAGGGCTAACAAGTATTATCAGGGTGAAAATGTTATATCCCCGGGGTTGTCAGTGATGGTTGCCAGCACAAAAAACATTTTGAATACTTCGATAATCAGATGAGATTCCATGTAACAAAACACCCGTTTGTACCTTTAAAACAGTGTAATAACAATCCACCCTTAAATATCTATTGGCTTTAACAACTTTTTTTCACAATAGAGAAGCCACACTCACTGCATTTGTCATAATATTTCATAATAAACAGCCAGACCTATGACAAAGGATACAACATTCCACCTAACTTTTTTAACTACTTAGGCCTTTATTATTGACTGTCTTGGGAATAAAAGTACCCACCATACAACCATCAAGCATACAGTCATTCATTGGAATTAGCAAAACAAAATGCAACCCTCCTAAGAGAGGCCAACATACATTACCACTGTACAAGTCTACTACCAACAGGGTTTTTCAAAGTGGGTTAAAAATGCCAAACTCTTGCCTACTAAATTAATCTATAAGATTTAATGTACCAAAATACAAGTTTACAACCTTTATTATAGTCTAATAGCAATCCCACCAAAAGGCCTCTTGGCTTTAACAAGTTATTTTCACAATTAATAATCTAGGCCTACTGCCTTTGCCATAACTGTACTTAACAAACTGATCAGACCTATGGCACTGGACATCATTTTCCCAGAGAACCAATGAGGCTCGTTGGCTTGTCACCGTAACCAATTTATGACTACTTTTTTTAGCATAAGGTCTCCCACAAGGCAACCATCAACCACACAGTAATACAATTACAAATATACCAACAAATACAGTCAGTAAAACACAATACAACTTTCTTAAGAGGGTCAAAGAAGGATTATCACAGTGTGAATCTTCTACTGATAGGATTTATTAGAATGGACCACCTACACCAAAACATTTGTCTACTGCTATAATCTGTGAGATTTCATGTAACAAATTTTCACTTTCTAAGCTTCAACATAGGCCATCCTTAAAAGTCTGTTGGCTTTAATGTATGCTTTTCACGATAAATATGTCAGATGTTCTGCCTTTCTTATAAATTGAAATAATAACCTTGAACATAGGAATGGCACCATAACCACATCCATTCTGCTGCATTGAGCATAGGCTTTCTAACAAAGCAAAAAATGCAATAACATTTTCTTTTTCAGGTTTAGCAAACCATTTATACCCACCTAAAGGTTGTACTAAAGGAAATCAATATGTGCTAAAGGGAATCAATATGTATGTACATAAAGAACTGCTCTCTCAGTAGTGATTCTTATTCTGTTTATCACATCAGGTGAGGCGGCAGCTGTGTTGTCATGTCAGACCTAAATAAGAAACTCAATAATTTGTATTTTCTTGTGTGTTTAGGTGCACATTCTCTTAAAACAAGAATATATTAGTTGTCCCTTCAGTTCCAATTTTCTTGGGGAGTTTGAAATGACTTGCCTATGTCTGCAACTACCTTGTTACTTGTTGTTTTCTTTATTTTTTAGCATGGCTTTCGGAGATGTGTACTGTATTGCTCTATTTTATGGCTCTGGAATTATGCTTAGAATGAGGTAACCTTAAAATCATGCTGCATTAAGGAGTAGTTTCTATATTTCTCTTCCTTTTTATAGGTTATATGTGAGGATTACAACCCTTTAATGAGGTTCATAGTGAGACGCATGGTAATTAACAGTTGTTAATGCCTGATGACATATGGACACTGACTCCACTTTAAATCATCCTATACAGGTAAGTCAACAAGGCACATACCCCTTCAGGTCCCTGCTTTGTTCTATCATGGAAGCTAGGTGCTATTTGTTACTTGATTATAAAGGGAATTGACTGTGGGTACTCTCTTTGGAATTGATTTGAATTTACTTGAAAAAACAACTGTCTCATGTAGTTTAGTTTGTTCCACAAAACAAGCCAGAATTCCAAGTTTATTTGATCATGTGGCATGAATGTATACATTGTTCTACTGCTACAGAATGACTAAATTCACATGCCAGGAATCCAAATTGCTATTTTTCATTGTTGTATTGCCAGAGACTTACGTGAAATGATTCCATTGTTTACTGCCATGTACATTTATTTCTCTTTGATTAGGGAGTGGTGGCATTGTTACATCATCATCCTTTCTGAAGTTATTTGCATAAGTGAGTTTATTTAATAGCTTGTAGGTCACTTAACATTACCAAGATTGTGTATACTCTAGAATAACTTAAAAATGTCAATCCAAAATGATGCAACATTCTGAAAGGGAGAAATATCCATCAGCCATCAAATGTCAGGGTTCCAAAGAGTATCTTCTACAGCATGCAATGACTCCCACACAAAAATGGTGGCATACTTAAACATCGGGTCATGCTCCACATTGGGTGGAGTGTGCAATACTAAAAGGACTCCATAACAAATTATTTTTGGAGATCATTTGTATGTACAAAGATCCAGGAACCCTAACTTTGAGGTACTCTTAAATCTTTTTTGTATTTTGCATTTTTCTGCTTTTAGATTAGGTATATTTATAGATATTAAAATGACTTGTGGTTAGGCTTAAGGCAATGAAGGGAAAGGAGAAACAGGATAAATGTAGGAGAGGCAGTGAGTAAGCGGGTAATGTGGGTGTTCTCGTCTTTAGTGGAGGAAGGCTGCAGAACACGAGTAAGATCATCACCCTCAGATATTGAAGAAGTTATATGGATCAACTTCATCTCCGAGCTTTACGCAGCAACTGGGGTAATAGGGTAATGGATGACATTTTGAACTTTGAAAGTGATAATTGCCCTTATCTTCCCCCTACAGCTAGTGAAGCTGAAGCTGAAGCAGCTATCCGTGGGATGTGTACATCGGCCGCAAAGGGGCCTGATGAACGCCCCATTTCTGCCTTAAAACAAGATCACGTATTATGGAGTAAAATAATGCTTCTGGTCTTTACAGGCTGCTATAAAAATAGTAAAGTGCCCTCATCCTAGTCAGGAAGTATTATAGTCCTGCTTCATAAAAAAGAAGTCAGGATATTGCCTGAGAATTATCAACAAATAGCACTCATTGATGCTTTGGGTAAGGTGTTTGCAAAGTGTCTACTAACTCAAATAAATGATTGGGCAGAAGACAACAATATAATCCTTTGGAACAAACCAGGATCAAGAAAAATCATGGGGCAACTGATAATATAGCTGCTCTTCAGTTAATTCTTGAAAAGTATTTAAAGACAAGGGGGGGGCAATCGTCGCAGCATTTATAGACTTGTCCACAGCCTTTGACCAAGTGGACCGTCTCTTGCTGGGGAAGAAGCTGTCAAGGCAGGGAATACTTCGTACTTTGTTCAATTTTACGATTGTTCTTCATTCTTCTACATGGTGTTGAGTGTTACTTGGGGGAGATCTGGGTCTCTCTGCAAAAAACATAACCCCAAATTGCCTAAGTCAAGGGTGTTTGTTAGCCTGACCCTGGACTCAATGTATATTTCCGATCTCCAAGGCTATCTTTTCCAGGGTGAAGGTACTGTTCCATCCCTTGCTGGTGAAGAGTTAGCTTGACTGCTTTATGCAGATGATATAATAGTTTTAGATCTTATCCCTAAAGATTTGAATAACAGCTTGAAAGCTTTACAACAATTGTCTGTGTCCCATTGCTCAAGGATTGATAGCTTGAAAACTAAAATCATGTGCATTCACAGCAGGAAGAAAGCTAAATTCAATAACTTTCATTGGATGGTGGGCACCCAAAAACTAGAAACTGTAAAATGTTATGCCCTCTTGAGGAGGGTAATGTGCAGTAACCTTAGTGATCAGCCCTATATAGAGAACAACAAGCAGAAAGTCCCGGCCCAGGCTAAAGGACTGGGTGTTCTCTATGGGGCCTGTGGCAGAAAACACTTTGTTCATTTATTAGATGTTTATCAAGCCTAAATTCCTGCCTCTCTACTGTCTGGAATGGAGACAATTGAGGTGTCTAAATTGGACTCTCCGAGTAAATTAGAGGGTAAATTATAAAGATACATAATCTTGGTCATCCCTTCAACTTCAGTGGAGGCCTCGAGGTTGGAAATGCAGTTCAGAAGTGAATATGTTCAGGCTTTGGCTGGGGTAGTACTTTGGATAGCCTGAATAGCAAGGAGTAAAGAAAAATTGCCTGTAGCACATAATCAAGAAAGAGTTACTGTAGGGAAGAAAGGATAGATTACAAATGTATAGACATTTTATATTGGTGGCTGATGTGTTGAATATTGAACCTGACTTAGTTTTATCTCTCTCTCCTGATCAATTGAAAGGCATCCTAAAGCAGGCCTGTTGGGTGCCAAGCTCCTGTTTGGATATTAAAAAGTGTCAAAGAAACAGGGATTTTCAAGTCATAAGTAATTTTAGCTCTTTAATGAGGGAACATACTTACATTGGCTGGAACTTACCTCACAGGGTGAGGTGCTTTTGGATCCCATTTAAGCACGGGATGTTACCACTTAATACCTGTCTGGCCAAGTGGTATGGGTCCCCTTCAACATGTCATTTATGCAAAAATGGGCACCAGGATTTGAAGCATGTCTTGTTTGTTTGCACTGCTCTCTCTTCTCAACAACGGTGATGGTAAACATCCTTTATGCCGAATTTTTTATAACGAAGTCCTGGTTAACGAAAGCGGAACAACGCTTTCTTTAACCACGACTTCGTTATTTTGTGCCTTAACCACGCATGTCCTGAACAACGAACATGCATGGTTAAGGTACAAACAAGGGAGTCGGCTGAGGAGGACGACACAGATGACAATGTGACGACTCAGGTAAGTGGGGGGTTTTAGGTTTTGGGGAGGGGGTGGGGGGTCAGGGGGTTTTAGGTTTTGGGGTGGGGTTGGGGGGGTGGGGCGTTTTTGGTTTTGGGGAGGGGGTGGGGGGTTGGGGGTTTTAGGTTTTGGGGTGGGGTTGGGGGGTGGGGCGTTTTTGGTTTTGGGGAGGGGGTGGGGGGTCGGGGGTTTTAGGTTTTAGGGTGGGGTTGGGGGGGTGGGGCGTTTTTGGTTTTGGGGAGTGGGTGGGGGGTCAGGGGGTTTTAGGTTTTAGGGTGGGGTTGGGGGGGTGGGGCGTTTTTAGTTTTGGGGAGTGGGTGGGGGGTCAGGGGGTTTTAGGTTTTGGGGTGGGGTTGGGGGGGTGGGGTGAGGGATGTAGGGTGAATGGTGCCTATTGCTAATGATTTTATCAGGAATGCCTTTACAACGAAATATCGTTGTTAAGGCATTCGTGGTAAAATCATTAGTAGTAAAGACGAGGTCGGTGTTCCGACCTTGTTGTTAAGGTTAGTAGTAGTTTAAGATTCGGTGTTCCGTCATATAACCAACGGTGATGGCTGAGACTCTCTATAAGTACAGCAGTGGAAGCACTACAGTCACTTTATATGCCCCTGAAGGAAATGTTTTGACTCAGTATTTTTAACTATTTTATATGTTTTTAAAAAAATGTATATAGATGAAATGTTTGTAGCAGTTGAAAGTTTTAACTGGAAACAGATTTAGATCTGAATATATCTGTCTTGTGCATTTCTAATGTTTTTCTTATATACTGTTTTTTAGAATTGTTTTTATGTGGATTGCCTCAGAGTTCCATAATCAAAAATACAATTTTGAGTTGATTACTTGTGGTTAGGTGGGTCAGAAGTTTAATTTTGGGCTTTGCTCACTGTAACAAAATGCCTCTTTTTTATTGTCACCCTCATTATTTTTTATGCAGATTTGCGCTGATTTATGCTGAACTGCAGTCCTGCTACTCAGACCCCAGTGCATACCCTCTGACCCCTCAAATATGTTGAAATTGGCTATCCTTCTGATAAGCAGATTTAAAGTACCTGTAAGTCCCTAGTATATGGGACAAAAGCGTACACAGGCCTGTAAGGTAACTTTCATTAGCGGACTACAGCAGACATTGTTTCACCAATGAAGTGACAATGCAAAGAATGTGCCCAGGCCTGCTCTCGCAGCCTAGAAGTGCAGTTTTAAAATTGCCAAATCGACCTGACAAATCAAAGCGTTTGCCAGGCCTAAACCTTGCTTTTGAATACTTTGATCATCCCCAACTTAGGCTCTAAATGCGCATTTCGGCACGGTGCAAGTTATTTAAAAAGTAAGATATGTGTATTTTATATTTCACAAATCTGGCAACAAAAAATCTCCAAAGGCGTGTTCCACCGTGGCAGGGCTGATTCTCCAATTTGAAAGCACTAGGCTGCATTATAACAACTTATAATGTTTACCTTTATATATGGAGTAGCTTGAAAACTGATTCAAGGTATACCTTTGATAGTAATTTAAAATCCACTTAATGCACAAGTCCGATTTTATATTACTATTTTGAAAATGACACTTTTAGAAAGGTATCAATTCCCTGTCTGCACCACAATTGTCTTTCTGCCAGTGTCACCCCGGAGCCAAATGCTTCCTTGATTAGGTGTGAAGTGGCTCCCAGAGCTAAGACCAAGGGAGATGGTTCAATCTTCTCTTGACAGGATGGCCAACTGGGCTGTGCTAGGAACTGAAATATTTCAAAGGATGCATATCCTGTCACTGGCAGATATGTCTCACACCTGCCCACTTTATTGGCTTGCTTGCCAGTCATAATAAAAGCACAGCAAAATGTCCCCAGGGCACTAAATATATATATACAAAATACATTTGTATCATGCAATTGTAACAAATCATCTAATCATAAAAGAAAAGGTTTCCCAAAAATGTTTTCATTTGTTTCAAAAGATTAATAAAATATAACCTCAATACAACCTCATACAAAGACCCCTCCCTTCGACATTTCACCATGAATTATTCAAAAAGACAATCTGTGATGTCAAAATGAGTCAATGTTTCATGTTTCAGAATTTTTATGGGGCCATCCTCAGGACCGAGTAAGGGTCAATATTTGCTCTAACAGAGAGTTGGGCAAACTATGCAATACCCTGGAGACAAATTCCCAGTTTTATACACACCTGAAGAAGAAATCTTCCCTTTGCAAGAATTTTCTTTTGCCCATTGTTGAAAATTAACTCATACATTCTAACAAGTTAAAAATTACCCTGGCACCATGTTCCTTTAGTTATAACAACAGCTCATTGCTTCTTGATTTTTAACAGTGTAAATGTTTTTCCACACATAGACGGGGAATAACTTAAAATCGGTCGAAGTGACCTGTCCCCTGTTTGTGGGAAAACGTCTACACTGTTTTTGCTCTTGATGGATTCTGAGGAAATAGCCTTTGTGTTCTTGATGTTTTATTCCCTTGTGCTGCAGCCCTCACTTAAAGTAAATGTGCCAGGCAACCACAGTGGGATGTGATCATCTGGTGCCCTACTAGACTCCAGGGATTATTTTATGGTAAGGAATGACCCTCAGAGCTATGGGCCTTGGCTTCCCACTTTGTCAAAATCTTTTTTTTATTCCTCCGAGAGGATAAAATGTGGTGTTTACCCACTAGATACCAGGGATGTAAATTATGCATAAAAGGGTTGGGGTGGCACACCCTGCCTAAGGCCCAAGCCCCCTCCTCAAAGGATAAAGAAGTATTTCTGCCCTCTCCCAGGGGAGCAGATTCAGGCATTTGCACTCAAAAAGTAAGTCGGGTAGAAAGTCCAGTAAAGACTAGGGATTTATATTTTTTTTAAAGAAAGGGGTATAGGTGGCCCACCCTGCTATAGGGCCATTCCCCCACCCAATGGGAGCAGTACAGTCTTTCTGCCTGTGAGTGAAAGATTGGGGGCTTGCTCCAAATCTGCCCCCTGTGGGACATAAAGCCCACTAGCCAACAGGGAAGTAAAAGTTAACTGAAAAAAGGGTGGAGGCAGTCCACCCTATCATAGGGTCATAGCCCTACCCCAAGGGGTGCAATACAATCTTTCTGCTCCAGGGGGTACAAAGACCACTAGACAGCAGGCAAAAAAAAGGTGCTGGTCAAAAATTTAATATTTATACCCCCACGTGTGCATGAGAGTTTGCATTAGTTTCCTATTTTTGAGGATTGACCTATGCCCTCCCTGAAGGGGTTATAAAATCTTTATGCATCCCTGGGGAAAGATATAAGGGTAGTTTCTATTGGGGATTGCTCCTAATCTGCCCCAGGGGTAGAATGCTGACTGTACTCAAGCGATTTAACATTTGGCAAAAGAAAGGGGTAAGGAAATTCCACCCTGGCATTAGACTATATCGCCAACTCAAAAATGGCAACCCAGTTTTTCTGGTCCCTTAGAAGAAAAGTGGGGATTTGCCTCAATTTACCTCACAGGGGCCAGAAAGCCCAGAAGATGCTAGGAATGTGTTTTATAAAATACTTAGGGGGACTGGCACATCCCAACCTCATGCAAAAACTCCATCACTTGAACCTAAACATCCCCATGTCTATGATACTCAAAAATACATTTGAGTTCTTCTGGAAAAAGTTTTTAAATATGGACAACCTAATTGGCAATAAATCCCAATGTTGTGCCATTCACACTATATGGCTTCAGCCATCTCCAAGGCAATCCTACCAAACCCAGACATTTCTGAAAACTAGACACAAAGAGAAATCCAGGGTGGTGTGCCATGTGAGGATCCCATGATGTTGTCTTACCCACAGTTTTCTACCAACATTGCCTAAAATCCCTCATTTTCCTCATATTTCTGTAATAGAAAGAATCTCCAGTTACCCACAATATGCATCCCAGATACACAAATGGGATACAATTTTTCTCAAGAGACAGTTCGGAATGCTGAATAGTAGAAAATGTGTTAATACCATTTGCATCTTTCTGCACTTGTGGCCTCCAGATGAAAGCCAGTGTATGAAAAAGAAAACTTTTAGCAAAATACTTTCTGAATCACTTCATAGTATGGGTAACATCCAATTCAGAAGTGTACAAATAGCCACTGTTTCTAAACTCAGTATCTTGTGTGAATTTCAGAAACAACTAAGGCCCTCATTATGACATTGGAAGTAAATCCCACTTACGGCCACGCTGACTGTCACCAACATACAGCGGCGCCGGCAGATATCCGTTCACCATATTATGACACACACACACCAATCCGTCACAAGTCCGCCACACACACAAGTCCGCCACACCAAATGTCAGTGAAAAATTGGCGGTATCAAAACCCACACTGTTGTGCCAACAGAACAACACCCACAACATTATGACCCACGAATCACCACGGCGGACATTCAATGGCAGTAAACCATTGGCGGTACATACCGCTGCGCTCAAAATACACACACATATACATAACAATACCACATTGGTCAATTCAAACAAAACACACCTGACACCCATACACACTCCACACCTACACACCCTCACCATTATAAAACACACACACACATTACCGACAACCCTTTACAAACAACAATTACTGGCAGGAGATTGACACAATGACCACCAACAAGACCAGGGACACACACCACCATCACCTATACACCACCCACGCACTTCACAACACACACCCCAACACATCACCCTACACACCCTCACCCACAATACTCACACAACACCCATGGCATCACAACGACACCCCAGATTCTCTGAGGAGGAGCTAAGGGTCTTGGTGGAGGAAATCATCCAGGTAGAGCCACAGCAATTTGGATCACAGGTGCAGCAGATATCCATTGCTAGGAGATGGAGCTATGGTGGAGGATCCTGGAAAAGGGTCATCACCGTGGGACAGCACCCCAGCACAAGGGATGACATCAGGAAGCAGTGGAACAACCTACAGGGGAAAGTACGTTCCATTGCAGCAAGACACCAGCTCACTATCCAGGAGACCCCCACCTCCTCCCACACAACTAACAACAAGGGAGGAGCAAGTCTTGGCAATCATGCATCCTGAGGGCCTGGCAGGAGTAGGAGAAGGACTGGACGCTGGTAAGTCAGCTCTTTACTGCTTTCACCCCCCCCACACACACCCCACCATCACAACCCACTCATCCCAATGCCAAGCCCAGCATGCACCACCAATGCATGGACAACACTAACAGACCTGCATGGACACTTATCACTAAAGCATGCACGCTAGAGAGAATCAGCTAGCCCACCACATAACAACTGACACAAGGTAAAGCTGCCAGGGCATTAACAACCATAGAGGGCAACAGACCCATGCATAATAGGTCACATACAGAAATAATCACACTGCATTTACATCCCCACAGGTATCCAAGTCAATGTCACCGGAGAAGAGGTGCCAGCAACATCCAGTCCCCCCAAAGAAGAGGCCCACAGTGATGACAGCGACTCTGCTCGCCTAGATCTGGATGTCCAACCTGGCCCATCAGGGACCTCCGGACAGTCGGTGACCCAGGCACAGTCACACACCACCACAGAGTCTCCCACTTCAGGAAACACCACCACAGCACCCACCCAGCCTGCCCATACCTCTGTCCCCAGGACACTTCAATCAGCTGTGTGTCCACCACTACAGGGACCCTAGGGCACACCTCAACCCCAAGACAATCAGGGACCTGGGGTCTGTGGCAGTGGGCACACGGTTCAGTGTGCCAGCGGGAGGACAGGCCCCGGGAACTGACTCTCCAGGAGGCACTCACTGAGATCCTGGGAGCATACCAACATTCCAAGGATACGCTGGGCCAGATCCTGGACAAGTTACAGAAGAACATGCGGCTGCAGGAGGGTCAGTACCAGGGCATCAGGAAGGACTTAAAGGCAATTAACAATTGAAATGTTCCCTGCGATCCATGCAGAAGCCAGCAACACTTGCCAAGAGACTTTCCTGATTGTCACCCTTGTGTGTCCCACACAGTCACCCTGTCCACCTTGAACTGCCATTGCTCCCCTTCCTATGCCCCCTTGGCCAATGCACCTATGCTACAAATAGACTGGACTCTACCCTGGACTTTCCTCCATCATCACCCAAGCCCCTTGCACTTTCCCCTTTTCTTAAGAGCACTGCAATAAACACACTTTGAAAAAATACAAGTATGGAGTATGTCAAATGATTTAAGTATGTATTAATTTAACAAGGTTTAAACATTGCAAACCAACTGTACAGTAATGTATACATAGTAAAGACCTGTAGTTGGCTGCAGTGAACACACCAGGGGCGATAGTGGGGCACCAACATCTACAAAAAGAGTTGCCAAAGGGTACAGTGAGTGGGCATAGAAGTGGGAATTAAGAGCCTGCCAGTGACAATGTGAAACAAAAAACTGTCAATGAAATGTGAAGTTACACTGTCTTACCTATGTGTCATTGGAAGTATTGTCTAATCACTGCAGTTCTGTTGTCCTCATCCTCATCCTCTGCCTCCTCATCTTCACTGTCCACAGGGTCCACTGCTGCCATACGGCCATCTCCAGCCTCCTCCTCCTGCAGAAAAGACACATGGCATCTCAAGGCAACAGTTATGCAACATGCAGCATGCCACGATTATCTGGCAGACCTTCTTGGGTGAGTAGCACAGGGATCCACCTTTTAGATGGAGGCACCGAAACCTGGCCTTTAGGAAGCCAAGTGTACATTCAATGATCCTTCTTGTTCGCCCATGTGCCTTGTTGTAATGTTCCTCAGACCTTGTCCTGGGATTCCTCTCAGGGGTCAGTAGCCATGACAGGTTGGGGTAACCAGAGTCACCTGCAAATTTAGAGGGACAATTGTTAGCCACACACTAACCCTGATGCCTCACACCATACCTGTTAGAAATGGAGTCTTTGGTTGGCAGTCAGGTTACCCCCTGTCCAAGCAAGGGCCCTCTCTCTAGTCAGGGTAAAAGAGAATCACCCTCAACTAACCCCTGCTTACCCCCTTGGTAGCTTGGCACGAGTAGCAGGCTTAACTTTAGAGTGCTAGGTGTAAAGTACTTGTACCAACATACACAGTAACTTAATGAAAACACTACAAAATGACACAACACAGGTTTAGAACAATACAGAATATTTATCTAAATGAAACAAGACCAAAACGACAAAAATCCACAATACACAAGTCAAGTTAACAATTAAAAAGCAAAAAGAGTCTTCATGTAGTTTTAAACACACACTAACACTGTTAGCGTGAAGATGTGCCTTGTGTGTGTCAAAAATAACCCTGCATGGGCGAGTGTGCATCAAAAATGGCTTGCGATGCATCAATTTCACTCACGAGCGAGACCTTGCATTGTTTCTCCTTTTGTCGGGTTGGGGCCCGTCATTTCTTCTCTCCGCAGGAGAGCGATGCGTCGATCCGGTCAGCACTCTCGGGTCTGGGAAGGCCTTGCATTGCTTTTACATGCCCAGCAGTACTTGCGTCGGAATGATGCTGCGCCTTGATTTTCAGCTGCAAAGCCGGTGGTGCGTAGATTTTACAGCCGCAGATCGGAGTCGCGCCGATCTTTTCCCTGCACGGCATTCTGTGCGTGGATTTATTCCTCTTATGCTGCCAGCTTCTCCTTTCAGGGTCCCAGGAACTGGATGGGCACCACAGGGCAGAGTAGGCGTCTATCCAGAGACTCCAGTTGCTGGCAGAGAGAAGTCTTTGCTGTCGCGGAGACTTCAAACAACAGGAGGCAAGCTCTAACTCAAGCCCTTGGATATCTTCACAAGATGGAAGGCACACAAAGTCCAGTCTTTACCCCCTTACTCTGGCAGAAGCAACAACTGCTGGATAGCTCCACAAAGCACAGTCACAGGCAGGGAAGCTCTTCTTCCTCAGTTCTTCAGCTCTTCTCCAGGCAGAGGTTCCTCTTGGTTCCCAGAAGTGTTCTGAAGTCTGTGGTTTTAGGTGCCCTTCTTATACCCATTTTGGCCTTTGAAGTAGGCCTACTTCATAGCAAAGTCTCTCTTGATTGTGAAATCCTGCCTTGCCCAGGCCAGGCCCCAGACACTCACCAGGGGGTTGGAGACTGCATTGTGTGAGGGCAGGCATAGCCCTTTCAGGTGTGAGTGACCACTCCTCCCCTCCCTCCTAGCACAGATGGCTCATCAGGAAATGCAGGCTACACCGCAGCTCCCTTTGTGTCATTGTCTAGTGTGAGGTGCAACCAGCCCAACTGTCAAACTGACCCAGACAGAGAATCCACAAACAGGCAGAGTCTCAGAAATGGTATAAGCAAGAAAATGCTTACTTTCTAAAAGTGGCATTTTCAAAAACACAATCTTAAAATCAACTTTACTATTCCAAAGGGAATCTACACTTTAATCAGATTCAAAGGTAGCCCCCATGTTAACCTATGAGAGGAACAGGCCTTGCAACCGTGAAAAACAAATTTAGCAAGATTTCATTGTCAGGACATGGGGGTCATTACAACCCTGGCGGACGGTGTTAAAGTGGCAGTAAGACCGCCTACAGGCTGGCGGTCTTTTTTTGAGTATTATGACCACGGCGGTTACCGCCATGGTCATCCGCCGCTTCTCCGTTCCGCCCGCTGGGCTGGAGACCTGGGTCTCCAGCCCGGCGGCCGTCACAATACCGCAGCCGGTATTTTGACCTGCCTTACCGCCGTGGATTTCCAGCAGTTGGAACCGCCATGAAATCCATGGCGGTAAGCACTATCAGTGCCAGGGAGTTCCTTCCCTGGCACTGCTAGGGGACTCCCCCACCCACCACCCCCACCCCGACTCCCTCCCCTACACCCCCCACCACCCCTGCCACCCCCAAAAGGTGGCAGGACCCCCCTCCCCACCCCGACCCCCGACATTACCTTACACATACACAGCCGACACGCACGCAGGCACCACCAACACACATACACGCACACACATCGACATACATGCCAACATCCACACACACAGTCAGACATGCACACCCACATTCAAACATACATGCACACATCCATACAGACATACCTACAGACATACATGCACTAATTCCCAAAACATGCAACACCCCGCAAGCATACATGCACTCACACACCCCCTCTACACACACAGACGCACACCCCCATGCACCCACACAACACACAACACCCCCCCACCCCTCTCCCCTAACGGACGATCGACTTGCCTGTTCCGTCGATCCTCCAGGAGGGGACGGGAGCCATGGGGGCAGCTCGGCCGACACCACACCGCCAACAGAACACTGCTGCGCCGAATCACAGGACGTGATTCGCTGGGCGGTGTTCTGTTGGCGTGGTGGTGGAGGTGGAGCACTCTTCACTTCCCCGCCACCCGCCAGTATGAAAAACGACAGAGGGCAGCCAACAGTCATAATACGCCGAGTGGCACACTGCCACTACTGGCGGTCTTCCGCACAGCAGTCCCTCGGCGGTCTTGTTAAAAGACCGCCGAGGTTGTAATGACCCCATAATGTCCTACCTTAACCATACACTGCACCCTGCCCTTGGGGCTACCAAGTGCCTACCTTAGGGGTGCCTTAGGTGTAAGAGAAGGGAAGGTTTAGGCCTGGCAAGTGGGTACACATGCCAAGTCAAATTTACAGTTCAAAAAATGCACACACAGACACTGCAGTGGCAGGTCTGAGACATGATTACAGAGCTACTTATGTGGGTGGCACAACCAGTGCTGAAGGCCCACTAGTAGCATTTGATTTACAGGCCCTGGGCACCTCTAGTGCATGGTAGTAGGGACTACTAATAAATAAAATATGCCAATCATGGATAAGCCAATTACAGACACATTTTGGAAAGGAACACTTGCACTTTAGCACTGGTTAGCAGTGGTAAAGTACCCAGAGTAACAAAAACAGCTAAATCAGAGGCCAGCACACATCAACATCCTGGGAAACAGAGGTAAAAAGTCAATGGAGACCACGCCAAGGATGAAAAGTCTAACAGTACCCATACACCAACATCCCCTGGATGGGATCCAGGGCTCACATCTTGCCTTTGTAATTGGCCCATCACATTTGGGATGCTGCTTTTCCTTAGGATAAAAGCATCATGCACTAAGCCTGGATACTTAGCATTGACATGGGAGATGAACTGTTCCACCAAACACACCATTTGGACATTCATGGAGTGAAATTTTTTTGATTTCTGAATAGCTGTTCATTTTTCCGGCAGGGGGACAAATGCAATATGTGTTCCATCAAGTGCCTCCATGATGTTGGAGATATGTCCCATTGCATAGAAGTCAGCCTTCACTGTGGCCAAATCCTCCAACTGGGGGAAAGCAATGTAGCTGTGCATGTGTTTAATCATGGCAGACAACACTCTGGTCAGCACTATTGAGAACATTGGCTGTGACATTCCTGCTACCAAACCCACTGTCACTTGTAAAGAACCAGTTGCCAGGAAATGGAGCACAGATAGGACTTGCACAAGAGGGGGGATCCCATTGGGGTGACGGATAGCAGATATCAGGTCAGGCTCCAGTTGGGCACACAGCTCCATGATTGTGGCCCTATCAAGTCTGTAAGTGAGGATAATGTGCCTGTCCTCCATAGTTGTCAAGTCTACCAGGGGTCTGTACATGGGGGGATGCCTCCATCTCCTATTCATCCACTGCGATTGCAATCTATGGGGCAAAAGAGTGAGGACCCGGTCATAATCTGTACATTGTAGCCACTACAGTTCAATGCATGATGTGATTTTTAAATGTATTAGTGGCATATGTCCAATATGTACAATTGTGATCTGTGACACAGTTATGATCCATGGCCTGACTCCCCCTGCAATTGCGTCCACCTGTCCTGTATGGAGGGACTAGTGGAAGTGAGGTAATTCCACTGACATTGTGCGAGGTGGTCGGGAACCGCCGTGCAACTCCTTATTGGTTATCATTGGGCACTATGGGGTATAGTGGATAATGGTGATGTATGCCAGCGGTGATTGTATGCACCGCCGTGGACATCACCGCCTTTTTCTATCTGTTTACTCACTTCCTACCTGACCTTCAACAGGAGAGGACCTACACTTCATGTGCTGCTGTGAGCTGTGTCTGGAACCTACTGTGGCCCGTGTGACTGGGAAGGGCACCTGCCTTCACCTCAGCGGAGTTGGAGAAACTAGTAGATGGGGTCCTACTCCAATAAGGACTGCTGTATGGGCCTCCAGACCAACAGGTGAGTACACTGTGAGCACGATGCATGGGGGCATTGGTGGATGGGCCGTGGGCAGCGTGCAGCATGTATGCTGGGCCATGTATGAGCGTAAGGGGATGGGAAGGTCTATGGTGGGCCATGAGTGTAACAGGCAGGGATGGTCTAACTAATACCTTTCCCTGTGTATATTTCCTCTGCAGGTCAGCAATCATCAAAAGAAGGGTATATGGTGTGCCATCGCCAAGGACGTGCGGACCCTGGGGGCCTACGGCAGGCAGAGCACCCACTGTCTGAAACGGTGGGAGGACCTGAGACACTGGGCATGGAAGACAGCAGATGTCCAGCTGGGGATGGCCTCCCAATGAGGAAGGGGTGCCTGTCGAACCCTGACTCCCCTGATGGCCCACAAAGTGGCAGCGGCCTATTCGGAGCTAGATTGGCGCTTGAGGGCACCACAGCAGCCACAAGGGGGTGAGTACAGTGCCCATCATTATTACTTACACCTGGTGGGGTGGTATCTGGGTGGGGAATGTATGTCAGTGGGTGCCCCTAGGCCAGGCCTGACATTGCAGAGTAGGTCCCATGTTGGACAGGGATCTGATGTGAAATTGCTCCAATCTAGCTAGCAGGCATCTACTACTATGCAGGGGTGTGTGCGTTCCAGGTATGCTGCAGCTGGCGGTATTTGTCCCTCTCCATGCCCTAGTGACGAGCATTGTTACTGGTAGTGCATTGCATAGTAAGTAGGCCTGTTCCCTGTATGTAAGTGTGCTGTGTATGCCAACGGTGGTGTAGGTGCAGCCATTGACCAAGTGTATCCTTTGTCTCTAACCCCTTTTCATTTTGACATCCTGTCCTCATGTGCATTAGCATCATCTGGCGGAGGAGCAGAGGCATCGGCGATGGAGGGAGCTGAACCCCACAGGACCCGGGAGGCAGAGTCCACCGACGGTGAGGGCACCAGTGGGACGGAGGGCGAGGGGGGCACCATGGTGGAGACTGGAGGGGACAGTTCGGACACGGATACCTCCTCCGATGGAAGCTCCCTGGTTGTGGCGGACACCTCGGTGCCCACCCCAGCAACAGGTACAGCTGCCACCCCCGTACCAGCACCGCCCTCCCAGCAGCACCTCAGTGAGTTGCCTATGCCCGCTCACCGAGCATGGTGGGCATCTCCTTCGTCCCAGGTACCTCAGGCGCTGCCCCAGTTAGCCCTGCTGCCCTAAGTGAGGAGGCTATTGACCTCCTGAGATCCATCTCTGTTAGGCAGTCAACCATTGTGAATGCCCTCCAGGGGCTGGCAGCCCAAATGAAACAGACCAATGCATTTCTGGAGGGCATTCACACTGGCTTGGCGGCCCAACAGAAATCAATCCAGGCTCTGGCCCCCTCTCTGATGGCAGCCATTGTCCCTGTTTCCACCCTCCCCCCTCAAACTTCCTCTTCCCAATCCCATTCTCCTCAACCCCAAACTATCCCAAGCACACAGGCAGATAAGCATGCACACAGGACAACACACAAAATGTGCACAAGCAAACACATGCACCACACTTCATCCCACAGGCACTCACACAAACACCATCCAGATGCAGACATACCAGCATCCACTGCCTCCACTGTGGCCCCCTCCTCCTCTTCTTCCACCTCCCTCCCAGTTGTGTCTACACTCACACCTGCATGCAATACATCCTCATCCACTACCTCTATCACCAGCACGCCTATTATAACACACACCTCACTGGCAGTCACCACCCCAACAGCCATGCACACGTCCCCTGTGTCCTCTCCCACTGTGCCTGTGCCCCCTCCTCCCAAAGTACACAAACGCAAGGACTCAGACACCCAACAGCCATCCACCTCAAAACAGCATCCAGCCCATGCACCTGCAGCCAAAAACAGCAGACAGACACCTCCTACAACCACTCCCTCTTCCTCTACTCCCAGACCTTCTCCCTCTTCCCGCCCCAATGTCCCTAAACAGATTTTCCTCCCAACCACTGACCTCTTCCCTACCCCTCCACCATCCTTCACATCTGGCCAGGGTGGGTAAAACCCAGGTAAGCACCTCAGCCACCCAGTCCACGGGCCCAGTAGTGTCCACAGCAACTCGTGGTGGGAAGGGATCCTGGGCACCAGGCAGCCACAAGGAAAGGGTGCCTGCCCCAAGTGCTGCCAGGAAGGGAAAGGAGCCCTCCCCAGCTGCTTCCATGAAGGTCCAGGGCCCCCCCCCAGCTGCTGCCAGGAAGGGCAAGGAGCCAGCCACAGCTGCTCCAGGAAGGGCAAGGAGCCAGCCCCAGCTGCTGCCAGGAAGGGAAAGGGGCCTGGTGCTGGGACTCAGTTGGAGCCCACACCACCAACCATGGTGGTGCAGCCATCCAAGGCTGCAGGAGATGGGCTAGAGATTCCCCCCACCACAACCCACAGCAGTACCACCACCACCAGCACCACCACAAGCAGTGGGCAGCTGTCTGAGGCTGCAGGGGATGGGCTGGAGATTCCCCCCACCACCACCAGCAGTAGCAGCACCAGCACCACCACCAGCAGTGGGCAGCCGTCTGAGGCTGCAGGGGATGGGCTGGAGCGTCCCCCCATCAAAAGCGGCAGAAGCACCACCACCACTGAAGAGCCGTCACCGCCAGTGGACAGTCTGTAGTCCTGCATCCATGGACTGTTGTGCGGCCAGCCTTCTGCGAATCCTGTGAGTATGACACCCACCTGAGAGACTGTGACCTTACACTCCCCAAGATCTGCATCACAGGACACGATGCCCCCTCCGGAACCACTGGATAAGCCATCCACTCACCCATTTCTCCCCAGGATGAAGATCACAGGGCGCGATGCCCCTTCCAGAACCAGTGGAGAAGCCATCCACTCACTCTATTCTTCCCAGGATGAAGATCATAGGGCACGATGCCCCCTCCAGCACCAGTGGAGACGCCATCCACTCACCACATCCTCCCCAGGATGAAGATCACAGGGCACGATGCCGCCTCCAGAACCAGAAGAGACACCATCCACTCACCCATCCTCCTCAGGATGAAAATCACAGGGCACAATGCCCTCTCCAGAACCAGTGGAGATGCCCACCGCTCACCCCATCCTCCCCAGGATGAAGATCACAGGGCACAATGCCTCCTCCAGAACCAGTGGAGAAGCCATTCACTCACCCTATCCTCCCCAGGATGAAGATCACAAGGCTCAATGCCCCCTCCAGATCTAGTGGTAAAGATACCTACTTGAGAGACTGTGGCCTTGCACTCCCCATGACCAAGCACAGGGCATGTTGCCCCCTCCAGGACCAGTGGTGTTGTTCCATCTGCTGGCTGAGGTGCCCCCCATTTCCCATCCCCTTGAGGTGCCTGCCTATTTTTGAACTGATGCCCCTGCAGTGTTCTCTTCGTGTTGTTGCAGGAGTCAAGTGAGGCCTTGGACTTTGTAATCTGGCCCTGTGCTCCACGCACATTGAGGACTGGGCAGTGTCCTTTTGTAGGAAGGTAGCCTCTTTCTATCCTTGTTACCCCCACTTTGGCCTGTTTGTGAGTGTATGTCAGGGTGTTTTTACTGTCTCACTGGGATCCTGCTAGCCAGGGCCCAGTGCTCCTAGTGAAAACCCTATGTTGTCAGTGTGTTTGATCTGTGTCACTGAGATCCTGCTAGCCAGGACCCTGTGCTCATAAGTATGTGGCCTATGTGTGTTCCCTGTGTGGTGCCTAACTGTATTACTGAGGTTCTGCTAACCAGAACCTCAGTGTTTATGCTCTCTCTGCTTTCTAAAATTGTCACTGCAGGCTAGTGACTAATTTGACCAATTCTCATGGCACACTGGAACACCCATATAATTCCCTTGTATATGGTACCTACGTACCCAGGGTATTGAGGTTCCAGGAGATCCCTATGGGCTGCCGCATTTCTTTTGCCACCCATAGGGAGCTCAGACAATTCTTACACATGACTGCCACTGCAGCATGAGTCAAATAATGTCCAAGTTATTTCACAGCCATTTTTCACTACACATAAGTAACTTATAAGTCACCTATATGTATAACCCTCACTTAGTGAAGGTTAGGTGCCAAGTTACTTAGGGGGTCATTCCAAGTTTGGCGGGCAGCGGTTGCCGCCCGCCAAACTTCCCCCGTCAAAAGACCGCTCCGCGGTCATAAGACCGCGGGGGCCATTTCGACTTTCCCGCTGGGCCGGCGGGCGCCCGCCAAGGGAGCACCCGCCGGCCCAGCGGGAAAGGCCCTGCAACACAGGAGCCGGCTCCGAATGGAGCCGGCGGTGTTGCAGGGGTGCGACGGGTGCAGTTGCACCCGTCGCGATTTTCACTGTCTGCTAAGCAGACATTGAAAATCATGCTGGGGCCCTGTTAGGGGGCCCCTGCACTGCCCATGCCAGTGGCATGGGCAGTGCAGGGGCCCCCAGGGGCCCCACGACACCCATTCCCGCCATCCTGTTCCTGGCGGTAAAAACCGCCAGAAACAGGATGGCGGGAAGGGGGTCAGAATCTCCATGGCGGCGCTGCTGATTCAGCCCAGCCAGGGGTAATCCGGCGGGAAACCGCCGGATCCCCTTTTCTGACCGCGGCTTTACTGCTGCGGTCAGAATGGGCAGGAAAGCACTGCCAGCCTGTTGGCGGTGCTTTCCGTCGGTCACGGCCCTGGCGGCTTTTACCGCCAGGGTCGGAATGACCCCCTTAGTGTGTGGGCAGCCTGGCACTAGCCAAGGTGCCCCCACATCGTTCAGGGCAAATTCCCCAAACTTTGTGAGTGCGGGACACCATTACACATGTGCACTACACATAGGTCACTACCTATGTGTAGCGTCACAATGGTAACTCCGAACGTGGCCATGTAACATTTCTAAGATCATGGAATTGTCACCCCAATACCATTCTGGTCTCTAGCACAGAACCCGGGAACTGCCAAACTGCCTTTCCGGGGTCTCGACTGCAGCTGCTGCTGCCAAACCCTCAGACAGGATTCTGCCTCCCTGGGGCCTGGGCAGCCCAGTCACGGGAAGGCAGAATAAAGGATTTCCTCTGAGAGAGGGTGTTACACCCTCTCCCTTTGGAAATAGGTGTGAAGGCCTGGGGAGGAGTAACCTCCCCCAGCCTCTGGAAATGCTATGATGGGCACAAGTGGTACCCATCTCTGCATAAACCAGTCTACACCGGTTCAGGGATCCCCTAGCCCTGCTCTGGTGCAAAACTGGACGAAGGAAAGGGGAGCAAGATGACTACCAGCAACATTGTAGGGCCTCATCCTACTGGCTTTCTCAACTGTTTCCTGGTGGTGCATGCTCTGAGGGCTCTCTGCCTTCACCCTGCACTGGAAGCCAAGAAGAAATCTCCCGTGGGTCGACGAAATCTTCCCCCTGCCAACGCAGGGACCAAACTTCTGCATCACCGGTCCACTGGGTCCCCTCTCATCCTGACGAGCATGGTCCCTGGAACACAGGAGCTGGGTCCTAGTGTCTCCCACAGTCCAGTGGCCCTTCTGTCTAAATTTGGTGGAGGTAAGTCCTTGCCTCCCCACGCTAGACAGCAAACCTGTGTACTGCGTGATTTGCAGCTGCTCCGGCTTCTGTGCACTTCTCCAAGGATTCCTTTGTGCACAGCCTAGCCTGGGCCCCCAGCACTCTGTCCTGCAGTGCTCAACCCGCTAAGTTGGACTCCGAAGTCGTGGGACCCTCCTTTTGTGACTCTGAGTTCACAGATCTTCTAAGTGCCTGCTCCGATACTTCTGCAGGTGCTGCCTGCTTCTGCGGGGGCTCTCTGAGTTGCTGAGCGCCCCCCTGTCTCCTCCTCCAAGGGGCAAAATCCTGGTACTTCCTGGTTCCCAGCAGCACCCAAAAACCTCCAACTATTGTGTCTTTCTGGGGTAGTAGGACAACTTTACTCCTACTTTTCGGGGTCTTGGGTGGGGTATTTTAGACACCCTTACTGTTTTCTTACAGTCCCAGCGACCCTCTACAATCTCCCATAGGCCTGGGGTCCATTCGTGATTCGCATTCCACTTTTGGAGTACATGGTTTGTGTTGCCCCTAGACCTATGTTCACCTATTGCATCCTATTGAGATTCTACATTGTTTGCACTACTTTTCTTACTGTTACTTACCTGTTTTGGGTTTGTGTACATATAACTTTTGTATATTACTTACCTCCTAAGTGAGGGTATTCTCTGAGATACTTTTGGCATATTGTCACTAAAATAAAGTACCTTTTTTGTTTTTTGTTGTTGTGTTTTCTTATGATTTTGCTCTATATGATATAAGTGGTATAGTAGGAGCTGTGCATGTCTCCTAGTTCAGCCTAAGCTGATTTGCCATAGCTTCCTTCTATCAGCCTAAGCTGCTTGAAACACCTCTATTCTACTAATAAGGGATAACTGGACCTGGCACTGGGTGTAAGTACCACAAGGTACCCAATATAAGCCAGGCCAGCCTCCTACACCTTTGATTTGTAAATATATATACACTTTTAGATTGGATGTACGTATTTCTACTGTATTTATCTTATTACACTCACTTTCATCTATTCATGTTGTCCTTGCATTATTCCTGAGGGGTACCGGGTAAATATGTTATGTTACTGCATCTGCTTGTGTGTATGGTGTTGGGGGTGAGGGTGTTGCGTGTGGGTGTGTCACTCTCTTTTTTTCCTCCCTCTCTCCCCTGTTTGCTAGGAGGCTATACTCACCGTAGTCATCTTGACCATCGCTGGTGTTCATGATGGAGCAGGACGTAGAAAATCATGGGGAAGATCTGCAGTTCAGGCTCCATTGCAGTGTCGTTGCTCCCTGAGTCTCCAATGGTGAGCCGTTTCCCTTCTGTGCATTGTTTCCGCCAAGCTTTTGATGTTGTTGGTACCGCCTTGGAAAAGGTGGTAGATTGGCCTGTCATAATACAGTGGGCGTAACACTGTCTTCCGTCTGACTGTAGGCGGCTACTGCTGTGGTGGCTGTTGATTCCGCCCTGGCGGTCGGTGTGGTAAAGTGGCTCTCTATCTGAGCACTTTCTGCCACAGTCATAATTTGGCGGTATTTACCGCCAGCCTGTTGGTGGTATTACTGCCACTTTAGCACTGACAGCCAGGGTTGTAATGAGGGCCTAAGTTTCCTTCATATCCATTTTCATTCTTTATATTTTACCATATGATTTTCTGTATGGTTGGTACACAATGTAGAATCATATGCTGTAGGGCAGTTGTTGTCTCTTGGTATTGTGTATTTTAGGAGAGTGTAGGAAACTCTGTTATTGGTTGAGGGGGTGGAAGCCCCACCTAGGCAACAACCACAATTCTTGTTGCAGTGATCTGCAGAAGTCAGTAAGTAACCCTGTGCTTAACCGATCAGTAGCATGGACAAAATGAGTCAGGCTTCACTTAAAGACAATGTGGAAAGTATTTATGTAACCCAGTAATAAAGTGAAAACATAACTCAAGAACAATCCCAAACCAATGTTGAAAATTAAAGAACAGTAGTACATTAAATTACACCAGAACAAGAAAAATCCAATTAGTAGAACTATAGATATTCATTTTTAAAGTTGTAGGTGAAAACTGCCCCTAAAAGCACAACGTGTCACTTATAGTCATCTGGCCACTCTAGACTGGGATAAAGTTACAAGTTGAGGCTGAACATGATGATGTGCAGGTCGGGAAACAGGGACCAGGTTAGTTCTGCTACAAAGTCTTCTTCTAAGTCCCCTTCTGAGTCTGGCACAAAAGGTTTGCTTCATATTGGAGGAGGACATGAGGAGCAGGCAGGGTGTCAAGGGCAGTCATTGCTGTAGCGCAAAGAGCAGGATGGGCACCATGGACTGTCGTTGATGTAGCTCGAAGTGCTGGTCTCACCTTGCTAGTCTGCATCCCTGGTCTCTGTTGGCCTAAAGACCAGGTTTCACTGGAGCTTTCATCAGTGGTTGTCATGGAAAGCAGTGTCCTGGCACAAAAGGGCCTGTTTGCAGTTCTAAGAAGCCCAATCTTCACCTTTTCATTAGAAGGAGTGCACTCTGATGCCAGTCAAAGGTTCAGGGGTAGCTTCTCCTGGGAAGCAGGGATTTACTCCAGTACAGGCTAGCAGGGCACAAGCAGGTCCAGGCAGGTGTAGTTGCAGCAAGTCAGCAGGGCAATTGCAAGACGGTCACTGAACCTTGCTTCCCTGCAGCTCACACAGAAGTTGAGCCAAATTACACTTGAAGCCACTCTGGTTAGCCTGGAAGGAAGGCAGAAGGGCCATTCTCCCTGCTCAGACTGCAAGATTGCCCTCTTTTGCAACTTTTAAAACTCGAGGAGTGTTCTTTCACTATTTATACCCAATGGCAGTCTTTCTGTTGGGGACTCCCTGTCCTATATGAAGTGTTCACTCCAAACTACACATTTCCCGGATAGCATGAATTCAATACAGTTTGCATTATAGTCATCATTAGATTTTATGGGCAAAATGACAATGAACATTTTGTGCCATATCACATAATCTGACTACAGGAAGGGATAAATTAAGACACAAGCATATATTACAAAACATTTTTGGCTGGTGCTATTTCATGTTCTTAGTCTAAAAGCAGTACTTTCAGTGTCTGCTGCAAATCCAGCTATATTGCTTGCTTTGAATAGTGCACTGAACTCAATGTCAGATAGTTGCCTGAAAGAAGTTAGGGGGTGCTGGTTTAAGTCACTAGTATGACTGAAGAGAGTGGTGTTAGATCTGACAGCCTTAGGGTGGTCATCCCTCAACTTTTTGCTTAACTCCCTTCATTTTTCTGATCCTGTGTTTGCTGGTTTTAGGACTCTGTTGACCAGTGCTAAAGTGCATATGCTCTCTCCCTTAAACATGGTAACATTGGTTCCTACCAGATTGGCATATTTAGTTTACCTGTATGTCCCTAGTAAAATGCACCACATGTGCCCAGGGCCTGTAAATGGAAGGCCAGTGTGTGCAGTTTCACTGCCACTTCGACTTGGCATTTAAAACTACTTGCCAAGCCTTAATCTCCCATTTGCTGCATGTAAGTCACCCCTAAGGTAGGCCCTAGGTAACCCATAGGGCAGGGTACTATGTCAGTAAAAGGCGGGGCATGTACCTATGTGTTTTACATGTCCTGGTAATGAAAAACTCACAAATTTGTTTTCACTACTGTGAGACCTGCTCTTCTCTTAGGCTAGCATTAGAGCTGTCCTTATATAGTTTCAAGTGATAGCTTCTGATCTGGAAGGAGTGGCCCTGTCATGTTTAGTATGGCCAAAATGGTAATAGAAAATCTTGCTTACTGGTGAAGTTTTATTTAATATTACTATTTTAGAAATTACACTTTTAGAAAGTGGGCATTTCTCTGCACTTACTGCCATCTGTGCCTTACAGCCTGTTTCCAATCCACATCTGGGTTGTACTGGTATCAGCTCCATTTGTGAATTCCACCCAGACACCCATAAACACAGGACACTCAGTCACATCTTCATTCATCTGCATATTGAATGGGTCTCCGTGGGCAAGAAGGGTGGAGTGGCTCTTTCTTATACTTCAAAGGCTAATGGCCAGCCCTTACACAAAGGGCTGATAACCTCCACAGGGATCCTGGCAGACAGGACTGAGCTGAAAGGGGAACTCGTGGTCTTCCAATCCACTCTTTTAAGTTCCCCTACTTCAAAGGCCTTTTTGTGTATATGAACTGGGCCTCTGACCCCCCCCAAATCAGACACTCCTGGATCTACACCTGGACTCTGTCAGAGGAACTGCCTGGCTGCCTAAAAGGCGCATGTGGACGGCTTTGCTGAGAAGGACTGCTGCCCTGCTCATTGCCCTGCTGCCTGCTGGCCTCTGACTTTGCTGGAAGGATTCTGCCTTCCCCAAAAGTGCAAGGGCTTGGATTAAGTTTACCTCTTGTTCTGAAGTCTTAGGGGCAGCAAAGACTTCCTCTACTAGCTTCTAGCTAGTTCATTGACTTCAGTGACTCCAGCACCGACATCAGCAACTCCATCACTCCCGCCGGTGCCCGATGCTATATGCCTGCCTTATCAGTCTCTGTGGTCCCCGCTGCACGCAATGACCGCAGCCCGCAATGCAAGTCCGACATCACTGCGATGCCGCTGACGTCCAGCAGTGTGATCGCAACACTGTGAAGTCAGCACATCACATCTTGACCGACTGGATCCATCGACCCGCTGGGTCACAAGGAACCAATGCCTCACCACTGATGCCGCACCAGCTCCCCCTGCAACCAGACGGAACCAACTCCTCACCATCCCTGCTTGCATTGTCTCACATCCCCGGATACCGTAAGGGACTGCCGCTGCACCGGCTCCAGCAACGCATCACCTCCATGACTTTGTGCTGTCTCTCTTTCTTCGTTTTCAATGGAACTGTACCTAGGGGGTCTGAACGACTCCGCGACTGAGGCCTCTGTCATCAGACTATTGGGATTTACTCCATCAACGATGCTGTGTTAGCCCCAGTTGGAGCTATTGTGTTTCTAAGTGCTTTAGTGGGATTTTGGTGATCATTATGACCTTGGCGGTAGTACCGTCGCCAGGCCGGCCATAATGATCACCAAATAACAACCATAGCGGTGATCCCTCCCATAGACAGCCAATGCACCACACCAAACGCCAGCGCGGTGCGAACACTAAACACGGCGGTAGCCACCTACAGGCAGGTGGAAGAAAAGGATCTGCCCACCATATTATGACACAGCACACTGCCAGGATTTCAGGAGTGGTGGCAAAGACACCAAAAGCCTGGCAGAAACACATCAATTAAAAGGAGACACTCACCTCTAGGGACACAGAGGAGTCCGCCGCCGCCATGAAGCTTCCCGATGTTGTACCATGCCATGGCCGTGCTGGAGCACCAACGCCGATGAAGACGACGATGGTGAGTACAGCCACCTAGCACACAAAGGAGGGAGAGAGGGAGGGGAGACTACCACACACCCAGAACCAGCTGCAGAGTAAATCGATTGTAACAGTACCCAGGAGCCAGGCCACATACCTATGTTCCAACCACTGTAGTCATGTTGGATGAAAATTCAAAATAAAAAAACATACACAACTGCATACGTACATGCAGGCCCAAAGGCCAGTTCAAAGTCTTAAATGCCCACAGGGCAAAGTCCAAGCCCCTACTTGACACCTGACAACATTGGGACTCCACTGTTCAGGGGCATCATGCTGGAAATGGGCAGGCATCTGAGAGGGCAGGGGTGGGTGGATTCTTCTCTTTGGGTGGGGGCTCCTAGCCCACTGGTTCTGGAGAGGGCTCCTTGGCCACAGGTTTCTGAGGGGGATCCTTTCCCACTGGTAATGGACGGGGCTCCTTGACCACCGGTTCTGGAGAGGGGTCCTTGCCCACTGATTCGGGAGGGGGGTCCTTGCCCACTTTTGATGGAGGGGGCTCTTTGCCCACTGGTGATGAAGGGGGCTCCTTGCCCAAAGGTTCTGGAGGGGTGTCCTTGGCTGGAGAGGGCTCCTTGGCCTCGGTTCTGTGAGGGGCCTCCCTGGGCTTGGTTTTGGTAGGGGCCTCCTTGGGCCTAGTTTCTGTAGGGGACTTCTTGGCCTTCGGCTTGGGAGGGACCTCCTTGGTCTTGGTTTTGGAGGTGGCTCCATGGTCTTGGTTGTATGTTTGGGAGGGGGTGGCACTTTAGCCCTCCATTTTGGGGGTAGAGGAGTGTCCTTGGGGTGGGGAGCCAGCATCACACTCATGTGCCCCTTAGTGGCAGCTGGAGACTTTCGGGGTGGTACAGTGTCTGACTGGGTGCTTGAGTTACTGGGTGGGGGGTACCTCTTAGGGCCAGGACGGGGGGAGGGATGGGAAGAGGTCAAGGCAGGAAAGGAAAAGTTTCTTAGGGCCAATGGGGCAGGATGTAGGAGGACAGATGGGAGTAGAGGTAGAGGTAGTAGGAGTAGGAGTAGGAGGTGTGCTGGACTTGGGTGCAGGTACATGAACAGTGTGCGTGTGCTAGGTGGATGGCTGTTGGTTGTCTGAGTGCGAGCATTTGTGTGTTTTTGGAGGGGCAATCAGGGTGGGGTAGGAAAAACAGGACATGTGGATGGATGTTGTGATGGTGTCTGCAAGTGAGGTGGGTGTGCTGAATGACGTGGTGATGGTGGTGGTGGTGATGGTGAGTGCGCATGTGGTGTGTGGGGTGCATGTCTGTGGGTCTGCTGTTGAGGTGACAGTGAGCAAGGCTGTGTAGGTGGCAGGTTCAGGGACTGTTGATGCAGTGCATGCAGGTGTGACTGTGGATGTGACTGTGAGCAAGGAGGAGGAGGGGGAGACACTGGAGTCAGTGGATGATGTTGTGTGTGCATCTGTGTGTTGCCTGGGTTCGTGCTTGTGGACTGAAGTGTGCTGCCTGTGTTTGTCTGTGCAAGTCTTTTCTGATGTTTTGTGTGCGTGCATGTCAACTCGGTGCGGGGCAACTGGGAGGGCGTTGCTTGTATGGGAGTGGCAGTAGAACCTATAGCTAGGGTGGTGCCAGAGGGGTCTGCCACCACCAAGGAGCTCCCTTCAGAGGAGGAATCAGAGTCAGTGGTATCAGCTCCTGTCCCCGCCTTGGTGCTCCCCTCATCCTCCATCCAGCTCTTCTACCAGACGATTTTATTGCACACATGGATAGGATGACAAAAGGAAACAGAGGGGGGAGAAAAAAAGGGAGCACAGGGTCAATCAAAGCACCAACAGCAAATATGACATACACATCATTTTCATACACTGAGACTGAGAATGCGCAGTATGACCCACACTGGCGTTCCATTGGCTAAATACCACAGCAGGTAGGAGCCAAACACTGCCAGCTACACACCCACTGTGTCTGCAGGATGATTGTGTCTGCCATAGAAAGCCAGCTCCCTAGCTATCAAAAACATGCATTTTACCTTATTCTGGAGGGGACCTTGTGCCCAGTGTGCTTTATCCTGGGAAGGATGGGGTGAGTAGATGGCTTCTTCCACTGGTTCTGGAGGGGGCCTTGTGCCCAGTGTGCTTCATCCTGGGAAGGATGGGGAGAGTGGATGGCTTCTTCTACTGGTTCTGGAGGGGGCCTTGTGCCCAGTGTGCTGCATTCTGGGAAGGATGGGATGAGTGGATGGCTTCTTCCACTGGTTCTGGAGGGGGCCTTGTGCCCTGTGATGCAGATCTTAGGGAGTACAAGGTCACAGTCTCTCACCTGGGTGTCACACCTACAGGAATTTTAGGGGCGATGACGCACTACAGCTCATGGAGGCAGGACTACACACTGCCCGCCGGCGGTGATGGCTGCTCAGTGGTGGCAGTGCCGGAGATGGTGTCGGGGCTGGCAGTGGTGTGAGAGGCTCCAGCCAATCCCCTGCAGCCTCGGGCGGCTGCCCACTGGGGCTGCTGCTGCTGGCGATGGTGCTGGTGGCGGGGCTGGCAGTTGTGGGGGGAGGCTCCAGCCCTTCCTCTGCAGCCTCGGACGGCTGCCCACTGGGGCTGCTGCTACTGACAGTGGTGCTAGTGGCGGTGCTGGCAGTGGTGGGGGGAGGCTCCAGCCGTTCCCCTGCAGCCTCGGACGGCTGAACCACCATGGTTGGTGGTGGGGGCTCCGAATGAGTCCCAGCACCAGGCTTTCTGTCCTTCCTGCCTGCACGTGCAAGCCCCTTGCCCTCCTCTTTTGCAGCTGGTGGTGCCTCCTTGCCTTTCCCTTTCGCAGCTGGTGGTGCCTCCTTGCCCTTCCCTTTCACACGTGGTGGTGCCTCGTTGCCCTTCCTAGATGCTGCTAGTGGTGCCTCCTTGCCTTTCCTTGATGCACCTGGTGCAGGCACACTTTCAGTGCTGCTGGCTGGTTCCCGGGATCCTCTCCCACCTGCAGTAGCTGTTGACACTACTGTGTCCGTGGACTGGGTGGCTGAGGTGCTCACCTGGGTTTTGACCCCCCCGGCCCGACGTGAAGGACGGTGTGGGGGGGAGGGGCAGGAAAGAGGTCAACGGTGGAGAGGAAAAGCTTCTTAGGGACATTAGGGCGGGAAGAGGGTGAAGGCTTGGGAGTGGAGGAAGAGGAAGTGGTTGTAGGAGGTGTCAGTCTGCTGTGTTTGGGTGCTGGATGCTGTTGTGAGGTGGGTGGCTGTTGGGTGTCTGAGTGCTTGCGTTTGTGTACTTTGGGAGGAGGGGAAACAGACACAGTGGGAGAGGACACAGGAGACGTGTGCATGGATGTGGGGGTGGTGACTGCCAGTGAGGGGTGTATAGTGATAAGCGTGATGGTGATGGAGTTAGTGGATGAGGATGTAGTGCATGCAGGTGTGAGTGGAGATGCTACTGGGAGGGAGTTGGAGGAAAAGGAGGAGGGGGACACAATGGAGGCAGTGGATGTTGGTATGTCTGCATCTGGATAGTGTTTGCATGAGTGCCTGTGGGATGATGTGTGGTGCTTGTGTTTGCCTGAGCCACTCCTGTGTGTTGTCCTGGGTGCATGCTGGTCTGACTGTGTGCTTGGGATAGGTTCGGGTTGAGGGGACTTGGACTGGGAAGAGGAAGTTGAATGGGGGAGGCTAGTAACAGGTATAATGGCTGCCATCAGAGAGGAGGCCAGAGCGTGGATTGATCTCTTTTGGGCTGCCATGGCAAAGTGAATGCCCACCAGGAATGCATTTGTTTGTTGCAAATGGGCTGCCAGCCCCTGGATGGCATTCACAATGGTTGACAGCCCAACAGAGATGGATCAATAGCCTCCTCACTCGGGGCAGCAGGGCTAACTGGGGCAGGGCCTGAGATGCCTGGGGTGAAAGAGATACCCACCCTACTGGGTGAACGGGCACGGGAAAGACGCCGAGGTGCTGCTGGGAGGGCGGTGCTGGTATGGGGTGGTGGCTGTACCTGTAGTTGGGGTGGGCACAGAGGTGTCCGCCACAACCAGGGAGCTTCCATCGGAGGAGGCATCACTGTCAGAACTATCCCCTCCTGTCTCTGCCGTGGTGTTCCCCTCACCCTCCATCCCACTGCTGCCCTCACAGTAGGTGGATTCGGCCTCCAGAGCCATGTGTGGTGCACTTCCCTCCATCGCCAGTGCCCCTGCTCCCCTGCCAGATGATGCTAATGCACACAAGGACAGGATGACAAAACAAAAAGGGGGGGATGAGACAGAGAATACACTTGGTAAATGTCTGCTCCAACACCACCGTTGGCATACACGACACACAGGTAACAGCCCTATGCACTAGGCAATGCACTAACAGTCACAATGCTAGTCACCAGGCCATGTACAGGAATACCTAACGCCAATAGCAGCATACCTAAGACCCACAGACCTCTGACCATTAGGAGATGCCTAAGCAATACCAAGTGAGGCACACATGCGTAAACGGATTGTGCATTACACAAGTATTTGTTCCATCATAATGAAATGAAATGCCAAAATCTTTTCAAGATAGTAAATCAATTGTTCAGATTATTTATTCTGATCAATATTCCAATGCACTAATCATTGAAATTGAAATTAAGAAATGTCCAACCAGCAGTATACTCTCAAAAAGGAAAAATAAATATGTGTAATCGTTTTCAGTCCCAAATTTGTATGATTTGATGTTGTATCTTCAGTCTTCCGCCCCTATTAGTAGAATGTTGGAATCTCAATCCAAAATTTGGGAGAAATATCCAGCCGTCCAAAGATTTAGAAAGAATAGCCAACACGTGTTTCATCCTATCATAGGACTTCTTCAGGGCTAGTAACAAATAATTCTAATATTTTAATGAAAGTCGATGTTAAACCAACATTTTCAAACAGTGAAAGCTATATCAAATAGTGCATGATTAAAACATGCATACAGTAGAGCATGCACATGAATTAGTATTTAACATTATCCATATGTGTGAATCACAGATATTATGTTTATAGCCACTAAGTGGAAAAATATGTGAAGTAATTCAATTGTTTAATCTCTACATTTATTACCTTATGTGCAAGCCCTCACAATTTAATCAAATTATCAGAAAGTGCAAAAATGAAATATAGAAGCGGCACAGAATTGGATTAGACATCACCCTATTTTATAGTCTATTCATTGCAAAATACAAGGACCGTCACCAAATCCAATCCATACTGTTACCTTAAGTTAACCATATCAAAATCTTCATTATAAATCAAAGAGCGCAGCCACTGAGAAATAACAAACATGTTTATCATATGCATGTTAAACACTAAAAAATCTGCATAGTACTATAGACAGCACAATCTTCATCTAATTCTGTATATTCCTTATGTCAACCTCTCATGTCGTGTGCATCCAGAAATGGATTAGGCACTGCATATGTATGTATATCCAAACAAATCGCGGACCACACAATACTCAAAACAATATTTTAGTGTGCCATCCCATGTACCGGTATCAAACACTACATGCTAGCATGAACTCCTTACCTGTATGCGATAACAGAGAGTACAATTCCTACCGGGAAACAGTTCCTAGCGGCAACGTTGCCGCGATTATTTAGCAAAGAAATTTGTTTGGCCCGCTTCCGTGAACTTTAACCACTTATCTATCCAATCAGCGTGCATCGTTAATTATTTTGACGTCGTTGTGGACGTCGTAAGAAACAGACTCCTGTGTAGTCGACATCTTGAAATGGCTAAACGTACATCCTTGTTTAGTCAGTATTAACACTTTTGTGTACTTTTAACAAATTGCCATGAAGGCAGAATTTGTCATAAGGGCAAAGTAGGTAGAATATATTGTTAACATGAGTATAAGAATACATCTATATTCACGTTGTTCTCATTTGCTATTCGCTCTCATCATTTATAGTTCGTACAAGATGAGGATGTCGTCAATGCATAATATCTTAATGTTCGCCATCTTGTGACGTATTGATCTAGCCATGCATATATTCCAAACCAGTACCATAAGTATTTGTTAAATAACCCTGCTTTAATATTAACATATCGTCAAAGTTATATAGAAAACGTGGACGATTACCTTATACGAAGCAATCCTAAATATAACCAGATTGCAAAGTATAAATGTCCTGTGTGCCGACATGTCTATAAGTAACGGATGTACTCTAATCATAACACAGTGTGTGCTGTCATTAAAAAATTGTGGATTATTAGTATGTTAAAATCCAATACTTTAAATGGTTAGTTATTTGTGCAGCCACATGCATCTAACAGTGTGTATATCCTCATTATGTCAAATGTGTCACCACCATAAGTAATTAGTTAGACAAAGAAGAAGGCCACAAGAACCATGTATAACAAAAGTATATTGTGTAACAAATCTTCCATCAGATTATGTATATATATTGTAGCATCAAATATTGGTTCCATTGAACATACATCCCTACTTGACAGTGACAAACCTTTTGGCAAGGTCTGACTTCCTATAAAATACATTGGGGGTCATTACAACATTGGCGGTAAATCCCGCTTACCGCCGTGCAGAAGACCGCCAACCCACTGCCGCGGCTGCGGAATTCCGCCACAGCTATGACGACCCACAGCTCGGAATCCGCCAAAATTTAGACACCCACACAAGTCTGCCACACCAAAGGTCGGTGATAAACTGCCGAGAACGAAACCTCCACCATCACGCCAACAGGAATACGCCCACACTATCACGACCCACGAATCCACGCTGCGGTCTTTCAACCGCGGTAAACCATTGGCAGTACACACTGCCGCTCTCAAAATACACACACTCTTACAAAACACTACCACATTGAACAATTCCAAATACACACACCTGGTACACATATACACACCACTCCCACCCCCACACCACTATAAAACACCCGCCCACATCACCCACAAACCCTTACTACCTAAAATATTGACGAAGGCCGGAGAGTCAGCACAGCAAAGACAACACCACCATACAGAGGCACACAACAACATCACACATACACATCCACGCACAAAACACCACACACCCCTAAACATCACCCCACACATCACAACACACACCACCTCACACATCACCCACACCACCCCATGGCACCCCAAAGACACCCCAGGTTTTCTGAGGAGGAGCTCAGAGTCATGGTGGAGGAAATCATCCAGGTAGAGCCACAGCGATTCGGATCACAGGTGCAGCACACCACCATAGCTAGGAAGATGGAGCTATGGCGCAGAATCGTGGACAGGGTCAACGCAGTGGGACAGCACCCAAGAACACGGGATGACATCAGGAAGAGGTGGAACGACCTATGGGGGAAGGTGCTTTCTGTGGTATCCAGACACCACATCGCGGTTCAGAGGACTTGCGGCGGACCCCCACCTCCTCCCCCACATCTAACAACATGGGAGGAGCAGGTCTTGGCTATACTGCATCCTGAGGGCCTCGCAGGAGTAACAGGAGGAATGAACTCTGGTAAGTCAAATCTTAACTATTGCATCCCCCACCCTACCTGCATGCTAACACATACCCCCCACCCTTACCCTCAGCCCCATCACTCCAACTCTTCACATATGTCCCACTATCACAAACCACACATCCCAACACCAAGCCCTGCATGCAACACCAATGCATGGACACCCATCACCAATGCATGTCCACTGCACATATCCACACAGAGCCCTAACCAATTAGCACTCAAGGTCCCACACAGGAATGCAACCATTGGGGTACGGGGTCACCCACCCATTGCACACCATGGCACACACAGATATTAAAACTATGCCTTTACACCCCTGTAGTACCCCTACCCAACGTCACCTGACAGGAGGTTCCAGACATGTCCACTCCCCCCAGAGAAGAGGACCACAGTGATGACAGCAGCTCTGTCCAACTGGATTTAGATGACCAGCCCGGCCCGTCTGGGACCTCGGGACAGTCGGTTCCCCTCACACTGGCACAAGCCACAATAGAGCCTCCCCCTCTGGAAACACCAGCACAGCACCCACCCAGTGGGCCCATACCTCTGTCCCCAGGACACGTCAAGCAGCAGTGTGTCCACCACTACAGGGAACACAGGCTAACCCACCAGCCCAAGAACAGCAGGGACCTGGGGGCAGTGGCAGTGGGCACACGGTTCAGGGGAGAGAGGCCCAGGAACACAATGGAACTGGGAGGGCTGCTGTGCAACAGGGGGAGGACAGGCCCAGGGAACCCACTCTCCACAAGGCCCTCTCCAACATCATGGGAGCCTACCACCATTCCCAGGAGACGATGGCAACGGTACTGGCCAAGTTTCAGGAGACCCAGCGGCTGCAGGAGGAACAGTATTTGGGCTTCAGGGAGGAACTCAAATCCATCAATACCACCCTGGGCATCATTGTAGGGGTGCTGAAGGAACTCGTGAACACCAGGAGGGACACTGTGGCACAACAAGGGGCCCCTGACACTAACCTGGACGATGAACTTCCCACCACCTCCGCCAGCGCTAGTGGACAGGAAGCACCGCCACAGGACCATAACATCAGCACCCCACACACTTCAGATGGAGAACCACCCCGCAAGCGGTCCCTGAGATCCAAGACAAAGACAGAGAACAAGGCCAAGACCCCTGCCAATAAATGAGACCAACCTGATTGTCATCCTTCTGTCCCACTTTGTCACCCTGTCCATCCATCAACTGCCCCAGCTCCACTTCCTATGCCCCTTTGGACAATGCACCTGTGAAACAAATAGACTGGACTCTGCCATGAACATTCCTCCACCATCACCCCTGACCATTTTAGAACCCCCTACACTATTTAGCACTTAAATAAACACCCTTAAATCACAAAACTATCTGGAGTCAGTCTGTGCTTTCACAAATGTGTATTTGCAATAACTGAGGAAAATAGCACTATCCATTGTATTGTCAACATACCTATGTCACACGGCTCTAGTCCATGAGGAAACATAGCAGAGGTCACACAGTGGGACCCACATCTGTGAAATTCAAAGGGAAAGTGACAAATCAGGGTCCATACACTGGGTGAAAGTGACAGACAGATGAGAGGCAGAACAAGTGTATCAGATGTAGCAGGCAGTGATGTCTTCTTACCTGTGTCTCACTGGAAGTATTGATGAATCACAGTGTTTCTGTTGTCAATATCCTCTTCTTCTACTTTCTCTTCTTCACTGTCCACAGGCTCCACAGCTGCCACAACACCTCCTTCAGGACCATCCTCCTGCAGAAAAGGTCGTTGCAAAGCCAAGTTGTGCAGCATACAGCAGGCCACGATGATCTGGCACACCTTCTTTGGTGAGTAGAATAGGGAACCACCCATCATATGGAGGCACCTGAACCTGGCCTTCAGGAGGCCGAAGGTCCTCTCTATAACCCTTCTAGTTCGCCCATGTGCCTCATTGTATTGTTCCTCTGCCCTTGTCCTGGGATTCCTCACTGGGGTCAGTAGACATGAGGTTGGGGTATCCAGAGTCACCTGCAAATGTCGAGGGACAACTGTTAGACACACACTAACCCTTAGGGACAACCCCAGACAACTATTCACACTGTATAGGGTCCATGTCCTCACCTAATAGCCACACACTGTGCCTCTGGAGTTGCCCCATCACATGAGGGATGCTGCTATTCCTCAGAATGTAAGCGTCATGCACTGAGCCAGGAAATCTGGCATTCACATGGGAGATGTACTGTCGGCCAAACACACCATCTGCACATTCATAGAATGGTAACTCTTCTGGTTTCTGTACACCTGTTCACTCCTGCAGGGGCGACCAAGGCCACATGTGTCCCATCAATGGCACCTACGATGTGGCTGCGCATGTGTTTCAGCAGGGCAGACAACACTCTGGACAACACGTTGGAGAACATAGGCTGGGACATCCCTGATGCTATGGCCACTGTCGTCTGAAAAGACCCACATGCCAGGAAATGGAGTACAGACAGCACCTGCACTAGAGGGGGTATCCCTGTGGGATGGAGGATAGCTGACAACAGGTCCGGCTCCAACTGGGCACACAGTACATGGATTGTGGCACGGTCCAGTCTGTAGGTGACAATTACATGTCGCTCTTCCATTGTCGACAGGTCCACCAGCGGTCTGTACTCCGGAGGATGCCGCCATCTCCTCACCTGCCCGCGGACGTGCACTACGGACTAACAGCGAGCAGAGGGTCAGCCAACACTGAGGTACGAAAACACAACTTTATTGCACACATTTTTCAATCCGCTATTGGCCTGTCTTAGTGTGTATGCAAGGCCTAGATATGTATGACGCATTTAAAAATAATGCCATGTGGCCCCCTGAAATTTCAGCTTCCTGACCTGTAAGGTGGGACAATGGGATATGAGGTAACTGCGCTGGCGTTGTAGACTGTCGCGGTTGGCGGTCGAAGACCGCGGCGCAATCCTGCATTGGTTAACATTGTGCCCTATGGGTCCCAGGAGCCAATGACGATGTACGCCAGCGGTGACGGTACGCCCAGCCGCGGACGTGACCGCCATTTTCTATCTGTTCACTCACTTGATACCTAATCTTCGACAGGAGAGGACCTACACTGCAAGTGCTGCTGTGACCTCAGTCTGGAAGCGACAATGGCTCATGTGTCTGGGTAAAGGGTCCCTGCCTTGACCACGGAGGAGTTGGAGAAACTAGTGGATGGGGTCCTCCCCCAGTACACGCTACTCTACGGTCCTCCAGACAAACAGGGAAGTACATTGTGAGCATGCTGTATGGGAAATGCCTTTGTGGAATGTTGTGGTTGGAAGATACAGGGGGAATGAGGCTTGCATGAAACAATGGTGAGTGTATGTGCGTCATGGCAAGGGTAGGAACGCGGGCCAATGACTGTGATGATCCGGACGGTTATATCTTCTCCTTTTCCCAGGTAATATTCCTGTAGGTCAGCGCCCACCAGAAGAAGGATATTTGACGTGCCATCGCCAAGGAAGTCCGGACCCTGGGGGTCCACCACAGATGGAGCACCCACTGCCAGAAAAGATGGGAGGACATTCACCGCTGGAGCAAGAAGATGGCGGAGGCCCAGCTGGGGATGCCTCCCAACGTGGGAGGGGTGTCTGTCGCACCATGACCCCCCTGATGTTCCGGATCCTGGAGGTGGCGTACCCGGAGTTGGATGGGCGCTTGAGAGCATCACAGCAGCCACAAGGGGGTAGGTACATTCTCATTTAGCTGAATCAGCGCGCAATGGATGTGTCTGGGTGGGGGAGGTGGGCAGTGGGCAGTGGGTACCCCTAGGCCAGGGCGAGTTTTGTAGGCAAGGTCCCTTCGTAAGGCAGGCCAATGGGCACTCCACCCCACCAGTGTTAAGAGCCAATTACACCTAGTCAGGCTCCTGTGACTTCCATGTGAACAGCAATCAGGCATAGGCCTTGTACCCCATGGCCCTGTGATTAATTAGGGAACTCTAAGTGCATGGCGTAGTGCAGAGGGGTGCTGTGTCTGTAGTGTCCGCCAACGGTAGAGGTATTGCATGCACTGAACATGTCTTTCTTCTTTCTCCCCCCCTTTATGTGGTCTCCCTGTTCTTGTGTGCAATAGCATCATCAGGCGGAAGGGCAGTGGCACCGGAGCAGGAGGGAGCTGCATCCCACATGGCCCTGGAGGGCGTGCCTACGGACTCCAAATTCACCAGTGGGACGGAGGGCGAGGGGAGCTCCACGGCGGGGACAGGAGCTGAGACACGGACTCCTCCTCTGATGGGAGCTCCCTTGTGGTGGCGTGCCCCTCAGAGCCCCCCACGTTCACAGGTACAGCCGCCACCCCCTCTACCAGCACCAACCTCCCAGCAGCCCCTCAGCGTGTGTCCTGTGCCCGCTCACCCAGGAGGGTGTGCATCTCCTTCGCCCCAGGCACCTCAGCCCCTGCCAGCCCTGCTGCCCTCAGTGAGGAGGCCATTGACCTCCTCAGATCCCTCACTGTTGGGCAGTTTACGATTCTGAATGCCATCCAGGGTGTAGAGAGGCAGTTGCAACAGACGAATGCATACCTGGAGGGCATTCATTCTGGTCAGGCAGCCCAATAGCGAGCTCTTCAGACTCTGGCCTCAGCACTGATGGCCATTGTCCCTGTGTCCAGCCTCCCCCCTCCAACATCCTCCACCCAGCCCCAATCCTCTGTACCTCAGCCTATCCCAATCACACCATCAGACCAGCATGCACACACCTCAACACACAAGGGTAGCTCTGGCAAACATAAGCACCACAAATCCCACAGGCACTCACACAAGCATCATGCCCATGTAGACATACCAACATCCACTGCCTCCACTGTGTCCCCCTCCTCCTTGTCTCCCACCTCCCTCCCTGTCACGTCTCCACTCACACCTGCATGCACTACATCTTTAGCCACTACGTCTATCACCAGCACGCCCATCACCACACACCGCTCACGTGCACTCACCACCCCCACTACCATTCACACATCCCCGTGTCCTCTCCAAGTGTGTCTGTGAGCCCACCTCCCAAAGTACACAAACGCAGTCACACACCCACCCAACAGCCACCCACCTCACAACAGCCTCCAGCCCATGCACCTTCACCCAAAGTCAGCAAACATACACCTCCTACAACCACTACCTCTTCCTCCACTCCCAAACCCCCTCCATCTAGCCGTCCCAGTGTGTCTAAAAAACTTTTCCTCTTAAATGTTGACCTCTTCCCTACACCTCCCCCACCCCTTCGGTCCCCTAGGGCCCGCCTTTCCAGGTCCCAACCCAGCACCTCAGGCACCACATCACCGGGAACAGTGGTGCCAGCAGTAACCGGCTTCTGGAGTGCGCCAAGCACCAGTCAGTGTGCCAAGGAGCCAGACCACGGACAGTCCCCCACCTCAGAAACATAAGAAGTTGGCCACAGCCCGGAGGGAGAAGGGCAAAACACCTGCCACCAAGGGCTCTCCCAGGACTACAGTTGGAAGTGGCAAGACAGCTGTGCCACCATCCAAGGTGGGGAAGGGGCAGAGAAAGAAAGGTAAGTCGCTGCCAACCTGCACAGCGGACAAGACTGCCACCAACACCGCTGCCAAGGACACCGCCGCCACCAGCACGCTCACTGAGCCACCCACCAGCACCGCAGGCCAATGAGCGGCGCAAGCACCGCCAGCGGCCACGCCACATCATGTGCCAGTGGCACCACCACAGACATGGCTGCCATCCCCAGTGGTCAGTCGTACGAAGCTGGTGGTCAGTTTCAGGGGCCGGGACAGCTTCCATTTAGGCCCACCGTCAGTGGAGAAAGACATCCACTACCTGAGTCCTTGGCAGGATGAAGCACTCTGGGCACAAAGCCCCCTCCAGAACCAGTGGAGACTGTTATCCACTTGTGAGACTGTGGCTGTGCACTCCCCAGGATGCAGCAGTGGGCAAACCACCCACTGTAAAGACTTGTGAGGCTGTGGCTTTGCACTCCCCAGGATAAAGCAGTGGGCAAACCTCCCACTGGAAAGACTTGTGAGACTGTGGCTTTGCACTCCCCAGGAAAAAGCAGTGGGCAAACCATCCACTGGAAAGACTTGTGAGACTGTGGCTTTGCACTCCCCGGGATACATCAATGGGCATGGATCCCCCTTGTGGATCTGGCGTCGTGCACTCATCCAGCTGAGGTGCCCCCCCTTCCCTTCCCCCTGAGGTGCCTGTTTTATTTTGATCTGATGCCCCTGCAGTGTTCTCTACGTTTTGATCGGGTATCTTGTGTGGGTCTTGCCCATGCATTTTGGGCCCAGTGGTCCACGGACTATGTATGTGCAGTACATGGCCTTGAATTCTTGGTGTTTATATATTTGTTAATAGTATATATATATTTTTGAGTAATTTTTATTGATTACAATTGTTCAACTCATGTCCTTTTGTCCTTGCATTCTTCCAGGGGATTTGGGGTGTGTAAATGTAATGTATCAACATGTACTTGTGTGTGTGTTGTAGTGGGTGAGGGTGGGGGTGGGGGTTTTGGGTGTTGCGTGTGTGTGTCACTCTCTTTTCCCTCCCCTGTGTCGTAGGTGCAGTACTCACCGTCGTCTTCGCCGCCGGCGTTCGTGCTCCTTGTAGAGGAGCAGGAAGACAATCGCAGATAGAATATGGAGTTCCGGCTCCATGGCATCCTGGTTCCTTGTGGGGTGTGTAGAGGTGAGCGTTTCCCCTTCCAAGTCCTGTTTCTGCTGTGTTTTTGTTCGCAGTGAATTAACCCCAGAAAAGGTGGCGGATTGGCCTCTCATGATACTGTGGGTGGTACATTGTCTTCCGCCTGTCTGTTGGCAGTGACCGCTATGCTGTTTGTTTGTACCGCCGTGGCGCTCGGAGTGTTAAAGTGGCTGTCTATGTTGACGGTTTCCGCCATGGTTGTGATTCCATTTTTTTACCGCTGGCCTGTTGCCCGTTTTACCACCGCTTTAACACCGACCGCCAGGGTTGTAATGAGGACCATAGACCTCAATACCTATTTTATACCAAACATCAACAGTTATAGCCAAGATGACAAGAAATGGTATAGTTTGTTATCCATGTTCATGCCTAGTTCCACTGCTTTCAATCTAATCATCCCTTTATCCTAATTTTTTCTTAATTCTAGTGTACGATTCCCACCTCTGGGGTTGCTCTTTGTCTGTGCTATACCCATAAGTTTGATTAATGGAATCTCTGCTACACTGTGTTTGTCACTAACATGACGTACTACAGGAGATAATGGATCATTAACTCTAAGTGATCGCATATGTTCCTGTATTCTCTCTTTAAGAGGACGTATTGTACTGCCCACGTATATTTCACCATATTCACATAACAAAATATACGTCACATATTTTGTGTTGCAATTGATAAAAGTATGAATTTTATAAGTATTGCTATCATTAAAGCTGAAGCTAAGTGTCTTGTGTAGTGCTATATTGCACATATTACAACAGCCACATTTGTAGAAACCACTAGGTTTAGTAGATAGCCATGTCGTTATATTGTCCCTTACCGGAGTTAAATAGCTACTACAAACAAAATTTCTTATTGTGTTTCCCTTTCTATGTATCATCTTTGGTCTATGGGGGACAATACGCATGAGAGTCTTGTCTGTACAGTTCAGTGTTTACATAGTATTTTGTAAATGTCGCTGCTGTTTTGGCTCAAAGGTGTACAAAAACAAACAGAATTGAACAATGTTTGACCTCTTTGATCACTTGATTTACGTAAAAGTGTTTCCCTTGATACTTTATTTATTCTCCGTCTGGCCATTGATATCATTTTCTTATTGTAGCCCCTTTGTACAAATCTGTGCTCTAGATTATTTAATTCCATTTCACAAATATCTGTTTCACTGCAATTTCTTTTTATTCTAGTCATTTCCCCAAATGGTATGGCTGATATCTGTGACCTGGGATGAAAGCTATCCGCATGTAATAATGCATCACATGCTGTTGGTTTACGATAATTTCTTGTTCAGATTATGCTATCCTTAGCTGTCAGCTGTATGTCCAAAAAACAAATTGAGCGTTTGCTCAATTCGCATGTCATTTGTATATTAAAGTCATTATTATTAAGATAAGTATGCCACTCCTCTAACAGGAGTGAGCATCCTGTCCATACTAATAAAATCTAATTAATGTATCTCCCTCCAAAAAATATATGTGGATGCCTACTAGCTAGGTTGGAGGAATTTCACATCAGAACCCTGCCCAACATGGGACCTAACCTGCAATGTCCAGTCTGGCCTAGGGGCACCCACAGGCCCACATCCCCTACCCGGAGACCACCCCACCATACGCAAGTAGTACATTGGGAAACTGTACTCACCCCCTTGTGGCTGCTGTGATGCCCTCAAGTGCCAATCCAGCTCCGGATAAACCACCGCCAGTATGTGGGCCATCAGGGGGGGTCAGGGTTCGACGGTCACCATTCCTCGTTGCGAGGCCATCTCCAGTTGGGCCTCTGCTGTCTTCCTAGCCCAGCGTCTCAGGTCCTCCCACTGTTTGCGACAGCAGGCGCGCCGCCTGCAGTAGACCCCCATCCTTGGCGATGGCACGCCATATACCCTTTTTCTGATGGGCACAGACCTGCAGGAAAATACACATGGAAAAGGTATCAGTCAGACCGTTCGGCCTGTTACACTCATGTCACACCATAGCCCTCACATCCCCATTAGCACAGACATTGCCCACCATACATGCAGCATACTGCCCAGGACCCTTCCACCAACCTCACCCCCTTACACAAGGCCCTCACACACAGCATTCCATGAATTCCTGCCCCATGCATCGTGCTCACAGTGTACTCACCTGTTGGTCTGGAGGCCCCTACAGCATTCGATACTGGGGTAGGAACCCATCCACCAGTCTCTCCAACTCCGCAGCGGTGAAGGCATGGGCCCTTTCCCCAGCGACATGAACCATAGTGGGTTCTAGACACTGGTCACAGCAGCACTTGCAGTGTAGGTCCTCTCCTGTTGAAGGTCAGGTAGCAAGTGAGTGAAAAGTTAGAAAATGGCGGTCATGTCCCCGGCAGTGCGGACCGTCACCACAGGCGTACATCACCATTGGCCACTGTAACCCATAGGGCCCAATGACAACCAATGAGGTGTTGCATGGCGGTACTCAACCGCCTCCCACTACGGCGAACAACGTCAATGGAATTACCTCACTTCCACCTGTCCCTCCATACACGTCAGGCGGACGCCATTTCAGGGTGGGGGCAGGCCATGGCATCTAACTGCGTCACAGTACACATAGGCACCATTTGGGCCTATCCAACAATTTTGTGTTACAGTCACAATGTGCAATGCAGTGTAGTGTTTGGAAATGTGGAATACTGACCAGCTGCTCCTTTTTTTGCCCTGTAGATTACAACCGCTACGGATGAATAGGAGATGGAGACATCCCCCGTGTACAAACCCTTAGTGGATCTCGCAACAATGGAGGACAGGCACATGATCCTCACCTATAGACTTGACAGGGCCACAATCACAGAGCTGTGTGCCCAATAGAGCCTGACCTGCTATCTGCTACCTGTCACACCACCGAGATCCCCCCTCTTGTGCAAGTCCCATCTGTTCTCCATTTCTTGGCAACTGGCTCCTTCCAAGTGAGCGTGGGCTTGGCAGCAGGAATGTCACAGCCAATGTTCTCAATAGTGCTGAGCAGAGTGTTGTCTGCCCTGATAAAACACATGCCCAGCTACATAGTTTTCCCCCAGGTGGAGGATTTGGCCACAGTGAAAGCTGATTTCTATGCAATGGGACACATCTCCAACATAATTGGGGCTATTGATGGTACACATATTGCATTTGTCCCCCCCGGAGAAATGAACAGGTGTTCAGAAATTAAAAGAGCTTTCACTTGAAGAATGTGCAGATAGTATGCCTGGCGGACCAGTACATTTCCCATGTCAATGCAAAGTATCATGGGTCTGTGCATGATGCCTTTATCCTGAGGAATAGCAGCATCCCATATGTGATGGCTCAACTACAGAGGCACCGGGAGTGGCTAATAGGTGAGCCCTAGTTCCCACCCAGTGGATGTTGGTGTATGGGTATGGTGTAGGCCCTAAGGGTTAGTGTGTCTAACAGGTGTCCCTCGATATTTGCAGGTGACAATGGTTACCCCAACCTCTCATGGCTACTGACCATGGTGAGGAATGCCGGGACAAGGGCAGATGAACTTTACAATGAGGCATATGGCTGGACAAGAAGGATTATCGAGAGGACCTTTGGCCTACTGAAGGCCAGGTTTTGTTGCCTCCATCTAACAGGTGGATCCCTGTGCTACTCACCCAAGAAGGTCTGCCAGATCATCGTGGCATGATGCATGTTGCATAACCTTGCCTTTTCTGCAGGAGGATGAGGCTGGAGATGGGCGTGTAGCAGCAGTGGACCCTGTGGACAGTGAAGATAAGGAGGCAGAGGATGAGGATGAGGCCAACAGAACAGCAATAATACGACAGTACTTCCAGTGACACACAGGTAAGACACTGTAACTTCACTTTACATTGACAGTTTTGAGTTTGACATTGTACATGGCAGGCAGATTCTCCCAATTGTATAGCCACTTACTGTACCCTTTGGCATCTCTATTTTCAGATACCTGTGCCCCACTCTGGTTCCTGGTGTGTTGACTGCAGCCTACTACAGTTCATTCATATGTATACATTCATGTACAGTTGTATTGCAATGTTTAAAGCTTGTTAAGCGAATACATAGTTAAATCATTTGACAGACTCCATACTTGTATTTTCTTAAATGGTGTTTATTTAAGTGCAAATAAGTAGAAGGGGATGTGCAATGGGCTGGTGTGATGGTGGAGGAGAGTCCAAGTTAGAATCCAGTCTATTTGTATCACAGGTGCATTGTCCAAGGGGACATAGAAGTGGAGCAATGGCAGTTCAAAGTGGACAGGGTGACAGAGTGGGACACAAGGGTGACATTCAGGAGAGTCCTATTTCCTGGCCGGGGGCAATATTCTCTGGCTTCTGCCTGGATCGCAGGGACCATTTGTGGGGTGGTTCTCCTTCTGCAGGGGAAGGGGTGCTTGTGGCCTGTTGGTTGTGTGGCGTGGCCTCCTGTTCACTGGCGGCAGTGGAGGTGGACGGCTGTTCATTGGTGTGGCTAGTGTCAGGGACCCAGTGGTGTGCCACTGCCTCCCTCATGGTATTGGCCATGTCTGCTAGCATCCCTGCAATGGTGACCAGAGTGGTGTGGATGATCCCCATGTACTGGCCCTCCTGCAGCCACTGGGTGTCCTGCAACTTGTCCAGTATCCAGCCCATCGTCTCCTGGGAATGGTGGTATGCTCCCAGGATCCCTGCAAGTACCTCCTGGAGAGTCGGTTCCCTGGGCCTGTCCTCCCCCTGTCGCACAACAGTCCTCCCAGCTTCCCTGTTGTCCTGTTCCTCTGTCCCCTGAACCGTGTGCCCACTGCCACTGACCCCAGGTCCCTGATTGTCCGGTGTTTGTGGGGTGTCCTGGGGTCCCTGTAGTGGTGGACACACTGCTGATTGACGTGTCCTGGGGACAGAGGTATGGGCCTGAGGGGTGGGTGCTGTGCTAGTGTTTCCTGAGGGGGGATGCTCTGTGGTGGTATGGGACTGTGGCTGGGTGACCGACTGTCCGGAGATCCCTGATGGGCCAGGATGGTCATCCAGATCCAGGCGTCCAGAGCTGCTGTCATCACTGTGGGCCTCTTCTGTAGGGGGACTGGATGTTGCTGGCACCTCCTCTCCGGTGACGTTGGGTGGGGGACCTGTGGGGATGTAAATGCAGTGTTATTGTTTCTGTGTGTGACATCTTGTGCATGGGTGTGTTGCCCTCTTTGGTTGTTTTTGCCCTTGCAGCTTTGCCTTGTGTGAGTTGTTATTTGGTGGGCTAGGTGATTCTCTCTAATGTGCATGCTTTAGTGATAGGTGTCCATGCATTGGTGTTGCATGCAGGGCGTAGTATTGGGATGGGTGGGTTGTGATAGTGGGATGTGTGTGAGGTGGTGGAGTGATGGGAGTGAGGTTAAGGGTGGAGGTATGTGATGGCATGCAGGTGGGGAGGGTGATAGGGAATTGACTTACCAGAGTCCAGTCCTCCTGCTACTCCTGCCAGGCCCTCAGGATGCAGTATTGCCAAGACTTGCTCCTCCCATGTTGTTAGTTGTAGGGGAGGAGGTGGGGGGTCCACCTGTACAGCTATTTGGTGTCTTGCTACCACAGAACCCACCTTCCCCTGTAGGTAATTCCACCTCTTCCTGATGTCATCCCTTGTTCTTGGGTGCTGTCCCACGGCGTTGACCCTGTCCACGATTCTCTGCCATAGCTCCATCTTCCTAGCGATGGATGTCTGCTGCACCTGTGATCCGAATAGCTGTGGCTCTACCCGGATGATGTCCTCCACCATGACCCATAGCTCCTCCTCTGAGAACCTGGGATGTCTTTGTGGTGCCATGGGTGGAGTGTGAGTGGCGTGTGTAAGGGTGTGTGAGGTGATGTGTTGGGGTGTGTGCTGTAAGGTGCGTGGATGGTGTATGTGTGATGGTGTTCTGTGGCTCTGGTTCTGTGGGTGCTCTTGGTCTATCTCTTTCAGTTGTCAATTTCTTTTAGTCGTTAATGTGTTGTGGGTAGTTTTATATTGGTGTGGGTGTGTGGGTGTGGTGTGTGTATGTGTGTCAGGTGTGTGTAGTTTGAATTCTTTAATGTAGTGTTGTTTTGTTAGGTTGTGTGTATTTTGAGCGCTCGGGTATGTACCGCCAATGGTTTACCGCGGTTGAATGTCTGCTGCAGTGATTCGTGGGTCATAATGCTGTGGGTGTAGTTCTGATGGCATAACGGTGTGGGTTTTGGTACCCCCAGTTTGTCACTGACCTTTGGGCTGGCGGTCTTGTGTGTGTGGCTCTATAGTGGCCGATTGGTGTATGTGTGTCATAATATGGGTAGGGGTAATTTGCTGCGCTGGAGGTATGTTGGCGGCAGTCAGCATGGCGGTAAGCGGGACTTATTGCTAATGTCATGATGAGGGCTTATGAGTTTGCATACTGCCAGCGTGACCATGGCGGTCGAACCATTAAGTCTCAGCAGGTAGAAACAGGGAGTATAAAGGGAGACACTCACCTGCAGGCAGCCTTACACGTCAGATTCCGCCATGGAGCCCATCACACACATCCTGCCATTGCTGATGATTATCGAAGGTGCGCAAAATCCATGCCACTGTGGACTCAAATGACCGTAAGTGCACACACCTACCTGTGTCATTATGCTCAACAATAGATCGTCCCACCGTCAGCAATATCACATGGTGGTCACGCTAAGGACACCCATACTCTTCTCAGACACAAATAAGAACACATTTACAATCACAATATGCCCCCTTTGGGAAGGTCACTCACACTGCACCGCAACACTACACAAAAACTCAGGTCTATTCATCTCAGGCACAGGTACAGTGAAGTGTACACAATGGTGTCTCACACAACACCAACAACACAGCAACATCACATCTAAAAATTACAACTCACACATTCACATTGCACCCATGCCATGGACTGTCGTCACATTCAACACATATGTATGGATGTGGCATGGAACACAAACACCACTACCATTAAACAGCACTGCAATGGACACATACACCACCCACATTGCAACACAATGATAGGACAATGGAATGCACAATAGACAAAGAGGCAAACAATACCTGCACAATTGTAATGGAGGCATCAGGAGCAAGAAAGCACATACAACTCCAACTGCATGGGACATACATCTACATGAACTAGCTGCAAGGTACACAGAGCTAAATGTACACATGCACAAATAAACAAAGGTAGCACAATTTAACACACTCCATGTCTGCACAAACAAAACTCAAAGTGCCACTCATGAGATGAATCTACAATCCATAACAGGGGGACGAGCCCAACACCATACATGCTCACATTGGACAACACAAGTTGAAATACTTGCCATACCAAACAGTACACAAAGCTATGAGCAGTCATTTGCTTGTGGCTCACATTACAGTACAGGCTGCTAGAACGTGGGCTACCTGATGTCAGTAAGCTTGCCTAGTCATTGTAGGCCATGAGCAGGGTAATGGGTTGGTCTGCAGATACAAATACATATATCTGTAAGCAGGTCCAGGTACTTATTGGCTTGTGTGTTTCACAGCTGGGGAGTATTAACAAATAGAAGAGTCCTAGTTTGGTGTAACTGACACATATGTGACAACCATTTGTGATAAAACATGCAAGTGTAATCTCTTGATTTGTCTTTTGCATCCATGCAGCTCAATGCCCATCAGAAAAAGGAACTATGGAGAGCCAATGCCAAGAAGGTGCAGACCCTGGAGGTCCACAGCCAACAGAGCAACCACTGTCGGAAGAGGTGGGAGGACCTGAGACGCTGGGCCCAGATGATCGCAGAGGTCCAGCTGGGGATGTCCTCCCAATGTGGGTGGGGTGCCCGTCAGACCATGACACCTCTAATGGCCCACATTCTGGCGGTGGCATCCCCAGACTTTGCTGGGCATTTGAAGACAGCACAGCTGCCACAAGATGGTGAATACAGAGTGTTTATTCCTACCTGTCACATTGCCAAGTGACTCCTTAGGCATGAATGGACCAACTCATTCACATTCTGTGAGAATACCTCACTACATACAGTCCCTACTGGTAATTGCCAGAGTACAAACTTCACCATTACACATTAGTAAGAATCAAGGGGCTGCCATTGTTGGTAAAAAAAGTTTCTTCCTTGTCCATTTGTGGACATGTGGATGAACAAATGCAGACTCATGCCACTTCAGGGGGTGGGGGTTCTGTGGTATGTACTTGTACCACAGAACACTCCTTTGGACATATGTGTCTATCGTACAGAGATGGCATCCAGCAAACAAAGGCATTCATTGTACAGTTTTTGCCATGTGACCAAGCTACTGAGTCACATATCATGGCCTCCCAGGAATCAACACTCTGTCTGCAGTGTGGGATATGCCTGTACAGGACGAATATGACCTGTGTGAATGTGACCAAAGAGTTATGGGTGTAAGGGACATGTCATGAGTCTAATACACACATTGGCAATTATACTAAATGCACATATGGACTAGATTAATGATTTACCTCCGTACCCATTCATAATCTAGTCAACGGAATGAGGCATTCAGGGCAGGTTTTACCACCAGAGCATCATATTGTCCACATGACAGGATCTGCTTGGGTACAAGGAGTGGGCACAGTGCCACAGTTGCATGACCACAGTGACACTCCCACAGCCTAGACTTAGGTGGTCATTATGAACATAGTGGGAAATACCGTTGCCCGCTGTGGTGACGGTGAACAGAAGACCGCCATTGGCAGTGAACAGAAACCTGCCATATAATGATGCCAAAAACAGAAACCTCCAAACATTCTGCTACCTCAAGCTACCGCCAGGGCCCTTGATGGTGGAAAGGCTGCACACCCCACCCCGCCACTGCCAAGCAGACTAATCCCCCACCCCCCAAATAATGATGCACAAAGCACTGCAGCGGATAGTGGATGTCGAACGACCATTGGCAGTACGGACCGCCACGGCCAGCAAGTGGACCCAACAGCAAGAAAAGCACACATTGGCAAGTTTGAAACCCACACACCTGACACACATCCCCAACACTATAAAACACTCACAGACACACCCCACAATCCTTTGCATCGCCAATAGGACAACTGAAATTGACAACACAACATGCATACACGAACACATCACACAAGCCACACGCCCAACCACACAACAGCACCCTCACCAATATTCATACAGCACACCACCCACAACACACACCATGGCACCACCTAAGCACCCCCGCTTTACAGATAGGGAGCTAAGAACAATGGTAGACGAAATACTGAAGGTCAAGCCACAAATCTTTGGGGCACAGGTCCAGCACACACCCATCGCCAGGAAGATGGAGCTATGGCAGATGATTGTAAACAAGTTCAACGCAGTAGGAAACCATCCACACACGAGGGACGAGATCCGCAAGAGATGGAACAACCTGCGTGGAAAGGTGAGGTTGATGGCATCCAGGCACAACATTGCAGTACAGAAGACTGGGGGAGGACCCTCACCTACACCCAACTACACTGACTGGGAGGAAAAGGTACTAGCCATCCTGCACCCTGAAGGCCTCACTGGAGGAATGGGCTCGGGTACGTCATCTACAATTACTCCATATCCACCACACTTCTAATGCATGCATCACCCCACCCCTCTAACTACCACCAGGACCACTACCCCACCCAGGCCCATCCAGTCACCCTGCATGCCCACAAACCCACCAACAGGCCCACATCCCTCCTCCTGTGCACAGCCACCTACCCCTGCAAGGAATGACAATGGCAACACTGCACCCACAATGCACCTCCACATCCCATGCAAAATGCAATGGAAACCCCACAATAGGTCCCTGCATGGTCCAACAGGGGAATAAACAGCACAAAATAGGGCAGAACTGTGCATCCTTATTCAAATTAGTACATATAACATACATGCCCATTCCCTCCATCAAGCACCACCATCCATGACACCCTGACGGAAAGGCCAAGGAGTGCCAGTGCCCCACTTGGAGACATAGGCCCCACTCAGGACACTGGAGAGGGAAGCATGGACAGTGAGGAATACCCTGGCCTGTCACACAGCCCTGGACTGTCAACCTCCAGCAGCCCCACCCGGACACTACTGACACCCCTACCATCCAGCCACCAACAACAGCTCTGGCCAAACAACCCCACACCAGTGTTTCCAGGCCACAGACTGGTGGAACACAAGTACAGAGACCAGAGTCCCCACCTACTAACAGGCAGGATGACGATGGCCCCAGTGCAAGTGGTACTGCCAGACCTGTGCAGAGGACACATGCACAGGGGGCTAGGCCCAGTGGAAGGGGGAGGGCATAAGTGGCCCAGAGGGGAGGATAAAGGATAGATGCTGCAGCCCAGGAGGTGATCTCAGAGGTCCTGGGAGCATACCACCATACACAAGACAGGATGGGCCAGATCCTGGCCACCCTGGAACAGAGTCAAAGGCTGCAGATAGCCCGACATCAAGAGACCATGGAGCAGTGGAAACAACTGAATGCCGCCATGGCCACAATCGCAGGGGTGCTACAGCACCACTACCTAATCAAAACTGAGACCCCTACAAACTTGGAAGCCCCTACCACTACCTGGGACACAGACCAGCCCTCAACATCAGCAGCAGCAACTGGACTGGTGGCACTGGCAGAGGAAACACAGGAGAACAGCAACCCTACCATTGCAGCCCAGCACCATACACTCAAACGGTCCCTTAGACCCAGATATGACACAGGAACACCTGCCATGACCAAGGCACCCACTCAGAAGCGACTCTGACATGGACTGACTCCCAAATGTGCCACTGTGCTACCATCCTCACCCGCCAATTGCAACTTACCAACTTGCAAGGGACAGATGGACCTATACCCACTGTCAACAAACACTGAGCCCATGTACCTAGTATGGACATCCACCATTAGCCCACTCCCTATCTCTGTAAAGCACACCAATGCATTTATGACACCAAAATAAACACATGTTCACCAATTCGTATGTCCCCTGTAACAATGTTAAATCAATTGTAAATGTGAATGCATTTGCCAGTCAATTCCATAATCATACCTTTATTGCAGGAATGGTACCACACGCACAACATTGTAACATTGGAATAAACATAAATGTACACCATGTTTGTTTCCATGGCACATGCCACCTTATTCTTCAGGTAACAATGTCAATGACTACAGACCCCATAATGAATAAGTCAGACAGACATTATGAAGGGCAGACAACATCATCAATGAACAGTACCTCATAGTCACTGGAAGTATAGTTGGATCAACTGATTCCTGGAGTGGACATCTTCCCCCTCATCATCTTCACCATCACTCTTATCCCCTCTCAGAGGAAGCAGGTCTGGATATATAGCACCCTCCTCCTCTAGTAGGGGGATAGCTTTCCTCACAGCCACCTTGTGCGGAATGCAGCAGGCCACCACTATTCTATACACCTTGTCAGGGCCATAGCACAGAGATCACCCAGAGAGATGGAGGCAACAGAATCTAGCCTTCAGGAGACCTATAGTACGCTCTATCACCCTCCTAGTATGTCCAGGTGTCTCATTATAATTCCTCTCTGCATCTGTCCTTGGATTCCTCACAGGTGTCAGGGGCCATTGCATGTTGGGGTAGCCAGAATCACCTGCAAAAGTGTTTGAAACAGGGACTGTATCAAACTGCCATTACTTGCAGACAGCCTAGCTGTCAGCTATGTACTGATTCAGTGTCATACACACTCACCTATGAGCCATCCTCTGTCCCCTTGTAGTTGATCCATCATGTGTGGTACACTGCTGTTTTTCAGGACAAATGAATCATAGACTGATCCTGTAAACATAGCATTCACATGTGAAATGTACTGGTCTGCAGTACACACCAATTGTATGTTCATTGAGTGAAAGTTCTTCCTGATTTTGTACACCTGTTCATTTACTCTTGGGGGATGAGAGATATGTGGGTGCCATCGATGGCACCTTTCACTTGAGGAATGTTAGCAAAGGCATAACAGTCTGACTTGATGGCAGGCCGTTCAGCCCTTTGGGGAAACTTTACATATGTTTGCAGGTGTGGTACAAATGCATCCAGGAATTTGGACAGGATGAGGCTAAACATTGGCTGAGAAAACCCTGCATCCATGCCCACTGTCACCTGAAATGAGCCCGTAGCCATGAAATGGAGTGCAGAGAACACTTGCACTTCAGTAGGGATGGCATGCTGATTCCAATTAGCCGGTCTCAGTACAGGATCCAGTAATGCACACAGCTCATGGATTGTTGTACGATTGAGTCTGCTGGTGACAATGATGTGATGTTCCACCATGGTATCCAAATCAACAACAGGGCGGTACACAGATGGGGCCCTCCCTTGCCACATGGGTCTGTACCTAGGGGGAGGAGAGAACACATACTGTATGAGGGACACACATACACATGCAAAACATGTTGTGTATGAATAACTGCTGTACATTATGTAGGTTACACACACAAGTGATGTATAATGTACAACTGTAGGGACATGTATGCAGTGATACGTCTGGACTAATGTGGGGAACAAACACTCATGTGGGCATGCGACTAAGGGCTAGGGTTCATAGGGCCTGAATGGGGCCCATGACCAGGAAATATCTATGTTGTGTTAGCAAAATGACAACCTCCTGCCAGCCAGATATGTAGGAGTGGAAGTGACCTGGCCACTGTTGGCCGTCATTGTCATAGCGTAAGGTGGTGTCCACCACCGTGCACCCATTCATTGGCTAACATGGTTGTCAATAGGGAACCTGGGCCTATCATGATCGCCACCTGCAGTGATGGGTCACACCGCTGCAGCGCGTAAGCCATGTCGTCACCCCAATTTCACTTGACTCCCAGATACCGTGCATGGAAGTACTCCACTGAGCTTGCGGCTGTGTCCTGACTCTGGTTACTCAAATGGCACGAGTCACAGGGGAAAGGGCTCCGCACTTCACCACAGAGGAGCTGGAGAACCTGGTGGATGGGGTCCTACCCCTGTATGCCAAGTTATATGGGCGACCAGAGAAGTAGGCAGATGACATGCATGGATGTGTGTGATGGTGGCTGATGGCTGTATTCAGGTGTGGTTGGTATGTACCTGCACAGGCATAGATTGTGTGGCAAATACCATGTGTGAGGTGGTGAAATGATCTTGTGAAGTGTCCATCCCATAGAGCACTTATACTCAGTGGTATCACATGGCCATATCCTGAACTCTGTTTTTCTTTTATGTGTGTCACATACAGGTCAGCGCCCATCATAAGAGGGCACTCTGGCAGGCCATCGCCAGGGAGGTGTGGACCCTGTGGGTCTACAACCGGTGGAACACCCATTGCAGGAAGCAGTGGGGGGACCTGCGGCGCTGGCCCAGGAAGATCTGCGAGGCCCAGCTAGGGAAGTCCTCCCAACGAGGAAGGGGTGCCCATCGGACCCTGACACGTAATTCTAGTGGTGGCATACCCAGAATTGGATGGGTGCTTGAAGGCTGCACAGCAGCCACAAGGGGGTGGGTACCAACACCATTCATGCCTCTTTGATGGATGTCTGAGGGTGCTGTAGTGTGTATGCTGTCTAGTGCCAAGGACTCTGACAGGTGTCTACCAGCAGTCCTGCCCCCATGGGCCCTGAGATGATTAGGGGCAGGTCTGACAGTTTATCAGGCCCTTGTGTCGTCTGGGAGAAGAGTTGTATGCTAGGGTTGTGGCTACTAGTCAGGGGCATAGGCATGACTATAGTTGTAGGTGCTGCGTGTAGGTGTGTAACCTCTGTGGGAGTATGTGTGCACCAAGTTTGAACATCCATTCAGGTATTTACAGATATCTCTCATGTTTTGTCTCCCCACCCCTGTACTCTTGTGCTGTCTGTGTACATCAGCATGATCTGGTGAGGGAGCAGTGGCACCAGCGAGTGGGGATGCAGCGGCCCACGGTTCCAAGGAGGCAGAGTCTACCAATGCCAAGGGGACCAGGGTTTGGAGGGCGAGGGGAGTACCATGGGGGAGGCTACTACCACTGGAGGTAGTGACTCTGATACATCCTCCGATTGGTGCTCCCTGGTGGTGGAGGACCCTAGTGGGTCCACCCATTCTGTGTCATCTTCTGCCACCCCCATACCATCACCGCCCTCCCAGATGCTCCCCACCCAGTTGCCTGTGCCCGCTCACCCAGAAGGGTAGGTGTCTCCTTCACCCCAGGCACCACATCCCCTGCCCCAGTCTGCCCTGCTGCCCTCACGGAGGAGGCTATTGACCTCCTGAGGACCATCTCTGTAGGGCAGACAACCATCCTGAATGCCATCCGGGAGCTAGCATCCCAGATGTAGCAAGGCAATACATACCTGGAAGGCATTCACGGTGTCATGTCTGGCCTAGAGAGATCTTTTCAGGCTTTGGCCTCTTCTTTTACGGCAGCCAGTGTCTGTGGTCTTTCCATCCCCCTTCCAACCAGCTCTGCCCCTTAAGGCACCCCACTCCCTTCACACATCCCAAGCACACGTTCAGACAGCTATGCACACAGATCACCACAAAAGAAGATCACAGAGAAACACAAGCACCACACTTCCCACCACAGGTATACACACAGCCAACATACAAAGGCACACACAACAGCATCCACTTCCCCCAGTGTGTCCACCTCTCCCGCCTCCCTGTCTGTCACCTCAACATGCACACCTACATGCATTGATCCCTCAGTCACTGTTGCTGGCCCCATTCTTGCATTCACCACAAAATCAGACATCCCATCATCCACCCTAGACATAACACCTCCACTCACCACAACAACATTGACTGACACATGCAGCACACTCACCAGACCTGCAGACACCCAGACAACATCCATATACACTGGCAGCCTGTCTTGTCCCACTGTGTCTACCCCCCTCCTCCCAAAACATTCAAAGGTTCCCAGACACCCATCCAACACACATCCACCACACCTCAGCATACTGCACAGGCACCTGCATCCACGTCACGCACACCTACACCAGTTACTAGCACTCCCTCTACCTCCACTCCACACCTTCCTCCATGTCCACCCCAACTGCCCCTAAAAAACTTTTCCTGTCCTGTGTTGACCTTTTCGAACCCACTGGCCCACCCCGTCTCATCCCTAAATGTGTCCACCTCCTTGCCCTGTTCACTTCTTCCACATCTAAGTCTGTCCCAGTCTGCCCTTCCCATTCCCATGCCCCCCCCAGAGAAGAAGAAGACCCATGCTGCCCCAGGTCCATATGCCACCCCCCGGTCCAAGTCCACTCCCCCACCTTCCAAGAGCAAACCCAAGCCCCCTCCACCTCCCAAATGTAAGCCAAAGCTCCCCATCCCAGATGTAAGTCTCCACCCCCACCTCCCCCTGCCCCTGTTCCCTGAGGTGCCTGGCTGCCCCATTGATGTCCCTTTATGGTGGACTACCGTGTGCACATGTGGGATTCAAGTTCAGGCCATTTGGGCCCTTCAGCATGTTACGGTTGGACTGGCCAATAACCTTATTTGGACATTGCATTTTTTGTTTATTTATTAAAGTTTGTGTGCCTAGTGTTGCTGTTGGCACACTCTGGAGACGTAGTTCATCGTTTCATTGTGGGGGTGTGGTATGCACATGTGTGTGCTTTGGGTAGGTTATATTGGTCTTGTAAGTACCTCTTGTTCTGGTGTGTGTGGCTTGTGATGGTGTGAGGGGTTGGGGGTGCGTTGCAGGGTGGGTGGGGTGTTTGGGTGTGTAACTGTGCCCTTTCTTTCCTTGTTTGATAAGTTGCGGTACTTACCGTTGGCGTCTTCATCGGAGGTCACGGTCGCGGAGGTATATGGCAAGGAGCAACACTGACCTGATTTCCAATTCTCTCTCCATGTCTGCTTCGGCAATTTGTGTGTGCCTACGGTGAGTGTTTCCTTTATATTTGGTTTGTTTCTGCCACGCTTTGCGTGGAGGTGGTTACCGCTCCGGAACTGATGACGGTTTTGTGCTTCATTATTTGTTGGGTGGGTGGGGCCTTTCCTTTGGCCTGTGGGCGGCTTCTTCCATCGATGTCGGCAGTCCTATGCTGGTGGTGTGTGGTTTTTACACTGGCTGTTTCTCATGTGCTTCATTATTTGGTGGTCTGGACCTCCAGCCTGTTGGTGGTAGTTACCGCCACCACCGGCGGTGTCGTGTTTACCGCCATGTTCATGGACCACAGCCAAACTCCAAAATCGCCTGCAACGCATTCAAAACGCCTCGGCCCGCCTCATCCTCGACATACCCCGCAGCAGCCACATCTCCGCACACCTGAGACACCTGCATTGGCTCCCTGTCAGCAAAAGGATCACCTTCCGACTTCTCACCCACGCACACAAAGCCCTCTACGACAAGGGACCGGAATACCTCAACAGACGCCTAAGCTTCTACGTCCCCACCCGCCTCCTCCGCTCCTCTGGCCTCGCACTCGCTGCTGTCCCTCGCATCCGCCGCTCCACGGCGGGTGGGAGATCTTTCTCCTTCCTGGCGGCCAAGACCTGGAACTCCCTCCCCACCAGCCTCAGGACCACCCAGGACCACTCCGCTTTCCGGAGACTCCTAAAGACCTGGCTGTTCGAACAGCGATAACCCCCCCTTTTTCCCCTAGCGCCTTGAGACCCGCACGGGTGAGTATCGCGCTTTATAAATGTTAATGATTTGATTTGATTTGATAATGAAGCCCTTAGTCTCATACTGGGAGATACATTTGACAGGCCCTGGTCTCTGCAGGATGAGCAGACAGAACCTACATGGCACTCCATTCCATCACTTCCATGCAGGACAGTACATCATGTAGCCAACAGCAAATTGGTATTTGGTGTGTGTGGCAAACTGAAGAGCAGAATGATTCATGATATGCCTTCCACACAACAGGTTTAGCAAGGCCAGATGTTGTTTGAAATATCTATGGCACTACGCACATTGCTCATATGACTCTCAAATGACTCATACAACATGCATACACAGCTCATGCTGTCATGCACATACATATTGTCTGACATTTACAACAGTAGTGAGGAAAGAGATGTTAGTGGATGGCAGTAATGTCTCCTTACCTAGTTATGTGTATCAAATACAAGGATTGTCTAGGACCTCAAGAACCTCACACAACACTGAACTTAACATATGGCACTGGCCACTAATACAAGATGTCTACCTGGCAAACATAGGCACATTCTAACCTGTGAGAAGGGATAGGATGGTGACATGCAGAGAAAATTGTGCACATGAGGTACTTACCTGCTCCTCTGGTAAGCCACAAAGCTGTCCATACTGTGGTTGGACCACAGCCACTGGCCTCTCTAGCTCGTATGGTGAGAAACCAGGGGTCATATCACCTGCTGGACATGGCATGATTGCTCCCTGAGGCGGCACACAACAAATCAGGTCGTGGACATGTTGCTGGCAGCAGATTCAGGAGTCAAGTGAGTGAATCTGCAGAGCATGGCAGTCACGTCTGCCACAAACATGGTCGGCACTGCCGGCGGACACAGCCATTGGCCATGACTGGCACTGGCAACAACGTTAGCCTATGGCTATGTCCACCACGGTTTCAACAGCCTACTGCTATGACAACTTCCGCCGGCTGTTGCGGGCGTTTCCTAATGTCCAGTGGAGTATGTCAGGTAGCTGCCATTTTTACAGCCTGAAATGCTGTATTGGGCTTTAAAAACTGTGTCACACCTGCAAAAAAGGACTTTTGACCTCACAAACATCCTTATTCAGTCTTGTCATGTAGGTCCTACTACTCAAACCCCATTGTAGTATGTTGCAGGGCACAGATGGCATTTAACAGTGGGGCGCAGTCTATCACTGCCTACGGTCATTTTTGGTGGTTGGGATTTCCACTCACATTTTGAAGGGAAATTGTGTTGCACATCTTTGAGTTTAGTCCATATCAATTTTGTGGAAATGTGTTGAAAACCATGGGTGGCACATGTGATCCTAGTGTTATTTGCAGCTTTGATATATCCTGGTTGCTATGTCTATCCCTCATGAAATGTCTTGCCACATGATATCATTGAAATGCATCATGTATGTTGCTGTGGACACAATGACATGTTAGAACTCATGTCTTGTCATACGTAGGTACCCAGGGAGAGGGAGGATGGGGCAATCTCCTGTCTACCGACCACTGCCAGCACTACAGACCATGGAGCAAAGGCACAAAAGTATGTATTACTGCATGGATAGGCAAAAAATAATGGACTTATGTTGACAGTTGGAGCCAGATCTGATGCCAGCTATTAGTTATCCAACCAGCATACCACCCATTGTACAAGTCATGTCAGTATTGCACTTCCTAACCACAGGTATCCTTCAAGGATACAGTGGCCCTATCTGTTGGTATGTCCCAACCACAGTTCAGTCTGGTGTTGAAGGATGTCCTCTTAGCAATGTTGAAACACCTTGACAGCTACATCCAGTTTCCCCGACATGAGGATTTAGCTCATGTGAAGACTGTCTTTTATGGTTTTGCAAGCATCCCACATGTGGTGGTGGACATTGATGGCACACATGTTGGCTTGGTCCCACTTCAGGCCAATGAACAAGTTAATTGCAGCAGAAAGAACTTCCATTCCATCAACATGCATGTTGTCTGTTTGGCAGAACTCTACATTTCACATGCGTGTGCTCATTATCCAGGTTCAGCCCATGATTCCTTCATTATGCAGAACAGCACCATACCCTAGCTGATTCCCAACTGTCCCCAGAGAGGGCCTGGCTGGTTGGTAAGTCATATATTTTCTGTTTGTGTGTGTGAAACGTCAGGTGCTATAATCATGAAGTGAGTGATTCATTGTTGCACATATGTCCCATTTCTTAACAGGAGACTGCATACCTAAATTATCCTTGGTTGTTGACACCACTGGCGAATCCAACTACGCCAATGGAAGTCCGCTTCAATGAGGCCCATGGAAGAACACAGCAGGTAGTGGAGTAGTCTTTAAGGCTCCTGAAGGCCAGGTTTAGGTCTCTGGACAGGACTAGAAGAGCCTGCCTCTACTCACCCAGAAAAGTGTGTCAGATCACTGTGGCATGCTGGATGTTTTACAACATTGCACTGTGGAGGAATATCCTGTGCATCCCACAGGATAGGTAGCCTGCAGTGCCACCTGGTGAGAATTCTGAAATGCCAAATGAGGATGACAGTGGTGAACAGGAAGGAGCTGACTTGCGAGAAGAGTTGAGTGTTTTAGCAACACCTAGGAAGCTGATACTGTGGAATATTCAGCCAAAGGCTGCTTGAAGAGATACCCTTTGCCATATCCCACCTTGATGATGTTTCTTTGCTTGTGTCAGTTTCCTTTCAATGTAATTACATTTCCAATTGCTTGCTATGTGATTTGTGTAATAGGTATGTTTTTGAACCTATACTCCTTGTTTTGTCTTTGTACAGATACCTTCCCCATAACATCCTCATGTGGGACATTTCAGAGTTGTGAAATTGGCTGTTCTTTGGTGCTGTTCTGACATAGAAAGTGGATATGGACTGTTCCAGCTAATGTAATTCACAGATTTGGGGTATGAGACCTGTGCCAAGGCAGCTTGCACAGTGTTTGGGTGGAAGATCTGAAGTGCAGGTTCGACTTGTTTTGTGTGCTGTGTTGGGCCAATTGCATCATGTGGGCATGAAATATGTAGTCATACATTGCGACCCTTCACAATGGCTAAACATTATTCTTGTATGACCTGTATGTAGTTGTAGATGTGTTTTAACATTGCAGGCCACAGTGCCTGTGCCACAACACTGACATATGTTTGTGTCATACCACCAGATGCATGGTCATTGGATTATGATGAGCCTGGGATCATGGACTTTTGTCCTGCCATATGTCTTTATCTTGGAATATATGATGTTGGATTACTTTGGTGTGGTATGTAATAAGGCTCAAGCTGCTGACATAATCCACTTTAAAGTTTGCCTATTTTACAGGACAATATCTGACAAATCCTTCTTTCAGTGGTCTGGAGTCTGTGCCCTGGAATATGTACTTTGACTATGCATGAGTCACACATTCTTGTGCCACAAAGGTCCAGACAAATGGACAGCCTATGTGCTGTATACTGGAATAAAATGTTTGGTGTGACCAGACATCTGTATGTATGTGTTTGTGTGTAATGGTTGTAATTATGAGCAGGACACTGTGTACATGTAATATTTATCCCTCATGCACAAGTAAGTTATGTCTTCATCATATGGTTCACATGGTCTTACATCTTTTCATAGCAAAATGTTGAAATGAAGCAAGCAGACAATGAATGTGTGATGGGTGATTTTAATGCAATGCTGATGCAGTAAATAAAATGGGGACAGAAAAGAAGAAAGAAATTAAGTTAAGGTGTCAGTCATGGTGAATGAAATCAATGGCGTAGATGCCACACCATTGGGAGTTCAAAGTTCAGAGTCCTCCTCCCTTTGAAACTGATAGGTGGTTGAGGATCAGTCAACAGAGTGCATGTATGGCACACAAAGGAGTTCCTTTAGAAGGAGGTCACTTGCTAGCAGTGGTGTGTGTCTTGCCATCTGCATCTCCTGGATTCTTCAGTGTTCGTCCCCACTTGCGTGGTGGAGGGCTCTGCTGCTACAGAGGCAGTGGTATATGGGGTGGTTTTCCACTGGCAGGCCTTCTCTTACAGTGGCTGGCAATGATGTAGATGTGCCTGGTGTTGAGGAGTCGAAGGAAGAGGAAGGATTGTTTACATAAGCCCTGCACAGGACTGTGTGAATGTCCCTCATTGCCCCTGTTAGGAAGGCCATGTTAGTATTGTGGTCCTCCATCTGTTCTTGCATGTCTCTATGCATGACCCTCTGTAGCTGTTTGATTTCCTCTATTTTGGTCTAGACCTGGCCCATCATGCCTTGGGACTCCTGATAGACCCCCAAGACATGGCTGATGGTGTCCTGGCCAGGAGCAGACCCAGTAGCCTTACCTCATTGGCCCACAGCATCCCTCCCACACATCCTACCTCTATAGCTCTGTGCCCTTACCTCAGGGTACCCTCACCCACTGGTTTCTGGACCCTCATTGTTCAAAGTATTGCACTACAACTCAGGATCCAGGACTGGGGGCACAAGATGGTACACACTTTGCTCGGTACACAGGTGGGGGGGCAAATGGTTGCCTGTGATGTTGAGAAAACCGGACTGGGAGGTGTTGATGTGGCCACAGTGAGACTCACTGTTGGAGTCTGACCAGGTTGTCCATAAGGGCCAGAACCGTCATCCATGTCCAGATATTCAGGAGTATCTTCTTCATTGAGGGCTTCATCCAGTGGGGTAATGGCAGTCTCATCTGTGATCTCTGCGTGCCTAGTGGCAGCTCGACCTGTTGATGTGAAAGCTACAATGTTAGTGGTTGTACTGTGACATCTACCTCCAACAATTCATTGTTACATCAAGCATAGACCTTGTACAAAGTTAATTTGCAGTTAATCCTATTGTGGCAAGTACCAGTGGTATTGGTTGTATCGACCTGACATTTGTGAAGCATGCCAATTCCATGTAAATCAAGCAGCTGCTGAAGTGTGCAAATCATTAGTGCTTGGGAGGATGGCCTGAGAGTTCCATCTTGGCACCAGTGAATGGAAAACAGTGGCTAGGCAAGATATGTCTTTGGCCATTTTGAGGCCTAGTTGATTGTGATGCAGACAGACCCAGGAGTTTGTTCTATATGTAACTAGAGTTATCATGTGGTCAGTGCATTGTGAATGAGTCTGTTGCCAATACCATTCTGATGATGCATCTTGAGGCCTTTGGGATCATAGGTTTGCATATTGGGTAAGGTGGACAAGTGATGACTAGTCTGGTGTTTGGAGTTACTAAAACAGTGCCTCCTGGGAGTTGCAGTCAGGTCACTCTTCATACTACACACACTTGACAAATGTTATCCTCCCAGGTGAGTAAACATCAATTGAGAGTTCATAAATGGATGGTTTTGGGTAAGTGAACATTGTTTTTGTGGTTGGAATTAGAGACACAGGGCCTACTGGCCTTTGCTTTCTGGTCACTCCCTCTGCTTCCTACCACCATACAAATGCTATCCTCCGAGGTGAGTAGACGTCTTTTGAGATTTAAGAAACAGGGGTATTTGGGAATAAGGACACTGGCCTTGTGTTTGGAGTTAGAGAGACAGAGCCTCCTGGCATTACCAGTCATATCACTCCCTCTACTTCATGCATTTGATAAATGTCATCCCCACAGGGTGCAACGCATACAGAACACCTCTGCACGCCTCATCCTGGATATCCTCTGCCACAGCCACATCACAGCCCACCAGAGAGACCTACACTGGCTCCCTGTCAACAAGAGAATCACGTTCAAGCTCCTCACCCACTGTCACAAAACACTGCACAACACCAGACAAGAATACCTCAACAGATGACCCTCCTTCTACACCCCGACCCGCCAGCTTTACTACGCTGACCTTGCCCTCTCTACCGTCCATGCATCCACAGAACGACCGCCGGGAGCGGTTAAATGCTCTAGTAGCCTGACTCTATATCCCAATTGTAAGGAAATGCCTCCTTGGCATGGTTACCCCCTGACTTTTTGCCTTTGCTGATGCTATGTTTTGAATTGAAAGTGTGCTGAGGCCTGCTAACCAGGCCCCAGCACCAGTGTTCTTTCCCTAACCTGTACTTTTGTTTTACACAATTGGCACACCCTGGCATCCAGGTAAGTCCCTTGTAACTGGTACCCCTGTTACCAAGGGCCCTGATGCCAGGGAAGGTCTCTAAGGGCTGCACCATGTCTTATGCCACCCTGGGGACCCCTCACTCAGCACAGACACACTGCTTGCCAGCTTGTGTGTGCTGGTGAGGACAAAACGAGTAAGTCGACATGGCACTCCCCTCAGGGTGCCATGCCAACCTCACACTGCCTATGCAGTATAGATAAGTCACCCCTCTAGCAGGCCTTATAGCCCTAAGGCAGGGTGCACTATACCATAGGTGAGGGTACCAGTGCATGAGCACTGTGCCCCTACAGTGTCTAAGCCAAACCTTAGACATTGTAAGTGCAGGGTAGCCATAAGAGTATATGGTCTGGGAGTCTGTCAAACACGAACTCGACAGCACCATAATGGCTACACTGAAATCTGGGAAGTTTGGTATCAAACTTCTCAGCACAATAAATGCACACTGATGCCAGTGTACATTTTATTGTAAAATACACCCCAGAGGGCACCTTAGAGGTGCCCCCTGAAACTTTAACCAACTACCCGTGTAGGCTGACTGGTTCTAGCAGCCTGCCACATTCGAGACATGTTGCTGGCCACATGGGGAGAGTGCCTTTGTCACTCTGTGGCTAGTAACAAAGCCTGCACTGGGTGGAGATGCTATCACCTCCCCCAGGCAGGAGCTGTAACACCTGGCGGTGAGCCTCAAAGGCTCACCCCCTTTGTTCCAGCACCACAGGGCATTCCAGCTAGTGGAGTTGCCCGCCCCCTCCGGCCACGGCCCCACTTTTGGCGGCAAGGCCGGAGGAGATAATGAGAAAAACAAGGAGGAGTCACTGACCAGTCAGGACAGCCCCTAAGGCAACCTGAGCTGAAGTGACTCCGACTTTTAGGAATCCTCCATCTTGCAGATGAAGGATCCCCCCAATAGGGATAGGAATGTGACCCCCCCCCCTTGGGAGGAGGCACAAAGAGGGTGTAGCCACCCTCAGGGCTAGTAGCCATTGGCTACTGCCCTCCCAGACCTAAACACACCCCTAAATTCAGTATTTAGGGGATCCCCAGAACCTAGGAACTCAGATTCCTGCAACCTAAGAAGAAGAGGACTGCTAAGCTGAAAAACCCTGCAGAGAAGACGGAGACACCAACTGCTTTGGCCCCAGCTCTACCGGCCTGTCTTCCCCCTTTGGAAGAAAACTGCTCCAGCGACGCTTTCCCCAGGACCAGCGACATCTGAATCCTCAGAGGACTGCCCTGCTCTAAAAGGACCAAGAAACTCCCGAGAACAGCGGCCCTGTTCACCCAAGACTGCAACTTTGTTTCCAAAGGAGCAACTTTAAAACAACAGAGTTTCCCGCCAGAAGCGTGAGACTTGCAACCCTGCACCCGGCGACCCCGACTCGACTGGTGGCGAAACAACGCTACAGGGAGGACTCCCCGGCGACTCCGAGACTGTGAGTAACCAAAGTTGTCCCCCCTGACCCCCACAGCGACGCCTGCAGAGGGAATCCCGAGGCTCCCCCTGACCGCGACTGCCTGACTCTCAGATCCCGACGCCTGGAAAAGACCCTGCACCCGCAGCCCCCAGGACCTGAAGGATCGGAACTCCAGTGCAGGAGTGACCCCCAGGAGGCCCTCTCTCTTGCCCAGGTGGTGGCTACCCCGAGGATCCCCCCCCCCTTGCCTGCCTGCATCGCTGAAGAGACCCCTTGGTCTCCCATTGATTCCTATTACAAACCCGACGCTTGTTTGCACACTGCACCTGGCCGCCCCCGCGCTGCTGAAGGTGCACTTTCTGTGTGGACTTGTGTCCCCCCCGGTGCCCTACAAAACCCCCCTGGTCTGCCCTCTGAAGACGCGGGTACTTACCTGCTGGCAGACTGGAACCGGGGCACCCCCTTCTCCATTGAAGCCTATGCGTTTTGGGCACCACTTTGAACTCTGCACCTGACCGGCCCTGAGCTGCTGGTGTGGTGACTTTGGGGTTGCTCTGAACCCCCAACGGTGGGCTACCTTGGACCCCAATTTGAACCCCGTAGGTGGTTTACTTACCTGCAAGAACTAACAATAACTTACCTCCCCTAGGAACTGTGAAAATTGCACTGTCTAGTTTTAAAATAGCTATATGTGTTTTATTTGAAAAGTATATATGCTATTGTGATTATTCAAAGTTCCTAAAGTACTTACCTGCAATACCTTTCATGCAAAGTATTACATCTAGAATTTGAACCTGTGGTTCTTAAAAATAAACTAAGAAACAATATTTTTCTATACAAAAACCTATTGGCCTGGAATTGTCTCTGAGTGTGTGTTCCTCATTTATTGCCTGTGTGTATGTACAACAAATGCTTAACACTACTCCTTTGATAAGCCTACTGCTCGACCACACTACCACACAATAGAGCATTAGTATTATCTCTTTTTGCAACTATCTTACCTCTAAGGGGAACCCTTGGACTCTGTGCATACTATTCCTTACTTTGAAATAGTGCATACAGAGCCAACTTCCTACACCAATCTAGACTTGAACTCACAATCTCACATTTGTAATCGACCTTTCCAATATAGCCGCTGCCAAAATGCTTCTGAAACAGTCTGTTGTTCCTGGGGGCTATGACAACAGAAGAAGGACACTTGACCAGGACCTCAACAAATATGGCGCTGGACTAAAAGCCGGACCTCGTTCTAGGATTTCGCTCAGTACATGATCTGTTGAAAGATACCTTTGTGCTTCTAGACTGGTAAGCGACCCGATAATCGGGCTCGAAACTTGCAACCTTTGTTACACCGGTAAATACAAAATGCTCAATCACTGCTTAGCTACCGATCGCATTTTTCAGTAATGCCTTGACAATCACACTATCTCAATTTGAAGCGCTAAAGGTCCTGATCCATTACAGTATATGTGCTGCATCTAATGATGTTCTATGTTCATTAAGGGATTCATTGAGAATGACTTATCACCAGACTGTATCCTGTATTGGGGCAAGAGCCAGGATACAAATACCGCGTGATGTATTTCCAAATGTGAACATGAATTATTTACGCAGTAGCTTCACCTGATATTCATGTTCTACTATTAGATCTGTAATAGTTTATGTTTATGAATAGACTACTATATGACTTTGGGGGTCATTACGACCCTGGCGGTCATGGACCGCCAGGGCCGGGGACCGCGGATGCACCGCCAACAGGCTGGCGGTGCATCCAGGCCAATTCTGCCCGCGGCGGTAAAGCCGCGGTCAGAAAAGGGAAACCGGCGGTTTCCCGCCGGTTTTCCCCTGGCCTGAGGAATCCTCCATGGCGGCGCTGCAGGCAGCGCCGCCATGGGGATTCCGACCCCCTTACCGCCAGCCTGGTTCTGGCGGTTTTGACCGTCAGAACCTGGTTGGCGGTAACGGGTGTCGTGGGGCCCCTGGGGGCCCCTGCAGTGCCCATGCCAATGGCATGGGCACTGCAGGGGCCCCCTAACAGGGCCCCACCAAGATTTTCAGTGTCTGCATAGCAGACACTGAAAATCGCTACGGGTGCAACTGCACCCGTCGCACCCTTTCCACTCCGCCGGCTCCGTTCGGAGCCGGCATCCTCGTGGAAGGGGGTTTCCCGCTGGGCTGGCGGGCGGCCTTCTGGCGGTCGCCCGCCAGCCCAGCGGGAAACTCAGAATTACCGCGGCGGTCTTTTGACCGCGCAGCGGTATTCTGACGGCAGTACTTTGGCGGGCGGCCTCCGCCGCCCGCCAAAGTCAGAATGAGGCCCTTTGTCTTTTACCTTTGTATGATGTAACTCTCTGTAATAATAATTAGTCCAAAAGAACCATTATTAATACTATATTCTATACAACATCCTCTACACAGACTGAAAATATTGTCCGGTTAATACGTGTTTCAAAAAATGTATCTACTTTGATGACTCTTGCTAGGTATGAGTTGTTTTCTTTCTCTGACACCTATTGTTGCAATAAAATAACATACTAGCCTGTAATATTACAATATAATAAACATTGTCACTAACTACACTCTGCCAGCATCTGTCCTACTAACTGATTGCAGGTCTACTTGTGCATGACTCACCTATACTTTGTCAAGCGATTCACTAATTGACTGTGCACCTTACCGTGCTTGACTTACTGATAACACTAGTTGGTAACTCGGTCACAAGTATTTTTCTTGGCTATCTCTCTCTATACACACTTACACTTGTGGCTCCATTCAGAATATCTTTCCTCTTCAATAACAACACTGAATTTACAGGGTATTTCAAGGTACTTTTTCTATTTTAATGATACAAAAGCACTTATATGTATTAAACCTGCTTTCCTTATAATAGCCTCCTCAACACTGACCCTATCATTACACTTACCTTACAGCCTTGAAAAAGCTCCAGGTAAACTTACCATAGGGGGCAAAACAGGTGTTGACTGAAAATATTGACCAGTTAATATGTGCTTCCAAAAATTGATCTACTTTGATGACTCTTGCTAGCCTTGAAAAAGCCCAAGGTAAACCAACCATAGGGGGTGAAACACGTGTCAGCTTTTGCCTCTTTGCTCAAACCTGTATGGGATTCTGTTTGGGCCTAGATTTATTGCCCAAATGTATATAAGTTCTGTTTGAATGGATATCAATAAATGACTTTGGACTCACCATCTCAACCCAACGTGTTATTCTATACTGCAAATCATCATAAATGACAAATTTGGTTTCCAATCTTCCACTGCTTCAAGATTTTGATTTGGGTTAACTGGAAAGGGCATTTTATTGGGTGAGAGAGTTGGCCCAGTGGAACCATGCTTCTTGAATCACTGGAGAAATGTCATCTCCCCAAGTGAGTACACTTCAATTGTGAGTCACAAAATGGAGGTCTTTGGGCAGGTGACTACTGGGCTGGTGAGTGGAGTGACAGTATATGTGATGCAGAACGTGAGCTGTGGGCATGCATGACATAGCATTTTTGTGATGTTTTTATGTGTTGTGACTTACCAGTATCCACTCCCCCAGGTATTCCTGTCAAGACCTCAGGATACAGGATGGCCAAGACCTTCTCCTCCCAGGGACAGATATGTAATGGGGCCCTGGGAGGGCCACCACCAGTCTTCTTGACCTGCAGCTGGTGCCTAGAGACCACTTCTTCCTGATGTCCTCCTTTGTGCGTGGGGTGGTGCCTACAGTATTTACTTGGTCAACGTTCCTGTTCCACATTCAATTTTTCTACTGAAAGGAGTATGCTGGACTTGTGTACAAACAATTATGGTTCTACTATGACTCTTAACCCATCCTCAGAAAACCAGGGATTTTTAGAATGTGACATGGTGGAAAAAAAAAAGGTGACAGTGACTTACTTAACAGGGGAAGTGCAATAGGGTGTGAATAGACAAAAGTGTGTGCCAGGTGTTCAATGGGATGGTGAAACAAGTGTGCCTAATCTGTTTAATAATCAATATGTGCTGGTCGTGGTTCTTTGGCTTTGAGTGTAAATGCAAAGGATTGAGGTGTGTGAAGGAGTTTGCTTTATAGTGTTCTTTGCAGGTTTGTCCAGTTTGGCAATGTGTGTCAGCTGTATTGCTTTCAAATTCATCCAATGTGCTGCTTTGTATTGCGTTACTGACCGTGGCCCACTGTGGTTCGTACCACCATTGACTGACCGCCATGGGGGTCTGCCATGGGGTCCACCATGGCAACTGTGTGCTTGTAATAATGTCAGTGGTTGGTCCTGTAAGATTGCCAACATGGTGATCTTTTTGTGACCGCCAACATGGCTGTCTGACGGTCCAACCACCAAACTCGTAATGCGGCCTTGAGTTTTCCTTTTTATTCAATAATTAATCAGTTTAGATTGAATATTCCACTATATTACTTTCTGTATAATTTGTTTTCAGTTTGACCTGTACATGCTTCAAATCAACAATATTCACTTTCAACTTTGACTCACACACTCACACACCCATGAGCACACCCATAAAAAAGGGGCTAACCTGGACACATATACAAATTCTGGGCACAGGCACAAAGGCTTATATGTGTATTTATAGACAAGATACAAACTGGCACCCATGAAGGACGATAGCCACAGGGTCACACAAGCACTCACATTCAACACATAGACCACACACACACACAGATCATAAGTCTTAGCAGAATGGCTAAATATTGATTATTGTCTCTGAACTTGTTGCCCTTTTTACACTGATGTAAAGGATTTCAGTGCTCAGTATTCTGCATTAACATATATTACTATATCATCTATTGCAGTATACTGAACAGTCACTTCACCATAATGAGTAGGCATTGATGCAGCTCTACAGTTCATGTGCAGAACAAGAAAAAACATAAAGAGGAGTATATATGTGAAGCATCACAAAGACGCATTTTAAATAAATCATAAGTACAGCTTCATGGAGAAATAATTTTATGTTGAAGGCGCATTGGCGGTAGTGGCGGTATATATATATATATATATATATATGTATATATATATATATATATATATGTATATATATATACTGTATATATACATACACACACAATATAACCATGAAAATAAACACAATTGAACAAGTAAAAATATAATTTTTACTATTATTAACATTTGAAAAATCCAAAAAACACATTTACAAAAAAAGAATAAACATTAAAATAAATGTAATAATGAAAACAAATAATACAGAATATAAAAAATAAAATAATGAACGCCATAATATCTTTTTAAGCAATATTATGAAAACTACTGATGTCTAAGAATTATAAATATACTATTCCAACTCCATTTTATGCAACAGTAGGGAAAGTGTTGGACTTTGGTGGAATTAGATTTACTATTCCGACTCCAGTCAGTGCAACAGTAGGGAAAGAGTTGAACTTTAGAGGTGTGAAATTAACTATTTTCAATCCAGTTTACACAACAGTAGGGAAAGTGCTATACTTTGAAGGAGTGAAATTTATTATTCCCGCTCCAAACAGCAGGGGAAATGTTGAACTTCAGAGGGTTTAAATTACTATTCTCACTCCAAACAGGTTAAAAGTAGAGAAATAATTATAATTAAAAGGGGTAAAATGTACTATTCCCATTCCAGTCTCTGCAGCAGTAGGGAAAACGTTGGATTTTGGAGGGCTGCAAATTACAATTCGCACTTCATTACAAGCAGCACAACAGTAAGGAAAATGTTGAACTGAGAAGAGATTAATTATACTACTACTACTAGAGTCAAAGTAAGAGTAGGGGAAATACTTTATGTCAAACACATCACATATATGAGTAACCCCCTTAATGAAGAAAAAATATTAAACTCTTGATAAAGAATATTAATTAACAAAAACATTAGAAATGTGTATTAAAAAAATGAAAACAATGATTAAACATCCATAAATATTATTCAATCAAAAATTTTAATGAGTAATTGTTATTCAATTATTAGTTAACTTTCTACCCTGTACCCCAACAACCTAGCAGCCTGCACCTGAAATATAACTAAAAAGACAACTATTTCACAACTTATATATTTACAATAAATTAAATAGTTAATGAACAATTAATAATTATTTTTAATTAATTATTACTCAGTTGGTTTACCATGGAGCCCTAAAGATCTAGCATCTCACAACTGAAATAAAATGAAACTAAAATATTATTTCACAATTTATATGTTTAAAGTTCAATTAAATGATTTACAAATAAGGATTAGTAGCTCATTAAATATGACTAAATTAACTTCACACACTGTAGCTCTACAAACCTAGCATCCTGCAGCTGAACTATGAGTAAAATAAATCAGTATTTCATGTTTTGCATAATTAATAAACAACTAAATAGTTAATTAACAAATAGTAATATTTTGTGAACTAGGTATTAGTTTATTAAATTCCCACCATAAATTCCTAGTAACCTAGCAGTCCACAACTAGCATGTGAGCAAAATCAATAAGTATTTCAAAATCAACTAAATTATTAATTAACAATTATTAATTAATTGTTAATTATTATTACTTAATTTACTTTTCAACCTATACCCCAACAAACCTAAAGGCCTGAAAAGATCAAACTAAATCAGTGTTACTTAAATTGCACATGAAATATCAATTATATATTTAAATAAAATGTATTAAATAATTCTTAATTATTTGTCACCTAATTAAGTTCCCTCTCAATTCTCCCTACAAATCCCCAAATCCACTACAACTCTATAAATGATTAATAAACAATCATTAAAAAAATGTAAATCACCTAACATTACAATACATATTTTAACCGCTTTAGTGTTAGACGCCCACACCAACTCCCTGGTGCGGGTCACGACTAGAGGCCTACACCAGGGAGGGGGTTACAAAATCCTCAGCTGCATCTTAACCGAGGGAGACACGATAGATCTTCTGTGTCTCCCCCTGACACCCCACCCGCCCCTTTGTGACGTCACTATCTGTTTTCTCCACCAGAGCAGGAAGTGGCCTTGTGGCCGCTTCCTGCTCCAGTAGGGAAAACAGCCCCAAACAGCCTTCCTGACATTCGGGAAGGCCTTGTTTGAAAGGGGAGATTCTCCCTTTCTAAACAAGGCCTTCCTGAACGGGTTTCCTGGCCCTCAATCGCAGAGGGCCAGGAAACCCCCACTAGCACAAGGGATTTAACTTGGTGGGGGGTATCTGCTCCCTCGGCAAATGGCCCAGTCTCACCTGGGGGCATCTTTTTTTTTTTAAAGGTAGGTTAACCCCAGAGGGGGCGCAATCGCGCCCGATCGCACCCCCCCCCCCCCCAGGAGTGTAAAACATTTTTTTTTTTTTTAAATACTAAATTAAATGGACAGGGGGTCGCCTGAGGGCAGGGGTACCCCTGTGTGGGCAATACTTTTTTTTAACAGCTGTATGGTTTCCCCGGGGCCACTATGGCCCCCAAGGAAACTATACACCTGCTAAAAATGTATATATATATATATATATATATATATATATATATATACATATCTATCTATATAGATATATATATATCAGATTCCAGAACTTTCTGTCACTGAAATGTGAGGAAAAAGTGTTTTTGCCAAATATTGAGGTTTGCAAAGGATTCTGGGTAACAGAACCTGGTGAGATCCCCACAAGTCACCCTATCTTGGATTCCACTAAGTGTCTTGTTTTAAAAAATGCACAGGTTTGGTAGGTGTCCTTAGGTGCTGGCTGAGCCAGAGGCCAAAATCCATAGCTAGGCACTTTCCAAAAAACACGCCAGTTTTCAATGTAAAAATGTGATGTGGCCATGTTGCGTTTCCTGTCGTGGGCATTAGGCCTACCCACGCAAGTGAGGTATCATTTTTATCAGGAGACTTCGCGAAATACAGAATAGAAGAACAAGTGTTATGGCCCCTTGTCTTTCTCTACATTTTTTCCTTCCAAATGTAAGCCAGTGTGTATAAAAGACATCTATTTGAGAAATGCCCTGTAATTTACATGCTTGTATGGGCACCCCAGAGTTCAGAGATGCGCAAATAACCACTGCTTCTCAACACCTTATCTTGTGCCCATTTTGGAAATACAAAGGTTTTCTTGATACCTATTTTTTAATCTTTATATTTCAGCACATGAATTACTGTATACCCAGTATAGAATGAAAACCCATTGCAAATTGCGGCTAATTTATTGGCTCTGGATACCTAGGGCTCTTGATGAACCTACAAGCCCTATATATCCCAGCATCCATAAGAGTCCAGCAGACGTAACAGTATATTGCTTTAAAAAATCTGACATCGCAGGAAAAAGTTACAGAGTAAAATATGGAGAAAAATGGCTGTTTTGTTACCTCAATTTTAATATTTATTTTATTTGAGCTATTATTTTCTGTAGGAAAACCTTGTAGGATCTACACAAATGACCCCTTTCTAAATTCAGAATTTTGTCTTTTTTTCAGAAATGTTTCACTCTCCAGGATCCAGCATTGGTTTCTTACCCATTTCTGTCACTAACTGGAAGGAGGCTGAAAGCACAAAAAATATTGAAAATGGAGCATGTCCCAGTAAAATGCCAAAATTGTTTTGAAAAATGTGGTTTTCTGATTCAAGTCTGCCTGTTCCTACACGCTGGGAAGATGGTAATTTTAGCACTGCAAACCCTTTGTTGATGCCATTTTCAGGGAAAAAACACAAGCCTTCTTCGGCAAACCCTTTTTTCCAATTTTTTTGAAAAAAAACGAAATTTTTACAGTATTTTGGCTAAGTTATTGGTCTCATCCACAGGAACCCAAAAAACCTGTGGGTACCTTTAGAATCCCTTTGATGTTGGAAGAAAATGATGCAAATTTGGCATAGATATCCTATGTGGAGAAAAATATCTGAAGGACTAATACCTCAAATATCCAAAGAAGGGCTCAGCACTGGGGGCGGAGGGAGGCTCAGCAGCTAAGGGGTTAAAAACAATTAATAATATGCATATAAACAATAGAAACAAATAAAACAATATATTAACTAAAACACATTGAAATAATTCATGCATAATATTTTTAGCCACTATATTAGTGAAAACAATATTCGAACATCAATATTATTTACAATTATATTACCTACCTCAAAAAACAATATTCTCATATTTGCGCATCACGATATCTGTGTGCCACTATATTTAACATCTGATATTTATGCCTGCCTATATTTTTAAAACAATATTTTGTTTAAACGCCTGAACAACAAAGATGTTCAGTACACTCTGCAAAAGTTATTGTTTCATGTACTACTCAGAACCACAGATTCGTTTAGGAAAGTCAGTGTAATTGTTTGTTCATGCATTGCGATACTTTGTAAACTCCTGCTCCAGGCTTAGTGTATGCCAGTGGGGCGTTCCCCAGTTAGGAGGACAGCAAAATGGAGCAGTGGAATCTACGAGATTCCAGTGCACCATTTTTCGCAGCTATTTTTAACACCTACACGGAACAGGCATTAAAATGGGGCACACCATTATTCTTAATGGGCTCCTATGTATTTGTCCCTAACCTTCGCCATGGTGCACCATATGTTAAATACAGTGCACACTAGGGGGTGGCGTTGAAGGGCGTATATAATCCAGCACCACTTTTCTTAAATTTCTGCCAAAACATTTATGAAAACGTGACTAAGGTGTTTTAAGTGAAAAAGGGTAAAGGTGTAGTGCTGCTACTATTTTGCATTAGTTAGATCAATGGTCAAGTAGCTCACAGTGTCAGTTTAAGTGGTCAGATGTTTTTCCCTCGGTTTTTTTATAAATAAGGTTTGCCCCTTGTTTGTGTATTATGTTTCATTACAGCTCCTACCCCAGATATTGTTCTCATAGGTTTTACTAATTCCCCCATTAGCATGTTATGCAGTGGATCCTCTGCATCATAAGTGACAACTCTGCTTGTAAAACCACAATAACCCTGCCCTTGTGCATCAAAAATGGATTTCACATCCAGGCTTCCTCACATTTTTTGCTATAAGCATATATTAAGGTATTTATGAATCCGGCCCAGTGGGTATATAGTAAACATAATTATGGGCCAGACGTAATCAACTCTGGTAACAATTTGTAAACAGTATTGCTGCGACCAGAGTGCTAGTGTGCGAACCAACCTATGTATTAATAAGTCTATTCGCAAATTATCCATTCCTAGTGGGTCACAATTTGACCTACCTCATGAATATCAATGAGTTAGGTTGCAATTTGCAATCCAATAGGATTTGCAGCTATCAGAGCGATGGTGGCCTGCTGGGGTTAGCAGACCACCATGTATGTGATTGTCTTTTTAAATACATCCTATTTTCCTTGAAGGAAAATGGGATACATGAAGCTCTGAAATACCACATAGGAATTGGGTCGCAAAAACAAATTGCAATTTGATGACAAGTCACAAAATCATAACTTGTTGTTTTTACATAAGAGAAAGCCTTTTTACAATTGTAAAAGGCCTGAATTTTCAAAATCAGGCCACTGGCAACCCCAAAAATGTTTTATACCTCAGGTCATTATTCCTTTGTGAAGATCTCACCTGACTGAAAGATGTGATGTAAGGCAATGCTGAGGTAAAAAAAATAGCAGATCATTATATCTAGATCTGGCAATACTTTAAAGTTCAGACCTAATGCAGTAATGAGTCTGGAGCGCCAGGGCAGGAACTGAGGACCTCTGTGAACTTCAAAGACCTTTCTTTGAAGTCTCTCCAACTTCAAAGGCACAACTGAGTATAAGTATTGGACCTCTGACACCATCAAGGCAGGACACTTCTCAACCTGTGGATAGTCTGCAAGGAAGAAGGACTGTTGTACTGCTATAAGGACTGTTACTCTGCTGGACTGTTGCCCTACAAGGAACTGCTTACCTGCTGTGCTGGCCTGCTGCTGCCCTCTTGCCTGGGGAAGGAGAAAAGGTACTGCACTTCATCTTAAACCCAGGGCTCCAGAGTGACACCATGGGATTTTTGTAGGTCTGGCCTTGTATTGTTCACTAAATTAACTCTATACTTTTAAGCTTGTGTGGATTTTTTACGTGGTGTTTTCACTGATTTATTGTTTGAAGTGTTGCACAAATATTTTTTACATTGTGCCTGATTATCAGTTTGGCCGTCTCCCCACCTGACCCATCATGAGTTTTCCACTGGGCTGACTGGCGGAAACCAAGGTTTCCGCTGGTTAGTCCAGTTGAAAACATGTGGCGGCATTGGAGTTGACCACATGGAGCCAAGTCTAATGCCGTCACACAGGGGAGCCCCCTAGCATCCTGGGAAAGTGCACTGTTCCACAGCAGACAGTGTGCATTCCCATGGTGTTAGGAAGGAGGGCCCTTGCACTGCCCACAACAATGTCGCGGGCAATGCAGGGCCCTCTTATGTCCCCCTGCACATATTCTCAGCCAGCCTTTTCATGGCAATTGAACCGCCATGAAAAGGCTGGCGGAGAACATGGTTGTAATCAGCATTTAGCACCGCCGTGGCTGATAACCAACGTTATCCCATCAGAGCTCCTGGCGGAGACAGCTGTCTTTTTGAGGCATTGACCACCAGTCTTGTAATATGGCTGTCGAATCGCCACACCCATGTGGTCTGACCTCCACTGCAAGTCTGGCAGTCTTCCAGACTCATAATCGGCCCATTGTCTCAGGTTAAGCTTGATTGCTCTGTGCCAAGCTACCAGGGGACAACTACAGATTAATTTAGGGTGTGTGGTGAATTACCCTGACTCAGATGCTTCCTGCTTGGACAGGGTGCATACCTTTGCCAACCTGAAACCCAATTTCTAACACATTTGCTCTAAATTTTGTACAGAGATAGTTTTTTTCAATCATCAAGAAAGTACAATGAACAGGGTCTGCATACAAAATCATTAGAGAAAGCTTCATATACACAAAACATATGTAGCTTAGACAGTGGCTTTGCAAAATAAATGTGTGTGTGTGTGTGCACAATTGCCCTGCATCCGACACTGGGGGCCTATTCACATCAATATAAAATCTGTTGAGGGGAAATTTAAGATGAAACAATTTTTTATCCAACTACAAAAAGTTGCAAAGTGAATTAATTGAGGGATTGGGGTCAACAGGTCAGCTGGAACAAAACAAATTTCAAAAGCACTGTAGGGAATGGGCACCGGCAACAAATGCTCACCTGGGGATGAAACCAATGGAAACAATCAGCATTGACCTTCACGTGATGCTGATGGAAAGTGTTTTAGTTAAGCGATAATTAAAATAATCTAACTTTCTCTTCCTCACAGTAACAGACGTCTCCAGAGCTCACTATGTATTACCAGAAGCATGGGAAAATAAAGTTGTGCATGCTATTAGTAAACTGGGGCTGAAGTCCCATGGCCGTCACCTCCATCCCACAGATCAGAAAGGCTCAAGGCAGATCAGCTATTCATCACAGGTTTGACCAAAGAGAGAAAGAGATTTAACTGATTATCCCCAAACATTCCAAAAATAGTAAGGAGATTCAAAGAGCCTGCAGCAAGATCCAGATTCTGTTGAAAAAGCCACAGAGCTACATTCCGAAAGCCATTGAGGAAACACCAAAAGAGGGAACAGTAGCAGATTCCTTGTTAGTTGGATTCTTGGTGGGTATGACTGATGTCTACTGAGCAAATAGGGGGTAATGAAACCTATTGTGAAGGATTACATCTCATGTTAGTCTGGCAATGTGACCCATATAGCTATTATTTTCCTATCAGCTGTCTACAACCATCATATTCCATCATAATGATCCAGCCATCTGCCTAAAAGAGGACTGCTACACCATGCTTCTATCATTTTATTTTTAGAAAACATTGCTGTAGAAGTTGCCAAGCTATAGCCAATTGTTGGACCTGGCGTTTTTACACGGTTATTCCCCAAACTTTTTGCCTTCCTCCTCCTATTTTTTCTGACTCTTTTTGATAATGTTAGGACTCTGGGCACTTTACAATTGCTGATCAGTGCTAAAGTGCATGTGCTCTCCCTTCTAAACTAGGTATGATTGGCTTACACCTGATTTGCACATGTAATTTACCTGTAAGTCCCTCGTACAGTGGTATCCCTACACCCAGGGCCTGTAAGTTAAATGCTACAAGATGGCCTGTAGTGCAGCTTGCGCCCCCCACAGGAGTAGCCTTTCAACCCTGTCTCAAGCCTGCTAGTACAGGTCCTGCATGCATAGTTTACTGCCACAGGGACCTGGCCTTTAAATTCACTTGCCAGGCCTAGATCTCCCCTTTTACTACACATAGGTCATCCCCTAAGGTAGGCCCCAGCTAGCCCTATGGGCAGGGTGCTATATGCAAAAGGCAGGACACATGCTTAGTTTTGTGGCCTGTCCTAGTAGTGACAAGCAGCGTATTTGGTTTCTCACTACTGTGAGTGTTGCCTTCTCATAGGATTGCATTGGAAATGCCCTACCTTTTATCTGGGTGGTATTGTCTGATCTATGAGGGGTAGTGAAGGCATGTTTGGTATGGCTCTAACGGTGGTGAGAAATGCTGCTTACTGGTGTAGGTGGATTTTTTTTATTACCATTATAGAAATGCCACTTCTAGAAGTGAGCATTTCTCTGTGCTTATGACTCTATTGTTTTACAGCTTGACTCTAATCCACGTCTGGGGCAGAATGACAGATGGGCTTTGTGCATACTTTTCAGACAGCCTGTAAACAGGGAGGGTGGAGGTGCCAGAGAGGTGTATCTACATATTAAATGGTCATCATGGGCTGAGAGAAGGAGAGGCTGGGCACACCTGTATTTGTAAAGGCTGTGCCCTGGCCTCACACATAGGGCTCGTTTATCCCCCAATAATGGCTGGAGCCTGTGCTGGAGGAGGGAGGGGACACTCCTAAAACCAATTAGGACTGGTTGGAACCCTTTTCTCCCCCTTTTGTGGAGACTGCACAAAATGAGCATAAGTACAGGGGTTCCCCCTCCATTATCAGACATTCTTGGACTTCTAGATTGGACATAGGATGCTGCTGGAGGGACTCACCAGGAACCGCCTTGGGCTGCTGCTGTTGTGCTGACCTATGACCGACTGGGTCACTAGGAGGATCTGCCACTGACTGCAATCCCTTGTGCTGGCCTGTTGGAGTGGTCCCTACTGCCCTCTGCCCCAGTTCTGCTGTCTCCAGGGGCTGAGTGGTATATCCCCCTGTTCCTCTGCAGTCTTTTCTCTGCCTTGGATCCTGCGCAGGAATAGCACTTCACTTTTGCTGTTGGAAGCGTGTTCTCAGTGCTTCATTCTGGACAGGAAAAGCGCATTCCGAGCGCTACACTCGTTGACCCGAAAAGCACACTCTGAGCACTCCGCTGGTAGTTGCCATGGTAAATCATTGCTGCCACCGAGTGGATCGACTGAATTCGAAGGTGCCTGGAGCGCGCCCCTCATCAGTGCCCCAGGGTGAACAAGCATGCAGTGGCGTGCCTCCGGGGTACAGGCAAGCACCATTTTCCACAAAGTCCCCTCTGCAGCCCGGGGCAAGTGTTATAATTCACTTGCACACCAGATCGGGTGTGGGGGAGTGACAGAGCCACAGTAGCGGCCCTGGAGGGCAAAGCAGAGCTACCCTGGAGGCCCTGGAGGGCTCCAAGCATGCATACCCCCGCACGAGTAGCTGGATGTATCCTGCCAGCAAGGCAGGTAAGAAATCCTACCAACCGGGCGGGAGTGTGGGGCTTCATGCCCTGAGAGCCAGGAGGCTTGACCATCATCCAGACACCCCTGACGAGGGAGCTGGAAGATTCAGCCACACCACAAGGACACAGGCAGCTGCCACTGAACTGGTGTTTTTATTATGACTACTGTTGGCTTTTACAAAGTAATAGTACTGGAGTAATGGTCTGACAACTGCCTATATAGTAGGGCATTACTGATACTTGTTATGTGTGGTCTACTGATGTTTTATTCAATACAGTTTATTTTTATTTAACTTTTTGTTGTGTTTCCTTTGTGGTGTATTTACTGCATCACGTGTGTTGTGTGTTGTGCAATCACTTCACACATTGCCTTCGGGGTAGGCCTGACTGCTCGTGCCAAGCTACCAAAGGAGGGAGTAGAGGTTACCTTGGGTGTGTAACCCCCTTGCCCTAACTAGAGTGGGTGGGTTCTGCCTGGCTTAGGTGCATACCCTAGCCAACCAGAAACCCAATTTCTAACACCAATATTACCAAATAGAGAAAAGCAAACCTTTTTAGGTTTCAAAAACACAAATTGTCATAGTAGTCCCTGACACTGAAGGGAACTATTTTGTCTACAGATGTGCTTCTTGTAAAGTAGAAGAATGTAGTCACTTAAAGTGGAGTCACCAATGGCTAACATGTGGTAGTCCATTGCTCCATAGTGTATGCTGTAGTTATACGTGAATGACATTGCAACAGACCAATAGATGAAATGGGTTGCATGAAAGCTCCTATAAATTAGTATATTACACATCTCATTTTACTTAAGTTAAAAGGTCTTGGGTTAAATGAACACACAATCAGTTGTTTACCATAGTCAGAAAATATCATTAACCATTTGTGAGAAATTCAATCCTGCCTATCCCGAGCTTTCAACTTGGAAATAAGACATAATATCCAGAATTGATATTTAACACATTGAATTCTCCATGTTTTTCCGCACGGTTGACATGACAGAATACAACATTGGAAAACTGTGTGGCTGTTCTAATTACCACAGCATTCGGAATTATCCCAGTGCAAACTATCGAAATCTGGGGCCTCATGGACTAAGAATGCATTTGGTAAAAGTGATTGAAGTTTGCGCCCCGACTTTTACCAAATGCATTTTTATTTAGCGAAGCGCCCATGTATTAATGAGTTGGTTCACAAAATACTGCGTGGTAGTGTTTCAATTCGATCTACCCCATGAACCTTAATGAGGAAGGTGGGGAATTATAGCCCACTACCACTGGCTGCCATCACAATGATCGTGGCCTGCTGCGATCAGCCGACCAATATGTCTGTGACTGCTTTTAAATTAAGCAATCATTATTTTATTTAAAGCAGCTTGTTCCCCTTAAAAGAAAACGGGTGTCTAAAATGTCATAAACCTTTTCATAGGAGAAAGCAGTAGTCCTCAACCTACTCAATAAAAATGTTTTCAACATTCACAAAAATGGTAGGTCCCCTTCCAAATACAGAAGCGGTAAGGTTACCTAAACCCATTTAACAATTTTGAAAACCTTTTTTAGTATTCCTAAATACATTTGAAAAGTGTATTACAGGTACTCTCTGATTTATCGAATCAGAGAGTTTGCTATCTCTATATCTTGCCCTTGGTCCTGAACCTGTAGCTACGGCCTAAATGTTATGAATGTATTGTTAATGTTGGAGACCAGGACTGATACTGGGATCCCTTGATCCCCTGAGTGTGTGGTATGCCGGAACACTTGCCCCAGCAAACGCCTCTAAATAGCATCATTTTACTGCTGAGAGTCTGAATGAAGTCCAAAACGTGGAAACGATGAAAAGTAAAGGCAGTTCGTAGTAACAGGTTTACTTTCTCCTCTTGACACAGCACTATTGAGCCCTGGCACAAGGGATAACAAAGGCCTTGTCTGGCCTATCAAGGAGCAAGCAGAGGTACCAGCTGGTAACCCTGCCTAACCCTAATTCATATCCATGACATCAGCCTGCCTCTATGGATGAAAGATTCTTGCGTTTAGCACTTTTGAGCGAGTGAGGAGATCCTGAAATTGTTTGCATTGCAGTTAGCCAATATTTAATCAATGCTGTTAGAACAAAATGCATTATAGCTGTTCAAGATGCGCTGGCACAGTAATTATTTCCCATTTTAACAGTAATTGGTATTAGCATTCCTATACATCGTCTTTATATGTAAAATCCTAATTCTGTGTGTGCTATTACTAAACACTTGAAGGCGGTTCTGTATAGACACTGGAGGCATTTGTTCTATTTATTAAAGGAGCACAAATGGAGCATTATTCAGCATTCAAAATTAACAGTTTCTTTCTTGCAGTCTTCCCAGCACATACTTCAAGGAAATGACTCTTTCTTGTTATTTTGAGCAAGGGGTATGAATTATTTAGCCAAGAAATAATTCTAGGAGGCACTGCAGGAGAAACTCGGAGCGAAGCCAGCAAAGATGCAAGTCAACCCGCCATAAGGCACATACATAATCGTCATTAATTTTAATGAGGTGTGGGAGCATCGGTACAACAGGAGTACAATGTGTCTGCTTCTGTGAAGCTGAGCAGTAGAGTTGGAGATTTTGTTAGTGCTCCTAATCAATAGCGAAGACTGTAGTCAATACTGGTAGACCTCATAATCATCATTAATTGATTAAAATAAAATCCTCCTGGCCTAATGTTTGCATAACAGAGTAGCCAGTCTATCAACGAGGCAGGGGATTGTGTGCAGCGCTGCTCTCAGTTTTATTGTGCGCCTGTATTAACCTAGAAATATAAAGGAAATTAAATATTGTTATTTTCATTGTCAACTACATTGTACAGTTTTTTTACATAGCAGATTACACGGAAATCATACCTTTTTAAATATTCATGGGACGATTACCGATTAAAAGAGTGCTGCTCGGGGCCGGGCAGGCCTCTTACTCCACCGGGCATTTCCTTGGTGGGCTGGCACCTCTGGAGGCCGGTTTTGAAAACGCACGGCTGCCCTTGGTACCTCTGTCACTTTACCAAGCTGCCCGAAGTAAATTGCAGCAGGCATGAGCAGCCTTTAGATGAGAGATAAAGTGAGTGAGGGGGAAAATAGAGAAAAAAATCAATTAGTGAGGGAGGACAGAGGGGTGAAGGAAGGAGAATGGAATAAATTAATGCAAAGAGAGAGATTGCTGCAGGAGATGAAGGGAGCTGAGCTAGTTGCAGTATTTTTGCTGGAGCTGGTCTTGGTTCCCCAGCCCTGTCTGGTTTAGTGTCCTCCCCAGCATAGGCACCTGCCAATGACTACAACCTCACACAGAGCTGATTATTAGACGTCATTATTCTTCTGAGTGTAACTGTGAACTCAAATCCAAGCTTCCATTGCATTTCACTCTAATACCTACATCACACTTCTACGGAGTCTATTCTGAGCCAAAAGGGTTCTGTCATAGAACCCGCAAGGCACTATGGGGGTCATTCCTACCCTGGCGGTCCGAGACCGCCAGGGTAGGGGACGGAGGAAGCACCGCCAACAGGCTGGCGGTGCTTCTGGGGCTATTCTGACCGCGGCGGTAAAGCCGCGGTCAGAAAAGGGAAGCCGGCGGTTTCCCGCCGGCTTCCCGCTGCCCCTGTGAATCCTCCGCGGCGGCGGGGATTCCGACCCCCTTCCCGCCAGCCTGGTTCTGGCGGTTTTCACCGCCAGAACCTGGCTGGCGGGAACGGGTGTTCTGGGGCCCCTGGGGGCCCCTGCAGTGCCCATGCCACTGGCATGGGCACTGCAGGGGTCCCCTAACAGGGCCCCACATTGATTTTCAGTGTCTGCTTGGCAGACAGTGAAAATCGCGACGGGTGCAACTGCACCCGTCGCACACCAGCAACTCCGCTGGCTCCATTCGCAGCCGGCTTCCTCGTTGCTGGTGCTTTCCCGCTGGGCGGGCGGGCGGCCTTTTGGCGGTCGCCCGCCAGCCCAGCGGGAAAGACAGAATGACCGCCGCGGTCTTTTGACCGCGGTACGGTCTTCTGGCGGTTCCGGAATGACCGCCTATGACTTTGGTAGTCTGACAGTAAAACCGCCAAGGTGGTGGCTACAAAAAGACAACCATGTTGGCAGTCATCTGACCGCCATATTAGGAAGCATACAACTCAGACCTCCAAAAAACAGACAATTTCCCCAAACCTCCAGGAGACTGGGGGATGGAAAAAGGAAGGTTCGACCCCCAGCACCGCCAGCCTGACAAAAATCAACCGATCTAATTATGACCCACAAATCACAAGAGCAGTTCTTCCATTGCGGAAAACCATTGGCAGTGCGAACCGTGGCGGTCTGAACTCACATCAGTCAGAACACTACACCGCATTGAATAGTTCGTATACCCCACACCTGACACACATTCAGATGCCAGACAGACCTACACACTGCACTATAAAACACACCCCTCCACAAACCACAATCCTTTGCAACCAGAACACCACTCACAGCCAGACACTAGCAAAGAAGTTTATATCTAGCTAAACAAACAATAGGCACCCCTACACATTACACTCAGCGCACATCCCACATTTGCACAACATACACAACACACAATTTTCCAACCCACACAATACACAACAACCATCACCCACACACATCACAGCTCCCACACCTCATCACAAACATTTTTCATCCTTTTTTCACTAGCTCACCGTCTTTACCACCACTACCATGTCCCCACAAAAACATCCACATTTTACTGATGATGAGTTGAGGGTCATGGTGGATGAAAGTGTCAGGGTAGAACCAAATCTATTTGGAGTACAGGTCCAGCAAACATCAATAGCCAGGAATATTGAGTTGTGGCAAAGGATACTCGACAAGGTGAATGCAGTAGGCCGTTATCCACGCACAAGGGAAGACATCAGGAAGAGGTGGAACAACCTCAGAGGGAAGGTACATTCCATGGCATCCAGGCACCATCTGTCGGTCCTCAAGACTGGTAGTGGGCCCCCACCTCCTCCCCCACAGTTCACATCATGGGAGGAGAAGGTTTACAACATCCTGTGGGCCTGACAGGAATACCTGAGGCCTGGGGGCACAGTTGGGTAAGTAGCAACAACATTCATGTCACCCAACAGTTTTGTCTTGCATGCTCACACATCACCTTTCCCCATCCAAATGACCAAACCGCCCACCATCCCTCAGTCCAAATCTCCTAATACCCCTCACTGCCATTCCACATGTCAAGTAAACTCACCTTGGGTCACAGTGTTTGGTAAGGGCATGTGCAGTCCTGGGAACTGACAGCACTACAACTCCCAGAAGGCACTATTCCAACATTAACAAAATCAGAACAGTGCACTAAAAGTGAAATGTCTTGCATGTGAAAATAACGATAACAGTAATCCATCCTGAATAGTCCACCATTTAACAATTCATGGCAATGACAGCTATGCAATAGCCCACTGCCAGTACCATTACAAGCAAATCACAGCTGTGTCCCATACCAAACTGGACTCAGAAAACATCCCTAATAACGTCATATGCTTACCTAGGGGGGTCACCTAAATGGTAACCTGGGAGCACTTACAGTACATCCAGACAGAGGCCCAGGTCAAATTGTAACACCTATATTTTGTGCAAGCTCTGATAGCATTGTGCATTGCAGCTTCTAGTTGACTCTATGAAGCCATACACCTTACTAGGAGAGAAATGTACATTGTCTTGTCCTTACCCAGACAAGATATGAGGGTTTAGCAGCCATCTAAACACCCATGCTAGCGCACCTTGTCCTTAGTAAGTAAACTTACAAGGGGTGCGTGTAGGCGGATAAATCTTTTGATTCACATGGGGTATCCTAGCCATGTAGTGACCAATGTTATCAATAATCAATATAACCACTAAGAAAAACATTAATCATTAGTCGATAATGTAAACAATTCATGAATAACCACAACTCAATACACGTTTTAACAATTTTTATTTCCCCATTTGTTACAATACAAATCCATACAGTAAATTCAAACTTTATTCAATCAGCTCAGAATTAGTTAATTAGTGGCCACCAATAACATAATATAGTCAGAACTTGAGAAAACATATGCTCTAATGCTTCAGCATAGGCCAACACAGATGAATATATCAACATTAATTGCAGAGTTCAGCAATCAGTTCATCAATCATTTATCACTGTCAACGTCACCCAAAGGAACCTTACCTAACCCAGATTAGCATTCGCATGTGGGATTTCATGCGAAAACAATTTAGAACCTGAATTTGGAAAAACATCTAGCTAAGAAAAACTATTTAGACAGCGCAGTTGGTACCTAGAAAGTCACATTGTCATAGCTACCTATCCACGGAATGGACCAGCAACAAAGTCAGTCTTCGTCTTCAGGTCATCAACACATCAGGCTCTCAAGAGCATGAGCCCAGTGACAGAATCTTGAATCTCTTCGAACGTCAATGCCTAACCTCGAACATCTGAAGTTTTTTCTCCCTTTGTGATGACATTATATTAAAGTTGCCCAGTCCATCCCCTAATTCCTAATTGGTCAATTAATCACCATATGTGACGCTACCCAATACATTAAATTCTTCAAATCTACGAATTCTAATATTTCATCGTTCTCAGGTTGTCGATTGGTTCACGGTAAGATGTCCTCATCATCCGGCTCATCAGGTATCGAAAATGTTGCTTCTTCTTCTCCAGTCAGTGTCTCTATTGTTCGAGTCCTGGGAAAGTACATCTAGCCTGCTCTACACACTGTATGTTGCAACATGTATTCCCTCATCTCCTGTCTGTCGGTACATTTCAGAAAATTATAGCTAAGCAGACTTTATTAACATCAAGTGGGTCAGGGTCAGTTCAACACATTAGCTTCTTTACAGTGCATGGTTATTCCGCTGCTGCTCGAGGCCTGGCAAAACTAGGCCACAACTTCGGCTAAGTTAGCTCTACAATATAATGCAAAACATATGTTATACATCTTAATATGACATATTACTACATTGTTATTGCACATTTTCAACGTTTCACGCATTTTAAATCATTTTAGTACAACTCGTGTAAGTTGGTAGCCACTCTTTGTAGGCACATTTTCAAACATGCACATTAATTTTCTATATTTACATTTTTCTATCATTTTCTTGTGAATCAAAATTCATAAACATTCATTCATAATTTCTAAGTAACATATCTGCTTCAACAGTCCCTCCTCTGATGACTAAATATGTCATCACACTATTCTTTGCCATAATTTCACAACTCTATCTCTTCTGTATTTTGCCTCATTCTCAAGTCTTCTCTATAGATTATTTCCCTGTTTCATTCTTCCCGCCTCTGATTATTTTTAGACCTTTTCAATGTAATCTTTTGACACAATTTACATGAACCCCATAATCCTAATATGCAAACAATCACAATTAATATTCCCTGTACGATTTTTAATAATGCCCCATTCCAAATGCTACTAAGCCAATTTCCCACTGAAGCAAATCCTTTTCCCCCCTTCTCCCAAACATCTGGTTCCTTCACTTCTTTTAATTCCTTACTTGAGTTAGTTAGGTTAGTGAGCAAGTTTCTTATCTCCTTACTGTTATCTGGAAAATAAGAACAATAATGCCTAGAGTTAATCATTTTACAGACTCTGCCGTCCTTCGCAAGAAGGATGTCCAAAGCAAGCCGATTTTCAAGCGTCATAGCTCTATCCGTGGCTAATTCAGTATCTATCAGAAGTATTGCCCCTGTAAAATTTGTCAGCATGTTATCCACAATAGTAGACAACTTTGGTATCTTCATCGAATTCAGGATGACTCCCACTGAAGGAATCACTGCACCAAAGATATCTCCCACAACTGCAGAAGAGGTTTCCCTCTTCTGTTACTTATGATATAATTCAGTCAATTTCGGAAACTTCTTTAAGTCATCTATCTGATAAATCTTTGGGAAAACTATCCCCAAATAACATGTCCCATACCATCCTCTTAGAAGACGGTAATAAGCATTAAGTCCACAAATATAATAAATCCCAGAAATCGTAGGGTCCTGACCATTCAATATAAACGTTCACTTACTCTGAAACAAAAACACATGCCTACATTTACTCGTTCCCACAAATAAAGTGTCAGTGAGTGATTTTGGCCTATATATACAAAGCTTCCCTACATGTAATGCATCTAATGTTAATTTTCCCTGCATTTTAATTGCAGTGTAAGCATAATCATTCTTGTAAGTCCTTTTCTCTAAACCTTTTTCTAATTTTTCTTTTAATGCTTTTCTCCTATCATCAGTATGCCCAATAAAGCTCTTTTTTAAAGGTGAAAGCAAGCATGTAAGGTTATTCTTATGCACGTAAGCTGTTCCAAATGTTAGTGTAGGCTCAAAGAATCCTCTAACTGATATTATATCATGGTCTTTAGCTACTTTACTCAAATATCTAATAATAGGAACAAATGAAAACACAACATCATAGTTGGAGTAAAAATATTGTATATACTCTTGAGTATATAACTTTGTTAGCAGCAAGCTTCAGCTTTCTCCGTAGGTTAAAGGTAAGCTGTGGTACGTAACTCCTTCCTCTACTGACAAAGGAATTTGAGTACACACAAGACAATCCCTTGAATCCATCATCTCAACATATTCACTCAACAAGTGATAGAAAACATTAGATAAAAGCTCTCCCTGAGCATAAGTATAATCATGCAAATATTTTTCATCTAACTTAAACTTCTACAAAGCCGTTAGTGTAGTAGTCTCAGGAGAAAAAGTAAGAGTGGCTCTTTTCATATCATGATCAGACACTCCCACAATCATTACAATAAACAAGATTCCACACAAAATTGCCAATCCAGCACTCATTTAGCTAAAGCGCCTGGCATTTCTACCTCAGTTTTTTAACTCAGCCATGATCTGTAAAGAATCAGAAAGCAGAAGTAACTCTTATATAGGCTGCAGTAAAAATCAACGAAAAAAAATCTTCTCTCACAGTTCAGTCTTACACTCAGGAACCCCTTTTCCTTTGTCAAAAATCAATTAGCAGCTTGTCACATCTGGTTTTATGTCAATCAGGTTATCAATGTTTCTTCTGGTTTATTTTCAACAGTCTCTTTTATGGTTTCTCCAGATTAGCTCAACAATTCAGCTTCTTGATCTCCTTCAGGTTACATCAAAGTACTGACTCGGAACTTCTCTATCAAAACAAAAAGACATAAACTCATGTTGCCATTCATTGGTAGTTGCATAGGCCCATTCAGGACCTGCGTAACTTCGACTTGCTATTCTCTTTCTTTTCAACTTTTGATCACCACTTAGTTCTCCTTCACTCAATTCTTCTTTTCTTGTAGTATCTACTTCTTCCTCTATTGTTTAATTTATGGCCAATTCCTTTCTCTTCCCTATCTGTGACTCAGGCCAAGTATCTCCTTTTCTTGATCCTTCTGTCAATATTCTTCTCAGGATTGGACTCTTCTCCTTCTCTTTCTCTATTGAGTTTTCTCTTGATGGGCCTGCAACGGGCTCAGGAGGAGTCGGATCACTTTGACTTTGATCCATCTCAACTCTTTTCCCTTCTTGGTCTGGCACTTGCTCTGTCTGTTTTTCAGTGCTGTCTGCTTCTGGGATAACCTCTGCTGAACTAGGCTCTCCTGCTGTATCCGTTGAGATTGATTCTTCCACACCCTCCTGTAATTCTTCACTCTCTTCTCTTAAGGGGTAGTAGAACCATCTTCCACAAGCTCTGGTTCAATTTCAGGCTCTTTTGGCTCTTTTTCTGGTTCAGGTGCAGTAACCTGTTTTGCTGTTGTTGGTGTTCTCAACAACACTTCTTCATGCTCCTGCGGACATACCACTCTCTTTGTAGGGCTCGTGTGTATCCAGTTCGGGAGTCCTGCACACTTCACAGCTGTCGTAGTTGGCAGGACCACCTGGTATGGACCTCTCCAGCGTGGCTCTAAGCAGGTCTTGCAAACATGTTTTCGGACAACGACCTAGTCTCCAGCTCTCAGATTGTGCCCTGGATCGTGGATGGGTGGCAGGGTGGTGGCATGCACCTGCTGAGAGAAAGAGCGAACTACATCACCCAGACCCTTGCAGTAGTCCAACACCATATCATCTGTAATGTTTACAAGTACATTGGCTGGAACTGCTGGTAATCTCATCGACCTACCTATGAGGATCTCATGGGGCGACAGCCCTGTCTTCTTGTCGGGTGTATTTCTCATCAACATCAACACCAAAGGCAATGCATCTGGCCATTTCAGATTCGTAGCTGCACACATATTTGCAATTCTTGTTTTCAAGGTACCGTTCATCTGTTCCATCAGCCCTGATGCTTCAGGGGGATAGCTATAATGCAACTTCTTCTCAATGTTTAGTGCTGCACAGAAGAGTTTAATCACCTCGTTGTTGAAGTGAGTTCCCCTATCTGATTCTAAAGAAATCGGAAACCCGAAACGTGGTATCAACTCCCTAAGTAACAACTTTGCTACTGTGAGAATGTCATTCCTTCTTGTAGGGTATGCTTCAATACAGTTACTAAAAACACATACAATCACCAACACATACTTCAAACCTCCACACGTAGGCATCTCAATGAAATCCAATTGCATTCTGCTGAATGGACCTCCTACTCTTCCAATGTAGCTCAAATTCACCACTGTCCCTTTTTCCACATTTAGCTGCTGACAAATTATACAGCAATGACATACTGCCTCTGCTGTCTGCCTAAACTTGGGATTAAACCAGTTGATCTTGAACAAACGAACCATGGCATCCCTCCCAATGTGTACCTGGCCATGATGATAACTGGCCATTTGTGACAATAAACTTTTGGGCAGGAGCATCTGACCCTCCTCAGAAACTCAAATCTCATCAGGATGTTGGGGACATTTTAATTTGGACCAGAGTCGTTTCTCTTCTTTGTAAACATTACTTTGCAATGTTTTCAATTCTTCCAAAGTATCAATCACTTTTAATGCAAAACTTGTACATGGGTTATCTTCTTCTGACATCAGTTCCCACTTATCGTTGAACAATATACAGTTCAATGCACAAAACCTTGTGACTTGATCCACATATCTATTTCCCAATGAGATGTAGTCTTGTGTCTTTTGATGTGCACTGCATTTTACCACAATAATCTCTTGAGGCAACTGTATTGCATACAGCAATTCTTTTATTCTGTTGCCATTTCTTACTGGTGAACCAGTTGTTGGAAAATGGGTTATTGGTAAGGGCAGGTAGGTACCTACACCTAGCAACAAGCCACTAACCTCCACTTAGGTCCAGTTAGGTCTCAGTAAATTAACCCCAGCTCAACCCTTGGTAGCTTGGCAACGAGCGTCAAGGCTTAACTTAGGAGACAGTGTGTAAAGCATTCAAATATCACAAAACAGTAATTAAATAAAACACAGGAAACAGTTTAAAAATCCAAAACCAATTAATAAAAATAGTTTATATTTTTATATTTAAAATGACACCTAAACGAATAAAATCGGATAAAGGGAACCGGAGATATGAATTTTTAAAGAATTATTATTTTTCTAGCACTTAGAAACAAAAAGCGCCAATCGGGTCATCTGGTTGCACCTCGACCGGGGCAAAGTCAAAGTTTCAGGCCGATCGTGATGGAGCCCTGCTCGGCTACAGGTCGCGGGAGGCCTCGGTCAAAAAGTTACCTTATGACTTAGGGGGTCATTCTGACCTCGGCGGTAAAAGCCATTTACCGCCGGTCAGAAGGCCGCCACAATACCGCCGCGGCCGCGGTTAGCCGCTACGGACATTCTGACCCAAAACTGCAAAACCTCCAAAAATCCGACCTCCACTGCAGTCCGCCACATCAGCGGGCAGTGGTAAACTGGAGATGACCAAACCTCCACCGCCACGCCAACAGAAATACGCCCATGCCATTACGACCCGCAAATCCACGCGGCGGTCTTTCAAACGCGGTAGTCCATTGGCGGTACACACCGCCGCGCTCAAAATACACACACCTTTACAAAACTCTACCACATTGGACAATGTGAAAGGCACACACCTGAAACACATACACACACCACACCCACACACCCAATACAATATAAAACACACACCCACATCACCCACAAACCCCTACTAACAAAAATCAGAGACGAAGGAGAGAGAGAAACATCACAGAATAGAGAGCTACATCACACAGAGGCACACTACACCATCACACACACCACATAGAAGCACAAAGCACCACACACCAACACACACATCACCACATACAACACCCCACACCTCATACACACCACCCCATGGCACCCCAAAGGCACCCACGCTTTTCGGACCAAGAACTCCGGGTCATGGTGGAGGAAATTATAAGAGTTGAACCGCAGCTCTTCGGCTCACAGGTGCAGCACACCACCATAGCCAGGAAGGCGGAGCTATGGCAGCGGATCGTGGACAGGGTCAACGCGGTGGGACAGCATCCCAGAAGTAGGGACGACATCCGCAAACGCTGGAACGACCTACGGGGAAAGGTGCGCTCGATGGTCTCGCGACACAACATCGCAGTGCAGAAGACTGGCGGAGGACCACCACCCACACCACCCGAATTCACAGCATGGGAGCAAGAGGTACTAAACATCCTGCATCCTGATGGCCTCGCTGGAGTATCCGGAGGAATGGACTCTGGTAAGCACAAGCTCAACTACTTCACCCCCCCCAGCATGCTAACCACCACCCCCCCCTCACCCCCAACCCCCCATCATACATCCTCCCTGAGAATGTCTCTCCAGCACAACCCACCCAACACCAACCCCTGCATGCCACCACAAACTATGGACACCCATCACCTAAGCATGACCACTGCACATACCTATCCCCCCCCCCACAAAACACCCTCACAACACCTCCCCCAAGGGAATGCCAGCACTGGGGGACAAGAGCACCCATAAATCGCACGCAATTGCACACACAGAAACAATAACCATACTCTCTTACCCCATGCAGGACCCGAACGACAACACACCGGTCAGGAGGGACCAGAAATGTCCATCCCACCCACGGAAGAGGCCCCTAGTGATGACAGCAGCTCTGTCGACCTGGACCCTGATGACCAGCCCGGACCATCGGGGACCTCTGGACAGTGGGTTCCCCTCAGGCAGCCACAGGCCACTGCAGACCCAACCCCCTCTGGGAACAACAGCACAGCTCCCACCCAGCGGGCCCATGCCTCTGTCTCTAGGACAGGTCAATCAGCGGTGTGTCTGCCACTACAGGGCACCCAGGGTAACCCACCACCCCAACAACAACAGGGACCTGGGGGCAGTGGTAGTGGGCACACCGTCCAGGGTACAGAGGCCGGGGGAATCCGGGCAACTCGGAGGGCTGCTGTGCGACAGGGGGGGGAGGAGAGGCCCAGGGATCCCACTCTCCAAGAGGCCCTCACCACCATCATGGCAGCCTACCACCACTCACAAGAGACGATGGCGACGGTACTGGCCAGGTTCCAGGAGATCCAGGCACAGCAGGAGGAACGGTACATGGGGTTCAGCGACCAACTAACCAACATCTCTACCGCTATGGGGAGCATAGTCCAGGCCCTCAACCGTATAGAGGACACGTTTCGGGACCATGTGGCATCACACAGGGCCCCTGTCACTAGCCCGGAACAGGAACAGCCTACCACCTCCGCCGGCGCTAGTGGACAGGAGGCCCCACCACAACGACAGGCCACCAGAACCCCACCTCCTGCTGAACAACAACCACCCCGCAAGAGGAGCCTGAGATCCAAAAAATCGACAGAGTAGGATGTCAAGACCCCCGCCAGCATCAGATACCCCCTGAAGTCCTCCCACTGTCCCACATTGCCACCCTGTCAAACCTTGAACTGCCCCTGCTCCATCCTTCCACAGGCATATGGACAATGCACCTGTGAGACTGAGAACTGGACTCCGCCATGGACATTACTCCACCCCCACCCATCACCGTTTGACTAGAATGTACCATCATCTTGCACTAAAAATAAATCACTCATTGCACTGAAATCAATCAGGACTCAGCCTGTATTATTTACAAATGTATAACACATTACATATCAATTACGTTCTGTTAACTTTGTGCTGAACACATACCGAGGTCACTTAGCATTAGTCCATGGGCTAACCAAGCAGAAGTCACGCAGTGGGTCATACAGCACTGAAAAGGGAACGGAAAATCAAACATCAGTTTTAAAGATCTGGGGGGAAATAGACAAAGTTGAGATGCAGGAGGCTTTCAGGAAATGTAAAATGGCATGGGTGATTCTTACCTGTGTGCTACTGAAAATACTGTTCTATTACTCTGTCCCTGTTGTCTGTGTTGTCTTCTGAGTCTTCCTCCTCTTCACTCTCCGCAGGCTCCACAGCTGCTTCAACACCACCATCTGCACCATCCTCCTGCAGGAAAGGAACCTGACGTCGCAATGCCAGATTGTGAAGCATACAGCAGGCCACGATGATATGGCACACCTTCTTTGGTGAGTACATCAGGGATCCCCCTGTCATATGCAGGCACCTAAACCTGGCCTTCAGGAGGCCAAAGGTCCTTTCTATGATCCTCCTAGTTCGCCCATGGGCCTCATTGTACCGTTCCTCTGCCCTTGTCCGGGGATTCCTCACTGGGGTCAGTAGCCAAGGCAGGTTGGGGTAACCAGAGTCACCTATTAGCCACACACGTTGTCTCTGTAGCTGCTCCATCACATAGGGGATGCTGCTATTTCGCATAACATACGCGTCATGGACTGACCCAGGGAACTTGGCATTTACATGGGATATGTACTGGTCAGCCAAACAGACCACCTGGACATTCATCGAATGGTAATTTTTCCTGTTTCTGTACACCTGCTCATCGTCTTTTGGGGGCACCAAAGCCACATGGGTCCCATCAATGGCCCCAATGATGTTGGGGATATGTCCAAGGGCATAGAAATCACCCTTCACTGTAGCCAATTCGCCCACCTCAGGGAAAATAATGTAGCTCCGCATGTATTTCATCAGGGCAGACAACACTCTGGACAAAACCTTAGAAAACATAGGCTGAGACATCCCAGATGATATGGCCACTGTTGTCTGAAACGACCCACTTGCCAAAAAATGGAGTACTGACAGAACCTGCACAGAACCTGTGGGTTGGCGGATGGGGGACATCAGGTCTGGCTCCAGCTGGGCACATAGTTCATGTATAGTTGCTCTGTCAAGCCGGTATGTAAGTATGATATGTCGTTCTTCCATTGTCGACAGGTCCACCAGCGGTCGGTACACGGGAGGATTCATCCTTCTCCTCGCAAGTCCCAGCGGACGGTGCCTAGGAAGGACAACATGGAGCACAGAGTCAAGCAACCCACAGGTTCGTTCACACAGCTTGCACAGTACACGAATCGCTATGCATGGAACGGCTTGTATGAGTGGCAATGCAAGGCCTAGGCCTGTGTGACGCAGTAGAAATCATGCCATGTGGGCCCTTGAAATGGCGGCTGCCTGACCTGTGAAGTGTGACAGTGGGATGTGAGGTCACTGCGCTGGCGTGGCACACCGTGGCGGTAGGCGGTCGAAGACCGTGGCGCAAAGCAGCATTGGTTAACATTGAACCCTATGGGTCTCAGGAGCCAATGACGATGTGCGCCGGCGGTCGCGGTACGCACCGCCGCGGTACGCACCGCCGCGGGCGTGACCGCCATTTTCTATCTGATTAATCACTCGAGACCTGATCATCCACAGGAGAGGACCTATACTGCAAGTGCTGCTGCGACCTCGGTCTGGGAGATACAATGGCTGCTGCGACTGGGGAAAGGGCCCCTGCCTTCACTTCCGAAGAATTGGAGAAACTTGTTGATGGGGTCCTCCCCCAGTATGCGCTACTCTACGGTCCTCCAGACCAACAGGTTAGTACACAGGGTGCACGCTGAATGGGCTATGCCTGTGTTGAGTGGGGTGTATGTAAGATGGTGGGGAGGGGAGCGAATGAGGAGTGCAACGCACGACAGATGGGAACATGTGCCACATGGCAAGGTTGGGGAGGGGGGACCACTCACATCTACCATGCTGAAAAGTGATGATATTTCCTTTCCCACCCTGTACATGTCAAAAAGGTCAGCGCCCATCAGAAGATCAACATTTGGCGTGCCATCGCCAAGGACGTCCGGGCCCTGGGGGTCCACAACAGACGGGGCACCCACTGCCGAAAGAGGTGGGAGGACATCCGCCGCGGGACCAGAAAGACCGCCGAGTCTCTGCTGGGAATGGCCTCCCAACGTAGGAGGGGTGCCAGCCGCCAATTGACCCCCCTGATGTCCCGGATCCTGGCGGTGGCCTACCCCGATTTGGATGGGCGCGTGAGGACATCACAGCAGACACAAGGGGGTGAGTATCAGCACATTCTGCTATCTTTGCGCGCAGTGGAGGTGTCTGGGTGGGGGAGGAGGGCTGTGGGTAACTCAAGGCCAGGGCGCTTTCTGTAGGCTAGTCCCCTCCGTTAGCCATGGCCCTGTGCCCCCGCCCCCCCACCTCTGTAGGGTGCCAAGTACAGCTATCCATGGTCCTGCATCACCCATGTGTGCATTTGTCGTCCATAGACCTGTAGGCCTAGTCACAAGAACTGAGTAGTGCACCCCGATTGCGCAGCGTAGTGCAGGGGGCTTCTGTGTCTGTCCTCTCCGCCAACGGTGTTGCCAATGCATGCACTCAACCTGTCTTCATTTCTCCCCCCACCCATTTTCTTTTTCTTCCTGTGCATGTGTGCATTAGCATCATCAGGCGGAGGAGAAGTGGCATCGGCGCACAAGGGAGCTGCATCTCACATGGCCCCGGAGGGCCATGCAACGGACTCCGAGTTCAGCAGTGAGACGGAGGGCGAGGGGAGCTCCACAACGGGGACCCGTGGAGACGTCAGCGACACCGACAAGTCCTCGGAAGGGAGCTCCCTTGCAGTGGCGGCAACATCCGTGCCCACCGCAACTACAGGTACAGCCGCCACCCAGCGCACCAGCTCCGCCCTCCAAGCAGCCCCTCAGCATTCGCCCCGTGCCCGCTGGCACACCAAGGCGGGCATCTCCTTTGCCCCAGGCACCTCAGGCCCTGCCCCAGTTACCCCTGCTGCCCTCAGTGAGGAGGTCATTGACCTCCTCCGGACGCTCATTGTTGGGCAGTCTACCCTTTTGAATGCCATCCAGGGGGTGGAAAGGGAGGTGCATCGGAGCAATGCATACCTGGAGGGCATTCATTCGGGTCAGGCTGCCCATCAGCGATCGTTCAACGCTCTGGCCTCAGCACTGACGGCAGCCATTGTCCCTGTCTCCAGCCTCCCTCTTCTAACTCCCTCCACCCAGTCCAAGTCTCCTGTTCCTCAGCCTATCCCATCCACACCATCAGACCAGCCTGCACACACCTCAACACCCAAGGGCAGCTCATCCAGACATAAGCACCACAGATCCCACAAGCATTCACACAAACAACATCCAGATGCAGACATGCCAACAGTCACTACCACCTCTGTGTCCCCCTGCTCCTCGTCTCCCTCCTCCCTCCCTGTGACGTCTCCACTCACACCTGCATGCACACCACCATCAGCCAGTACTTCCATCACCAGCACACCCTCCATTACAGTCAGCACACGTGCAGTCACCACCCCCACTGCCATTTACACGTCCCCTGTGTCCTCTCCCACTGTGTCTGTCACCCCCTCTTCCAAACCACACAAACGCAGGCAGCCACCCACCCAACAGCCATCCACCTCACGACAGCCTCCAGCCCAAGCACCTGCATCCAAAGACAGCACACTTGACTCTCCTACAACCACATCCTCTTCCTCCACTCCCATACCCACTGCACCTACCCTTCCCATTGCTCCTAAAAAACTTTTTCTCTCCAAAATTAACCTCTTTGCATCACCTGACCCACCCCCTCCATCTGGTAAGAGTCCAAAGAGCACCTCAGCCACCACCAGCCCTGCATCTAGCATCACCATAGTGCAGGGCTATTGGAGTCCACCAGCTCCTAGGGAAGGAACATCGGCCAGCAGCAAGGGGACACCAGCCCACCCCCTGGGAAGAGGACAAGAAAAATTAAGGGCCGGCGCGAAAAGCCTGAGACGGCTGCCACCAAGGAGAGTGGCCTTGCCACGTCACCTGCCACATCATCTAAGGGAGGCAAGGTCCAGAGAGCTGCAGCGAAGGAGGGCAAGGGCAGCAGGGCGGAGAAGACATGCAGCAGCCGAGCGCACCAGGAGGGCCCCACCAGCCCCATACCGGGTGTGACGGACGACACCCACAGGCCCAAGACTCCATCACAGGAGGCCCCGCTACCGCAAGGTCGGAGGGCGACTAAGCGGGGAGTCTTGGCCAGGTCTGGCTCCCTTGAAAGACAGGACAAGCACCGCTGAAGAGGGCCCCGCCAAGACAGGCACCGCTGAACAGGGCCCCGCCGTGAAGAGCACCGCTGAACAGGGCCCCGCCGTGAGGAGCACCGCTGAAGAGGGCCCCTCCAAGACAGGCACCGCTGAACAGGGCCCAGCCGTGAAGAGCACCGCTGAACAGGGCCCCGCCGTGAGGAGCACCGCTGAAGAGGGCCCCGCCAAGACAGGCACCGCTGAACAGGGCCCCGCCGTGAGGAGCACCGCTGAAGAGGGCCCCGCCAAGACAGGCACCGCTGAACAGGGCCCCGCCGTGAAGAGCACCGCTGAAGAGGGCCCCGCCAAGACAGGCACCGCTGAACAGGGCCCCGCCGTGAAGAGCACCGCTGAAGAGGGCCCCGCCAAGACAGACATCGCTGAACAGGGCCCCGCCCTGAAGAGCACCGCTGAAGAGGGCCCCGCCAAGACAGGCACCGCTGAACAGGGCCCCGCCGTGAGGAGCACCGCTGAAGAGGGCCCCGCCAAGACAGGCACCGCTGAACAGGGCCCCGCCAAGACAGGCACCGCAGAACAGGGCCCCGCCGTGAGGAGCACCGCTGAAGAGGGCCCGCCAAGACAGGCACCGCTGAAGAGGGCCCGCCAAGACAGGCACCGCTGAACAGGGCCCGCCGTCTCAAGCACCGCTCCGCTGGGCCCTTCATCTCAAGCACTGCTCCGCTGGGCCCTTCATCTCAAGCACCGCTCCGCTGGGCCCTTCATCTCAAGCACCGCTCCGCTGGGGCCTTCCAGTCAAGCACCGCTCCGCTGGGCCCTTCATCTCAAGCACCGCTCCGCTGGGCCCTTCCTGTCAAGCACCGCTCCGCTGGGCCCTTCATCTCAAGCACCGCTCCGCTGGGCCCTTCATCTCAAGCACCGCTGGGGCCTTCCTGTCAAGCACCGCTCCGCTGGGCCCTTCATCTCAAGCACCGCTCCGTTGGGCCCTTCCTGTAAAGCACCGCTCCGCTGGGCCCTTCATCTCAAGCACCACTCCGCTGGGCCCTTCATCTCAAGCACCGCTCCGCTGGGGCCTTCCTGTCAAGCACCGCTCCGCTGGGCCCTTCATCTCAAGCACCACTCCGCTGGGCCCTTCCTGTCAAGCACCGCTCCGCTGGGCCCTTCATCTCAAGCACCGCTCCGCTGGGCCCTTCCTGTCAAGCACCGCTCCGCTGGGCCCTTCCTGTCAAGCACCGCTCCGCTGGGCCCTTCATCTCAAGCACCGCTCCGCTGGGCCCTTCCTGTCAAGCACCGCTCCGCTGGGCCCTTCATCTCAAGCACCGCTCCGCTGGGCCCTTCCTGTCAAGCACCGCTCCGCTGGGCCCTTCATCTCAAGCACTGCTCCGCTGGGCCCTTCATCTTAAGCACCGCTCCGCTGGGCACCGCCGTCTCAAGCACCGCTCCGCTGGGGCCTTCCTCTCAAGCACCGCTCCGCTGGGCACCGCCGTCTCAAGCACCGCTCCGCTGGGCACCGCCGTCTCAAGCACCGCTCCGCTGTGCACCGCCGTCTCAAGCACCGCTGGTCCATTGACAGTGCCGGTTCTGTGTCGAGCAGGTGTTCACGAAGCACTCTGGGCACCATGCCTCCTCCAATACCAGTGGAGTCGGTTATCCATCTGATCGACTGTGGCTTTGCACTCCCCAGGATGGTACAGTGGGCATGGAGGCCCCTCGTGGATCTGGCGTCGTGGACTCATGTGGCTGAGGTGCCCCCCTTTCCCTTCCCCCTGAGGTGCCTGTTGTTTTATCATCTGATGCCCCTGCAGTGTTCTCTCCAATGGTATCCGGTCTCCTGTGTGGGCTTTGCCCATGTGTTTGTACACATTGGCCCACGGACTATGGATATTGAACGGACTGTGCAGGACTTATTGACTATGTTTATACTTTGCACTATGTTCATTATTTCTTTTGTATATTTCATATGGCATATTTACCATGACTTAAATGAACCTATTTTATACATAAATTTTAAACTTCATTTGAATTATGTCTTTGCATTCTTCCGGGGGGTTTGGGGGGTGTCACTCTGACTTGTTGCTCTGCATTGGTGTGTAGGTATTGGGGGGGGGGGGGGTTGGGGGGTGGGTGTATCGCGTATGTGTGTGCCCGTAAGCTTTCCTCCTCCCCCCTCCCCTGTGTCGTAGGTGCAGTACTCACCGTTGTCGTCTGCGCCGGCGTTCGTACTCCTGGTAGATGAGCAGGTAGACAATAGCCGGTAGGATGTGTAATTCGGGCTCCATGCTGTCCTCCTTCCTCGTCGAGTGTGTATAGGTGAGCGTTTTCCCGTTCGTAGTGTGTTTCCGCCGTGTTTTTATCGGCGGGGATCCCGCCCCGGAAAAGGTGGCGGATTGGTGAGTTGTGATAGGGTGGGCGGTACATTGTCTGCCGCCTGCCTGTTGGCAGTGACCGCCGCGCTGTTTGTCAGTCCCGCCGTGGCGGTCGGAGTGTTAATGTGGCGGGCTGTGTTGGCGGTTCCCGCCAGGGTCAGAATTCCATTTTTTGGACCGCCTGCCTGTTGGCGGGTTGGCCGCCACTTTATCACCGACCGCCAGGGTTAGAATGACCCCCTTAGTCTCTTTTTCGGAGATTTTTCTTTACCGGGACGAACCACCAAATAAGGCCGGGTCGCGGTTGAGGCAAGCCGGCTAGAATTTCCGCGGCGGGTCGGTCCCTCTATGGAGCTTTTTTACAAAAATTCTCAAATCTTCTCCAAACTTCTGGGGCTTCACCCAGATGTTCTTTTAAGGTTCTTTTGGGGTCCACAGCTCACCCCAAGGGTCCAGAAGTTCTGAGATATTCCTTGGGGGGTGCTGACTACCACTCCCAGAATGCACCTGGCGCAAACTCCTTTTTGGCCACTGGACAGTGGTCAGCTGGTCACTTTCTTCAGGAGTTGGTGCAGGGGACTCTGGATAGCAATTTTTCACCTGTAGCAAACAGGGAGTCCCTCCTTGAACCAGTTGAAGCCAGGCAAAGTCCTTCTTGTGGTGAAGCCCAAGTGTGCAGCTGGTGCAGTCCTTCTGAGTGCAGGTTCCAGGTGCAGGCCAGGGGTCCAGCAGGGCAGTCCTTCTTCTCCTTTAGTTCTTTTCTTGTTGAATTCTGGTGGGGATCTGAGGTGTGGGTGCAGGTCTGCCAGTTTTATCCTTGCTCCTGGGTGAAAAGCAGGGGGGTCCTGGTTCTCCAATCAGGTACAGGGTCGTCCCCCTGTGATGACCACTTCCTGGGAAGTGTGGCAGAAATCCATCCCAGAAGGCAATATTCTCTAAAAATCCAACATGGCTGAATCTGATTTTTGGAGGCTACATCTGGCTGAGCCCACCCACTGGTGTGGCTAAAAATCATAAACACACCCCTCTCCTGCCCTCTCCTAATCTAATCAAGGGGGCACCTAGTTGTCTGGGGTTGCAGGATGTGGGGGTGTTGCTGGTTGCTCCAAATGTCTTTCTCTGCCTTTGAAGACCAGTTTGGCAGCCCTCCCCCTTCCTGCCTCGCCATCTGCTGAGGGGAGATTCTCTCCCACAAGCACATTCCTTTGTGTGAAGCCAGGCCACTTCACACCTCATCAAGGCAGCTTGGCTAAGCTGCTACAGGCTGGCCAATCAGAGCACAGCAGCAAAAACAATGCAGGGCAGAAATTGGAAACTTTTTTAGGTAAAGTCTAAAACTCTTTACCTGAACAAGTTATAATAAATCCAACAACTGGAAGTTGTGGGATTTATTACAACAATTAATTTGATACCAAATTCTTGGTATGCATCTTTTAAGGAGACTTTAAAATGTAAAACAAAGTCTCCCCATTCTAGCCTATGAAGGCCATTTACTACAATGAGGGAAAAACGAATTTGGCTGTTTTTACCTCACCAGGGCTTATAAAACTATTTTTATAAAGTCCCTGCTTATAGTTACATGGCACCCAGCCCTAGGGGCACATAGGGCACACCTTAGGGGTGACTTATATGTAAAAATAAGGTAGTTTAAGACTTTGGAACTACTTTTAATTCCAAAGTCGAATTTGCATATAACTTTAATTTAAAAGCAGCCAGCAAGGCAGGCCTGCCTTTAAAATGACACTGGGCACCTCAGCAGTGCACCTATGGGTGCACTACCTATGCTGTGGTCCCTAAACCTACATGCCCTACCATATACTAGGGACTTATAGGTAGGTTAACTTAGCCAATTATAATTAACCTAATTTGCATATTGATTTTACACAGAGCACAGGCCCTGGGACTGGTTAGCAGTACCCAGGGCACCATCAGAGTCAGGAAAACACCAGCATAAAGTGGAAAATGGGGGCAAAAAGTTAGGGGGCCTCTGCAATCAGCCCTGTTTTCTCACAGGTCAGGAAACCTCTTTGCGCCCACAATTGACCAAAATCATGAACAAATTCCAAATCCATATTGGCTGTCAGTATAGATTGTGACTCTCAATCTCGCAGAAACATGGCATGCTCTAGTAAGAGCTACCAATTCTGCTACTTGTGCAGAATATACACCTCAAAGCCAAGAAGCTTCTAATGTCCCTGTAATTGTGCATACAGCATATCCTGCTCTCAAAGTTCCTGTACCATATCTGATACAAGAAACCATCAAAAAAGACAATTTGATCATTTTCTTCCAACCGTGTATCTCTGATGTCTGGTCTTGGTTTTGTACACAGCTCAGTTACCTCGAGGCAATCATGCTCAATGTCTTCCTCCTTTTCAATTTAGTATCACTTAGAATTAATGTTGCCGGGTTCAGCACTGTCCATCTTTTCAATGTTACATTTGGAGCACCTAGAATGCTCGTCTCATACCCTGTCAATCTGGCACTCGTCAAACACTGTGTTTTCATCCTTGTCAGAAAGATCTCAACAGAGTGAGGCACCATTACCGTCAGAGGGTATCCCATCACTACTCCCTCACATTGAGAAAGGCTTTGACCAACTGCGGCAACGGCATGCAAACAAACTGGTAAGGCTGCTGCGACTGGGTCTAAGGGTAGCTGAAAAATAGGCTAATGGGCGATAAGCACCTCCAAGGACCTGTGTCAAAACAAACAAAGAACAAGCATCACGTTAATGACTAAACAATGTGAATGGCTTAGTGTAATCAGGCATTCCCAATGCTGGAGCTTTGCACAAACTCTCTCTCAATTCAGTAAATGCTTTCATCTGGTCCTGATCTAGAGTAATGGGATCTGTAACTTCTTTATATGTCAGCTGCTGCAATGGTTTAGCAATCTCAGCAAAATTTGGAATCCACTGACGACAATAACCTACCATTCCCAGAAACATTCTGACATCTCTCTGAGAAGTTGGAGGACTTCTCTGCAATATCATTGTAATCCTCTCTGGAAATTCTCCTTGACCCCTTCTCAGTTTGGTGTCCCAGGTATTTTACTGATTTCTGACAGTACTGCAATTTCAAAGGTGACACTTTATGTCCAAATTTTCCCAAATGGTTCAACAGGGCAATCGAGTCATACTTACACTCGACCCTTGTCTTGGACGCAATCAGGAAATCATCAATGTATTGCACTAGAGTTGATTGGTACAGTAGTTTCAACGACTCCAAATTATTTTTCAAGATCTGATTGAACAGAGACGGTGACTCAGTGTACCCTTGAGGAGGCCTGCACCAGCTGTAGACTCTGTCTAGGAAGTTGAAACTAAAAAGAAACTGACTATCCTCATGAAGGGGCACAGAAAAGAAAGCTTGTGACAAATTAACCACTGTGAACCACTCTGCATCGCATGGAATCTGAAACATTATTACTGCTGGGATCGGCACTACAGGACAACAGTTAACCACCATGTCATTCACTTTTCGCAAGTCTTGCACAATGTACACTTTCCCACAAGTCTTCTTTAAGCCCATTATCTGTGAATTACATGGACTGCTTAACACTTCCTTCAAAACCCCTCGTTTAAAAAATCTACAATTATTTGTGCCATTTTTCTCAGAACATCTTGTGCCATGTTATGCTGTGGAAGCTGCAGAAACAATACATTTGGCTTCAAAGTGATCTTAATCGGCTCCACTCCCTTGATCAAATCCACTTCTTTACCAGTCAGGTCCCACACATTTTCCTGTACTGTCCCCTGCAAGTCTGCATGCAATTCTTTCACAGTAAACACGGGGAAAAACTCAATCAACGGGGTTCTCTTCATTAATGTTTTCATTCTCAATTTCAGGAGTTTGTTCTTCCTCATCATTGCTATTTGTCTGAACCATTATTCCAGCAGTTGAACAATTTATTGAACATTTGGTCTTGCACAATAAGTCCCTTCCCAATAGGGATACTGAACTTGAGTCACAAACTACAAACTTATGCATTCCTTGGAAGTTGCCAATCTCAACCTGTAATGGATCTGTGATCGGATTTATCAGCTGTATGTTTGTGGATCCCACCACCTGAACTGTTCTGCCTGAAAGAGGTAAGTTTGGAACTTCTCCACTTCTCACTGTAGAGCGTGTAGCTCCTGCATCCACTAAGAATGAGACCTTGTGACCCATCACCTTTCCTTTCACAAAAGCTCCTCTTTGATCTACTTCTGATCAAGCTGCAAGCATACATTGCTCTTCATTCAAATTAATACTCATACATTCATCATTTACTTCACTCTCACTATGTAATGGAAATTGGTGCACTGTGTCACTTCTGTCTTGTCTCTGACCCGTGACCTACTGAGTAAGCATCATTTGTTGCTGTTCCATTGGGGCTTGAGGTTTCTGCATTTGCTGTCTAGGTACCATAGGAACCGGATGCTGCATTGGTTGCAACTGTGTAACTTGTGCACAAGACATTTGCACCCACTGCATGGGTTGAAAATTCTGCACTTGATTCAGGTTACTCTGAAAATTCGGATTAAGTCCTCTCATTCTAGAGACTTTCACAGTTTAAAATGTATTTAACACAAGCTTTATTCGGTCATAAACCATCAAAGCAAAAAGAGAAAACACATAATTCATATAAATACATATACAGTAAAATCCATAAAAGAATAAGCAGCAGCAATAAAAACATCATTCATTTTTAACAATAAGAACCAACAAAATCTATCACTGCATTACCTAGAACATACCTAAATGTAAACTACAGCAGTTTTAAAAAAATTAGTTTGTATATACCATGCGGCTTCAAGAGACTTGCTAACTGTATGGATCAGAGTAACAGAAGTATCACTCTTTAAAATCCTGAGAGCTGTGACAAATTGCCTAAAACCCAGCATCTGACAAGCTAGGCCAATCCACTTGCGACGGGGAAGGGTGTACGCTGGCCAGTAGAACATAAAATGTTCAACAGTTTCCAGGCCAGTTTACAACATGGGCATAATCTAGATTCCAGCAATGGCCTCTGGCTGTTGACAAAAGCCAATAGTGGTAAGCACCCTTAACGGAAACGAACAAACAAACTCTTCCCCAAAATATTGGGGATGAGAGCTAAAAAGGGCTCAAAATCAGGGTACCATTTAAAACCAAGAAAAGTATTGGTCAATCGTCCATGTGATAAACCAAGAAGGTAATTATTTCTGAGATGAGACCAATATGCTTTTTTCAAGGACAATTTATGGGCCTCCTCTAAATCCTGTGGGTTCTCCCAGGAATTCCCAAGGCCCAGGGTACAAAACCATTCAAAAACATACCTGAACCATGGAATTGATGTCACATTGGGTCTTTTTAAAAGATCAAAAAGAGAATCCCTATAGCTAACAAGCTGGGGAGTCGTCCAAATTCTTACCCAAAAGAGTAATGGTTTCAAAGCTATTACATCAGAGATGTGATTGAAACCAAGATAAAAAAAAATGGGTATCAAGGGGGTACCACCTGGGCATGCAAGTAGTGCTCTAGCAAAATTGTTCTCACCCACTGCTAATTTAAAAGTCTTACAAGAGCCCCACACTTCAGCGCCATAAGCAGCAGCATTCTGTGCTTTAGCTATATAAATCTTAATTGCCGAAGAAACAGCTTTTGTAGTTATGCTCTTGTAAAAGTGCAGGATGGCACCAGATCTATGTTGAAGAAGGGACACACTCTTGTTAATCTGATCTTCCCAAAGCAGTTTGTTAGAGATCCTCACACCCAGGTAGTCTATTGAATTTACTTCCCCCAAATGAGCCCCAGCTCATAATTTCCTTCTAGAGACCATATCAAACGTAGACCATAGGTCCACGAAGGCAACATACAAATTTTGTTTGGCAAGCGTTACATATTTCTAGTATAAAAGTGCCAACCTAAAAATCTGATCCATAGTGCTAGTTTTGGGAAGAAAGCCTGCCTGGAGTGGGGACATCTCATAACAGGAATCAACCCAATCTAAGAGCCTTCCCAAAAGTTGTTTACAAAAATGTTTTGAAGATTATCAATAAGGCTAATAGGTCTATAGTTACCAGGGGAACTCACCACTCTCTTTTTATAGATAGGAACTATTTCGGCCCCTTTCCACGTACTGGGTATTAAACCCCGCTGCTATTGCGTTGCATATCATGTTTATATAACTAGACCAAATCACCGGCTCAGACTTATATAGGTCCCCTGGTATCTTATCTGGGCCAGCGGCTTTGGAGGATTTCAAAGAGTTAATTGCGGCTAATGTTTCCTCTGAGGTAAAAACTATGTAGTCATCTTGTTTACACGCGTCCATCCCCAAATTGCCAAATGATGAATTCACTACAGCAAGCTGTTGGGAGTGGAAATTACAGGGGGAAATGTACTGACATCACCACTTTGCTGAACAACACCATCCTGCACCATCAACGGACACTCCCGCTTCCAGTGTCCCACGTTTCCGCAAAGATGACACAACAACATCTTTTTCGTCCCGTGTACATCATTTTGAACCACTTCTGTATTCAAATCCGGACCACGATTCATATTGATTCCACGTCCTCTGCCTCTCACCTGTAGTTGGAACATACCAGTTCCCTGCTGCTGCTGCATTTGTTGCACTAAAGCTTCTTACACTCCTGTTTGAGCTGCTGTAATTTGCATCACCATCGCCTTCTCCTTCAACTTTTTCTGCTTCAATTCAATCTCATCACTACAGTATTTTGCATTCTGCAATACCTCATCAATCGGTTTCACTTGCCAACAAATCAAATGACTCTTAATCATCTGACTTACTTCAGGTCTCAATCCTTCCATAAACCTGAACACAAAGTGCAACGTGTCTCGATCGCTTCCTTACCACTGTACTCCTTGAACGCTTTCAGCAATCTCTCATAGTAGGTATGTATTGACTCCTTTACTTCCTGCACTGTCCTGTCAATTCTCTGCCAATTCATATTTTTAGGCGAAATTCTCATCTTCAGGAAGTTAATCACCTTATATTAATGTTTCATCACTTCGAGTGATGGTGCACCTGTAACTCTATCTCTTTCCGGTTCACTCGTCGACCAATCCACTGCTCTCTTGCTTTTCAACCCACAAATCAGCTGGCACTACTATCTCCAACAGAGTATTCAAGTCTTCCCACAGACATTTAGAATGTTTTATAAATCTATCTGTCTGCTGGTACCACTCAACCGGTTTCTCTCTCATGACATCATTTGTGAATGACAAAATATCACTCCTGCCAAGGAACATGAACGAATTTCCCTCCTGGAATTTATCTCATTGGTAAAATCTTTACTGGATATTTTTCTTTCTGAGCACCTTCAGACCCTTCTTGTCAATCTCATTTCTCCTTCCCACTTTTCTAATGCTCCCCAAATCTGAGCACTTTGCAATAACTCCTTGAGATGCGCTTTCATCCCTGCTGACTTCATGTGTTCAAAATCTTTTGCCTCAAAATCTAACCTGTAACTTCTTTTCAAGTGCTTTGTTTTCTCAATTTCTATATCATGTTTATCTGCCAAATCTGCCAATTTCTGATGTATTGTGCCCACTGCTTTCGTAATTCTCGGACACAAATGTCTCAGCTCTTCTTCTGTACAGGATTATAACCTATTCACTCCCATCTATCCCTCGACTAGTTCTGTTATCTCTATTGCCATCCTTGCACGATTAATCTGCTCTTCACCCTTGGATGTATTTCAAGGGGAATTCAGACTATCTAACCACTCATTCAATTGCTGTGCTGTCAATCCCTGTAACAAGATGTTACTCGTATTCGGCATTGGCACCTGTTGAACCACTGCACCTTGAGTTTGCGGTGTTACAAGCTTCAAGCTCTGACTTACACTCGGGCCATTTACCGCATCTGGAAGCGCAACAAGTGGACTAAGGTCCATTAAAGGCCTTGATCCATCAAAGGTTCTGTGACGTTTCACCCTGTTCTCCAGTAACCAGCTTCCTTTGCGCAAACAATGGTACCTCTGGACCACCAGTAATTGGCAGCAATATTGAATCTGGTGCCGCTCTGACACCCGCATTTTGTGGAAGGGCTACTCCCATACTCTGATTTATCACTAGTGTCACATCTGACTGTGTTCCTGTCATTGGTGTGAACTTCGGCAAACCCTGTGGCTGTGCCTGAGGCAACAACATTGGAGTCGGCTCAGTCTGAATTAACATTGGCCTCTGAACCACTTGTTCCATAGGAACCACTAAGTTTGAAGTTGTCTCAAGAATTGTTACTTCTGAATAAATTCTCTGTATCGGTGGTGGGTGCATCTGCGTTTGGACCACCAAAGTAGTCACTGCATTAGGAGTACTCTGCACTACCGCTTGTAGCTGTTCATTATCTGTCTGCACTTGTCCCAGTGTCCCCCAGACTTTGGATGGGGCAGTTGGAGCAGAACTAGTACTTGGACCCCCTACACGCACCACATATGGTGGAGGCCAGTTCCTTAACACCTGAGTAAAAAGATCCTCAACATCTGAATCTTCTTCTTCCACATAAGTCTTTTTCTTCTTCTTACCCCCTGACCTCTTTTCACCCTTTCTAGTATCCTCTGTCTCTTCTGACTCATCTTCTTCTGTAATTGCAGGAAACAACTTAACACCCTGTAATGTCTCCATTCTCCACTTTTTCTGTTCCCAATCCCATCTCGCCTCTGCTAAAGACTTCTCTACCTTTCTTATTATCCTCTGGAATTTCATTTCTTTCTGCTGTCTTGCTATGAGCTCCCAAACTGCTAATGCCTCAAACTGTGCCAGTCTCAGAAGTGGCTCCGTCGCATACAGTGTCATTCGCAACTGATCCAAAATTCTCAAATTAAATGTTCCATGCTCTGGAAATGCTAAATCTCCCTGTTTCTCTGTCAATGTGCACCACTGCTTCAACCAAAGACATGGCGCAACACCTCGCTCCTCCATCACAATAAATGCCTGAGAATTTTCTGGTGGGGTAGGCTCCCCAACTGTCACCTTAATGTATGTATCACCCTTCATGGCACTCCTAAACACTTTGAAAAACTTCATCTTTCTCTGTTGTATTTATTCAATTCAATAAGGAAATTACTTTTACTCCCAAGATTCTTTTCACCCGCTTACTCAGTCAATTGCCTCTTAAGGATGGCTGCCAATCCACTCACAACTCTTCTCACTAACCAACCTATACCAGCGCAGCTCACTCCGACGTCACACTCACACACTGCGGCTGAAAAAGTCTTGCAGCTTGTCCTCCTGATCTTCAATTCACACGAAACTAATGCAAAAATTATTGCGAGCACTAATCAAAAACCAATAACCAAAACAAACCTGCTGGCTTACTACAGGAAGGTACACAAATGCTTCAGAGACCGTATGGATTTTCAATGATGGCCCTTTCGCTCATGCAGCTATTCCTCTTTCTCAGTCTCCCACATCTGCAAGCAAAATTCAACCCGCAAATTTCCCTCTCAACTGATCAATGGGTCTGTCCTGGTGCACATAGGACTCACCAAATCTCAGTCAAAATTTCTCTTACTCACTTAACTTACACTCAGACTTGTTGACCACACCCCATCAACCTACTAAACCAGACAGATTACAACATATAACCAAGTGTCTCCTACACTTGTCAATATATTCCGGAGTCTTAGACCACGCAGGGTCCGTACATCACCAACAACCACGTGGACAATTTTTTAGCACAAAGCGCCACACACATATGAAGTTCGATGACTTCCCCACTCTCATACTGTGGAGTATGCACACTCCGACTAAACCTCAACTGGAGTACGCAAACTCCCTACTTTTATCATATAATGTCACAATTCACCTGCGATTTGCATAAGCCTTTGCAAGCACAACCTACCACTTTCACACTATCATTAGAACGCCGAGAACATACCCAACTTTACTTGCTCCAGGATCTGGGAAAGTTATTTCTGGGTGTAAGGGGACATTGTGCTTGCTACAATTGCCATTACGAAAAATAAAATCCAAATCACAATAATAATTAACTAACCAATCCTAACTCAAACTACCACCATAACCATTAATCACCACATAACTAGTTCTCCAAGGAAACTAACCATGAAGCTGCTACCAAAAACTGCTAGCGCACCTAGTCCTTAGTAAGTAAACTTACAAGGGGACATGTATAGGCCGATGTACCTTTTGATTCACATGGAGTATCCTAGCCATGTAGTGATCAATGTTATCAATAATCAATATAACCACTAAGAAAAACATTAATCATTAGTTGATAATGCCAACAATTCATGAATAACCACAACTCAATGAACGTTTTAACAATTTTTATTTCTCTATTTGTTATAATACTAATCCAAACGGTTAATTCTAACTTTATTCAATCAGCTCAGAATTAGTTCATTAGTAACCACCAATAACATAATCTAATCAGAACTTGAGAAAAAATATGCTCTAATGCTTCAGCATAAGCCAACAAAGATGAATATATCAACATTAGTAGCAGAGTTCAGCAATCAGTTTGTCAATCATTTATCACGGTCAACGTCAACCAAAGGAACCTTACCTAACCCAGATTAGCATTAGCATATGGGACTTCATGCAAAAACAATTTAGAATCTGAATTTGGAAAAAAATCTAGCTAAGAAAAACTATTTAGACAGCGCAGTTGGTACCTAGAAAGTCACATTGTCATAGCTACCGATCCACGGAATGGATCAGCAACAAAGTCAGTCTTCGACTTCAGGCCATCAACGCATCAGGCTCTCTAGAGCATGAGCCCAATGACAGAAACTTGAATCTCTTCGAACGTCCTCACCTAACCTCGAACATCTGAAGTTTTTCTCCCTTTGTCATGACATTATATTAAAGTTGCCCAGTCCATCCCCTAATTCCTAATTGGTCAATTAATCACCATATGTGACACTACCCAATACAGTAAATTCTTCAAATCTACGAATTCCAATATTTTGTCACTCCCAGATTGTCGATTGGTTCACGGTACGATGTCCTCATCATCCGGCTCATCAGGTATCGAAAATGTTGCATCTTCTTCTCCAATCAGTGTCTCTATTGTTCGAGTCCTGGGAAAGTTCATCTAGCCTGCTCTACACAGTGCATGTTGCAACATTTATTCCCTCATCTCCTGTTAGTCGGTACATTACAGAAAATTCTAGCTAAGCAGACTTTATTAACATCAAGTGATTCAGGGTCAGTTCAACACATTAGCTTCTTTACAGTGCATGGTTATTCCGCTGCTACTCAGGGCCTGGCAAAACTAGGCCATACCTTCGGCTAAGTTAGCTCTACATTATAATGCAAAACATATATTATACATCTTAATATGACATATTACTACATTGTTATTGCACATTTTCAATATTTCACACATTTTTTATCATTTTAGTACAACTCGTGTAAGTTGGTAGTCACTCAAACGTGCACATTCATTTTCTATGTTTAAATTTCTCTATCATTTTCTTGTTAATCAAAATGCATAAACATTCATTAATAATTTGTAATTAACATATATGCTTCAACATCAACATACTCCTACAAGAGCTTGGAGCATGCTGTATGCAATTGCAAATCTGTGTCCTAGGTTGAACAATCCAGATTAAGCAGCAGCTGTCATTGTCATTTCAGGGGATCATGTAAAGGCAGTGTTTAGTTGTCTAATTTATACATTACTTATTGCATCACTTACAACAACTGTGTGTTCCACTTCCCCTAGAGGTAACCTTGCCATCCCCAACATGGTGAGGACACCAGAGACTGACACTACCCCTCTGGATGAAGGCCCCAGTGAGGAATACACCCCTGGAAGTCAACGCTGAGGATGAAACTGGCCCATCAGGACACCTGATCAGTCAACAACTGTCAGCCTCACCCTGCCCACAACGACTCCTCCCAGCCCTGTTGCAACTACATTGCAGACAACCATTCACCTCCAAACCTGAGTCCCAAGGACATTCTCTTCCATGGTGTGCCCCCCCGTAGAGTTACCTGAGTCTCCTAATGTCACCCCTGACACCAATGGTCCTGCGACCAGTGGGAGTAAGCGCACTGTGTCAGGGGCACAGGTAAGTGAGAATAGCGTGAGTGGGAGTGATGGTGTGGGCCAGAGGATGGGGGCTACAAGGGATACAACTGACAAAGAGACAATCTCCCAAATCTTGGGAGCCTACCAAAATTCCCAATGCATGATGGGCCAGATACTGACTATAATGGAGGAGATCAGACAGCTGCAAAGGTACAACCAGCAGGAAGCCAGGTAGCAGTGGCAGGCCCAAAATGCCAACCTGGCTTCCATTGCTGGGATGTTGAGGGACATGAACACTAGTCTCAGTAGGTCTGGCACCCAGCATCAGGCCTCTTCCAATAGGAATGAGACATCAGGCCCCTCAACATCTGTGGCTGATAGTGGAATTGAGGACCTGCTAGTGGAAGGTAATGCCTCAGACACCACACCCTCTGTAGCAGAAAAACCTTCCACAAATGTGGACATCCACCCAGACATCTAGGAGGAGCAGATGCCAAGACTAAACCCACTGCCAGGAAGTGAACCTCTCCTAAATGGTTCCTCTTGTGTGTCACTGATACACCCTGTTGACTGTTCTGATACCTAACTCGATTTTCCTCATTTTTCTATGGTGCAAGGACAGTGTACTTGTGCTTCCAAATGGTGTAGCAGCTGCCCTGATGATTTCATCCACTATGACTGAACCATTCACTGTTAACCTTTTTGCTTTTATGTTTCAAATCACTCATTTTGTTGTGCACTCCCCAATAAAAAACACTTAACCACAGATCCTGCGTAAGTGTAATGTATCTACCATATACAACTGTCATGCATGAAAACTATTGTACCTAAATGTTCCTCTCCAATTTTATGCCTTTGTTATGGCCATCACATATGTACTGGACAACCAGGATACATATTCCATTGGGATTGCAACATAGACATGACACAAGTCACCTGTATTGTACATCTCCACATATTTATTTGGAGAATGGCAATACGCACATTGTGAAGTTATGCTGTGGACTTTAGTGTTTCAGCTTAGGTGTCATTCACTACCAACCCACAGAATACAGAAGTTAGGGACATGTCAGTCTATCACCATCCCAGAAGGCAGACCAATTGGTTCAATGTATCATCAGCTAAAGCCTTATCACATACCCATACTTTATCCTTCCAAATAACCATACCCCATTAAACAGACAGAGGCCAGTACTAATCTCCCCAGTCATGGAACCTTCCACTTACAATGGTCACGTATCTGTGGGCTTGCAACTCACCTATGTCAGTCTTCAGACACATGCACACTGGTCTGCAATGAGGAAACACACTGATAGCTATGCAGAAGTTAGGTCAAATACAAAAGAAACCATAATGATGATAGAGGGTCTGGATACCACATTATGACATGTGTGAGACACAAATGGACACACCGGACACCTTTTGAGCCACCTCCAATACCAAACAGGTCTTCTTTGTGGAAAACAACACTTGCAAACCACTGTCCTGAAAGTCTTGGAATAGAGCTCACACACCACAAAATCTAATGCTAAACAGTACCTGGTTTAATGCATGTCCACGTCTCATGTCAATCTGAAATCCCATCTCACTGTGACCCTGTTGAGGATGAGCCAAACAGCCAATCTGCAAATCTGTGATTGACAAAGATAAGGTATAGGTCAGAGTGGAATGTATACATCACATTGTCTAATCATAATTACAAATGTGACTGATTGTGCATTTGCTAAACAATAGATTATGTATATAACTGTTCTGTACACATCTCCAAATAACATTCTGCATGCATATCTGAGCCATGGGCTTTGGAGCTATTTAAGGCCACATTGTTGATGGTAAAAAGAACTTTACATGGCATGCATAGCTTCAACAATACCCCATGGAATCTCAATTGTAACATCACATCACATACCTTGAGTCAGTTGAAGTACTGATTGATGACATCTGCCCTGATGTCTCCAACTTCATCCTCATCATGCTCATCCGCAATTGGCAAATCTGTATTTCCACCCACAGGATCTGCTGGCTCCCCTCTCATCTGGTATGAATGGTATCTGACGTCTCAGGGCAAGGTTGTGGAGCATTCAGCAGGCAACAATTATTTGACATGCCTTGTTGGGTGAGTATAGGAGGGCTCCTCCAGATTTGTCTATGCTATGAAATCTTGCCTTCAGGAGCCCAAAAGTCTACTCCACAACACACCTTGTCCTTCTGTGGGCCTCATTGAAGCGGACTTCCCCTGGCATGGTTGGGTGTCAATAACCAAGGATGGATGGGTAGCCAGAGTCCTCTGTAAGATATAGTAATACTAATCCAAACTTTAATCTTGGACATTCACATATATGGTAGCTGGACAAAAGGTCCAGACACACATGACATATATGACTTACAAACCAGCCAGGCCCTCTCTGTGTATAGTCGTGTCATCAGTAGCGGGATTTTGCTGTTCTGCATGATGAAGGAATCATGGACTGATCCTGGATACCTTACACAAACTTGTGAAATGTATAGGTCAGACAAACAGACCACTTGGACGTTTATGGAGTTTACGTTTTTTACTGTTCCTATATTCCTCTTTATTAGCACTTGGATGAATCAAGGCTACATTGGTGCCATCTATGGCTTCAACCATGTGTGGAATATGTCCCAAAGCATAGAACTCTGCCTTCACCTGGGCCAAATCCTAACGTTGGGGAAATCTGATGTCGCTGTTCAGGGGTTTTAACAATGCAGACAGTACAGCCTTCAAAACCAGACTGGACATGGGCTGAGACATCCCTGCAGTTAGGTCCACTGTATTCTGAAGGGATCCAGTGGCCAGGAAGTGCAGCACTGAGATGACTTGAACAATGGGAGGTATCCTATTGGGATTGCGAATGGCAGACATCAGATATGGCTCCAAATGATGACATTGATCCATAATTGTATGCCTATCCAGGCAATATATTTGGATTACTTGTTGTGCCTCCTTGGTCTGCAGGTCTGCTAGTGGACGGTACCCTAGAGGTTGTCTTGCTCTCCTCAGGGCAGGGTAACTATGTCGGACAACACCAGAATGTATGTGAATGACTCAATATATATATCATAAGTATGATCACAACAACATCACACATATATCTAAATCATGTCACATGAAACAGTGAATATGTGGTATTCAGCGCATAGCGAGGCAACATATGAAAGTGTACCGGATCAAAATCCCTAAAATCTTATATGTTCTCTAAATGGAGGTACGTGTCACTGACAGTGATAGTTACATCATCCTAGTTTACATGTATCAAATATTTGTTTCACCTATACCATCTTCAGATTGTCATTTCTATTGGTGACAACACTGTTTCACGTACATAACCCAAAATACCTCATCTCACTTCCTCTATTAATGACATGCACATTGAAATTTGTAAACAGTAAGCTAGCACTTAACACATTGTCATAGATATAAGTTTTCAGTAAATGACTTAAGTTTCATAACTTCATAATGCATACATGAGCCCTAAAATGGCAGCTGCCTGACCTACTGTAGGGACATCAGGAAGTGACCTGACTCCACGGCGGATGTTGTCATGGTGATAGGAGGTTACAACCACAGTGGACTTTGCCATTGGAACACATTGCTACCTTTGGCGGACTTGGGCCACTGGTGACTACTGCCGGCGGTAACAGTTCTGTACATGGCAAAAGTGACCGCCATCTTCTGTACAATCCCCCACTTGACACCTGACACTGCTGGCACAATCCCACACTTGAACTCCACAACCTAAGATGGTGTCCACTGCCTCTGGGAGCAATCATGCCACATCATTGCAGGTAATAGGGCCCCTGCCTTCTCTCCGGATAAGATGGACAAGCTTGCGAAGAAGGTCCTACCCCTGTGTGAACAGCTATATGGTGTACCAGAGGAGCAGTTAGTCCATTGCAATACCAATGGGTGAAAAGAAGAGCGTAAGATGATGTAGATGAAATGTGCAGAAATGAAGGATTGAGCTATCATGTGTGGTAGATGGTTATGTGCACATGTGCATAGAAAGACTGTTACCCCTGATACATAGTAGGTAGTGCGTGATGTATGTATCCTGATCCCTGTAGGTACAATACAGCATTACCATCAATGTTGCTGTGACAAATAGTTGTAAAGACGTACCATTTTGAGGACATTCTTATCGTCTGGTCCTATGTTTCTAGCCAAACCCTGGTATGCATGTTGTATGCCTGACTCCACTTTACATATGGCCTGACTGCAGAGGCTGACTTGAAACTGAGTTTGGAGTGTGGGGAAGGGTATGTTTGACTACTTGCTCTAACTTGATTGTTCACCATGCATATTTTGGGATAGAGCATGTGTACATGACTTTCTCCTCTTGTCTCTGTTATGCCTGCAGGTCAACGCCTATCCGGAAAAGGGGATTTGGCATTGCATCGTCAAGAATGTGTGGACCGTGGGGGTCTACAGCCAGCAGAGCAGCCACTGTAGAGAGCTGTGGGAGGACTGTAGATGCTGGGACCATAAGACCGCTGAGGCCCAGCTGGGGATGCCATCCTAAGGAGGTAGGGGTACCCGTCAGACTTTGACCCCCTAATGGCCTGCATATTGGCAGTGTCCTACCCAAAGTTGGATGGGCGTTTGAGGGCAGCACAGCAGCCAAAAGAGGGTAAGTAGAGACTTAACACATTTTCATCAATTCACCAGGTTAGTGTATGATGTGAAAGATTCTATGATCTGACAATATGGTAAGTGCAAAGGGTCAAATATATTTAAGGACACATAGATGTGCAGTCCCAAAAATTGCTACACAGGTGTGCACATTCTATTGTGTATAGGGAGATATTACCTATGTTGTCCCCACTGTTCAGAAGCATATGATGATGCACATGTGACTGTGTGATATGTGTACCACTATACAGCTTTTCATGCCCTGCTGATTGTTGCTTCCCACCAACAGACCAATACTCCCAATATCATGATGGTAAGATGCCCAGGTATTTGCCCTCTATCCATTCCAATGTCACTTGATCCAAGTCAATGTGCAACATAGAGTCTGACAACTTAAATTAATTCCTACTTCTGATTAGGTTTCTGATGAGTGACAGCATCATGTGAGGCTGTGATGTCTATCTGACATTTCACATGTGTTAGGAATGGGATTTCTGGTTGGCTAGGGTTTGCACCTAAGCCAGGAAGAACCCACCCACTCTAGTCAGGGTGCGGGAGTTACACACCCAATATAACCCCTGATCACCCCCTTGGTAGCTTTGCACGAGCAGTCAGGCCTAACCTGGAGGCAATGTGTGAAGCGATTGCACAACACTCACAACACACGTGACACACTATACACACCACAAAGGAAACAACACCAAGTTGATAAAAATAAACTGTACTGTACACATAAATATTAGACCAAACACAACATGGCGGTAATACCCTGCTACCCAAGCAGTTGTCAGAACATTACTTGCATTAGTATCATGCAAAAGCCAGCAGGTGTCACATATAGCACATAGGTTACTAATTATTCTGCAACATCAGCAGTAGTCAGGAGAACATTTCTAAACCAATGCACATCATGCAAAACAAATACTTGTAAATGCCCATAAAGGGAACATTAGGAAACACAAGACAAGTCATAAAAAAATATCATATCACCATAGCTGCATAAATCATAGAACACATGACCATTGTGGTAACAACAATCAGCAGGAATACCGATGTTATGGGGCAGTATTCTCACTAGACCTGATGAGTGTGATATGTTGCCCACCCAGGCGCAAAGCAAAAGGATGTTGGGAAACACAGGGATGTCCATGCCCCAGCTTGGGAGCTTTCATGCTCCATTAATGGCCCCCAAGTATGCAGTAGCATAATTGTTGGCAGGCCGGGACCTCTGTTGAGGGTTTCCACATTGACCTGCTTTGGTGCCACCAAAACAACACAAAGAAAATGGGGGTCACCTGTCACCCCTCCTAGCCACTGGGAGGCCTCCTTTGGTCTCCTGAGCAGAGCTAAATGTTGGCTGGCCTTGTGGCAGCCACACGCATACTCGCAGTACAGCTGAAATCTCCCGGTTCCCTCATCCAGAGGGAGGAAGAGCAGGATAATACTTGAGCCTTCTGGCTAGAAAACAAAGCCCATGCTCCCACCTGGCTGGTAGGTCCTCTTACCTCCCTAGCTGGCGGGGCTCCCTCCAGCTGCTCGCACTGGGGGGTTCACATGCCAGGAGCCCTCCAGGGCCTCCCGGGTGACTCTGCTCGGCCCTGCCCTGCCCTCCTGGGTGCTGCGGGGCTCCTGTCACTCGCCCGCACCTGATCTGGTGCATGAGTGAGGCTCTGTGTTCATCCTGGGCTGCAGCGGTGATCCACCCAAGTATCGTGCCAGCTCGTGCCCTGGTGGCACTCCTCCCAGCATGCCTCATCCTGGGAGCACTGGAGGGAGCGTTCTTGCTCCTATCTTCACTCTGCCAAGCCCCTGGGGTCTCCACCACACTGTGTTTCAGGCAGGCTTCTAAATAAAGCCTGCACGGGTCGCAGCAGTGATTTCCACAAGCAGAAACGAAGAAAGTGCTCTCCAGGCACTTTTAGGAATTCAAAACGCTCTCAAGGTGCTTAGTAAATAAAGAAAAGTGGCCACCAAGTGTAATGCTCCAGTACAGGAACTTGAATACAGCGCTGTCCCTGCCCATCGAATAATTGATTGCAGAGGCATGTGCCACAGCACCCAGCTCCTGGAGACACAAGGGAAGCACAGGGCGGCAGGCCCAGCAACAGGCCAGCACAAGGGGGATGCAGTTAGTGGCAATTTATCCTAGTGGCCCAGGAGGTCACAGGTCAGCACAGCAGCAGCAGTCCAAAGTGGCTCCTGGTGAGTCCATCCAGCAGCATTCTGTGTCCATTTCCTTAAGATGTTTCTTGTGGGTCTTTATGGGGAAACACCCTTATACTTACACTTAGTTTTGCAGGGACATTTCAATGAGCGGTAGAAGAGGTTCCATACCAGTTACTGGTTCCAGGAGGGTCCCCCCTCCTCCAGCACAGGCTCCAGACATCACTTTGGGGTAAACAAGCCCTTTGTGTGAGGCCAGGGCACAGCCATTACAATTGCAGGTGTGCCCCGCCTCCCCTTCTTTCAGCCCAGGAATACCATGTACTATGTAGATGTACCTCTGTGACACTGTCACCCTCTCTGAGTACAGGCTGTCCGAACCGTATGCAAAAAGGTCAGCTGTCACTCTGCCCAGGTGCAGATTGGAGTCAAGCTGCAAAACACCAGAGTCATAAATTCAGAGAAATGCTCACTTTCTAGAAGTGGCATTACTATAATGATAATAAAAAATCCACCTACACCAGTAAGCAGCATTTCTCACTGCCATTACAACCATACCAAACATGCCTACGCTACCCCTCATAAATCAGACAATACCCCCAAGACCTAAGGCACGGCATTTCCAATCCAATCCTATAAGAAGGCAGCACTCACAGCAGTGAGAAACCAAAAAGGCTGTTTGTCACTTCTAGGACAGGCCACATAACCAGGTACATGTCCTGCCTTCTACCTACGTAGCACCCTGCCCATAGGGCCAGCTAGGGCCTGCCTTCTAGGTGACTTACATGTAGTAAAAGGGGAGTTCTAGGCCTGGCAAGTAGATTAAAAAGCCAGGTCTCTGTGGCAGTAAACCATGCATGCAGGCCCTGCGCTAGCAGGCCTGAGACAGGTATGAAAGGCTACTTCTGTGGGTGGCGCAAATGGCACTGCAGGCCCACTAGTAGCATTTAATTTACAGGCCCTGGGTATAGGGATACCACTGTACAAGGGACTTTCAGGTAAATTAAATGTGTCAATCAGGTATAAGCCAATCATACCAAGTTTACAAGGAGTGCACATGCACTATAGCACTGATTAGCAGTGATAAAGTGACCAGAGTCATAACATCAGCCAAAAAGGGTTAGAAAAATTGAGAGGAGGAGGCAAAGAGTTTGGGGAATGACCCTGTAAAAAGGGCCAGGTCCAACATGAGCCCCTACCAACCTAAAGCCAGGGGGGACCAACCTTGATGGACTTCCCTGCTTGAGGTGATAGAACAGGGACCCTGTCCCACAACGTCAGGGGCATGATCCAGTTTCACATCAATCTGAACCCAGTTGGATCCCTCTGTCTATGCTTCCCAGACAATCTAGGCTAATCCATGGAGCTGTCTTAGTTGTCTTTGACCAGGGCCAGGTCCCAGGCCACCCCAGGGCCTCTGGTCTCTGAAACCTCTCTTAGTGGGTGGGTAGCCCCAGGTGCATAGCATCCTCTCTCCATTCTACTTTCCACCAGTTCAGGGGTTCTACCATGCCACTGGTCCTCCAGCCTAGGGGCTGGTCCCATAGACTGAATAGGGGTCATAGGAGAATACCTCCTCCCCCTGTCCCTCTTACTAGGGTTCTGCACCCTCCTTTTGAGACTGGTACCCCCAGAATCTAAAACTGCTAGACCACTGGTGTCAGTCATCCTGCTCAGCTCACCTACCGGCTCAGGGGAGCCCCTCGTTAACTGGCATCCTAACCTAGGGTCTTCCCCATCTGTCTGAGTCCTTCCTCCCCCTGCCCCTTCTTCTACAGTTTTTCCCCCTCTCACCAAGAATGATACCCCTAGAAGTAAAAACAGTAGAGAGGCTGGGGACAGCTGTCTTTACCTCCAGGTCAAGGGGATTGCCCTTGACCTGGCTCTCCAACCCATGGTCTGTACCCTTGGACTGGCCATGAGTAAGGGGAGAGTCATCCCCCTCCCGCAAACCCTTCCCCTCAGGAGTGGTACGCCTAGAGGACAAACTAGTAGGGACACTGGGGACAGCTGTCTCTACTTCCTGGTCAAGGTGTTTGCCCTGGACCTGGTTTCCAAATCTAGGGTCTATACACTTGGGTGGGACTGGAGTTAGGGGAGAGTCATCCTCCTCCCACAAACCCCTCTGTGGAGGCTTCTGCACCCCCCTTTGCGGGTTGGTACTACCGGTCAGCAGAGCTGCTGGGACACTGGTTCCAGTCAGCATCCCATTTTCTCCTGACACTAGGGGATGCCCTTCAGTGGATGACTTCCTGGAATAGACTAAGCTCCCTCCCTGGGGCCCCCTTGGGCTGCTTTTCAAGGACAGTGGCAGGGCATAGGACCATCTAGAACCTGCACCCTCCCCACTCTGAAACCTGTCAGTAAAGACAAAGTCCCCCCCCTGGGGCCCCCTCGGGGTGCTTTCCAGGGACTGTGACGGGGCATAGCACCATCTAGAATCTGCATCCCCCAAACTCTGAAACCTGTCTGGGTTACTATGAACCTTCCCTGCCCTTTGGTGGGGGAACCTGAGCTATTCCCTTTTGGGTCACTCTCCAGTGCCTTACCAGCTCCTTTAGCACTCAGCCAGAGGTTTGTCTCCTTTGCAAGTTCCCTGGGGTCAGAAAACTTACTCTGCAACAGGTGTTGGCATAGCCCTGGAAAACAGCAACAGAACATATGCTCTTTGACAACGAGATTGAACAACCCTTTATAAGTGTTTGCTGTGCTACCCTTTAGCCATCCTTTTAGTGCTTTGCAACAATTCTCCACAAAATCATCCCAAGCCTGGTGAGACTGCTTCCTGCTGCCTCTAAACCTCAACTTGTAGTCTTCAGGGGTGAGATCATACCGTTTTATTTAGGGCTTCTTTGATAAGGGGATACACCTGCCTGTCACTCCCTTCTAGGGCAAGTAGGGCATCCCTCCCCTCTCCTCCTCATTCTCCCAATCCTTCTCAGGTATCCTGCACACAACCAGAGCTTCTTAATACTCCTTCAGTCACTGACGTATGTCTTCCCCCTTCTTGAACCAAGGTACTAGGTCTGTAGGTAGGTAGGGATTGTGCCTAACCCTACAGTCAATTATGCAGCCACCACTGGACTCCACCCGCAGTGCTTGTGAGTCCAAATTTGTCAGACTGCGCGCTAGATCAAGTATTTGCCTGGAAAAGGCTCTTTCAGCCTCTGCCATCCTTTCCTGGACAAAGGCCTTCTCTAACATAGCCCTTTTCCTTTCGATAGCCAGCTGTGCTAGCTGTAGCCTCAGGTCCCTCTCTTCCCGCCTATCTCTGAGCTCCTCAGGTGACAGGGAATGAGAGGTGGCACTGCTCTTAGGCAAGGACCCAGTATGGGACTCCCTATCTTTGGGATCCTCTCTCTCTGCTGGCATCCCTGGCCAGTTACCTTCTCCTTCTGCGTCAAACTCTCTGTGGTCACTGTCCCCCTGGGGTATGGAATGGGGGCCCTCCCACTCAGAGTCCTCACTAGTCTCATGGCCCTCTTCAGGGTCACCCTTAGAACCATCACCCCATAGCCCCTCCTTTACCATCGCTACCCAGTGCGCCTCCTCAAAATTAAACAGGGCTCTCCTAAGGTCCCCTATATTGGATTCTCCACATACAGGTATATCTCTCTCCCTGCAGAATCCCTTTAACTTCATTTGGCTTCCATTAAGGTGTATGGCTCTGTCATGGTAGTCTCAGATGTGGTTTGTGTCTCTCAGTTTTTTTTTCCCAAACAGTTGTAGGGCAAGCCATGTGTGATGTGTGTAAAGTGATGTTGCCGCTTAGTCACTGGGTTCTTGATGGAATAATAGCATGATATGTTGAACTATATGTCACCTTCATGCCCATGACAGGTGTCTGTTGTATTGAAAGAGTAGTCATACTATCAATGAATGTGTGTGGGTGAATGTTCTGAGATAATTAGGCCCTTAAGAGTGTGTTATACTTACTTTTCAGGAGGACAATGACATATGACATGGTCCAAAAAGTATGTAACATCCTTTCCTACATCATTAATGATACATGTGTAGGTGACGTGTTCTGACTCTATCATATTCACATTTTGGATATGGCAATTAGAGTAGTTGCATGTTTGCAAATTTCCTTTGCAAAGGTTGTGTACTCTGTGACATGAAGTAGATATGGCTTGTACACAACATGCTGTCTTGTGTTTACTATACAATGAGATTCCTTGTCTAGTACATGACATCAGGTCATAATGTTAGTGTGTGTTTGGTTTGTGTATGTGATATGTGGAAATATATGTTACCTTTATGTCCAATAGCCTGGTTGTTGGTTGACTATGTTGCTGTGGATTGGGACCCAGTATCATGTGGGCAAGTCACCTTGTCAAGGACTAGTTGGTGTGAATGCTATACTGATATCATGCTATTGTTTGTGTGATATAGGTAGCTTAGCTGGTGTGTGACATTGAGGGTTGTACAATGTATCGTGTTGTGACATGATGTTGGCATTAAACTGGTACTACCGCGGGGTGTTGTATAACTATATGTGATGTTTCTGAGGTGAGGTGTACAGTGTGATTTAAGTGGTATGTAGAGAATTTGATCACCCTATCTCACTTTTTGTGTTCCAACATCAGCATCGGCAGTCAAAGGAGACTGGCACAGCTGAGTGGGAAAGCTGCTGGCCACGGGAACTCCAGTCATGAGAACATCGACAGCAAGGGACCCAGTGGCCTGGAGAGCAAGAGTGCCAGGGGAAACTGGATCCAGTTCTTCATCTTCAGGATCCTCCGCCAGTGGACACTCTCTGGTGGTAGTGGACCAATCTGGGAGCACCCCAGCACCATCTCTGTCCACCACCCCCTTTCTATCTCTGCCCTCCCTGTAGCTCCCCACCCAGTTGGTCGTGACTGCTCACACAAGAGGGTGGGCGTCTTTTTTACCACAGGCACCTGTGTCTCAACCCTTGTTAGCCCTGCTGCCCTCAGTGAGGTGGCTATTGACCTCCTGACATCTATATCTGTGGGTTAGTCGATGATCGTGATTGCCATCCAGAGACTAGCAACTCAGATTCAACAGAGTAATGCATTCCTGGAGGGCATTCAAGGTGCCCTGACTGGTCTAAAGAGATAATTTCAGGCTTTGGCTTCCACACTGATGGCAGCCAGTCACCCTTTGTCAACTGTCTCCCCCTCCACCTTCCTCTTCCCAATCCCAATCCCCCTTCCCCGACCCAGCCAAAGCACGCAAACAGACAAGCATGCATCCACCTCAACCGCCAAGGGTACCACAGACAAACCAAAGCACTACACCACACACCTCCGGACATACACATAAGCAACATGCACATGCACACACAGCAACAATCACAACCTGCTCTGACACCCGCACCATCCCCAGCAGCACAGACACCACACCTGACACACCTGCAGACATCACACCAACATTCACTGATCCACTCATCACATCCATCCTACCTGCAGACAGCACCACAGCAGACCCACAGCCATCCACCCCAGTCAGCACACCCACAGACACCACAGCCACTGACATGCCTATGCAGCACACCTACCATACCTGTAGTCACCACCCAAACAGACAGCCACCCCCACTCTATGGCATCCCCCTTCACCTCCACCCGCTCTCAGTCCAAGACACATAAACACCCCCACTCACCCACCCAACAGACACTCACCACCAGCAAGCATACCTCCCACAAACATGCACCCAAGACATCCACACCAACACCTCATGCAAGCACTCCCTCTCCCTCCACACCCAAACCCTTTTGTTATGACCTTGTGTCTAAGAAAGCTTTCCTCTCGGAGTTTGACCTTTTCCCTGCTCCTCCTCTCCCCTGACATCCCTAAACTTTCAGTTTCCCTCCCCAAGTCAATCCCTTTCACCTCCAATGCCTTCCCTACCCCCTGCCATTACCCATGCCCCTCCCCACCAAGAAGAACCAACCCTCAACGAAGCTTAAACTTAAGCCCTCCTCCCAAGCCAAAGCCAACACCCCCCCACACAAGCCTAAGACCCAAACCTTCCCTCTACCACCACCCCCCAGATCTTCCCTGGGATGCCTGCCTTGCCCATACCTGTGGAGGTTACATGGCAGTCAGGAGTCAAGTTGGGGCACCATTATGTGCCCTTGGTGGACAATCTGAGGACTATTGAATGGCCTATGGCCTTTCACTTTCTTCTTATTTATTTCAAATATATATTCAGACCAACCAGTTGTCGGTTATCTTGTTAAATCTTTGTCCTGCATTTTCTTTCCTAGGTTTGAGTTGTTCCTGTCTGACAATGGTTGTGTGCGAGTATTTGTGTGTGTGGTGTTTGCACTTCATGTACTATGTGGGCAGCATGTGAGAGTGTGTGCAGTGTTTCTGTCCCCCAGGGATGGGTGTGTATTGTGTGATGAGCATGTGTATGTAGCAGACATGTTGTGATGGTATTGTGTGGTGTTGGTGTTAACATGTGTTTGTTGTTTTGGTGTGTGCCTTTGTGTGCTTTCACTAAGTGAGTGTGCACATATTGTGCATGGTTTGATAGGTACAATGTGCTGTGTGTGTGATTTGTGTGTTGATTGGTAAGTTGTATAACTGTGTAGTTTGTGTGTTCATTCCCTGTTGGTTGCACAATGTGTTGTATGTGTGATGTGTTCCTGGCTAGTGTCAGTTGTGAGTACTTGCCAATGTGTTTGTGATGTTGCAGTTGTGGTGTTGTTGTGACGTGATGATATGTTGTATGGTCTTGTGTGAGACTGGGCCCATGTTGTGTTGCAGTGCATAAGTATGTGTTCTTGACATGTGGTGGGTGTGTGTGGTGACTGCAGTGCGTGTGCTGTGTATGTGTGGGTGTCTTTCTAGTTGTATGAGAGTATGCGTGCCAGTGAATTATTACGTGGGTGTTGCCCTCACACCCACTTTCCTCTGGTATGTTATGTAATTGTACAAAATTTGACAATGTACAACTGCTATGGGTGAGTGTGTGTACTTACGGTTGTTGTTGTTGTCGTGGGTGAAGATTCCGTTGTCTTTCGGCCAGCAGGAGCAGCAGGATGATGCCTAGTTCTGGTTCCATGGCGGGTCCGGATGAATGTGGCTTTCTGACGGTGAGTGTCTCCTTTTTATAAAGTTTGTTTCTGCCTCGGTTTCTGTGGTGGTCCGACCACAGCGGAAATCTTGGCAGTGTGCAACCTCAAAATAGGTCAGACGGAAACATGGTCTCTGCCAGCCGACTGGTGGCTCCAGTCATCTCCACCGGTCTGACAGCACTGGCGGTGCCAGCGGTGGTTTGGATGTTTTCCGTAATAATCATAATCATAGTTTGGCAGTCTGACAGGACCGCCAAACTGATAATGATGCTCTAAGTGTCTCAGCAATAGTCATCTTAATTACTCTAACACGCATCCATCAATATTTCAATGATTCATATCTTTTTCATCATTAAATTTATTAAACTTACAATGTTTGATGAGTTTAGCAAGTCTCTCCACAAATTTATTGATGGTTTCACCAAATTTTTGGCACTCTTGACTGAAAATGTTTTTTATTTTTAATCAACGCTTGGTACTGGATTGAATTTGAGATTCAACGCTTATTTTATCTGACAATATGTGACTTCATGAGTTCTCAGCATTTTCTTTATAACTTTTTTCCGCCATCACCAGCAAGATTTTTGAGATACTTGATAATCTTGCTGTCTCTTCAAGTGCATCAATGAAATCATCAAATGTCTCTATCCAAACAGTCCATCTACTGACAATATTTTGCTTTTGCTTTTGAAAGGTGGTGGTGGTTTCCGGAAGGCAGCAGCATTGTAGACAAGTGTGTAACTTACTGACGTTGAAGGTAGTGTGCTCTCTGATGCTGTTTTGGGATCACAGTTATGCAAACCTCCTCTATGGCCCTTTGATATGCTGGCCTCAGGATCGTCTTAAACATTGCTTGGAATTATGGCTTCTTTCTTAAATACTATCTGAAAAATTTCAATATTCCAAAAGTCGCTTCCAGCTCTTTATTATTTGACGACTGTAGGAGGCTGGCCTGGCTTATAGTGGGTACCTTGTGGTACTTACACCTTGTGCCAGATCTAGTTATCCCGTTTTAGTAGAATAGAGGTGTTTCTAGCAGCTTAGGCTGTTAGAGATAGCTATAGCAAACCAGCTTAGGCTGAACTAGGAGACATGCAAAGCTCCTACTATACCACTTATATCATACAGCACAATATCATAAGAAAACACAATACTCAGAGTTACTAAAAATAAAGGTACTTTATTTTAGTGACAATATGGCGAAAGTATCCCAGAGGATACCCTCACTTAGGAGGAAAGTAATATACACAAATTATATGTACACAAACCTAAAACAGGTAAGTAACAATAAGAAAAGTACTCCAAAAGTGGAATGCAAATCATGAATGGACCCCAGACCTATGGGAGGTTGTAGAGGGTCGCTGGGACTGTGAGAAAACAGTAAGGGTGTCCAAAATACCCCAACCGAAGACCCTGAAAAGTAGGAGTAAAGTTACCCTACTACCCCAGAAAGACACAATAGTCATGATAGGGGATTCTGCAAGAACCACAAGCACCACCAAACACTGAAGACGGATTGCTGGTCCTGAGGACCTGTAAAGGAAGGGGACCAAGTCCAATAGTCAGGAAACTGTCCAGGAGGGTTAGGAGCCCACCAAACCCTGGATGAAGGTGCAAAAGAGCTGCCTCTGGGTGGAAGAAGCCAAAGATTCTGCAACAACGAAAAGGGCTAGGAACTTCTCCTTCGGATGGAAGATGTCCCACGGCGTGCTGGAGGTTGCAGAAGTATTTTCAGGCAGAAATACCACAAATAAGCCTTGCTAGCTGCAAGAGTCGCAGTTGAGGATTTTGGGTGCTGCTGTGGACCAGGAAGGACCAGGATGTCGCCCCTTGGAGGAGGAGACAGAGGGAGTGCTCAGCAACTCAGAGAACCCCCACAGAAGCAGGCAGTACCTGCAGAAGTACCAGAGCAGGCACTTGGAAGATCTGAGGACAGCAGTCGACTCAGAGTCACAAAGGAGGGTCCCACGACGTCGGAGTCCAACTCAGCAAGTTGGACAATACAGGAATGAGTGCTGGGGACCCAGGCTAGGCTGTGCACAAAGGAAGTCCGGGAAAAGTGCACATAAGCCGGAGCAGCTGCAAATCACGCAGTACACAGGTTTGCTGTCTGGCGTGAGGAGGCAAGGACTTACCTCCACCAAATTTGGACAGAAGGGCCACTGGACTGTGGGAGACACTTGGACCCAGCTCCTGGGTTCCAGGGACCGCACTCGTCAGGATGAGAGGGGACCCAGAGGACCGGCGATGCAAAAGTTTGGTGCCTCAGGAGATTTCTTCTTGGCTTCCAGTGCAGGGTGAAGGCAGACAGCCCTCAGAGCATGCATCACCAGGAAACGGTTGAGAAAGCCGTCAGGTGAGGCACTACAATGTTGCTAGTAGTCGTCTTGCTACTTTGTTGCGGTTTTGCAGGCGTCCTGGAGCAGTCAGTGGTCGATCCTTGGCAGAAGTCAAAGAGGGAAGTGCAGAGGAACTCTGGTGAGCTCTTGCATTCGTTATCTGAGGAATATACCAGAGGAGAGACCCTAAATAGCCAGAAAAGGAGGTTTGGCTACTGAGAAAGGAGGCTTGGCTACTGAAAGAGTTAAGCACCTATCAGGAGGGGTCTCTGACGTCACCTGCTGGCACTGGCCAGTCAGAGCATTCCATTGTGCCCCAACACCACTGAATGCAAGATGGCAGAGGTCTGGGACACAGTGAGGGAGCTCTGGGTACCTCCCCTGCTCATAAGTATGTGCCCTGTTTGTGTTCCCTGTGTGATGCCTAACTGTCTCACTGAGGCTCTGCTAACCAGAACCTCAGTGGTTATGCTCTCTCTGCTTTCCAAATTTGTCACTAACAGGCTAGTGACTAAATTTACCAATTCACATTGGTATACTGGTACACCCATATAATTCCCTAGTATATGGTACTGAGGTACCCACGGTATTGGGGTTCCAGGAGATCCCTATGGGCTGCAGCATTTCTTTTGCCACCATAGGGAGCTCTGACAATTCTTACACAGGCCTGCCAGTGCAGCCTGAGTGAAATAATTTCCACGTTATTTCACAGCCATTTACCACTGCACTTAAGTAACTTATAAGTCACCTATATGTCTAACCTTCACCTAGTGAAGGTTGGGTGCAAAGTTACTTAGTGTGTGGGCAACCTGGCACTAGCCAAGGTGCCCCCACATCGTTCAGGGCAAATTCCCCGGACTTTGTGAGTGCGGGGACGCCATTACATGCGTGCACTGTAAACAGGTCACTACCTATGTACAGCGTCACAATGGTAACTCCGAACATGGCCATGTAACATGTCTAAGATCATGGAATTGTTACCCCAATGCTATTCTGGCATTGGGGGGACAATTCCATGATCGCCTGGGTCTCTAGCACAGAACCCGGGTACTGCCAAACAGCCTTTCCGGGGTCTCCACTGCAGCTGCTGCTGCTGCCAACCCCTCAGACAGGTTTCTGCCCTCCTGAGGTCCAGGCAGCCCTGGCCCAGGAAGGCAAAACAAAGGACTTCCTCTGAGAGAGGGTGTAACACCCTCTCCCTCTGGAAATAGGTGTGAGGGCTGGGGAGGAGTAGCCTCCCCCAGCCTCTGGAAATGCTTTGATGGGCACAGATGGTGCCCATCTCTGCATAAGCCATTCTACACCGGTTCAGGGATCCCCCAGCCCTGCTCTGGCGTGAAACTGGAAAAAGGAAAGGAGAGTGACCACTCCCCTGACCTGCACCTCCCAGGGGAGGTGCCCAGAGCTCCTCCAGTGTGTCCCAGACCTCTGCCATCCTCGAAACAGAGGTGTCTGTGGCACACTGGACTGCTCTGAGTGGCCAGTGCCAGCAGGTGACGTCAGAGGCTCCTTCTGATAGGCTCTTACCTCTCTTGGTAGCCAATCCTCCTTCCTAGGTAGCCATACATCCTTTTCTGGCTATTTATGGTCTCTGCTTTGGGGATCTCACCAGATAACGAATGCAAGAGCTCATCAGAGTTCCTCTGCCTCTCCCTCTTCACCTTCTGCCAAAGGATCGACCGCTGACTGCTCAGGACACCTGCAAAACCGCAACAAAGTAGCAAGACGACTACTAGCAACCTTGTATCGCTTCATCCTGCTGGCTTTCTCGACTGTTTCCAGGTGGTGCATGCTCTGGGGGTAGCCTGCCTCCTCTCTGCACCAGGAGCTCTGAAGAAATCTCCCGTGGGTCGATGGAATCTTCCCCCTGCAACCACAGGCACAAAAAGACTGCATCACTGGTCCTCTGGGTCCCCTCTCAGCACAACAAGCGTGGTCCCTGGAACTCAGCAACATGTCCAAGTGACTCCCACAGTCCAGTGACTCTTCAGTCCAAGTTTGGTGGAGATAAGTCCTTGCCTCCCCACGCTAGACTGCATTGCTGGGTACCACATGATTTGCAGCTGCTCCGGCTCCTGTTCACTCTTCCAGGATTTCCTTTGTGCACAGCCAAGCCTGGGTCCCCGACACTCCAACCTGCAGTGCACAACCTTCTCAGTTGTCCTCCGGCGTCGTGGGACTCCCTTTTGTGACTTCAGGTGGACTCTGGTTCACTTTTCTTCTAAGTGCCTGTTCAGGTACTTTTGTTGGTAGTGCCTGCTTTTGTGAGGGCTCCCTACACTGCTGGGTGCCCCTTCTGTCTCCTCATCCAAGTGGCGACATCCTGGTCCCTCCTGGGCCACAGCAGTAACCAAAAACCTCTACCGCGACCCTTGCAGCTAGCAAGGCCTGTTTGCAGTCTTTCTTCGTGGGAACACCTCTGCAAGCTTCATCACGACGTGGGACATTCATCCTCTAAAGGGGAAGTTCCTAGTCCTCTTCTTTTTTGCAGAACTCCAAGCTTCTTCCAACAGGTGGCAGCTTCCTTGCACCCTCAGCTGGCATTACCTGGCTCCTGCCCACTCTCGACACTGTCGCGACTATTGGACTTGGTCCCCTTGTCTTACAGGTAGTCAGGTCCGGAAATCCACTGTTGTTGCATTGCTGGTGTTTGTTCTTCCTGCAGAATCCCCCTATCACGACTTCTGTGCTCTCTGGGGTAGTAGGTGCACCTTACGCCTACCTTTCAGGGTCTTGGGGTGGGCTATTTTTCTAACCCTTGCTGTTTTCTTACAGTCCCAGCGACCCTCTACAAGCTCACATAGGCTTTGGGGTCCATTCGTGGTTCGCATTCCACTTTTGGAGTATATGGTTTGTGTTGCCCCTATACCTATGTGCTCCTATTGCAATCTATTGTAATTTTACACTGCTTGCATTACTTTTCTTGCTATTACTTGCATTATTTTGATTTGTGTACATATATCTTGTGTATATAACTTATCCTCATACTGAGGGTACTCGCTGAGATACTTTTGGCATATTGTCATAAAAATAAAGTACCTTTATTTTTAGTACTTCTGTGTATTGTGTTTTCTTATGATATTGTGCATATGACACCAGTGGTATGGTAGGAGCTTTACATGTCTCCTAGTACAGCCTAAGCTGCTTTGCCATAGCTACCTTCCATAAGCCTAAGCTGCTAGAAACACCTCTTCTACACTAATAAGGGATAACTGGACCTGGCACAAGGTGTAAGTATCTCTGGTACCCACTACAAGCCAGGCCAGCCTCCTAAACACTGGGGTCCTGGCTAGCAGGATCCCAGTGACACATATCAAACATACTGACAACATAGGGTTTTCACTATGAGCACTGGGTCCTGACTAGCAGGATCCCAGTGAGACAGTAAAAACACCCTGACATATACTCACAAACAGGCCAAAAGTGGGGGTAACAAGGCTAGAAAGAGGCTACCTTCCTACAACGACCTATGTCAAACTGCTTCAATTATGGATGACTCTGTAAACACAATCCTGGCACTTCTCCTTGAGCCACTTCACCGAGTGCTGTGGTATGATTACTGTCTTTAGTGGATTCAGTAAGTCATTCATTTCTCCTTTTTTAAATGTCAGTCTGCACTTCCTGACCTTCAGCGTTAATGCTCCATATAATATACAATTTTTCTTGTGTGGCAGCTCAGTACCTTTATGTATGGCCTGACCAGCAGGTTCTCCACCAACAACATGTAGATTCTTTGCAAAGCTTTCCTTGTCTTCAGCTGCTTTACAGAGGCTGGAGCTGTGCTTTGACTCCACATGCATGAAGCTTTGATTCTGTACTTCAACAGCAGCACAGGTGGCATGCACGAGCAGTTTTGGTTGGACCATGGCAAACTCTCTGGAAGAGCAGATCAGTCTTTGGGTTACTTATCCCCTATCTCGTCACCAGTTGTAGCGTCCTCCCAGCCTGGCCACTTACCAATTACTAAGCCACAAACTGAGCTAAATATTGAACATCTTTATTTTTCTGTGTGTAACTTCAAACTCAACATTCTAAACCAAGCTTTCATTGCATTTCACCCCAACACCTATGTCGCACTTCTACAGAGTCCATTCCGGGCCAAAAGGGTTCTGTTCTAAAACTTGCAAGACACTGCACCTGGCACTGCTAGATTTTCACACTCTACACTTGCAGGATATAATATACTAGATTGGCATTTCATTGGCTCATAACCCCTTCTGTGCCCAGGACGTAATGGTTACTTCCTGAGGCACAGTGCTGTTGTGCCAAGGACGTAACCATTACGTCCTGGGCACAGAGCCCAGAGTGAGCACTAGCGCTCCCTCTGTGGGGTTCCCCCCACCCCGCCAAGGCAGGGATGGAAGGGGAGCCCTTCCCCTTCCACCCCCAACCCCTGTGACGTCAACGCGACATCGCGCGCTGATTTGTCACAGGGCCTCCTCCCATCGCGCTGTTGGAAGAGAAATGCAAAGCATTTCTCTTCCGATCACGTGGGTGAGGCCGAGAGAGGCTTCAAAGGGAAGGAAAGTTATTTCCTTCCCTTTGAAACGCCCACTAGACACCAGGGATTTATTATTCAAAATAAAATTGGCATATGGGAGCGACCCGTTGGGCAAGGGTCACTCCCAGGGGGGGGCATTTTTTTAAAGGCCTTTTCTGCCCCCCCCTGGGGGCAGAAACCTCTAGGCACCAGGGATAAAAAAAAAAATTTGTTTTTGTTTTGTTTTTTCTTTTACAGGTGGGGAGCAACACCTTAGGCAAGGGTCGCTCCCATAGGGGGCAAATTATATTTAGGCCATTTCTGCCCCCCTTGGGGGCAGATTCGCCTATTTTTATGAGGCCAATCTGCCCCCAAGGGGGACAGAAACCACTAGACACCAGGGAGTTTTTTTTTTGTTCAGGAATTTCACGTAAGGGGAGCGACCCCTTACGCAAGGGTCATTCCCCTGGGGGGCAAATTTATTTTAGGCCATCAGCCTATTTTAATTAGGCCGATCTGCCCTCAAGCGGGGCAGAAACCACTAGGCACCGAGGATTTTTTTTTTTGTTGTTGTTTTACAGATGGGGAGCGACCCCTTAGGCAAGGGTCGCTCCCCTGGAGGGGCAAATTGTATTTAGGCCATTTCTGCCCGCTTTTGGCTGATTTTAGATTTTAGAAACCACTAGGCACCAGGGCTAATTTTTTGTGTGTTTTTTTTTTTGTTTGTTTGTTTTTTTAGAGATAGGGTGCGACCCCTTAGGCAAGGGTCGCTCCCCTGGAGGGGAAAATTGTATTTAGCCCATTTCAGCCCCCTTTGGGGGCAGATCGGCCGATTTTAGGTCAATCTGCCCCCAAGGGGGGCAGAAACCACTAGGCACCAGGGATCTTTTTTTTTTGCGCCGTCACGCAAGGGGAACGACCCCGTAGGCAAGGGTCGCTCCCCGGGGGAGGTGGGGGGGAAATTTATTTTAGGCCATTTCTGCCCCCCCTGGGGCCGGCTGAGCTAGAGGCCAAAATCCACAGGTAGGCACTTTGCAAAAAACACCTCTGTTTTCTGTGATGTGTCCACGTTGTGTTTTGGGCCATTTCCTTTCGTGGAGACTTGGGGGAGCGCTGGGTGGAAGGACATTTGTGGCTCCTCTCAGATTCTAGAACTTTCTGTCACCGAAATGAGAGGAAAATGTGTTTTTTTAGCAAAATTTGGAGGTTTGCAAAGGATTCTGGGTAACAGAACCTGGTCAGAGCCCCACAAGTCACCCCATCTTGGATTTCCCTAGGTCTCTAGTTTTCAAAAATGCACAGGTTTGGTATGTTTCCCTAGGTGCTGGCTGAGCTAGAGGCCAAAATCCCCAGCAAGGCACTTTGCAAAAAACACCTGTTTTCTGTCAAAAAATGTGATGTGTTCACGTGGTGTTTTGGGGCATTTCCTGTCGCAGGCGCTAGGCCTACCCACACAAGTGAGCTATCATTTTTATAGGGAGACTTGGGGGAATATAGAATAGCAAAACAAGTGTTATTGCCCCTTGTCTTTCTCTACATTCTTTCCTTCCAAATATAAGAGAGTATGTAAAAAAAGACGTCTATTTGAGAAATGCCCTGTAATTCACATGCTAGTATGGGCACCCATAATGAATGGGAATTCAGAGATGTGCAAATAACCACTGCTCCTCAACACCTTATCTTGTGCCCATTTGGAAATACAAAGGTTTTCTTGATAGCTATTTTTTACTCTTTATATTTTAGCAAATGAATTGCTGAATACCTGGTATAGAATGAAAACCCACTGCAGGGTGCAGGTCATTTATTGGCTCTGGGTACCTAGAGTTCTTGATGAACCTACAAGCCCTATATATCCCCGCAACCAGAAGAGTCCTGCAGACGTAACAGTATATTGCTTTCAAATATCTGACATTGCAGGAAAAAGTTACAGAGTAAAACGTAGAGAAAAATTGCAGTTTTTTTCACCTCAATTTCAATATTTTTTTTTCAGTTGTTATTTTCTGTAGGAAACTCTTGTAGGATCTACACAAATTACCCCTTGCGGAATTCAGAATTTTGACTACTTTTCAGAAAGGTTTCTGGGATCCAGCATTGCTTTCACGCCCATTTCTGTCACTGACTGGAAGGAGGCTGAAAGCACAAAAAATCTTAAAAATGGGGTATGTCCCAGTAAAATGCCAAACTTGTGTTTAAAAAATTGTGTTTTCTGATTCAAGTCTGCCTGTTCCTGAAAGCTGGGAAGCTGGTGATTTTAGCACTGCAAACCATTTGTTGATGCCATTTTCAGGGGAAAAACCACAAGCCTTCTTCTGCAGCCCCTTTTTCCCATTTAAAAAAAAAAAAAAAAAAAATTCACTGTATTTTGGCTAATTTCTTGGCCTCCTTCTGGGGAACCCACAAAGTCTGGGTACCTCTGAATCCCTAGGATGTTGGGAAAAAAGGACGCAAATTTGACGTGGGTAGCTTCTGTGAACAAAAAGTTAATAGGGCCTAAGCGTGAACTGCCCCAAATGGCCAAAAAAAGGCTCGGCACAGGAGGGGGAAAAGGCCTGGCAGCGAAGGGGATAATATAGATTTCACTTTGTATAACTATCTCTAGCAACCTGTATTCAAATGTGTTTCACTGTATGCTCTTTTAATGAAGCACACTACATATGTTGCACCAAACATGTCAACTTTCGGGGCTATGTCATCAACAATTGATCTGGCTCAAAGCAAAGCTGAGTGCATGTTTGCTAGATCTTGGACAAGAAAGTGTGCTTTTTTATTTGGGGCCAATCTGTCCAGTAGTTTAGGAGAAATAAAGGTACAAAAAGATTTGTATTTCTGGATGATTGGGTTTGAGGGCGTTCTGATTAGCTGAGGAGGCTTTTTTCTCTTGGGTCATATTGCCTTTGCAGAAGTAAGGATCCTGAGGGAGCGAGCCATCAGTTGGGCAGGCAGCAACATGAAAAAAATGTTGCAGCAACCATTACGGGACTCTGATATTTAGTTGCCTGTCCTGATAGTGTTTTTAAAAAAGGATATAAGGGGGCAAGGTAGTGATGCCCTGTCTCCTAGCCCCTGTATGGCTGTAACAGAGGAACCCCTTCAGGGCCAAAAAATTAATAAATTGTCTGCCATTAATTTTAAATAAATATGGCCTGCGGGGTGGGCCAGAGCACCAGGTCAATGCATTATATTATTTGGGAAGGGGGTTGTATATGGGGCCCCTGCCTGAGTCTATTACAGACCCAGGGATCCCATCCCCAGGGGCCCAACATCCTTGAGAAAGGTAAGGAGGTGCGCATCCCCCACCCTTAGCTTATCTCACCCATGGAGACCCCATCTCCAAAGACCTGGCAAAAATATTCAAGGTGGGGGGGGCATAGATCCTCCTCTGTGAGCCCATCACATCCCTGCAAAACCCATCCCTGAAGCCTTATGCAATATCCAAAGGGGAGGGGTGTTTGGCTCAGCTCTCTGAGCCAAACACAGTCCTTGGCACACAATTCCTTTGGGCACTGCAACATTTTTAAAAGGTAGGGGATGCATGGTCCCCCTCTCTGAGGTTGGTAAGGCCCATTACCCATCCCCAGGGCTGACTCTCTTTGTGTGTCTTGTGAGTCCACATCTGAAACGATTTTTCCCTGTCCACAATAATATGGGTAGGAAAACATGTCTGCTCCCATCTGGTGGGAGCTTTACAAATTCTCCTGCAGGATTGGAGCAGACATTTCTTTCCCTGCGTGTGCTCTTGCTGGCAGGGAAACTCAGATTGTTCCCACCTGACAGGAGCATGCAGAAACACCTGCTCAATGCAGACTCCCGATGACCCCAGGATAATCTTTTAAGGGGGACCCAGGCACCACCTACCTAAAGCCTCAAGGGATGGGGTCCCCAGAGTGACTAATGGCTCAGGGAGGAGGCTGAGCACCACTACCTTTTAAAAAGCAACTAAAGAAGGCCCCGGGTGGGGTGTCTGTGGCCCTAAAGGCACAAGGAGGCCACACTCCGCTCCCCTTAATGAAAAAAACGGCCCGGAGAAAGGGATCCCCAAGGCCAGAGGGGGACTGCAAACCTACCCTAGACATGTAATGAAAAAAACTAAGTTTAAAGTGATATTATAGATAAATATGGAAATAATATGCACCTTTGCTAGAACTACAGTGTGTGTTTTAATTAAAGGGGGAAGACGTATGCCCTGATGTCACAGATTTCTGCTTAGTCCAAAACAGCTACAGTTATTAAATTGTAAAGTATAACAGGCATGCCATCCCATCCCTGCCTACGGCAATGCCACATCAACTACATGTTATGTGTAATGTGAATCTCTGACACTGTAAATTTAAACACCTAAAACCACGTTGAAAAGTTATGGGACTATCCCATTAAGCAAAAATGTGCCTCTTAAGGGTTATATTACTGCCTATTACAAATATAGTAGCCCTTTTCAAAGTGTTGAGAATGCCACGTTAAAAGTCTAGCAGCTTTGCATACTTCTGCAATTGCCGCGTTTGCCAGTCCCGAGAAGAAGTGCTGCAGCTGTCCTTCAAAGTCAATGGTTCAAACCAGCTAGTAGGAATACGCGACATGTCTTGCATTTCGGTTTTGAATTTTTAGGTGGGGCTTGACATTTTACAGTTCTTATTTGATTGTGCCGATATAAGTAAGAGAATAGATTGGTCAATTGTGTAAAAGTTTTTAAAAAACGATGTATTCTTGATACACTGGCGTTTGAATCACAGTGATCCTGTTGTTTGTTTCTAAAGTAAATTCCAGGATCTGGTGCTTGCACTTGAGAGAGCATGCCCCTTACTTCAAGGTACCTGTTAAGTGTGTACTGATATGGGTATATATACCGATATCCATAGGAACTCGGATGTGCGCTTGAATATTTACATGTGTGTCTGATGTGTACGTGCATACGGGTTGTAAATTACGTTTTTTTTTTAATTTGCTATACAAGAGGCAAAACTATAGACTTTGTTGGACCTTGTTTGTTTATGCTTGTAAACAGCAAATATATGTGCATTGACAGTGTTGGCTTAGGCACTGTTTCTGAATTAGTGGCTCTCACTATCTGCCAGTCACATTTAAAGTAGTACAACATTTTGCTACTATTACACCTTCGTACTCCACTTCCCAGGGGTCAGTGAGTTAGTTTTTCAGAACTTTTTTACGTCTACTGTCCTGTACATAAAAGTCGAGGGATGGACAACATTACTTCAGACTAAAAATGTTCCTGTTTTCCTTGCTAAAACGATAATTCCATTTATGTTTACTTCTGATATTTCATTTGGGAAGCCTGTTGTAACATTCTTTCATCTAAGGCTGAGTTCTTGCTTTAGAGAAGATTCACGTTGTCACAAAATTAAAGTCATGATAAAGAACCACTCCTAAAATAGGAGGAAGTGCATTGTTTTGCATTGAATCGGATGGACGAGCAAGAGGAGCGAGGAGAATCGAGATACGAGACGCGGAGTGGGAGACTGAAGTTTGTCAGCGCTCTGTGTGCTCCGTCTGAGGTGATAAGGTGAGCGGTGGTGCAGGGAGCGTCGAACGGTGGGGAGCAGTGAACACTGATGCCGAAGAAGGGTCGACCTGGAGGGCTGTGAGGGTAGAGTTGAGACTGAAGTGAGGGCCCAGGTGGAGCCTGGACAGGGTTAGAGGCCATGGTTCTTCCCCTGTGTCCAGCAGTCTGCTCTCCTGCCCTCCTGCCCTTCTGCCCTTCCGCTCTCTAGTTCTCATCCTCCTGCACTCTCACCCCCGCACCTGCTCCTCCTTTGCTTTCTCCTTTGCTCCCTGGCACCCGGGTCTGCCGAGCTTGCCGTCCCCCAGTTGTTACCGCCACCTGCCTACTGCCATCACTGCCAGCTCACTGCCCTCTTGCTGCCAGCCGCCGACGCTCAGGGTGGCACTGCTTAGGTGCCCAAGCCGTGGTCAATGCGGGCAACTTGGTGGGTGGGCAGGCAGATTGGTAGTGGCCAAGAGACATGAGCGGGCCCAGCATCCTCCTGCATCTCCTGGCAGTAGAGTAACCAGTCTAGTACAACACTGCATGGTTTTAAGAGCCCTGCCCATGTTCTGTGTCTCTGCAAAGGATAATCTGGGAGCACTGCAATCGTAGTTAGCTGCTGCTGAGAGTGCGTCCCGGGTTCTCACAGTAGCTGCCCAGCTAGGCCTGGGTGCTTCTTTGTGGAGCCCTGGTGAGACCCGTTCGTAATCACCCATTTTGTTCCAACCTCCAGCCTGCGCTACTCCAGGACACCGCTCTACAGACTGTAGATTGCAAAGCCATAGCCGGTTACTTAACCTCATGATCCAGCGAAATCACAGATCCAGCAGCTACACGACAAGAGTGTAATAAGGTAATAAGGAATAGAAGGACATTATTTAGAATACCCTCCAGCTCACCACTGAAGCTCTCAACTCCCAGTCTACAAAAATGGACACTCAAATCAAACTGTTAAACACGCTGACAGTCTTTACTTCAGGAATTGACTAAAAAGTTGCAGACCTTAACAACTTGATAGTCAGAGCCCAAAAATCTGCCGACTCCTGGCTACCAGTTTGTTCTTGCACTTACTCTCCAATTCTGGATAAGCTAGGATCTTTACCAGGAATCCTAAGTAGCGGATTTGAGGATATAAAAAAATGTTCTGACTCAAAATGGTGTAGGCAACTTTAAGTTCGCTAACGAAACCAGGAGTGGTCATTCACTGCAGCCTCAAACAACATGCCCTCCCACTCGATCCCCTCTCCTAAGTCACATAACAGGAACTTATACACAAGCATTGAACTCCAGCAATCAACCAAACAGCAGAGTCCTCCAAGGCACCCTCACTAGTCTCGAATTTATTGATTAGTCCTCCAGGCAAACGGAATTCAGTCCAATTACTAGCACTGGGCCCCTCTCCCGAATACAAGTAGGTGTGCAACCGTACACTGCTCACCATCAATGCCCTGGAAGAAAATCGGTGGACAGGGAAAAAGCACAGGTTGGAAACACTCAAGAAAACTTCAGCAACCAAGCGGGGGTGACTAAAATACCACCTAGTTCCCCCGCAGGGTCACAGATAGATCACCTGGAAGGCCAAAGTAGGACTACTTCATTAAAAGCACCTCTCAGTCAAGCATGCACCCCTTATGCAGAAATCAGGGACAGCACCTTAGCCAGTCCTCAATTGTTGATGATAAAGCCTTCCCAGAGAACATTGCTCAGTACTGCCAAGTTCATGAATCAGTCTAGCTCCAACAAGGAAAGCCCACTTTGGGCATTTGAGTGGTGGGCTCATTATATATATCAGCTCAGCTACGAAGGGGCACCACTATATGTCCCCAGCCACATATACAAATCTCATGACAGTCCTCCTCTCCATATCACAAGGCCCCTCTATACGCCATCTAACTCTAATGAATATCTATCTTCCCAAAGAGAAAGCGTGTAAATTAGAGGATGTACAGCAACTGAAATAGAAGATAAGAGAGCTGCTAAACAACACTTCTTGCCCTGAGCTGATTCTATCTGTTGACTTTAATATGAATTTATTGGGCACGGAACACTCTGAGGAGGCCACTGTGGCACAGAACAATTTCTGGCAGGTCCCTGATCAAATTTTGTCCGGAGCCCAGAAAAGGGACAGGTTAGGGAAATTGCTAATAAAAGACCTCGAAGCAATGGGTCTTTGATCCACTAACGACCGTTACAGCATGGATCAACCTTCCTCATTCACGTTTTTCAATCAATAAGCTGGAATGCTAATAGACTTCACGATTTTATCATCCTTTTTGTTCTAACAAATCTCGAAATTCCAGGTAGCAACCGGAGACTAAAACAATCATCAACCACAAGGGCTCCACTTTGTTCATCCAATTGACCATCATGATCCAACAGATGCACTGCAGCATGCAACTTATACAAACAATGGGAGGAAACTTAAACGGTCACCAGATACCATACTAGATCTGTCAGGAAAAGCCAAGCGAATGTGATCCTTTGAACTGAACCACACTGACCCTGAGCAAACAGCACAAATAGTACAAGCAGCCTAGGATGAGTTTACGTGTGAATTTCTGGCATTCTTCTCTACAACAATCTGTAGGTACAAGACATCGTAGGCCTTGAGGATCTCCATTCAGTTGGCGAACAAATATACTTAAGCACAACTTAAACAACGCCCAATGCCTTCGTCAAAAAAAGCCCACAGACAGAGCCTTGAGAATGTTGGTGTCCACTTCCAGATCTGCCTACAGGGCCTACCAGTGGTTACTCCAAAGAAAATATGGCAGCCTGCTTAGCAGCCAAGCTCCTGTATGCCCTAACCTCAAATAGGCATGTGCAGTTTTGGAAACATATAAACTGCTTAAGTCTCACATCCTCGCTCCATAATTAACATCTCAGAGTTTGTCTGGTATCAATATCTCTTGCCACTTTGGCCCCCGACTCAGGGAACCCAAGGTGAGGGTCTTCCGACTCAGCAAAAAAATTCAAGACCAGGCCCAAATTATTGCTCGCTTTTCTTTACAACCGCACAGCTACCTTCAAATTCTCTCAGAAACAGTAAGAAAGAGAATCATTAAGTGTCAGAGAGAGGGAGCCCCAGGACCTAATGGCATCCCTGCTGTGTTATATAAAGAGGACTTGAACTTTTGGGCAAAACATCTTTTGGCACTCTCTAACAACACAATTGCCACCAACATCATTCCGAAAAACATGGAGTAGCTCTATAATCTCCCCAATTTTCAAAGGGGGCTCAACTAACGATCGAGCAGACTACTGACTGATTGCACTTCTAGACGTCCAGTCCAAAATCTTCACGGGGATCCTCCTGAAGGAACTTGAAACCTGGGCCGCGGATAACAACTTGATCCCACTCAATCAAACCAGCTTCTCCAAAGGGGTTGGCACAACTGCTAACCTTATGGCTGTGTCATTATTATTCATCCAACGTTGGTGTGCCAAAAAGCCCCTCTAACTCTCAATTGTGTAGGTGGAAGAAAACTACGGTCTAAGCTTGCAAAATAGGGCATCCTGGTCCACCTGTTAAAAGCAATAACCCTTCTCCACACAAATACTTGGTGAGGGTCAAATTAAGTGAAGGCACGCACCGCTGCTGAGAAATTCCAACCTCACAGGGTCTGTGGCAGGGATGAATGCTTGCACCTCTTCTTTTCAACCTCTTTCTGGCTGATTCACCAACAAGACTGGATAAAGTGAATTCTGACCCACCAAGATTAGGGAAAACTGCTATGGCATGTTTGATGTATGCTGACTATCTCATTTCTTTTCAGCCATTACCAGAATAGGACCCCTTAGGCTACTCAATGCAACAACTGAATTCCCAGAAGAAAACACACTTCTCAGCAATTTGGGGAAATCAAAAATCATGTCCTTTAGGTCAACAGTGTTGCAGAAGCACCATGGTACCTAGGCAACAGCAAAATCGAATTTGTGCGCAATACAAATACATAAGTATCCTTCTTGACTGTAATGGCATCTTTAAGTCCCACCTGGAAAGTATCAGCCAGAAACTCACTTCCCTTACTTTTGCATTTAAACATGTTACAAGTGCCACTAGCTGTTCAACATACCTCCCCCTATTGAAGGTCATCCAAGCCAAACTAATTTCCACAATAATGTATGGTGGTGAAGCACTATGGGGTATAGGAGGAGAGCTACTGACAAAATGATCATCAAGCTCTTCAAGGCGCTGTTTAGTCTGCTAAATCATGCTTTGCAGGCCCATGTTCACCTTAAACTTGGCCTGGTCAGACAGTCTTTTGCGAGAAAGGTGGCATTTATTAACTTGTGCTACAAACTCAAGACAGCGAGACAAGCTACTCTAAGTTCCCTCCTCCGGATTGAAATCTCTGTGAAATCCAATTCTCCTTTCTGACTTTATTTTGACTCCACCCTGGCAGCACTGGGTTTGGCAGACCAACTAGTCCAACTCAGCTCATATAAGCTCGTCAAGTGAGTGACAAAAGAAAGTGCTAGATTCTTTTCACAGCTAATGGACAAAGAAGCTCTATCAAAACGAAGCCACGCCAGGCTCATCTTGTCATCATACAAGAGACTTGTCCCACAGTCTTACCTGGGAGTAGCAGTTAATTAACAGATCAAAACAGCCCTCATGAAATATTGAATTGGCTGTCTTCTAACGTATGCCCATCTCCCAGGTGGACGCAAAGCAATATGACAGGTGCTTCTTGGCTCTGAAGGCTGGCCCTAGAAACACTGATCCATCAGATATGCTATTGTAAAAGTGCTATGGTGGACCACAAAATGCTCCTATGACCTGCATGGCTTCAAATGGGGCTGCGCAGGTGCAGGCCAGCAATTATGGTTAGATTTAAAAGGAACAATGTACAGCTCAGTTGCAGAATGGTGACATTTTTAGACAAACTTGGGAGCCAGCTCTCAGAGATCAAGAACTTAAGACATGAGCGCACAATTAGCAAGCAAATCCGTAATAATCCATAATTAAGCTTTTTTATATTTTAAATTTGGCCTTTTGTTTGTGTAATTGTTCCAATTAACCAAACATTGTTAAATAAATAATCCCTTCTAAAATACAAAAAATGCAAGGTACAACAGCAATGAACAAAATCACTTCTGCTTGGGCTGAATTTCATACTAATAATGACATAGGTTTTAAAACATCTCATGCTGTCAGGTTCACAAAAGCAGAAAAGGACACATTGCAGGCAATATATCACCTTTTAAAAAAACAAATTTCATAGCAATATCTTAACCTGTCCTAGTTTCTGCTCCCATTATAGTTGTTGCTACAATATCTTTTCTCAAAAATCTATTGCCCAATATGTTCGAAGAAAAATTAAGCATGTTTAGATTGCGTTGTAGAGCTTTTTGGCCAGCAAATAATGGACCTGTTATAAAGTAGCAGCTGCCCCAAGCAAACATTGAGGGGGTCATTATGAACATAGTGGTAAACACCGTCGACCGCCGTTGTGATGGTGAACAGAAGACCGCCATTGACGGTGAACAGAAACCCGCCATAAAGATGCCAGAAACAGAAACCTCCAAAAATTCTGCTACCTCCAGCAACCGAAAGGGTCCTCAATGGTGGAAAGGCTGCACACCCCACCCCGACACCACCAAGCACACATATCCCTCACCCTCCAAATAATGATGCACAAATCACCGCAGCAGATAGTGGATGTCGAACAACCATTGGCGGTATGGACCGCCACGGCCAGCAAGTGGACCCAACAGCAAGAAATGCACACATTGGCAATTTTGAAATCGACACACCTGACACACATCCACAACACTATAAAACACTGACATACACATCCCAGAATCCTTTGCATCGTCAATAGGACAACTGAGATTGACAACACAACATGCATACACGAAAGCAACATCACACAAACCACACGCCCAACCACAACAACAGCACCCTCACCAATATTCATTCAACACACCACCCACAACACACACCATGGCACCACCTAAGCACCCCCGCTTTACAGATAGGGAGATAAGAAAAATGGTGGATGAAATATTGAAGGTCGAGCCATAAATCTTCGGGGCACAGGTCCAGCACACACCCATTGCCAGGAAGATGGAGTTATTGCAGACAATAGTAAACAAGGTCAACGCAGTGGCAAACCATCCACGCACGAGGGACGACATCAGCAAGCGATGGAATGACCTGTGCAGTAAGGTGAGGTCGATGGCATCTATGCACAACATTGCGGTCCAGAAGACTGGGGGAGGACACCCACCTACACTCCCCCGAATACACAGACTGGGACGAAAAGGTACTGGCCATCCTGCACCCTGAGGGTCTCAATAGACTCACTAGAGGACTGGACTCAAGTAAGTCATCTACAATTACTTCATATCCACCACACCTGTAATGTATGTACCACCCCACCCCTCCAACTACCACGAGGACCACTACCCCACCCAGGCCACAATAACTACATCCAGTCACCCTGCATGCCCACAAACCCACCAACAGGCCCACATACCTTCCCCTGTGCACAGCCATCTACCCCTGCAATGAATCACAATGGCAGTACACCACCCACAATGCACCTCCACATCCCATGCAAAATGTAATGGCAACCCCACAATAGGCTCCTGAATGACCCAACAGGGGAATAAATAGCACAAAATAGGTCAGAGTTGTGCAACCTCATTCGAATGAGTACATGTAACATACATGTCAATTCCCCCCCCCACAGGCACCACCACCCATGCCACCCTGACGGAAAGACCAAGGAGTGCTAGCGCCCCACATGGAGACAGAGGCCCCACTCAGGAGGCTGGAGAAGGAAGTATGGACAGTGAGGATTACCCTGGCCCGTCACACAGTCCTGGCCTGTCACCTTCCAGCAGCCCCACCCAGGACACCACTGACACCCCTACCACCCAGCAACAAACATCAGTTCTGGCCAAATGACCCCACACCAGTGTCTCCAGGCCACAGACTGGCAGACCACAAGTACAGAGGCCAGAGTCTCCACCTACTAACAGGCAGGATGACGATGGCCCCAGTGCAAGTGGGACTGTCAGACCTGTGCAGGGGACACAGACACAGGGGGCTAGGCCCAGTGGGAGTGCATCAGTGGCCCAGGGGGAAGGCCAAAGGATGGATGCTGCAGCCCAGGAGGTGATCTCAGAGGTCCTGGGAGCATGCCACCATACCCAAGACAGGATGGGCCAGATCCTGACCACCCTGGAACAGAGTCAAAGGCTGCAGATAGCCCAACATCAAGAGACCATGGAGCAGTTAAAACAACTTAATGCCATCATGGCCACTATTGCAGGTGTGCTGCAGCACCTCTATGTAACCCATCCTGAGACCCCCACAAACCTGGAAGCCCCTACCACTGCCGAGGACACAGACCAGCCCTCCACATCACCAGCAGCAACTGGACTGATGGCACTGGCAGAGGACACACAGGAGACCAGCACCCCTACCCGTGCACCCCAGCACCAGACTCTCAAACGGTCCCTTAGACCCAGATATGGCACAGGAACACCTGCCAAGACCAAGGCCCCCACAAAGAAGTGACTCTGACATGAACTGTCTCCCAAGTGTGCCACTGTGCTACCATCCTAACCTGTTAATAGAAACTTAACAACTTGCAAGGGACATATGGACCTATACCCACTGCCACCAATCGCTGAGCCCATGTACCTAGTATGGACATCCACCATTAGCCCACTCCCTATCACTGTACAGGGCACCAATGCATTTGTGACACCAAATAAAACACATGTACACCAATTCCTATGTCCTCTGTCATTATGTAGCATCAATTGTAAATGTGAATGTGTTTGGCAGTCAATTCAATAATCAGACCTTTGTTGCAGGAATGGTACCCCACGCACAGCATCGCCTGGAGTAAACCAAAATGTATACCATGTTTGTTTCCATGGCACATGCCACCTAATTCTACAGCTAACAGTGTCGATGACTTCAGACCCCACATCCCCAAACAAATGAGTCTGACAAACATTATGCAGTGCAGACAACATCATCAGTGAACAGTACCTCATAGTCACTGGAAGTATAGTTGGATCAGCTGGTTCCTGGAGTGGACACCTTCCCCTTCTTCATCCTCACTATCATTCTCATCCCCTCTCAGAGGAAGCAGGTCTAGATGTACAGCACCCTCCTCCTTTAGTAGGGGGATAGCTCTCCTCAAAGCCAGGTTGTGCAACATGCAGCAGGCCACCACTATTATACATACCTTCTCAGGGCCATAGCACAGGGATCCCCCTGTAGTGTGGTCAGTTTTGTGTATTCTTTGCGCATTAGCTTCAGGCCTTGGGCCTTTGTGCACTTTGCCCTAGATGTATTTTATTCCTTTGCTCACAGCTTAGAGCCTCTGTGCACTTTGCTCTAATTGCTTTTTATTCGGCTTCGTACTGTTATTTTTCAAATAACCAGTTCTACGGTCTTGTTTTATTTTTTATATCACACTGTTTAGCCTACTTCAGCACTGGAGTTCTCAATAACACATTCCTGTTCACTCTGTGCTTCAGTCAAGGATACAGTCTGGTACATTGCCGATAGACGTGGTAGGAGAGGGAGATTCCGACCAGGGAACCACAACTAGATGCTGACTGCCTCATTGCAGATGCTGAACCAGATCACAGGCCTTTGCTCAGGTATGAGGGTTGATGTCTTCCCAGAGAATATGAAAGGCAAGTTAGAAGCTTAACATGCTGTGCTCGAAATAGAACTAGCTGAGAGAGAGTAGAAATTGTTAACACCATGATAGCGTTATTCTTATGTTTCACTCTCCTCGTGACTATTTCAATCCTACTGTGTTGTATGGGTCTGGTTATTGCGTCTCACGCCTTAATATCTAAAATGCAGTTGTTTTATTAAAACATTATATAAAACTTAAACTGCCTTTGTCATTTGTATATGAGATCATACTGTAAATGAGAGAGCTGGTTTGGATCTGAGTGACCACGACTTCCCTGAGAAGTTCCAAAGATGTCATGCGCTCGGATGCCTAATCATCTCTTCATCTTCAGAGAAATGAGGCACTGCTAGTTAGCCGGAGCAAAACCGGGTTTAAGGTGACAGAGGTCCTTCCAAGTGGGTCAGACTCAGCCCCCCACACCGTGAACGATCCTGCTGCCTAGAAATCCAGTAGTCTCATTTAGGATAATGAGAGCCCACGCGACATGGCGCCGCCAACGATTGGTATGGCTCTAATTTTCGGATCCGGCTAACTCTCTCGGTCTCATATATATATTGACTCCTCGGTTCCGTTAATGGAGACGTCCGTGGGGCTGAGGATTTCCGCCACCACGGGATAGGTGAATCCTATTACTTAGTGGTCAGTTGTTCAAGCTTGAACTTTGAAAAGAAAACCCCGATATTGGTGTGCCTTCTCTGCCCTAGTGCTATTTTTATAATGGTGAATCCTCAAGTAGTGAACATAGCGCTCAATATGCGCCAACCGCTCACGGGACATCTGATAGCACATGGTCTGACGAACCAGGGGGTTCCGGTCACGTTTGTGGTGGACGGCCATGCAGCTTATAGAACAGAGCTTTTTTATTCTTGGGTCGTGTTTCCAGCAGTTGATGGGGGTGCAAACACTTTTCATGATTACATTATTGCGAATGTCCCTGGACAGTACAGGGCATATGCATACTTAGAGATACCTTTATCTTATCAAGAACACCATAATTGGCTTGATGACGCCCTCCCACACACAATAGCACAAGTTCGATTAGGGCCACTGAGTAATGATGGTTCTACCTGGCCTTTATTGGCTACATACACACCATATCCCGCGGTTGCTAACTTGGCAGTGGCTGACGTTCGTCGTTTATATATAGACTTAGCTACTACATACAGAAGACTGGTTCAGTTTGTAATGCAGACTTTAAATACTAATGCAGCGCGTGCTGCTCCGGCACACCCAAATGCAGTGGTTCCGGGTATCAATCCGGCCACTGTACACTCAGTTATGGGTAAAGTACCGGCTAAATGTGAGGAAACTCCATTTTGGCTGGCGCAAAAAATTAATACGCTGGAAGCAGTCTTTCCCCATACGGGACCTCAGGATAAACATAGAATATTGACGATGTGTTTGCCGTATGGAATGGTTCCTACTGTGGACCATTGTAATACCTGGGGCACGGTGTTTGCCGTGCTCTATAGTACAGCACACGGTACACCCACATTGGCTAATCTGCCGGAAGTGCTAAAACAAATTCAAGATGAATATGGGGCTGCCCCAGCCTTAGATTTAGGGATGCAGCTGATGGGCAATTTTGCAGTTTCTTCTATTATTTTGAGTAATCGCAAGGGAGAGGCAGTGGCGCTAGCAGTGCGTATGTGTCTTCGAGACGTCCCGCAACTTAATCAGGAGCGGGAACTGCCGAGAATAATAGCAGAAACATAGTCGAGTATCGGTCGAGATAGCCTAGGGGCTAGACCGCAAAAACCCCAATTACAGGGTAAGGTTAGTAAAGATAATACTAAACAACAGCAACCTGAGGGTACTAAAAAGCGCTGGGAGAAAAAACAACAGACACCTAAGAAAGATAGGGGACAATCTCCGCAACCGGAGACCCCGCAGAATAGGTATTATCTCAGGAATAGGGATAATTTGAAGACGCCTGATAGATATCAATATACTGATACACGCCAATCTCGTTCCTTTCAGGACTCCTTGGAAAAGAGAAGTGAGAGAGGTGGGCGGTCAGAGCGGAGAACAGAGTACGTGAAACCACGACAGGAATCACAACGCTCAACAGAGGTTTCTGTCAAACAAGAAGAGAAACCGATCCAACAAAAGCAGCAATTTAAAAATAAGAAAGTGGCGGCGGTCTCAGTTAGACATGCCACTCAAGAAGAGAGTTCTCTTGAAGAACAAGACATGGGCATTAGCACTGTTAGACAGCGCGGCAGAGGTCACAATAGTTCGCATGAGTCTTCTAGAGCATCTGGAGGTGAAAGCAACTGATGACTTCATACAAGTCGAAACAGCAGATATGCGTGTCTCTGATCACGATAGAGTATATACAGTAACTTTACAATTAGAAGGGGACATTGAACGCACTGTAAACGCCATCTTTTGGGACCGTGTGGTCAAATTGTATGACGTTCTGCTGGCCGAACAGGATTGGCCACCTGACTTTGTTCGCGACTGTCCAGTTGGGGAGGAGGTTATTACAACTTCATTCTCACCACTTGTTCCGGGAGAACTGGCAGAGTCCTATAGTAAATCATGGGCTCTAGCTCAGGCCCCCGCCATATATAGGAATAATGTGGGGTGGGATAGACATTCACCTTATCATGTAATTCCGATAAAAGGTGAACCTCAGCCGCAACCACAGTATCCTATAAAATTTGAAGCAAGGGCATCGGTAAGGAAAATTCTTACACAATTGGAGTACCAGGGAGTAGTTGAACCCTGTGTCTCGCCGATGAATAATCCCTTATTTCCGGTAGCAAAACCGGACCATTCTTATAGGATAGTGGTGGATTACAGACATTTAAATGGACATACACGCACATATGCAATACAAAATTCACACAGCGCAGCGCTCATAAATAATATAGTGCGTAAGAAATACAAAACAACATAAGATATCTCGAATGGATTCTTATGCCAAAACATAGCGCCCGAAAGTAGGGACTATATGAGCTTTAGTGCGTTTGGCTCTCAAAAAAAGTTTTGTCGTCTGCCTCAGGGGTATAAGAATAGCCCAGGACTATTTTCGGCTCGTGTAACTGAAATTGTGCACGAGTTGGACCCTGAAGCTTTATCATATGTTGATGATATATATATGATGGACGATGAGTTACTGCAACATCTAAGGCGGGTAGCACGCATTGTTGTGGGATTTGCTGAAATTGGCTACAAATTTAATTTTAAGAAATCGAAGATTGCCTTCCTCAGTGTCATTTTCCTGGGATATGAGTTGTCGAATGAGGGCAAGAGCCAGCACCACACTTTTTGGAGAAATGTGCTCGGTTGCAACCTCCTAATACGGTTCGGAAGCTCCAGTCATTATCGGGGTTTCTGAATTTTGGCAGAACTTACATTCCTGATTATGCTACACGTATCAAACCATTATACGAGTTGATTCGTCCGAATTTTTTGAGTAGATTTTGGACGATTGAGCATACACATATTCTTCGAGATTTGCAAACTGATCTCTTAGCAGTAAAGCATTTACACATACGGGACAATAAAACGCATCTGGTCATCAGGGTTATGCCTGGTGCCGTTGGATTTACATATGTCACCTTTAATGAGGGTGAGACAGTCCTGATGACATACAAATCTCACTTGTATTCGGCTGCAGAACAACGTTTTGCACAAACTGAGAAAATTCTCACTGCTGTACAGATGGCTGTTATTAAAGAACGACCTCTTTCCCAGGGCCAACGCATTATTGTCGTTTCCCCGATTCCAGCCTTAGAGGCTGTTACAAAAGCGAGTGTTCCTAATTCAAAAGCTTTACACCCGCGATGGATACAATGGACAACGTCTTTGACGGCCACTGATGTAGATTACATATTTGACCCTAAACTGCAGACTCAAGAATTTCTTCAATATGAAATGGAGTACCCAGTTCCTGCTGGCACATTGCCTATTGACCAGTATCAGGTGGTCATGTATACCGATGGCTCTGCACAACCAGCGGTTCGGACTAAACAACAGTATTCTGCTGCATGTGCGGTGGTGAGCAGCTATATGGAGGGGGAAGTGTTCTGCCCCTGACATACTCATACACAAACCTTGGGAGATTGTACGGCACAGTTGGCTGAGCTGAAAGCTCTATTGTGAGCCTTGGAACACGTGGATCGGACGATATTTACATTGCTGGTCTGTGACTTCTACTACTGTGTTCAGTCTTTCAATGAATATTTACACTACTGGAGGTTGAATGGGTTCAGAGATTCCAAAGGTAACACCATTAAACACAAATTGCTGTGGGGGAAGGTTGCGGATCTGAAAGAAACGCTTCCTAAGGTCCATGTTGTACATTCACTTGGACACCAGAGTGTTGGAATACACGTTGCTGGGAATACTTTGGCTGATGAAGCCGCAAAATCGGCGGTGGCAGTTGCCACTGTGGCCGCAGTAACTCGTTCGAGTTCCAAACCAGACACAGAGATTTTGGCTGTAACAAAAAGCTACGACTGATGGCACGCCATTTCCTAAAGGATTCCCTTCTAAATATAGATACAGTATGGTTGGTATGCTAAACGCTGTAGTTAAAATCCCAGGCGTTGGTGTACGTGAAATGCCCAATAAAATTGAGCGACCTCGATTAATTACTGCAGCACATGAGGGGGCGGCATCTGCGCATGCAGGCGTGGCTGACACAATTTCACTCTTGCAGGCTCGTTACTGGTGGCCTGGTCTCTCTAAAGAGATGAAGCAGTATGTCCTTTGTTGTGACGTCTGTCAACAAATTAAAGTTTCCACGGTTAGACGCCCGCATCAGACGCCCCTTCTCATATCAAATAAACCTTTACAGTGTGTGTACTTGGATCATTATGGTCCGCTGAAGCCAGATAGTGCATACGAATATATATTGGTTGCTGTAGATTTGTGCTCCAGATTTGTGTGGGTCTGGCCACAGCGTTCGGCTTACGCTTGAACTGTTATTAAAGATTTGCGCCTCTTTGTTGATACATTTGCAGTTGCGGCTTTTCATTCAGACCAGGGCTCTGCTTTTGCCTCTAAGGCATTCAGGGACACCATGGCTTTGTTGGGGGTCCAGCTCCAGTTCTCGTCTCCATTTCATCCCGAGGGAAATTCTGCCGTGGAGCATTTAAATCACGATTTAAAGCAATCCTTAACGGCCAGAGTTATAGGTACGGGTCGTAGTTGGCTAGCCCACCTGTATGGAGCACAGAGAGCACTTAATAACTTGCCTAGAAGGTCCCTGGGGGGGTCGTACTTCATTGGAGTGCCTGTTTGGAACACAAATGTATGTTCCTAATCTAGATGGTCCTGGTGTGGAGACGGCAGATACGCCCTTTGACATAAATGATCGTGTCACTGTTTTGCAGGATTTACAACAATTCCGTGAAGATAACTCTTCTGCAAGTGCTGCCTCCACAGGAATTAAGGATGAACCAGTAACGCCTACTGGTTGGATTCCCAGGATTGGGGATCTTGTGCATGAAAAGGTTGCAGTAAAAAAATAATTTGGTCCTTTTTATCGGGTGCCTATCCTGTGGTACTGAAAAATTCTGGACCCGTGTTATAAACATCGTCGTATCACAACAATTTTGGTATCAGCAGACCGAGAACGATTAGAATAGTATGCACAAGCATTGTATTCATATTCAGGTGATGAAATCACCTGAATATCAGAGTTTCCGTCCTGAAACTCTGAGGTTCCATTTAAACGACAGCCATTTCGTGATTGCCCTCACATAGGCCAATGACTAATGCAGAAAACGAGTCTGAAGGACACGTACATCTTTGCTAACTCCTCTGTGACCTGGGCAAGCTGACTCCACTGTCTGAAGCCAAACCTGTTCGGCCAGTTTTCTTTCCCAGTGGCCGAATGAGATTAGTATCAAGGCACAACACATCATAAAACCTTTAATCACACACAAACTATGCCTAATCTTACATACACCTGTCCCTGCTTCTTTCTTTATGACTTGCTTTACAAGGAGGAGGTGCCTGTTTATATTGGGGGTCCGTCGATATCTGATGAAAGTACTGAGCCTTGCCGGGTATTTGATTGAGGGCTGGACAAACTGAAATATGGCTTGTCATCATAACCCTGCTATTTCTTTGTAGTGAAAATATGTGAATGGTCAACTGTAAAATAAGGAATGTTTGCCTAAAGCATAATATTTTGTAGAAAAGAGAAGGTTAGCTCTGCAAGGGGAGCAGTCTCCTGAGAATATACACCGTGTTGTACTTCTAGGATACCTGTTACTGGCTGCAGCCAATAAACAAGATCTTTGACTTCACCAAGAAGACTCTGGGCCTGATTCTAACTTTGGAGGACGGTGTTAAACCGTCCCAAAAGTGGCGGATATACCACCTACCGTATTACGAGTTCCATAGGATATAATGGACTCGTAATACGGTAGGTGGTATATCCGCCACTTTTGGGACGGTTTAACACCGTCCTCCAAAGTTAGAATCAGGCCCTCTGTGTTTCTGTAGTCTGAAACAGGAAGGACTCGAAGTCTTAGGGTGTGTTCCCTGGCACCACTGGGTTCTGAAAAACCCAGTACTTCATTTGGCGCCCAACGTGGGGCGATTTCAGCGGTACCGGTCCAAGCCAGAGGTTCGTGAGGAGCTTCGTGTGAAAATTCTGGAGGGAGGCCGCCACTTCATCGACCCCTGTATGTCGACGTGGTCTGAAAGTCTTTGCTGCGAGGTTCCCCGCTTTCCGACGGCTACAAAGGATTGCTGCCCTGACTATCGCCCTGTTTTGGACCCTTGATGATTTGGTAGAGCGAAACGATAAACGAGTCTTCTGGTGACGTCATCGATACCTCAGTTAAGTAGAAGTGGAGCGTCTCCCAGTCCTTAGTTTGGTTCTTAGTTTGGTATCCCCTTGGGATCTTTGATTTGGAACTTGCAAGTACCAAAGCCGAGGGATTTGTGTATTCACGAGACTATTATATTCAATAATCCTTTGAAGTTTGAAGCTAGACTGGAGAGCGAAGATGCCTGGTCTTAGCAGACATGGAAATTTGTTTTGTCTTGGTTATAATAGGGATTCCCGATTGGAGGACTCGTGTCTGGTTCCTCCGATTGGAACTCCAACCTATGAACTATATGTGAAACATGGCATAGGCCCCATCATATATAATGAAGTATGGATCCAATACACCAGGAAAGATGGTGTTTTAAAATGGCCCCAATATAGTAGTTTTAACACAGAGATTCTGGATAATCTGGAGGTTAAACTTTTTAAGAAGAAAGCCTGGCCGGCGATGTTTGACTCTTTCCGCCTATGGCGTAAGGAAGCCAAACAGAAGGAAATGAAATTAGCAAAGAGAAATAAGAGGGAAGAGGGTATCTCGATAATGCAAGCTGCCATACAGTTTAAAGATGATGAAGAAGAACAGATAAATGAGCAGTTGCACAGGCAACGTAAAATGGTGACCGATAAATGTTATCCAGTTTTTCCGCTTCTTCAGCAAGATGCAGCAAAAGAACTTGAGAAAGATCCTTTAATGTCACACTTGTTGAGGTCGCCACCCCCTTATGCGCAGAATGCTACAGCACCTCCGCAACCTTTAGCTGTGCAACCTCCGATTATTGTGCCTCAGGTTCTTCCACAGCCGCCAGCTCCTCTTCAGTTGGCTCCTTCTACTATGGCGCAGCCCCTTCAAGGGCCGCCGACTTCGCTACCTGCTCCATCTGTACCTCCTACGACTTTATGTACTACATCGACTGCCTCTTCTGGTGTTCTTCCTGATACTGCCTCTGAGTCTGCCTCTGTGTCTGCCTTGCCTCCCTCTGTTTTTCCTCCTGTTCTTTCATCAACATCTCCTTCTGTCCGACAGAGAATGACAGATACTGTTGCCAGCCTTATATTTCCTCTCTTTGGGTCGTCTGGTGTGACCCCAGATTCGGAGCGTAAGCAGTTGCGTAGTCAACTGCCAAATTCTCGAGAGAGAGAGAAATGTTTGACCGTATGGCGCGTAAATGGGTTGTTTACCCTTCAAGATACGATGTAGAGTCTGTTATGGATGTCTTCTTTCAATGGGAAGCACCGAAACAAAGATACGTTTTTGAGAAAATGTGTGCTTTCCTTTGTGAGGAATTGGAGTATAATGATTTGGAAACCAATCCGCCTGATTTGTGACGTGTACGGTTTGAGTTTGCAAAGGGCACGATTGTGGGTTTGGATGTTGAGACAGCAGTTGCGACGTTGTTGTCCTTTAGGAATAAGGATCCTTCTCAGTCATTGTTCGAACATGACTCCTCTGTTAAAAAAAAGGTGCAACAGTACCCAATGAGAAGTCCCTCCGGTATGGAAGGACGCCGTTGCGGCTGATGTTGCTAATCAAATTGATGCTGTCGCAGCTCATTTTCAGCGTGTTTGGGTACATGTTCCGTGGAAGCGAGCTGAAGTTTTAGCCCTTAAGCAGACTTTGCCTGATCCCCGTAAAAACCCTGCAGGGTATTATAAAGAATTATCACAGACTGCAGACTCATGCATTATGAATTTAGCCGACATAGACATGTTATTTGGGAATGTTGTTCCACAGCCTTTGTGGGGATTGATTCGCCATACAGATCATGCGCAAGAGTTGGTGACTCATGGGCTAATATTAGTGCTGCAAATGATAGACAAGTTGGTGGTGCCAAGCATCAGCCTTTGGTAGCAGAACTGCCTGCTAGGATCATTACTTACATGAAGACTTTAATGCCTGCGATGCGTGTGAATTGGGATAAATTGTCTGCGTGTAAGCAGAAGAAAGATGAAACAGTGTCTGATTTCTTCACCAGGTTTGAGGAAACGTTTATCGACCACAGTGGTCAAGATATGAGTACAGAAGGTGGTCAACGGTTGTTCGTCGACAAGTTTGTGCACAATTTGCTTGCCGAGCTGTGTAAGAAATTGAAGGATTCAGAGAGTTCTTGGGCCGTTTCCTCTTCAGCACAAATATTGGCTACTGCACAGTACTACGAAAATAGGGATAAAGATGAGAAGGATAGAGCAGACAAGAAAACTAAAGAATTAAAGACGAAGGTTCTTTTACAACAGGCGTATCCGCCACGTGGTGGTCAGAGTAACTATCAGCAACCTCAACAGTTCCAGAGAAACACGCAAAGGTTCGAGTTTTCTCAACCACGTGTTCCTGTAGGTCCCAATCAGTGTTCATATTGTAAAGAAGAGGGTCATTTCAAGTATAGTTGTCCTATTTTGTTACAGCGTACGAATGATGCTTCTGGCACAAGAGGTCGAGGTGTTCAACAAGCTCCTAGAGGTAGAGGACGTGGAAGTTTCCCCAAGAACACGCGTTCCTTTCCGTCTCAAAACTCAATGAATAGTTTTGACCAGCAACATAACGCGTCTGGTAGAACGGCTCAGTACTATGCTGACGACTACTATGCAGAAGATGAGAATCTGGAAGGTAATAATTGCTAGGACAGCCATAGACGGAGAGAGGGAGTTTTTTTAATTCCAGTAGATCAGAATGGACCTTATGTTAAGGTGATTACATCAGGTGTGTCGGAGCATTTTCTGTTGGATACTGGTGCTACAAAGAGTTCTATTATGCACTCAAAACTCCCTGGCGCACCTTTGTCTGGCGAGATGAATGTTTCAGTAGGTTTTTCTGGCGCCCCGGTTAGGAACCCGATTTCTAGTCCTATGTCCCTTTCTGTTGGACCTTGTGAATTGGAAGCACCCCTTATTCTGACGACAGGTTGTGGTGAAAACTTGTTAGGATTGGATTTGTTGAAAAGATTGTATGCGACATTATATTGTTCTCCTTCGGGAGTATAACTTACACTGGGTAGGAAAATGGCCTCTCCAATATATGTGTCGAAGGATAAACTTCCAACCGAATTGTCGTTTCTTCCTGATATCATTTGGGCTACTGGTCCTAACGATGTGGGTCTTTTGGAAATACCGCCTTATGTTGTGACATTGAAAGCCAACGTTAAATTACCACGCATTCAACAATACAAGATCTCTAGTGAAGGTGAAAAGGCGTTGCTAGCGATCATTTATGATTTAATTGAAAAAGATGTAATTGAAGAGACAAGAGGCAACGTTTGTAATAGTCCTGTTCTGCCTGTTTTGAAACGTACTGACCCCTCTAAGCCACCTGTTTACAGGTTCGTGATTGATCTTAGAGAGGTAAATAAAATAGTTGTGCCACAGTTTCCAGTTGTTCCTGATATCACTGCCATATTAACTATGATTCCAGCTTCCGCCACCTGGTTCTCGGTGATTGACTTAAAGAATGCTTTCTTCAGCATCCCGATTGCTGAGGAGAGCAGGGATATTTTTGGCTTCAGTTTAGGAGGCCGAAGTTTCCGCTTCAAACGCGCTCCTCAAGGCTACTGTGAAAGTCCATCAATATATAGTCAGGCTTTAAAAACACAGCTTGATGCAATTGTTTTACCTGACGGCGCTACCCTCATTCAGTACATTGATGATTTGCTAGTCGCTGCAGATACTGAAGAGATTTGTAAAGAAGCCACCTTGTTGTTGTTGCGTCATTTGTCTGATTTACATCACAAAGTGTCCCTTTCAAAACTGCAATATTGTCGACAAGAAGTGACCTACTTAGGTCATCTCTTATCGAAGGAGGGAAGGAAACTGACCTCAGAAAGAATTCAGGCAATTGCAAAATTGAGTGTGCCAAGGACACAGAGAGAAGTACGTGTTTTCTTGGGCATTACATCATACTGCAGACAATGGATACCGAATTTTTCTTTGCTGGCCAAACCTTTGGTAGCATTGACCTATAAAGATACACCGAATCCCGTTCCGTGGTCTGAAGATTGTCAGAAAAGTTTTTCCGAATTGCGTAATGCATTATGTTCGGCTCCTGTGTTGGGTACCCCCGACTACAGTAAGCCCTTTACACTGTATGTCCATGAGAGAGAGGGTTGTGCATTGTCAGTGCTGACACAGTCTTTTGGAGACAAGCAGCGCCCATGCAAATATTTTTCGTCGACTTTTGATCCGGTAGCTAAAGCATTGCCGAGTTGCTTGAGAGCCACAGTGTCAGCAGCTGTTTCTATTCGACAGTCTGCTGGGTTAGTGATGAATAATATGTTGTTTGTGATGGTTCCACATGCAGTGGACACGTTGTTAAACAGGACAAAGACACAGCATTTAACTAGTGCTCGATTGTCAGGTTACGAGTTGACACTGTTAGCGAGTCATGTGCACATAAAGAGGTGCAATACGTTGAATCCAGCCACGTTATTGCCAATTTCAGTAGAAACAGATGATGTTGAACAACATGATTGTTTTCTTAGGACAGAAGAAGAAACGAAAGGGAGAGTAGATCTTAAAGATACTCCTCTTGTAAAGTGTGATGGTACCTTATGGGTGGATGGTTCATGCTTCAAGCTTCCGAATGGTGATACGACTGCAGCATATGCTGTCACAACTTTGCATACGATTGTTGAAGCTGCACGTATACCACATAATTCAGCTCAAGCAGCAGAGCTGATTGCACTTACGAGAGTGTGTGCATTATCGAAAGGAATGAAAGTGACCATATATATCGACAGCCAGTATGCGTTTGGTGTGGCCCATAGTTTTGGACGATTGTGGAAAGAACGTGGGTTCCTGACTTCGCATGGAACTAAAATTCAGCATGGTCAGTTGGTGAATGAGCTTCTTGAGTCACTGACCTTGCCATTACAAGTTGCGATTGTGAAATGCAGTGCACACAAGAAGGTTACTGATGATGTCAGTCGTGGCAATGCATTTGCTGACCAAATCGCAAAAGAAACAGCAAAAGATGTGATGAATCGAATGTATGTTGCAGGCCCCACAAAATGGGTTGGTGACGTTGGAATGTGTGAAGATACGATAGAGGGTGTGAAGTCTCTTCAAGCTGAAGCTTCAGAGAAAGAGTTGAATGTGTGGAAAGAAAGTATGGGTAAATTGGATGAAAATGGTTGTTGGGTTGACTTGTCAGAACATCAGCGATGGTTGTTACCCGATGTGTATGTGCTTGCAGTGGTGACAATGGCTCATGGAATGGCCCATATCAGTGTGAAAGGGATTTGTAAGTTGTTGGCTCCAGTATGGCAAAATGATGGAATTCCTAAATGTGCAGAGAATGTGGTCAAGAATTGCATGGTGTGTCTGAAATACAATCCTGGTAGGGGAACCCCAACTCCAGCTGGTCATTTTGCGCCTCCAACGTATCCGTTCGAGGTTTTGCAGCTAGATTTCATCCACATGGAAAGGTGCAACAATCTGAAATACGTACTCGTTGTTGTTTGTGCCTTTTCAAGATGGGTAGAAGCATATCCCTTAAAAGACAACACTGCCTTATCCACAGCTAAAGCCCTTGCCAAAGAATTCTTCCCTAGGTTTGGAATGCCGAGAATGGTCTGGAGTGATAATGGGAGTGAATTTGTGGGTCGAGTGATGAAAAAAGTATGTGAGGGGCTAGGTATCCAGCAAAAATTCCACGCTGCAAATCACCCCAATCAGCTGGACTAGTAGAGTGCTATAATGGCACGCTAAAACTGAAGTTGGCAAAGATACAAGCTAGCTCTGGTCTTAAATGGCCTGACGCTCTGCCTTTAGCACTCCTATCAACAAGAATGACTGTGCATTCGCGAGTGGGACTTAGTCCCTATGAAATTGTGTTCGGCCGCCCGGCCAACATATGGGGAGTGCCAAGACCAACAAAATTCAGTGAGATCGAACACCCTGTACTGCTTGATTATTTGTATGAATTGACGGCTAAATTGCGAGTTCTACACCAACAGGTTCACGATACTCTGCCTCAGGTCTCTGAAGCTGCTGGACATCTTATCGATCCTGGATCATGGGTGCTGGTCAAGAACTTCCAGCGGACAAAGAATGACCAGCCCCGTTGGACCGGCCCCCACCTCGTCCTTCTCTCAACAAGATCAGCTGTTCGAGTGGAAGGGAAAAAGAACTGGATCCACGGCGTACACTGCAAGAGGGTCCCTTTTCCTCTACCGTACGACCGGTGGGTCCAGGAGGGGATCGCTGACTCTGACACTGAGACTGTGCCTCGTTTTTTGCCATTTAGCGATGCACGTGTAAAAGGAACAATTTCTGAACGAGAAAGTGACAATAATTTGCAAGAAGCTGTGCCACCGTCAATTCGATTGAACACTACAGAGCCTGAACTCTTGTTCCAGAACCAGACAGTACCTGGAAAAAGCCGTTATAATTTGAGACCAAGAACTAAGGACAAATAATTTTTTTCCCGTTCCTTTGCTATTTGTTTTTAAAGTGCGGCTCTCTCATCTGAGAAACGTTCTTTTTTTTTTTTGTTTTCGAACCGCCATCCGGGTTCAGCTGTAGGGTTGTGGTTACCCAAGTCTTTGGAGTGCAGCTGAAGACGTTAGGTCGACAGTTCTGGTCGGTCTAAGGGAGTTGCCCTGGACTGACAGAAGCATTCCCTAGCATAGAACACCCTACCACCGCGAGCAGCAATTAGAGAGGATGGAGTTTTTCAAGAATGAGAGACCTGCCAAACAGATGGATTTTAAAGCCAGAATGTCTATAATAATGACAAAGAAATGATTTTTGATATTATGTATTTTCATGTTGCTCAGTGTAATGATGTTTTTAATAGGATATGTTTTATTCTCTTTTCAAGTGACATTTGCACCCATTACACAGCCCATACCTCCTTCTACTGTTTCCTCGCATTCTTTTCACCCCCTGCCTGAACACGAGTCTGCCAGAAGATTAGAATTTGTCAACAATTCATTCATTCAGCTTCTACACCAACAGCAATAAGAAGTGAACACAACTAACTGTTGGGTGTGTGGTCTTATGCCTCATACTACTGATAAAGGTATCCCTTATCTGGTCCTACCTTTCAGCCATAATGGTTCTGTGTGGGCATATAGAACAGTGTTCATATACGTGTATGAAGCCAACCCCCTACGTTCTGTGAAAGATAATCCTAAGAATAGTGCTCTAGCTAAGGGTATAGTAGATATGATTAGGGAAGATATTTCCTATGAGACTATCCCGAGAGATGAGACACTAGCATATATTGGATGGAACATAACAGGATATGGAGTTACTCTGAGTGGAAACCAGCGAGCAAAGAGATCCTCCCCGATTTGGATTGTATCCCATCAGGGTCACCTATGTCTGCAAGGTAATGGCAAAAATCCCAGAGCTCAGTTAGGGAAAAGTATCTGCACTGAAACATATGTTTTTACGTCGCAGACTTCTCCTTCGTTATTAGCAGCTAAGGGTACCTATTTCATCTGCCATAATAGAGCCTATACATGGTTTCCCCCTGACTTCTCAGGCACATGTTTTGTTTCGTTCCTGTTACCTCCCACCTATACGGCCGCGGCAGATTACCATAAGACAAGGATAGTTAGAGGTGTCATAAGTAAAGAAGACACTACAGGACAAGAATTTGTAGATTTCGTAAAGGGTTTTCTGCCGTTTTGGGGTCCTATGGTTAACAGCAGGAACATAAGGCAATTGACAAGGGTGGTTGAATCCACGGTAGTTGAAACCGACGGTGCCCTTAGTAATTTGACTGCTGAGCTCCAGTCGGATCGCCTTATGACTCTTCAGAACAGGGTCGCATTAGACGTCATACTTGCAGACCGAGGTGGGGTATGTAAAGTGATCCAATCAAGTTGTTGTGTTTTCATCCCAGATAACGCTCCGACAGTCTACCAGGCCATTTCCAAACTGCATAAGATCTCTGAATCTATTAACGTGGTTAAAGGAGATTGGTCATTGATGGGGTGGTTCTGGGAGCTGATATCCGCCTGGGGATGGAAGACTCTGGTAGTCATTGGGATGATCTTAGCCATTCTTTTCCTGTCCTGTTTGTGTGTACAGTGTGCTCCTGCAATATGTGGCCTCTGTGCTACATCGTGTTTAAGGAAACCTGTATCAAAAGACGAGCTAAGTAATAGGATGATGCTACAGCAACATCTCAACGACTTTATGAATATAGACCTGGACTCAGATTAGCATGAGTATGGGTTATTGCCTATGTAAGGGCAAAAGGAGGGTCTGTGGTACTGAAAAATTCTGGACCCGTGTTATAAACATTGTCGTATCACGACGATTTTGGTATCAGCAGACCGAGAATGATTAGAATAGTATGCACAAGCATTGTATTCATATTCAGGTGACGAAATCACCTGAATATCAGAGTTTCCGTCCTGAAACTCTGAGGTTCCATTTAAACGACAGCCATTTCGTGATTGCCCTCACATAGGCCAATGACTAATGCCGAAAACGAGTCTGAAGGGCACGTACATCTTTGCTGACTCCTCTGTGACCTGGGCAAGCTGACTCCACTGCCTGAAGCCAAACCTGTTCGGCCAGTTTTCTTTCCCAGTGGCCGAATGAGATTAGTATCAAGGCACAACACATCATAAAACCTTTAATCACACACAAACCATGCCTAATCTTACACACACCTGTCCCTGCTTCTTTCTTTATGACTTGCTTTACAAGGAGGAGGTGCCTGTTTATATTGGGGGTCCGTCGATATCTGATGAAAGTACTGAGCCTTGCTGGGTAATTGATTGAGGGCTGGACAAACTGAAATATGGCTTGTCATCATAACCCTGCTATTTCTTTGTAGTGAAAATATGTGAATGGTCAACTGTAAAATAAGGAATGTTTGCCTAAAGCATAATATTTTGTATAAAAGAGAAGGTTAGCTTTGCAAGGGGAGCAGTCTCCTGAGAATATACACTGTGTTGTACTTCTAGGATACCTGTTACTGGCTGCAGCCAATAAACAAGATCTTTGACTTCACCAAGAAGACTCTGTGTTTCTGTTGTCTGAAACAGGAAGGACTCGAAGTCTTAGGGTGTGTTCCCTGGCACCACTGGGTTCTGAAAAACCCAGTACTTCAATCCCTGTGATAGGAATCAGCGGCACAAGAACAGTAATTTTACCGCCGTTGCAAGGTGCCAAAGGAAATCGCTTTGTTTCCATTGATATTGTCAAGTTACAACATGTGGCCGATTCTGCACAGCAGACCAAGAGGGACACCCAGTAGTTCTGGAATCCCTCTCACTACTGGGGAAGAAGTCCCGCTGCAGGTGATTTGCACCAACGCTATTTCCTCTCCGGGCTTGGGGAGGTTGGAAGCTGATCTTGCGATTGTTCCACAGACGGCGAATAATGTGGAATCTTTTGATCAAGTTGCTGTACGTTCTAATGATATTCCTGAACATGTGGTTTATAGCGTGCCAAGGTGAGAGCCACCATCTGCTTCTTTGTTTACGGTAGCACCTTTTGCGAGAACTGCCTCTGGCTGCTTCAACACCACTGATGATACCGTGTCGGACTCCTCGTCCTCTTTACCATCAGCCCATGGTCCACGTAAGCTGCTGTGTTGGCTTAAACACAAGTATTTTGTTGTTCCTTGGAACTATCTGTGGCTTTTTATGACTGTAATGACTCTTTTCTTGTGGCTGGGATTTGTAGTTACTTTTTTTTGGTAATACATGGTCATTTTCTTCCTGAACGATCTGACATTGAGCACGTGGAGATGGTGTTGAAACCACATTTTTTGTCTCATATGGTTCAAAGAGACTTGTCCTTTGTGAACATTTCTGCAGTGCCGATTCCAGATGGGATTGTGTGGGATAGAGTAATGTTTGATATATATGGTCCCACTGAAATAATTCAAATACCGTATGTTCCTAAATTATCAATGAATGATATCGTTATACCAGGCATTGTATCTGATGATTGGGATGTAAAGACAGTGGATTCTATGTTGACGGAATTGCAATTTTATACTGTCTATGAAAATGAAGATGCTCACCTATTTACAGATAATTATGGTGACATGTTTTGCTACAATTATTATGGACACCACTTTATTTATAAAGCTAGTAGCCCTAAGTCGATATTTGAATATATGCAATGGGAACATTGCCCGACTCCTCCACAGGGGAGCTCTAAAACGTATTCTGATAAATTTGCATGTTTTTCTGAGCATAATCAACAGAGTGCTAAGTCTTACTATTTTAAAGTTACTCTGCATGCTAATAAGCAAATGTTATTGACAGATACTAAATTACTGTATTCAAATTTGTTTGTATCCAAACTTTCGGTTGAGGGGTATGAATACTGGTCCAAAACTGTTGACTTGAAAAGTGTCTGGGGAACGGAAAATTGGCAAATGCGGGGCAGGGACACATTGTTTAGGGCGTGTATTATCCCTGTCCAAATGATTTTCCTAAATGACAATGTACAACAGACTAGTTGTTTGGGCTTAGCAACGATTAGAGATTTGAATTTACCTAGCATACCTGTCCCTTCCAAATTGAACAACTGGCAGCAATATATTAATGCCACGTTTAGTGAGCTCACTGACTGGGTACAGAATGGTACGCTTAACACTTCATTGATACGTCCGGGTGGGTGGTTATTGTGGCCCATAGACACTAATGGGTGTCATCAGCGTTTTGTCACCTCTTCGGGGGGTTCAGGACTAGTAGGGCAGACCCTTGCTACATATCACCAGAACATGCTGATATCATTACTACATACAGCGTGGGGAAACTTTGTCAACAATGGTTGAAGTAATCCACGCTGGATGCAGTTAAGACACATCTCACGTTACTGTCTAATAATACTGACTTGCAAGATTTTTTGTCAGGACCAAGAATGCCGCAGAAGAAACGTTTTCTATATGAAGTATATAATGAGATTTGGAAGCTTTCACAACAAGAGGCAGCGGCCCAGTTGAGGCAGATTGATCAGGAAAATTTGATACAGGCTTTATCTGTTGTGGATAATGGGATGCATACCCTTTCAGACCGTGTTTACACAATTGACAACATTGTTTCCTCTGCTATAGACATTATTAAATCTGATATGTCTTCTTAATATCATGGGCAGAGTCAAACGCGGTCCGTCATGCAGTTGGGTTGGACTCTACAGACCTTGAAGGCAGGTCGCGTTCCGTGGCAGCACATTCATGCCAGGGAGATATTTATTTCCTTTAATTTAACTAGTCAACAACAGCTGATGGCTAAGAAGGAAGCGACGTATGTTATGTTAAATATTGAAAAGTTGGAGAAATTGCCTTTTACTGTTGCTGAGATTCCGTCAGCTGAGTGGTTGATTCACGGGGTTATTAATTTGCCTTTCTCCACTCTGCAATTTACTTCTTGTTTAAAGCACATTCCGGTGGGTAGATATGAACGGTTGTGAGACAGTTACATACACGAGGTGTGGGAGCTTCCCTTTCTATACAGATGTATTAATGGTTTGAGGGAGGTTTTTCTTAGCGGTAGCGAATGTGAAACTTCTGTCAGCCATTCGATGGTTTGTAAACAGCTGTCTTTGCACGGGGCGTGTAATGCCTCGATTGCTAACTTAGCTTGTTATCTTAAGGGAGTTATCTTGGGTTGCCCCTGGGGGCCCCTGCAAACTGCAGTTACGTCCTTCTTAACAGTGAACCCTGTTGTGGCATGTGTGCCGGAATAGTTTACGTGGTCATTGTCACCAAGGCCGTTACGTGCTGCGGGAATGTGTTGTTGCCCCCCACTCAAATTAGGGAGGTAGCGTACATCTGGCCTCATGTTGCTACTTCCAAGGTGAATTTCGACAAGTTGAGTCGACTGAAAGCTCTATTGTTTCAAAAGCATGTGGCCCTTACATCTGCTAGCGAGACCTACGCACTTCAGGTGGCGAGGTCATCGGCGGAAATACAGTCCCTTTTGAATACTAACTTTCCGAGTCGCTTTGGTGAACTCTGGGACGTATATTTAATGCGTCCAGCACTGCTGGAATTGCACATTTTTTCAAAGCCGTTGGTGTCGGTTTTGCTCATACCTTCTCTTCTATATTCGGTTTAATACCTTCGGCTATTCACTCTATTTTCGGAAGCATTTTTGGGGGATTCCTGATTACTTTGGCTTTGTTGGCTGGGGTTTTGCTGTTGCTACTGTACTTCCGCAATGGCTGTCCCACTGCAACGAGATCCCACATTAGCGCTCCCGTCAGCGCAGCTGTGTCGTGAACGCATGATGCTGCATTTTGGAGCAACACTCCTGGGACAGTTGGAGTGTGACTGGTCTCTGTCATTCCGACCGGTTTTGGATTGTGTGCAACCCGTGTTTCGGTGCCTTTGGTGCTCATTTGAACATGCACTGGCTCTCTGTCTCTCACTGCAGCGCCCCCCAGTGGTCGATACTGATCTGTTGATGTTCCCGATTAGGGCTCATTGCCAGACTTGTGCACTGCGGTTGCGTTTGCTTCGTGAGGCAGTTTATGAGATTCCCTTCCTGGAGGAAGATGGTATTGTCTCATTCATAGGCCCTGCACGGGGTGCTGCCCTGGATGGTTCTTGGGCTTTGGAACACACCTGCTCCATGATCATTTTTGGCGTGGATTTTCGGATGTTGACATCTGTCGAAGTGGAGGATCTTCTGCTTTCCGTGGCTTCTGTCTAAGAACTGGATTTTTTTTTTTGTTGTTAAATTGACATTATATCGAATTTGGCCTTACCGTCACATGCTTTGCAAATTTATAATTTGTTTTCTGCTTTGTTGTCCTCTGACCTTGTCGAAATATATTTGATGTATTTTTGGTATCTGGGGCATACTTTTATATTATTGGAACCACTTGCTACCGACAAGGGGAGGGTGTAGTGTGGTCAGTTTTGTGTATTCTTTGCGCATTAGCTTCAGGCCTTAGGCCTTTGTGCATTTTGCCCTAGATGTATTTTATTTCTTTGCTCGCAGCTTAGAGCCTCTGTGCACTTTGCTCTAATTGCTTTTTATTCGGCTTCGTACTGTTATTTTTCAAATAACCAGTTCTACGGTCTTGTTTTATTTTTTATATCACACTGTTTAGCCTACTTCAGCACTGGAGTTCTCAATAACACATTCCTGTTCACTCTGTGCTTCAGTCAAGGATACAGTCTGGTACATTGCTGATAGATGTGGTAGGAGTTTAGTCTTTGGCGTTCTTGCGTAGGGACATTTTGTGATCACGCTGACATGTTAGTTATAAAAACACTTCCTTGTCCCAATACATGCAAGAGGGAGATTCCGACCAGGGAACCACAACTAGATGCTGACTGCCTCGTTGCAGATGCTGAACCAGATCACAGGCCTTTGCTCAGGTATGAGGGTTGATGTCTTCCCAGAGAATCTGAAAGGCAAGTTAGAAGCTTAACATGCTGTGCTCGAAATAGAACTAGCTGAGAGAGAGTAGAAATTGTTAACACCATGATAGCGTTATTCTTATGTTTCACTCTCCTCGTGACTATTTCAATCCTACTGTGTTGTATGGTTCTGGTTATTGCGGCTCACGCCTTAATATCTAAAATGCAGTCATTTTATTAAAACATTATATAAACTTAAACTGCCTTTGTCATTTGTATATGAGATCATACTGTAAATGAGAGAGCTGGTTTGGATCTGAGTGACCACGACTTCCCTGAGAAGTTCCAAAGATGTCATGCGCTCGGCTGCCTAATCATCTCTTCCCCTTGGGAGAAATGAGGCACTGCTAGTTAGACAGAGCAAAACCGGGTTTAGGGTGACAGAGGTCCTTCCAAGTGGGTCAGACTCAGTCCCCCACACCGTGAACGATTCTGCTGCCTAGAAATCCAGTAGTCTCATTTAGGATAATGAGAGCCCACGCAACACCCCCAAGAGATGGAGGCAACAAAATCTAGCCTTCAGGAGACCTATGGTGCACACAATCACCCTCCTAGTACATCAATGGGCCTATAATTCCTCTGCATCTGTCCTGGGATTTCTCACAGGTGTCAGGAGCCATTGCATTTTGGGGTAGCTAGAATCACCTGCAAAAGTGGTGAAACAGGACTGTAACAAACTGGCATTACTTGCAGACAGCCTGGCTGTCAGCTTTGTACTGATCCAATGTCATACACACTCATCCTTTGAGCCATCCTCAGTCCCCTTGTAGTTGTTGCATCAAGTGTGGGACACTGCTGTTCTTCAGGATAAAGGAATCATGAACTGATCCTGGAAACATGGCATTGACATGTGAAATGTACTGGTCAGCAGTACACACCAATTGTATGTTCATTGACTGGACGTTCTTCCTGTTCCTGTACACCTGTACATTCACTCTTGGGGGGATGAGAGCTGTGTGGGTGTCATCGATGGCACCTATCACATGGGGAATGTTAGGAAAGGCATGAAAGTCTGACTTGATGGCAGGGAGTTCAGCCTTTTGGGGAAACTGGACATATATCTGCAGGTGTTGTACAAATGCATCCAGGTATTTGGACAGGATAAGGCTAAACATTGGCTGTGAGAACCCTGCACCCATGCCCACTGTCACCTGAAATGAGCCTGTAGCCAATAAATGGAGTACAGATAGCACTTGCACTTCAGTAGGGATGGCATACTGATTCCGATTAGCCGGTCTCAATACAGGATCCAGTAATGCACATAGGCCATGAATTGCTATACGATTGAGTCTGTAGGAGACATTGATGTGATATTCCAACATGGTCCCCAAATCAACAAGACGTCTGTACACAGATGGGGCCCTCCCTAGCCGCATGGGTCTGTACCTATGTGGAGGAAAGAACACATATGAGGGACACACATACACATGCAAAACATGTTGCATAAGAATAACTGCTATACATTATGTAGGTTACACATTCAAGCGATGTATGATGTACAACTTTAGGGACACGTATGCAGTGATACCTCTGGACTGATGTGAGGAACAGATACTCATGTGAGCAGGCGACTAAGGGCTGGGATTTATAGGGCCTGAATGGGGCCCCTGACCAGGAAATATTCATCTTGTGCTAGCAAAATGGCAGCCTCCTGCCATCCAGATATGTAGGAGTGGAAGTGACCTCATTCTGCTGGCGGTTGTTGTAATGGCGTAAGGCGGTGTTCACCGCCATGCACCCATTCATTGGTTAACATGGGTGTCAATGGGGAACCTGGGCCTATCATGATCGCCGCCGGCGGTGACGGTGCACACCGCCACAGAGTGTACGACATGTCGTCACCCCAATTTCACTTGACTCCCGTGCATGGAAGTACTCCACTGAGTGTGCTGCTGTGTCCTGACTCTGGTTACTCAAATGACACGAGTCACTGGGGAAAGGGCCTCAGCCTTCACCACAGAGCTGGAAAAACTGGTGGATGGGGTGCTATCCCTGTATGCCAATTTGGATGGGCGACCAAAGGAGCAGGTGAGTAGACAGTTGCCATGCATGGATGTGTGTGATGGTGGTGGATGCCTGTATGCATGTGTGGTCGGTATGCACAAGCATAGATTGTGTGCCAAGTACTGTGAGTGAGGTGGTGAAATTATCTTGTAAAGTGTCCGTCCCATAGGGGACGTATAGTCAGCAGTTTCACATGGCCATATCCTGAACTCTGTTTTTCTTTTCTGTGTGTCCCACACAGGTCAGCGCCCATCAGAAGAGGGTACTCTGGCAGGCCATCGCTAGGGTGGGTGTGGACCCAGGGGGTCTACAACCGGCAGAGCACCCACTGCAGTAAGCGTGGAAGGTTCTGTGTCGCTGGGCCAGGAAGACCTGCGAGGCCCAGCTGGGGAAGGCCTCCCAATGAGGAAGGGGTGCCCTTCGGACTCTGACCTCCCTAATGTGCTGCATTCTGGCAGTGGCAAATCCAGATTTGAATGGGCGCTTGAGGGCTGAACAGCAGCCACAAGGGGGTGAGTGCCAACAATGTTTCATGCCTCTTTGATGGATGTGCTAGGGTGCTGTAGTATGTATGCTGTCTAGTGCCAGCAACTCTGACAGGTTCATCAGGTCCTTGTGTCATGTGGAAAATGAGCTGTCTGCTGGGGTAGTGGCCACTAGTCAGGGGCATAGTCATGACTATCGTTGTAGGTGCTGCGTGTAGGTGTGTAAGCTGGGTGGGAGTGTGTGTGCACCAAGTATGTACATCCATTCAGGTATTTACAGATTTCTTTCATGTTTTGTCTCCCCATCCCTGTGCTCTTGTGTTTTTTGTGTACATCAGCATCATCTGCCGAGGGAGCAGTGGCACCGGTGAGTGGGGATGCAGCAACCCACGGTTCCAAGGAGGTAGAGTCGACGCCCGTCAAGGGGACCAGTGGGTTGGAGGGCGAGGAGAGTACCACGGGGGAGGCAACTACTACTGCTGGTAGTGACTCTGATACCTCCTCTGATGTCAGCTTCCTGGTGGCGGCAGACCCTAGTGGGTCCACCTATTCTGTGTCATCTTCCGCCACCCCCATACCACCGCCATACCATCACTGCCCTCCCAGTTGCTCCCCACCCAGTTGCCCGTGCCGGCTCACCCAGAAGGGTGGGCGTCTCCTTCGCCCAAGGCACCTCATCCACTGCCCCAGCCTGCCCTTCTGCCCTCACGGAGGAGGCTATTGACCTCCTGAGTACCATCTCTGTAGGGCAGACAACCATTGTGAATGCCATCCAGGGGCTAGCATCCCACATGCAGCAATGCAGTGCACACCTGGAAGGCATTCACGGTGCCATGTTTGGCTACCGAGATCTTTTCAGGCTCTTGCATCCTCTTTGATGGCAGCCAGTGTCCCTGATCTTTCCGTCCCCCCTCAAACCACCTCTACCCCTTCCAGCACCCCATTCCCTTCACCCATCCCAAGCACACATTCAGACAGACATGCACACACCTCAACACACAAGAAGCACACAGAGAAACACAAGTACCACACTTCCCACCACAGGCATACAAGCAGCCAACATACAAAGGCACACACGACAACATCCACTTCCCCCAGTGTGTCCACCTCTCCCGCCTCCCTGTCTGTCACCTCAACATGCACACCCACAAGCACTGCGTCCTCAGTCACTGTTGCTGGCCCCATTCTTGCAGTCACCACAACATCAGACATCCAGTCATCCACCCCAGACACCGCACCTGCACTGCACTCACCACAACGATATTGACTGACACATGCAGCACACTTACCAGAACTGCAGACACCCAGACAACATCCATTTACACTGGCAGCCTGTCTTGTCCCACTGTGTCCACCCCTCTCCTCCAAAAACACTCAAACGTTCCCAGACACCCACTCAACACACATCCACCACACCTCAGCATACTGTGCAGGCACCTGCATCTACGTCCAGCACACCTACACCAGTTACAAGCACTCCCTCTACCTCCACTCCCACACCTTCCTCCATGTCCACCCCAACTGCCCCTAAAGTCTTTTCCTGTCCCGTGTTGACCTGTTCGAACCCACTGGCCCACTTCATCTGGTCCCTAAACGTGCCTATCTTCTTGCCCTGTCCACTCCTTCCACGTCTGAGTCCAACCCAGTCCGCTCTTCCCATTCCCGTGCCCGTTCCCCAGAGAGGAAGAAGCCCCGTGTTGCCCCAGGTCCACCTGAGACCCCCCGGTCCAAGCCCACACCCCCACCTTCCAAGAGCAAACCCAAACCCCCTCCACCTCCCAAACGTAAGCCAAAGCCCCCCCTCCCCTGTTCCCTGAGGTGCCAGGCTGTCCCATTGATGTTCCTTTATGGTGAAGTACCATGTGCACATGTTGGAGTCAAGTTAGGGCCATTTGGACCCTTCAGTCTGTTTCACATGGACTGGCCAATGCCCTTATTTGGACATTACATTTTTCATAATTTTTTTATACATTTATTATTATAAAGTTTGAGTGCCCAGTGTTGCTGTTGGCACAGTTTTGAGACATGGTTCATTGTTTCATTTTGGGGGTGTGGTGTGCACATGTGTGTACTTTGGACAGGTTGTATTGGTCTTGTGTTGGGTAAGTATCTCTTATTCTGGTGTGTATGGCTTGTCATGGTGTGAGGGGTTGGGTGTGCTTTGCCGGGTTGTGTAACTGTGCCCTTTCTTCCCTTGTTTACTAGGTTGCGGTACTTACTGTCGTCATGTTCGTCATCTTCGTCGGCGGTCACGGTTGTGGAGGTATATGGCAAGGAGCAGCACTGGCATGATTTCCAACTCTGTCTCCATTTCTGCTTTGGCATGTTGTGTGTGCCTACGGTAAGTGTTTCCTTTTATTTGGTTCATTTCTGCCACGCTACAGCGGTCTTGTGCTTCATATTTTTTTGAGCAGATGGTGCTTTTCCGTCTGCCTGGGGGTGGCCTCTTCCATTGCAGTCAGCACTCTTATGGTGGCGGGTGTGTGGATATCAAGCTGACTGTTTCTCATGTGTCTCATTATTTGGCAGTCCGGACTGCCAGCCTGTTGGCGATAGATACCGTCACCGCCGGCAGTGCGGTGTTTACCGCCATGTTCATAATGAGGGCCCAAATATTTCATCAGTAAAGGCAAGAAAACCTTTTAAAAACTAATTTTCATCAATAATGATTTTGCAAAAATTTTACTTTTTTACAAATCATCTTCCTGATTAAAGATACATTGGCAACACTGAAGCAATATGCTTTAAGTATGAAGGAGTATGCATTGTAGAATTGTTTGACTGGTGTTTTCTGATTGCTTCTTGCAATATTGTCAGTGCGCTGCTTTCCAAGTTACACTTTTCTTGCTAGGATCTATCTGTGGGGTTTACAGATGTTTTTCAAGGGAAGTGAAAAAATTAGGGCCTCATTTACAACAAACGGATGCCATTCATGCTTCAGATTTTTTGTGCCTGCTGCAAATCCCCTAACATCTCCATGGATGCACCGTATTTACAATACGGAGCTCCATGGTTTACGTATTCAAGGATATGTCAGAAATCCTGATGCATCTGTTGGTGCTAAAGTGATGCATTGCTGGGTTGCATTGTAAAACTGATGCCTGGTCTGAGAAGTCGTAAAAATTTTAACTCTGCGAATTTGTAGAGTGACACAGTGAAAAATGTGTATATTTCTTTGTGTTAGTTCTACATGGATTTTAACATGGGAATGCCAACCATGCACAGATTATACTTGGCATAGGTAAAATATGATGTAGGACTTTACAGACTAACATATTGGGCCTAATGTGTCAGTTTATAAATATGTAGCAGTGTGGAGCATTGATTGGCTACGGCTACGTAAACAAAATTACACAACAGGAGTGCAAGGGGCTTGTAAATGAGGCCCTTAGTTTATTAATTAATAAAAACTATAAACATACATCATACAATTGACCACAATATCATGCCACATAAAAATAGAGACTAAAACAGTCACATACTTAAAAAATGAAAGATCAAATTAGCCATGCCTGCATTTAGACCTAGCTAAGCTCAAAACACATGGCCTAGCTAACGTCAAGACATTTTATGATGGCAAATCTCCTATTCCTGCCTTCCTCTGCATTAGATACAAAAGTTTTGAAGCCTAAGACCAAACCATGCACTATAAAGTGCATTGTGCAAAAAGCAAGGAGCATGATACAGGTGTGGACTTGGACAAATGTAAAATCAATGTAGCCATAGTGATGGAAAGGCAACACAATTTTAAAACGTCAAAAATACACAAAACTAATGTTTTTACAAGCTCATAAAAATATTTCCTATCACAGTTGAAGCATATTTCAACATGTAAGGATAGCCATAGGAATGCCATACTGTAAAGTGCATGGAGCAGAGTGCATGAATATCAATACAAGCACCGGCATAAGCAAAAATACATTTTTATGACCTTAGCAACATGCGGGAAACACAGTGTACTGGCCTCACAATGTTCGAGAGAGCATATAATGGCGTAAGCACTGCACATAATGTATAACAAATCCCAAATAAATGCCTCCTCCCAAAATAAACACATTTTGATCTGAAATCCAACCACATTAGCTCATACTGCAAAGTGCATAGTGTGTGGCAATGTGCTAAGGCAATCATGCTTCCTCCTGACTCCGCATTTGCGATGTGACAAATCTTGTGAAGGTACGTCTCCCCAGAGTGGCAGCAGGTCTTAACCTAAAACATAATCATAAGAAGATCATTCTGCTAAGAGCATAGTGCTTAACGAAGTGCTAAGTATGGCCAATGTCTCTCCTGACTCTAAAGTACTTACATTTGCCCGGGGGCCTGACACTGCGGTCCACAAGAAAAGGATGCTAGTTTATAGGGTCTCTCAGACCTGGCATTCTTGGCTTGATTTGCCCAGTCGTTTTGCCTCTGCCGCCTGTACTTTTGACTATGTGCTGGATTTCGGTTTTGCTCATTTGGGTACTCTGGGCACTTTACTACTGCTGTTCAATGCTAAAGTGCAAGTACTCCCTGTGTAAATTGATTATGATTGGTGATTCATGATTGCCATATTTTTGTATCAGTAAGTCCCTATTATAGTGCATCATGTGTACCCAGGGTGTGTAAATCAAATGCTACTATTGGGCCTGCAGCACTGATTGTACCACTCATATGAGTAGCCCTGTAAACATGTCTCAGACCTGCCATTGAAGTGTGTGTGTATGCCTTTTAAACTGCCATGTCAACCTGGCAAGTGCACCCACTTGCCAGGCCCCAACCTTCCCTTTTATCTTTTCATTACATGTAAGGCACCCCTAGGGTAGGCCCAAGGTTTGCCCTGGGCTGGGTACAGTGAATTTAAAAGGTAGGATATGTACTAGTATGTTTTACATGTCGTGATAGTGAAATACAGTTGAATTTGTTTTTCACTATTTCAAGGCTATATTGTAGGTTAACATGGGGGTTGCCTTGAAATACCTCTTATGTTTAATTTCATATTGGGAACAGATAGAGATTTGGAGAAAAGTGTCTTTGAACTCACAATTTAAAAATACATATTTTACTAAGGTGGTTTTTAAATTGCATGTTTGAAAATGTCACTTTTAGAAAATGGTCATTTTTTGCTTAGTCATTCTGTGCCTCTGTCTGGTTGTGGAATACACATCTGAGTCAGGATGACAGTTGGGCTGGTTGTGAATTCACTCTAGACAGTCACTCAAAGGGAGCTGAGGTATGACCTCCATATCTTGATGGGTATTCCTGGGCTAGAGTGGTGGGAGAAGATGACACTTGCACCAGAATAGGGCTATGCCTGTCCTTACACAATGCAGTCTCCACCCACCTAGAGGGTGTCTGGGACCAGGGCAGCAAAGGCAGGGTATTGTGTACTACAAAGACTTTCCTTTGAAGTTTGCCTACTTCAAAGGCATAAATTAGTATAAGTACTGGACCCAAAACCCCATACTTTTATAATACTTATGGATCAAGAGGAGACTCTGCCAAGGAGAAGAAGTGAAGAGCTGTCAGAAGCAGTACTGCCCCCTTGCTGTGTGTGCTTTGCAAGGTTGGCCTGCAGTTGCTGCTTCTGCTTTTGAAAGGACAAAGACTGGACTTTGCTGTGTATCCTACTTCTGAAGTTTCTCTAAGGGCTTGGACTGAACTTGCCTCCAGTTAAGAAGTCTCAGGAACATCAAAGACTTCACCTGCCAGCCCCTGTGTTCTCTTGCTGAGGACCCTGACTGGTCAAGAGGTACCCACTCCAGTTTCTGGGCACTTGAGAGTGAAATCTGGCATAAAACATGAAGAGATAGGCACACTGAGCCCAGACTACTCCAGAACTAGGGTTGCTGACCGACTCTGCCCCATTGCCTGCACCTGAAGCCATGGTCCTTGCTGAAGTGCAATGACCACAGCCTACACCTCAGGCCTGATGCTGCTGCAGCAACTCTGAAGTCCCACAATATCTTGAGTCCCGAGTGCTATGCAACTGACATCTGTGCCACCCGACTCTGCTGCCTTGCCTGTGGCCCATGGTGTGACTATGATCTCAAGAGGTCACCCCAGTGTGTCTTGACTCACTAGAATCAGTGACCCCTGTTGGATAGTTAGGACCTGACCATTTACTGCCGACACTGCCTCACCTCCTCTGCGTCTGTAAGGAACCAACGCCTCACCTCCGCTGTGTAGCAGTAAGGAACCGACGCCTAACCTCCTGCGAAGCAGTATGGAACCAATGCCACACCCGCTCCAGCGACGCCCCTCCTAACTGACTTCTTGCCACGTCTTTGACTCTGCCTCGTTTCTAAAGTACTGTACCAGGGATCTGGCTGACTCTGTGATTGGTGCCATACTCACTCATGAGTATCGTCAGACTTTTGGGAATGACTCCGTCATCATGCCGTGATAGTACCATTTAGAACTAGTGTGTTTCTAACTGATTTCTTGGGACTTAGGCCCTCATTACAACCCTGGCGGTTGGTGTTAAAGCGGCGGTAACACCGCCAACAGGCCGGCGGAAAAAATTGAATCACGACCATGACGGAACCAGCCAACATAGACAGACACTTTAACAGTCCGACCGCCAGAGCGGTAGAAACAAACACACCGGCGGTCACCGCCAAAAGACAGACGGAGGACAAAGTACCGCCCACCGTATCACAACAGGCCTATGCGCCACCTTTTCCGAGGCGGAACTAACGCTATCAAAAGCACGGCGAAAACAGTACACAGAAGGGAAACCACCCACCTCTCGACACCCAACGAGGAACCAGGACGCCATGGAGCCCGAACTACACGTACTGCCCATGCTGGTCTTTGTCCTGCTCTATCAAGAGCAGGGCAGACGCGGTCGACGACCACGGTGAGTACTGCACCTAAAACACAGGGGAGGGGGGAGAGGAAAAAGAGAGTAACACACACACGCAACATGCAATACCCCCACCCCCACCCTCACCCACAACAACATACACACAAATACATGCAGCAACATTACATATGTACCCCGCACCCCCTGGAAGAACGCAAGGACAAAATTAAATGATTGTAACGATTGTAATCATGAAAAATCTGATAGTGAAAGTTCAAAATTCAGTATATACAAATATGTACACCAACTACACAAGTCCAGATAGAGTACCAATCATTGTTCGTGGACCAGTGGTCCCAAAATGCATGGGCGAAGCCCAATCAAGATACCTGCCTTGAAACGGAGAGAACACTGCAGGGGCATCAGATCGAAAATAAACAGGCACCTCTGGGGGGGAAGGGGGGGCACCTCAGCCAGATGAACGCACGACGCCACTGCTGTACGAGGGGGCTCCATGCCCACTGCTTCATCCTGGGGAGTGCAAAGCCACAGTCTCTCAAGTCTTTACAGTGGGTGGTTTGCCCACTGCTTTATCCTGGGGAGTGCAAAGCCACAGTCTCTCAAGTCTTTTCAGTGGGTGGTTTGCCCACTGCTTGATCCTGGGGAGAGCAAAGCCACAGTCTCTCAAGTGGATAACAGTCTCCACTGGTTCTGGAGGGGGCATGGTGCCCAGAGTGCTTCATCCTGCCAAGGACTGAGGTAGTGGATGTGATTCTCCACTGGTTCTGGAGGGGGCATGGTAACCAGAGTGTTTCATCCTGCCAAGGACTGAGGTAGTGGATGTGATTCTCCACTGGTTTTGGAGGGGTTTGGTGCCCAGAGTGATTCATCCTGCCAAACTGAGGTAGTGAATATGATTCTCCACTGGTTCTGGAGGCGGCCTGGTGCCCAGAGTGCTCCACATGCAGGGTGGCCGGTCCCATTCCCTCACCTGAGTGTGTGTGCCACGAGATTGCCTAGGAACAGGTAGCATGACACGCCCTGGAGGCAGTGACATACCCCACACTGCTGCGGCTTCGCCTTCCACCTGCAGGTGCAAACAGTGTTGGAAGTCATGCCTCATGGAAGCTGGGCAGGGTCCAGGAACTCTTCTCCAGCCTCGGACGACTGACCACTGGGGATGGTAGCCATGTCAGCGGTGGTGCCACTGTCCGAGCACGTCGTGGGGCTGGTGGCGGTGCATGCAGCAGTGTCTGTGGTGGCGGTCCTGGCAGTGGTGCATGGGTCAGCACCTGTTGAGGGACACAGCAGGACGTCTCCTGCAGCCTGGGACGGCTGCCCACTGGGGAAGATGCTGGGGACTATTGCTGAGGCTGCAGATGTGCCGGTGGTGGTGCAGGTGGCTGTGCAGATGGCGGTGCAGGTGGCTGTGCAGGTGGCGGTGATGGTGGCGGTGAGGTGCGGGGCAGGTTGCGGTGTTCGCCACCGTACAGGTTGGTGTAGTTGTGGACAGAAGGCGTGACACTAGTCCCTCAGTTGGTGCCATCGTTCCCTGTCCTGACCTGGTCTTCTGCTTTTGTCCCTTCCCTACCTTTGATGGTGCTGCAGGTGTCTTGCTACTGTCCCCTTTGTTTTGGAGGAGCCCTTGGTGGCTGGTAGGTGCGGCCTCTCCCTCAAGGATGTGGGCACCTTCCTCACCTTGGCAGGTGGCGGAATGTCCTTGCCCTCGCTACGTGGCACACTAGCAGCCCTGATGGGTGGCGCACTCGATGACCCCACAGTTGCTGGCACCATTGTGCCTGGGGATTTGGTGGCTGAGGTGCTGGGCTGGGACCTGGAAAGCCTGGCCCTAGGGGAAGGATAGGGGGGAGGTGAAGGGAGGAGGTCAAAGTTGGCCAGGAAAAGGTTTTTAGACACACTGGGATGGGAAGATGGAGGGGGTTTGGGAGTGGAGGAAGAGGTAGTAGTTGTAGGAGGTGTACATTTGCTGAATTTGGGTGAAGGTGCATGGGCCGGAGGCTGTTGTGAGGTGGATGGCTGTTGGGTGAGTGTGTGCCTGCGTTTGTGTACTTTGGGAGGAGGGCTCACAGACACACTGGGAGAGGACACTGGGGATGTGTGCATGATAGTGGTGGTGGTGATTGCACGTGAGCAGTGTGTGGTGATGGGCGTGCTGGTGATGGAGGTAGTGGCTGAGGATGTAGTGCATGCAGGTGTGAGTGGAGACGAGACAGGGAGGGAGGAGGACGTGGAGGAGGGGGACACAGTGGAGGCAGTGGATGTTGCTGTGTCTGCATGGGGATGGTGCTTGTGTGGTGCTTATGTTTGCCATGTCCACTCTTGTGTGTTGATGAGTGTGCATGCTGGTCTGATGGTGTGCTTGGGATAGGCTGAGGTACAGGGGATTGGGTCGGGGTGGAGGAAGTTGGAGGGGGGAGGCTGGACACAGGGACAATGGCTGCCATCAGTGCTGAGGCCAGAGCCTGAAATGCTCTCTGTTGGGCCACCTGGCCAGAATGAATGCCCTCCAGGTATGCATTTGTTTGTTGCAAATGCATCTCAGCACCCTGGATGGCATTCAAAATGGTAGATTGCCCAACAGGGAGGGCTCTCAGGAGGTCAATAGCCTCCTCAATTAGGGCAGCCGGGCTGTCTGGGGCAGGACCTGAGGTGCAAGGGGCAAAGGAGATGCCCACCCTCCTGGGAGAGCGGGCACGAGACACACGCTGAGGGGCTGCTGGGTGGGCAGTGCTGGTAGGGGGGTGGCGGCTATACCTATTGATGCGGTGGGCACAGAGGTGCCCGCCACCACAAGGAAGCTCCCATCGGAGGAGGAGTCACTGTCACTGGTGTATGCTTCTGTCCCCGTCCTTGCCCTCCGTCCCACTGGTGGCTTCAGACTCTGTTGCTTCACCCTCCAGGGCCAAGTGGGCTGCAGCTCCCTCCTGCTCCGGTGCCACTGCCCCTCTGCCAGCTGATGCTATTGCACACAAGAACAGGGAGACAAAACACAAAGGGGGGGAAAGACCGAAGAAAAACATGTTCAGTGCATGCAACACCACTACCGTTGGCGGACACAACACACAGGGAGCAGCTGTCTGCACTACGCCATGCACTAACAGTTCCTAGCAAATTCACATGCCCATGGGGTACGAGGCCTAAGCCCAATTGCTGCACACCTGGAAGTCACAGGAGCCTGACTAGGTGTAGATGGCTATTACCACTAGTGGGGTTGGGGTGCCACAGAGCCTGCCATCTTTTACGGCAGTGAGTGCTCCGTCTGTGGTAGACCCCCAGGCTCCGGACGTCCTTGGCGATGGCATGCTAAATACCCTTCTTCTAGTGGGCGCTGACCTAGAGGAAAGGTACAGGTGGAAAGGAAATTACTCACCCGTTCAGACCATCATACTCATTGCCCACCAGTTCCCACCCATGCCCTGACGCACATACACTCACCATCCGCACATGCAGGCCTCAGCCCCCCCCATATATCTATGTATCTTCCATCCACACCACTCAAAACAGGCATTGCCCACGCAGCATGCTCACCGTGTTTGTCTGGAGGACCGTACAGTTGCGTGTACTGGGGGAGGACCTCATCCACTAGTTTCTCCAACTCCTCCGAAGTGAAGGCAGGGGCCCTTTCCCCAGACACTGTAGCCATCGTCGCTTCCAGACACAGGTCACAGCAGCACTTGCAGTGTAGGTCCTCTCCTGTTGAAGGTCAGGTATCAAGTGACTGAACAGATAGAAAATGGCGGTCACATCTGCAGCAGTGCGTACCGTCACCGCCGGCGTACATCGTCATTGGCTCCTGGGACCCATAGGGCCCAATGTTAACCAATGCTGGATTGCGCCGCAGTCTTCGACCGCCCCCTGCGACGGTGTAAAACGCTAGCGCAGTTACCTCTTTTCCCCTTGTCCCACCTTACAGGTCAGGTAGGCGCCATTTCAGGGGTCCCATGGGATGGATAAAAACTGCATCACACCTATCTAGGCCCGGAATACAGACAGATACCGGCACATTGCGAATTACCAACATTTCAGCAAATAATACATTGTTGTACCTCAGTGTTTGATGACCCTCTGCTCGCTGTTCTCCTCCATAGGGCACGTATGCTGGGGCAGGTGATGAGATGGCGACATCCTCCGGTGTACAGACCCCTGGTGGACCTGTCGACAATGGAAGAGAGACACATCATAATCACATACAGACTTGATCGTGCAACAATCCTGGAACTGTGTGCCCAGTTGGAGCCAGACCTGATTTCAGCTATCCGCCATCCCACAGGAATCCCCCCTCTAGTGTAGGTTCTGTCTGTACTCCATTTCCTGGCCAGGGGGTCTTTCCAAACAACAGTGGCCATGGCATCAGGGATGTCCCAGCCAATGTTCTCTAATGTGTTGTCCAGAGTGTTATCTGCCCTGCTGAAACACATGCGCAGCTACATCGTTTTCCCTCAGGTGGAGGATTTGCCCACAGTGAAAGGTGTCTTCTATGCCCTGGGACATATCCCCAACATCATTGGTGCCATTGATGGTACACATGTAGCATTTGTATCCCCCCCGCAGGAATGAACAGGTGTACAGAAACCGGAAAAGCTACCATTCGATGAATGTGCAGACGGTGTATTTGGCAGACCAGTACATCTCCCATGTGAATACCAAGTATCCTGGCTAAGTGCATGATGCTTACATTTTGAGGAACAGAAGCATCCCTTATGTGATGGGGCAACTCCTGAGGCACTGTGTGTGGCTAATAGGTGAGACCAAGGTCCCAACACAGTTGACATAGGTGTTTGGTTATGCGGTTGTCCCTAAGGGTTAGTGTGTGTCTAACAGTTGTCCCTCGACATTTGCAGGTGACTCTGGTTACCCAACCTGTCATGGCTACTGACCCCAGTGAGTAATTCCAGGACAAGGGCAGAGGAACGCTACAATGAGGCACATGGGTGAACTAGGAGGATTGACTCCATCTGACAGGTGGCTCCCTATACTACTCACCAAAGAAGGTGTGCCAGATAATCGTGGCCCGCTGTATGCTGCACAACCTGGCTTTGCGACACCAGGTGCCTTTTCTGCAGGAGGATGGGCCAGATGGGGGTCTTGTGGCAGCTATGGACTCTGTGGACAGTGAAGAAGAGGAGGCAGGAGAAGATGTCGACAACCGAAACAACATCATCATGCAATACTTCCAGTGAGACACAGGTCAGAAGATGTAACTGCTTTCCACATCTCATACTATTGTTGGAGCTAACGTAAGTCTGTCATTTTCACTCAGTGTATGGACCCTGACTTGTTACTTTGGCTTTCCATTTCACAGATCTGGGTCCCACTTTGTGCCCTCTGCTATGTTAACTGCTGGTCTACAGCTGTGTTACATTGGTATGTGAACAAGTACATTGACATTGCTATATTCCAGAGATTTTGCAATTACACATTTGTGAAAGCACAGACTGACTCCAGATTGTTTTGTGATTCAAGTGTGTTTATTTCTGTGCAATTAAGTGGAGGGGGTTGTACAATGGGCTGGGTTGATAGTGGAAGAATGTCCATGGCAGAGTCCAGTCTATTTGTTTCACAGCTACATTGTCCAATAGGGCATAGGAAGTGGAGCAATGGCAGTTTAAGGTGGACAGGGTGTCAAAGTGGGACAGAAGGGTGACATTCAGGGGGGTCCTATTTCCTGGTGGGGGTCTTGGCAATGTTCTCTGTCTTGTTCCTGGATCTCAGGGACCGTTTGCGGGGTGGTTCTCCATCTACAGGGGGTGGGGTGCTGGTGGCATGTGGATCCTATGGCGGTGCCTCCTGTCCACTAGCGCCGGCGGAGGTGGAGGGCTGTTCATCGTCCAGGCTAGTGTCAGGGGCACGTTGGTGTGCCACTGTGTCCCCCCTGGTGTTGAGAAGGTCTGCCAGTACCCCTGCAATGGTGACCAGGGTGGTGTTGATGGACTTCAAGTCCTCTCTGATCCCCAGGTAGTGGTCCTCCTGCAGCCGCTGGGTCTCCTGAAACTTGGCCAGTACCAAGCCCATGGTCTCCTGGGAATGGTGGTAAGCTCCCATGATGTTGAAGAGTGCCTCGTGGAGTGTTGGTTCCCTGGGCCTGTCCTACCCCTGTTGAACAGCAGTCCTCCCAGCTTTCTTGTTATCCGGTGCCTCTGTCCCCTGAACCGTGTGCCCACTGCCCCCAGGTCCCTGATCGCCCGGTGTTAGTGGGGTTGCCTGAGTTCCCTGTAGTGGTGGACACACTGCTGATTGACATGTCCTGGGGACAGAGAGATGGGCCCGCTGGGTGGGTGCTGTGGTGGTGTTTCCTGAGGGGGGATGTTCAGTGGTGGTTTGTGACTGTGGCAGGGGGACTGTTACAGGGGAACTGACTGTCCCGAGGTCCCTGATGGGCCGGGCTGGTCATCTTGATCCAGGCGTGCAGAGCTGCTGTCGTCACTGTGGGCCTCTTCTGTGGGGGTACTGGATAAGTCTGGCACCTCCTGTCCGGTGACGTTGGGTAGGGGTCCTGTTGGGGTGTAAATGCATAGTTATTGTGTCTGTGTGTGCCATCTTGTGCAATGGGTGAGTTACCCTCTACTCCTGTGCTTGCATTATTGGCTTGGCCCTTGTGTGGGGCATGAGTGAGTCTCTCTAATGGACATGCTTTGGTGATGGGTGGCCATGCATTGGTGTTACATGCAGGGTTTGGTTTTGGGATGTGTGGGTTGTGTTAGTGGGGTATCTGTGGGTTGTTGGGGTGATGGGTGTGAGGGTGGGACTATGTGATGGCATGCAGGTGGGGTGGGGGGATAAAGTAGTAAAGATTTGCCTTACCAGACTCCAGTCCTCCTGCTACTCCTGCCAGGCCCTCAGGATGCATGATCGCCAAGACTTGCTCCTCCCATGTTGTTAGTTGTGGGGGAGGAGGTGAGGGTCCACCGCCAGTCCTCTGTACAGCAATCTGGTGTCCGGATACCACGGAATGTGCCTTCCCCCGTACGTCGTTCCACCTCTTCCTGATGTCATCCCGTGTTCTTGGATGCTGTCCCACTGCGTTAACACTCTCGACAATTCTGCGCCATAGCTCCATCTTCCTTGCAATGGATGTCTGCTGCACCTGTGATCCGAATAGCTGTAGCTCTACCCGGACGATTTCCTCCACCATGACCCTGAGTTCCTCCTCAGAGAACCTGGGGTGTCTTTGAGGTGCCATGATGTGGTGTGGGTGATGTGTGAGGTGCTGTCTGTTGTGATGTGTGAGGGGATGTCTTGGTGTGTGTTGTTTGAGGTGTGTGGATGTTGTATGATTGATGGTTTTGTGTGTCTGTGGACGCTGGTGCTTTGTCAGGTAGTCTTTCTCTAGCCTTCTTTCAAATTTTTGGTTGTAAGGGTTTGTGGGTGATGTGGGTGTTTGCTTTATATTGGATTGGGTGTGTGGGTGTGGTGTGTATGTGTATCAGGTGTGTGTATTTTGAATTGTCCAATGTGGTTGTGTTTTGTTAGTGTGTGTGTATTTTGAGTGCAACTGTGTGTCTTCTACATGGCGGAAAGTGGGATTTACCGCCAGGGTTGTAATGAGGGCCTTAATCTTTTAAAATTCAAATCTTTGCTTGTGTATATAGAATTTGTGTTGTTTGGTCTTTTCGTACTTGCATAAATATTAGCTTTTTTTCAAAACTGGTGTGATATTCATTTGCATTGTTTTCACTGTGTTACTGTATATGGGTACAAATACTTAACGCATTGCCTGTGAGATAAGCCTGACTGCTTGTGCCAAGCTACCAAGGGGGTAAGCAGGGGTTATCTTAGGAATTTTACTCCCTTACCCTGACTAGAGTGAGAGTCCCTATTCGGAAAGAGTATAAATTGACTGCCAACTAGAGACCCCAACAGGGGCATAAACATGAACCAGTAATGGGGCACAAACAACTAGCCAGTGCAATCGTTACTGTAAAGGAGGGCTTAAGCCTTCACATACTAAGGCCTTAGGGGAGCCCTATCCCCTGTTGTAACATGGCTGCTCGATACAAAGCTATAAAGTGACCAGTGACTAGTTGTAAGATGCGACCATGGAGCTTAAATGCCCCCCAGACTGAATAGGAGGCAGTATTCCTTACGCTCACCGTCTAGCAGATAGTCAGTCAAAGGCCTACTGTGCCTGGCTTTGCTTGCTGAATATTGCCTTCCTGAAATAAAATGCAGAAGGCCCTAGATGGTGTGAACTCGCACCCTAATCTAATCCTTAAAAATGGCTAGGAACTGCACCAATAGAATATTCAATAGAAGTTTTCATGGATTTAAGGTCTCCCTGGCCTTTGACCTACATGTTCTTATTCCCAGAATTAGAACATTTTGCATAGCAGGGCCCTCTGGTGTACTAGTAAACTGGGGCAGAAACAAAGTATATGCATAAATGTTTCCTTTAACTGATGACAGAAACAACACCTTTTATCCTCCCCCTGCCACTTAGGAATAAAGAGCCAGATGCACAACCCTTTTTAGCAGTTGCAAACAGAGATTTGGCCAGTTCGCAGAGGCTAAAGTGGCCTCTGGCATGTACAAACCCTATTTTATGAGTCTGTAACCTATTACTGACTCGTGAAATAGGGTCTGCGAGTCGCTATTAGAAAGAGGCGTGCCAAGGGCATCCCTTCCTAATAGCGAGTCGCAGGGGGATGTACGTTTTTTTTGTGACCAGAATGCAGTCGGAAAACAATCACAGTTTACTACCTACTTCAAGTAGGGGGTAAGCCAGTCACAAACCAGAAGGAGTCCCCAGGGGACCCCTTCCCCTTTGTGAATGTTACCAAAAAATTTTTTTAAAAGCAGGAAATTGTCCCACGGGCTACTGCTTACCTTTACAAAACGAAACTGAAACGTTTCTTTCTTTTTTTTTTAAACACGTCCCATTTTTCTTTAAGGATAACGGGCTGCATTTTACAAAAATAGTTGCTTTATTTAAAAGCAAAACAGACATTTTGGTCTGCTGACCATCCCTCTGTTATTGCCCATTCCCAATGGGTCTTAAATTGTTACTTGCTTCATGATTATTATTGGGGCAGGTCAATTGCAACCCAATTGGGAATCACTAAATGTTACTGTGACACATTAGCACATTTCCTTTTGCGACTCAAAAAAAATTCGCAATTTGAGAGCTGCAAAAGGAAATGGTCATACTTCTGCCCTAAAGTCCAGGGATGGGAGGGAACCAAAAAGCATTGCCATGAACTTCCTCTTAACAGTCAGGGAGCATGCTGCATCAAAGTAAGGCTGTTCCTGATGGGCATCATAGGGGTTCATCATGAGCCACTAATTCGCTAATGACATTTTGTCCTCAAAGCGACTCTTGAGCCGGATACATTTGTTCATTGCTTTCTTAAAAATGTGCTTGCTTGTATTCAGTTGCCATAGTTTACTGAGGCCAAGGTTCTCGATGCTGTCCCGTAAAAACATACTGAAACATCCTTTGTAGAGTAATTTCCACCAAAACATGGTGTGCGAACAAGTCACTGGGAGCATTCCTCAGTTTGTGACAACATCTTAAAAGGCCCCTTGTCTAGCTAAAGATTGCTGCACCAGGGAAAATTCAAGATTAACTTGGACTGTGGAGACAGATTTCGGCAATTGGAATATCCATTGTATGGCCGTTTTATAAGCTTTACTAAGAGGTTTGCTTGTTCACCAAGGATTATCTCGTTTAACATGATTGCTTTCCCTCTGATGGCTTCTTTTTGTACCGTGTAGGAGTTCCTTAAGTCCAATTTAAAACCTAGCTATGTATATGTCGCTGTTTCGTCTATCATAGACCCATGAAGACATTATTTACCATGTTTGGTAATTTGACAGTTTAACAAGATAACTTTTGTCTTTTTGAGATTGATTTCCAATTGCCTGTTGTCCAAATACTCTGCAAGCTAATTGATCAGTCTTTGTATGCCCACCCTTGAATTGCTTAATAGAAGTTGATCATCTGCATATAAAATGTGGGGCAGGAGATGGCCACCGAGGCTTGCAGTGTGAGACATCAACTCATCAATGGACAGTGAAATATCTGAAATAAACAGGTTAAACCAGAGCGGCGCTAGTATGCATCCTTGTTTCAAACCTGGCCATGCACCCACTTTTCTGGAAAGATGACTCCCATCTCTGACATTTCTTTTGACCCATGTCTATGTGTAGAGTAGCTTTATTGCCCTCAAACATTTTCTGTGATTCCCAAATGTTGTAAGTTTTCCCATAGCTCATCACGAGGAAAGCAGTCAAAGGGCACCTAAAAAAAAAACAACCATGTGTAGGTATCACTTGCCCACACTAGGTCCGTTCAAGGTCTTAATAAATTAATCTTTGCTCAACGCTGGGTAGCTTGGCCCATGAGCAGTTAGGCTTTACTTAGGAGCCAGGTGAGTAAAGCATTTAATATCAACAAAATAGTAAAGACGTAAAACACAGCAGAAAATAAAATTCCAACAACAATTTATACAAACAAAAAATATTTTTATCTTTAAAATTACACCAAAAAGACCAAAATCCAAAGTAGGGAATCAGGATATGAATTTTTAAGGATTAAATGAAAAAAATGCTTTCTTGTTTCTTAAAACCAAAAGAGCCAACCTGGGACATCTGGTCACATTTGCCGGGGGCAAAGTCAAAATTTGAGGTTGACCGCGATGGAGCCCTGCTCAATATACTGAGTGGAAGGCCTTGGTTAAAGTTTTACCTTAACACTTAAAAAATGTCTTGGAGATTTTCTTCGACCGGGAAAAAGTCAAAAGTTTAGTCCGACCACGATGGAGCCCATCTTGGATGCACTGCAGAGGAGGTCTCGGTCAAACTTTTACCTTTGCACTTAAAAACTTTTCTGGAGCTTTTCTTCCCCGATGATGGACAGTCCTCCTCAGCAAGATGGGTTTATGTGATGTCATTGGATTACCTTTCCACGAGGCCCCGGTCAAATTCTTGACGTGGGGTTCTGGAGCTTTTCTGTGGGACAAACCTGAAATTCAGGCTAGGTCTTAGTCCTTTTCTTGATGAATCCCAAAGTGTTCAGCTAGTGCAGTTACTCTGAGTGCAGGGTCTAGGAGCAGGCCAGGGGTCCAGCATGCCAGTCCTTTTTCTCCTGTATCTTTTTCCAGCAGGGATCTGAATTGTGGGGCAGCTCTGCCATATTTATTCTTTCTCCTGGGGGTGAGAAATGGGGGGGTGCCCTGTCCAAAAAAGTGCAGGCCACCTCCCTCTTGAATGACCACTTCCTGGGAAGTGTGGCAAAAATCAATTCTAGGGAGCAACATTCTTCAAAAATCCAAGATGCCAAAAATTCAATCTTAGAGTTTAGATCTGGCTGAGTCCACCCACTGGTATGGCTAAGTCCCCCTTAACACAACCCTTTCCAGTCCCTCTCCTAATCTAATCAAAGGGCTCCTAGCACCCAGGGGCTGCAGGAAATGGAAGAGATCTAGTTTCTGTCCCAAGTGGCTTTCCCTCCTTTGAAGACCAGTTTGGCTTCTCTTCTTCTATCCTGTTCTGCCATCTGCTGTACCAGTTCTCTGCCTACCATATGCTTCCTCTTTTTCAGCCCAGGCCACTTCCCACCTCATCAAGGCAGCCTGCCAGAGGTTGACCAATCATGAAAGGGCACTAAAGGGATGAATTTGGGGGGTTATTCTAACTTTGGAGGAGGTGTTAATCCGTCCCAAAAGTGACGGAAAAGTGACGGATTTACCACCAGCCGTATTACGAGTCCATTATATCCTATGGAACTCGTAATACGGCTGGTGGTATATCCGTCACTTTACCGTCACTTTTGGGACGGATTAACACTCCTCCAAAGTTAGAATAACCCCCTTGGTGTCTTTCAGAAAGAGATCGAAAACTCTTTCCCAGTGCTAGTTATATGAAATTCAACATTTGGCAAGCCGTTGGATTTATTATAACACTTAATTTGATACCAAACTTGCTATATTTAGTTCATCTCTATTGAAAATAAGACTTTATTATTTTTAAATAAAGTCTCCAATGTTAGCCTTCATGGCCCATTGACTACAATGGGGAAAACAATTGTGGTTGTTTTTCCTTCACCAGGGCTTATAGAACATCTTTATGAAGTCTCTGCTTCTATTTACACTGCACCCAACCCCGGGGACACTTAGGGCAGACCTTAGGGGTGACATATGTACAAATAAGGTAGTTTAGGACTTTGGAAGCATTTTAAATTCCAAAGATGAATTTGGGGTTAACTTTAACTTAAAAACAGCCAACAATGCAGGCCTGCCTTTAAAATGACACCAGGGACAATAGCAGTGCACACAGGGGTGCCCTATCTGACCTAGTGTTCCTAAACGTACATGCCCTACCATATGTTAGGGGCTTATAGGTAGGTTATCACTGCCAATTGTAATCATGTATAATTTGCATATACCATTTTACAGAGAGCACTGGCCCTGGGACTGGTTAGCAGAGCCTAGGGCACAGTCAAAGTCAGTAACCACCAGTATCAGTCCAAAGCTTTGAGTGTGATCAGGCAAAAAAGATCACTTTCCCACACAATAGATCTTGTAACAGCAGAATTTGAAAATATTTGAGGTCTACTTATAACAGTGTTATCAGACAATAGTTGCTTGGGGGAAGAGTCGATGTCATTCTGAAACTAGGGGCAATGATTGAACCTCATCAGCTTTATGGGATGCTTTCAGTGGCCAATATGGTGTTAAACATAGGAACCAGGAAATTCACCACAGAATATATGTTTTCTTTCAAGAGGGTTTGGGAGATTCTGTTAGGGCGGGGTACACAGTTGGAACGCAAATTCTTCATGATCTTGATTAAAGACAGGATGGAGTATTCCAGTGAGTCTTGACTTAAGGTGTTGTGTTCAATTCCCTGGATCTGAATTCTGGAATCCACAGTAAGCCTGCCTGGTGGCCAGGCTGTTCAATGTGATCTTGCTCATTGCCTATAATCCATTGTTGAGTTCCAACGCCATCTTCCTTGTGCATTTCTATGCTATCTTCTACTTGGATACTAGGTGATGCTGTGATTTGTGCCAACATTTCCTAAACATGGATCATACACTGGCAGCTAGTTGTCCTTACAGCACTGGAGGTTATTCTTTAGAGGATGGACAGTGGCATCATTTGATTTTGAGGGTTCTTATTCAGCATGCGCCAGAGCATCATCCTGTGAAATGCCGCTGTCTCCAATGCTGTTTGTAGACTTCCAGTGGTGTTTATGGAACCATAAACTGTGACTCCATGCCATGGTCATAACAGCCTGTTTCAGCTGGTTTGATGTCTGTCGATGAAGTGCCTGTTCTCCCATCGTGAAACTTTCTGTTGTACTGCCCCATAGTGTGATTACGAGTCCCCTTCCCGCCAGCCTATCCATGGCGGTAGAGACTTGGCATGGGCAGTGCAGGGGCCCCCAAGCACAGCCCCACCCTGCTTTTCACTGTCTGCACAGCAGCCAGTGAAAAACGCGACGGGTGCAGCTGCACCCGTCGCACGGCCGCAACACCGCCAGCTCCATTAGGAGGCGGCTCCCATGTTGCAGCTGACATCCCTGCTGGGCCGGCGGGCGCAATCTCTGTTTCTGCCCACTGGCCCAGCGGGTATGTAAAAATGGGGCCTGCGGGAGAACGGCCGCATAGGCGGCCGCACCCCAAGGTTGTAATGAGGGCCTTAGTCTGCTCTGTTTTAGCTCATTTATTTAATTATTTCTTGCAAGATGGCTGCTTTGTTTATAGTTCGGAAGATGTTTTGATTTCACGTTATCATTGTCACTCTGTGAAGGCATTACTATCAGCATTGTGTCCCTTTCCTACTTACATGTGACAGGAACATGATGTACTTTTGGAGGGAGTTGTTTATGTAATTACCACCCCAAGCATGCCTTCTTATCTATTGTTTGAAAACATACCTACGTCAGGAGTCTTACAAGATCTATATAAATACATCTCACGCAGACAAGGTTATCAGAAGGATTCCTACCAGATGCCATTGATGGTATCTATGCTACATGTCACCTTGATGCAGACTCACCCTTCGTGTCCTCACGGAGTCTGATCTAGAGAGCTCATTCCAAAGTAACGAGAGTTGGGGGGGGCTTCTCATGGACACGGTACTGGCAAATTAGGTCTATCACACCTAGTTTTCTTTAGGTTAGGGATTAGGTTCTCCATGCTAGGGTATTAGTGCTTATTTCACATCTCATGTTTTTGCACGATGGTGGGGGTCTTTCTATTCACGACTCTCGTTTTTACAGTTCTGTTTCTTGCATTGTTCATTATCTTAATCATTGAGGCTCATGCAATTTACAGTAGATTGCAGTCTTGTTAATAGAACCAATTGAAAACTTTACTGCATCTCCTTCATTGCCTGTGTGTTAATGAGACTTGTTGCTCATGTGAGAAAAGGGTAATCTCCATTTAACCATGACTCCCCTGAGATATCGCACTCATGAGTCCATGCGAAAAGGCTACCTCAAATCACCTTTTACTGTTTAGGTTTTTGGTGAGGTACTGCTTGTCAGCCGGGAGGGTTGGCCCGACAGTTGTGACTTGTTTTAGGATTGGCCTAGTAGCCTACAAACAAAAGTGCTTTTATCCCTAAACTAGCAGTCTTGGCTAGAGCAAGAGTCCAACTACGACAGTCTTAGAAGGATACCAATTGCAAGCGTTGGATGCGTTTCCTATTTCCCTCAGCATTTCTTCTATAGCTACAGGTATTTGCACCAAATATTTGCACCAATTTATCAATAATTTCTTTACATGAGCACATAGTGAAGTTGGTGTCATTCTTATCAGCCATTTATTTTCTTGGTCTTTCATTGTCAATACCTGCCACAAAGAGTGCTAATGTGTTAGGTAAGTATACTTGTACATCCATTTTATTGGCATGATGGTTTAGTGCTTCCACTGTAGTTTGCATTGTGTTTAAAATGTCCCTCCACAGTTTGTTGGGTACTGCTGCAGTATACTATGGGGGTCATTCCAACCCTGGCGGTAAAAGGCGCTTACCGCCAGACAGAAGACCGCCATAACACCGCCGCGGTCGTGGTAAACCGCCACGGTCATTCTGACCCACAACAGGCAAACCGCCAAAATCCAGACATCCACAAAAGTCCGCCACACCAAAGGGCAGCGATAAACTGGCGATGACCAAACCTCCACCGTCACGACAACAGAAATACGCCCATGCCATTACGACCCATGAATCCACGCGGCGGTCTTTCAACTGCGGTATTCTATTGGAGGTACACACCGCTGCGGTAGAAATACACATACTCGTACAAAACACTACCACATCGGACAATTCGAAATACACACACCTGATACACATACACACACCACTCCCACACACCCATTACAATATAAAACACACACCCACATCACCCACAAACTTCCACTCCTAGAGATTCGTGAACACGCACCGAGAAAAGACATCCGAGCACCCAGACGCCCAATTCACTGTCACCCTGCAATGTTAGCACGCACTTCACACAACACAACAATACACATCACCACACTTAACACCACACAATCCATCCCACACATCACCCACACCACCCCATGGCACCTCAAAGACACCCCAGGTTCTCAGATGATGAACTCAGGGTCATGGTGGAGGAAATTGTACGAGTAGAGCCCCAGCTGTTCGGGACAAAGGTGCAGCACACCACCATTGCCAGAAAGATGGAGCTATGGACCAGAATAGTCAACAGGGTCAACGCTGTGGGACAGCACCCAAGAAATAGGGACGACATCAGGAAGAGGTGGAACGACCTACGGGGGAAGGTGTGTTCCATGGTATCAAGGCACAACATCGCGGTGCAGCGGACTGGCGGCGGACCCCCACCTACTCCCCCACAATTTACAACATGGGAGGAGCAGGTCTTGAACATCCTGCATCCTGAGGGCCTCGCAGGAGTAGCTGGAGGAATGGACTCTGGTAAGTCTCATCTTCACTACTTCATCCCCCCCACCCCACCTGCATGCCAAATCATACCCCCCACCCTCACCCCCACCCTATCACACCTACCCCTTGCAAATGTCTCACCATCACAACCCACCCATCCCAAAACTTAGCCCTTCATGCGACCACAAAGCATGGACACCCATCACCAAAGCATGCCCACTGCACATCCCCATCACCTCCCCCAAACCACCGTCACACAGCCCCCACAAAGGAATGCCAGCACTGGGGTACATGGGCACCCACCCATTGCACGCCATTGGCACACACAGAAGCAATAACCATACTTTTATACCCTTGCAGGACCCGAATGCCAGGTCACCGAGCAGGAGGGTCCACAAATGTCCACTCCACCCCCAGAAGAGGCCCACAGTGAGGACAGCAGCTCTGTCGACCTGGATCTAGATGACCAGCCCGGTCCATCGGGGACCTCGGGACAGTCGGTTCCCCTCAGACAGTCACAGGCCACAGCAGACCTTCCCCCCTCTGGGAACACCAGCACAACACCCACCCAGCGGCCCCATACCTCTGTCCCCAGGACACGTCAATCAGCGGTGTGTCCACCACTACAGGGAACCCAGGGTAACCCACCACCCCAACAACAACAGGGACCTGGGGGCAGTGGTAGTGGGCACACGGTCCAGGGGACAGAGGCCCAGGGAAACAGGGGAACTGGGAGGGCTGCTGTGCAACAGGGGGGGGACAGGCCAAGGGAACCCACTCTCCACGAGGCCCTCTCCTCCATCATGGGAGCATACCACCACTCCCAGGAGAAGATGTCTATGGTCCTGGCCAGGTTTCAGGAGATCCAGCTTCTGCAGGAGCAACAGTATATGGGGTTCAGGGAGGAACTCAGAAACATCAGTTCCGCCATGGGTACCATCGTAGTGGCCCTGAATCAGGTAGTCACCACATTGAGGGACACTGTGGCACCTCAAAGGGCCCCTGTCACTAGCATGGACCAAGAACTGCCTACCACCTCCGCCGGCGCTAGTGGACAGGAGGCCCCGACACAAGACCAACAGGCCACCAGAACCCCACCCCCTGCAGAAGGAGAACCACCCCGCAAGCGGGCCCTGAGATCCAGGAAGAAGACAGAGTAAGATGTCAAGACCCCCGCCAGCAAAGGATACCGCCCTGATTGTCATCCCACAGCCCCACATTGTCACCCTGTCCAACTTTAAACTGCCCCTGCTCCACTTTCCACAGGCATTTGGACAATGCACCTGTGATTCTGATAGTCTGGACTCTGCCATGGACAATCCTCCACCATCACCCCTCACCGATTTGCAACCACCCATCCAATTTGGAGCACTTGAATAAACACACTTATTGCACATCAACAATCTGGAGTCTGGCTGTGATTTTAACAAATGTATTATACATGACAGTGCCAAAATTGTGATGCCAACAAACCGCTGTCACACAGCTGTAGTCCATGGGGAAACAAAGCAGATGTCACGCAGTGGGGCCCACATCTCTGAAAACGGAAGGAAAAGTCACAACACAGTTACCATACACTGGGGGAAAAAGTCAGACAGTAGAGAGGTAGAAGTATTTAAGTAAATGTAATATGCCGGTGTGTACTCTTACCTGTGTGTCATTGAAAATACTGCTGTATTACTGTGTTCCTGTTCTCTATGTCGTCCTCTTCGGCTTCCTCCTCTTCACTCTCCACAGGCTCCACAGCTGCTACAACACAACCATCTGGACCATCCTCCTGCAGAAAAGGCACCTGGCGTCGCAAAGCCAGGTTGTGAAGCATACAGCAGGCCACGATGATCTGGCACACCTTCTTTGGTGAGTACATTAGGGATCCACCTGTCATATGGAGGCACCTGAACCTGGCCTTCAGGACGCCAAAGGTTCGCTCAATCACCCTCCTAGTCCGCCCACGGGCCTCATTGTACCGTTCCTCTGCCCTGGTCCTGGGATTCCTCACTGGGGTAAATAGCCAGGACAGGTTGGGGTAACCAGAGTGCCCTAATAGCTACACACGGTGCCTCTGGAGTTGACCCATCACATACGGGATGCTGCTATTCCGTAGGATGTAGGCGTCATGCACTGAGCCAGGGAACTTGGCATTAACATGGGAGATGTACTGGTCTGCCAAACACACCATCTGTACATTCATGGAATGATAACTCTTCCTGTTCCTGTACACCTGTTCACTCCTGCTGGGGGGGACCAAAGCAACATGTGTCCCATCAATGGCACCAATGATGTTGGGAATATGTCCAAGGGCATAGAAATCACCCTTCACAGTAGGCAAATCCCCCACCTCAGGGAAAATGATGTAGCTCCCAATGTGTTTGAGCAGGGCAGACAACACTCTGGACAACACCTTGGAAAACATGGGCTGGGACATCCCTGATGATATGGCCACTGTTGTTTGAAATTACCCACTTGCTAAGAAATGGAGTACTGACAGCACCTGGACTAGAGGGGGGATCCCTGTGGGTTGGCGGATAGGTGACATCAGGTCTGGCTCCAGCTGGGCACACAGTTCCTGTATAGTGGCTCGGTCAAGCCTGTATGTCAGTATGACATGTCGTTCCTCCATTGTCGACAGGTCCACCAGCGGTCTGTACACGGGAAGATTCCTCCATCTCCTTGCATGTCCCAGCGGACGGTGCCTATGAAGGACACCAGCGAGCACAGAGTCAATCAACCCACAGGTACGTTCCCACAGCTTGCACACAACACGATTCACAATGCATTGAATGGCTTGTATGAGTGTTGATGCAAGGCCTAGGTATGTGTGATGCAGTAGTAATTAGGCCATGTGGGCCCTTGAAATGGCGGCTGCCTGACCTCTGAAGTGCGACAGTGGGATGTGAGGTCAATGAGCTGGCGTGGCACACCGTGGCGGTATGCGGTCGAAGACCGCGGCGCAAAGCCGCATTGGTTAACATTGAACCCTATGGGTTTCACGAGCCAATGACGATGTGCGTCTACTTAATCACTCGATACTTAAACTTCCACAGGAGAGGACCTACACTGCAAGTGCTGCGGTGACCTCGGTCTGGAAGAGACAATGGCTGCTGCGACTGGGGAAAGGGCCCCTACCTTCACTTCCTAAGAATTGGAGAAACTCGTGGATGGAGTCCTCCCCCAGTATGCGCTACTTTACGGTCCTCCAGACCAACAGGTAAGAACACTGGGAGCATGATGTATGGGCTATGCCTGTGTTGAGTCGGGTGGATGAAAGATGGTGGGGAGGGGAGCGATTGAGGCGTGCATCAAACGACAGATGAGAGCATGTGCCACATGGCAAGGGTGGGGATGGGGGGCCACTCACATCGAGCATGCAGTAGGTGATGTATTTTGTTCTCCCCCTGTACATGTCACATAGGTCAGTGCCCACCAGAAAGTCGCTATTTGGCGTGCCATCGCCAAGGACGTCCGGACCCTGGGGGTCCACAACAGACGGGGCACCCACTGCCGGAAGAGGTGGGAGGACATCCGATGCTGGAGCAGGAAGACGGCGGAGGCTCAGCTGGGGAGGGCCTCCCAACGTAGGAGGGGTGCCAGTCGTACTTTGACCCCCCTGATGTCCCGGATCCTGGCGGTGGCCTACCCCGATTTGGATGGGTGCGTGAGGACATCACAGCAGACACAAGGGGGTGAGTACAAACACATTCTGCTGACTTTGCGCGCAGTGGAGGTGTCCGGGTGGGGGAGGAGGGCTGTGGGTATCCCTAGGCCAGGGCGATTTCTGTAGGCTAGGCCCCTCCGTAAGGTATGGCCCTGTGCCCCCGCCCCTACCTCTGTAGGGTGGCAAGTACAGCTATTCATGGCCCTGTGTCATCTATGTGTGCAGTTGTCGTCCATAGGCTTGTAGGCCATGTCCCACTGATTGAGTAGTTGACCCCAAGTGCGCGGCGTAGTGCAGGGGGCTTCTGTGTCTGTCCTCTCCGCCAACGGTGTCCCCTATGCATGTACTCAACATGTCTTTATTTCTCCCCCCCTTTTTTGTGGTCTTCCTGTTAATGTGTGCATTAGCATCATCAGGCGGAGGAGAAGTGGCATCAGAGCACGAGGGAGCTGCATTCCACATGGCCCTGGAGGGCCATGCAATGGACTCTGAGTACACCAGTGGGACGGGGGGCGAGGGGAGCTCCACAGCGGGGACACGTGCTGATGTCAGTGACAGGGACTGGTCCTCTGAAGGGAGCTCCCTTGTGGTGGCGGCAACATCCGTGCCCCCCGCAACAACAGGTACAGCCGCCACCCAGCGCACCAGCACCGCCCTCCCAGCAGCCCCTCAGCGTTTGCCCCGTGCCCGCTCACCCAGGAAGGTGGGCATCTCCTTCGCCCCAGGCACCTCAGGCCCTGCCCCTGTCACCCCTGATGCCCTCAGTGAGGAGGTCATTGACCTCTTGAGGACCATCATTGTTGGGCAGTCTACCCTTTTGAATGCCATCCAGGGTGTAGAAAGGGAGGTGCATACCTGGAGGGCATTCATTCTGGTCAGGCTGTCCATCAGCGATCGTTCAACGCTCTGGCCTCAGCACTGACGGCAGCAATTGTCCCTGTCTCTAGCCTCCCCCCTCCAACTTCCTCCACCCAGACCCAAACCCCTGTACCTCTGCCTATCCCAGACACACCATCAGACCAGCCTGCACACACCTCAACACCCAAGGGAAGCTCATCCAGACATAAGCACCACACATCACATAAGCATTCACACAAGCAACATCCACATGCAGACATACCAACAGCCACTGCCTCCTCTGTGTCCCCCTCCTCCTCGTCTCCCTCCTCCCTCCCTGTGACGTCTCCACTCACACTCGCATGCACAACATCTTCAGCCACTACGTCCATCACCAGCACACCCACCAGAACACTCCGCAAACGTGCAGTCACCACCCCCACTACCATTTACACGTCCCCTGTGTCCTCTCCCAGTGTGTCTGTCACCCCCTCTTCCAAACCACACAAACGCAGGCAGTCACCCACCCAACAGCCATCCACCTCACGACAGCCTCCAGCCCAAGGACCTGCACCCAAAGACACCAGACTTCACTCTCCTACAACCACATCCTCTTCCTCCACTCCCATACCCACTACACCTACCCGTCCCTCTCTTTCGAAATTGCTTTTCTTTTCCAAACTTGAGCTCTTTCCAACAACTCCCCCACCCCGTCCATCTCAGAAGACTCCAATCAGCACCTCAGCCACCACAAAACCAGGACCTATCAAGACTGTTGTCCAAGGACTGTGGAGTCCCCCACCCTCAAGGGCAGCTAGTTCTGCTAGGAGCCAAGGCACGGCCAGCCCACCCATGGAAAAGCACCCACAAATTGCTAGTGCCCGGCGCGAGAGGCCAACGACACCAGGGACCAAAATCCCTACCCTGGCTCCGTCAGGAAGTGGGGTGCCACCTAGCACACCGCCAAAGGTTGGAAAGGGCCACAGACGACCAGGGAAGGGTGGGAAGGGCAGCACGCCCGACAAGTCCGGCAGCAGGCCAGTTGCCCAGGAGGGCCCCACCAGCCCCATCCCAGGTGTGCAGGAGGACACCCAGAGGCCCCGTACTGCAGCCCAGGAGGGCCCCGCAAGCCAACAGACAGATGGGCAGGAAGGCCCCGCCAGTCACATGTCAGGCGGCGAGTGACATCCATGCCATGGCCGGATCCGCTGCACTGGACACTCATCTCAAGCACCGCTGAACAGGGCACCGCAGTGTCAAGCACCGCTGAACTGGGCCCTTCATCTCAAGCACCGCTGCACTGGGCACCGCCGTCTCAAGCACCGCTGCACTGGGCCCTTCATCTCAAGCACCGCTGCACTGGGCACCGCCGTCTCAAGCACCGCTGAACAGGGCACCGCCGTCTCAAGCACCGCTGAACAGGGCACCGCTGTCTCAAGCACCGCTGTACTGGGCCCTTCATCTCAAGCACTGCTGAACTGGGCCCTTCATCTCAAGCACCTCTGAACAGGGCACCGCCGTCTCAAGCACCGCTGTACTGGGCCCTTCATCTCAAGCACCGCTGGCCCATTGGCAGAAGGGGCAGGCCCTCATCTGTGTCGGGCAGGGCTGCACGAAGCACTCTGGGCACCAGTCCCCCTCAAGAACCAGTGGACACTGTCATCCACTTGAGAGACTGTGGCTTTGCACTCCCCAGGATGCAGCAGTGGGCAACCCACCCACTGTAGAGACTTGAGAGACTGTGGCTTTGCACTCCCCAGGATGGGACAGTGGGCAAACCACCCACTGTATGGACTTGAGAGACTGTGGCTTTGCACTCCCCAGGATGCAGCAGTGGGCAAACCACCCACTGTATGGACTTGAGAGACTGTGGCTTTGCACTCCCCAGGATGGGACAGTGGGCAAACCACTCACTGTATGGACTTGAGAGACTGTGGCTTTGCACTCCCCAGGATGCAGCAGTGGGCAAACCACCCACTGTATGGACTTGAGAGACTGTGGCTTTGCACTCCCCAGGATGCAGCAGTGAGCAAACCACCCACTGTATGGACTTGAGAGACTGTGGCTTTTCACTCCCCAGGATGGGACAATGGCCATGGAGGCCCCTTGTGGATCTGGCGTCGTGTACTCATGTGGCTGAGGTGCCCCCCCTTCCCTTCCCCCTGAGGAGCCTGTAGTTTTTCTATCTGATGCCCTGCAGTGTTCTCTTCGTTGGTGTCAGGTATCCTGTGTGGGCTTTGCCCATGTGATTTGGGCCCAGTGGTCCACGGACAATGACCGCAAAAATTATCGAACTTTTAATATTTATGTATATAATAGTTTTAAATGTGTGATATTCTTATAAGCCAGTAATACAATATATTCGACTGTTTATGATCATTTCCTTTTGTCTTTGCATTCTTCCGGGGGACTTGGGGGGTGTAACTCTGAGTTGTTGCTATGCATTGATGTGTGTGTTGTAGTGGGTGAAGGTGGGGGTGGGTGTGTCGCGTATGTGTGCCCGTAATATTTTCTCCTCCCCCCTCCCCTGGGTCGTAGGTGCAGTACACACCGTTGTCTTCTGAGTCGGCGTTCGTGCTCCTGGTAGAGGAGCAGGAATACAATAGCTGGGAGGATCTGTAGTTCGGGTTCCATGCTGTCCAGATTCCTCGTGGGGTGTATGGAGGTGAGCGTTTTCCGTTTGAAATGGCTGTTTCCGCCGTGTTTTTATCGGCGGGGCTACCGCCCCGGAAAAGGTGGCGGATTGGTGGGTTGTGATAGGGTGGGCGGTACATTGACTCCTGCCTGTCTGTCACTCAAAGTCTCTGGCCTTTCCTCTTGCTCAGCCTTGGCTTTCTGGAGAGTCAACTGCAAGGTCTGGGTCTCTGCTAGACTTAACTCACCCAAGGGATTTATTTCTGGAATTGGTGACTGTGATCCACTAGAAATTTGAGGTAATGAACACAACTGGGCCATTATTGAAACTAAAGGTGGTGAGAGTCTTGGGGACACACTGGAGAATGCATTAGGGGACAAGCTGTGCATGTTTCTGGGATAGACCTGCCCCAAGTGGATCCTAGAGCATCAATCCACAGCACTCTCATCCTAGAGTGGGATTGGATGGTCCCCTCCCTATAGTCAACTACAGCCTCTTTCCTTTCATCCAGTGTCTCAAATTGGTCCCTGATGAAATTAGTAAGCACCTCTCTGTCCCTTCTCCAGTGAAATCTCTACCCTCTGTCTCTTTATAAATCTTTCACATGATCTATGGACAAGGTGGTGAGGTCTATTCCAAACCCTCTGTTCTTCATTATCTGTGTATGCAGACTTTGGGGGTGATTCTAACCCTGGCGGTCGGTGATAAAGCGGCGGCCAACCCGCCAACAGGCCGGCGGTCCAAAAAATGGAATTCTGACCCTGGAGGGAACCGCCAACACAGCCCGCCACATTAACACTCCGACCGCCACGGCGGGACCGACAAACAGCGCGGCGGTCACCGCCAACAGACAGGCGGCAGACAATGTACCGCCCACACTATTATGACCGGCCAATCCGCCACCATTTCCGGGGCGGGAGCACCGCCGATAAAAACACGGCGGAAACAGACTACAAACGGGAAAACGCACACCTCTACGCACTCCACGAGGAAGGAGGACAGCATGGAACCCGAATTAAACATCCTACCTGCTCTCGTCTACCTGCTCATCCACCACAAGTACGAACGCCGGCGCAGACGACAACGGTGAGTACTGCACCTACGACACAGGGGAGGGGGGAGGACGAAAGGTTACGTGCACACACATACGCGATACACCCACCCCCCCAAACCATGTACACACCAATGCAGAGCAACAAGTCACAGTGACACCACCCAAACCCCCGTAAAAAAAGCAAGGACATATTTAAATTGTGACTCGAAATTTATGGGAAATAAAAACCACTGATAAGTCACGGTCAAATAGCAATAACAATTTAAAAAAACCAATTCAATATCCAGTGCATACGATAAACCGAGGCAATAAGTCCTGCACATCTAACGAAATTCAAAGTGTCCGTGGGCCAAAGTGTATCAACACAAGGGCAAAGCCCACACAGGAGACCTGAGTCCTTTGGAGAGAACACTGCAGGGGCATCTGATGAAAAAACTATAGGCACCTCAGGGGGAAGGGAAGGAGTGGGCACCACAGCCACATGAGTCCAAGACGCCAGATCCACGAAGGGGCCACCATGCCCACTGTGCCATCCTGGGGAGTGCAAAGCCACAGTCTCTCAAGTCTCTACAGTGGGTGGCTTGCCCACTGTGCCATCCTGGGGAGAGCAAAGCCACAGTCTCTCAAGTCTCTACAGTGGGTGGGCTGCCCACTCGGCCATCCTGGGGAGTGCAAAGCCACAGTCCATCAGGTGGATAACAGTCTCCACCAGTCAAGGAGGAGGCATGGTGGGCACAGTGAACCGTGAACAGTAGTTTGAGACAGATCCGGCACTGTCATTGTGCCAGTGGTGCTTGAGACGGCGGGGCCCAGCGGAGCGGTGCTTGACAGGAAGGGCCCAGTGGAGCGCTGCTTGAGATGGCGGGGCCCAGCGGAGCGGTGCTTGACAGGAAGGGCCCAGCGGAGCGCTGCTTGAGACGGCAGGGCCCAGCGGAGCGGTGCTTGACAGGAAGGGCCCAGCGGAGCGGTGCTTGAGACGGCGGGGCCCAGCAGAGCAGTGCTTGACAGGAAGGGCCCAGCGGAGCAGTGTTTGACAGGAAGGGCCCAGCGGAGCGGTGCTTGAGACGGCGGGGCCCAGCGGAGCGGTGCTTGAGACGGTGGGGCCCAGCGGAGCGGTGCTTGAGACGGCGGGGCCCAGCGGAGCGGTGCTTGACAGGAAGGGCCCAGCGGAGCGCTGCTTGAGACGGCGGGGCCCAGCGGAGCGGTGCTTGACAGGAAGGGCCCAGCGGAGCGGTGATTGACAGGAAGGGCCCAGCGGAGCGGTGCTTGAGACGGCGGGGCCCAGCGGAGTGGTGCTTGAGACGGCGGGGCCCAGCGGAGCTTTGCTTGACAGGAAGGGCCCAGCGGAGCGCTGCTTGACAGGAAGGGCCCAGCGGAGCGGTGCTTGAGACGGCGGGGCCCAGCGGAGCAGTGCTTGAGACGGCTGGGCCCAGCGGAGCGGTGCTTGAAACGGCGGGGCCCAGCGGAGCGGTGCTTGACAGGAAGGGCCCAGCGGAGCGGTGCTTGACAGGAAGGGCCCAGCGGAGCATTGCTTGAGACGGCGGGGCCCAGCGGAGCGGTGCTTGACAGGAAGGGCCCAGCGGAGCGGTGTTTGACAGGAAGGACCCAGCGGAGCGGTGCTTGAGACGGTGGGGCCCAGCGGAGCGGTGCTTGAGACGGCGGGGCCCAGAGGAGCGGTGCTTGAGACGGCGGGGCCCAGCGGAGCGGTGCTTGAGACGGCGGGGCCCAGCGGAGCGGTGCTTGACAGGAAGGGCCCAGCGGAGCGGTGCTTGACAGGAAGGGCCCAGCGGAGCATTGCTTGAGACGGCGGGGCCCAGCGGAGCGGTGCTTGACAGGAAGGGCCCAGCGGAGCGGTGTTTGACAGGAAGGACCCAGCGGAGCGGTGCTTGAGACGGTGGGGCCCAGCGGAGCGGTGCTTGAGACGGCGGGGCCCAGAGGAGCGGTGCTTGAGACGGCGGGGCCCAGCGGAGCGGTGCTTGAGACGGCGGGGCCCAGCGGAGCGGTGCTTGACAGGAAGGTCCCAGCGGAGCGCTGCTTGAGACGGCGGGGCCCAGCGGAGCGGTGCTTGACAGGAAGGGCCCAGCGGAGCGCTGCTTGACAGGAAGGGCCCAGCGGAGCGGTGCTTGAGACGGCGGGGCCCAGCGGAGCGTTGCTTGAGACGGCGGGGCCCAGCGGAGCAGTGCTTGACAGGAAGGGCCCAGCGGAGCAGTGCTTGACAGGAAGGGCCCAGCGGAGCGGTGCTTAAGACGGCGGGGCCCAGCGGAGCGGTGCTTGAGACGGCTGGGCCCAGCGGAGCGGTGCTTGAGACGGCGGGGCCCAGCGGAGCGGTGCTTGACAGGAAGGGCCCAGCGGAGCGGTGCTTGACAGGAAGGGCCCAGCGGAGCACTGCTTGAGACGGCGGGGCCCAGCGGAGCGGTGCTCCTCTGCACGGCGGGACCCTGTTCAGCGGTGCTCTTCTGCACAGCGGGGCCCTCTTCAGCGGTGCTCTTCTGCACGGCGGGGCCCTCTTCAGCGGTACTCTTCTGCACGGCGGGGCCCTCTTCAGCAGTGCTCTTCTGCACGGCGGGGCCCTCTTCAGTGGTGCTCTTCTGCACGGCGTGGCCCTCTTCAGCGGTGCTCTTCTGCACGGCGGGGCCCTGTTCAGCGGTGCTCTTCTGCACGGCGGGTCCCTCTTCAGCGGTGCTCCTCTGCACGGCGGGGCCCTGTTCAGCGGTGCTCCTCTGCACGGCGGGGCCCTCTTCAGCGGTACTCTTCTGCACGGCGGGGCCCTTTTCAGCGGTGCTCCTCTGCACGGCGGGGCCCTCTTCAGCGGTACTCTTCTGCATGGCGGGGCCCTGTTCAGCGGTGCTCTTCTGCACGGCGGGGCCCTCTTCAGTGGTGCTCTTCTGCACTGCAGGGCCCTGTTCAGCGGTGCTCTTCTGCACGGCGGGGCCCTGTTCAGCGGTGCTCTTCTGCACGGCGGGGCCCTGTTCAGCGGTGCTCTTCTGCACGGCGGGGCCCTGTTCAGCGGTGCTCTTCTGCACGGCGGGGCCCTGTTCAGCGGTGCTCGTCCAGTAGGTCAAGGGAGCCAGACCTGGCCTGGACTCCCTGCTCAGTCGCCCTCCGACCGTGCTGTTGCTGGACCCTTCGGTGACGGAGTCCTGGGCCCTTTGGTGTTCTTCCTAACACCCGGGATGGGGCTTGTGGGCCCCTCCTGCTCCGCGCTCCTGCTGGCTGACTTTTCCGCCCTGCTGCCCTTTCGCTCCTTAGATGGGGCTCTCGGGCCCTTGCCTCCCCTAGATGTTGTGGCTGGTGAAGTGGGCGAACTTGGCTCCTTGGGGGCAGCCGTGTCAGTCCTCTCACGGCAGCCCTTTAGCTTCCTGGTCCTCTTGCCTGGTGGGGGGCTGCCTGTCCCCTTGCTGCTGATTGAAGTGTCACTGCTGGCAAAGGGTGGGCTCCAGAACCCATGCACCACAGTGACACTCGAAGCTGGGCTGGTGGTGGCTGAGGTGCTCTTGGGACTCTTTGCAGATGGAGGGGGTGGGTCAGTGGAGGGAAAGAGGTCAAGATTAGCAAGGAAAACTTTCTTAGGACCAAGGTAATAGGTAGGAGAAGTGGTGCTGGGAGTGGAGGTAGAGGATGTGGTTGTAGGAGAGTCAGGTGTGCTGTCTTTGGGTGCAGGTGCTTGTGCTGGAGGCTGTCGTGAGGTGGATGGCTGTTGGGTGGGTGTCTGCCTGCGTTTGTGTGTCTTGGAAGAGGGGGTGACAGACACATTGGGAGAGGACACAGGGGACGTGTAAATGGTAGTGGGGGTGGTGACTGCACGTGTGCGGACTGGACTGGAGGGTGTGCTGGTGATGGAAGCACTGGCTGATGGTGGTGTGCATGCAGGTGGGAGTGTAGACGTCACAGGGAGGGAGGAGGGAGACGAGGAGGAGGGGGACACAGAGGTGGTAGTGACTGTTGGCATGTCTGCATCTGGATTTTGCTTGGGTGAGTGTTTGTGGGATCTGTGGTGCTTGTGTCTGGATGAGCTGACCTTGGGTGTTGAGGTGTGTGCAGGCTGGTCTGATGGTGTGGATGGGATAGGCTGAGGAACAGGAGACAGAGACAGGCTGGAGGCAGTCAGAAGAGGGAGGCTGGAAACAGGGACAATGGCTGCCGTCAGTGCTGAGGCCAGAGCATTGAACGATCGTTGATGGGCAGCCTGACCTGAATGAATGCCCTCCAGGTAGGCATTGCTCCGATGCACCTCCCTTTCTACCCCCTGGATGGCATTCAAAAGGGTAGTCTGCCCAACAATGAGTGTCCTCAGGAGGTCAATGACCTCCTCACTGAGGGCAGCAGGGGTAACAGGGGCAGGGCCTGAGGTGCCTGGGGCGAAGGAGACGCCCGCCTTCTTGGGCGAGCGGGCACGGAGCGTAGGCTGAGGGGCTGCTGGGAGGGCGGGGCTGGTGCGCTGGGTGGCGGCTGTACCTGTAGAGGCGGGGGGCCCGGATGTTGCCGCCACCGCTAGGGAGCTCCCATCCGAGGACGTGTCACTGTTGCTGGTGTCACCACCGGTCCCCGTTGTGGTGCTCCCCTCGCCCTCAGGATCACTGGTGCCCTCGGTGTCTGTTCCTGGTCCCACCGGGGCCTTGTGACTTGCAGCTCCCTCGTGCTCCGATGCCAATTCTCCTCCGCCTGATGATGCTAATGCACACATGCACAAGAAGATGAAGAAGAAGGGTGGGGGGAGAAAAACGAAGACCAGGTTGAGTGCATGCAATGTCAACACCGTTGGCGGAGAGGACAGACACAGGAGCCTCATGCACTAAGCCGCGCATTCGGGGTACACTACTCAGTACTTCTGACTAGGACAACAGGTCTAGAGACGACAAAGGCGCACATGTGTGATGCTGGACCATCGATAGCTGCACTTGTCACCCTACAGAGGTGGGGGCCGGGAGCACAGGGCCATGCCTAAAGGTGAGGACTACACTACAGAAAGCGCCCTGGCCTAATGTCATCCACAACCCTCCTCCCCCACCCAGACGCCTCCACTGCGCAGAGAGATAGCAGAATGTGCTGATACTCACCCCCTTGTGTCTGCTGTGATGTCCTCAAGCGCCCATCCAAATCAGGGTAGGCCACCGCCAGGATCCGGGACATCAGGGGGGTCAGGGTACGACTGGCACCCCTCCTAGGTTGGGAGGCCATCCCCAGCAGTGACTCGGCGGTCTTCCTGGTCCCGCGGCGGATGTCCTCCCACCTCTTGCGGCAGTGGGTGCCCCGTCTGACGTGGACCCCCAGGGCCCGGACTTCCTTGGCGATGGCACGCCAAATGTCCACTTTCTGATGGGCGCTGACCTATTTGACATGTACAGGGTGGGAAGGTAAAATCATCAATTTTCTGCATGTTAGATGCGATTGGCCCCCCCTCCCCAACCTTGCCATATGGCACATGCTCTCATCTGTCGTGCGTTGCACTCCTCATTCGCCCCCCACCCCACCAACTTACATCCCCCCCACTCCACACAGGCATAGCCCATTCAATGTGCACCCAGTGTACTTACCTGTTGGTCTGGAGGACCGTAGAGTAACGCATACTGGGGGAGGACCCCATCCACAAGTTTCTCCAACTCCTCAGACGTGAAGGCAGGGGCCCTTTCCCCAGTCGCAGCAGCCATTGTCACTTCCAGACCGAGGTCACAGCAGCACTTGCAGTATAGGTCCTCTCCTGTGGATGATCAGGTCTCGAGTGATTAAGCAGATAGAAAATGGCGGAAACGCCCGCGGCGGTGCGTACCGCGGCGGTGCGTACCGCGACCGCCGGCGCACCTCGTCATTGGCTCCTGAAACCCATTGGCCTCAATGTTAGCCAATGCGGCTTCGTTTGGCGGTCTTCGACCGCCTACCGCCACGGTGTGCCACGCCAGCGCATTGACCTCACATCCCATTGTCCCACTTCACAGGTCAGGCAGCCGCCATTTCAAGGGCCCACATGGCATAATTTGTACTGCGTCACACAGGCCTAGGCCTTGCATTGCCACACATACACGCATTTCAATACATAGATAATCGTGTGCTATGCATGCAGTGGTGAACGTACCTGTGATTTGCTTGACTGTGTGCGCCATGTTGTCCTTCCTAGGCACCGTCCGCTGGGACTTGCGAGGAGAAGGATGAATCCTCGCGTGTACCGACCGCTGGTGGACCTGTCGACAATGGAAGAACGCCATATAATACTACGATACCGACTTGACCGAGCCACTATACATGAACTGTGTGCCCAGCTGGAGCCAGCCCTGATGTCCCCCATCCGCCAACCCACAGGAATTCCCCCTCTAGTGCAGGTTCTGTCAGTCGTCCATTTTTTGGCAAGTGGCTCATTCCAGACAACAGTGGCCATGTCATCTGGAATGTCTCAGCCTATGTTTTCAAAAATCTTGTCTAGAGTGTTATCTGCCCTGACGAAACACATGCGGCGCTACATTGTATTCCCTGAGGAGGTTGATTTGGCCACTGTGAAGGGTGATTTTTATGCCCTTGGACATATCCCCAACATAATTGGTGCCATTGATGGGACCCATGTGGCTGTAGTACCCCCAAAAGACGATGAGCAGGTGTACAGAAACAGGAAAAGTTACCATTCGATGAACGTCCAGGTGGTCTGTTTGGCTGACCAGTACATCTCCCATGTGAATGCCATGTTCCCTGGGTCAGTGCATGACGCGTATGTGATGCGAAATAGCAGCATCCCTTATGTGATGGAACAGCTACAGAGACAACGTGTGTGGCTAATTGGTGACTCTGGTTACCCCAACCTGCCTTGGCTATTGACCCCAGTGAGGAATCCCCGGACCAGGGCAGAGGAACGGTACAATGAGGCCCATGGGCGAACTAGGAGGATCATTGAAAGAACCTTTGGCCTCCTGAAGGCCAGGTTTAGGTGCCTGCATATGACAGGGGGATCCCTGATGTACTCACCAAAGAAGGTGTGCCAGATCATCGTGGCCTGCTGTATGCTTCACAATCTGGCATTGCGACGTCAGGTGCCTTTCCTGCAGGAGGATGGTCCAGATGGTGGTGTTGAAGCAGCTGTGGAGCCTGCGGAGAGTGAAGAGGAGGAAGACGAAGAGGACGACCCAGACAACAGGGACAGAGTTATCCAACAGTATTTTCAGTAGCACACAGGTAGGAATCAGCCACGCCATTTAACATTTACTGAAAGCCCCCTGCATCTTTACTTTGTGTATTTCCCCCCAGTTCTTTTAAACTGATGTTTGATTTTCCCTTCCCTTTTCAGTGCTGTATGACCCACTGCGTGACTTCTGCTTGGTTAGCCCATGGACTAATGCTTATTGACATCGGTATGTTGTCATCACATAAATTACAGAACATTATTGATAAGTAATGTGTTATACATTTGTCAATAATACAGGCTGACTCCAGAATGATTTCAGTGCAATGAGTGATTTATTTTTAGTGCTAGATATTGGTACATGATATTAAAACGGTGATGGGTGAGGGTGGAGTTATGTCCATGGCAGAGTCCAGTTCTCGGTCGCACAGGTGCATTGTCCATATGCCTGTGGAAGGATGGAGCAGGGGCAGTTCAAGGTTGGACAGGGTGACAATGTGGGACAGTGGGATGACATCAGGGGGGATATTAGGTTGCCGGGGGTCTTGGCATCCTACTCTGTCTTCCTTTGAGATCTCAGGTTCCTCTTGCGGGGTGGTTGTTCTTCAGCAGGAGGTGGGGTTCTGGTGGCCCGTCGTTCTGTGGGGGCCTCCTGACCTCTAGCGCCGGCGGAGGTGGTAGGCTGTTCCTGGCTAGTGACAGGGGCCCTTTGCGGTGCCACATGGTCCCGCAATGTGGTTTCTATCCGGTTGAGGGCCTGGACTATGGTCCCCATAGCGGTAGCGATGTTCCTGTGTTCATTGCTGAACCCCATGTACCGTTCCTCCTGCTGTACCTGGATCTCGGTGAACCTGGCCAGTACCGTCGCCATCGGCTCCTGGGAGTGATGATATGCTCCCATGATGGTGGTGAGGGCCTCTTGGAGAGTGGGTTCCCTGGGCCTGTCCTCCCCCCCTGTCGCACAGCAGCCCTCCCAGTTGCCCTGTTTCCCCGGGCCTCTGTCCCCTGGACGGTGTGCCCACTACCACTGCCCCCAGGTCCCTGTTGTTGTTGGGGTGTTGGGTCAGCCTGGGTGCCCTGTAGTGGCGGACACACCGCTGATTGACGCGTCCGCGAGACAGAGGCATGGGCCCGCTGGGTGGGAGCTGTGCTGTTATTCCCAGAGGGGTTTGGGTCTGCTGTGGCCTGTGTCTGTGTGTGGGGAACTGACTGTCCAGAGGTCCCCGATGGTCCGGGCTGGTCGTCAGGTTCTAGGTCGACAGAGCTGCTGTCCTCGCTGGGGGCCTGTTCTGGGGGTGGGATGGACAAATCTGGACCCTCCGTGGCGGTGTGTTGGCGTTCGGGCCCTGCAGGGGTAAAGGAGTATGGTTATTGTTTCTGTGTGTGCCATGGCGTGCATTTTGAGTGCCCTTGTCCCCCAGTGCTGGCATTCCCTTGTGGGAGGTGTTGTGAGGGTTTGGGGGGGGGGGGTGTATGGGTATGTGCAATGGTCATGCTTTGGTGGTGGCTGTCTATGGTTTGTGTTGGCATTCAGGGGTTGGTGTTGTTTAGGGTGCGTTGTGCTGGTGAGACATTGGCAGGGAGGTTGTGTGCTGGGGGGTTGAGATTGGGGGTGAGGGGGGGTTGGCATGCTGGTGGTTGGGGGGGGTGAAGTAGTTGAGATTCGACTTACCAGAGTCCATTCCTCCGTGTACTCCAGCGAGGCCATCAGGATGCAGGATGTTTACCACCTCTTGCTCCCATGCTGTGAATTGGGGTGGAGTGGGTGGGGGTCCGCCGCCAGTCTTCTGCACAGCGATGTTGTGCCTGGAGATCATCGAGCGCACCTTCCCCCGTAGGTCGTTCCATCGCTTTCTGATATCTTCCCGATTTCTGGGATGCTGTCCCACAGCGTTGACCCTGTCTACGATCCTTTGCCATAGCTCAGCCTTCCTTGCTATGGTGGTGTGCTGCACCTGTGTGCCGAAGAGCTGGGGCTCAACCCTCATGATTTCCTCCACCATGACCCGGAGTTCTTGGTCCGAAAACCTTGGGTGTCTTTGAGGTGCCATGGGGTGGTGTGGATGAGGTGTGGGGTGGTGTTTGTGGTGATGTGCGTGGTGATATGTGGTGATGTGTGCGTGGATGTGGTGTGGGTGATGAAGTTGGGTTCCTGTGTGTGTTGGGGTTTTCTATTGCTGTGCTCGCTCTCTCTATCTCTATCTCTCTCGCTCTCGCCTTCGCTCCGATTTCCAACTAGTGGGGGTTTGTGGGTGATGTGGGTGTGTGTTTTATATTGTAATGGGTGTGTGGGAGTGGTGTGTGTATGTGTATCAGGTGTGTGTATTTCGAATTGTCCAATGTGGCTGTGTTTTGGAGCTGTGTGTGTATTTTGAGCGCGGCGGTGTGTACCGCCAATGGAATACCGCGGTTGAAAGACCGCCGCGTGGATTCGTGGGTCAGAATGGCATGGGCGTGTTTGTGTTGGCGTGACGGTGGAGGTTTGGTCATCTCCAGTTTTCCGCGGCCCGCTGATGAGGCGGCCTTCCTTGGATGTCGGATTTTTTGCGGATTCACAGTTGGTGGTCAGAATGACCGTGGCGGTTTACCGCGGCCGCGGCGGTAGAATGGCGGACTTCTGACCGGTGGTAAGGGCCTTTTACCGCCGAGGTCAGAATGACCCCCTTTGTGTGTAAATACTGGACCGTTAGACCTGTCAGTATTAGAGTGGCCTTCCCCAAACCTTTTGCATTCTTTACCTCACTTTTACTGGTCTATTTTTATTGGTCTCGGGACTCCGTGCACTTTACCACTGTAACCAGCGCTAAAGTCCATGTGATCACTCCCCTAAAACATGGTAACATTTATGTATCCAAAATGACATATTTCATTTACTTATAAGTACCTTGTAAAGTGCTCTATATGTGCTCAGGGCATGTAAATTAAACTTTACTAGTGGGCCTGCAGCACTGATTGTGCCACCCACGTAAGTAGCCCTTTAAACATGCTGCAGGCCTGTCACTGCAGAGTCTGTGTGTGCAGTTTGACTGCAATGTCAACGTGGCATTTAAAACCCCTTGCCAAACCTCCAATCCCCTTTGATTACAAATAAGTCACTCCTAAGGTAGGCCCTAGGTAGCACACAGGGCAGAGAGCTATGTAATTAAAAGGCAGGATATATACTTTTACGTTTTACATGTCCTGCTAGTGAAAAACTCTCAAATTCATGTTTCACTACTGAGAGACCTACCCCTCTTATAGGTTAACATTGGGAATTCCTTATTACATTACATAAAGTGCAATTCCCGATTGAGAAGTAATAGATCAGTCATGTTTAGTACCTATGGAATTATAATGATAAATCCTCTTTAATGATAAAGTCAGATTTACTATTAAAATTGTGAAAATACCATATCCAGAAAGTTGGCATTTTCCTGCTCTTAACCCTGTATGCGTGCAGTCTGTCTCCAATACAAGTGTAGCCTGGGCTGACAGCTGGTGTCTTGCATTCCCTCTAGATAGCCTCACAGAAAGGAAGGGCAGGTGCGACTGAGTGGCCATCTGCATGTTGATGGGCCATACTGGGCAGGATGGGAGGGGGGAGCTGGCCCTTATATCTGAATAGGCAGTGTCTTGCTCCCTCACAAAGGACTCCTTAACCCCCTGTAGTGAGTCTGATGCCAGGACAGGAAGGAAGGACCTCTGTGCAATTCAAAGACCCCTTTTTGAACTCACTCCCTCACAAATGGGTATAGGAACTGGACATCTGGCCTTGATAAATCAGTACACCTTTGGACCTGGAAGAAGTCTACCAGGAAGAAAAACCACTGTGCTGCTACAAGGACTGCCACTCCGGATTGCTGCTCTGGAAGAACTGCTTTTCTGCTGTGCTAACCTGCTGCCCTCTGTCCTGCTGAGGAACGGCTGGACCCAGCTCACTTGAACCCAAAGTGAATATAAGCGATTGCTGGCTTGCCTCCTGTTCTTCTGAAGTCTCGAGGGCACAAAAGACTTCCAACACAACCTGCAACAGCACATGGATTGTGCTTGCTGCAAGTCCTGCCCTGCCAAGTTGTGCCAATCAAGTCCTGGACCGTTGGAAGTGGGTATAAAGTGCTGCACCTACGAAAATCCTTCATTGTGCTATTCTTAACTGATGCATCTCCTTGGACGCCAAAACATTGCTGCTTCAGAATACTTCACATCATCGGTTATGCAGCTCAACAACAACACATCCACTACACTTAAAGGGCTTGGCAACAACCATCCTCAATTGTGCAGTTCAAAACCAACGCATCACTTACCTCACCATGATCAAAGGTGACGTGTTGACCCAAGTGCTTCTTCGATTGCTCTCTCCCCATTCTCCCTCGATGCCAATGCAACCCTAGACCAGGGTAGTGATTTTAGTGGGAGAAGGTTAGTCCCTGTATCTGACCCCCACTCAATTGAGATGAGCCTAAACTTCCAGATTTGACCCAATCAAGTGTGACCAGATAGCCCCGGCTGGTGCTTTATGTTTCTAATATATCATATTCAAGTTAAATCGCTCCTAACTTAAATCGCCAAACAACATGACTACAACAGAAAAGGAACATCTATAACCTGGCCAGAAATGAAGGGACTATGCTTAGCTTTAAATGAAAATAAAGTTAGCATGTATACCAAAGTCTGTGATGTGTACAATGACAAACCATAATTGTACCTTGCTGATTTACAATGATCCGGCCCTGAAATATATGTGACCTCGAATATCCACCCTTGTTGTTGAGATACTAGAGTCCAGGCTCCAGAAGTAGTTCAAGAGAGTGCTTAGCCCATTCTTCTTCTTCTTGGAGTTCTGTTTCATTTTTGAAAAAGCTTCCTATTCAGGCTCTCAGTGCTGGAATCCAAATGTACACTACCAAATGATCTGTACCTCAAGTCTTAGGCTAGTGTGGTACATGAGCACAGGTAGTGAATGGAATAACAGTTACAGGACAACAGTTTGTGGAAGTATTCAAGGAGTGAGGAGAAGCCTCTCATGTGTAGCAGAAGGTCATTTCATGCTTTTGAAGAGATGCACGAGAAGGCTCAACTGCTGGGACTGGTTTTCTGTATGCATGGGATGGGTACAAATAGGAGTCCAGATGAGCAGAGGTTTCTGGAAGGCTTGTGAAAGCAGTTAAGATTGTCAAGTGATGCCAGGGCAGTGTTATGTAGTGTTTTGAAAATTTGGGTGAGGAGTTTGAATTGTGCTTGTTTATATAGTGGGAGCCAGTAGAGTAACTTTAGGTGTGATGTGATGTGTGTGCAGTGTGGGAGCTTGAGAGTGATTCAGGCCACAGATTTCTGAAAGGTCTGCTGCATTCTGGTGAACTGTTTGTTGAATCCAGCATAGAGGGTGTCCACATAATCCAGTCTGCATGTGGGGAAGAAGTATGCAATGGTTTACTGGGCACTGATTGGGAGCAATTTAAAAATGTTCCTCAGCATCTTCAAGGTTTGGAAGCATAAGTGAAGTGATGATGGTGTTGACCTGTAGGGCCATGTTGAGTTTGATATCAATGATGTTCCTGGGGTTCTTGGAATGGGTGGTGAGGGTGGGTGTTGATATTAGGTCTGTTGGCCACCAGATAGACTCCCACAGTGAAGTGCTCTACACAAAGATCATGATTATGGTCTTGTCGGTGCTCAGCTTCAGACAGATGGTATTCATACAGAAGGTAATTTCAGACATGCAGACATTAAATCTCTGGGTGCTAAGTGTTTTGTCCATATTGGATAGAATGGGTTGTGTGTTGTCAGAGTAGGAGAGGACATTGATGTCGGATGATGCTGGCTCTGCAGATGAGGTTGCAGGTATCCACTGTGTCCGGTACCAGGCTGACTGACTGGGTCTTTCCAGTCAGGAAGGAGCAGAACCACAGGAGTGTGTGTCCTTAGATTCTGAAGTTATGTAGGCATTACATGAGGATGGCATAGGAGAACCATGTGAAAGGCTGCGGAGAGGTCCAGGAGGAGGAGAGCCACTATGTCTCCTCTGTGCAGAGT